>NC_057853.1:4885000-6105625 GCF_015237465.2 Chelonia mydas
CTGAAGAGTGGATACAGACTGACCCTGCATTTCAGGATATATTACTCTAACGAGTCACGAATAGATAAGTGAGGAGAAAACACTTCCCATAAGGAAGTAGAAGGAAGATTTTTCATTAGGGCAGGGAATTGTACGAAACTAACCACAAACTAAGTGCTGAAGAACTTGAAATTTAGGCAGAGATTTTCAAAAATAGGAGCTGAATATTAAGCTCCTAAATTAACAGGAGCTGCTGGGTGTTCTTTTGAGTATCAGGCCACTTGACGTCAGTGCCTAAACATGTTTCTAGGAACCTAAATTAAATCATTTTTTGTTTTTGTTTTTAAAAAAGGCTCAAGTCTCTGATTTGATCCCCACTGATCATGCCAGTGGCTGCATTTCAAAATGAGGGGGCCATTTACAGATCTGGGGCAAAAATTGGGGATTGGTCCTGCTTTGAGCAGGGGGTTGGACTAGATGACCTCCTGAGGTCCCTTCCAACCCTGATATTCTATGAAAAAGGCCAGACCTGATCCCGTTCCCACTGAAGTCAATGGAAGTTTTGGCTTTGATTTCTATGGGAGCAGAATCAGGCCCATGTGATTCGTGACACCTGTTTGTTGATACAATCCAACTAGGCTTGGCAGAACTGAATTATTTTTTAATATGTAATTGTGACGGATAATATCAATGTTTATTTTTATCTATTTAAATTTTCACAGTTGCACAAAATTATAGGAGAGGGGCTCAAACAATTATTTAAAGACAGTAGATGCTGAGATGCGAAAAGGTAAAGCTTTATAACTTAATACACAAATTGTCAATATCGTGTCTCAGAATTCACAGAGTAAATATCCTTAAATCAACAAATCATACCTGGTTTTACCATTCATTCGCTAGCTGATTTGTAACAAGCTAGATGAACTAACTATAAGGTGGGTACATAACTGGTTGGAAAATCATTCCCAGAAAGTAGTAATCAGTGGTTCACAGTCATGCTGGACGGGCATACCGAGGGGTCCCACAGGGATCAGTTTTGGGTCCGGTTCTGTTCAATATCCTCATCAATGATTTATATAATGGCAGAGAGAGCACACTGTACATTTATAAAGTTTGCAGACAATACCAACCTGGGAGGGGTTGCAAGTGCTTTGGAGGATAGAATTAAAACTCAAAATGATCTGGACAAACTGGAGAAATGGTCTGAAGTAAACAGGATGAAATTCAATAAGGACAATACAAAGTACTCCACTTAGGAAGGAACAATCAGTTGCACACATACAAAATGGGAAATAGTCCTTTTCTTTTTGCAAATACAGATTAACACAGCTGCTGCTCTGAAACCTGTCAAAATGGGAAATGACTGCCTAGGAAGGAGTACTGCGGAAAGAGATCTGGTGGTGATAGTGGATCACAAGCTAAATATGAGTCAACAGTGTAACACTGTTGCAAAAAAAGAAAATCCCATTCTGGGATGTATTAGCAGGAGTGTTGTAAACAAGACAAGTAGTAATTCTTCCGCTCTACTCTGCGCTGATTAGGCCTCAACTGGAGTACTGTGTCCAGTTCTGGGCGCCACATTTCAGGAAAGATGTGGACAAACCGAAGGAAGTCCAGAGAAGAGCAATAAAAATGATTAAAGGCCTAGAAAACATGACCTATGAGGGAAGATTGAAAAAACTGGGTTTGTTTAGTCTGGAAAAGAGAAGACTGAGTGGGGACATGAGAACAGTTTTCAAGTACATAAAAGGTTGTTACAACGAGGAGGGAGAAAAATTGTTCTTAACCTCCGAGGACAGGACAGGAAGCAATGGGCTTAAATTGCAGCCAGGGAGGTTTATGCTGGACATCAGGAAAAACTTCCTAACTGTCAGGGTGGTGAAGCACTGGAATAAATTGCCTTGGGAAGTTGCAGACTCTCCATCATTGGGGATTTTTAAGAGCAGGTTAGACAAACACCTAGCAGGGATGGTCTAGATAACACTTAGTCCTGCCATGAGCGCAGGGGGGCTAGGCTAGAGACCTCTCGAGGTCCCTGCCAGTCCTGTGATAAGCCTCAGACAGAAATCTAAATCACCGCACTTTTCTTATTTTGCCTACCTGTAAATTTCTATTATTGTCAATGGAAATAGTTTTTTTCGTGTACGTGTGTGTGTGTGTGTACGTATACGTGTGTGTACGGTGAAATCAACATTCACGGACCCTTACCAACAAAAATCTAACCCTTCCAAGCCTGAACATAACCACTGTGCTATGTTTGAACAGTCCACCTTTTCACATGGAACCCTAGACATTCCCAGGGGGGAAAATGGGGCTTAGTTGAACTCTGACCTCTTGGCCCCTGTCCAGTTCTACCAAGTAGCTTGATGTGGTATTTAAAAAATAAATAAATAAAAATACAGTACACTTGGTAAGATGACTCTGCTGCCAAAGGATTATAAATCCGATTAACTCAAATTTTATCATGCAACATTTCCTTTCAGTAACGTGACCCTTGTCAAATTTGAAACCAAAAATCACAACTGTTTTCAGTCTAATTTAAATACAACACATGACATAAGGAACAAAATAACAGGCTTGCTCTACACTGAAAAATACCTTTCTAACCATATCACTTAACAGGTTTGATGTCAAGATGTATTTTGACAGCAAGACAGAAAATAAACAGGATCCTTCACAAGTAATTTAATTAATATTGGTGTGTCAAACTTTAAGTTGAACATGAACACACAGACATGAAAATAGTATATTGCTCATTGAGAAGCACTAGCCAAAGGAGAAGGAATTATTGCACAAATCCTATCACACACACAAAAAATAAAGGTTTCTGAGTAACAGCCGTGTTAGTCTGTATTTGCAAAAAGAAAAGCAGTACTTGTGGCACCATAGGGTTAGTCTCTAAGGTGCCGCAAGTACTCCTTTTCTTTTTACAAAAAATAAAATTGATCTCTGCCTTATTCTAAAGAATTCAAATAATGATGCGCAGCATCTGAATGGGATAACAGCGTAGATTCTTGGCTTTAATAATAGACACAAGCAACATATTTTAATGGGTGAAAGTTTACAAAAGGAACTTGTTTTAATGTGTAACAAACTTTTCCTATCTAGTGCAGCAAGGATTGCTACTGAAAACATAAGCAGTTATCGGACTTACAGGCCAAATGGATTTTCATGAACTGTCACAGCGTGTTTCTGCACACATATTGAACAATGGAAGCCAGGTGGAAGATCATGAGGTGTTGCACAAACTCCCCTCTGCTTCTGGGCTTTCTAAAAAAGTTTCCCACCATAACAATGTGACAAACTTCCATAATTCTGAATCTCTTCCCCCTCCTCTAAAGTGTACGACAGTTTTAAGACTACAGAACTAGAATAAAAGATATCACAAGCCTGTCCTCTTACCACTGCTGAGCTGAGGGGTACATCATCTGCAAGCTCTGCCAATAAGACTCACAAAATCACATTTTAATTTAAAGGCCTCTAGCTGTAGTCTTATTGTATTCATTACCTATATAGGACCATACCTCACATCAACCATTAGCTGGCAGCCCTCACTCCTTGTGGTTTTCTTGCCTCGTAAGCCATAAAGGTCTCCAGCAGTTGTTTACCCTATTGTGACCTCTGGCCCTTACAACCAATGGCCAGTTCCAACAACCTGGTGGATTTCCTCTCAAGGCTTTATTTTCTCCATCTGGAAAATGGAGATAATAGTTACCATATCTGCCTCATGAGCTGGGAGGCAATGTTGCCTGGTGGCTAGCGCTACAGACTGGGATTCAGGAGACTGCAGTTCTAAGTCCTGGCTCTGCCACTGGCCTGCTGAGTGACCTTGGGCAAGTCACTTCCCCTCTCTGTGCCTCAGTTTCCTCATCTGTAAAATGGGGAGCACTTTGTGATTTACAGATGAAAAGCCCAATGCAAGAGCTCTTTATTATTATTATTCAAGTGTCAACACCTAATAGTGCTTTGAGATCTTCCGAGAGCGGTACAATACAGTAACCCCTCACTTAAAGTCGTCCCAGTTAACGTTGTTACATTGCTGATCAATTAGGGAACATGCTCGTTTAAAGTTGTGCAATGCTCCACTCTTATGTTGTTTGGCTCCCTGCTTTCTCCACAGCTGACAGCCTCCACACAGCACCTCCCACCTGCCGGCAGACCCCGCAGATCAGCACCTTCCCCCTCCACCCCCTGGCCTCCTGCCCGCGTCAATCAGCTAGCTTGCAGCATTTTGGAGGCAGGAGGGAGGGAGGAGGAGCAAGAACTCGGTGTGCCTCCCCCCTCGCCCCCTGCCTGCAGCAATCAACTGGCTTGTAGCGTTTTGGAGGCAGGAGGGAAGGGGGGAGGAGCAAGGACTCGGTGTGCCTCCCCCCTCGCCCCCTGCCTGCAGCAATCAACTGGCTTGCAGCGTTTAAAAGGGAGGGGAGGAGCGAGGACGCAGCATGTGAAGTAAAGGCGGAGAAGGTGGGGGTGGGGGAGAGGGCAGGCTGAGGGTTGAGCCCCCCACCCCGGTTCTTGCAGAGTAGGGGAAACTGCCGCTGCTGCTGTGCAACGTGCATCTCCTAGCCTACAGCACCTTCCGCCTCCTTGCCTGCCTCATTGTCTCCAGGGCCAGTGGGCTGTGCCTATGTAGGGTAAGGCAGGGGCACCACCTCTGTTTAAAAAACTTATACCTGTATTAAATTGCTTGTTTAAAATTGTTTAAAACGTATATAATGCCTTTTGTCTGGCAAAAAAAAACAAAACCAAAAAACACTTCCCTGGAACCTAACCCCCCCGCCCCATTTACATTATTTCTTATGGGGAAATTGGATTTGCTTAACATCGTTTCACTTAAAGTTGCATTTTTCAGGAACATAACTACAACGTTAAGTGAGGAGTTACTGTATAAATGTTAGGTATTATAGTGAATACATAATTTTTCCTGGCCTTTCTACTTGTCCTAGAGTAGAAAAGGTACATACAGAATCATTGAACATGGCTCCCACAAAGGAACTATGAAAGGATCTTCACTACTGAAAAAACCCACTTAAACTCCAAAGAAAGAGGTGTCGAAACAAATGGATTTTGGTTCTGGAATTTTGCAAGCCCCCAAAAGTGTACAACTTTGCACCCTTCTCCCTCGTGAACCATGCAAGGCAGTACCAGCCCTCCCAGTTGCCTACACATCGTCTTTTCTTGTTCTAAATTGTGTGTGCTGTGCAGCCTAATAGTTACACAAAAAGTTGAAAAGGAAAAATAAAAAAAAAAAACTACCCACTACTGTTCACCCTGCTGAGAAACAGCATTAGTACATTTCTGAACCAGACATGTGTAGAGGGGGCTACTAATTAATTCATGAACATAAATCAATAGTGGTAATTAGGTCTTCTTGGATGCTTATTAGCTATGAAAATACATCAAGCTGGTAGTACTAGGGAATATACACAGCGAGCAAGTTGGGACAGGAAAATAGTCCTGTTGACCAAGCATGGAACTGGCACCCAGAAGAACTCAGGACTCCTATGTAATCCTGGGCAAGTGACACAACCTTTCTATACCTCCATTCTTCCATCTCCAAAAGTGAGCCAGTAACATTTACTTACCCTCACAGAAGGTGCTGGGAAAATTAGATTATTAATGTCCTCAAAGCACTCTGATATGCTTGGAGGGAAGATAAAGTGACATTTCATATTTCTACAAAACAATGACTGTTAGCAGGATGGGCTACAATATAGCACTCATCCACATAGTAGTAATTAACCGTAATTAGAGGATATCCTTATAGATAAGGATCGAGGAGGCTGCTAGTGAGAGAAATGAAAAGGGAGATACACATATTTACTAAAAATATGTATTGGCCAGTTACCCTTCTGTACAGAAACGTGCAAAAACAGAAGCAGAGTTACTTAACAGAAGGTTATGAAACTCATTAAACATCAAATGGTGGATCACGCTCAACACAACTAGTGAAGGAAAGGGGGCAAATGTGGCTCTAAGGCACCTTTCTACCTCCCTTCATCATGGGGCTAACTGAAGGCAGAACCAGCCCTCAGCATACCTCAGAGCAGCCCTGTGGTTGCTCTAGCTTATGCCAGCTGGGATGACCCTCTAGGAAAAGGTGGCCCAGCAGAGGCTCACCAGAGCACATTGCACACTGGCTCCACTCTCTCTCTCTCATCTTTCCTGAGCTCTTCTCTGCCTCCTAAACTAGAGGGTGGATTTAACCCAGGCTGAGAATCTAGGCCGCCAAAAGCACAAGTGATGATCTTCATGCCCAAGCTCTGTAAGAAAGGCTATGAAAGTATATCTGAGGTGTCCCCCACACACTTTAAATCCTGGAATGTTCTGCTTTAACTGTCTATGATTCCACATGAGATGAAAGCTCTCCCTCTCAGTTTGGGGTCCAGAGTGCACTTCAGGGCCATTAAATGCATGAGTGCCCGGAGCTCCTCCCTTCCGGTGGAACGGTAGAGAGAATTTGCTTTGTAAGTGCTTAGAAAAACCCACCTGGTGACTAGGCCTTTTTGCAACTTTTAATAGCTCCCTAAGTGTGCAAGCCTAAGGAGATATCATCAAAATCAATGGATATTTCTCTAAGAAGTGGGGGGCAGCAATTAGAGATGCTATTTTTGCTGCAGGATGAAAATAATGCCTGTTCCTGGCAGTTTTCAGTCCCTGATTCAAAAGAAAAACAAAAAACAGAAAGACACAGACTCTCCAAGTAGAAATGCTGGCTGCTTTCAGGCTCGCTTTGCATCTTGAGCTTTACTGGTAAAATGGCAAGAAGTTGGTGAACTTGTTCCAACTGGAATTACGTTAACTTGTTTGTCAGCGTTTCAATCGCTGGTGAAGGGCTCGTTGCAACTCTAGGGGAAAATAATTATCTCAGTAGACAAGTCTGCGGCACAATGAGAACTTTCGGTACCAAATAATCACTCAGTCCTTCGCATTAGCTACATTTCTCAAATGTTGCAGCACACTCAGCACAGATACCAATCCATTCCACCGAATCTCTGGTGGCATGAACCTTTGACCTCTGGCTTTATCCCTACTCACAGCTGCTGTGGTGCAACTGGACTGGCGGACTGCACAGATTCAAACCAGGTTTGCTTGCTGTTGTGTGAGCGATAGCGGATATTCCTTTATCTTTTGCCTGATGAGTGTTTCCCCTTTCTTCCTCATTTCCATGCTAAACTGCCAGAGACAGCTGGGAGTTTTACGAGTTTTTAAGGGATATCCAACTTGAACTAGCTGACAGCATACCTATATGCTATAGCTTCTAGTACAGAGGTTCTCAAACTGTGGTCCACAAGCTCCATTCAGGGGGTCCGCAGACAGTTTCCTCTAAGGCACGTGCCAAGGTGGCCGCACTCAAGAATGAAGGGCTACCCACCTAGTGTAGCCGTGAAGGCGTGGCTCCACTAATTAGGTGCCTGGACCCTGGAGAAGATGCATATCTAAGGTTAGGTGGTGGCCTTGGGAGGGGGAGAAATAGGGGGTACGTAAGAGGGGGAAGTGGGGTGAGAAGAAGGGGTGGGGGGAATTTGGGACGTGCAGGGCTGCGGCAGCCAGAGAAAGAGGTGACTTTCCCCATCTCCAGGGCTGCGGCTGCCGGGGAGAGACAGCCCTCCTCCCCAGCTTCCATTCTGTGGCGGGGGGAGAGAGGGCACATCCATCACATTAGAAAGGTAAGACTACGGATATTAAAATATGAGTTGTGTGCTTTTATTTGTAGAACAAAAAAGGTTAATTATTAATAAGGGTTTTTTTTTGTTTTGTTTTTTTTTAATATATAGCACTTTTACCCAAAGCGCTTTACAATAGTTAGCTAACGGTACAAACAACAATTAGAAAGATCATTAAGTGCTCCGCTGAGACCATCAGCAATTTTCAAGCAGTCCAAGAAAAAAAAAAAGTTTGAGAACCACTGTTCTAGTAGATGCATAAAAATCACATGACACCATGATTCAGGTGAAGTTATGTTTACAACCAACTAGTCTAGATACAGGCGCTCAGTGTGCCTGGCAGGCATGTTACAAGAAGTTCTAGCAAGAATGTTCTATTAAGAAAAACAAAGCCCCTTCCTGCTGGGAAGTTTCAAAATAATTTTGCAAACTATTTCTATATATGATGAGTCTAAGAAAAAGCCAGGCCTATGGACCAACACAATCCCTATGCACAGCCTCAGCAGTATAAATCTGTATTCTGAAGATATGCAAACTATCATTTCTTTCAGGTTGCCAATATCACAGGGTGGGAAGGAGGAACTTGTCTACCAGTGACATAGTGCACTCTTGGATCCCAGCTCCAGAGGATCACATAAGTTGAAAGAGTCAGGTCAATATGGGTCACCAAGGAAGCAGAGATGATGCTCATTTCAATTTTACAGAAGAGATACCCGGTTCTTGGTTCCTCTTCATGAAAGAGATGCATTGGGTTCTGCTATATCAGACCCCCTGGTCATGAAGAAGAAGAATCAAAGTCTACAACAGCGCAACTCACCACCTGGAAACAATATCAAACATCGGAGGGAAGTACTAGTCTGCTAAGTCTAACATGCCAACCCTCACAAATAAAACACACAACAGGTTAGGGAGAAAGGGAGGAGGTCAAAGTATTGTTGGCATAAAGGGAGTCATGAGGAATGCAGAGAAGAAAAGTCACTGGGCCTGTTGTGGGAATGCTAGGAGCAATGACCTGAGGGGAGAGCAAAGGTTTGGGATAAATGGGATACAAATCCAGACATCTAAATGTTCAGCAAAAGCAAAAACTATGAGGGTGAAATCCTGACCCCAGTAAAAGCAATGGCAAAATTCCCACTGAATGCAATGGGGCCAAGTTTTCAACCTGGAACGGTCTGTCACTAGTAATGATTCAAGAGGCTGGTAAGGAAAAAGTCTTTCAGAGGAAGACAAAATTCTACTGCAAAAAATGCATAGCATCTCATCTACACAGTCTTTATCAATCTATTTTTCAGAGGAAGGGCGGCATCAATATTCTAGATACCCAACTGTACAAGAGATTCATAGATGTTAAGGCCTGAATGGTCCATTATATTCATCTAGTGCAGTGGTTCCCAAGCTGGGGTTCATGAACCCCTGGGGGTTCACAAAATGTTGCAGGGAGTTCTCGGGGGAAAATTCCCTAATGGCGGACAGAGCTGTCCCTAGGGACCCCAGGCAGCACGGGGCCAGCAGCCCGGAGCCCCTGGACTTCCAAGAGCTAAGCAGATCAAAGCAAGCATATCTGTTACACTGAGGAGATTTAAACTTCAAGACTCCTTATAAGAAATGGAAAGGGAGGTGGATTTTTTTTTGCCGTTTTTAAAATTCAACAGGCAGCTAGTATTGTTTTTAAAATGATTATGAAGAACAAGTTTAAGCTTTGTTGTAACGTTCGTTGTTTGCCTGGATAGCTCAAGACCTGAATGCTTGTGTAGGAGAAACTTTGAGTTGGCTTCTTAGATACCTTCATGCTGATACTCCTTGACGAAACATAGGAGCCTTGTCTTATAAACAGGCTTATTCAAAGCGATACAAGCTACGAAAGTGAGATCTTGAAAGAGTGTTGCCGTTTTCATAATGTAATTAAAATACTGTAATGATAAATTAATAATAAATAGTGTGTAATAAGCACATCAAACACTAATTTTATGTTTCCAAGATCACTGCTTTTATAATCTATACTCAGGTAAAGGAGAAAATCCCTGGAAATATTCATTTTTAGGAGGGGGTTTGCGAGACTTGACATTTTAGTGAAAGGGGTTCACAGGTTGTTAAAGTTTGGGAACCACTGATCAAGTCTGACCTGCTAAACACAGGCCCTAGCATTGATCAGGCGGTTCCTGCATCAAGCCCACAACGCCTGCCTGAGCTAGAGCACATCTGTTAGAAAGAGAGCCCGTCTTGATTTCAAAAACCCTTTCTTGCCACATGAAGCTTTATAATGGTCCTTTCCCACAGCGGCCATCCACTGGCAGGCTTTACAGTCACACGCACCACTATCATGCACATGATGAGCTAAACTGCAGAGGTCCATACTCCGGGTTCAATTAGGTGTGTTAGGCACACAGCTGTGTCATTCCCTAGTGGTAGCTTCGGGATAGATCTCCCTCCGGCAGAAATTATTTCCTCTTGGTACTCAGGAGGGAAGTGCCAGCTGTTAACACAGCTTTATGGGGGGGAGGAGGGGGCGTGGTGAAGGGGTGAAGCATACATTGTCCTTTGTACCCAGCCAGTTCTGGGAACCAGGGGAAAGCTGCAATGGAGACGATGCATTCTCTAGAAAGAAAGGGCTTCTGCTTTGTGCACAGCAGGTAACTCCAGATGCACCTCTCCACCTCTGCAGTAGCTGATCTGGAGACTAGGTGCTATGCATTTTCTGCAGTAGAATTTCATCTACATAGTCTTTGGTCGATCTACTTTTACTGGCTTTTGACTGCTTGTGAATGTCACACAAGTCATCCCAAAGGGGCAAAACCTCAGCCTCTAAGGAAAGCAAGGGAAGGAAGGGGATCAAAAGTTTAACTTGATCCTTTAGTCAGAATGGCATGAACTAACTAAAGAGTCCTCTCCATAAGGGCTGTGGGCCTCTGTGACCACTGATGAGGAGTTAGTGAAATATTATTCAAATGTACTAACACAAATAATCTAATCAGCTGGTAGTGAATCATAGCTGTGCCACTAAGCTGAATACGTATGGCGCCATACACCTATTGGCATGCACATTTTAAAACCAATTTAAAAGCAGAGTCATTCTTTTTTCTATAATGCAATTTTTGATCCCAACATGGCATAGCAGAGAAAGATGTTTTTCTTCTACTGGAACATTCAGGATAGTTTTCCAGTACGTCTTCTCTTTAAAAATAAAATCTTAAATGAATGTGAGGAAAAAATCCTGTACGTACAACAGAAATGTCACGGTTTATAATAAATGACTCTCACTCCCTGCTAGAGGTGTTGGAATCACTCACCTTCCCAGCTACCTTACCGACATAGCGTTCAGGAGTTGGCACTTACTTCATAAGACATAAACCCCAGACCATACAGATGAATGCATTGCATGGGGGGGCCGTCTCATTTTTGAAAGGAGCACACTGCCTGGCCCATTCTTTCCTTTAATACATATCACAGAGCAATGAGGATTATCATCATCATAATTGAAACGTGAGATGAAGCCAGTGTTAGGTCAGCACTGCAGAGATTGCTCATTTTTCTCCACAATAGTTTAGGCTCCCTTATTGTGACCTTTCACACAAATGACACCAGTAGTCACCAATTGCACTATCGCTCCCCGCCCTCTAGGAATGCAGCGTAGCTCTTACACACTAAATTGAAATCCTGGCCTCCCCACCGTCAACGGGAACACTGCCATTGACTTCATTGGGGCCAGAATTTTCCCTTCTGTCTTCTATTTATAGGCAGAATTTACCACTGTGTTGACAACACAATTAGCTGTAGCAGATGGTAACAGCCAGAGCAGAGTATCACCAAACTCGATTTGCGGGTGTAATTTAAAATTTCAGGGCCAGATCCGCAGCTGGTGTCAACTGGCATCACTCCAATGATATCAAGGAAGCTGTCTGCAATGCGGAGTTTACAGAAAGAGGAAAATAAAAGACAAGAAGGACCTGATCCTGCTGCTACCCAAGTCAATGGGAGCAGGATTGGGCACCCAATCCATTCTAAAGCAGAAGTTAAATGTCACATGGGACATAAGGAGCACAACCTGGTGGCAGATATACTGGCATTGCATAAGGCACCAGTCACACCACCACTTCTGGGTTACTGAATTATACCAGTGGGAACTGCAAATGCTCAGCACCTTTGGAAACCAGGCCACAGTAAAAGAAAGATTTGGGGGGTGGGGGGGGGGAAGACGACAAACAACGAAAGCAAAACCAAAATAGGGAACTTTTATTCAAAAATAAGAGCAGCCCCACACGGAATCGTGCGGACATGAGAAAAGGGATGAATTAAAGCCAGTTTAGTTATTTCAGCGTCAGTTAGTGCAAAGACCAACTCTTAGAGGCCTAACTATGGATTTCACTGCCTAACTTTCTCTTTCTTTTCTGTAGAACCCTTCAACTCAGTATCAAAGCACAGCTTAGTCATCCATGTTTCAAAACTCTGGCCTACAAATAAAAAAAAAAAACCACAACAACCCTATAGCGTGTAGTTAGGACACCAAACACAGCCAGTTACAGTACCAAGATAGTACACGGCAAGCCTATAAACACCACTGACAAACCTTATAAGCAATCAACCCAGACAGGCCATTTTTCAAATCAAGTCAGCTTTGCTACATAAATGTCTGTGATTTTGTAAATGGTGTTTTAAAAGGAGATGTTTTATGGGAGGGGTCATTAATCTGATTTCATTTAGGTTTGTTGAGAAGGCAGAAAGAATAGCAACATATATACTGCAAAGAAAGACCAGGTACTTTTGAAGCTTTATATACAACATATAGAGTAGAATTCTGATCTCTCTCTTAGCTGGCCTTTTCTAACATCTTTAACTGCCTTTATTTTTACCTCTTAAAACAGAAAAACAACATAACTAGAAAGGTTTTCCCACTGCCAAAATTCTTCCACTCACCCTTTAAAACCAAGGAGAGAAAAAACAACTTTTAAGGTTTACATCATGTGAGTTGCAAGGCTCCACTGGGGCAGTTCATTCCTCCACTTCCTAAGTTTTGGGGGACAACCTATTTCATTACATTTAATGCTGCTGTGTAAGCCTGGTGCTTTAACTATCTTGGTTCCAAACTCTGTTGCATAAGGAGGATAAGGGGAATATATTCAAAGACAAGCAGCAATTCGCGTTCTCCTCCCCCACTCCGACTTGATCTTGTCCATTCAACAATTTTGAGAATTTGTCCATTCTGAAACATTACACTAAATTGTATCTATTCTTCCTCTGAAGGTGAGCAGCAGATTTTTAAATCTTTCCCATTTAAGGAAGGCTGATTTAATCTGAATGTACTGAAGTTAGATCTAATCAGCCTACGCCACGTGTGCTCACGTTGGCCCCGATTCTGGACAGCACTTCAGCATATACTTAAGTCCCATTGATGTCAATACATTTGATAGGTGTGCATTGTATATTTTTGTACGTGGGCACAACATAGTTTGTAAATACGCATATAACTGGCACACAAGATCCTATCCTGCAATTTGATCCATGTGGAGAGATCCTTGTACTCACAGGCAAGATCACATATGCTTGGATTCAACTGCAGGACTGGGGCTTAAAAGTTTCTAGCAGTCTGAAATTTTTACTGGTATTCCCCATTAGAGGTCTTTTAAACTAGTGAAAACTTTAAAACTGGCAGAAACACTTTAAGTGTGAACAAAGGGAACCCCCCCCCCCACACGAATATATACTGTGGGTATATTCTGTTCCCATCCAACCCAATTAACTTCAGTGGGCTAATACAGGCAGTGGTGAGCTGGAGCCAGTTCACGCGAACCGGTTGTTACATTCTGAAGCCGGTTTAGAACCAGTTGTTAAATGGTTGGGCAAACTCCGGCTCACAGGCCACATGCTGCCCCCGGGACCGTCCCATCCATCCCGCCTGAGCTCTCGGCTGGGGAGGCTCCCCTGTGAATTTTTACTCACCCGGCGGTACTCCGAGCATTCGGTGGCACTTTGGCGGCGGGTCCTTCACTCGCTCAGAGCCTTCGGCGGCATGTCCCAGAGCGACTGAAGGACGTGCCGCCGAAGACCTGGAGCAACTGAAGGAACCAGTTCTTCAGCTTCTGGCAGCTCATCACTGAATACAGGGTATTAGTAAGGGTGGGAGTTTTGCTCTATACGTCCATTTAGGCCTATGTAATGGATATATATGTGTACTGTAATCTGAAGACCGTGGATTTAAGCCTTGGAAGATATGTTTAGATGATTGCATCTAAGAGATTTTGAATGGTCCCCAAACACTGTTAATTGCATTTTTGAGGCTCATGCACTATTTACCTATTAATATCCCATCCAAAAATAAAATAAATAACTCAATCAAGGACATAAGAAGTTGGAGAATTGCCATCACATCTGCAGCTTTAAAAGTCATTATTTCATCATCTACTGATTATTTCCATTACATAGAATATTTGTTCACGCAAATAACTGTAGACTGCAAACCTTTTAATGCATGACAAAAATATCCCTGGAAGATATTCTCATACAATTTCAACTTTATACCAAACAGTACTTAGCAAGCATAACGGACTAAACATAAATAATGCACATAAGGATTTCAACAATCTCAAAGTGGATTAAATCCTTTTTACTCTCACCTTGAAATAAACTGAAGTCTGAATGATGTGTGTTCTGGTGTCTATTTGAAATGACAGCTGCAGTCTGACATGCCTTAATCTTTTTCCAAAAGCGTCTTCCCCTTTCCCCCTCAAAACAAATATGTATAAGAAATTTCACCTTGACTACAGGTCAAAGCTTTGTACTACAAGTAATCAGATTTTTTTTTTTAAAAAAAGGAGTATTCTATCTGTTCTTCCAAGTCACAGGTAGAAAAATCGTATTACAGTTATTGTTTCACTCTCTCTCTCTCCTTGCACTAAGTTTAAGAAAAAACAAAAAAGATCAGTGTCATCTTTCAGCATTAGCTTCTGATGAAAAAAAAAAAAAAATCAAGATTTGCTTAGTCTGAACATATATGAAATGTAAAACCACCACCTGACATCACAACACAAGACAGACTAAGCTGATTTGCCTAACTACTGGAGCAGCTTTAAACTATCTCCCAGACCTGCAGTAATAAAACTAAAGGGCACAGAACTAGTGAGCCATCTGCTTCTCGCTGGCCACTGAGTCATATAAATCTGGCTGATAAAAAGAACGGAGACTGATTCGCCCCTCAATTACACCAAAGGCAATGGAGTTACACTGGTTTAAAGTGGATGTGAGAGAGGAGTCTGTCTGTCCACTTAATACTGCACTTTCTGCACTTCTAATATCAGCAGGCTCAATTCCCTGTGGCCCTGCACCTCATCTAGCCACGTACAAGGGGAGTGAAAAATGCTACAAATTCAGATTTGGCAGCATTTCACACCCACTCAGCACTCAGGCCCCGATTCAGGAAAGCAGCCTCATTCAGAACAGCAAGTGCTGTCCAGAGGAAGGATGGACTTAAGCACCTGTTTATGTGCTTTCCTGAGTCACACTCATTTGGCATGGACATATGAATGACAGCACAAGGTGCCAGGCAGCAGAGAATTAGGCCCAACGGTTCGTAGTTAGTTGGTTTTTGGAGCTTCCTTTCGTGAGTAAATAAATTGTTCTGTAGTATTTAAGTAAATAGAAAGGAACAGCAATAAAATCAGTATTTTACCTTCTTGGTATTGCACTACACTAAAAACCAAACAAAGAGGTCATTCTCTATGCTACTCTCTGGAAGAAAACCTGCCGAGTGTTGAATTGCTAGTGACAAACTCTCCCCTTGGATGTATTTACAACTCCCAGGCTTTAGCCCCAAAATGAAATGGAGTTGGATATCCAGGAGCTGCTTCCTCCTCAGACAGTAGCGACACATTATCTTCACAGCTGTCATGCAATTGGGCATGCCATCTCATGTCAGGCAGCAATAACTGGAAGCAACGCTTTCAATAGGGAACAGCGATCACTGCAGATGTTAATTCAGTGTGACCTACAGGATGACAAGGCACTGGGTCTTGATCATGCAAAAGCCAAAAACACATGCACACCACTATACAGCAGCTGGAGATATGGAGCAAAAGGATGTGGATGATGGAAGACAACAGAAGGGCCATGGACAAATCTTCAAGCAAGCTTGTGCTTCTTATTTAGCATCATACCAGAGACAATGTTCGGCCAGGTCCCACTCCCAGGATAGTTGGAAGAGATGTAAAGGATATTTGATTGTCTCTCTTGCTCCTCCCTACACCACCGTGAAACAAGAGAACTGTATGGGACTCACTATTTCAGGCTCGACTTGCTACCCATTGTAACAGTTGGGCCTACAAATTGTAATTGTAAGCTCAGCTGTAAAAAGTAAATGAAAGTTCATGAAGCACCACAACAACCCCTAACAATAAATGTTAACAGGAAAAGGTAACAAAAGTCCAACTTAGATGTTACATTAAATTGCTTGTAAAGCTTAGTAGAAGTGAAAAACAAAACGGCTAAGTTAGTCTAAACACAAAAGCTTTACTAATATAACTTAAGAATTGTTTTAGACCATACCTGGTAATCAAGAAAAGTGTGGAACCCAAAACTAATAAACCAAACGTGGTGTGTCAGAAATTAGGCCTCACTGGTTGACAAAATAATGAGGAGATGGGCTATTCCACCCATCACTCTTTTGGGGTGCTCCAAAAGAGACTTCGGGGGAAAAGCGATCTGAAATAAGGGAAGGAGTGAGCTTTACCATCATGGTGGTCACCCCCACCGTCTTCTGGGACCCCAGACCTCCATCCCAATCCTGAGAGATGTCCCTGACTGGATCAGACCAGGTCAGACAGAGGAAGCCAAATGACATTGGGGTTACTGACATCAGAGTTACTGTTGAGAACCCAGTCAAAAATGTGACTTTGGGGGAGAAACTGAAGGAGGGGGATTGTTTAAATTTAAAGCATGCGTTTAAATAAAAAATTCTTAATGCATCAGGATAATGGCATTTCACCTGAGCTGCTAAAATTAGCTTTCATCCAGATGATCCTGCTATCTGAGCTTGATAAGAATGTAAGTGGAAACTTGAGGACTAGGCCCCAAATCTTTCACTGCAATTCTCCAGCACAGTGTCACTTTGAATACACTTTTCCTTTCACCTCCTTTTACCATGGCTATTGTTTGCATACATTTGAAGACCTACATAAGGCATCATGAGGTTGTGTGTAAATTAAACATCAGCTCTCTTTATCATCAAGCGTGTACAACTTGTAATCATGAATTATGCAAGGCTGTATTAGCTGTCTTATAATAAGAGGCAGCAGCTGCAGACACTGCTCAGAGGACACAGTAAGTCACCAAAGGGGCAATGCAGGGATGTTTAGTTCAGATAACACGGACTCTGGAACATATTCCTATTTACTGGGTCTGATTCTATCACTCCTGGGTACCTACGCAGCCCCATTGCTGTTATATCTGAGCCCCTCACAATCCTTACTTGATTTAGCCTCACACCCCTCCCGTGAGGTAGAAGAATCTTATCATCCCATTTCACAGAGGGGAAACAGAGGCACAGAAGCTCAGTCAATTGCCCTAGTCACCCAGGAAAATCAGGGAACTGAACCGAAGTTAACTGAAACCCACACCAGCATCCCACCTGCTGAACCCCCTGCTCTCACATTACTGTAATTCACTGAGTGCCACAAAATGTTACTCTTTATTTAAAGCATTAACTTTAAGGGTCTGATCCTTCCCCACCCTACGCTTTGTGTACTCATTTACACTAGTGTAAAGCATATGCAAAATGCTATCCATTCCAAGTTGGTCTTTCCATTCACTTTGTGCTAGAGTAATACAGTGCAGCAGTGAAATGGGCCCCACACACTTACGGAAAAGAAACCATTGGTACTAGCAAACATCACAAGAAGCCTACACGATGACTGTTCTGATTTAGCAATTTGCTATTTAGCTAATTAACTCAGCCCTTGGCTTGAGTCTGCTCATTGGTAACTGATCGGGCGACACTACAGAAACAGGGTCACAGTTTACTGTTAGATAACTTTCAGCTGAGCCAGGTCTGGATGAGGATGGGAATGTTGAATTCACTGTACACTCCATTTGCCTCTGAACTGGTGACCTTGAGAAAGCTGAAGGCTTGGATTTAACTAAGAACGGTCATCATGGATTCATAGAAGTGAGATCATGCTTAATGTGATCAGGCTGACAGGGCCACGTTTTGGACATTAAAGTTTTATGTGACACTGTATCAGAAACTCTCAAACTGTGGGTAATTTATCTATATAGTCAATAGGTAAGCTATTAAGGCTGAGTGCCTTGGATACCTAAGGCTAGGAAGCACTTCAAAACACAGCCAGGTGCCTAAGAGGGAGCCACATGGACTGGTATTAAGACTGGTTTGGTTTATTTTATTTTATGTATCGCTGACCTGGAAGAACAAACTTAAAACCACATGATTACATTTGCCGATGATTCAGAGCTACATGGGTTATTCACTGCAAAAGAGGAGGGCAGTAAAATTCCAAATGACACTGAAAGAGCAAGAACCTGGGGAGATAATTAACTTAAACAATTCATGATACACAACTGCTGAACAACAAGGCTAAATTTTAAAGAAAACCATTAAAAAAAGAGACTATAAACGCTCAAAAGCCGTAGGCGTCCAAACCCAAGAGCAGATTATTATTTGCTTCCAATAGCACCCACAATGTGCTAGCGGATGTACAAACACAAAGCCGAGATGAGAGGTAGGCACCGAAATCCCACTGAGGATGTGGGCTCTATTTCCTGCTCCAAAGAGGGCTTACGCTTTTAAATGACAAAACAAACTGACAGCCAGATGGAAGGCAGGGGAAAGGAGCACAGCACACCACACAAATCAAGTGGTCTGGGGGCAATTGGTCTTGTCCTGTTTATATGCAGTGGATTCCGCTTATTAGCAACCCCTCAGTTGCCAGCAAGAAGTTGCCATTATCCTGCAGTTGCTAATAAGGGGAAGGCAGGTTTGTGGGGCTGCAGCCTGGGCCATGCCCTCCCTGGCTGCAGCCCCTCAAACCTGCCTGTGGGCAGAGCAGTGGAGTGGAGTGGGGGGCTATAGATGCCGGGGCTTTCCACGTGGAGGGGAAGCGGGCAGTGGAGTGGGGGAACTGGGGGCCCATGGCACTGCATGGTAGCATGCCCAGCGGGGAAGCTGTGGGCAGGGCAGGGCGGCAGCAAGAAGTACTATGCAGACCCCTCTGCATCCCCACAAAAGCCCTGGCACCCGGGTTCCAGCCCCGCTCCTTGCTCCTACCCTCCCCACAGCACCAGGATGCTGGCAGAGGTTTCCCTGTTGGGCAGGGATTCAGATACCCTAGCCCCTTATTACCTGTGCAGTCTCCAGGGCACAGGGAGTTTACGGAGCTGCAGTCAGGGCAGGCATGTCCCACCGCTTCCTTCCCTGGCTGCAGCCTCGCAAGCCTGTGTCCAAAACAAGTATTCAACAAGCGGCATGCTGTGGCCAATGTCCAAAACCTATTAACTTTAAAGTCAACGGGATGGGATAGGTTGGGTTCCCAGCAAATTGCTGCGATTAACTAGAAGTTGTTAATATCAGGATAGCTACTGAGTGGCATCCACAGGATGTACCTGTAAAGATATTCAGGCCACTCTCAAATAACCTACAGCTTTACCATCAGCTAGTTAGGTGCTTGTATCCATCGTGAGCGGGCCTTCAGGAGGAACTTGACGGTGAAGAGGTTAGTGGTTTTGCAGAGCAGTTACAGGAAGGGCGCTTCCCTCATAAGGGCTGAGCATGGAAGGAAGTGCAAACGTGTGCAGGAGGAAGGTACAAATGGCACATCAAGATGGCATCATTGGTAGAGCACAGGGCACCCAGGCCAGTGATGTGAAAGGGACAAGGGTGAACAAGCAGTGACTGGCAGAGTTCGGCAGGGCCTTGAAGGCAAGGACGAAAAGCTTGAATTCGATGCAGTCGAGGAGGAAAGTCGAAACACAAAAAAACCCACAAGAGTTAATGAGAAAGCAAGGCAAGAGTGTTCAGATAACTTTGACACAGTGCTAAACAGTAATAAAAAGGCAATTAGAGGTCTGGGACGTGTTCACAGTAATTGCATGTGCTATAAATAGAGCAGCGTGAAAATTGTCTCACTGAACATAACGATTTGATTCACTTTGGGGTACTTCTGCCAAAACGTGGAAATATTTCCACCAGACAGCCAGAATCTTCATTGTCTATTTGTCACACACAAACACACACATACCTTTGCATGTGAAAAATACAATAACCAAAACCTCAGCATTGTAGACCTGAGCTTAAGCAACTTAAAAATGAAGGTCTGGCAGTAGAGGCGTAAAATCATTTCTTCAAGGGAATCACATTTTTAACCGGCCAACATACCAACATGTGCTTCACAAGTACCACGTTTAGCGGGACTGATCAATGCAGAGAATATACTTTATTCGTTATAGTGCCCACTTCATAGCAGGGGCTTTTCAAACACCTGACAAAGTCCTGCTCCGAGAAGCTCACACCTGAATGATGGCTGGACAAATACACAGAGATTAGGGGGAAGAGAAACAACAAAAGCCCAGTTATATGCAGCATTCACGACAGACAGCATGGCAGAAGTGGGTCTATAAGTGCAACTTAAATGTAAAGGGGTAGGGGCCTCAAGGATGACCCACCATGAAGAGGGTGCTGCACGGAAGAAGGTAAAAAGGGGGTTGTGCAAGAAGCTGGCAAAACAGGTGGACAAGGACAGATGTTGTTAAAAAGGTATACAAAAGCTTTCGGCCTCTAATTGACCAGTTCCAATCTGGCCTATGTTGATAAAGCTGAAAATCACCATCTGGCTGTTGCCCAGTACCCTGTGTGAAATGAACGGGTTGTTGGAAGATGAGGATTATCATCTGTTTCCAGTGGCACCCACCATGTAATAGATGATGGACAAACGCAAAGGACATAGGCCTAGATCCTCAAAAGATATGAAATAAATAAGACAGGAGTCCACTATTGCAGTTAGCAGCCTGGTTGGCAGTATTAGCAGAGAGGACAACCTTCCTCCTACAGGGGTGTCCCTCCACCACAGGGCTGGGACACATGAGTGGGGCTGGGTGAAGAAGAATGTGGTTGCCCTGGCTGCAGCTGTCCCATGAAGTACCAGCAGGACCTGATTTTCGGAGGCACCGAGCATTCTCATCTCCCACTGACTCCTGTCAGAGTTATGGCTTGTGGGTCCTCAGCAAAAGCCTTGGCACAATTACTATGACGCCCTCTTATATGCACATTTTTCAAAAAACCATTTAGAACAAATGTTTACAAATGAAGATAGAATGACAAGCCTACTCGCCCAAGTCCAACCTTATCACATAGCACTTCCCGAGCAGGCTGTTTTCAGTCTGTTCTCTGACCAACTAAGCCAATCTCCAAAATGAGCTAGGTAAGGCCCCTAATGGGGCTCTGAGTGCAAACCCTCACTGGAGGATGCTCTGCACTGGGGCAGGGGTCTGCATGCCCACAACCAGCTCTCTGCAAGATCAGGACCTACATTTTTAGGAGAATAGGTTGCTCAGCCTTGCAGAAACTGCAGTTCATTGGAGCGATCGTTGGTCAGCGGACAGTGTATGGGCAGATCCTCAGCATCATAACTCCATCTGCAAATTATTGCAAACTCCATCTCCATCATAACTCCATAGCTCAGTTGATTTGTCTGGCTTTACTTTCTTCAGATTCATTCCGAGGTGGAGAAGAATGTAACTCCGAACTGAAAGGCAGGTTTCATTACAATTATCGCTGCTAGCAAGAGACCAGGTGAGATTGCCCAGAAGATAAGGAAGAAAAGAATGACTCTGAAATCATTAATAGAGATGAGGGAAGTGGGGTAGGATGCAGCAAAGCCTGTGATTAGAGGCCATCTTATAAGCCTCGCTGAGTAAAACAAAGTCATTTTTCACATTCCTGTTCACTAAATGGGCTAAGACATTACAGAACTTCTCTGAGCAGAACATCTGTTTAGACCGTAAGGTCCTCAGGGCATGGCAGGCATCGTTTCCTTGTGTCTCTTGGAAAGCGTCAAATACGCTGACAGCACTTAATAACAATACTCTATAGGACTCACAGGACAGTTGAAGCAGGAACTCAATCTTATATGAGCCACTCTCGGGGCTGCAGTCCAATGGATGTACTAGGGATGCCTGAGGACCACAGATGAGAAAAGACTTGAGGGTAGGCGGATGTAGTTAAGGTGACACTTCCAGCTTGTCACTGTATAAGCTCCCATTGTCCTCCTGAAGTTCTTGAGTATCCAGGAGGACTTGGGAGCTGTTCGGCTGGCCTCCACTATCTGCAGGGAGCTGCCAAAGCAGAGATCAGTCACCTGGTTCAGAGCCACCCAAGGCTCTGCTCAGACCTGGCATTCTTGTATGAGGCTCCAGAGGAAGGGGGTGCACAATGGGCAGAACAGACTCACTGATGAGGGACGCAGCAGAGAGACTCAAGAGCATTTTCTGCCCTTTTCCCCTGCCTTTTTCTGGAAAAAGGTCTTTTGTCCTCACTCCTTCCATGTTGGTCTAGGTTCTGCGAAGACCTGGGAAGAGAGATGGTATCTTAGCAGAAAGGCACCCGGTGATGTAGGAGAAGTGGGGCAGCAACCCTGCATCTGGATTGCCTACCACCTATCTGATGGAGGGTTACAGAGGATTTACACACTGGTCCAAACTGGTGGTACCCACACCATGGAATGTCCTTTCTCCAGCAATTTGTAAGTAAATTGTATCCATCTTATGCAATCTTAATTTTGAAAAATATAAGATCTCCTCACTCCTAGACAGTGTTTTGTGGGCAAAATCCTGGCTCCAATGAAGTCAATGGCAAGATTCTCATTGACATCAGTGGGTCCAGGATTTCACCTTTCATCTTTATTGATTAGATTTAGTATATCAGCTGGGATTATGTAATTAAGCAATTATAGGATGTTTACTGCGTACTTCTGTGAACTAAGTTATTGCCAGCTGTGACAATCTGTATCCCTATGTTCATCTCTTTTACAAGACCATGATAAATTTTGTACAAAGTATACCTAGTGAGGAATCATTTGAAAACTCATAATTTGGTGATCATTATTGTCCTAGTAAAATGTGTGGCAACATTGTATGTAAAGTTATAAAATTCTACTGTATGACAATACTGAGACATGTTCCAAGTTTAGAAAAGCAGTCAAAAAATCAGTTCCTCAGAGACAAAAGGCAAACTGATGCCTCAAGCAGATGTAAACAAAATCAAATAGACCATCCCCTGGGTAAGTGGTCATTCTTTGGCATGAAAAAGGTTGTGAGCGAGAAATGTACATCTTAGCAAAGAAACAGCTTTCTGTCTCCTGAATCCCAGCTAGAGAGGACTCTCAAAGGAAAAAAAAAGTATATGAATGAAGAACAGATGCCCCAAGTTTTTCCTCCCTTTCTCTCTACCCATGGTAGCCACAACACCTGTGGAACAAAAACAGCTTTGGACGGAGGGAGGAATCCTGTCTGAAAGGAATTCAGCCAGAAAAATCTGCTGAAGCATGTGGTGAGAGAGACTTATGCTTTGAATTCACTTAGCTTATTAAGTTAGATATTACAGTAAAAGCTTTTTTATCCCACATGATGGGGTAATGGGGGGGGGGAGGTACCGGTAGGTAAAAAATTCCGGTTAACTAAGAGGGAGGGAGTTTGGGTGTGGGAGGGGGCTTGGGACTGGGAGTTGCATCATGGGAAGGGGTGCGGGGCAGGGGGTTGGGGCACAAGAGGGATAGATAATAGGACAGAAAATATCATGTTGCCTCTATATAAATCCATGGTACGCCCACATCTTGAATACTGTGTGCAGATGTGGTCACCCCATCTCAACAAAGATATATTGGAATTCGAAATGGTACCGGTACCAAAAAGGGCAACATAAATTATTAGGGGTATGGAACAGCTTCCATATGAGGAGAGATTAATAAGGCTGGGACTTTTCAGCTTGGAAAAGAGACGACTAAGGGGGGGGATATGATAGAGGTCTATAAAATCATGACTGGTGTGGAGAAAGTAAATGAGATATTATTTACTCCTTGTCATAACACAAGAACTAGGGTCATCAAATGAAATTAATGGCAGCAGGTTTAAAGCAAACAAATGGAAGTATTTTTTTCCACACAACGCACAGTCAACCTGTGGAGCTCCTTGCCAGAGGATGTTGTAAAGGCCAAGACTATAACAGGGTTAAAAAAAGAACTAGAGAAGTTCATGGAGGCTAGGTCCATCAGTGGCTATTAGCCAAGATGGGCAGGGACAGTGTCCCTAGCCTCTGTTTGCCAGAAGCTGGGAATGGGCGACAGGGGATGGATCACTTGATGATTACCTGTTCTGTTCATTCCCTCTGGGGCATCTGGCATTGGCCACTGTCGGTAGACAGGATACTGGGCTAGATGGACCTTTGGTCTGACCCAGCATGGCCGTTCTTATTTCTGGGAGGAAGTCTGGGACTGGGAATTTGTTGGTGTTACTCTGCAGTGTAACTCAAGAGTGGCTGGCAATTGCACCCATACCAGTACAGCTAGGAGTGAGTTACATGCTAGAGGCTGTGTGTGAACAGACCAGGAGTGGTCGCTCTCACATAGAAACTGTGTAAAAGGCACTCCCAGTTGGAGAATTGAGGAGACAAAGCTGTTCAACAGTCCAGATTGTATCCTGGGTCACAGGCGCCAGCTTCCTCCGGGCCCCAGAGATTTCAACCCCCTGCTTTGCCTCCGGCCCCGCCCCCACTCACCCCCTTCCCCGAAGTCTCCACCCCACCTCTTTCCGCCCCGCCTCTTCCCACCTAGCTCCATCCCCTCCTCTGAGGGCACCCCGGCCCTGCTCCTCCCCACCCCGAGCCTCCTGCACGCCATGAAATAGCTGATCGTGGCAGGCGCTGAGAGGGAGGGAGAGGAGGTGATTGGCAGGGCCACCGGCAGATGCTGGGGGCGGGGGAAGCTGGCTGCCCATGGCCACTGAGCACCCACTTATTTTTTTTTCTGTGGGTGTTTCAGGGCTGGAGCACCCATGGAGTCGGTGCCTATGCCCTGGGTAATATCACAATGGCACTTTCAGAACAAGAAAAATGGAGACTGCTTTAACATGAATTTTGTAGCATCTCTCGCAAATGAAAGGATAATGTGTCACTGAAACCTAATACCACGATTCTGATTGGCTGATGTTTCTGCTACTAAATGCTTTTAATGATAAAGCAGTAATTATATTTTCCTTTGACATAACCTATAAAAAAAGAGTAAGACTGCATCAAATACAACACAAATACTATACAGGTAAATTACTGCAGACCACTGTCTGCTGGAATGAAATAGTCATGCATAGTTCAGCAGAAGAAATTACAAGTTATGCAAAAGGCAAACTGCTTTAGGGAGAGTGTCTAGACTATGCATAGCAAGACTATAAATAGTATTTTTAAAGGTAGACTTAACCGCCAAACTAAACTGAACCATCACAAGAGTCCCCACAACTGTTAGTTAAGTAAGGTCTCTGGGCTGAGAGATTTCACACATATTCAATTAATAATTCACAGAGATGCTGGCAATAGTCTTGGACCACTGACCAGCAACCCACAAATCTCAAACAGACAAATGAATAACAGGTTTACAAGATATTTAATCTCTTCTTAATAATCTACAAAGTGTAAAAAAAAGCCTAAGTATGACAAATATTTAATATACCCTCAAATTAAATTAAGACAAGGTGCCAGCAAAATAAATTATAGGCGTTTTTAAGTGAAACTATTGATTCTTTGTGTGTTCCAGGAACTACTTTGCATTCAGTATTCATATTCTTTTTCTCACTCTGCACAGATCCAGATTGCAAACATACTGCATTTCCTCTCCCAGGTAAACGCATTCCAAGCGGTGATTCTTCTTCACACTGACAGCTTGTCTTCACTGAGAGCATCTCAGTTTACTGCAGTGCTAAGAACCATAGGATCTGATCCCAGAAGTCCTGGCACCACACAAGGTGAATGCAGCATAAGGGTAGATGCAGTAACTCAAGAGCAGCTTTGCAGTGTGCACGCTCACAACCAGGCTAGGATAATCCGGTTGCTCAGATCCTAGCGCTGACCACCTGAGTGAACTTTGCAACAAAGACATAACCTTGGATGACTAGTCTCAGGGTTTCTTCAGCAGAATACTAGACACCAATCTAAAGCAGTCCTGCAGCCTTAAATCGTGTGAGTAATCATGATGAGCTAGACTGCGAATACCTCTAACGCAGCTGCACCGAGGCATAAGGGCTCCCTCTCATCTGCCTGCATGGCCGTATCAGGGTCACTTGGATCTTGGACACATTTCCTTGCAGGACACAAGAGCTATGGTGTAGATGCTCCTCCCAGGGAGCAAAGAGGTCAAAGACCAGACAGGAAGTGGATGGAACACTGGGTTTTACCTCCCACATGCTGGCCAGCTTCAAAGACACCCGTAAAGCCAACGTGAAGAAGTGCAATATTGATGTTAACTCATGGGAAACCTAAGCCCTCAACCTACAAAAATGGAAAAGGACCTTGTAGCAGGGATCCCAGTATGTCAAGATCCAACAAAGACAAAAGGAAACAGAGAAACTGGAAAGGAGGAAAGAACGTGCTGCAGTCCAACTCAACCATTCAGATCTGCTCCTTCCACAGGGAAATGTCTGCCCCAACTGTGACAAGATCTGTGGATCCTGGATCAGTCTCGTTAGCCACCCTTGGATCCACCAGAAATAACTGGCTCTCATTCTGTGGAAGACAATCATCCTCAAACTCTGCTAGCAGCTGGTCAGAGGAGCTGACTGGGGTATGAAGGGAAGTAAGCAGCTCCTTTCAAGAGCTGCAGTACACTACTTCCGTCCCCAGAACAAGAGTGGAGAGACGGGAGGAATCCGACACCAAGTCACAATTCCATCCAAAGGCTGCTGCTGGTGCAGGGCAGCTTCACAGCATCCCTTGCTCGCGGTGCAGTCCAAGAAGCACAATATATCGGTGTCTTCAGTAAGTCTATTCACATACGAATGGTGAAGGGTTTTCTTGCAGGATCTACAATGCTGTCTGGGAAAGCCACGAAATATTTAGTTACTCCAGACATTGCACGAGCTTTGCTATTTTCTCAGTTATTATAGCAGTCTGAATTTATGCATGAAAAACAGAAGCTGATATTTAAAGTGTATTTTAGCTGGCCTTACAGGCCCTGCTTCAGCTTATGCACATACTTAACTTTAAGCATGGGCATAAACCCATCCTTATTCAACAAATAGGTACGTGCTTCTTAAGCTGATGCTTAGGTGCTGTGTTGAAGGGGGGCCAGACCAATAATAAAGTAAGTTACATCATCACATAACACACAGGACCAGCTAGGATTTCAAATACACCGATATCAACCCAGAGTAGCTCTACTGAATGAGTAATTCACAGTAATCTGAATCAAGCCCTCAATTTTTTCCACTACAATATTATACGGTTATGAAATGACAATATCTCTAGATTTCCCTTTTGCCTGTTCACCTACATTGCATAAAAACACAGCCGTCTGTTTAATACCACTGTTAACATATTCATTAATTTTAATGTCTCGCCTAATGGATTCATTACATTTTAAAACAAACTAAAAAGAGTCCTTCACGTTGCTGCTTTCTAAATAAAACACAGAACATGTGGTATTGATAACCCTGACAACATCCATCCATCTTTCACTCGCCTTACGCTTGTTCAAATGAATGAGCTGAGCTATACCGCGTCTCCAGTTTAGCCTCAAGTATTTGGGGCTTTGGTTTCAAGGTGTCGTGGAGGTGGTGCTCTCTGGCTCTGAGGGAAGTGTTAGCTAGCATCTTATCAAAAGTGTACCCAGCTGGCGACAGACATGTGCCAGGGAACACAGCTAGGCTGAAAGAAGGGGGCAAGAGGTCAAGGGTTTCATAGGAAAAAAGCAACAGCCTGGACTGAAGCCGCGAACAAATCCCTCCTAAATTGATATACGCCATCTGACTCCTCTACCCTTCATGGGCCTCGGCAAAGGATTTATATTATTCATGCTCAACTGGGTGCAGGAAAATGCCATGTTTAACTCTTCTCCCAACAATCAAATAAGAGCTAAAGCAAAGGCAAAAAAGTCTGAGGTAAGCCTCTAACAAATATAAATGCCCTCTAGAACATTAAAATAAAATGTGAATCAGATTTACAGTTAAACCACAGATATCCGTATCTACTAAAGTGAAGGTCATATGTAGCAAATAAATGAAAGTATAAAGACGTTAATCTAGGTCTGAATATATTGATAAACACCTTTCTGTGTCCCTGAAACTGATCGAGAATCAGTGATTTGAAAATAGTATCCTATGGGGGCAGCATTAGATAGAATTCCTCTTGGAGTTTGAAATAGAGCGTATTTGACTGTAGCATAAACAGGGAATACTTGCTCTACTGACTGCATTGCACAGTCATCTAAGGCTGTGCATTCATACATTCCCATGAGATTCTTTGCTTTGCTATTATAATTTAACACAACTGCATATAATTATCTTGCCAATATGACTATCTTATACTTATATAGTTCCTTTCACCTTGAAGGGCCCCAAAACAATTCACAACTTACATTTTCTATTCATAGATCACTATGCACATCCATGGTGCTATATAAATAGCAACTACAGTGTATAGATACCACACTACAGTAATGCAGCCACCTCTGGGGTGGAGGATGGCAGCCAGACATTATATAACACATACCTGCACATTGGTGGTGGGAGAAGTGATGGGGTGGGGGCAAATCCCAACTCTTCAGAAAAGTACCTGGGATCTTTAATGTCCACATAGCGTACACAAGACCTTGAGTTTGCAGCTTGTCTGAATGTCATTGAAATCAATTTACCTCTTTTTTTCTTTAAAAATTATTTCTAAGGTTGCAGGAAACAACAGAAAGAGGTGGCAAGCAGCCCAGGCACTTTGAATAGACCCCATACAACATGGCACATCCTGAGTTTTATGTTGCTCCCATTTAAATGGGCTGCACTCTGGAAACAGTGGGGGAGAGCAGGGGCTCTGCCTTTCACACCCACCAAAAGCAAGTTGTGGCCCCCGCAGAGCTGAGTGGGTGGAAGGAGAGGAGCGTGCGGTCTCTTGAAAAGGGCTGAGGCAAAGTACTCCCTTGCCCCCAAGGTTCCTCCTGGCCTAACCTGAGGAACATGCAGCGTACGGTGTGCAGTGCCCCTTACTCTGGGCTGAGCCTAATGGTTCCATCCAGCCCACCAGAAATATGTTCTAAACCCGTTTTCATTGGCAATGAAGGGCCCAACCCAGGGAGATTACACAGCACCTTCAATAATCCTGCCATTTCAGGACTGCAGCCTAACGGCCTAAGTATTTCCTACTTAGTGGTTCCCTGCTGCCCTAACACTGTTCAATCCTCACAGCTGCAGCTGCCTAAATATCATGCCTGATCTAGCAGAACGCAGTCCAATGGAACTGCCATTGAAATCAAGCGGACTTTTGCCCGAGTGAGGACTGCAGGATCAGACTCATTAGGGTTTCTATAGATATATAGTTCTATAAGATATACAGAATTTACCACAGAGTATCTAAAGTGTGAGGCAGTCCCTTAGTAACACAGCACTTTCCTGTCCGCATTCATCAAGCTAAGGGCCGACAAAGTTCTTGCAGGATGAAATATTTAATTTCCTTTGTTCTCTAATCCACTCCAATAAAATCACCAGGGCCCCCTGTGCGTGTAATGAAGCAAACCCTTCTCTTATTACCCTTTCAGCAAACCTCTTCCTTATACGAACACTCCTGCTCATCCTAGTGTGACACAGTTCCTGCCTGGCCTGGTGCATCCTTCTGAGAAAAGATGGAGAGGGTTGGACTAGTTCCATTTACTCTAAACTCTGATCAATATGGGAGGAGAGGAGTCTTGCTGCTTAAAAACTATCATTTTGTAAAACCTGGTCAACTCCTTTCCAGACGTCAAACTTTTTAAGAGGTAAAATGCAAACTGCACGTAAAAAAGAAAGTGGTGGATCAATCTCCTGTAAAATAGGGAAACCGATCCAGTAAGAATTTGAACAAATGAATCATTTTTCTTCTAGGAATGAAAATGTATTTGTTATGTCCCAATTTGTCTCAAAGCACATGTTTTTGAGTCAGGACCTCCAAAGTACTTCTAAACAAACACATGAATGAATAGAAAGTTTCCACAAAGACTTAAATCCAGCAACACTATCATGACAGGTTTCAGAGTAACAGCCGTGTTAGTCTGTATTCGCAAAAAGAAAAGGAGGACTTGTGGCACCTTAGAGACTAACCAATTTATTTGAGCATGAGCTTTCGTGAGCTACAGCTCACTTCATCGGATGCATACTGTGGAAATCGCAGAAGACATTATATACACAGACACCATGAAACAATGCCTCCTCCCACCCCACTCTCCTGCTGGTAATAGCTTATCTAAAGTGATCATCAAGTTGGGCCATTTCCAGCACAAATCCAGGTTCTCACCCTCCGCCCTCCCACAAACAAACTCACTCTCTTGCTGGTAATAGCCCATCCAGAGTGACCACTGTCTTCACAATGCGTATGACTGTGAAGACAGTGGTCACTCTGGATGGGCTATTACCAGCAAGAGAGTGAGTTTGTTTGTGGGAGGGCGGAGGGTGAGAAAACCTGGATTTGTGCTGGAAATGGCCCAACTTGATGATCACTTTAGATAAGCTATTACCAGCAGGAGAGTGGGGTGGGAGGAGACATTGTTTCATGGTCTCTGTGTATATAATGTCTTCTGCGATTTCCACAGTATGCATCCGATGAAGTGAGCTGTAGCTCACGAAAGCTCATGCTCAAATAAATTGGTTAGTCTCTAAGGTGCCACAAGTCCTCCTTTTCTTTCTACTATCATGACAATCATCCAACCCCGACTGGCCAGACAGGGAATGAGTCCAACTTGCTCCCCATTTTGTTCTCTCGCTAATGATACACCATAGGCAAATGAGACAGGAAAACACCAAACACACCACCTTCCCTTTTCTACAACAATCTGTCAGGATAACGACAGTTCGCATTCAAGGATACTGAAACAATTTTTATAGTGGGGGTGCCGAGAGCTGTAAACCCTGTCTACGATGGAAATCATTTCAAGCCGGGGGTGCAGTAGCACCCCAAGATCCAGCACCTGTGGTCCAGTCATTAACTCCTTGCTCAGACAATCCTTGCATTGAAGTCAATGGGAGTTTTTTGCCTGAGCTGAGAGTCTAGCCTCCATCCCAGGAAATCTCTGGGACAACACAGTTGAGGAATATACAGTAAAAAAACAGAATGAGTTTACTTTCAAAAACAGTTACATACAGTCAAGGAAAACAACAGAGATTCTTCAGTTTCCCAAACTCTTATTATAGGATAGGAGATTATTTTTAAACGCACTGCAACTCATTTATTTTGACAGTTGTTTTACTACTTGCATAAATAGGCCAAATATGTTTTCTCACATTATTCTTCTTGACAGAAAGTGATTCACTTTCTTCTGTACTCCTGTTTTAGCTTCCTGATACCCTTTTTCTGTATTCCACTTTATCTTTGCCCCCTACTACTTCCACTTTTTTATTTCACCTGTGCTGCCTCTATAGGCTTTTTTCCTGTTTTGCCTTTTTTCCTCTCTTCCTTTCTTCTTTTCTTGTTGGTGCAATATTTTTTTCATGTGATAGGATTTATTCCTGCTCTACATTAATTTTCAGATCACCAAAATATTTTAGGTTCCTGTGGAAAGCTAATTTCTATTAGCAATTCACCTTTAACTGAAATCCAGTTTTTCCTTTAGCAGCTACAGAAAAACCTAGTGATTACTTTACATTCCCCACCTTTTTTTTTCTAATGTGGAGAAATTCTAAAGGAAACAGGGTGGCAAAACTAAAAATATGTCCACAGCCTACTAGAAGAGTTGCAATAAAAAACCCATGATATAAAAATCTAGCTGTATCACCACCACCACATTTCACCCAACCAACAAAAGCACGGGACCATTCAATGTTGCATCAACATCAGATTGCTCTATATTGCCTTCAGATTATTTGTGGTCCAGATATTCATTTCTACCTCCTCCTGCACCAATGACTAATAATAGCTTTGTGGTGTGACCAGACTGAATGAACGGTGTTTACTCCTGAAATCTTTCTGGTTTATACAGATGCTTTGTCAACGCAAAACAGAATCTGGTCCAAATCTACAGTGGCAATAAACTTAATTAAATAACATGGGGGAAAAAAGCAGGCAGACATTCCAGATAGTCATATCCCATTCTCTGTCTACTCAGACTGCTTTGGGAAGAAAGTCAGCTGCATTTGACTGAAATGCATTCTGTGCCTGTGGGAATTAACTGCCCTCCAAAACCCAGATTGCTGTATTGGTCTGTAATCTGGCAGAAGGAGAACTAGCAGATAAATCCACCACAACTGGAAGAGTCAATAACACTTCTTTTAATTCACTGCAGCATTGTACCTCCTGATTTAGACTCCAGTTTTGAGGTGTTCTTTCCTACTCTTTTGTCTGGAAGTGCTATATACTGCTGTATTGTAGTGACGCATTCACAAAGGTATAGTTAATGTTGTGTCAGCACTTTCATTTTAAAGCTTTATTTTCATATATTCTTCAGTTGGTAATTAGTAATATATTTGTAACTTGGCCATAAACATTTACTACAGGCTGAAACTTATAAGTTTCTAGCTTGATTCTGAAGTGCTTTACAACAGAGAAGTAAAGAGAGAGGATATATAAAAATACAATGACAGTGCAAACACATATCTTTATGTTAATTCTTTTGAACACAGTTACATGTAGCTCAACCACCACTTTGAATTAGTTAGAATATAAATTTAACAAGCAAATATTTAACAGTACAGTTAAATCTCCTGTAATTTTTTAGGGGTGTGTGTGTGTGTAAATCTTTAAATGGCCAAGATTCTAAACTTTACAATCTGGACACCACATAAATAGAATATCTAATCTTCAGATGCATCTTTGCAAAGATTCGTATGTATCTGAATGTACATTGGAGTGCAATGCATCAGAAGAAAACATCTTTATTATGCGTGGGTAAATTAAAGTGGTGTTTAAAAAACATTTAAGTTTATACTCCCACAACAACTTGACTGGCCACAGGGTAAATACTTCCTTTGCAATGTAACATACATATATACGCAACCAATGCATTTTAATTGCTCTTGAATTTATCAGAACTTTTGTGGGCCTTAATATTATTTAAATACAGGCATTTTTATGCATTTTCCCTGGCTATCAGGGCTATGGCCGGTGATGTTTTTCAAAACCCAACTTCGCAATAATCAGTCAAGGAATTATGCAAAAATCATCAGTGGTGCAGTTTTTAATGACTGGCTTGAAAAGAAAACAAGTGAGCTGAATTTGATGTGAAGCATGGTTTGTTATTGTTAGACATCAAAGCGGCACGGAGATGGCTGAAGGCTGGGACTCCTCCAGCAGGAACACAAAAGCTTTGATGCAATAATGGGAGCTCACAGCAGTACAAGCACTGTAAGCAACTGGGGCAAAGTAACCTTTGCTTAGATCTCTTAGATCAGTGGCTGGGCTGCTTCCCTGAGTTTGGCACACCTGACGCACTTGGAACAGGAAGGCTAGGGAGAAAGACAGAGAGGTGCAAGGGAATGGGATCACTGCCCCTGTCCCTCTCTCTCATTATTATTATTAGCAGCAATATTATGCCTGTTTAAAAAGCCAAGGGGACCCTGGCAATATTTGCGGTTACATATGGCACAGGGAAGAGGCAGACAGAAGGGGCCATGGGCCATCTGAGGGGAAGCGGGGTTGGTCCATTTCCAGTGTCACCACCACCAGGGCAGCAGGTGCAGCAAGGAGGGAGCTAAGATAGGCTCTTGGTACCCAGGGCTCCTTTACTTTCCCCATCTCCATTCCTATTTTCCCCCCGCTGCCTCTTTCCCCCTCCCTCTCCGCCTTGGCCCAGCTGCTGCACGCAAGGTGCCCCTGGGGCTCCCTCTTGAGCAGGGCAAGGCAGTGTGAGCCCAGCCGCCTCCCCGCTCCCCGGGCAACGGGGGCCTCCGGCTGGGCCCCTCCTGAGCCCCCTGCAGCTGCCGCAAGCCGCTCCCAGCCCCCGTTCGCCCCCTCCTGCCCTGCCGGCCCCAACGCAGCCTTCCCCCTCCCTTCGCCCAGCGGGCGCCAGGCACCCGGGGGTGCCACCCGGACCCTCCCCTTGGCATTGGCAGTGCCCCCCCCCGGCACGGCTGCTCCCCCCCCCCCATACACACTCCCTCCTGCGGGCCTGGCCCGGCCCCGCCCCGGGGGCGCCCCCGGCCCCTACCTTCTGCTGCCGGCGGGCCATGTCGGTGGGCTGCTTGGCGTTGAAGGGGTAGGCGATGCAGCGCATCACGAAGACATAGAGCTGCAGCCGCCGCTTCCGCTCCTCCTCCTCCTTCTGCAGCCGCTCGAGCTCTTCCTTCTCCTTCTCGCTCACCACCGACGGGCTGGGGCTGGAAGGCCGGGCGCCGCCGCCGGCCCCTCCGCCGCCCGCCCCTGCGCCGGCCCGGCCGCCGGGCTGCAGCCCGGCGCCCGGCCCGGGGCTCTCGCCGGTGCGGCTGGGCGAGAGGCGAGCGCCGGGCGGGGCCGGGGCCAGCACCTCCTTGCCGCTCTCCTCCTCCACCAGCTCCTCCGACTCCTCCTCGCTGGACGACGGGTCCAGCATGCCGGCGGCGGGCGCGGCCGGGCGGCGACGGGGCGACTGCGGGTCAGGCGGCGGCCCGGGGCATGGGGCGCCCAAAGCCCCCGGGCTCGCTCGCTCGGGCCGCTGGCCGGCTCGCCCGGGGCTCGCAGCGCCCAAGCCCGGGCGGGGGCTTCGCGACGCGGCGCGCCCGGGCTCAGCGGCAGGCGGCCGCCCCGCGCAAGGACGATGCTCGGCGGCGGCCAGCTGTGGCCGCGGAGGGGAGCGAAGGAGGCATCTTCCCCGGCGGGGCGGGGCGTGTGTGTGTGTGGGGGGGGGGGGGGGAGCGGTGACGTGGCCCCGCCCCGCGTTAACCCTGCCCTGCCCGGCGCGGCTCAGCGGCGCCGCGCGCGAGCCCGGGCGCTGACCAGGGTGCTGGAGCGGCGCGCGGCGGGACGCAGGGGGGCGGGGCAGCCGCCGCCGCGCGCTCCCTCCGCCCCCCCCGCCCCCGCCCGGCCTCCCGCGGCGCATGCCCGCGCCGCTTCCCTCCCTCCCCTCCCCCCACCCCGGCCCTCCGCCGCGCGCCCGCCCCGCCCCGCTGTGCCGCGGCGGGGCTCGTGCCCGTGAGCCAAGGGAACCGGCCGCCCTCGGCCCCGTGCCCTGCGCGTGCCCCGATCGGGGGACCAGGCGGTGCCCGGGGGGAGGGGCGGGTGGGGGGTTGCAGGGAGATGGGGCGGATAGGGGGCTGGAGGGGCAGATGGGGGGTTGCAGGGAGATGGAGGGGCAGATAGGGCTTGGCAGAGGAGGGGGCGAATAGGGGGCTGGAGGGGCAGATGGGGGGTTGCAGGGAGATGGGGCGAATAGGGGGCTGGAGGCGCGGGTGGGGGGTTGCAGGGAGATGGGGCGGATAGGGGGCTGGAGGGGCGAATAGGGGGCTGGAGGAGCAGATGGGGGGTTGCAGGGAGATGGGGCGGATAGGGGGCTGGAGGGGCGGGTGGGGGGTTGCAGGGAGATGGGGCGGATAGGGGGCTGGAGGGGCGGGTGGGGGGTTGCAGGGAGATGGGGCGGATAGGGGGCTGGAGGGGCGAATAGGGGGCTGGAGGGGCAGATGGGGGGTTGCAGGGAGATGGAGGGGCAGATAGGGCTTGGCAGAGGAGGGGGCGAATAGGGGGCTGGGAGGGGCAGATGGGGGGTTGCAGGGAGATGGGGGCAGATGGGGTTGGCAAAGGAGGGAGAGGCAGATGGGGATTGCAGGGAGATGGAAAGGAAGAAAGGGGTTGGCGGAGGAGGCAGGGAGGGACGGATAGGGGGCTGGAGGGGCAGATGGGGGGGTTGGAGGGAGATGGAGGGGCAGATAGGGGTTGGCAGAGGAAGGGGGCTGGAGGGGCAGATGGGGGTTGCAGGGAGATGGGGCAGATAGGGGGCTGGAGGGGCAGATGGGGGTTGCAGGGAGATGGGGCAGATAGGGGGCTGGAGGCGCAGATGGGGGTTGCAGGGAGATGGGGGCAGATGGGGTTGGCAGAGGAGGGAGGGGCAGATGGGGATTGCAGGGAGATGGAAAGGAAGAAAGGGGTTGGCAAGGGAGGGAGGGGCGGGATGGGGGCTAGAGGGGTAGATGTGGGGTTTCAGGGAGATGGAGGGGCAGATAGGGGTTGGCAGAGGAGGCGGGCGGATAGGGGGCTGGAGGGGCAGATGGGGGGTTGCAGGGAGATGGAGGGGCAGATAGGGCTTGGCAGAGGAGGGGGCGAATAGGGGGCTGGAGCAGATGGGGGGTTGCAGGGAGATGGGGGCAGATGGGGTTGGCAGAGGAGGGAGGGGCAGATGGGGATTGCAGGGAGATGGAAAGGAAGAAAGGGGTTGGCAGAGGAGGCAGGGAGGGACGGATAGGGGGCTGGAGGGGCAGATGGGGGGGTTGGAGGGAGATGGAGGGGCAGATAGGGGTTGGCAGAGGAAGGTGACTGGAGGGGCAGATGGGGGTTGCAGGGGGCTGGAGGCGCAGATGGGGGTTGCAGGGAGATGGAAAGGAAGAAAGGGGTTGGCAAGGGAGGGAGGGGCGGGATGGCGGCTAGAGGGGTAGATGTGGGGTTTCAGGGAGATGGAGGGAAAGAAAGGGGTTGGCAGAGGAGGGGGGCGGATAGGGGGCTGGAGGGGCAGATGGGGGGTTGCAGGGGCAAATAGGGAGGATGGAGGGACAGATAGGGGGCCTGGAGGATGGAGAGGTAGGTTCTGCAGGGGCCACTAGGGGCAAATCCGGAGGGTAGGAAGGAGCAGCAGATGCAGGAGGTGGAGGAGCAGCGTTGAGAGACAGGGAGAAGAGAGGAGCAGAGCAGCGGTGGGGATATGGGGCAGGAAATCTGGGGAGCAGATGAATAGAAATGTACAGCCCAAACAGGCTTTGGCATCGCTGGTGCAGTGTAGTTACTTTGCCCTGCCTCCTAAACTGGCCCTAAAACCAGTTTAGGTGGCTGGGGTGGGGGGTCGCTCAGCAGCACGATGGCTAGTGGCAGGCTGCAGGTAGCCGAGCCCTCACTGCCTTCCAGAGCCACCCAACCCCACACCATCATCTTCTCATGCAGCTTGCCCAGGTGTCCCAAGTGAAAAAATACTGGTGGGTGAGTGGGGGTTTCCTAGGGAAGGGTGTTTTGTGGGGGGACTTGGAAAGTGGAAATAGAGGGATCCCTCTGTTTCCTCTTCCACCGCCCTCCTCCATTCACGGTGCAAAACAGACACAGCACAGTCCAAGACAGAGTGGAGGAAACACACACACACACACACACACACCTCATTTCTCCCATGCACTCAATTCAGCCAACCCAACCCAGCCTAAACCAACTCATCTCCCTCCAGCCCAATCCCACCAACCCCAAAACCTCCTCCCACTTGGGTTGTTACCTGTCCCTACTTCATCGAGACAGGCCCCAGTTCAAGGAAATGCCCCGTGCTCTCCCACTCATTCTGACCAGAGAAGTTCAGTTGTCAGGCTGAATGTTAGCGTTTGGCTGGCTGGTTAGAGGAACAGAGTGCAACATCAAATTGTACCAACAGGGGGAGCCTCTCTCATTCCTGGGGGGGGGCTGGGGGGGGGAAAGCAGATGGTGGGGGCAGCTGGGGTTCAGTTGCAACTCCCACATCACAAACTCACCACTATACTTTACACTCTCTGGCAAACTCAGCTGCAAGGCCAAGAACTTCCTGAGCCGGGGAGACTGAGCTGTCCTGTCACCCTCTCCCCCTCTCCCCATGCAAGTGTTGAGACATGCTGGGGCAGGGCAGTGCATGGGGGCAGCTTGCATGCTGTTTCCGTGTCGATAAACAGCAGGCTTCCTTCACCGTAGCCTTTCACCAGCACTAAATCCAAGAATAACAGTTGTAAAATCAGAAGTTTAGGGTTATATGCTTATCAATCACAAAGATGCAAATGAGCTAATTTAAATAGCATGTTTACACAACAACAAATGTCCCTAATGATTTGGAGTTTTCTAAGGTGGCAATTCTACATCCTATCCTTCCTCCAATGCTCAGCACTCCTTCCTTTCATATGACCTCAGCAGGCCCAGAATATCCCACTTCCTACCCAATTCTCAGAACCACTGCCCCAACTCTGAAACCTCTTTTTCTCCCTCCAACCAGTCTTCCATATGGCTCAGCACCTCACCTGATCCCACTCAAAACCCTTCCATCTCCCCAGCCCAGCTCAGAAACCACCCTGCCTATTGCTGGACCAGGAGGTAACAGGTATGTACTATACCTGAAGGCAGCAGAGAGCCCCATACTTTACTCTGGATTAGCCCTTCTTCATTCATATAGCAACTTGAATACCAACAATAAAGGTTGACATCCAAATTTGTCATCCACCCTGTAGCTTGCAGTGACATGGAATCTACCAAGGCTGTCCCCCTGGAGAAGGATCTTAGAGTGCCATGGTTCACTAGGTGTGCCATTATTTGGATGTCTTCTCCACAACCGCATCTCTCTCATGCCTATAACAATAACAATTAACAGAAGAGGAAGCGTTCACTCACAACCCTGTCTTATACACATTGCTGTGTCAAAGCAAGAGCCTCAATGAGTTCATATAGAGGCCTCAGTCCTGCAACTGGATGTGCTGGAGTGAATGCTTGCTGCTGCAGGGCTCTAGACAGGCTCAGGGCTCCTTGCTAGTGGATTCGATTACGGGATCAGGATCTAATGTTTCATTCAGAGCAATAGAGAACAACTTCAAATGATGACATTTGCAGGTGAGCAGTTCACGCAAGAAATCCCCACACCATTCTCTTCTCTCCACTCAAAGCCAGCCATAGAACATGAGCACAGAGCTGGTGGTTAAAGCCACGGAAATAATGAGACCTTGGAGTAGATTAATTGCAGACAAAGTTTCAACCAACTGAAGTAAGCCACCGTGATCCCAGTTATTTTTCCTTGGCCGCATTGGACTCCTAGATTTTAAGGCTGGAAAGGACCATTACGATCAACTAATCTGATTTCCTTAAATTGCATTAAATGCAATGTTCTGAGACTTCACCTCCAATATCAGCGTACTCTTGCACATGCTATTACACCCTGTGATGTGGTGGTAAATGAGGTGCACTATAGAACTGGGTTGTATACGCGAGTTTACAACTAACACAGCACTTTCTGTCATCACACCTGAACTAGGATCATTGCAATTTCAACCATCTTTGAAATGTCACATAAGAAAGCTTAGTTAAGGATACTTTTGCGTCTAACTCTGATCAGAGCAGGTCTTCATGACCCAGAGGTACAATTATCAGCAGCCTCTCTCCCACTTCACCTGCATCAGCATGCCATATGAACTGCAATGGGTGGAAATGCTTCCAGATAAAAGACTGCTGTAGACCATGGTTTGATGCAGCATCAGTTATTATGATCAGGATAGGAACAGTTAGTCAGTGTGAAAACAGCGGGCACTGGCTGACTGAGATTCCCCATTAGATAGTCTCAGTGTATTGATTTTCACAATTAAGCCACAGTCTATTCTCATTATATGTCATTTCAAGATGCAGCTCTATCTTCGTAAATGTGCTGGGATAAGGATGAAGAGACGGGGTGGAGGTAGGTAGTGATGCAAATCAAGGGCCTTGTGCCATCAGTGGAGCTGCATGTCTAGCAAGGGGTTGCTCGGCGAGCTAGATGTGGACTTGAAGCATGACCCTGATTAAGGGATTGTGCGTAAGTTGCTCCAACCCAGGAGCAGCCTTGGGAGGTGACTCACAGCAAGCCCTTCAGAGGCACAGTTCCTGCCCTGCTTCATCTTTGTTCTAGCATGGGGAGGTGGGGGCGGGGAGTGAAGTCATTTGCTGCTGTCTCGTGCCAACAGCAAATGACAGAATATCCTGCATCAACTCAGCTGCACCAGCCTGTAAGTGGGGTTGGAGCCAAAGCTCTTCCTACTCTCCATCTCTCTGCACCCACCTGCTCTGGGGAGGGAGGAAGTGGGTCCATGCTTCGAGTCAAAACCCAGGTAGCCCATTCAGGGGCACACAGAGGTTCTTACTCTCCTGTGCAGGCATGTAGTCCACATCATACTTTAGCCTTCCTGTGAATGAGGGTGGCACAACCAGGCCCCGAGTGAATCCGTTGTTATATTTTTCCTCTTTAGATCATTAACTGGCAACTCACTGACAGTGAATCTAGTGGGTCCCACTATTGCACATTCTGTAATTTAAATAAATATTGTAAGCTGTACTTAAACACCAGCAACTTGACATTGCTGCAAGTAAAGCTGTTAACAACCATATGGCTCCTCCTAACCATCTAATGCTTTCATCAGGGAACGCCTCCGAAATTTGCCCTTGTTGGCCAGTTCCTCAAGTCCTGCTGCCAGCCCAACTAGCTTCAAGACAGTTAATCCAACTCCAAGGCTGTCATAGCCACTGCGGCTGCAACGTGCTCTCTGAAAGGAGCGAGGGAGAGGACGGGGCTGTGCACATCCCAACAGCTGGTCCCTCACTGCTCTCTGTCCTTGCCTGCCGCTGCTCTGTCTACCTCTACTCTCTGCATACTGACCACAGACACTTGCCGTAGAGAGGACAGATAGTCCAGTGTCAGAGCACTAGCTTAGTGCCCTCTATCACAGACTTCTAGTTTGAGCTGCAGCAAGTCACTTAGCGTCTCTATGCCACAGTTCCCCATCTGTAAAGGGGGGATGATAGCCGTGCCTGCCTCAGAGGAGAGGAATCTGCTGATCAGATCCTATAGTAATGGGGGGTCTTATAAGTACCACAGAAAGAAGGAGCAAAGCTCAGCTTCATGCAGGTGATGTGCCCTGTGCTTAATTTGTAATGAAAGAGGTGCCAGAGCGTATTCAATTTTTTTACATGCATAACTGATGCAGCAAGCCCACAGGTCTATGAGCTGCCGAGCCTAGAGGTAGCCCTGGCAAGCCGTGGCACAAATTAAGCATTGGCTATGCTTCCTTCAATGCAACCCCCTCAAACTCTGCCTTCCCCTTGCATAGTGTACCAGGGGGCCTGCATATGGCTGATGCATGGTTTGTATTTTGAAAACTGTCCATATGCAAACAACTCAGCCATGTTTGCTGTAACCAGGTCAGATGAGACGGTCACAAACTAGTTGCAAAATACACGTGAGGGTGAACCACAGCACTCAGAATGTGTCCACCTATATAGCAAAGATGCAAATTTTGGGTGAATGCTTCATGAAGGCTGGTCCTCCCTCCCCAAATTTAAAGCCATACATTGAATGTTTAGGGCATGCCTTCAAGAGTGCCCCATACCCTTCAGATACAGATCTAGATATGTGTGTATCTAGCTAGAGAGGGAGGGAACATGTGATGGGGTGGGGTGCGATAAGGGGTTGATCAGGATGAATTTGGGATGACGTATTATTAGCTAGGTGAGTAACCACTTACCCTTTAATCTCTCCCACCCACCTCTTTCAGTGTCTTCTCTCACTTCATTTTTCTTTCCATTTAGCTTATTCTCCTCCTAACTAAACTCACCCCGCAAAAACTCACGCAACTAATGTGATGTTTGACACCATCACATTGTTCACTCTGCTTGTGTGTTCTACCCCTTCCCCAAAACTGTATCTGTCTGGTCTATTCAGACTGTAAGCTTTACAGGGTATGGGCGGTCTACTGCTCTGTCTTTATTTCTTTATGTCTTCATGTATTTATACCTGCTCCTGTGTCTTTTACTTCATACATCTGATGAAGTGGGTTCTAGCCCATGAAAGCTTATGTCCAGTTAAATTTGTTAGTCTCTAAGGTGCCACAAGGACGCCTCGTTTTTTTTTACTCTGTCTTTGTACAGCGCCTAGCACAATGGGGTGCCAATCTTGGCTGGTTGTTAGGCAATACTGTAATAAACATGATTACAACTACTGATAATTCCAAATGAATGTCAATCAAATCCTTTCTCTACACCCCCCCTCCCACCATCATGGAGTTAGTACTTTATAGAAAACTATTTTAGAAATGTTTCTAGAGAATTTTAGTTTTTCAGATTGGTGTTATTTTTCACATCTTCCACCTACAAAACCTCATTGCCATGACGCCCACTGTCCAGGACTTGGAAGGAGAGAAAAAATAAACTGAACAAAAGCCACTTGAAGTAGCTTTTCAATGCACAGTAATATTATAAAAGAGCTGCTTATCCCATTAGAAAGCAGAGAGCTTTCTTTTTTCTATGTTATGAGACTCTTGAAGAGCAGTAGGACGTTGCAAGGTGAGAGTGTGTGTGACTACCACTAGCTGACCCTGAACATGCAGCGGGGGAGGCTCCGGGCAGCAGAGAGGTCTCGGTCTTCCAGCAGAAGGTCCTGCCGCTACAGAAAGTGGAAACTAACTGCTAAAGAAGCTGCACAACTGCCAAGGGAGGCCAGCTCTCCAAAGATTGGTCGGATCAGACCCAACGACTGGTGTTTGGGGACTCTGAAGTTCCGAGTAGCCCGGATGGGGGCTCTAAGAGCCTTTAAACTATTGTTTAAATGCCCCTTTAAGAAGGGTCCATTAAAGAGCCACTGATGTTACTTAGCGTGTTTGGCTTCTTTTTGTGGACTGTTGACATGTACCAACCGTTATCTCACTGAAAGGGAAACTGAGGCAGGCGATAGCAGAGCCACACTCTGGCCTGAAGGGGGTGCTACAGGATAGTTGTGCCCATTTCCAGTGCCCTAATGGAATGCCCCACTCCCACATACAGATGGCCAGATCAGCCCATGACTTTCAAGGACCTCGTATGTAGCCTGTGCACCAATTTCAGCAGTGAAAAAGTAGGATTTAAGCCACTCCCATGAAAAAACAGGGCTTCTTTACTGCATTTCATAAAGTTCTAGCCTTGTCCCCCACTCTGTTCAGAACAAGACAGAAAGGCAATGTCTTTGGAGTAGCTAGTCAAATGTTTACACCCACTATTCAACAGAAATGAATACTTGCAATGGAAGACTGTTACTCCCCTATCATAGAGTGCCTTTCATTGTACCCGGTGCACCAGGATGACCCCTCCTGCTGGCTAGACATAACTGAGCTTTGCTAATGCCTGCCTGCCTCGCTACCTAAATATCTGCTCATGTAATCCAGCTGCTACCATGACCAGAGCAGTAGAAAGATGAAAGTTAACACCTAAGAATTTAGCCTCGGACCTATATTCGCCTGGAACTTTGCAGGGGAGAATTTTCATGGAATAGATCCCCGTCGAAAATGTAAAAGGCCCGCACATGTGATTTTTGCACAAAGAAATCAATCTAAAATATGTCATTAACAGGAGCCAGTATGTCCTGATATAGAGGCATGCCTCTTCTTGCACTGCTCAGAAAAGGGAGCCGTGGGAGTGGTGCTATGATAATAATTATGGATGTGTAACTTTCAATGGTTATTTTTCATGATGGGCAATTGTATACTTACCCAGTAGGACCGGTCAGATGCACACAAATGAAAGCATTAACTAAGTACCTTTTGATATTATATTGGTGTACATTTCTCTTCAGTCACTGAGGTTGCTAAAACAATACCTGTTGATCAATAGCATTGTGGTATCCCAGTTTGTCGGATTTAATGTAAATTGAGTAACAGGGGGTCTTGAATCTAGTTGGAGCTACTGCCCTTTTGAGTATATTCAGTCCTAAGCAGAAAGGTTTCAGAAATTTGACCCTATATATTTGTTCCTAGCATCACAAACCAATCACCCCTTCTAAATAGCTTTCTAGAACAATTACTAATTATAAAGAGTCTACATTTCCAGGTTTCTTAGTTGTTAAAGTAACATAAAATGTACCCTGTGTTAGAATACATGATTCCAAGCGCCTGGTTATATTTGCTCTACAAACAATGAGCAATTGATTAAATATACACACAGGATTGCATGATCTATCCCAAAGGAGATAACAATGTCAATTTCTCCTCTTCCATGCTGTAAGAGTGGCAGCTGCATAAATGAGGCCACAACTGATGCCAAATAACTTGGTGCAGTTGGTCAAAAAACAGAAAACTATTTTGTGAAAAATTTCAGGTATTTCCATTTTGCAGGACACAATTCACTCCTCTGTAAAATTTGTGTGCATGTATGAATGGTGGTGAGAAAGTAAAACAGACTCTAAAGTAACGAAAGCATATGATAAAGTATTTCTCCTGTCATATTTAGCCCTATCGAAGAGCTGTCTGAGGTCACATGGTACTTAATGTAGCTGTGAATTTTGGAGGATGACAGATTTATAAACAAGGTTAGTATTGAATGGATTCTTCACTAATCCCAGACTCTTTGTTTAATGCACATCTGAATTCAATTACTTTATGCCTTATTTCTGCAGTTTTTCCTGCTAAAGACTGGTGCAGAAATAGCCTGGTGCTTAAGAAATCTGTTGGGAGTGCACTGAAAATATACTGCCTTGATAGACAAGGGACCTGTAGTGAGATTTATTATAGCAACACATTTTGTGTTATTAATGTTGAACTAAATGGACCACAAGATAAAAGACTCACTTTTTCATTAGGATTGTTCAGGGATTGTCCAACTAGCCAGTGATAACAAGGAGGTACAAACAGCCAAAGGGGCAATGTGAAATAGTTAGAGCCCTATTTTACTTAGCAGGAATGCAAGGAACCTACAGCCCTGCATCCTATAAGACTTAAGCAAGTTAGCATAAGTGAAGCATAGACCTGTGACCTTTAGCACAGATAAAGTGACCCAAATGGTCATCCTAGATTTTTGGGGAACTGGGAATAGCTTGCTTAAGGGAAAAGTTGGCACAAAATGAGACGAGGCAACTGCAGGAATATTGAACTGATACTAAACTTGGATACTTTAGGATAGGATCTTTGGCAGATGTCTAACCACAAATTTGCTTTAGCAATATGGTAATGAGCCAATAGGGATTAATATGCAAGCCTATCAAGGAAAGGCACCCTAATATTATGAGGGTGAGGTAGTTGAATATGGACAGAGAAAGCTGGGTATTTGTATGAATATTCATAGTGATTCCCAGGCCCCATAAGTTAGAACCTGCATGAAGAAGCTAGTTAAGGATCCCCAAGGCTTGAAGATAGGTTGGTGTAGGAGAGGAACTAATCACCTATCAGAAGCCAAACATTTATATGTAATCATCTTTTCCATTTACCCTCCCAGCCACCCCATACTCAACCCAGGAATTTCAGAAGAAAATTAACAGCGTGCAATCTCATCTAAATGAGAAATGTTTACTCATTTGTATTTTTAAAATAAAACTCTTGGGCATAACTGAGATTTTTCAAACAATGATAAAAATGAGAAACAAGAAAGAATGAAAGAAAACTATGAAAATATTACTTAAAGAATACTTTCAAGGTAATAAAACAAGCAACAGACACCAAGGTTTGACAGCATCTGAAAGACAAAGAGGAAAGCGTTGAACCTTGCATAAACCGAACGAGTAACGGGAACTAAACACTGCATGCGTGACAAGATTTGCTGTCTTTTAATTGCTTACTGTCTTTTAACTGTTTATCGTATAAAAAATAAGAAAAGTCACCAAACCTCCATTCCACATCTGCATTGCCATGTGGCTGGCTAACGCCATCTGATTATGTGATGCAGGGCAATTTACACCATGCCATCTAGCAGCTGTGTGGACAAAAAGAAAAGCAGCTGAGAAAATTAACAATCAGTGCATGGAGTAAGCAGGTTCAAGTAACGCATGCTTTGTTTTATGCATAAAGGCCAGTTGGCTGCAGAATGGCAGTGTGAAATATTGCCTCTTGGTAATAATACTAATTTATAGCAAGGAAATTGAAATCTTGGTGTACACTAGAATTATTTATCTCACTAGCTCCTAAAATAGAATGGAGGACAATCCCAGTTTCTTGGGAACCGCGTTATACAGATTGCTGTTATCTGCCAAACAACAGAATATGTTAAAACAGCGCTGTTCTCGTGTATTCTCTCATATTCTGCCAGCTATTTTATCCGAGTCTTGGGATCCGTGTTAGTGACTGGGGAATCCTGGCAGCATCCTGCCTGTGGAATCAACCATCTGCTATCAATATCAAAGCTGGTGTCAAGCAGGGTGACCCAATGACTCCCCTCAGATTTAACCTAGCATTTGGATCCTCTGATATCTCTGTGAGGGGAAGGAGGAAGTGGATTCTTATACGGCATATTTAGGCCTGAGAGAAGCCTGCTGTGAATTTTAAGAGTCTGTTCTGATAACATTTGACAGGGTAAGCAGAAATAGAACTGTGTATGTGTAAGAAATTGCAGAGCAATCATGTTTGTGAGAAAAAAGGAAAGGTAAAGTAACTAAAAACTAGAAAAGGCTGGTTGGAATTAACACTAAACCTGTACTGGCAGGGCAGGAGATGGAAATGAGAGATTAATACATAGGTACAAGAAAAGATAACAAAAAAGTTATAAATAAGTTTGTGTAACAAAGGGAGGTTGAAGCTGTATTGTCTGGCGATGGAGGTGACAGTGAAGAGATTGTCCTGATGAGCTTCCCACTTGTAAATAACTGATCACTGAGTGTTTTGCCTTAATAAAGATTTGGTAGACCCATTTGCTGAGTAAATCAATCTCAATCCAACAATGAATACCAGCTCTGGCCTCCACTGATGATCTGGTTCTGTTCAGTAACTTGTGAGAAGGTGTGAACAAAAATATCAGCATTGTGGAGTACTTCTGCAGGCTGCCTGGCCCAAAGGCACAAGCCAGGAAGCATCATGCGGTCTTCTTCAGCCCCGCTCATAATTCTCCTGTCATGAACAACTCTGAGATTTGGAAAGTAGGTACCAATGGGCTCAACACAATAATTCCAGGAGGGTCTGCGCAAGATTCCATGGTGAAGGTAGATCCATGGATCAGGCTCTCCAATCTGGCACTGCACAATAAACTTGATACCAGGTTAGAGGGGATCAACCCTAACTAAGAGGATTAGCCCTCTCAAAACATGGCAGAAATTGGACATACTGAATGTGGTCACTGTACCATGAGTTATCTACCTGGCTGACCATACTCATTTCAAGAGAACTTTGCCTTCTTCCCTTGATGATACTATCAGGAGGGCAATTAAGGAGTCACTTCATCAGACAGCCAACACCAGCAACAGCTGACGTAGATTGAGGTATGGAGGCCTTGAGGTGGTGAGATTCACCACCCTCACTATCTCTTCACATGAGGCAGTTGCATAGAATCATCCACTCCAGGGATGACAAGCCTAATACAGAATGATGGCAAATGGCATTGAGGAGGCATTCAAGAAACTGTGGCTGATGGGAAGGAGAGCAGGGCATCCATCATAACTTCCCCAATAATGATCTCTGATAAGCTAGACATGTCAGAGAGCTCACAGGACCCTGAAACAAGTGAGAAAGGACAGCTGCCAGGGCGAAATACCTAGTCCCTTGCAAATGGAGAGATGCAGAATTCCTTCAGTGGAAAAAGCTTCCTTGCCAAAGCATGGGGTCCAGCACTTTCACAATGATATCCGGCAATGATAGGTAAAGATGTCACAAGAGCTTCAAAGATCACCAGTTCATCACAGCTCTCAAGCTCAGTGAGACAAAGTCGGAGCTGTGATATTTGATACAGACGCTGTTCTGTTAAGTATGAGACCCGCTCCCACACCTTGGGACAATGCCTCATGGTTCAGGAGGCCTGCTAGCAGCACAGCAAGCCCGGTGAAATCCCAACCAGGCAGGCCAGACAGCAAGAGTGGGAAATCTATCAGGAGCCCCTGCTCTGAACTGATAAAGAGCTGAGAAAGTCTCATCTATAATATTGGCAAGGATCGAAAACCCTGGTAGTCAATATCACAATTCACAATGAGTGCAAGGTCAAAGGCCTTACAGATGCAGCAGCAGAGAAGGTCCAGCACTACCCATTTCTGAATGATCAATCTAACATCTGCCTCAAAAGCCCACATCTTTGACTTCTGAATAGGTGCCTCAGGGAAGTGGCCAGCTTCGTGGTACTTCAAGCAATCACAATCCCAGAGGCAAGGATGAGCTGCCAGACTGCTCAGAGTGATGTGCTCCACCAACCCCATTGGTACCTTTCGCAGAAGTGGAAAGGGGATCGGTAACCATTGCATGGCTGTGATGTGCCTGGCACTCTTTGGGAACTATGTAAGTGATGCAATATAATTGTCATGACCCACAGGCCTTGAACCCAGGTCTACAGCAGCAGCCATGCTTCAACCCTCCACTGCTGACAACTGCTGACCCAGGATCTACGAAGCCCAGCCCCTGTTTGAGATTTCACCCCAATGTCCTATTGGTGAAGTTCCAGAGCAGCCAATTGGCCCGCTGGCCCTATTTAAGACAGGAGCAAGAAGCTGTCTCAACACTGGGATCCACCCTGCTCTGGACTGTGTACCTTATGCCTCCTGCTCCCACTCCCTAGCTTGACTTCCTGGCATCCTGACCTGGCTTCGCTCCTGATCTCTCACTTGCTGCGATCTCTGGTTTGTCTCCTGCCTCAGACCCCATGTTGGCATTTGTCAGAGAATAGGGTTTCTGTTCTTTAGCGAAGACTCCTATCAAAGGCCAACCAGGAGGATGCTAAGTGCCATCTTTTATCATATCAAAAATAAGAAAAGTCACCAAACCTCCATTCCACATCTGCATTGCCATGTGACTGGCTAACTCCATCTCTTTGTTGAACTTTCAAAGCTAATGGCAGTTTGTAATTTCTATGAGACAACTGATCTCTGGTCTTGTCAAGGCTGAGTGGCTTCAATAAGCAGGAATGTGCCCATGCACCAAAGCTAGTTTCACAGTGTTATAAATTATTGCAGCAGGATCTTCTGCCACAGACACTCTACAGCAGGCAAGAGTGAGCTTTTGGCAACATTATTTCCTTTTGGATAATGAAAAGGAAAGTTTATCTGCTTTCTCCAATGCTCTAGTTATACACTAGAGATTAGTAAAATGCTAAGATAATTGTAAATACCTTTCACTGAAAATGTTGCCAGCAACACAATGAAGCTTGAAATGAGGTCACCTCTTATTTGTGAGTAACATGTTTGTAGATGCTGGAAAGTTCCGTTACTCAAATCCATTCACCAGATTTCTGGGTTTTTCCCAATCAGCCTCATCCTACTTGTCAGTGCTTTATGCTGTTCTCTACTCCCGATTTTCACCTACAAGGACAACCAGAGCCTTGATGGCAGCTGGAACCCAATTTTATAAAGAAGATTCTGAACTCTCAATTCACCAACAAGTTAAGCTTTCTTGTTACATCATGGAATTGTATTTATATTTGTTGTAGCTGCTGCGTTTGCTGGTGTTGTTGATTGTGTTTTTAATTGGGCAATTGGTAATGACACTCAGAAACAGCACAACTGCTATGGGGATCTTGGTAATGCCAGAGGTGGACTGAAAAGAGTCAACTGGAGCATTAGGTTATCTTCTGCAATTGCGTGTAAATCTTTGTTTCTGCTGCCAGAAATTGTATATATTAAAGATAATACCCAAACTATTGGTTATGTTTTCTAGAATTTGTTGCCAGTTTTTCTCCTACTCTTTTTCTGATGCCATTTGTTTCAGGCTATTGGTCATCATTTCAATGGGACCCAGGGCACCAGCGGTATTGCTGGATGATGACTGCAGGCAGGTGCAGAAGTAAGACAGTCCATTCTGCAGAACCCCCAAATCAAAATACTTATCCCCAAATCTGGCCCTTCTGTTGGACATGATAAACAATCCTCAGGAGATTCAATAAACCCAAATATAAAAAAAATTCTCAAACCCTTTAAGAAAACAGTCTGAATATTTGCAGTCACACTGCAGAATCTAGCACTGCAGAGTTGATTTCAGCTTTACTGCTAGACTCTCAGTGCCACATCCAGGTCAGGATCATCAGTAAAACCTCTTCAGTGTTTTCTCTAATGGCATCAACAGGATTGAATGGTTATTTTGCTGTTTGATTGGTGTTAGCTCCCAGGTTACTGTGAACCAATAATTAAAAAAGGACTGAGTCTTATTGTCGAGGAGAGGAACCAGGAACTTTATTAAATGCACCTGCTCTGCCAGCAGTCTGGCTGGAGATAACCACAAAAGATCTGTGTGCTGGGTCTTGTGTAAACCCTGAGATTGATTATTTCTTGAATTCAGTTATTGCAAAACCCTGATTAGGATCCTTCTAGGTCACTGCCATCAAAACACTTGTGGTAGTTCCTCTATCAGCCATCAAGTTTCCATGAACTAAACTGCAGTGGGAAGTAATTGATTCAGTAGTAATTATGCTGTTGCTGAGCAATTGCTTCTATGAATATACTGTACTCCTACTGCTCAGAAAGTAACTAGTGATTTCTTATAGGCTTTGAAATGACTGTATTTGTAAGGCCTCAGTTTCTTGGCCTTCACTAGATCACTGGAAGCTTCCAGCTTGTGCTTGCGTCTGTAATTATCAGCCACTGAATTGTACTTTACACAGGTCACTTTTTCCTTTTCAGGTTTTAGAGGGATTAGCTCTAGCATGTTCCTCTGCGAAGCTGAATCTTAAAAGTTTTTTATTCACACTCATAATAAATGCTTCAGAGCCACCTTTTAAATAAATGCATTACTAATACTGCAAAATCTATGTAAATTAATATGTAATATCAGTAAGTAGGACACTTAAGCAGTGTGTTAAGCGTGCAATAAATATTTAATGATTCTCATTCCAAATTTAGCGTGAAAGTGATTTAAATGCACAGCATGTACTCTGCTTAAATATAAACAATTCTACACAAATACCAGCCGGCTGAGAGAGCATTTTACAGCAGTGCGATAGCAGGTGCCACATGCTCCTAAGTGATACTGCAATTGCTTGCAGTGTCTTGATTTGTAATCCTCTCTGTCAGAATTGTAGCAAAGGACCTTCTCCACAGTGGGGATCACAGTCCATCCTGCTCCCTTTTAAGTCAGTGGGAATGTTGCTGTTGACTTCCAGTGGAACGCAGGAATGAAATCGGACCAGAGTCCATCTAATTCAGTCTCCTGTCTCCAACAGTGGCCAGCCCAAGATGCAACAGAAACAGGTGCAAAAAAACTCAACAAAGGAACCCTACAGAGGACAAGCCAGTGCCATTAAAGTTTCATCCCAACAGAATCAAGTCTGTAAAGTATAGCTGGCTTCTCCCTCCCCCTCACCCCTAATCATATTGAAAATATCATGAACGTCTTAAAATACTGGGCGGAAAAGTATATTTGTTTCACTTCTGAATAACTCAAGACCAGCTGAATGTATTTTAGAAGAAATTCCTCTGTGGGCATCCCCAAAGTATAAGATTTCAGACAGTTATAAGCCGATGAACATAGGGGATTATAAAAATAATAATGTCATCTGCTTTCAAAAAAAGCCCATATTTTTAATGTAATTTATTTGAGACTTCAAAGAGCCTGCTTGAAGTTAACCCTGTATTCTAGGCACCCATTTAGTGACAATACAGAACATACCTTTGAAATACCTCAAAGATATTTAGTCCCCTAACTTCCATTGGTTTCCCTTGATGATCTGGACAGAGACCCTAATCTGAATGAACCAAAGAAACTGGTCAGCTGCTTGAACTGTCTTAATATTTTGATGGTGTCATGACCTGGTTGTATGTTATCTGTTTGTTGTTGTATGTGATACCCAAACTATGCCTTTAATCACTGGGTCTGTGCTTTTTCTTTTCTCTACCCTTATGGCTGTTCTTTCTTATTTTTGGTGTGTATGCACTGAGAGACTATTAACAAAAGAAAGGTCTCTTTCAAGCTACAGCAGGGCAAAGATATTTGAAACCACCAAACTTCTATTTTCATTGTTTCTCTTGTAACTTACACAAGAGTCACTCAACCCGAAGATGGTAAATTTCCACCCCAAGCTTCATCTGAGAGCATATTTTGGTTTTAAACCTGAGAACAGGGAATTAAAATGCAAATGCTGGTGGACTCTGAACTCCAATTTCATTTGTGGGTGCTGCTAGAACCTGAGGACCTGAGGCTAATTTGGAATGTTAGTGAAGAAAAATGGGGATTCTTTTCTTTTTAAGATATCACAGTTAGTTGGTTGTTGCCATAATCATACAGCGAAGGGTAGCCTAAAATTCCTCCTTACCTGTAAGGGGTTAAGAAGATCAGATAACCTGGTTGGCACCTGACCAAAAGGACCAATGAGGAAAGAAGATACCTTTAAATCGGGTGGGGGCAGGGCGGCTTTGTTTGTGCTCTTTGTTTGTGTGTTCTCTGGGGAAGCAGAGAAGCATAAGGACAGAAAACTCCTTCTCCTAAAATCATTCTAAAATGAGTCTCAATATTGCAAAAAGAGTAAGTGAATAAGGCAAGGCACGTTAGATTATCTTTTGTTTTTAGCTTGTGAATTTTCCCTGTGCTAAGAGGGAGGTTTATCCCTGTTTTTTTGCAACTTTAAGGTTTTGCCTCGAGGGGAATCCTCTATGTTTTAAATCTAATTACCCTGTAAAGTTACCTTCCATCCTGATGTTACAGAGGTGCTTCTTTTACTTTTTTTTTATAATAAAGTTTTGGTTTTTAAGAACCTGTTTTGCCTATTTGGTTGGTAGATTATTCTCAAGCCTCTCCAGGAAAACGGGTGAAGTGGTTTGGGGGATATTTTAGGGAAACAGGAACGCCAAGTGGTCCTTTTCCTGAATCTTTGTCTAACTCATTTGGTGGTGGCAGCAGAACCCATCCAAGGACAAGGAAGGATTTGTGCCTTGGGGAAGTTTTTAACCTAAGCTGGTAGAAATAAGCTTAGGGGGTCTTTCATGCGGGTGCCCACATCTGTACCCTAGAGTTCAGAGTGGGGAGGGAACCCTGACAGTTGTAATTTAGAAACCGTCTCCCTCCACCCTCCTATGCCCTACTTGTCTGAGCTGGGCAGCATATTGAGAAGGTGGGATAAAGGCTCTCACGCTCCATTTCTTATCCATCTTCATACAGCTGCTGTGGCAAGCATGCCTCGCCCCTGTGACCCCAGCCCTAGAATGTGGGTTGTCTGTGCAGGGGGCTTTTACTTCCCCATGTGGACATAGAGTCCAAGGCACAATCTAGCCCCATGTTAAAAAGAAATTATTCCTTCTAACAGGGGGCCCCAAAGCCAACTTGAAGGCTTTAGTACATCTTGGGGAATGGAGGAAGGAGCACAGAATCAAAGGTGATAATGAGAAATACCTCCTTAATATAGAGTTTAGAAACTCTATATTCTGTTGAAACCATTCAGCCTGAATTTTGAATGGTCTTACCTGGATCAGATGTCTCTAATATACACTGGCTGGCAAGTAACACCAAAGGCATTGTCAGTTACTAAAAGTGATCTAATTAAAATGACCTATTCATACAGCTCCCCATATTCTGATAGAGAAAGAGATTTGAATGTGCAACGTGATGTATGGTACAGCATTTATCATAGTTTAGCAATGCCCACTAATCACATTCATTAGCTGGTAAGGAAACAGCCAGATGAATTTCTCCCTTTTAAACACGTTAATGTATGGCAATATTGCTCATCACTCTGCCCCGTGGCAACATCCTTTGATAGTTTGATTCCACTTTGATTTTCTAATTTACTAACACCAAAGATGCTGAGCTGCAGAATTTTCCGCCTTCCAAGTGACCTGCCATCTTTGTACATGAGATCACATAACAGCAGACATAGAATTTGGAGTTTGATGTCGGCTTTAAAAGCATTGGCTTGGATCCCTTCCAAGCCATTCTTGTGCCGCTTGAGTACTTATTATCAGCTCTAATGACAGGTTTCAGAGTAGCAGCCGTGTTAGTCTGTATTCGCAAAAAGAACAGGAGGACTTGTGGCACCTTAGAGACTAACCCATTTATTTGAGCATAAGCTTTCGTGAGCTGTAGCTCACGAAAGCTTATGCTCAAATAAATTTGTTAGTCTCTAAGGTGCCACAAGTCCTCCTTTTCTATCAGCTCTAAGGTATTCTTTGTTCAGGGGTGGCCAACCTGAGCCTGAGAAGGAGCTAGAATTCATGAATGTACATTGCCAAAGTGCCACAGTAATAGGTCAGCAGCCCCCCATCAGCTCCCCACCCCTGTCCCCCCGGCTCCCAGCGCCTCCTGCCCACTGGCAGCCTCGCCGATCAGCACCCCCCGCACCTCCCGATCACCTATTTTGTGGTGTGCAGGAAGCTCGGGGGGTGGGGGAGGAGAGGAGTGAGGGCATGGCAGGCTGAGGGAAGGGGCGGGAAGGGGTGAGTGGGGGCAGGACCTGGGGCAGAGCCAGGGGTTGAGCAGTGAGCACCCCCCGGCACATTGGAAAGCTGGCACCTGTAGCTCCAGCCCCGGAGTCGGTGCCTAGACAAGGAGCCGCACAGTAACCTCTGAAGAGCCGCACGTGGCTCCGGAGCCCCAGGTTGGCCACCCCTGTTCTAAGCTGTTGCCTTCCTTTTAGATGAAGAACTTTCTCCCTTTCAAAACCCCCTTGATTCTGTGATGGTACGAAGCACTGTAATTTCCTAACATTGGAATTGCTGAATTCGGCATTGATGAGGGTTATTTTAATGTATAATTGGAGGATAAGAGTATAATAATAGCAAGTAAATAGCTATACTGTGAACCTATTATTAAAAAAATGACACTGTGCATTGAATGTGGGATACTATTAATTTTCAGTCTTCTTTAAATGATTGAAATGGTCAGATCACTTGGCAGTAAATAAATTCCTCCCATATGCAACATTTTATATGATTCACAGGAACACTGCAATGACTTTAGTTTTACTGGGGGGAGATAGAAATTTAACAGCAATTGCCTAAATATTATCAAGAAGCAAAATGGCTTGTGTAAAGAGAAACTACAGTGTAATAATTATTGGTGTAATTGGTAGTATGATGAGCAGAACTGGAGAAAGAGGGGTCAGGTTTCAGGAGGGGTTTACTTCAGTGTTGCACCAGGTAAACCGGTTTGTTTACCTGCCGCGGCGCGGGCCAAAGGACATGCTGGCCGCCCTTCCCGCAGCCCCCATTGGCTTGGTGCGGCGAACTGTGGCCAGTGGGAGCAGCGATTGGCCGAACCTGCAGAAGCAGCAGGTAAACAAACCGGTCCGGCGCGCCAGGTGCTTTCCCTGAACAAGCAGCGGACTGGCTTTGAGAACCACTGTACTAGATAAAACTGGTGTGATGGGAGAATCAGGCACGGGCTGGACTTTACAGTTGCTAAAGCTAAGACTGGTCATAGATTTCTGAATTTCAAGTATGACAAAAAAATTCTAGTTTCACTGAAAAATTTTTGTTGAACATTTTCAGGTTTTTTCAACCCACTATAGAGCAAGCCACATTGGTTTTTTCCTGTTCGCATAATGTATATTAAGGGCCATTTAATTTAATGAGAGATGGTTCAGGTCCTAATCATTGGATTGTTGTTTTCTTTAATGTGCTTGATATTATTCAGTTACAATTGGGGCTGGCTATTTATAATTCACAATCAGAGCGATGTTGCTTAGTTGTGCATGGTGAGATAAATCACACGGCAATTTTTGTCCTCAGATACAATCCACGTAACTGCCACTGGCAGGCTGACTGCAACAATGCTCACAGAAAGGAAACTTAAAATTTACTTTCACAAATATTTAAGTGGGCAAGCCAGAAATTGGCTGTGAATAAATATTCAAGGGAGCAAGCTTAAAGACTGCTTTCCACAAATGTTCAGGCTAGCAAAATTCAAATGCATGAGTGTTTGTGGAAAGCTAACAACTCCACTGAATATTTGTGGCAAAGTTTCGACAGAGTTCTCCAAGCTCTGTTGAATACATTCCGCCTCCCTAAATCTCTCTGCCTTCCACAAAAGCGTGGCCACCAGTCAGCTGAAATGCAGCAGCTGCTTAATATCTCCCAGCAACACTAAACAACACAGATACCTCTTCTGATGGAAACTGCTGGAAAAGCGTAATTAACCAAACTGCTATGGGATCTTTAGTAAGTGGAAGTGGTCAAGACCTCTGCTTATATCTCGTACAAATGAAAGGCCTACTCTTAACGACATACTGAGTCATTGGTTTGGTACCCACTCAAAGGGAAGAATGCCATTTAATCACCAGCCCTGCTGTACTGGGGTTTTCTTTTGAGGCATTCTCTACAAAGACCCCATCTTGACCTTGAATAGCTGATCAGATCCAATGAGAGCATAGTGTGAACTGATGGGGTTGTAGTTCATCCTACCTTCACATAATAATGCATCTAGGACAATTCACTGTTTAAAGGGCTTTGCGGCATGCTTCTGATCGGATGTCATATAGGAATGTGGTGTGACTATGTAACATTTTTACATGTCTAGCTAATTTGTCTTTTGTTGTATTTGTATTGATTTAGCCAACACTATATATTTTGTCATGTTGCCACTGTGGGGGGGTGTCCTCCATATGGGAAATATTCCTCCCCCTCCCTTTCTGCTTAAATATCACCACTCTGGCAGATAATCCAGAAAGTAGCCCCAGCTAATTATGGCAAGTGTTTTCACAGGGTTTGCTGCCATGCAGGTGTAAACCTAGCTAAGTGTGATGTGGTATTCACCTCACACAAGGCCTGGAAGGGTTAAGATGGCTACATGGACCAATTAACTGCCTAGGCTGCACACGAAGGAGACAGAGAGCAGGGATTTAAGTAGAACAGGCTCAGCTGGGCAGGAACAGGTGGGGCCTATACAGAACAGGAAGCTGGCAACAGAAGGGGCTAGAGGGAAGAAGTCTTCAGCTACTTCCTGGGAGGAAGGAGTGTGGCTTGGCACACCCAGAGAAGGAGGAGAGCCAGAGAGGTAGGCGGGGCTCAGAGGAAAACCAACGAGGTCTGAGCCGGGACCCAGAGTAGAGGACAGGCCCAGGTCTCCCTAACAGCTGCTGATGAAGTAGCACCAGTGGGGCAGTGAGCAGTCCAACTGCCTGAGCCCACTTGTCAAGAGGGACTTTGATACCCCGGGAGAGGGGAACAGGTATGATGACCTGGGCAGAGGGCTGAGTCATGAAGAGGAGGCTGCGGTTCCTGGAGCGAGAGGGATCCTTAGGACGAGAAGACAACAGGAGAGACAGGGGAGGGTGCAACACTTGGCTGGGGCTGATCCCCAGGATGGCCAGCCAGAGGCACCACCAGCAGTGAATGAACCCCGTGACAGAGAGCCAGACATGGCCTATTCCCAATCATCAGTGACGGTGCACAAACGAAGTGAGATGTCAACTTCAGGGAAATGGGAAAATATGAACCATTTCCAAATGTCTCAGGACGAAAGAGTCAGGGAAGAAATATTATCCCTTTTTATAGATGGATAAATCGAGGTGCAGAAAGCCCAGGATTCTGCATCATGGCAGTCAACAGGAGTTTTTCCACTGACTTGAATGGGGACAGGAGTGAACCCAGCATAGTTAAAAACTTCCTACAAAGAGTGTGGTAGCACTGGGAAGAGCTGATTTCCGATCCTGCACTTTAACCAACAGGCTGTGCTCTTTTTATTCTCAAAACACCAGGTAGTTTCTCTTTAATATATTAAGCAGCTCGTCTATATGGCACTTGGTGGTATGGAAGGTACAGAGAATATCTCCACTTCTGCTTTCGATTCCTAACCCTTTGCTTTCCATATTCATAAAAGGCTCCGAAACCTCATATGCCAGGGCAACAGCCTAAAGCTGCTTAGTGCAGTGCCTGCAATTGTGTTGCCTATCGCCTGCAGTCCTGCCTCAGGCTAAACTTTTACTGCTGTCATTTGGCAGCATCTGGCCTATTCTCCATACCATATGCAAAGTACTCTGTGTAATCATCTTCTAGGAGCTTTTGGCTACGGCTGCATTCGTTGGTTGTTTAACTGAAAGCTCCGTTTGAAGAGACTTGGCATCACCTGTTACTACTTTAGACATCTTATAATGAAACTGTTGATCAATAATGCATGACTTCAGAGGTTTGGATCTGATCACAGCTCGCTTGGTGCCACTGACCAGCATACAGAATCCCCTCTTTGGGTTAGACCAGCATAGGAGTACAGGCTCTCCAATCCAGCCTGTGTAACGTGTTAGGGTCACCCAGACTGCAGCTGTGGGCATGGAGAGGAGAACAGTGGAGGCTTGTGGGCAGGACAGCATGATCATCCAGCATGCAAAGGGATGGGGGATGGGTGGAACCATGGGTCTCTGCCCTCCCCCACTCCCCTTTGAACAAGTCATGGATGAAAGGAACAGTAAACTGCGTCCTAAATAGGGGTACTGTAACTTACTCCCCCATCATGACTGGGACACAGGCAATCTGACCTAGTGGTCAGGGCCATAATCAGCGGCCAGGAACCAAGCCAGGGACCAGAGCCAGTGCAGCATCCAATCAGGAAGTCTCAGTTGCCCTGACAATTTCTTGTGCCTTCTTCTGGTTTAAATAATCTGGTCTGGCCAATCTGTGGGGCCAGGCATTGTTTCCCAGTCAGGATGCTCGTGGGCGGTGCCTCTGGGAGGGGTCAGAGTTCTGCTAGCTCCTCACTGCCGGGATGAGCTGCCTAGTGGTGGCCAGGCTGTGAGAGATGCCTGGGAAGCTGTGGGCCTGCACATCCCCCCACCCCAGAGCAGGAGGGAAGCAGGGCAGGAACTGTGACTGTGAACCCCAGTTTCTTGCTGGAGCTTCGCCTGGGTCAGTGCAGCCACACCTGCCCCCTAACTCATGGCTCAGCCTGAAGCCCTATATGCTTAGGGTGACAAGTACTTCTGGGTGCATGCAACAGTGTTATTTAGTGCACCCTAGGGTTTGCAATTCAATGTTGGAGCAATTCTATGTTGGTGTCTTGGGTGGCGTGAAAATGTTTTCCTGGCTGCTTAGTACACGTGTTGTAATTACATGCAGAAAGTAAAAAAGTGCACATTCCTTCTGATCCTCTTGATCATGGTTTACATCTACATACTTGATTTGACATCACACATCTTTCTTTAGATGCATTTCTTTGGATCTGTGCCCACTTAAAATGTGCACCAAACATAACAACACGGGAAAAAAGAGACGTGAGCCCCAAAATGTTTGCATGCAGAGCTGAACTTCCCCAGAGTACCAATGTGTCCAGGGACAGCCTTTTGGTACCAACTCATCCCCGTGCTAATGACAAGGCTACAGAATTGCGTATATAAAGTGCTATGGATATTTTATCTTCTTCAAAATCCTGAGGAACAAGGTAATATATATTTTCTATGTGCTAGTTTATCAGGAACTGCTAGTTTAGCAGTTTATAAGCTGCTGGTTATAAAGGGAATACAGTCAGTGCACTTGTTTACAGTGAATTATTTGTCCTCCATAAAAACCTGTGTCTGCACTTGATTTGTAATGAACATTTAGCAGTGAACAAATTGCAACTCAGAGGAACAGTCTCCCCATAACGTGGTAAGAGAGGGGTCAATTGTCCGGAGGGCTATGGCACTGCCTCTCCAGTTGTGGGTCCCTCAAGACTTGTGCATTGTTTGTGCTCAAAAGGCGTGATGTGTACCCCGGGGCTGAGGGCCCTAAATCATGAGAACACTTGTTGGCCCTCAGCCCAGCATGAATGTTACCCCAAAATAACTACAGGAGGGCTTCTGACTCTTTGATTTGTTTATGTCTGGGCCACCCTTTGCAAATGTGGCCTTTTATGTGCATAATTTCTCAGACTGATCAGGAGGGGAAGAGCTCCCTACAAAGTACAAAGCTTCATTTCTTCTGCAGAAGCACATTTATCAGTGGTGCTATTTACTAATGGTAGTGCCCAGCAAGTGCCATGCACTTTCATTTCCAAACATCATGTGGTATTTACTGGGGACTGTGCCCTTAAACACCAAGCTTCCCAAGCGGAGAGTCTGGGTGGGGCACTGTGAATTTCTTGTTACGCACAGCGGGTTGGGACACATATGGAATAAAGCAGATCTCTTGCAAGTACTTTAAGCACTGAGTGATCACGGGTACCACACAGCGTGGTAGAAGTGGGTCTCTGAACGAAAGCTGGTTTATTGGCCTAGCTGGCGTGATCACTAAAAGTGACTGTTTTACAGCATCTGTGAATTTCCACTGTCTAACACAGAGGCATAGTCGTCAAAAGGCAACTGCAAGCTAGCAGTACGGCAACTTCCAAATGCTCCTGAAAGATGGGGAGAGAGCTACACTGGCCTAAATGATCAGCTAATTAGAATGGCTTGCTATACTGGACTGGCCGCATTCTTCTCATGGGATGCCTGAAGGGGGGACCCATGGAACAGTGTGCAACACTTCACGGCTGTGTTGCTGGCAGGGATGGAGGAGGCAAAGAGTTATGTTGGGGGCAGGGAAATAAAGTGTAACTAGTGCTACTCTAGAGGAAAGCGACCCTGCAGAAATCTGCTCTCTCAAAGACCTCAGAAATGGAAAGCCGCAGAAGGCTGACAGAGGCTATCCCCCTTGTCCAGAAGGTGATAAGGGCCAGAGGGACAGGACTAAGGGTCAACAAATGCCTGTGCTAGACAGGTAGGAGATTCACAAGCATTACCGTCCACATTTTCAAGAGTAGGCCCTGAACTTGTCCCCATAAAATTGAGCATGAGCAACCCAACTCTCTACCTGCAAATCTGGGCACTAGATTCCTATTTGTAGCGCAGTTGTGGGTAGAGGCCCCAGCCAGGCTCGGGATCCCTCTGTGCTGGTTGCTGTACCTACAGTTAGTAAGACAGATGTGCAATTCCTTGATTTGGACATGCAAATGTCGGGTCTGTGTTCCCTAATGAAGCACATGCAATTTTTCCGGGGGAGCAAGGTAGAAGCCCTTTCTGAAAACGGGACCTGTAGTGACAACCTAAATCCACTCTCCAATCTCTCAAGCCAGTGTGGTATCCACCTGACCTCTGTCTTGGGGAGGTGAGAGACTCACAGGGAAGTTCTGATGGTAATCCAGAAAAAACCCACCCTTGGATTTCTACACAGGAATCAAGAGTCAGCTTTCTGGTCTGCACAAAATGAAGGGCAAATCCTCTGGAGAGTCAATAGCACGCTAGTTAAAAAGTTTTCTAATTGACTTCGACATGACGCCATTACCATCTAGTTTGTCAGTTTCACGCACCTTTACCCCATGGGCTGCTGTGTAGCAAAGGGAATGGTTCAGGGGAGGCTGATTGGTCCACAGGCTATTATATATAATGAGCCTTTGTAAACCTACCTCCTGGCTAATCACACTGGAGTTATTCTATAAACAATTACGGAGAAGTATCCATTTATCACGTGACTATCCGCTGCCCCAGGCAGCACTCTGGGTTATTTACTTATTTGTTTATTTTATTAACGTTTAGCTAGTTTGCTCCTATGTTGTTGCCCATTTATTTTTATTTTACTTCTATAGTTCGTTTTCTCCCTAGCTATCCCCAGCTTCATTACACGGCTGGACTGAGGCAAACCAGCACCTGGATCCAGCCACGTTGCGGAGGGGGGACCTCACAAAATGATGTGGACAGAGCCATCCTCGAGCCCACTCCTCAACAGATTTTTCCTCCTCCTTTCTCCATGCCCATGGATGGGATCTTTCTCCCAGCCCTCATGGCCCATATAGACTCCCTGACTTTCCCACTCAGTCCTTCTTGCCCTGCACAGACTGGTCTTTTTTTTTCTGTGTTCTGCCTCCCTAGCGCCTCTCACTGTCCTTGCCAGGTAACTGTGTAACATTTATACTGCTTCATTGCCACCAGGCAGCTGGCCTGTCTGTCAGTGAGAGATGCTGTGCCCATCTCAGTCTGCTCAGCTGGTCCACACTTCCCCAGGGCAAAGTCTGGCAGCATGTTCAGCCCCCCTGAGCCAGGCATGCCACCCAAGGGCTGCCCTTTCTCCCTTGCACCTGGGCCTTGGCTTACTCACAGGTCACCATGGTGCCTCTCCTGTCTCCGTTATTGAGGCTCCAGCCAGCACGCCGCCACGGCAGGCAGGCAGATGACAGCCATCCCCAGGGAGGTGCTTTGCCTGCCTCTTGCCTCTCCTAACCCCTTCCCATAGGTCACAACATCACCTCCCACAAGCAGCGAGGACTGGGAGAACTGATGCTACTCCCTTCCTCCCAGCCATTTTCTCCGGACTCCTAGTGCTGGTTTGCTAAGGTCACCGGGAAGGTGCGCTCCCACTGCTCTCCTGTTCTGACTTACAAGCTGCTGCTGCATCTGGCTACGACGGGGGCCCCAGTGAACGCTAGGACCGGAACTCGGATACCCAGTATTAATGCCTCCCTGAGGCACCTGCCAATGAAGCCTGCGAGTCCAAAAGCATTTCCTTGTCCTTGGCTGCAGCACTGCCTGCCAGTGAAGTCAGGCGCGGGACATTGGGTGGCATTTGGCACTTAAAATAAATACACCTTGTGCAAAGGGGTGTTAAATGTTACAGCCAGAGAAAGTGCAAGGTGGAGCCACCATCTCATTCACTCGCTCTAGTTCTGCGCTCGTCACACTCCATGGCTTGGTTCTGTTTGGGCTGCAATTTCTGCCGGAGCGTGACTAATGTTACTGATGGGCTTAGTGACTGGACACGGGCCAGGAGCAGAGCTACTGCAGATAGGAGTGGTGAAGAATCCTAGGCCGCCAGGTGTTGGCTCGGAATCACTTTGGAAAGAGGCTGGCTAGTGACCAGACTGGGAATTACGGTGCCGCATCTCAGTCGTTATCACAAGAAACACTGGAAGAGCACAGATGCTACTCCAGTGCAGATGAACCACCCATCCAGTCCATCTTCCTGTCTCCAGTGCCAACCTTTGAGGAGAAACAGCATGCTTCATTCTGCACTGGTTTCCACCCATCACCTTCACTGGAGACGCACAGGGTGTAAGTGGTGCAGAATTTGCCCTACCCTGTTCCTGGCCAGTGATACAGCACCACACTGTGGGAGCTTCTCTCTTGCCCCCAGTGGGTGCTGAATGGTTCTGACCCCATGAGAGATTCCAGTGTCTCTCTTCAGCCTGGCTGTCCTGTGACAGTATGATTCAGTCAGATCCCAGGGAGCATCAGTCTTAGCTGACTGTGGGGCACAAGGCATCTTAGAGGGACTTGGCCTGTGGCCCCCTCGTTTCTCACTTCCAGGACACACTGCAAGGTGATCTCCATTTGCCTGAGTCAGTTTCAGATCCAGGAGCTCTCTAGGCCCAGTTCGAGGTGCAGTGTTTGAGCAGGAATAGCTCCTTCAGTTTTTGCCAGGTGTCTCTGAGCAAGGTCACACAGCTCAGAACCGGGCCCTCATTCACCCCAAAGTCTGTGCTGCTGGAAGATGGCACGGGCCCTGGAGAAGCCTCCAGCACTCAGGAGCGACCCACCAGTGGGGAGAAGCAGCCGAGGAAAGCAGCTGGCATCTCTGGTCCCGGGGAGGGCCCACAGCAGCCTATCGCAGTCCAGAATTGGTTGGCATATTCCAGGGAGCACATCCTACCTAGGAGATGTCCTGATTCAGTGCATACCCCATGCAGCCTCTGTCTGCAGGGCTGCTACTGGGCCTCTGCAGACTGTAAAGCTGGGCTCCCTATGACAGCAGAAACATTGTCTGCCTGGTTGTGGTGATTTCCTTGACTCGTGCAAGGCTCCAGGCTGTGGTAGGTGCCATCTAGGGAAAGTCACCCTCACGGTGTTTAATTATAGGAGTACCAGTTTATAAGAAGAGAAATCCTCACTTTCTGGAGAACATGTCAAAGGGTTTGTAATATCATTATTGAACATTTATATGATGGAAGCACCTAGAGGCCAGCCAGACCAGGGTCCCATTGTACTGGGGGCTGTACAAACAATGGAAAAGGACAGACTCTGCCCCAAAACTTGCTGTCTGAAAGGCAAGAACTGGTTGGGAATCTTTCAATGAAACTTTTTTTGCTGAAAAAGGACTATTCATCAAAACTGACACTGTTGGCAACAATACTGAGTTTTATGAGACACCTGACTCACAGTGTTTTTGGTAAAAGAGGATCTGAGCTTGTCGAACCAGAACGTTCTGGATTTTCAAGTCAAAATGACTTTCTGTTTAGAAATTGTTGCAAATTTACACTACACGACATAAGGCTAAGCAAAAGAAAATGCTCAAAATTGAAACAAAACAGTTCGAAGTGATCTACACAAAATGGTTGGATTGAAATTTTATTGGATTTTTGGTTCATGAAAATTTGAGACAATGTTTTTTGAAATGTGGAAAACTCTCACAGGAAAACCATTTCCCAATCAATCCTAGAGAAAATCAACTATAACTGGTGGATGAGACAGACCAGTAGGTCGGGGGGGGGAGAAACTGAGTAACAAAAATAATAGGGTATGCATTGTCCTTATCCAATCAGGAGTGCAAATCACAGCTGGCTCCCTGCCTTGCTGTTATCAGGTTGCAATTTCCTCTATACAGTATGGAAGAGGTGACTTTGGGGGAGTGATTTGATGGAGGGCATTGTTGCATTTTGACTGGCTCTCCACGCAGACTCAGTAAAGTTTCATGAGACACTCAACGCTATGCATTTCCAGAGAGCAGAGGGTCAGCTATTCTCCTTACGGGGTCTTTTGCAACATTGATCCAGCTGAAATGGAAACACTGCACTGCTGCAGGCAGCACGCAAAGGATCAAGACCCGGCTGGCAGGTTTGAAAGGCTGATTTTATGACATGGAAATGACAAACGCCAACCCAGTGAAGGGTGTTTTTTTTTAAAGTCAGTTCAGAACAGTGATTTGCAGACAGCTCTTTGTACGGTGGAATAGCACAAGAGGCAGAGCACCTCTCGGACCCCGGCATTGCCCTGTGGAAGTGTGGGAATGGAGGACGTAGAACTACCAGTGTTTAGTTCTCCTACGGTTCCACGTGGGGATTCCATGCAAGGGGCGATACAGAAACAGCAGCTCAGGCAAGGCTTGTTTCACCAGTGGAGCAACGCCAGCACAATCCTGGAGTTACACAGCACCAAAGTAGCTCCTGTGCTTGTATCAACGACTGTCTATATGCCTTGAGTCTACTCTGTTTCCCCTGTAGAATAAATGACCTTGACTAGAGGATTCTCTTACTTGCTTGGCATTTGCGGAGAGAGATTTAATGTGTGTTATCTGTTTCCCCACATTCTAACACAGCCTGGCTGACTCTGCCATCTCTAATCTGCCAGGAGTAAGATGGTTGGATTTCTGACCATACCAAGATCCACAGAAATGCAAGCAATAAATCTTGGAGGAATGTTCAAATTTGCATTTTTGCCAGAGAATCCAAAGACGACTGTCCATTCTTCTCTGGAAGCATGGCCTTATTTTGGTTGGCGTCTTTGTGTCCATGCTCGCTCGTGCCCCTTCCCCAACCAAATGGACAGGACAGTTTTGCTATTTGTCTTCAGTCTTAGAGTAAAACAATTCCCTTTTAGACTGCACATATGTTCTGGAGCGAGAGTGCAAGGAAAATCAAATCAGTATAGCTTTTCCCGTTCCACAGCTGTGGTCCCAACTGTCCCAGACTGACACTTCTCAGCTGTTTTGAGTGATGATTTGGCTGATTTTGCTGGAGATAAGGTAGGCAGCTGTCAAAAGCTGCACCGCAGAAAATGAAATTTCTGTGGAAAGATTTTCTTGGAGCATGTCTCAAAGCACAATTTTTCATTGCTACCACAGAGATCTACAAAGATTAGATGCTGAGGATAACCAAGATGAAGAATAAACAAACATCCATCCACCTTGGTCTGAGATGATGATTTCTAGGTTACTGAGATAAATATCACATATAACACAGAAAATAATAGCAACTTTCTCTTTTAGCACCTATGATCTGAATATAGCCATTGGGGTAATACAGTGCAATCAGTAGGACAATCTGCTATATACAAAAGATTCGTGTGATAAGTAATTTTTCATGCAAATCACACTTTTTTTGCTAAAAATACTATTGTGAGTATTTTGGGAAAGAATCACCACTATGGCACTCCAGCTTCATGCTGCTATAGCTCTATTGGATTTTAGCTAAGAGAATGTGCTTATCAGGTGGCTTTGGGGAGCTGAGAATGTGGAGAAGAGCGAGATGGTATTAGGGCAGTGGTACAAGTACAGGCCTGTGAGCCTGGACTCCCGACTTCTATTCCTCCCAACACTATCACTGGTTTGTTATATGGCTTTGGGCGAGGGGTTTAATCTCTCCATGCCACAGTTTTCCAATTCAAAACTAGAAAAATACCTGCTTCACGCGAGATTATGGATGCTTAATTAGTGAACTATTAAATATAAAATGCTTTGAGTTCCCTAGATGCAAGGTGCTACATACATGCAAAGAACAACACATGTTTTTCTGCATTCTTGCAGCAGTGGCTTTCTGAACTTTGAGTCAGAGTGGCCTGGGAAGGGCGACATGAAACCTTTCAGCTGTTCAATGCAAACTAGCATCTTTGGAAAGGTACCTTCATTATTCAGCGTCCTCTCCCCATAACAGCTGAACACAAACAAGTTGGCCTCATCTCAAGTGGGTTCGGGACAAAAACTCACAGGAAAAGGCCAAGTACCAAGGTCTGCTGAAGCAGACACTGGCAAGAGTGTTTGCACCAATGGGTGATGATTCAGTAGTATTCTGCACCCTGTTTGTGCAGAGGTAAATACATTTTACAAGGTGCAATGCAGCTGAATATGATGCTCATTAACTCTAATGGAAGCTACCCATGTAAATGAAGGGAAGAATATTCTCTTCAGATTCTCTTATCTTGTCCATTTTATAATTTCTTAATATTTGACCCCAAATCTCATACTCAATGCTTGATACTCTAATACGGGTGGTGTGGAAGCTGGGAATGGATCACTTGATGCTTACCTCTTCTGTTCATTCCCTCTGAAGCACCTGGCATTGCCACTGTCGGAAGACAAGATACTGGGCTGGATGGACCTTTGGTCTGACCCAGTATGGCCGTTCTTATGTATGAACATTCAGAGACAGAAAATACTCTGACATTGGGGAGCATGAGTAAACATCAGCACCATGGATAGTTCCACAGTAGGGACACCTTGGATCCTATTCATCCCAGGTCTAACACCACTGAAATCAATAGCTTTACACTACAGATGGATTTAACTCCTTCTGTACAGCATTATGTAACATAGGATCCATGAGTCTAGAAAACCGCAAAATCTTTCTAGCAAAGTTACACAGGTGATGAAACTAATGATGCAGAGAAACAGCAGTAATTAATTCTGTGCATTGCCACTACGTTGTATGTTTTATTGGAAGCAACAGAGCGTTGAAGTAGGCATTTTCTTGCCAAGTTTCCTTTATTGTTCTTTAAAAAAAGCTCTTGTCCACCTGAATTTAGAACAGGTTCTTTCACTTCAGACAGGACAGTGGGGTAGTGGCAGCTGCTACCAGCTCACATCACACATAGCGTAATAATAAATATCTACCTCTTATCTAGCAATTTTCTTCTGTATGTCTCAAAGCACTTTTTAAGGGGGGAGGGTCCATATCACCATCCCTATTTTACAGATGAGGAAACTGAGGCATAGGAAGTAACTTGCCCAGTATCACCCATTACACAAGTGGCTCTTTTGTCTCTTAGTCTAGGGCTCCAGCCACTATACCACTTTGGTTAGCTAATACAGCCCTTACAACAATGAGACTCCAGGATTGTTTGGGCTGATTTTTAATGTAGTCCCTGCTGAATCCTGTCTAAGGACTATCATGGTGCTATTTTAGCTCTACATTTTATTTAAATAAGACAACTAAACAGCCTACAAATTTCTGCTTTTTCAGTTTAAGCAGCCAAAGCATCACAGAAGGAAGCCAGCATTGGCAGAGAGGACAAGGAGTGCATGCTTATGCCCAGTGAAGAGTTAATGCTTGCTGGATTTAAAGTGGCTGGAAAAAGACTGTAGCATCAGCTAAACTCCTATGGCTCAAAGTGCAAGGAGAAAATAAGCAACACTTCATTGTGAATTACTATAGCCGCAAAAAATATGTCAACAGACTGCACAATCTCTGAACGAGTCAGCACTTTGTATTACTGGAGCCTGCTGTCTAGGAATAGGCTTGTACTGTGTTTTCCCTTCAGAAATCTATAGACACTTCAGCACTATCGTGAGAGTGCATTAAAGTGTCCATCACCGCAGACACTAAAGGTGAATTAACATGGCAAAGCAAAGTGAGTTCTTGAAGAGGAACTGTGTTTTTATAGATTTCTGTGTGACCAGAAGGGCAAAACTTCACAAACTGTGGTTTTCAACCTGTGGTCCACAGACCCCTGGGGGCCTGCAGACTACATTTAAGATTTACACAGGGGTCCACACCTCCATTGAAATGTTTTAGGGGTCTGCAAATGAAAAAAGGTTGAAAACCACTGTGGTAGGACATATCTTTCAGAAAAGTCTCGCATCTGGTGATGGAGAACCTACCACGTCCCTAGGTAATTTGTTCCAGTGGTTAATTGTCCTCTGTCAAGAAGTAGACTCACCGCTAAAATGCCTCCTCATGGCTGGACATGGTGTGACGTAGAAGGCTCTCCTCTCTGGTGCCCCCTGCTGATGGTTGCTCCAGCCTGTGGTGGTCTCTCCTCCCATAGCTCGGCTGGATCATGGTTGAGTCCCAGTCTTTTCAGGGTAACAGAAGTCTAACAAATAACAGTCCAGATATCTTTACAAAAAGGTCTTCGGCTCCAGCTCTGGTCCCAGTGGTTCTCAGGCTCTTCTCTTGGGGCTCTCTGCCACTCTTGTCTCTTCCCTGGCCTCCAACCACTTCACTAGTGGCTGGTAGGGAAACCCAGACCTTCCCACTCCTTTAGGTTCCAGCCCAGGGATCCTGTAGTTAGCAGGCAAGGTCTGTCTACTCAGACTCACCCCTGCTACTACACTGGGCATCTTTCTGCCCTAGCCTTTTACAGCTCTTTTCCCCACAGTCTCTCTAGTTTATACCATGCTTTCAAGGCCAGGACTTGCTCCTGGAATCCCCCCATTAAGACCCAAAATTACAACCTAACCCAGCTTCTGCCCTCCTCAGACTTGACTTGTTATCCTCAGTTTCTCTTAAACATTCTCCCAGGGCTTGCTTTCTCTGGAAGTCCAGATCCTGCCCTTTGATCAGGGCTCACCTTTGGCACTTGGTCCATCCTGGTAGCTGATTCGTGACTCTCCTGGCCTCTCACCAGACTTCAGTACTCAGGAGAGGAGTCCAGGGCCAACTCTCCCTCTGCGATTTCTACTTGGCCCAGTCTCTCTACTCTCCAGTCCCAGAGAGTGACTGCAGAGTTCCTCCCCATCTCCCAGCAAACCCTTTCTAATCTGGACTTCCTCTTATGATAGTCTCCATCCAGCTCCTCCCTTAGTAGGGCTTCATCTTCAATAAAATTTTGCTCACCCTCTAGGAGCAGCTAGATAGCATAATTAGCCTCTCAAGCCTGCATTAACCCATTCCTCCCCTGTGTGGGGTGCACACCCCCTTCTCACCCTCCCTGTTAAAAAAATTTGCACGTTATTTCTAGTCTGTTTGTCTAACTTCATCTTCCAACCCTTGCATCTTGTTATGCTTTTGTCTACTAGACTAAGAGCCCTCTTCTAGCAGAGATATTTTCCTTTGCAGACCATGACCAAGTTGCCTCTTAACCATCTTTTGGATAAACTAAATAGATTGAGCCTCATTAGTCTCTCACTCTCAGATCATTCATTTTGTTTGTTGTCTGGATTCCTTAATCTCTTCTCTGTATATCTACGTGAATGTAGAGTTGTCCCTTTCTTCTATTATCAATTTTCACTCACACCTGGACAATCATGTGTCTCTTTGTAGAAGTACACAAAGCAAATGGTAAACAGGAACTATGAAAGCAGCCGTCTCTATTCCCAGCCTACAGTCTCCTCCCCTGTCCAATCTGTTAAGATTCTTCCAATGATTATATCAAACAGGAGAAAGAACGCCACTACTAAGCCACTTTCCTTTGATATTTTCTCTTCCCTTCACATTGTAACCTTATTGGGTCAGTGAGCAGGTGAGTAGGGAAAGATCGCTTTTATTTTACGAACATATGGCCATGACTAGGTCCCAGCATCCTGTAAATGAAATTATTCTCCTTCTCTGAAGTACCCTGCTAATTCATCTCAGACAAGTCACTACTCATTCTGTTGTCAGTTTATGTATCATTCCTAATGCTGGGTGAATCATTGACAATGACAACAACAAAAATGTACCAGTGAATTTGGCCTCTTCTTCTGCTTTCATAATATCTTCAAGCAGATTGTGATTTCTCTGAATTTATTCAGTATTTTAAATGATCTGATGGTGGACTTTGTAAACCACTTTAACTCTTGATCACAGACATATTGCCTGCAAATACTAGATACCAGCTCTTCCAGTCTGTTGGCTAGTTGTGTTGAAAACATGGAATTGTTTCCGTGCCCTGAGTGGATAAGTGCTCAGCACTTCCAGTGGGAACTCACTCACAAGGCAAACAGAACCTTCACTTTCCATGAGTCGCACACGTAACTTTGAAACTCACTTTCTGCAAACATTCCCGCCAGTAACGCTCAGCCACGTGAAAGGCTCTGGATAGTAAACATCTGAGGGATGGGAGCAGAGCCAAAGCAAAATCCGTTGCAAATGTGACTACCGGGAAGGTGGGAAATTTGCAGTTCTCACAGCTCTATCAGTCTATTGCTGGGTCACATCCACAGAGGACAGGACTCTGCTACATCTTGGGGGTGCGGTCTTTTAGCTCATGCAGTAGATGCTTATGACCTTCATTCTGAAGGTCCCTGGAGCTGACCAGGATGGTAGTAATCACATTGATTTCTGTTCAGTATCTTTAATGTTTTTCCCCGTCCCAGCTTTTCCTTTTAACAGTGTCATCATTATTGTCTGACCATTTGCCTTCTTGGAATGCTTGTCATACCCTAATTCCTTACCCCTCCCGATTTGCTTGAGCCCATTCATAAGATGGGGCTGCAGTCTGTTTCTCTTAGCATTTGTCTTTTTATTTTTTGGTTTATGTTTTTCATTTGTCCTCCTCCTGCCCATGAATCACAACTGCAACTAGCTTGCCTGAAAGAGCTAGCCGAACTGTATGTGCAGCCATGCATGTGATTGGACAGCCAGGACATCTGAAGTGATGACTTGGCACTTAGCAAGTCAGTGAAAACAGCTGAGTCATCAAACCTTTTTGTGAGCCGCAGGGGAAAAAACGCAATTGATGCTGACTGTGATTTATAGATATCTAGAGGGCCTTGAGAAAGGCCCCTCTTAACATACACATTAACCCAAACTAGAAGATGGCTGACAGCGATCATTAAGCAATGATCCAGTTTCTGCAAAATGCAAACACTGCATGTACACTCTGAAGGCCTGACACCTCTCTTCATTTATGTTCTTAAGCACATAATGCCTGGACACTTATTTGTATTAAAGATAGGTTTTTCCTCCACGTTATTAATACACTTTTTAGAGGTTTTGTAAATGTACTTGGCATGGAAAAACTTGTGGCTTAAGGGAGAATCATATTAAAAGGAGACATAATTTAATTATATACATAACAAACCTCTTCAATTAGGAACACACTGAATATCGCCAGCATTTTTTGGGGGGGAAGGCTGGGGGGGGGGAGAATAATTTTAAAGCAATATATAATTTAAACTGCTAAGGGCCAGTATGTGCCTGAGTAACTCCACTGATTTCTGTACACAAAGTTACATGCATAAGCAGGATCGGGGCCCAAAGGGAGTCCTCACTGTGTTGTGTGGAAAACTGGCCCCCGGTGCAGCGAGCCATAATAAAGCTGCATGGGGGAAGGGAAGTGTGGGCAGTGCAACTGTATTCCCCCTACTTTCCCCCGCCCCAAGCTGTGGTAAGGGTTCTGGCACCAGGCCCAGACAGAGTGTTGCAGAAGGCCATAATGGGGGTCAGGCCATAAGTGGGGCAATGAGATCCACTGTCGCAGAGTTCACTCACTGCTCACGGCGCCTCCTGCTGGCCATCCTAGGGATCAGCTCTGCCTGCCTGTGCTCTCCCTCCAGTGGTGTCTTCCCTTGTCTCGTCTGACTCTGCTGCTCCGCTCACAGCTGGATCTGTAGCTTCCTCTTTGTGGCTAGGCCTCTGGCCAGGTCACTAAAGTCCTCCCCTTCCAGGGAATTGAAAGGCTTTCCAGACCCTGCTCTCTGGCTGGTGTCTCCCAGTGGCCAGTCGGGGAACCCAGACCTGCCCTCTACACCGGGGTCCAGCCCGGGACCCTACAACCAGCACCCAAGGCCTATATCTCCTTAGTCCTCACAGCTGTTCCCATGGGCTGCTTCCTACATTACTGGCTGCTCCCCTCTCTGGGTTTGCCTGCTTCTTAACTCCCTCCACTCAGGGACTGATTGCTTCCTGCAGCCCCTTTTCCTGCCCTCAGCTACCTGGCTATGAACTGAGCCCTGCCTGGTCTGGCACAGCTGAGCCTACTCCTAATGGAGCTCCCTGGCTTCAGGTGCATCCTAGGGGAGTTAATTAGCCTGTCTGGCCACCTTAACCCCTCCCAAGCCAGTGTGGAGCGGATGTCCCATCACATCCACCTTTAAAAAGATCCATGTCCCCAGCACCCCATGCAACTAGAGTGGATGGCCATGGCTGCAACAGCTGTTCCACTCATTAGCCTTACATTGGTGGGTAGATTTCATCTCCCCCACCACTTGCACCTGAGAGAGTCTGATTGCGTGGACATTATGCAGGTAGATTGGATTTCACCCTTCAGACACAGTCCTTCAAAGGTTTACGCATTGGAACTACTTGTATCCGTAAAGTTACCCATGTGCATGAGTCTTTGCTGGATGCGCTCCAGTTGGCAAGCCATTTAGGGCAGGGAGCCAGTTGATGCTCCACACTGATCTCCCTGAGCACAGCACCATCTACAATGTAATAGGGTAAGTGAGAGGAGAATTAGCGCCCCCACCAAGCTGGGATGATTCTGCTGTGCAAACAACCATTTTTAACCTGGGGACAACGCTGAAGTTCTCCCTGGTCTGCAAATTGTTCTAAAACGTCGTCACTTTGTCTGTTTCAGTTTGTGAAATGCCCACTATGAACCCCAGTGCAAACTTTTACAACATAAAGGAAGGATCCAAAGGAAAATAGAATCCCTCTGCTGTCTTGAACAGTCTCGCAGAATAAACCAGCAAGCCAGAGAAAGCATAAATCTTCATTCTCCCAGCCCCTGCTCCCCAATGCCCCTGGCCTTTCACCTCTTACCAAATGTCCAAGGTGATAGATCTGCCTTAGGTAAAGGTCAACACCGAGGGGGGGGTTTCAGACCTAGGAAGTAAGCTGGAGGTGGAGGATTGTGTTTCAGAGCCAAGGGGCCCTCAGAGAGAGCACTCTGCTCCACACCTCCCCGCTTTTAAAGCAGGGAGATGATTGCTCAAACACACCCACTGATTACAGTCTTGTACTGTTGGCAGCCCCGATCCCCCAAGGAATTCTGTTGGGCAGGAGGATCTCTCCCCACCCCCCTATGTAAGACTATTTCAGTCTGCTTCCAAGTCACGTGAAAGCACTTTAAGTGACAATACATCCCTCCATCGCATGCATTCCCCATTGCGCACACAACTTTGAGTTGCCAGGGACAGACTTACAGGGAGGAAACTTTTTAAACAGCAAAGTGCGATCCATTGGGCCTGACTTTCCAAGCCATGCTTTCCCACTGAGTACCTTCCTGGATCACATCCATGCTGGCTTTTATTTCCATAGGAAATGGCCAATAAAATGGAGCATAGACAGTAACGACTATGATTTATTGGCCTTGGTTAAGTAGCAGGGAAGTGTACATTTAATCAATTCTGCCTCCTGCTTTAGAGCAGGAGTGCTGGAACAATTTTTATAGTGGGGGTTCTGAGAGCCATTGAACCAAACTGTAAACCCCGTATATGATGGAAACCGCTTCAAGCCAGGGGGAGCGGCAGCACCCTCCGCACCCCTAGTTCCAGCATCTATGCTTTAGAAGTCACTGCAGCTAGTCGGTTATATGTTATGCTGCTCATGTATTTATTTGCTCTCTGTCAAGAGCACACTTTGGATCCCATGATCCTTTTGGCCAATGAATCCAAAATGCCCAGCATTCCGCTCCAAAGAGGGCTCTGGGGAAGCTGAGTCAGCGGCGGGACTTCCCACTGCCCCCCAAGGCTGGCCAGAGACACTCCCTCTCAGATTCCGTTTCACACACCAATACAAACAAGTGACGTATCGCCCTGCTGACCTGGTTAGTCACTGCCCCCTGACGTGGTTAGCTACCACCCATTACCTTGTCCATGTTGGTTTGATCAGAACATCTCTATCCATCACACTGTCATCCTGACCTCATCTTTAGGAGGGGTCAGTGTGTTCTTTTTATCTTGTGCGGGGGGGAGTTGTTTGTACCATTCTCAGTATGCGGTATTCTGGTACCACCCTTTTGGAATGTGCTTGTGTGTGTGTGTTCTGTGCCTAGCACTTCTTAAGAATGCCTGTTTCTGCAATATCAGCCCTGTTCTTGCCAGATTCTGTGAACAGGGTTGGCCTCTCGTTCACAGTCTGACTTTGCTTTATATTAGCAAAGCTTTGACCACTACTTTAGCCCAGGCTTCAGAACTCATACCAGGCCTCTGATACAAGGGCTTATATCTCAGGCTCTCTTCCTACTACAAGAGGAACTCATTACATCCTCTCCCCGGGATCTGTCCCAACTGAGCTTTTCTCTTCTTTGTTAAGTCCACCCCCTTCACCTGGCCACACTCTCCCCAGGTGTCCTCAGGCTACTAGCACTACCAGGTTCCTTTAATTCTTTTTGCTCCACCACAGGGCTTACAGCCCATCAGAATAACAACAATACGTGGTACTACAAAATAGTTAAAGGAGAGCCACTTCCTTAGCACCTAGGTTTAGCTCTCCCCTTGCTGTCCAAGTGCCAGAAGCCTGAAGTTTCTCAAGGAGATAACATTATTGCTGCATTTATTCATGCCGAGAGCTGCTTTTTATCCTTTTAAAATTCAGACTGTTGGTGTGAGGGGAATTGGATGAAAATATCCTTTAAATAGCACGAACAATATTCAAACAGGAGTGACTCTATCACAGCACTGTCTTCTTGTCTCTTTGGAGCTCACTTACTGATTTAAGCACCTGAAGTGGATGGCACAAATCCACATGATACCCATGCGTGCTAGATTTTGCATTTGGAACTCAATTTAGCCAACAGATGTGCAAAATTCCCAGCCAGAAGACTCTGCATGCACAGCTGTGGAGGTGGCTGGAAAGCTGAAATTAGCTTACCTGGGTCTGACATTGTGACTTGAGTTCAACACATCCTCCGAATGCCCACTTGTTGGAGCTGGTAGTAGTTGGACCTGGGATAGATTCTTCAAGAGCGCTCAGCATGGTAGGTACTGATCCCTTGAAAACGTGGCTCTAATTCCATACGTGTTCATACAGCATGAGAAAAGCAATAGTACATAGGCACTCTATAGGATCAGATGAGTTGTCATTATTTTTGCTAATATCACCAGTTTTTGGTCAAGCCATGCATCTGTGTGCTCTGCTACCAGTATCCCAGCAGATTCTCAATTAAGTCAACAGGCACCTGTCAGTCCCTTCAACTCATAATAAAATAAAGCCAAATGATGAGCACCACAGCGTGGATCAGAGTGTAGCATTTGGCTCCTAGTGACATCTCTAAAATGGCCATCAATAGACCCCAGAAAGCCAGTCTGTTTTCCTGAACACACGAACAGAGGCAAAAAACCAGATGTGTCCTGTCCAGTTGAGAATGACCATTGAGGGCCAAAGTAACCTCATTCAGAAAAAGTCAAATCTGGACACTCCTGGCCTGATTATTGAGACAATGGAGAATGGAATCCACATTTTTCTTATTTCTTTTGTTTGCTTTTAAAGGTAAGCTGTGCCCATGTGTATGCATTTACTGTGTGCCTCCATGGCTGTGCCTCCCACAGATCATTGTTGGTGGTGCAATGCAGAAAAAGAGCAAACCTACTAAACCAAGCTTTCGGGTATTTTGTGTTGCCTCTGTACTTGGCTTGTGTTTGCCCTTGCAAACGAGACTCTGGGAGAATGCTCAATGGGAATGAAAGTTAGGTTTGGTTCTAATTCCCATTGTTTTAACCTGCTATCAACAGGGAACACTCCTGGGCAGAGTTCCATCCCAGCTGTGAGCAATGGCATTCCTATCCACCTGTGCATTCAGGTGAAAAGAGAGGGCAATTTCCAGGCCTCCGAGCCACCAAGGCATGGAGGCCGGTAGGACCTGTGCATCCCAGCTGTGCGCCACACTCCCAGCGCCTCCCTGGAACCCTGGTGAGTGACAGGTTGTCAGGGGCATTGCATAGTTCAGAGGCGGCCAGCCTCATTCCCAGACCCAGCATTTGTGACTCCGCCTGCTAGTTGAACGGCGGTCAGGTTCGGGTGGAAGGGCTAACAGCATGAGCGTTCACCCAATTGAGTGACGGTCCTGACAGTCCCCCAGGCGAGTTGCGGGCTGGGCCCTTTGGGACATATGCGACAGGGCAGCAAGGAGAAGAGCAAAACCCCTGCTCCCCTACACTCATGCTCACACACATCACATCACACCCATTGCTCTGTCGTTTTTTAATCCCCATTCCCAGCTCTAGTCTGTCCTCTGTGGGGGTTAGAACAGAAATACTTGGGGCTGTTATAAACATTGGCAGTAAACAACTGTAAGGAGAGACCCCTCTTGGAATCTAGCCTAGGCAATGCAGTTCTGACCCAGTGAGGTGTCCTGTCACAGTGATGCTCATGCAGACTGTGGAGACACAGCACAGTAATTCAGAGCCTGGTCACTAGCCAACTACTTTGCAAAGTACTTCCCAGCAAACATGATGCCACCAGATTTTTCACTGTTCAGCTCTTCAATAGCTTTGGTTTTGGTCTGTTTCCAATTGCTAGACCTATCAGTGTCGTGCGAATACACCTGGGGAAACTTGATCCAAAATGCCAGGCAGTGCTGAAGCGGTCCACCGTTTTGCTAATGTGGTGGGAAGGAAGTCTTCCATCCACTCATCTTAACACTGTTTGTACTTCTGGTAGAGGGGATTTGGATGGGGTGGAGATTGTTTTGAATATAATAGGAAACACTTCAGGCAAAAGAAACTCCCACTGTACTTAGTTTCTTGGTATGAAACTGACCGGGATATCAGTGCACATTATTCACAGCAACACCCAACATTTCGACACACCACACTTGGTTCCGGTTTTTTGTTTTCCAGAATCTGTTTGTTCCAGAATTTGTTTTCAAGAATCTGATCAGGTTCAGCAAAAGATCCATGCAGGCTAAAAGTCCTCTTGGAGAAAACCTTGGCTGCTTTGTTTCAGAACCTTGTGAAATGGGAGGGTTTGCAAAGTTAGGGTGTGAAACATAGCTGTTTCAATGCAGACATTGGTAATTGTGTGACAGTAGCACCTACAGCTGAAACATGAGCTCCTAGTGCAATACTGTGGCTAAAAGGGCTGATGCAATCCATGGGTGTATACGCAGGGGAATCTTGAGTAGGAAGTAGGGCTGTCAAGCGATTAAAAAAAATAATTACGATTAATTGTGCTGTTAAACAATAAAAGGATACCATTTATTGAAATATTTTTGGATGTTTTCTTCATTTTCAAATATTTGATTTCAATTACAACACAGAACACAAAGTGTTCAGTGCTTGGTTTATATTTATTTTTTATTACAAATATTTGCACTGTAAAAAAACAAAAGAAAGAGTATTTTTCAATTCACCTAATACAAGTACTGTAGTGCAATCTCTGAATTTTACATTTGTAAGTTCAACTTTCATGATAATGTCCAAAAAAGCCTGCATTCAAAAATAAAACAATGTAAAACTTTAGATCCTACCAGTCCAATCAGTCCTACTTCTTGTTCAGCCAATCATTCAGACAAACAAGTTTGTTTACATTTGCAGAAGATAGTGCTGCCTGCTTCTTGTTACAATGTCACCTGAAAATAAGAACAGGCTTTTGCATGGCACTGTTGTAGCCAGGGTTGCAAGATATTTACATGCCAGATTCGCTAAAGATTCATATGTCCCCTGAGGCTTCAACCATCATTCCAGAGGACATGCATTCATGCTGATGACGGGTTCTGCTGAATAATGATCCAAAGCAGTGCGGACTGATGAATGTTCATTTTCATCATCTAAGTCAGATGCCACCAGCAGAAGGTTGATTTTCTTTTTTGGTGGTTTGGGTTCTGTAGTTTCTGCATCAGAGTGTTGCTCTTTTAAGACTTCTGAAAGCATGCTCCACACCTTATCCCTCTCAGATTTTGGAAGGCCCTTCAGATTCTTAAATCTTGAGTTGAGTGCTCTAGCTATCTTTAGAAATTTCACAAGGTAATTAACCACTGAACAACTTACCAAGGGTCTTGGGGGATTCTGCATCACTGGTTTTTAAATTAAGATCAGCTGTTTATTGAAAAGTTCTCCTCTAGCTCAACCACAGCTATTGGGCTTGAAGTAGGAATTAACACTGGCCTGTGTTCTGCAGGAGGTCAGACCAGATTATCAGAATGGTTTGCTTCTGGCCTTAAAATCTATGAATCAGTAGAAGATCGGAATGTGGTTGGCTCATCCAGCAGCACATGCTGTGCGCCCCCTGCTGCATTCATGGTATTTGCTCTGTCTTTCCAGCCAAAGGGGTGTCAATGGGATCAAGCAAAGGGCAGGGTAGCTGATGTTGCCTTGAGTCTGAGACTGAACCAGTCTTTTTCACTTCATAATCACCCAGGGCAAGCTACAGGTTTGGCTCAGTTTATACTCATAAGTGCTTGGAATTCTGAGTCGTGAGGCTTTTACAGAACCTAACTGGGCTACTAACAAGTGCAGTAATTGTAGAAAAATAATTGCCTCATCTCCGGAGTGCACTTTGCTGTTTTATATTCTAGCCGGTTTCACCATCTCCTCCCCTCCCCCGTGTCTCCACAGAGGGAGTTTCATTTTCTCTGTGATCAAAGGCTGAAGTAGCACAGTGCTCATCACACAGGAGCCTGGCACAGCTAATGATTTTTCACCCTTTTGGCCTCCGCGCGATAATGATGGATGTTTCTTCTTTTAACTGATGGATTGTGAAGCGCCTGGGGACGTATTTGCATCTGAGCAATTTGCTTCAGATGCCCTTTAGGTCGCTAATTGTTAGTGTTGACTTAAGGGAAAAGCCAGTCCTGCAGGGAGCTGGGTATAATGCAATTGGTACGGCCTGGACAGGAAGCCCGGTCTGAATGCCCCCTTTGCACTGTCAAGTAAACCCCGCCCCTGGGGCCTGCCTGCCTGGCATCATGGAGAGGAGAGGGGAGCCAGCTGGGTGAGGGGCATGGTGCGGAGCCATGGCTACATGTATACACTAAGGCTTCTCTCCCAAGGCTGTTGAGAAGCTGAAGGACTCCTTCCCTCACCAGGTCCCTGCCCACTGCCCAGCTGGGGCCAGGATGTGGCCCTTAGAACAAGGTACATTTAAATAAACAATTTTTTTTTCTGAATAAACACAATTAAAGTCACTCTGAATAATGGGAACAAACGTTATTTAAGGTCCAGAGATGTCCCACACCACCATAGCAGTGCCCAGTCTTCAGTCACAACATCCCCGGGTGGTACTATTATCTTCAATTTACTGAGGTGCAGCGGGGGGGTAAATGACTTGGGAATTTCCCAAGTTCTAGGATAGCTACCTACCCCCCGGATCATCCTTTCTCGCTGGTCATCGGAGCCCTAAATCAATTGCCATGGATCCGTGGCAGCCTCAGGTCAATGAGTTACCACTGTAAAGTCCCAGAAAGAGTCATTTCCACTTCAGAGTTTTGCATGTTCCACAGACAGATGTTATGTACCCCTGGGATGCCCCACTCTTTCCAAGCTAGCTTCCACACTTCTATGTCCCCTCTCGCCACGCTAGCTGAGCTCCTCACAGTCTTTATCTCCACTGCACTTCTGGGTAGTAGGGAAGGGCTGTTCTCCCCACTGAGCAGATGGGAAACTGAGGCACAGAGAGATTGGCTTGTCCAAAGTCACACAGAGGAAGTCTGTGGCACATCAGGGGACTGAACTCAGGTCTCCCAAGTGGCAGGCGAAGGCTGTAAGCCCCACACCATCCTTCCTCTTGTGGAGTGGCTGCTCTAGGAAGCATGTTGAACCAAAGGGACTTTTGCACGTTGCAGTTGAATATAGTAGGCAATGCATCGCCGTCTCAATTTTCCCAGTCCAAGCTGATGGCATGGGAAGGGGCAACTCTTTAGGGTCCAATTGTTCCCATTTAAGCACTGGTCTGTGCTAGAAGAGATGCAGGAGGAGACTGGATTTCACTCCGCTACAAGATAGCTGTCCCTCTGTGAAGATTCCCCTTCAAAGTCTTTGCACCTTTATTAACAGCAGCTATGTGTTATGCACTGAAATAGGCATCAGTGTGGACGTGTGGCACGAGTTCCCTTGAGCTGAGTACATCTGAGTTTCCAGAGGCATGTGTTTCCCTCAGCTGTTGACACTCAGTCTTAACGCACCTACAAAGGCTGGGCCTAGAGAAAATATGCTGTTCTCATTGGTTTGAAGTTGAGCCTTAATGTATTATTGAGATTAGCCGAGAAAAAAAGCGTTATGACAATGCTAAACCCCAAAGGGGAAGCACTCTTTGGACAGAAACAAATTGTTCTTTCTTTTTCTTATTCCAAACCGAACACTAGTGGAGAGAACTGAGCCTAAAGGCAGAGCGCACCTTAAATAACAGATTTCCCTCTAACAGAGGAGAGATGCATGCAAATGTGGTTGAAGGCTGTTACAGCCGGAGATTAAAGTTGACCACTCAATAAATTGCATTGCAGAACCAGTTGTGAGGCCACAGTCCTGTGATGGAAACAGTGACTTTATAAAGGATAAACATCTAAATAGTTGAAAGTCACATCTGGAATCTAAAAGTGGTGGGTTTTATTTATTTTTTTTAATTGCTGAATTATTTATTTTGTTAAAAAACCCATTACTATAAAAAAATCAGGGAAACCAATGCAAGGTGAGCTATTTAATGGACGGAGAGCTCAGAACACATTCTCACATAAGTATTTTTTATTTTCTTTTATGCACATAAGTCATTTTGAGGTTTTCATTTACTATCAGACACAGACTGTTCCAGCCAAGCATTTCTTAGTGGCTGGTGGTCAATTGCTGCCACTGCAGTCAAGAGTTTGCACTTTGATTACAAATCATTTTTATTTTGTATTGCGCAGTTATGTATTATTTTCAGGCCAGAAGTTCAGTATCCTGGTTTTAACTGTCCCCAGTGAAGATCAGGGGTCATATTACACAAGCAAGGCTAGATCCTCCAACTAACAAAACCTAGGCCTGACCTACACGGGGGGGGGGGTGGGGGGGGACACCGATCTAAGTTACGCAACTTCAGCTATGTGAATAATGTAGCGGAAGTCGACGTACTTAGACCTACTCACCGCGGTGTCTTCACTACAGTGAGTCGACTGGTGCCGCTCCCCCATCGACTCCGACTGCACCTCTCGCGGCGCTGGAGTACAGGAGTCGATGGCAGAGCGCTCGGGGGTCAACTTATCGCGTCTAGACTAGATGCGATAAATCGACCCCTCCGCTGGATCGATCGCTACCTGCCAATCGGGCGGGTAGTACAGACATACCCCTAGTGTCCTGCCCCTTTAAGGGCGAAGCCAAACCAACAGGAGGGGAAAGAAAAGTTATTAGTTGGGAATTTAGTGATTTAGTTGGGGATGGGTCCTGCTTTGAGCAGGGGGTTGGACTAGATGACCTCCTGAGCTCCCTTCCAACCCTGATATTCTATGATTCTATGAAAAGCATAAGCAGAGGAAAAACTGCCTTTCCTCAGTCTGAGAGCCCTGGACCTTGCTCTGCTTCAGGACTCTCAGCCCAGGAGCAAGCATCCTTCATTTCCCCATAGCCCGTCTCTTTGCTACAGTTAGAGGGAGATTGGAGAGAATAACTGATCCCACACTGTGCTGCCCTCCCATCCCCTTGCTGAATCAGGCGGTGCAGCGCTCCTCCCCCAGGAATAGGCTGAGTTCAGTACATCACAACGTCCTGTGCTCCTGTGTCTTTGCAGCAGCTTTATAGCACCTGTAGGTTGCAGTGAGGCTTGGAGTGACAACTAGAAGCCATATGGGCAAACAAGGCGCAGAATTATGGATCTCATTCAATGAGTGTGATACGTGGGTTGTAAATCTGCTCTTTACTTCGCCTGATGCATTCACACGCCCAGGACAATGGGGCTGCAATCTTTCAGCTGAGCCGCACTATTGCACAGGACGTGCCACGAAAGAAGTGTTTGTAGCTGTTCTTGCACCTGAACACCTCTTCTACTCGACCCTTCCTCTGACGCGAGGACATCACCCCAGTAAAGCTCTTAGACTGGTACCACAGATTACTGTGTGCAGCTGATGTGACACAATTCAGTACAAACACTGACATTTTCCGAGCTTGCTTTGCTTCTGGCATACTAACTATTCTAAATGTTAGGCTGTCTTGTTTTACGCTGGAGATTAAGTAGGCCATCCATCTTGGCTACATAGTGTTCTCGGTACTAGGCTCCAAGCTCACAGTTACATCGTGAATGGCAAACACATCACAGAATTTGTTATTTGGGGGTGGGAGGAGGCAGTCTGAACAAAGTCACTTGCTATGGAACAGCTCATACAATTCCCGTAGCCTATGTGCTCCCGTCAATCATAAACTGTCCGGGGCCTGGGCAAATCGTGCTGATAGGTAGTAGCAATTCTGATGCGGGAACAGTGCCAATAACGTCGAGTCTGTCTTGCTAATGATCTAGTTTAGAACTATTTGTCAATGGAAACTCATTAACAGTTCTTTGTTCTGCTCAATATTTCCATCGTATTGAGACACGCTGTTTGGGGCTGTTTGCAGCAGAATCTTTACACTGTGCTTCCTCTGCATTGCAGTTCCAAATGGGTGCTTCATTTTGCAGGTGTCAGCTGAAAACAGCTTGTATGGGTGATATAGGATCCCCGTGAGCTTTTCTGAGCCCCGTCCTCACTGCAGTGCCAATACTTGTCACTGGCACAAGAGTGACCATCAGACTGTCTGGCGCAAGCCAATAAACTTCCCAAAGCACTGCTGTGCTGGAAGGACAATAGACTTCCTTCTTCAGAGGGACTTGCCCTCTTCGAAACGCTCTTCTCTTGAGCTTAACACTGTGCCTGGGCAACGTAGTCTTTTGGACTCCTAAAATGGGTAGAGGACAGATATATGGACAGCCGCACCTTACCAGCCGGCGATATTTCAGTGACGCAGTGGCGAAATGTTCACACCTTGTTTCAGCAGGTAAACTAAATATCTGTTTAAAGCCTTAGATTTCCCTTACCTGCCCCACCAGATGGAAAATACCTTGCATGTGAATATGGGTATCAGAGTCTGGTTTACAGCAAGAAGCAGCAGCAGGTTTGGGTCATTCCGCAGCTAGATAATACGCATCCGTGTTAATGCTGCAAATACATCTTAGCAGGCATTTGCCTTTTGATGGGATGCTGTTAGAGAGTCTCAATTGTCTACGGAGCTAGCTACCTCCCTAAGCACCCTCTTGAAAAACGACATCGGATTTCTACCCGCACCCCCAACTCCGTTTCGCTGCACTTCCAGCAACTTTTGTCCAAAGCTCTCAGACTGTCTGCACTACAGCTACGAGTGGGTCCTGCTGGGCGCTCAGCTGGTGCAATTGTTTCCCCTCAGGTTGTGTCACTCGCAGCAAAACTGGAACGTTTTGTTGTCGGGAAGTGGCGTTAACTCCCACCTGCCCATTGGCCTTTCCCCATCTTGATGCTCTTTAGAAGGTTCCTTCTGCAGCTGCACCACCATCTGCCTCCTCATTGCACGGAATCGGCAGGAGGCTCCGCGTCTGCTAACGCTGACTCATGCTAACGGTGGCACCCGTGGGAGACTTTGAAACGCCACTGTCTGGGAATGTCGGGCCTGGTCCAACAAACCACTCTACGCACATCCCAAGTGGGGGCGCTTGGCAGCCCAGCTTCCCGGTCAGAAGGGAAGGGTGACAACCGGCTCCTCGGGCGTGACTGAAAGCAGCGACTGTGCCAGGCTTGTGACTCAGCAAACGTGACATCGCTCTGTAGCCAGTGAGAGGGAAAGGCGGTGGTGTCCCACGCACAACGGGGACAGAGGGAGCGTCAGCGTGCAAACAGCAGCTGCTCACAATGACCTAGACTGTAATCTCACAAGCTGCCTTGATTAAGGCGGGTTACACCCTTAGGCCAGGGAATAGGCCAGGGAACTGATTGTGACTCTGCCTCTCCTCCTCCGCTCCCCCCTGGCCCTAGAGAAAGAGTGAGTTATTCTCTTCGTTGCAGGTAGAAGCTTAATTTCCTCTGTGCACTTAGAATCATAGAATCATAGAATCATAGAATATCAGGGTTGGAAGGGACCCCAGAAGGTCATCTAGTCCAACCCCCTGCTCGAAGCAGGACCAATTCCCAGTTAAATCATCCCAGCCAGGGCTTTGTCAAGCCTGACCTTAAAAACCTCTAAGGAAGGAGATTCTACCACCTCCCTAGGTAATGCATTCCAGTGTTTCACCACCCTCTTAGTGAAAAAGTTTTTCCTAATATCCAACCTAAACCTCCCCCATTGCAACTTGAGACCATTACTCCTCGTTCTGTCATCTGCTACCATTGAGAACAGTCTAGAGCCATCCTCTTTGGAACCCTCAGCTATTCCGGCCACTGGATGGGACCAGGGATCCTGCTGCTTCCACACCCTGTCATCCCCACCCTGCCTGCTTACATGCAAAAGGGAGGATGGGGTGAGTAGGCCCTGGTCTCCCCATGGCAGCTAAGCAGCGTAAGGAGCAAGCAGTAAAGGCTGCCACTCCCTCCTGCTCCCCTGCAGCTCCCAGTGAGGGTGGGGGACAACCACAGGTTTTGGAGCCAGGGGGCATTACTAGGCAGTGTTTTGTAGGTGGGTTCCCTGTAAGGAACAGATATTTTTCTGAGGAATTCAGAGACTTGTGTTGCATTTAGTGCTAACGAAACATGCCCAACGTCAGCAACACTCTGCTCTGAAAACAGGAGCACAGAAACGGCTGCCAGCTTGGACTAAGCCCTGCGCCACGCTGCTTTTGTCTGCGAGAAACTGACGCTAGCAATAGCCATCGCACTGAAAACAAAAAGCACCCAGGTTTTGCGCCACGATTTATTTCCTGCATTCATGTTCCACATGCCTGCTGGGTGGAGGAGGCAAATTGCTCTGCTGCAGTATTAACTGTCAGTCAGCTGTTGCCTTTCCACAGAGCCTTGAGCATGGGGGGCTGTGCAAACTGGACTGCCCCACGAAGGAGACAATGTTATCCAGACAGACCCCTCTGAGGCACAAATCCCTCCCTGCTTCCCCACTCTCAGGGAGGAGTAATTTGCTGCTAGTCCAGAAGCCAGGGATATCAACACAGCTTTGCAGGCTGGTGTGTTTTATTTGGGAAAAGCTGGAAGCCACAGAGTCCTCAATCCCAAAACCAACCCTCCTCTCCAGAATAAGCAGAACTTCAGCTAAAACAAAATCTGTTCATTACTCTACCGATGTACACGCTTGGGTCCTAACTCTGCAGCCCTGTCTCACATTCACTTCTCAAGCAAGGAGGCCCATTGTCTCTGCAAGTGAACCTGAGCTAAACGGCAGTCCTTTCTGCTCCGGGGCTGAACACCCCTGGCCCCAAATCAGTCAGAAATGAACTTGGTGGGATGGCTTGCATGAGTAGCGGCTCCTCGGTGCAAGTAAGGGTGGCAGAATCAGGCCTTTTAAGAATATGAAATACAGTGATGGTCTTTCAATAAGGGATTCCCTGTTCATATTAATGTATAAGAAAATATGCATTAAAAAGCATACATATACATTCCCCAATTCTGTGTATCTAGATGGGTCCAACCCTGGCCATGAAGCAAAGAGGTGTGTAGTTTTAGCTTTGATTACTGCCTTAGTGAATCATAGAATATCAGGGTTGGAAGGGACCTCAGGAGGTCATCTAGTCCAACATCTAGTCCAGCAGGACCAATCCCCAATTTTTGCCCCAGATCCCTAAATGGCCCCCTCAAGGATTGAACTCACAACCCTATGTTTAGCAGGCCAATGCTCAAACTACTGAGCTATGCCTCCCCCCAAGCTCTTGCTTTTGCTTTCTCACTCTTGCTTAAAAAGGCTCCAAGCCCATGCCAGGAATCTGTCACAGACCCATACCTTGGAGCTCATTTACATTTAATTATCTTGTCCATAGCAACCCTGCAATTAAATGGGGCACATTTTGTTCAACGATCGCCAAACCTGCATGTTACACTGCATGGCAGACGCTCATAAATGTGTCAGTAAATTGCACTGTCTTTTGTTCCCATCTGAACATGCTCAGAAAGATATATACGTAAGCCAAATATCACCCAGTAAATTGTATTTTCCCCCATCCTGACTGGAGTGGAGTTCGCACAGGAAAAGCAGTGTTGCAGCATGTCTGTAGGAGGAAGAACTCCATAGATATTTGGTGCAATAATTAAAAAGGTCTGTAACATATAAAAAAGGTACACAGTGGATTCTACAGTGCACTTGAAGGTAGAGTAAGGAACAATTTAGCAAATTTTTCAGGGCTTTGTGATTCAAACGCAGCCAGGTGCCAGAGTCTGATTGGAGTTATACCCGCATAAATTCAGAGTGACTCCATTGACTTCATTGGATGGTGTTCCTGAGCTCAGATTCTGCTCCCAAGCCCTCATCCAGCAAAGCAGCTAAGCATATGCTTAACTTTAAGCTTGTAATTCATCCTGTTAAAATCAATGGGACTAAAGTGTTTAAAGTTAAGCTCAGACTTAAGTGCTTTGCTGCATCAGGGCCTAAAAGCTGTTTGTATCAGAAGACCATTCTGTGGTCTGTGTTTAACGAGTAGAGCGGATTGGAAAATAAGGGGAACATTTCTGCAAAAATATTTTCAAATTTTTCCTTTGCGTTTTTTTCAATTTGAAAAGTTTTGGAAATTTTGAAAATCTTTGACTCTGTAGTTGATTGAAAATCTAAATTTTCCACATTTATTTTTTTAGAATTTGAAAGTCAAACACAAACTATGGGGCTGAATGCAGGAGCAACTGGATACGATTCAATGGCCTGTGTTGTTATACAAGAGGTGCCGTCTGACCTTAAAATCTATGAAATTTGAAAAGAATTCTACCAGCTTCAATAGTGAGCTGGTAATTCCCACGGGATAGATGTACGCAGCGCAGAAAACATCACTGCAGCTGGGGACTAACTGATGGATTTGGACATGATCATCCCATCTGGGTGGTCAAGGACTGAATGGACCTGGAGATTGAACTATCATGCCCCATTTGATCAGGTATCATGAAGAGTAGATCATCGGGGATTGTGGGGAAAGATTGCTGTGTTACTAGCCTTGTAGTATTTCTTCTATGCATGCAAGTGAACTCTTCAGTGCTGTTGGGCCTTTTACAAGTCTTCCATTCACTTTCCTTTACACAGAGTTTTATTAAAATGTTTATCAGAATCTCTTTGCCATTTTTCAGGGGAAAAACCTTATTGCCGTTTCAGTCTGATCTAGGAAATTTTACTATGCATCTGGCTCACAGGAGATAACTGATATGCAGCAGCACCCGAATGGCAGTGCTATCAGATGTTTACACTGAGGTTCTAGCTTGACTATACTATTATGGGCAGACAAGGGAGGTGAAAAGCAGAAAAAAGGGGATGCACAGCAAGGGACGGTGCAGACTTATCTGCTGAGAAGTTAATACAGCTGTCAGAAACTTTGGAACAACATAGTGTACATGTTTCTCCTTCTAAATGAGGTATGGGAAAAAAGCCATTTTCTAGTCACTCTTTGCATGTGACTGAAATGCTTAAACAAAGTTGCCGCTTCTTTATTTTAACAAATTGAAAAAAAATCTATTTTTATAACCTTTTTCCCTAATGGACCAAAGATTTTTTGTCTCTCTCCTCTGTTCAGTGCATTTGCAAGATAAAATATCAACAACAAAAACACACGCACACACACACACACACAAAATGGATTTTGACCTCACATATTAGAAACAGTGATTTAAAGTAATTGTAGTGCTTCACATTTTCAGTAGTGCTTTGGTTTGGAAATGAAGCAGGTTCTGGGCTTGTGCAGTGTATGGCAATTTAAAATTAATGGAGTGCTTTAAGTTTTTAAGAACACTTCAATTTGCAAGTGATCGGAGTTCTGGGACTGAAGAGAGGAAAGCAATTTAAAATAACTGGTGCTCCTCTTCAGAATGTTTATTATAGCATCACCACACATGATGCTGTACATAAGGGTGTGTTGGCATTTCTATCACACACCTCTGTTTTCAGGAGTTTATAGTTTGTTCACAAGAATTATTTAAACCTAAAAGATGCAAGGTCATAAATGTTAAAGACAACAGTTGCATATATCTTGTGTATATATATATATATATATATATGTATTTTTATATATATGTTCTTTGTCAAAGGCTCAGTATCCATCCAGTGACAGAATGACTCAGAGGGACACATTTTCAGCCAGTCTTAAACGAGCCTCCATTTATGTGCATGCATCATCTGCAAACCCGGCCATGCCTCTGGGAAATGTGCATGACCCAAACTAGGTTCTAGACCAAAGAGATCTGCTGTACAAACAGCCATTTGCACAGCTGTGTTCACAATTAAAGGTGGGTATTTAGTTTTCAGTTAATAGTATTTTAATTGAAAAATGCATTTTGGGTGTTTGAAACTATTCTCGAATTTGAGTGAAATTTGACAAATAGTTTATGTCTGAAAAAATGAAGAAATAATCAACAGAGTCAAAATCTTTCATTTTCATTTTTTTTGGTTAAAATGCTTTGTTTTGAAAATTTTAAAACATTTTGTTTCAACTTGTCATTTTGAAATGGTGTTCTGGTTTGACATTTGGCCAATTAAAACGGATGAAACAAAAAATTGGAAAAAAGTTCATTTCAGGACAAGCCAAAACATTTCAGTTTATTGAAAACAAACAAAACTGAGTATTTGATTCAATGAAAATTTTCACAAATATCGATTTTCAGTTCAAACTGAACTGATTTCAGCCCCAGAACTGAAAAATTGAGTCTGTGCTGAGCTCTATTCACAATCATGTGTGCCTAGCATATCCGAGACAGAAAATTTGCTCAGGTGATTTCTATTATTTCTATTAAATAAATATAATTAAATTGCGGAACTCAAAATAGTCACCCTGGAAGAGACCCATCTCTTATGTCTTGCTGGATCATATGGATCCGTTCCAAAAAATGGCAAGACTATTGGTTTGACATATCGGCCAGCAGCACTGGCTGGCTGAGCAGGGCTAGTATGCTGCACCCTAAAAAGGGGTGTCACAAATCATTTCCCCCCACCCATGGCACAAGCAGGGTGTTCTGGGGAGGCAACATGCTTCTTCAGACTGCAATGCATCACGGGTTCCTCTTGGGACATCCCACTGGAACAATTAAGTGCTTACTGATCTCTTTTGAATGTATACTTATAATTGGTTCCCCTTTAGTACTGATTTTGTCATTGCAGTTGCTCTTCTTGAGGCTTTTCTGATACGTATGATAGTGCTGGTGGGATCCATAGTGTACCATCTGGGATGAAGAACCAGCACTCACTGGGGAACAAACCATCCTTGAGATGGTCTTTGTTACTCTTCAGTGACTACCCAGCCGCATCTTCTCTCACCTGAAAAGAATGAAGATTGAAGGAGTCTTACTGGAGACAGATGGGAGCTGTCACTGTACCCACCTCCTAGTATTGCCTTTTCTTTTCCAGAAAATGGAGTAAATGTCCTCCTTCTGATTAGTCCTTTTAGACATAAAAGCATCTTGTCAGTGTCACACTCAGCTTATAAATAAGGATAAAGAATCATTAAAGGGTGCAAGTTTTAATCCACTCCAGAGCTCTTAATAACAAAATCTAAGGAAAAGTTAATAAAAAGCATCCAAAACTATTAAGGCTGCTGTGTTAGTATGTAGCTCAATTTCTACTTTTACCCACTAAATCAAGCTCTATTATACTGTAAGCTCATTGGAGCAAGGTCTATCTTCAGATGTGTTTGTACAGTGCTTGGCACAATGGGACTCTGATCTAGATTTGGGCCTCTAGCTGCTACTATAAAAGTATTCAACAGTAACTACATAGGACAAGTTAAGGAAAATAAGGAGGTTTTTTCAAAGTATATTAGGAACAAAAACGAACTTGAAAAAAAACTAACTTGATATCTTTTTTAAATGAGATTATAAGTTTGGTCCATAAAGGTATTTATGTTGATGTACTATACTAGACTTCTGCAAGGCATTTGACTTGGTATTGCACAACTATTAGAAAACTAGAATATAAACTGACCATGGCACACATTAAATGAATAAAAATCTGGCTAACAGATAGGTTTCAAAATACAATTGTAAATGGGGAATCATCATCAAGCAGGGATGTTTCTAGTGGGGGCCACTAGTTTTGCTCAGTGGAAAACACTGTGGATTCTGAGTTCTAAATATATGAGAACAGATTCTGCTATCCCTAGCTATAAATGCAGATTATTTTAGATTTAACAGTTGTAATTTTAAAGAGCACATTCCAGTTTCTTTCCATTTGGTACCAGGAGAAATCATGGCACAAGGATGACGGAGGAGGATATCAGTGAGATGAAGGTGTGACTGGAGACACTCCAACAGCACTTTCTCAATCACCCACCCCCTAAATGGAAATCAGTGAAACTACTCATGCTTAAAGTTCACCATGTGTTTAAGTGCTTTGCTGGATCAGAGCCTGAGGGATTGGATAACAGCTGGTGAGGCTGTTAGCATGAAGAGCAATGGCCTCACCACTGCTTGGGAATGGCATCTGGTGCTCTTTCTTCACAGAATAATCTAAACAATCTTCTACTGGGCATAATATCTATATTTTGGCAGATGATAGGACTCCGGAGTACATGATTCTGCCTTCAGACACACTGGTGCTTGATAAATTGATACGTTCATAAAGGGGATGATACCACAGGGGGGCCTGCAGTAGCAGGGGATTGGACCTGGTGACCCTGGAGGTCCCTTCCAGTCCTATGTCAGCTGCTTCTCTGGTGCTCAAAATAATCTTACTAACCAGCTCACTCCCACGCAGTAGATTTTTCACAAGATATAGAAGCAGTCAAATACGCCCATGTAACTGGAAGCCGGGCTGAGCACTCAATTTAATTCTTCAGACGTAACCAGCAGAAAATTATTACAAGAACATTTGTTTGGTATGCCGACTACAGAACTAATATCGATGCTTTGTGGTTTCGCCAGCTAGCAATCAATTACAGGAAGTGAAAACTTCCTGTGCATCAGCCAGCGAGACTTGTTTTCAGTATTTTTCCACCAGTTGCAGTCAGACGCAGTAATATAGTACATACGCATCTCCCGATTTTCCTTCTCACCTCTTGGGTGCAAAATAACTCATTTCTGTGTAATGAAGTAGGGGAAAACATTTGTATTGCCTTTTGCTTGTGTTCATTGCAATGCAGTGTAATGGTTGGTTGCCACAGACAGGAGGTAGAAAGCGGCGATAAAATCTGAGGACAGAGCCCAGCTCTGAGCATGACAGACCAATCGTTCAGCGTTTTTAATTGCACTCGCTGTAAAAAGCAAACAACCCGAAATTACAACGGTTTTGCCACGAGGCTGTGCAATGTTGTTTTACAAGCCATAGGCCACACTCTCTAATTTAGAGCCATATTCTCCCACTCTGACACACTCTGAGTAGTCCCAACAGGACCATTCATGAAGTAAAGTACCTCTCAGTGTAAGACAAGTCTCTTAGGCTCTGACTGTAGGCAGAGCCCTGAACCAGGACTAGTGCGTGAGCTGCTCCACCCCAGAAGTAACCTTAGGGGGATTTGTGCATCAGGGACATTCCTGGGGGGCGCCATTCCCTCCCTGCTTTTGCGCTTGTTCCTGAGGGAGGGCAGTCATTTCCTGGTGGCCAGTACCAGCTTAGCTGCTCTGCTCAGTAAGTGGAGGAGGAACAGCCAAGATTCAGCCTATTTTCCGTCCCTCCCCACCCACTGTCTGCCCAGGGATATAAATACCCAACATTTAATACAGTTAAGGTAAAAGCCAACAACTCTATCAGCATCACCCGAAGTCATAGTTTAACAACCGTCATCTGCTATTTTCTTTTGCATTAGGTATGGGGGAGCTCACCTTGAGTTGGAGCCCACTCAAATTGTTGGGTCCAGATTTAGAATAGAGCTTCCCACTTTTGAGGACTGAGTCCCATTTGTCTCTGAGATGAGGTGTGTTCTGACCACATCGATTTTAAGGCCAAGAAGGACCATTTTGATAATCTTGTCTGACCTTCTGCTCAGTGGTTTGAGCATTGGCTGGCTAAACCCAGGGTTGTGAGTTCAATCCTTGAGGGGGCCATTTAGGGATGGGGGCAAAAACTGGGGATTGGTCCTGCTTTGAGCAGGGGGTTGGACTAGATGACCTCCTGAGGTCCCTTCCAACCCTGATATTCTATGATTCTGGGGTGTATTAATAGAAGTGTCATATGTAAGACATGGGAGTGGTTTTTAAGAACAGGTTAGAAAACAAATGCCAGGGATGCTCTAGATATACTTAATCCTGCCTCAATGTGAGGGAATGGACGAGACGACCTCTTGAGGTCCATTACTATGATTCTATAATACAGGCAATAGAATTTCACCCAGCAATTCTTGTAATGAATCCAATAACTTGTCATTGAACCAGGGCACAATCTTTTAGAAAGCCATTCCGTCTTCATGTAAAGACATCAAGTGATGGAGAATCTACTACAGCCCTTGGAAAGCAGTGGTTAATTATCCTCCCATTTTAAAGATTTGTGCCTTATTTTCAGTTCTCCAGACTTCTGAATTTTCTCAATGTCTCTGGTTGTCTTACAGTAGAAATACATCAATAATTGTAATGGTTTCTATTGTGCAAGCTTCCATTTAGTCAGCAATGTATATTTCCTTGAAACACAATTGTTCCACTTAATGGGAAAACTATTGTATAAAACCTCAAAATTTTACAAAACTCAAAACAAAAAGTCCTCGAGTTTTCACAAAATCCCACACCCCATTACCATCTAACCCCTACCTTTTTTGTGAGAAAGAAAGAGGAAATACACTAGGTGTGGGATGAAAGATACTGATTATTCCAAGAATCCAGCAAAGAATATCCTTCTATGAATTATGCATCATGTAGCTTTTCCATGACATGTCATGAATCTGTTGAAACCAGTGACACCTATGAAATTATTTCTCTTTTGTTCTGTATGTTTGCAATAGATTTTGGGACTCATCTTTTAGCCCCTAAAGGAAAAGATTTCACCGAGAAATTACAGGTTTCCTGTCAATGTGGTTGTACAGGTTCCACAGGAATTGTCATTTTTCATCGGAAAACAGTCATCAGAGTTCCTTTTTTCAAAGCATTGTTTGAAGAAGTAAATGATGCGGAAAAACAAGCTGTCAGTGGAAAGGAAAATAACATTTTCGTATCTTGCACAGCAGTCTAAGAATTTCCAGGTCTCAGAGTGAAAGCCATAATCTGCAGAAAGTTTTCATCAAATGTAAAAGAATGCCTGGGGCTTGATTTCCAGTTTGACACATCTCTAAAATGTTTATAGTTTAGCTTTAAAGGTCCAAAGGTTTTGTTGCTGTTTATTTAAATAGGAGCACAACAAATCTCGTCATAAGGTGCTGATAACTTATTCAATCTTAGAAATATCAGAATACAGAAGACTTCTGGTAAATACAGTGGACTGTGTTTTTCTATTTAATTTACCTGTATTCTTATTATATGGCCCTCATTGTGGTTTCTGAGCACAGTGAGAATAGAGAGGCACGATTTGCCTGCTAGAAAGACTTTAGGGGATGTCAGAAGGAAGTGATTAGTTGAGGGAAGCAGAAGGTACAGTAAAAGTAACTGGTCTCACCTCTTAGAACTGGGAAGTGAAATATCAGAAGAAAAGATAATGAGGATTTGAACATGGAAGCAAATTAAATTGCTGGAGTTTTTTTTTTAAAGCCTCTAGTCTGCAAAGCATACGGGGACTAGTTCCTACTTAATGGGCGCATAAAGACACAGGAAAGAACCCATGGAAGACCCGAATCTGCTCCTTGAAGTCTTTAAACCACGATTGAGGACTTCAGTAGCTCAGACATAGGTGAGAGGTTTTTCGCAGGAGTGGGTGGGTGAGATTCAGTGACCTGCGTTGTGCAGGAGGTCGGACTAAATGATCATAATGGTCCCTTCTGACCTTAGTATCTATGAATCTATGAAAGGTCTATTAATGTTAATCAAGAGAGTTACCCTTGATAAATTTATGGACATATTTGCTATTACATCTTTCACTGCAGTTCAGGATTCTAATTTAGGGAAAAATAATCCACTGATGTTTGCTTCATTAAAGAATCTGAGTTGTGTTCATTCTGTTAAATTGAATACAAGGTGGAACTCAGCCAGGAGTTTGCTTTTAACAGATGTTAAAAAAACTGCTCAAAAAGTTTTAAACAATCTGATTAAAATCCCTTTCCCTCTCTAGTGCTCTGGTGTCAATCTCTTGTGATGTTATAATTCCACTGGTTTTCTAGTCTCCCAGGATAGAAAAAATGTGATATTTCTAATGTGGAAAACAAGCCAATTTTTTGAAGTGAAGCAGTCAGTCACTTTTTATACAGCCCACAGAAGCACACTTCATGTCTCGACTCCTTGTCCCCTTTATCTGGGGTTGAACGTACCACCATGCTTCTTTGCCACTCCTTCTGGTCCCTGGTGTGGGTTCATAGATTTTGGAGTTCCAGCCCTTTTCTCTTCAAATTTCTCTTGGCAGCATCTTTCCATCGTACCCTCAGTCTTCCATGTTCTTTCTTACTGTCCTCTTTCCCCCAGGCTTTCTTTGCGGGTCATTCTTCTCCCATGAACAGCCCACTTCAAAAGTGCACCCTCCAGCCTATCAGTGAGAATCCCAAATCATCTTCCCCCTAATTCCGTCCACTCTGTCTTCCATCTGCTTGCCTGCCATTCTCCACTGTATAGTATTTTGTGCAACCTCTATCTTCTTTTCTTCCATTTCAGTAAGATCCACTGTTTCCAAACCACAGAACAGGCAGGGACAAACACACACAGCATATGCTTTTCTTTTCTGTTTGTTACTTAATTGCCAGTGCCAGGGTACTCCTGCCACCTTTCTCACTACCGCCCATGCACATTGGGTTCTTCTTTTGATTTCTCCAGATCTCTCTCCAGAGGCACTAAGTGTACTTCCAAAGTGCACAGATTCTTTTTTCTGCTTCAGCTTCTGTCCTTGAACTTCAATTAACAGTTCTTCTTCCACCTTCCCTACTTGCATAACTTCAGTTTTCTTTGTATTTTACCTTCAAACCCTGGTCCTGAAACACAGATGTCCACTCTGATATACCATATTTAGCCATTCCTCTTTGCTGACAGCCAAAAGGGCCAGACCATCAGCACCCATTAGTTTTCTCTGTCTCTCGACAGACTTGCTTCTCCTACTAATTAACTCCATACCTAGGATAAAGAGAAGTGGACTCAGCAACTGCCTTGTCTCCGTCCCACCATCACCTCAAAACTCTTTGCAATTCCATGGTTTGTTACCCCCTTAGCTCTTGACCCTTGATACTCCTCTATCATCTCCCCTTTGTGCAGCCCCCCTCCCATGCATCTCCATACTCCGAACACCAGGTCCTGCAGAGCCAACTCATACGCTTTCTCAAGATCAATAAATAGAAGCTACAGCCTCCATTTATCATTCTTTCAAACTTCTGTCTCATGGCAAATATTGCATCTATACTACGCTTTCACTTCCTAAAGCCATGTTACTCTTCTCCTACTTTTTCCTCCACCTTGCACCTCAGCCTTGACTCCAAAACTCTATCAAGGATTTTGAGAGGCTGACAACAAAGTGACGCCCTAATAGGACCCTGTGTGGATGATTTGCATCACCCTTCCCCTTCCAAAGAGTCCTGTTCTCCAGGCATCTGGTACCCTTGCTTGATCCCAGCAAACTCATAGTAATCTATGAAGCCACTTTACCTCACTATGTCCAACAGCCTTGATCATATCAACAGTTATCTCATCGTCACCAACTACTTCACCAGTCTTCATCTGATTCGGTGCTGCTTCTACCTGCTCTCTAGAGACCAACAGCTTTTCAGGTTTCTCTATAATTCTCAGCAATGCTTGCACTTGCAACTCTCTCTTCTCATTTAACAGCCTTTCACAATGTTTTTTCCATACCTCAACCACCTCTTTAGAGTTAGTCACCACACAGTTCCCATTCTTCACACAAAGATTTCTGCATATCTTATGTTTCATTGCTCCTCTTTTTCGCCAACCCAAAATTTCCTGCCATCCTCTTCCTCCAGCTTTCTGTATAATTCCTCTTCAGCCTCTGTTCTTGCCTTAGCAATTGCCTTTTATACATCCTACAGAAGCAAAAACTATTCTGTTCCTTTTGTCATTGTAATTTTCTAGTGCCTGTGCATGTCATGGACACAGTAATGGCTACATTCTGGGGCTAATCGTTCATTAAGGAATGGGAAGAAAAAGAGAAGAAATCTTTCAAGAGCATTTTCTGTGTTAATTCACAGCTCTGCTGCATATGGAGGATAAAGACTTAAAGAGTGAGCTGTATAGCTGCGTAATTAATAAAATAAGAAAGGCTTCCTTTTAGAAGCACTTATGCTCGTCAACAGCTGGCCTCCTTGGGTAAACATATTAATGTTTAGCCTAAGGAGCCCAATATGAAAGTCGGCTTCTCGTCAGACTGATTCCTTTGATTTATAATCTCAGGCTACTTTCAGATCATATGTCTGATAGCAGCCTCCTAATGTCTAAAATCCAATTTACTGGCTTCAGTGTTGAAGTCATCAACTGTTCTCAAGTGGGTGTGGGGGGAGGGAGAAGGCAAACAGGATTTTTCTTTTAAAACTTCTTGATATTAAAGATATTTGATATGCTGCAGGGAGTGTGGTGCAGTGAGACATATCTGAGTTCTGTTTTATTACATCTCAGTTTTTTACAGGGACATAAGAACATTTTATTGTCTTGTGTGACATAGTTTTAAAGGCTTGATTTTAATTTACTCCTTGCAAGAACACCTGATGGTCTGTGTATTCAGGAAATGTCACTACAGCCCTTTTTCTCTTCCAGTCTTTTGAGTTTTACTCCTGTTATGATAAATGTGATCATATATGAGAGGAATGTTTTGGTAGCCTTATTAGTACAGGGATTTGGTTTGAGATTTTTAGATGTAGAGAAGGATACGGATGCTGAGGTCTCTTCCTCTAATAGCAAATTGATAGTTGTAAATTGTTACAATCCTATAAAAGGTTTGATTAGATTGTAAAAAGGTAACTATTTTCTGTGGTAAAAATCAGGCCCTTTCCTGTTTTATAAAGATTTTACTAGCTACTTTTCTTCATGGTGTTCTAAAAATTCTCATAAGAAAAGGACTTGGAGAGAAGACTTCATAGATCATTGTAAATTATGTTTAATTTTGGTTCCGGGTTCTCTGGGATTAGATTGACATTTTCCCCTGGCAATCGTTCCTGCATCAATGACCAGAAACTTGCTGAAACTCCAGAGAGGCTCTGATCCTGTATTGCGGAAATCAAATGGAATTAATCAGTATTCACAGATATCCATTTCAGAAGGAAAGGGCATCTGGTCTGTATGGGCACCCTCCTGCATTCACTGCCCCACTCATGTGCAACTCACAGGAGTATGAGCTCAGGCCCTCCATGAATATGGATCCTTGTAGAGTGCCTAGGTGACAGCTAGCTGACACTAGGGATCAAATTGGAGACGCCTCAAGAGAGGAGCTCATGAATGGCTGGAGCTTGAGCTAAGGAGCCAGGCGGCCTAGCTGAGAGCTATAATATCCTCTGTAGATTGGTTTTAGTGAAGGGTGCAAAACACCTGCTGGCCAGCTGGTTACACTTAACATAATTTACAGCAGCAGAGTTGGGGTGTATGTCCCCAGCTGGTGGCTTGTACATAAAAGAGGTTCAGATGACCCTACTACTGCTATCAGATAGAGGAGTTACTCCTTTAGTTCAAACAGTGGTGGCTCATGCTTTTAGCTCTGAAGGTCCCATTTCTGCTTGCATGCCAGGCAGCATGGATTATACTTGCTTTGAAGTACAGATTAATAAACCTTAGAGCCTGATCCTGCAAACCTTTATTCATTTGAGCAATCATTCACAAGGGGAAGTCCCCCTGAAACCAATGTGTGAGGAAGGCCGATTTGCTTAAGAGTTAAGACCGGGCCCCTAAACTGTAAGGGGACTGGTCATTTTGTAATTCTAGTGCTTTACATACACATAACAGTTAATGGAAACCAAGAGTTTGGGAAGGAATAAAAATCTCGTGCTTCAGTGTATAAGACAATCCCTAATTATTAGAATGAGACCTTTGTGGGGGCAGATTATGCCACATCTGCCAACCACAGGGTTCTTAGACCTTCCTCTGAATTACCTGCTTCTGGCCACTTTCAGAGACAGTATTCTGGGCTAGATGGATGTGTGTGTGTGGGGGGGGGCAATTTCTATGTTCCTCTTTGCCTTCTATAAATACAATGGTACCTTGTCTTTACCTCCTTTTCACTTTCACTGTATAAAAATCAGGTCAGAGAAGCCATAACGTTCTTCACAACAGTCCTTCCCCATGGTGACAGGTAAATTAAGGAACTATCTTTTTTACAGTTAACTCCCACAACAGACTGCCTCTGGTGGATAAAGGACATGGCTTGAACAATTGAGTGAGGCTGTTATTTGAAAGTAGATATTCAAACAAGGGGTGAAGAAATGAACTTTTGTTTTCAGCCTGCTTGAATGTCCTGGTTCCTGGTGACTTATGTGCTGAATTGACACACATGTATCAAGTTTTTAAAGTTAATGACTAACTGCTAACAACTATCTGCAAAACTTTATGCAGTATCCAACAACATGTGGCCTGCTCATCTGTATATTTCATAGACTTGAGACTGTGTGGATACTTGGACAGAGCACTGCTCTAATCTGAAACAGTATCATCAGGTCCACACTTTTCCCATGTCCATGGGCAGAGAGTTTGAAATCTGGTGATGGCGTTTTAAAGGAACTGCAGGTAGATGCACTGTAATTTGGATGGCTGATTTTTAAAACTTGGCCTCGGATGTTGTGCCCAAATAGAGGAAGGTGCAGATGCAGCTGAATGCAGTTGCACTTCATGGCATTTAGACATCTCCATACTTGATTTTTAGGTCCTTCAGACCAGATATTTGCAGGCTGTTAGGCATCTAACAATGCGGATAGGCTCTACTGGGATTTTCAAAAGTGCTAGGTGCCTAACTTGCTTTGGCCTGGAGAAAGCAGTGTTAGAGCTGAGCACTGCAAGTGATCATTTTGCTCGTGGACTGCTGTTACCTAACAGGAACTGTTCATTTTTAAATTACTTGGTGAAAAATCTCTATAGGATAAACAATGAAATTGCATCTGGAAATTGCGATCACATCTACTGTGGTATAATTTTAAAGGACATTAAGTCAATAGGCAAATCACAATTAATTAAGAAGCTTAGTGTGAAGACTTTTTAATGACTAATTAAACATGCATTTATATCATTTACAGGTAAGAGTCAGATCAGTGAGAGCCAAATGTTTTGGGTTTTTTTTAAAGTATTTCTTCGCAAAATAAAAGTCACATCCCAGAGCAATGTGGAATGAAAGCATGAATTACTAAAGTGAAAAAAACCCCACTTACTCATCAGTGATTAAGATGAAGAAGTGAGAGCTTCATAAATTAAAAGCGTATTATGTGAAGCAATATTTTTATCATTTAAATATCTGAATGCAATCTTAGCATCCCTATTGAAATAAAATACCAAGCTATCTACATTCCAGAGGGCAACATCAAACTGTTTTACCAGTAATTTAAATAGTTCTTGTGTAATAGACTTTGGCATTTATTTCCTTAACACCACGCAAGGAGGCATTGTTAATTGTCTAGAAACACTGCCATTGTCTCCATCTACACAATCTAACATAGAGCGCAGCAGTCATACTTAGTATTATAACTGGAGATTTCAATGACTTTTTTAAACCGCATTGTCAGCCTTAGAAAGGAGTCCGAATCCTGTATTCCCAGCATATGTACTGCACAGGCAGACATAGTGCAAGCTTCGGTCCATACCCCACCCATGGGCCTTTATCTTGTACCACAGGAACTACCTCCCACGCTGCTTTCAGAATAGATCAGTCTATCATCAAGAGGGCCTTTATTGTCAGAGGGAATGAAGGTTGTGGTGTTGGACATACCTACCCACCAGGAACTGGACAGAGACCACCAACTCATTCCACCAACAACCAGCCCGTGTCAACTGCGGTTGGCCACTAATGACTTGAACCAGATTTAAACCAATGACCTAGTGTTAGTCCCATCTGCTCCACCTCCCTCCAAAAGACATACATGCAAGTAAATGCCTGGATCTCACATCAGGATCTGCTAGTGTGGCCATGTGCAGAGTCCTGTTGACTGCAGTGGGACTCTGTGCAGGCACAATGGATCACACTAGAGGATCCTAGTGCAGGATCGGTTGGGGCTTTAGGGTCTTCAGATCTGGTATAAACAGGTGCAATGTCACTCAAATACATCAAACTGTACTCATTTAAACCAGTGTCTGAATCTGGTCCAATGGCATTGAGCGAGTGGCACCCACTTAAACCCACACACTGGAATCTGGCCCTAGAATTTCTGTTTTTCAAAAACAATGCCAAAAACAAGCACACAGGGAAATGCCCCAGGTAAATTCAGTGTCCTTTTGGAAAGGATATGGGGCTGGAGTCTGAGAGTATGTCTGTCCTGAAATCACAGGGGGTGACTGCAGTTTATGCAGACATACCCGAGTTAGCTTTGATCTAGCTAGCTAGATCTCCTGCAGTAGTGAAGCAGATCTGCAGCACGGGCTAGCCCCAAGTGTAATAACCCAGGGATCCAGGTGGGCTTGTCCACCCTGTGGTAAAGCCTGTGCTCCTACAGCGGCACTGCTCTGGGACCCGAGTTAGGTAAATTAAAGCTAGCTCAGGTAAGTCTACTTGAGTGGGAGTCACACCCCATGACTGCAGTCTAGACATTCCCCGAAAGGAAGACAGAAGTAACCTGAAGCTAGTTGGTACTAGGGCAGTCTTCTTCCACCATGGAAGAACAGAATTTAGTCTGCTGGGGTTAATGAAAAGTATAAAGATTACTAGATTAGACCTCCTCCACGCAACCCACCCTCTTCTGATTCTCACCCTCTTCACATTTCACTTATTCCTGAGGCCTACTGCTGTGTGGAACTGGAGGCTGGTGGATTGGAGTAGTGAACACATTTTTATCCAAAACTTTTTTTTTTTCACCAAAAATATACAGATTTGAGTGAACTGAAACATTTTGCAAACTGGTGTCAAATTCACCAGATAGCTTTGACTGGGAAAAAGAAACTAATTTTTTTCCCCCAAAACATAGAAACATTTTGATTCGACACTTTCAAAATGAAGTGTTTTAATTTTTTGATTTGAAAACACTTTTCATTTGGAAGTATACTTCAATTTTTTTTAAAATTAAAAGCTCGAAAACGAAACAAAGTTTTGTTCAACCCAAAACAATTTCCCCCCAATTTTTCAGTACAGCTAGCAATGTGAGAAATCAGTTATTCCCCAGCTGTAGCTGCTATAACTATTACCCTGCTGGGAGCAACTTGCTGGTATAAGTACACCGGAATAAACAATACCAGCAAAGCCTTCGAGTGTAGACATAGCCTAGGTTGCCCTGCCCTGCCCATGTGCGGACACACAAAGCATCCAACTAAAATCCATGTCTCCTCCCCTCCTCTTCTGCTTTCTTTGGAGATACAAAATCAAACGCTGCAGCATAAACGGGGGTTACAAATCCACAGCTATTTCCTTTTCATTGCAAGACAAAAGCTTCTTCTCTGTCATTCCACAGGCCCCTGCATAGATCCAGTTTAATGTTTTCCCTTTCCTCCTGAAAAACAGGTCAAGATGGATGGGTACCTACCAGCACATTATGACATTTCCTACACCTCCATCTCTCCAGGATATAGAAGAGGGCCAGGAGCACCGGAGAATAAACTTTCATTTTCTGTTCTCCCTCCCAGACAGATGGGAACAAACAGACGCTGGCTTTCTCCACTGCCACTTTCCAAACCTGTCACCAGAGCATCTGGTTACTATGTATACATTTACAGTAGTGTGACTGCGACTTTGGCATCTGCTAGATGTTTACTTCTGCAAGTTAGTACTGGTTTTCTTCCAAGTGCAATGGGGTAATAATCACCAAACTAAGGGCCAGACTCTCTGGCCTGCTCTAACAGTGTAAAGAGGCCGGAAACTCCCTGGATCTCAGCAGCGGAAGACTCCTCCAGTGCAAGGGGATCCCCAGCTGGAGCAGCTGTCTCCCAGTCCCTCTGCTGGGCTAGGAAAGGAGAGAGACCAGAGTGTTCCAGCTTTCCTTTGCTGTGAGCTGGCACCTTTACCAGCAGGAGTAGCTTAGACCAGCCCCATGGCTGCTCCAAAGGATGAACCAGCCTTAGAATCAGGAAGGCGAAATGGGCTCATTGGCATGCTGCTCTCCCCAACATGTACACACAAGCGTGCCCAGCAAGAACTGTCTATCATTGACTCCAACTACCTAATGCACAGATTGATCCACAGAGCAACGATGAATGCACAGTTCTTTACAAGGCAAGGCTGGGGGTTTCAAATGAAAAAGGCATGGGAGCCTAATTTCCTTAAGCTTCTAAAAAAACCCAGCATCAATGTATGCAGCAGCATCAGACTGTAGTGATTCTCCTTCTTCTTGGTACCAAAGCCTGGAGCACTGAGGCATGAAAGACAGTTTGGCATTATTGCAGATTAGAACTCAGAATATATACTGCCTCTTCACCAGAAGACCTTAACCCATGCATTCCATGGGGCTGATTTAGGTTCCCTTACTCCTCAATTAACACCCTGCACCTGCAGTGGCTTTATACAGGGACCATGGCATTTTTATACATCTGCCACACCTCACATGCTGTGAGCATGGATTCTGTTAACTACATGTTAAAATGTTCTCCGAAAGAACAATGCAAACCATAAATGAGTAATTAGTTTAAAGGCCTATTAAGCATCTTTATTTCCATTGGGCGTAATTACTAAATTGCAAATTGTTGGGTTTTTTAACTTAAGTTTTATTGTACAATGCACAGATTCGGAGGGAAGACCGTTACCCAAGAACATACATAATAATGGCCATACTGGATCACATCAATGGTCCATCTAGCCCAGTATCCTGTCTTCTGACAATGGACAGTGCTAGGTGCTTCAGAGGGAATGAACAGAACAGGTAATCATCAAGTGATCCATCCCCTGTCATCCACTCCCACCTTCTGGCAAACAGAGGCTAGGGACACTCAGAGCACGGTGCTGCATCCGTGCCTATCCTGACTAATAGCCATTGATGGACCACTCCTCCCAGAACTTATCTAGTTCTTTTTTGAACCCTGTTATAGTTTTGGCCTTCATGGCATCCCATGGCAAGGAGTTCCACAGGTTGAGTATGCGTTGTATGAATACTTCATTTTGTTTGTTTCAAATCTGCTGCCTATTCATTTCATTGGGTGACCTCTAGTTCTTGTGTTATGTGGAGAAGTAAATAATACTTCCTTATTTACCGTCTCCACACCAGTCATGATTTTCATGTCATCATCATCATCATATTGCCCCTTAGTCGTCTCTTTTCCAAGCTGAAAAGTCCCAGTCTTTTTAGTCTCTCCTCATACAGAAGCTGTTCCATACCCCTAATCATTTTTGTTGTACTTCTCTGTACCTTTTCAATTCCAATATATCTTTTTTGAGATGGGGCTACCAGATCGGGTACAGTATTTGAGATGTGGGCATACCATGGATTTCTATAGAGGCATGATGATTACAAAGCACAAAACACAAGGGCTTTCTGTCTGTCTGAACAAAAATAACACAAGATGCAGCAAGAGGTTTTTATTTTTTTCAGTCAGATTCAATGATCTGATACTTTAGGTCTACTTAATAGAGCACAACACACTGAAGCAGGCAGGGAAGGAAATAGGGAGAAAAGATGGAGCAAAAAGGAAATAAAAGAAATAGAAAGGAAGAGAGAATCTGAGGAAGAGAGTCCCTGAGAACATGGTGTGGGGGGGACAACAGTTTTCCCATCCCATGAACATTTTCAAGGAATCAGAAATTTTCCCATTCTATAGTGGGATGAAATAAAGGCCTTTCAAGTTTTTTTGCAAAAAGTGAGAACAAAAAAGAGGACCTCCCCCGCAACCCCAGAATAGACGGATGGGCAGGTAAAGATAAGCTGGTGGTGAAGTGCTTTGTGGACTCAGGGCCTGAATTGCTGCTCCATACAACACAACTGAAAAAACCTATAGCACGTCTCAGAACCAGGGCTGAAATAATATGGGATTGTGGTGCATTAGCAGGGTGGGAAAACTTGAGGAGGCAGTGTGGCCTAGTGGATAATACACTGGACTGGGACTCGGGTGACCTGGCTTCTAGTCCCAGATCTGACCCTAGCCTGCTAGGTGACCTTGGGCAAGTCACTTCATCGCACTTTTCCCCATCCGGAAGACAGGAATAAAGATGACCTCCTCTGTAATGTGTTTGGCGATCTACTGAAAAGCACTACATCAGCTAGATAATGTTATTATTAATATGTATCATGCCTTAAACAAGTGTCATTAGCCATTCACTTCCATGAGCTCAAAAGTTCCCCAGATTTTGCAATGTAAATAAAGAGGGGTCTACTTATATTATATAGGAAAGGCACTGATGGGAGTTTCCTTTGGAAATCTGGGGGTGACTTGTCTTGCATCTTGACGTCTTTGTCAGTGCCAGCAGAAACAAGAGTAATATAAAACCTGTACCACAAGGCTGTGAAAAACGGAGACCCTTATTCAAATTCAGCAAAAGTATCTTCAGAAACCTAACTGGATTTCCTATTTCTCGTCCTCATTGTAGGATGGTGATTCAAGTGCAAAGTGATAGAGTGCAAATGTTCTTAGCATCGCTCCCACTGGGCTATTTCACAGAGAACGAGTGTGTCTTCAGCTCTTAAGTGATCTGCGTTTTATCGGCTCCAGTGAGAGCATAATAGAATGATAGCGATCTCAGATGTATTTGCGATTATGAGAGTTCCATAGGTCGCTTGAGAAGAAAATATAGTTTGGACTGGTTGGGAAATCAACTGATATATGCAAACTGCAACCAAATGAAGCATATCGTGGCTTGTAAAGAGCAGACTGTGAAACTTTAAGGGAAAGGAAATCTACAGCTTGCATCCATTTTAAGACTTTATCAAGGCCAGGAAAAAAGGCCAGAGGTACATGAAAGAAAGATCCCCATGAGATTGTGGTCGGATTTTAAGAGTGATCATCGGGTAGGAAGAGAACATTAGCAATAGTGTTCCTTCATATACCACGTTGTAATTCTGTCTAATGTTACAGGTGCCTTCATCACATGCATTTCACTGCTACAAGTATCCACAGAAAAGCAGATAGGCCGAGGATTGCAAAGCTCTAAGAGATGAAACAATAAAACTACAAATATAGAATGACATAGATTAAGAATCTGTCAGCAAAAGGCCACAGATTAAGAATCTCTGAGCAAAAGGACAACCAGAACTAAGAGATCTGAAAACCCTGGATGCTCCACAAAAGGCAGTTTCTCTTTCTAAAGCAAGCAAAAGTTTAATACTATTAATTATTCTTAGCAAAGTCCTCTTAAACAAAGGGTGCCATTTAGCGGAAAGAGATTTACAGAAGTTTCAGAGGATTTTCATCTGTCTTGCAAAGAACAGATTTCTTCTAATTGGCGAATTCTTGAACAGTATCTACAAGCTGATAGAAAATTACATTTATCACTGCTAGCAACTTGGCCAAAGCCTTTAGCAATTTTTGTTACTCTGCACTGGAAAAATATCATTCATGCATATAAATTCCCTATGTTTGAAGAGAATCAGCTAGAATTAATGCAATTAATTATCAGATGGAATGGATCAGAACAAAGAGGAATAAGTAAATGAATCCATAAAAAAAGGAAGAAAAAGACTAATTCTGAAGATGGCTAGATTTACCGGTGTCAGGGCGAATGGTCTCAAATCCATAATGATAAGGGATGTGAGAAGTGGCAACATTTTCACTTAGCCTGGACAACTGATGGCCAGAAAATACAAGGAAGAAAAACTCTTGAACTGGAAAAGCCACTCATGCTGATTCAATAGCAACAGCCCTTTTAAAAAAAAACATTTAACACCTTCTTGCCAATAATTTGGGCTGAGCAGACACACATCAGTTAAAAGGATATTGAAGGCAGCCAAGAGCTGGTGTCTTGGGCATGTTCTTTAGTTCCATAACAACAAAGATCATATTTTATATTAAGGGTGTATATTTATGATTAAGTGTTAAAAGCCTGCTACAGACATGAAGAGTAAGTGTTATCGATGGTAATAAAGTGCATCAATACAAGGTGATTATAAATGGGTATAAGCAACTCATTGATCTCCTGGACTCTGTAACAACTGAGTAGCCATTTATTAAAATATCTATTAATTCTTTATACACTATTTGGAAAATACCCCTTAATATAAAGAATGATAACAGCTATTTAATAAGGATGGCAGCCATGTTAGTCTGTATACGCAAAAAGAAAAGGAGTACTTGTGGCACCTTAGAGACTAACAAATTTATTAGAGCATAAGCATCCGATGAAGTGAGCTAATAAATTTGTTAGTCTCTAAGGTGCCACAAGTACTCCTTTTCTTTTTCATAAGGATGGTTAACAAACCAGCTGAAGCACCATCATGCAGAAAAAAATGATACAAACCCCACTGACCACATATTCTTGTGGTCCCAAACAATTCCCCTTCGCCCAACAGTCATGTGATTTGAGACATCAGCTCCCCATCACCTCTTCCTGGTATTGTCCTCTAGTTAGTGAGTAAAGGCAGATTGCTGGCTAGCCCCTTTCCCCTGGCACACTGCCGGACATTGGTCTTGGAGGAGCAGTATGGGACTCCCATAATGCCGCAGGGAGCAATGTATGCTGCTGTTGTAACCAACTGTATTTTTTCTCCAGGGGCTTGGAAAAGGCACACAAAATGCAGCTGTATTTTCTAAAGGCTTTTCCATTATTACTGGTAAATATTAACATAAAGTCAAAACCTTTGGGGTTTATACCACACCTCCCTCGCTGGTCAACTGGTTATTTATAACTGGTGCAGCCCTAGCTGAGGATACGGAACAAATTATTTTTACATCTTTAAAACCAGAAAACAAAGAACCAGGTCCTTAATAATTTTCAGATGCCTGAGAAATTTTGTTAGCAAAGGTGGTATCACTGTCAACTTCTGCTATGTAAAAGCCAACACATTTCTCACTCTGTTTTCAAACATAACACTGGATTTTATCTGTAAATGCTGCCAGGGCCAGCAAAAATTTCTTAGAAGGTCTTTTATGGAATGGGCAACTCTGAGTGAGTCTAATTTTAATTTTCAGGTCTTTCCAAATATGCCCTATTTTAATGTGTGTGTGTGGATTTTTTTTAATGTGGCAGAATGGCAGGCAAACACCTTTCTTAATGAGCAAACACTTATATAACTTTCTCAAATATAAAAATAGACTTTTTTTCCTCAGCTGCTTACCTACTGGATTTCTTTGAGTCATGTGGTGTTCCGGCACAATAGTAAGTGTGAAAAGTCTGCTTCTAAAATTAGCCCTGCTGAAATTCACTCCTTTAATTCTTATGTAGCCAACAAGCTTAGAAACTAACAATGACTGTGTCTTTGTTAGGGTTAAGTTGTATATATACAAAAAACAGGAGAAGGATTTTAGCCTTGTTTAGGGAGGATAGGTTAAGCTAATGGGAGTTTTTTCAACGAGGCCAGGATTTCACTGCATGTCTTTAAAAATGTACACCATAAGGAAGTCAATGGATGCTTTGTAACTGACTTCAAGCTCCCTGGTTTTAGCTGGAGAGGAGCACTTGCAGCCCCTATATAGCTGGAGCTAGGGGTGCTCAGAACTTCTGAAAAGAAAATTTTAAGTAACCACCCGGAGGGCCCAGTTCTAGAGTCCTTCCCTAGCCACAATTCCTATCAAAGGCACTTTGGGAGTTCTGGCTGAAAAAGACGTACGCGGTCAGGCCCCCAAAATGATGTCCTCAAATCTAAACTCCCAGGTTCACCCCCAGCCCCACAGACTGAAACATTTCAGATCTGAGATTTGCAGCAGGTTCCTTTCCCTACAACTGGCCAAGTTAAACCCTGGGTTCAAACTCCCAGAATTTTGCAGAAATTGTGATCCACATCCACTCAACTTTACAGTTTACCAGGAGCTAATTCAGAGTCCATTGAAATCAACAGTGACTTGGATCTGGCCCCATATAACTAGCCCATGATTCATGTAAAACATGTCTTTGATTAATTCATTGCTCCGTAAAATACAAGATTGGTCCATTAACTTTAATAATCCAGTGTAAGAAATCAAACGAAAGAAACCTAATATGAATGCATTAATCTCATCTGGAACATACATGTTCTGCTACTCATTGTAATGCCCGGCACATTCATATTTGAATGACAATGTGTCTTTGCTGTTTCTAACAGCCACAGAGAAGGAAATGTTCTAAGCAAATGTATTATCCACATTGAGATTAGAGAGAGAGATTATTTTTCTAATATGACCTCTGTGGAGATTTGTCTTTCACAAATTTTAGATTAGAGCGGTGTGAAAATTTCACAAGAAAACACAAAACCTCCTGTGAAAGTCACGATTCACCAAGAAACATGACTTTCCAAGAAGACTAAGCAAAACTGGGAATGAAGCTGGGTCAAGATGCAAAACTTGATGGGTTTGCCTTATTTTAATCTTAAAAACAGACAAAAATTGAACTTTCACTCTCAATTTTGAGCCCATGTCAGAAACCCCTGGTGTTCAAACTCATGAATACTAAAATCAAGATTCTTTTGACTTAAGGTGATGGTTATGTGGATATCATGATGATGCATGCTATGTGTAGAGAAAACAAACCAACTGAACCATACAGCTTCTACTTTCTCATATAATATATTTATCACCCTAATGAAATGGCCAAGGAACAACGTAAACTTGAAGCAGAACATCCTTTTGCCATGTATCTTCTCATCTGAAAATTAAGAGAGGGGTAGGAGGAGGCATGGAAAAAAAAGCAGAAATGCTAGAGCTTAACTCTGTTCTTTCTCTTCATAAGGAAATGTAATTTGCTGTTCAAATACATGTTGCTTGACCTAGCTTTCAAGGAGTTTGAGTAGCACTGTCACGCTCATTTATAATAGAGAACAAGAGATAATCGTTACAGTGTATTGTTGTCAAATATACTCTTGATAATTCAAATTTAGGGGCTGTTTTCCCCTCACCCCATACATGGAACTTCATTTGGTGTCAATAGGTATAATAAGCATGGAACAAAGGTCCGATATGTGCCTTCCAGTTTTTATGATCAATAAGTCGAAGTTGTATATTGCTCTGTGTCCTTTAATTTAAAACCATACACTTGAACAAAGGATCTTTTTAGGGCCAAAAAGCTTGTGCACTGTAATTTATCATAAAGGCTACCTTGTCAGCTTTTCCTCTAGGACAATCATAGCCACAAATATTTATGTCTTTAAAAAACACCATACGAAATACTGAGATAGCAATTTTAGGAAAATAATGTGAAAATAGTGTAGGGTATGTTGAAAAACCGCTGACATCCGTAGTGATTCTGTACTAGTTGATTTTTAACCATCAGTAGTCTGCGGTGCATTTATTAACTTCCCAACAAATTGACTTCATGTCTCTCATCTCGGAGGTTTCCATCTTTTTTGTTGTTATTGCATAAAACAAGAGATACACTGTCATTCAGCAAAGGTATGGTAAAATAAGCCTCAATTAATAACAATAATCACATGGGTGAGGTCCACATGGATAGATTTTTAGTTAGTTTCATTCTTGGAGTTCGCTCTCACCAATGTACACAGCAATTAGCTCACAACTATAAAAAAAAGGGATACATTTTGCCTGGAGTCCAACCCTAGAAAGGAAAAATACTCTGAAGAATTTCACTTTGACTTTCCTTTTCATGGGTAAAAAATGAAGATCTTCGGTAAGAGGTCAGATAAGCATTTCATCATCAGAAATGAACTATATGAGTTTAGATAACTTTAAACACAGAAATGTCCAGAAATTGTTTAGGGAGTTGATAACACACAACCTGGATGGACCACGTCAGGATTTTCAACTGTTTTCTAAACCTAATCTGCACAAAACTTACATCCAAATGAAAGGGTCCATGCATATATTTTGGGCCCAAGACATGCGAGGTAACGCATGTCAGCCGTCACTCTTTGCAATGGTATTGCCGAAAGGTTCCATAAAATAACAAGTAACTATGGCAACAGCTTGTCACCACTTTAAATATGACAGTTGCCCATTGATTTATACATGTCGAGCCATCTTTGTACCCTTTAGTAATTACATGTGCACTTCTGCATTGGTAGAGTTCTCAGGGGTGTCCTGCCTATGCTATAGGTTTGTGGAGTGGAGGACTCCCTGGGCTCATGGGCTGAAACATGATAGCTCCCCTACACTACAGGGAGTATCCCTGTAAGAGGGTGGCTCGTCCCAGGGGCTGCAGAGTCAATCTGGGGCCAAGTCAATCTGATTGCAGAGTGAGCGCCACTTGAGGGGAATCCGGCAATTCCCTATAAAGAGCAGAAGCTGGCTGCAGTAAGGGGGGAGCTCAGGAGGCTGCAGAGAATAAGAGAGGCTCCTGCAGGGAAGACCCTGAGACAGGGGAATTGCTCCAGCTAGGAAGGGCTGGGAGTGGCCTGCTAAGGCAGGAAGGACTCTGACCAGAGCAGGGAGGAGAGAAGACGTTTGTATTTAGTTCTGAACTTTAAGTTAATAAAGCAGACCCTAAGGATGGCTGTCGTGATGGGACTGGAAACTCCCTTGTGTTGAGTTTATTCAGGGATCCAAGAAGGGAAACTGAGGGGGACGTGTGCAGGCCTGTCATGAGGCCACCAGGGGGTGCCATGAGGTGACCACTTGTCTACAGTCCCCTGCACCTCTTGGCGTGACTGCTGTGCACAATCGTGCTGCTTCCTCAGTAGAGGCTTTAAAAAATCTATTTTCCTCTTGTAAAAAGGGACAAAATCTAAGTACAGAAACCCAGGTATCAACTGACAAGTGAATTACTACACAGACGTCTTGCAGACCATATACCACGGGACCTTCAATTCAATAGCATTCCCACAGTATTGTACTTCACAGTCAAATAGCTGCAGCCACTAGACAACCCCAGCTCAGCTAAGACTAGAGCTAGGCGGAAGCCTGTTGTACACTGAATTTGTATAATAAATTATCAGAGAGTAGAGCTCTTGCCCTGCTGTTAAAACCCATCCCTCGTTCCTGGGGTGTGCTGAATATCTCACCTGACTACCCCACTGCCTGTTCCCAACCTAACTCGCAGAAAACCCTATGGATAGCCAGCCTGGGCAGTGGGCCACGGAGAAATAAGGCTGAGAGCGGCCACTCTGGGGTGCAGAATACTCACGGCAAAAAGAGCATCTGGTGGGTTTGCCTAGCCAGGGGGAGGCAGGAAGGGACATAGCAGAGAGCACTGGGGGGAGGAGGAAACTGTCAGCAGAAGGATGAGGGCAGGGAAGAGAAATGGAGCTGAAAGGGGGTTGAAGCTCTTGTGGAGATTGGAATGAGGGACCTGCAGCTAGGGAGGACTCAGAGAGACAGAGATCTTTAGGGAAGGCTGACAGTGAGTATAGCAGCTTTATACACTTTCCAAGCACACACGTCTCAGCTTTCTAAGAGTTAACAGTTGTGGTAGCAACATCCAAAATTTCCATTAAGCTCAGCCGCTCAGTCAATAAGGTTGATTCAACTGACAATAAATGGAAGGGCCAAGAATCAATTATGCAAAGCTAACTGATTAGCAATCGGAAGCAATGCATTAGAGTTCAGCTATCTATGGGCAGCTGTAACTCTAGCTGCTCTGAGCAGTAAAAGCCGGACGTGTGAATCAGGGGACAGCTCAGCGATTGTGTTTAAACTATGCTGTATAAATGTCAATGAATTGCTGTGCATTTTCGGGGGGAGGGAGGGCTTTTCCTGATATAACTTCCCACAGAAAATAAAAAGTGTCTGAAACTATCCTTCAGCTGATTTGAAATCACTAGTGTCCAAGTAGGGGGGAGGGGTAGCTCAGTGGTTTGAGCATTGGCCTGCTAAACCCAGGGTTGTGAGTTCAATCCTTGAGGGGGCCATTTAGGGATCTGGGGCAAAAATTGCAGTTTGGTCCAGCTTTGAGCAGGGGGCTGGACTAGATGACCTCCTGAGGTCCCTTCCAACCCTAATATTCTATGATTTGATTGTATGATCTTTAGCATACAGTGCGTTGAACCATTGCCGATGGCCACAGGTTGATAGCGGGATGCAGTGTCAATTGCATGAAGTGGTGGGATTTAATCTAATCCTGTCAAGGCAAACTTTGCAACTGTAGTGTAAGGAGCCAGCCAGATGGTTACTCTGAGCCCCGCTCATGGAGGGCTAAAGCCTTCTCCCAAATGCCCTGATTCTGTTTAACAAAAGAGGTGAAGTTCCTCAGAATCTCCTCCTGATCTGCCTCCCACCCTCCAGACTCACAGGTCTGTCACCCCGTCCAAAGGGCATAATGCTCTCTCCTGAGGGTCCCGCTTGCTGTGGGAGGGGTTCCCATCCCCTCTCACTCAGAGCAGAATGAGCTCATCCAAAATTCTTTATTAGCTGTGTGCATTTCTCAACTCTCCTAGGGAACTGGGACAAATCAATCTAACATGAATCTAAAATCAATCCAACATGAATCTAAATCCCTCTTAAAACAATCCCCCATCAGATACCCACACCCTGAGGAAGCCCTACGTATACGCAGCCTGTGGATTGGTACACAGGTAGATTAGGCTGGGAGCAGCAACCCTTAGTTGTAGAATACTCTAGTGAGTGTCTAGACAGGGACCTTGCAGTCTATAGCTTGCAGAGCGGCTAGGATGTGGCTTGATAGGACAATAGCCAGGCAGAGGAATGTCCAAATAGGTCACTGGACATTAGAATCATAGACTATCAGGGTTGGAAGGGACCTCAGGAGGTCATCTAGTCCAACCCCCTGCTCAAAGCAGGACCAATCCCCAATTTTTGCCTTAGATCCCTAAATGGCCCCCTCAAGGATTGAACTCACAACCCTGGGTTTAGCAGGCCAATGCTCAAACCACTGAGCTAACACCTCCCCCCCTCATTGCCCAAGACACTGGGGACAGTTTAAGCCTAACCCTACAGGATTGTACATTCTATGCTCTTCCAAGTGAGAGACAGATGCAGTAAGGAACTGAGATACTGGGATCATCTTTTTGTTCTGCGTTTGTACAGCACAATGAGGGTCCTGGTCCATGACGGGGGCTCTAACGTGTTACGACAATACACATAACAAATAAATAATAATAAAAGGAGCCCAGTCTGGCTCTTTGCACCCATGGCACCAGGAACCCCCAAAGTGCTAGAGCATAGAGGGTTTAGCATTTGAAACACGTACAGCATTGACTCCTGCGCTCCTGGAACATGTGCTAGACTTGGCCTCAACGAGTCTTTCCACAGATGCTATTACACTGAAGTTCTTAGTATATAAAACAAATAGAACAATATAAATAATCATTAGAATGGTAATAAATACAGCAATAACAATAAATAGCAATACCATAGAAGTACCTAATAAATTACAGCGTTGCAGAGCTATAGAATCACGTAATGTACAACTAATGGCTTCTTGCTGTTAAGGAAATTACAAATAAATTATAAGCTGTTAGAACATGAAGTCTTTATTGTTTTTAAAGCTGGAAATATTAAAAGGCCAGATCCCCTGTTAGTTTATATCAGTGCAGCTAAATTGAAGTCACTGGCTGGTTCACCCTAGCTTAGGTTCTGGCCCAAATATTGTAAATGTTGTGCTGAACACAGCTTAAGGTGAGGCAAAACGCTCAGGAGCGCCAAGTACAAGTTTCTGTTATTACCATTCTTAGCAGCAGCTGGGGCTTCACCCCCCCCTTTCAAACGTAATGGATGAGCAAATCTAATTCAGCCAGATATCAAACTCTAATTGTCTGAGGTCTTGAGCCCTTGTCTTTGTGGTACAGTGCCTCTAAGATGGGAGGAAATACTCCTAATCCCACTTTCCCTGCTGCTGCCTTTTCATACAGGCCTAAACCATATCCAGCACAATGGGGTTCCAGTCCCGATGGAGGCTTCTGGGTATGATGGTAACAATAACAGTGTCCTCTGCCTTGCTGTATAGCTAGTGGATGTTCATGCAAAGAAGTAGGTTCATGCTTACACCACAGTGGGCTTGGCAGAATTACTGTATACAGCTGGCAGGGGGACACTGCTCGATCCTAAGGATTGGTTTTCCTTCAAAGGTTCTTTCACGGTATCATTATCTGGTGCTTTGGGAATGATTGAAATGCATGTGAACAAGAGAACAAAGGGGAGAAGTGATACTTTGGTTGTGACTCCATCATCACACTGCAAATAGAACAAGCTTAAGAAGCTTGGTTATCCATAGTCCATTAAATAGAGGTTCTCAAATAGTGGTCCATGGTTCCGGCTCTTCTTGTTTCCAGCTGAGATATGTGGAGGAGATGAACTGAGGAGAGAAAGCAGCACATTGCCTTTTTTTTTTTGCAAAAGGATAAAACACTTTTTTCCTTGAACAAACCAAAAATCCATTGATAGGTCCTGATTTTTCAGAAGTACTGAGGACTCAAACACCAGCTGAACTCAGTGAGAGCTGGGGGTGCTCAGGGCTTACGAAAACAAGACGCTACACACTTTCCTAATGTTGCTTATCAATGTACGTGGTTGCTGTACTTGGCACAGGGATGTTGTGGGATTATGAATGTGAGGGGACTTGGTCCGTGAATGGAAATGGAAGTCCATGAGACAATCTGTACGTAAAGATGTGGTCTGTGCTATGGTAAAGCTTGGGGACTTCTACACCAGAAGATTCATTGCCATAAATCCTTGCTGAGCTGGTTTTCATATTTTTATCTGAGAAAAACAATTTAAAAATAATTTACTGGACAGTTTGAATTACCAAAAAAGAGAGTATTACACATATTCTGCAGGCTGTGCTGTACAGGCTTCATTGTGGGACCATGATACCTGTTTGTTCATCCATATATCTGTGGCTTTATTACCCTGAGTCCTCTCCATCTTCTCCAGACCTCTCCATTTCTATATATAATGGGACCAGTCACCTCACTTTATGTAAGGAAGGACTTCTAACATCAATGGTTCTGAAAGCTTAGTCACAGCCAGAGTCGATGATGCCTGTGTGATGGTTTCATTCAAAAATGGGACTTCTGCCCTTAAATTATGCACACATATCAAATTATATCCAGAAGGCGTGATAAACAGAAGTCAGTAACACGATATTAAACAATACATGTGTTCTGTAAAAACGATAACATAAGAGGAAACGTTTCTTTTCCCAAATTAGAGAGAGAGATCGATGTTTATATATTGCTCTTATTTCCTATGGAACTAGACTCAACATTTAGGGCCTGATTCACAGCCCTTTGAAATCAATGAAAAGATTCCCACTAACTGCTTTGGTTTGGGCTCTTAGGTACTATAGTGACAGAAGCTACAGAGAAGCCTAAGACAGATGGATTTCATTATGAGCACAAATCACCGTTTGAACCAAGCAGATATTAAGTATTTTGCTATAAAAGGGGAGCTATCTCATGAGCCTTCCAAGCTGTGAAATGAATACACAATTAAATTGCTGAAATGTACTAATCACCTCACCCGTCAGCAATGCCTAAAAATTAGGCAAAAACAGATAGCAGGGAAGCTATATTTCAGAATATTTATGATATTGCCCATATTCTCCATTTTTTAACTAACGAGAATACACAAAGTGCATTTAGTAGTCTGGAGAGTCTCCTGCTGCAAAAACGCATGTTGCTAGAGAGATCCTTCTCCTTAATAAGAACATCAGGAAAGTATCAAGGCTTCTAAGGCATTACACACACATGATGGATTAATCTCAACAGTTTGAAAAGCATGGCAGTTTGTCCACAGCACATCTGAACACTTATAACCTCTCCATGACCTATGATCTCCCTCAGTTGCATTGTAACTCCCCAGCTAGGTCCTAGCAACCTGCAACCTCCCTGACAAGCTCATTTTAACAACTTCCCATTCACCAGCCTAATAAAGATGTGCGGCAAGCAAGAATGTACGTGGCTATAGGTGGACAGATGTTTTTTTTAAAGCCTGGTCAACAAATAAATGAACAGCCTCAGTAAAGGTACAAAATACAGCTTTTTGTTCTATGAGATCTTTGCATTCCAGTTATCAGCCAGCATAAATTTGTAAGTTCTTCTGAAAGTTTTAGCTTTTGGGTGCAATGGCATTATAAGATGGAATGAAAATGTTAACATGCAAAATGTTAACCTATTAGGTAGCAGGAAATTGCAGGGAATGGACGTGCCCGACCGAACTTAGTTTCACTTGGAACTATCAATCAACCTGCCTTTCCTATAAAAGTAATTTACAGTATATTGAGGTAGTGTCAAGACGATGCATTAGCGAGGCAGTGTGGATAAAGTGGTTACTGAATACTGCACATTGCTGGAGATCTCTCCTGGAACTGGCTTATAGCAAAGCCGGCTTGTATCCAGCAGCCCCAATTCCTCTTTCATACATCAGGAAGAGAAATAAACCTTCATTATATTCAGTAACTGTTCATAAAATGAAAAGGAGTACTTGTGGCACCTTAGAGACTAACCAATTTATTTGAGCATGAGCTTTCGTGAGCTACAGCTCACTTCATCAGATGCATACTGTGGAAATTGCAGAAGACATTATTATATACACAGACACCATGAAACAATACCTCCTCCCACCCCACTCTCCTGCTGGTAATAGCTTATCTAAAGTGATCATCAAGATGGGCCATTTCCAGCACAAATCCAGGTTTTCTCACCCTCCGCCCCCCCACAGACAAACTCACTCTCTTGCTGGTAATAGCCCATCCAAAGTGACCACTGTCTTCACAATGTGTATGATAATCAAGGTGGGCCATTTCCTGCAGGAATCCAGGTTCTCTCACCCCCTCACCCCCCTCCAAAAAACCACACACACAAACTCACTCTCCTGCTGGTAATAGCCTATCCAAAGTGACCACTCTCCTTACAACGTGCATGAAAATCAAGGTGGGCCATTTCCAGCACAAATCCAGGTTTTCTCACCCCCCCCCCCAAAACACACACACACAAACTCACTCTCCTGCTGGTAAGGAGAGTGGTCACTTTGGATAGGCTATTACCAGCAGGAGAGTGAGTTTGTGTGTGTGTTTTTTTGGAGGGGGATGAGGGGGTGAGAGAACCTGGATTCCTGCAGGAAATGGCCCACCTTGATTATCATACACATTGTGAAGAGAGTGGTCACTTTGGATGGGCTATTACCAGCAAGAGAGTGAGTTTGTCTGTGGGGGGGCGGAGGGTGAGAAAACCTGGATTTGTGCTGGAAATGGCCCATCTTGATGATCACTTTAGATAAGCTATTACCAGCAGGAGAGTGGGGTGGGAGGAGGTATTGTTTCATGGTGTCTGTGTATATAATAATGTCTTCTGCAATTTCCACAGTATGCATCCGATGAAGTGAGCTGTAGCTCACGAAAGCTCATGCTCAAATAAATTGGTTAGTCTCTCAGGTGCCACAAGTACTCCTTTTCTTTTTGCGAATACAGACTAACACGGCTGTTACTCTGAAACCTGTTCATAAAATGTTTCAATGCTGACAATGGCAAAGGCTAAATCATGGAAGACTGAATGCAAAATTCGGAAGAGAAAATTAGAAAGAGAAATGTAAATAAGGCCTTGATCCTGCAAGGAGAACCACATGGGTACTTAGGGCTTTCCTTGTGGCTCACGTAGCAGGACTGGGGCCTAAAACTTCTTTGGATTTCAAGAAGGGGAAGGGATTAAGATGTGGGTTTGGATTTGATTCCAATATGGGGCCAAAATTCCAGGTGATTCCAATTTTGTTTTGGTGTGAACTAGTTCACCCATTTCTGGGGTGTGTAATGAAGCCTCATTTCGTCCCTTCCCTTTCACAAAAGAGTCATCCCCAGGCTTCTGATGCCCTGTTCTCTCAAACCAACTTCCTGACTCTTTCAAAACATCTAACACTCCCCACTAAGGAATAAGCGGATATTTTGCCAGAAAGAAATGTCACTCACTTCGGGGAGCTCAATCCATTCCTCTTCTGGAGGGGCCTGATCCAAAGCCCATGCAAGTTGATGGAAGGACCCCCATTGACTTCAACGGGTACTGGATTGGGCCCTATGTGTGGGGCCTCACATTAGTAACTTAGATGCCCTTTTTGATGCCAGTTTCTGTTACTGTTCATTTTGGCAATCTAACGAAATTATGTAGCTACCCGGCCACTCCTTAACCTTGCCAAAATTAAAAGGCACTCACATTCTTGTGCAGATGGGCAGAATAGTACTCTACATTTTTGTTGTTAACATGTCTTCCCTCTTCCTCCTACAATAAGTTCAGATCACAAGGACTTTTATTTTTCCTTACTATGCAATCATCTTTATCTAAGATGTTACTTCATCTGCCTGTTAGCCCGAGGATTACATTTAAACATGCATTGATTAAGTCTAAAGTGCTCCATTCTCTGGTTCCTCGTGATCTAAGCAATGTAATTTGATTTATGTGCTAGCTGACCCCTTATGATGTCGATTGGATTCTCTACCTGTTACATCATCTGTCCCCAACCGGTGGAATATGCTCCCCCTTAATCTTTGTGCCTATGGTTTGGTTTTAAGATCAGAATTAAAGCATTCATTTATCCCAGTCAGTTTTTGGATGGCCTAATACCCTGTCTTGGTTTGTTGCTGAGAAGGTGCAGTCACTTGCAAGGTGCATTGTAAAGCAATAAATAATAGTAATGACATTGGTAACCACATCCAAGATTCCTTGCCTGCTAACAGGAGACATTCATATGGGTCTTTTTTTTAGATTAATTGATTAGATTGTATTGATTGTATTAGATTAATTGCTACATTTCCAGCCAAAGCCTTGAGAAGTGATTGATTCAATTGCAAGAAAGTCTAATTAATACACCAGGTTTTCCTGAACTCCCCAGTGACATGATGAAACACAGTTTTCTAGTTTTTTTTAAGAAGGGCTTCACATTTGATAGCTCAGAGTAAAAAGGACACAAGTGAAGTGTTGCCAATTAATGTTTCACAAACATATCTGAGTGATTTTCTGATTCTTGGAGTTTCTGGACTGAGTCCTAGCTCTGGCGAAGTGGCTCTGCAGAACCTTACAGTGCTAGTGCTGACAGATTCCCGGACAGCTGGATAAATTATCTTTCTGGTGCCCAAGGTCTAGCTCTCACCTACAGGATCGGCATGCCTCTGCCACAGCGACTTGTCTTGTGCTTTGCAGGGCTCATCTCACCCTTTCGAGAATTTGTGTGCTTCATAATGATGTAAATGTCTTTTGATGATTGTCAGGTTGTGGTTCTACACATTATTTATCTAGCATGTGTGTGGGTAGCTAACAAAGGGAGAAGTTCTGCATTTGGACTGCCCACTTGTCTTCATGTGGGATTCAAAATATTAGGTAGGAGACTCCTTTTGTCCAAGGATTTAAATTTCTTACTCCAAAATTATTCTCTCTCTCTAATTTTGCCCACATTCTCAGTCAGCTGAAATTTCCCACCACAGGATCCTAATTAATGAAGATTACATGCTTCACTTGCTCTTTGCAAAATAAATTACTAATTTTCTTTTAAAAGAGTCAGGGCCCATGCAATTATATCTATTAGGGTAGCACTTAGAGGTCCCAACGAGACCAGAGCCCCATTGTGCAAGAAACTGTACACCCACAGAATAAGAAGCAGAATAAGAAGCATCTGCCCTAAGGAGCTTCCACACTAAATAGACTAGCTGGAGAAAGAAGGAGAAGGGAAGTGACCTGTCCAAGGTCACTCAGAAGATTGGTGGCAGAGCCAAGAATAGACCAGATGGCTCCTGAGTCTCCATCTAGTACCCTAAGCACTGGGACACATTACCTCTCTTTGCTGTCATGGAAGACAATGGCAATGCTAATGTTGACTTCAGTGGGAAAAGGCTCAAAGCCCAAAGTCTGAGCTTTGAACCTCGCAGTTAATAGGAAAGATTTCATTAGTATGGTCTGGATTTGGAAATGGTTTAAGGGAACAGGCAATAGCAAATTTGAGGCGGATTTGGGGTATTTTGCTTAAAATCCTTCTTAAAATCCTCTTCTAGGAATATAAATGTTAGCAAGAGATGTGCTTCAGGCCAGTTATTTTTCACTCCCAATGACGGAGTAGCCAGTCAACAAGCCAAAAGCCTGAAGGAAGAGGCTTTTCTCAAACGGCTTTTAAAATCACTGGCCTGCAGGAATGCCACGGGAATTCCATCTCCTGGTAGAAATCAAGTTTCAGAGTAGCAGCTGTGTTAGTCTGTATCCGCAAAAAGAAAAGAAGGACTTGTGGCACCTTAGAGACTAACAAATTTATTTGAGCATAAGCTTTCATGAGCTACAGCTCACTTCATCGGATGCATTCAGCTGTAGCTCACAAAAGCTTATGCTCAAATAAATTTAGTAGAAATCAAGCGTCTCATTTATTTTTTTTTATGCTCTCCATGTCCGCTGAGAGAAAACAGACGAGAAAGAATTTCAAAATGGACAGAAGGATGGATGCTTGCAAAATGTTACAGCAGGGGGCATAATCCATGCTCTTCCTTTGCCCTTTGTGATTTCATCTCTTTCCTTCCTTGATAATCATTCAAGACATCCCCGCAGTCATGTTACTTTAGCAGTGGAGTTTTTTTAACCACACAGTCAATTTGATTGCTGTCTCTCCAGACTAGTAAATCAAACAACATTGTAGTGTTCCCAGTGCACTAGGAGTGTACCAGGCCAAAGCACGGCAACTCCAGAGTGAGACAAGTTATACTGGAATCCTGTGAAGGCCAAAAGTATAACAGGGTTCAACAAAGAATTTGATAAGTTCATGGAGGATAGATCCATCAATGGCCATTAGCCAAGGAGGTCAAGGATGCAAACTCATGCTCTGGGTGTCCCTAAACCTCTGATTACCAGAGGCTGGGACTGGATGTCAGGGGATGGATCACTTGATGATTACCTGTTGTGTTCATTCCCTCTGGGGCACCTGGCACTGGCCACCATCAGAAGACGGATACTTGGCTAGATGGACCTTTGGGCTGACCCAATATGGCCATTCTTATGATCATTTCTGCATGGAATGGGTACTCATACAATACTAACCAAACGCCACAAGTATACAGTGAGCCCATGGCATAACTGAAGGGTTCTCTGCTGTCCCATCTGTGATTGTTCTAAAATCCAGGTCAGAAATCTGGAGGGAATGTCACAGGACATGAAACATACGGATGAAACTAAACCCACCACTGTAGCATTAACTAGAGCTGTGGGATTGATTTTCCAGTTTGCTAGTAATTCTGAAAAATTGGGAAAAAATCATTTAGGTTAACAAGGTATGTTTGAACTTTTGGCCACTTCCAAAGTTGAAAAAAAAATGTGTTTCAAGTTGAATGAATTGTTTCATTGCCATTTTGAGGATTTCTTTTTCTTTTTAATTTTAAAAACATAAAATTAAAGGTAATTTCAAAACAAACATTTGTTTTGAATTAAAAAGTTGAAAACGGTCATTTCTAAATGTCAAAATGAAACAATTTTTACAGCAAGTATAAAAACTCTCCTCCACTGGTCACCAGCAGGGTTTAAATTCCAGATTTTCAGCACTAAAAGCCTGAGCTAAAAGAGTAACTCCATTAGCTTGTAGCAGTAGCAGGCTTTTCTCCTTCATGAGGCTCACTAGAGATGGATACAGCATGTTTAAAAGTGTGTTACATAAGCATAAAAGCAGACAGGTAAAGGTGTCTGAGTTCTCCCTGACATTTAACGGGAAAGAAGCTGAGGGAAGACAAGGAAAATTTGAACCTTCCAAAAGAATGTTTCTCTGTGAGTTTCCCACCCCTTTTTCACAGTTAACTATGCCCACAGGACATAATAGAGAAGTTTTGGGGACTCATCAGAATGCTCAGCAGAAGAGCAGAAGGCATTATATAAGGACTTTGTAGTCTACTCTCACACCCCAAAAGCAAAGCAGTCTCCTCTTTTTTACAACTTCACCCTTTGATCTTGGCTGCTTTTGATCTTTATGCTAGTAAACCAAAAGCTGAGCTCCAGAACACACTGAGTCAGACCTCAGTCAAAGAGTGTGTAAATATTCTGACAGGATAAGTGATGTCATGAATGCAAGAGAACTTGCAATCCAAAGTGCATACAGATGGACCATTTTTTTCCATGAACGCAACTAAACCTTTCCCCTGCAGCCTCATGAATCAGTTTTGGTTGGTGACTTCTTTCTTTTTCAGCGAGGCAGTGCGTGAACCAAGGTCTGAAGCCCTTGTATTTACTGGCCTGCTTGAGGAGCTCAGAATTGTGTCTCCTTCAAGAAATCGAGCAGAGGTGAAAGTGAGCTGTCTCTTCATGCAAATTCACAATGCAATGATTTATTGTGATATCAGAGACTGCCTAAAGGGTATATTTACTGTAACCCAGACATCCAATATGAATAATTGCTAGTCATCCCTATCTACACTTAGAACAGAATAAACTATTAGACAGACCTGAATAAAATCCAAATTGTGATTTAAATTTAGCTCCTTAAACAAGAATTGTTTGTGGTGGATTTAGGGATTTACCTTTAATATAATATAGGTTTTTTGGGGGGCGAGGGAACTCTTGACTAGTCTGTTGAAAAGCCAATTTTTTTTTAAGTGAGGTATCTCCTGAGGGTCAGAGCTGTCAGTAATACTCTTTGATGAACAGGATCATAGAGTCATTATTTATGATAATACACAACTCACAGTGGGAACTAGGAACGGTAGAGGATGATAGCGTGTCTCTTCAAAAATCTTCTTGTAGCTTTACTTATGCAAACTACTTAGCAAATAACAAAAGAATATATGTTTACATTGGACAAAATTAAGTTTGGAAAGCTACTTTCAAGCTGTCATATTTTCTTTTACTATTCTAATTAGCTAATTTATTTATGATGTCCATCAGAATGGATAAGGAAATTCATTTAGGGGCAAATCCAAAGCCCGTTCACTGAAAAGACCCCATTGATTTCAATAAGCTTTGCATCAGATTCTTAATTTTGTTGTTTCACGTGGCTGTTCGCTATGATATTTCTTCTATCTATGAATACTACTTTAAGTACAATTTTTATTTCTCTCGCTGGATCGTTCATTATGCTGTTTACCTCATATATCTGTGCTGTGTAAAGGGATATGTGTGAGATCTGTGTTATATTTACTTGGTATTTTCTTAGTAGTATTTCTAGTTTATTTTACTTCATATGTAGGAATTATATGCCATGCTCAGTGTTACTGCACCATTCTCCTTTGTATAGGGAAGGATAGAATCTGTAACAACAACTGACAATATCTTTGCATGTGCGGATATATCCACCACCAATTTTGGGAGATGAGTTTCAAAAGAATCTAATGGATTTAGGAGCTGAAATCCCATGATTTTCATTGGTTTTTGTTGTCCTAAATCCTTTAGGTGTTTTATTTTTTAATCTCCCTCTTAATTATTACAATATTTTTTAAATGGCAACAGTCTTTGAATATGAAATCAGTGAAAGTTTTCCCTTATGCCACATGCTGAAAGTGCTTATTTCTGGGCTTATCCTCATCTGAGGATGAATTAGTGTGGTTTTTTTCCTTTAAGCATGAGGCAGAAACATTTACAGCTGTCGTAGGCAAAACTTTTCTTTTCATGTGACACATCTGGGTTACCATGAGCCTTCCGAAGAAAGACAGCTGGAGGTTGTTGTATAATGATACATTTCAGCAGCACAGTGCAAGGCCCAGAGGAGAAAGAGAAGGAGAATATTCAAATAATTTAACAATTAAACACCAATGGGAAGCAGAAGGGCATGAATGAGTTTGTGATCCGTACTGCAGTGTATCTCTTTGTGACCGGAAGTGTTGCTTATTGCTGCTCTGCTGAGTGTAATCTATTTTTTTTTAAATGGCCAAGCAGAGCAGTGCAAACCCTGCTGGGCTAGGCTTATGGTAGGATTTAGCATCAGCACGCTGCAGTTTCTGTCACGGGAGCAGGGTTTTGCTAGAGAGACAGTAGTTTTAGGCGTGCTTAGAGCAGTGGCATCCACCCTGCAGCCCTCTTGTGGCCCTCAAGGGTGACCGTGTTAAGGAGAACATGCCTATTTGATGATGAATCAGAAATACGCTCCCTGTGGTTTTTAAGTGATGTGCTGAAATCAGCTCCATTGCTACTGTGAGGAGCTAGGGGAGTCGCCTCCCCTTGTAGCCTCGGGAACACTACTACCAGGATGCAAGGCAGGAGCACTGGGAGAAGCTGCTGTCCCTTCCCAGCAGTAGCTGCTCAGCCTTCAAGAATCAATTGGCTGCTCTCTCCAGCCTCTATCTTTGACCTGGTAGTGGATGATGATTGGGCTTTTTGCCCCTTGAGGTTCTCACTGAGCACCTGGCCTGCTGAGTCTAAAGACTTCAGGTTCCCTGAATCACCTATATTAAAGCACCTTGCTCTTAATGACTCTTGACACATCCTCCTCAAGAGACCCTATTAAGAACATGGTTTACAATTTCTACACAGCTCTTTCCTTAATAGTACCAGAGAATCACAAATATTGGTTTACCCTTCCTTTTATCTAAGGGAAAGTATCCTTAACAGCCTTCTTTAGCGAATTTTTTTTCTTTTTTGCCGGAAAGTGGAACAGGAGGAGGCTAAACTGTTGAGTCTTACCGCGATGTCACACTGAGCATGGCCTGGAATACTCAATCCATTTCATTCATTCTGTAACAGTGCAGCAAAATCACTGTCTGTCTTTTAATTGTGGTCTTCTGGTACGCAGTAGCATTTGCTTCTTTCTGTTTCAGCCTACAGTAATCAACAAGGAGAAAGGGGAAACAAGCCCTCTTATAAGTCAAAGGCACTTGGTCATGATTTTTAAGACCTTATGATGATTTATTTGAGGCCTGACTCATGATTTCTGAGCACTTAGGTTGACAGAACTGTGACCTGTAGCAGACCTGTTATATGGAGGATAAAGGTGGACAGAGAAAAGCTGGAACAAAGGCGGGAGACAATTTGCAGACAGAAAGAGGAAGTGCAGGAGGGAGGTGAGACAATGGCCATGCTCATTTTCTACACTAACAACTCTCTAAGGGTCTTTAAAAGGCCCCAATGCACGAAGCATGGAACCCCCACTTACGCGACAGCCGCCATCTTGGCTGACATCGAGGACTGAACTAAGGACCTCCAGCACTTAACGCTCGACTGCTGCAACTTGATAGAGAAAGGCAGACTCTATAGCTGGACCTTAACCCCTTTTTATCCTTGTTAGACTATCAGACAAATGTATTGCTTAAGGACAAATTATGGTCTCACTGAAATCAGTGGAGGTTTTTCCATGGAACTTCTTAGTCTCAGGATGTAAGTCCCTATTCAACATAGCGCTTAACATTTAATCATGTGCTTGCATCCCACTCCAGTCAAAGAGATTTATGAATGTGCTAAAAGTTAAGTTCTTTCCTGAATCAGAGCCTTGTTCCTAATATCTAACACTGCTGTTCGGGGTTTGTTTCCTTTTGGTTTGTATTCTTCCACCGTTAAAAACAGTTAAGCCCGCCCTGTACCACATGACCAGCTATATACCATATCACACACAAGGTGAGCTCATTTATCAAGACTTCTGCCTTCCCTTCAAAGCACTGTAGGATATATAATGTTGTAAAAGAACGAAAAATTATTTTGAAACCACTGTAAAATAAATGTATGCATCAGTCGACATTTGTAAAATTATTTAGGGCCTTAAACTTGCAAGCTCATTCTCTGTGTCTTCTTTCATATATATTCCTGCCAGATGTGCAGCAAGGAACATTTTTAAGCTTTCCCAAAGGGCTTTTGTAAATCTTTCCTCACATATTTTTCATAATTTTGATCTCTGAAATAAAGAAGGCCAATGAAAGAAGAAATTGACATTATTAGCTGAACATTTTCACAACTAGAGATTTCCCAGTAGTTTTGCCAGGCAGGTGAGGACTCCAAGTCATTGCTAGTAAATTTCACTCTAGACAAATCTCCAGGGCCACTTGAGCTGAAAGAGGTCCTTGAGAGCAATATTTATTTGACACCTTTCCGTATCCTATTTAACTGAAGTCACTTATCATCTCTAAGGCTATTTGTAAAATGTAACTTCTTTCTGGTGAATGCAAGTGTGCACATATGTGCCAGGGATGAACCTGTAGCACTGAGAGTTATATATGCAGAGTTTCTTTTATTGCAGAGGAATGGGACACATGCATTGCAATACGTTTTTATACTTAAATAAACTGGAACAGAGGGGAAACAATTTTCAGACAGAAAAGGACCGTTAGACCATTACTAAATATAGAAGTCCGTCATTAATGTTTTCTTCCATTTATTTATGGACTAGTTTTACATCTCAAGTCCAAGACACTGCTTAACATTCATTTCCAGGACTATAAAAGATTTTCTTTTGAACAGCAGTTCAAAACTGTGGGGCAGTCCATGCAGCTGTCAAGTTCAGGGATTACTGCAGCACTGAACTTGTGACTACAGTTCTCCCTCTGATAGCTCCAGAAACCACTCCAAGTCATTGTTTGAGGCCCATTATTTGCTATTCAGAAATGTCATCCTCTAATAATAAATTCACTTACTGTGCTAGGACTCCATTAATGCTTTTATCTTAGTGAAGAAAGAGTGTGAAATCACTATTCATTTTACATAGCATCCACTGGCACTTTATTAAGATGCAGATTAAAGAATTCCAAGGTGGCCAAATGTTAAATACAAGATGAAAGTACTATTTAACTTGGAAGCTATTATGATTTCAAGAAAGTCAAAACATGAATAAAACTTAACTCTGAAAAAAGTTAGATTATGTTAAAAAAATAATCTGATAATAATTAGACATTCAGTAAACAAATGGACATTTCCAAAATGTAGGTGTTTTTTCACCCTTGGCATTGTTAGTTTAAACATCACATCATCTAACAGAGTCATTTAAAAAAGCATGAAATTGATAATGACAATTAGACAGCTGAGGGCTGGAAATTAACTGCTTGCAAGCATGAATTAGCAGTTCTTTTAAGATTCCTTAAACCTCTTCCTCTCAATCTTGCAGTTCAGTTGCTATTTTTAACTGATTCTAGCAGATTTTCCACAAAGTGTCCTCTTCTGTAACCATTATAAATATCAATAAAAGCACTATCATTAGATAACCTTGTTGATAGATTCTGCAAAGGCAGGTGACGTGTCGCATCACAGGAACATGGGACACAATGACTGACTGCAAAGTAACCTCTGAAGAGCAAGTAGAGGTTACCCAGGTCCTGCCTTGTCTCTGCTGCAGTATATATGCCATCATCAGAGGCCACCTTCTTCGGGATGCAAGATCAGTGTTCTCTCCTTCCCACATTTCTCTTCATAGCAAAGAATGTTCAGTTTATTACCCACTATATCCTCTTTCCAGGGCACTAACCAAAACGACTAATTTCTAGAACCAGTGTCTATTTCACCTCTACCATCACTCAGGGAGTGATGACAAACATAAAAAATTAGCATTTCAGAGCTAAAGAAGTAGTTTTAATACTCTTGGGGATCTTCTCTATGAATATATTGATATTAATGCTTCCCAGTTGGAGATAATGCCCCTATCCCTCACCCATTATAAAAGAATACTATATATAAACTAGAAACCCATCAGAAAGTTGTGGGTAAATTAATATCCTTTATTTGCAAGAGTATTACCAAGCAAGTTAGTTATCTGATATTTAAAGTGTTATGGTTAGATAATGTATGGATCCCACTCCAGGAACAGTATTTTTAAATCACAGAAACAATCTTCAGAAAAAATAACAAGCTATTTTATATAAATAGAAAAGAAAACAGCAAAGGATGATCCAGTCATTGGCTTTGAATAGGTGGAACAAAGAAGACAGCTAAGCTTGTGTAACAGGACATTAAAGAATAAAAGCATCATAACGAATGAAAATATCTATTTCTCACTTGTATTGACAGAGGTGATTGATTGAAATGAGGATTGAAAATATATTAAAAAATTATTTGCTGTTCAGTATGCTATCAAGGTTATTCACACATGGTCAGTTTCACCAGCCCCTGAGTAGATGGGCTTTGGTTGGGGAATTCCACAACTTGGAGAGGTCAGAATCCATCCACAACCTGTAAAGGGGGCAAGTCCATAGTCCCTCCATCTCTGCAGTTCCATCCCATGGTCTGGCCTTAGAGACCATGACCCTCTGGTGGTACATTTCCAAACACTGGTTCTGATAAACATGAATAGAACGGTCCCCATTCTGGGTCTTTCCTTGGCCCACCATCCATATTGGCATATTCCCAGCTAGCACAAAAGCTACATCGTGGGACACATGGGATATACAGGCCATCCTGCACAGTCACTCTACCACAAACTCACGTAAGTTCCCTGCTCGGTTGCATCAGAGGGTCCCACGGCATGGAGGCCTCCTACAACTCTTCCACCAACAGGTGAAAATCACCTACAGTGCATGCCAAAGAATCAGTGGCTGAGATTTCCAAAGTTGTCCCGCAGTTGTGGATGCTGAATTTTGGATGATTAATTTTAGTACAAATTTGGTATCTGAATCTTTTTGGCTGCTATGAAAATTGTAGCCAAGATGCAGTTGTCTGTTAGGAAGGAGCACTGACTGCTAACATCTATAGCTTTCATTACGGATCCATTAGCCGTGGTACTCCCAGTGAGCTAGCCAGGGCTCAACCGGACTCTTCCCCCATTCTCCACGGCGGGGAAAAAAAAGTTTTGACAGAAAAATTTTGACTAGTTCTATTTTTAAATCACGATTGGACGCTGTGACGACTCCAGGGCCAGCTGCACCTGTGATCTCCCCACCCAGTTTCTCCTATAGTCACTCTCTTTCTACCTGCACTCCTCCCAGAGTGGAATTCTGCATTTCAACTCACTTTAGACTGGGTCACCTACAGCACCCTCTACTGCCCCTGTACCGTCACGGTCACAGGGCAAGTGGTGCCTTATACCCCCTTGCAGTCCCTCACTAGCGCATGCCTCAGATGACAAGTGTTGCTTCCTTCATCGGTCTCGGGGGGCTGGGGGGGACCTGTGGTCCTACACTGGAACCAAGGATGGCAGCCTCCCCTGTTTCTAACTGTATTAGCATTACAGCCCCAACTGTATTTGATATCTGCCACACAAGTCTCTTTGGGAGCCTGTGACTGCTGCCTGATTAAAGTGTGTCAAAACAGCTCCTTCCGCTCAGAGATACTGTCCATTCACCGAAAGGTACATGGCAAGCAAAGGCAAGGGTTAAGACTGCCTGTCTGTTTGTCTGCCTGAGTCTTGCCGAAAGCTCATGACTTCTCGCAAAGCGTAAATGAGCCCAGCTGCCTCAGGCACATCCCGCTAAGCTGCTGCATCCTCTGCCTCTTTCTGTGTGTCTCTGCCAGAGAGGCTCCCAAGAGTGGCTGCTAACCACCCACTTCTCCTTCTCTAGGCAGGTTCATTGTCCTTTGGATCTTAGGCTGTGAGCTAGGTGCAAGACCTGTGTAACACTGGTCTGGGGCCTGGGAGGAGCATCTTCCTCATCTAATGGGCCAGTCATTGTCCCGGGTTGTTTATCCAGAGTTGTCTTATCTCTGACCATTGTCTTGCTTCCTGCTTCTTTGCATAACAGCCCCTTTCAATTCAACTCTAGTCAGACAAAATTATACCAAGCAGGTAAATTGAGGTCCACATAATATTCATAAAAACAACACAACTCTCTCTCTCTCCTTCTTCACAGATGCATTTCTAAAAGCCATGCTCCAGCTAAACCACATAGCATTGGGTTTGATGCAGGAATTACTGGGTGGCGTTCCATGTCCTGTGTTATGCAGGAAGTCAGACAATCATAATGGTGCCTTCTGAATCTTGAAATCTGTGAACCTATGTTTCCCCCCTAATGTTAGTTACTATACATTCAAGTTCTAGGCATTAAACCAATTTTGGCATGGGTAGGAGATTTAAAAAATCCTGTCCTTTGCAGTTCCATAGAGCTTTTCCATTTTAAACCACTTTTCAAACATGAAGTAACTCTCTCAACTCCCATGGGAAGCAGGTAACTGAGTATTACCATCACTATTATCTATCTAGCTCCACCGGTGTGGACAGAAGCCGGAATGCTCCTGGCTCTAGGGAGCTGGTGTTCTCCGTTAGACAGATAAACATGACAGCACTTGACAATAGACAACGGAGGAAGAGATGATAGAAAACAAAGTGGAAACATTGTTTGCAGCAATTCAGATCAGGTGCATATTTCATAGATTTTTAAGGCCAGATGAGACCACCTAGTCTGAGTTCCTGCTCAGCACAAGCCAGAGAATTAATCACATTGTTGTGTTGTTTTCCCTGTTTCCATCTATTTTCTGGTAGGTTTTTTTAAAAACCCCCAAAATAATTAGCATTTTAAAATGTATTTATTTTAATATAATTCCAATGAGTCTGAAATGTTGAGTTTAGATCCAGCAAAATATTCCACACAGGAATGTGATTCTCAGGATTATCTTTGATCTTTCCAGTGGCTTTAGCTGGTGCAGATAGTAGAAACTAGAATGGGTCTGGCTCTCATTTGCTCTGTTTGTAACTCTTCCTTCCCATTTTCCCCCGGCTGCCATCACTTAGCCTTAATTCTGATACTCACGGCTGGGAAATGACATTGCTTTTCATTGGTTATCTACTTTCAAATTGTAATGAAGAGAGCTAGGGATGATGATTGAATTTGTTCCCCAATAGAAGAATTAACAAATGATGTTATTGTCTACATGTTCTCTGGCTTGCTATAAATATAGACATTCTGTAATTATCATTAGGATATTTGTTTAAATTCAAAAGTAGAGGAATGCCAGTTATCCATTAATGAAAACTCTCTCCCTCCTGTCATTCCTCTAGAGGAAACTGGCACATCGGTCCCTATTTTAGGTATCACCCCCCACCCCTCCCAGCTTTCTTCCTTCCTTCTTCACATTTCCATTGCTGTCAATAACTAGCCAGGCCAGAATGCCTTCAGGATGCTAAACATACCAGCCGCAGTCTTGCATTCCTTTCTCATAGAGGAAAGCCCATTGTGTGTTAGCACTTTTGTTTAATATTAATCCACAAGTGTCCCAATATCATTCTATTTATTATACATATCCAGGTTATCATTCATTTTAGACCAAACCCCAGAGCTAAACAGCCTCTAACGAGTTGTGCATGTGGGGAAGGTGTTTATGGCGTCATAGTCTGAACCCAGATCCAAAATTTGGGCCAAATCCTCAGTTGATCTAAACTGGCAGAGCTCCACTGAAATCAATGGAGTTATGATGATTTGCACCAGCTGAACTGGTTATTACGTCTGGTTTCTATCTCTGTAATGGTCTGAACCAAGACTCTGGATTCTTACATCTGTAACATTTGTGGGTAGGACTGGAATTAAGATCAGGATCCATATTTTACAGGTAGGGACCTTTTCTGATTCTGAAGCACTCATATTGATATGGGGGCTTTTTCAGGATCAGGTGAGGGTTAGCCATGCACAAACCTCCAAAAATTTTCCCATCCTGCAAACATGGTGTTGTAAAAAAAATTTCCCATCCCAAATCAGAACAAAATCTCAAAACATTTTGTGAACTAGAAATCCAAAAATTCAATTCTGGTCAACTGAAATATTTCATTGTGATAATTTCAAAATTAAGCATTTTGATTGACTGTTTTTAATATTATTTTTGCTATAATTAGGTTACATTTCTAAGCAAAAAAATTGTTTTGACCCAGAAAATCAGATTTTTTCCACTTTGAAAGTGTTCAAACATGTTATTTCAACAATTTCAGAAGATAATTTCTACCTTTTTTTGGCTCAAGAATTTTGTCAAAACCAACCCTTTCCCATGAAAAGTTTAAGTTTCAATGACTCAGCATTTGCCAGTAAAAAATGTTTGGTCTAAAGATTCCCAACCAGCTCAACTCCTAATGCAGAGTCTGGATGCTGGATTGGAAAACTCAAGGTAACTTTCTCCTGTGTCCGTTTCCAGTTGGAAACAGAAGAAGGGAAATCTTTCTTGCTGAATTTTGGAGGCTGCAGTTCAGATCCTGTCTGGAACTCAGGAGTGCTAATGTGAACAAATAAGATACATTCTCTGAACATCACAGATAAATACCAAAATTTATAGTATCCTAGTGAAACACTGGCTGATTTGAAGGGGGGAGCAACGGAGTTAGACAGTAAGATTTCACAGCTAGAGAATTTGTTTGGGTGCTATGGTCTCCCTCTTCATCATTTTAAGGGAGGATTCCAGAGACTGTGGAGATAATTTCCCTAAATCTTAGCCATTACTGAATAATGCTGTTTATAATCTTGTAATACATATCCACTGTGAATGGTCTAAGCTTCTTTTTATAGCACTTAAATGATATAAAAATGTCATAGATTAATGAGCTAAAGCATACTTCTTCCCCGAGGTGTCTCAGCATTAACACACCAAGTACAGAGTATGTGTTTGTGCATGAATATGTTATATATATTATTGTAAAGCACCACATCAAATGTGAGGCTTTAATAGAAGTTTTATAGGCAACATGTCTTAAGTATATATATTGAATCATATACATATTCTGCATGCCTCATATGTCTGATATTTAGACCTGAATGGTGTCCATGCTGCAGCTGGGAGGTGTGATTCCCAGACCGGTTAGGCAGACTCGCTCTAGCTCTGCTCGAGCTGGCATGCTAAAAATAGCAGTGTGGACGCTCCGGCATGGGCTCAGATAGCCACCTGAGATCAGACCCAGTGGGAAGGGCGAGTTTGGACTCCGAGCTGTCGCCCATGCCACAATGTCCATGCTGCTATTTTTAGCATGCTAGCTGGAGCAGAGCTAGCCCAAGTCTGCCTACCCAGGCTAAGAGGAACGCTCCCAGCTGCAGCTGCAGACGTACTCTTAGGTACTAAACCAAAGCCCTTTGAACTGAGTGGGAGTCTTTCTAGGGAACTTATCTTTATGTTTGCCTCTAAAGGGCGTTCCACACCTATAGCTCTATATAAATAATAACCTCATCAGTCTTGCTGGTAACTGGGTTGCCTTTAAGCTTTTCAGGGCATTGCAGAGCAATGCTTTTCAGCAGAGCAGCACACAGCAGGAGTTTGCCTGGGATTGGTGAGTATCCGAGTGCGTGTTTGCTGAGTAAGTATCCGAGTGCGTGTCTGCTGGGAGGGCAGTGTGAGAGCCTGAGCGAGTGCCTGATTGGCTGGTAGCCTGCAGGGGGCGGGCATTGGGGCTGTCTGTTTGTTTGTTTCAGGGAAGCCTGGCTGTTTAAAAATAGCCAGAGCTTCGGGAACCAGCTGAGCGGCGGCGAACCAGCTGAGCAGCGGGGAACAGCAGAGAAGCACACAGCAGGAGTTTACCTGGGAGTTCGCCTGGAGTGAGCCCAGTGAAGCTTACATCTTGCCAACTTCTCTGAGGAAGCTCATAATAGGAAGGAGAGTGGACCAGATGATATGTCTGGGGGGAGAAAGCAGAAGGAGACTCCGCTGGTTGGAAGGCACGAGATGCACTGTCCTGAGATGGGGGGTTCCACGACCACCACTCCCAAGAGAAGGAGGCGGGTGGTGGTGGTCGGGGGCTCTCTCCTCCGGGGGACTGAGTCATCTATCTGCCGCCCTGACTGGGAAAACCGAGAAGTCTGCTGCTTGCCAGGGGCTAAGATTCGCGATGTGACGGAGAGACTGCCGAGACTCATCAAGCCCTCGGATCGCTACCCCTTCCTGCTTCTCCACGTGGGCACCATGATACTGCCAAGAATGACCTTGAGCGGATCACTGCGGACTACGTGGCTCTGGGAAGAAGGATAAAGGAGTTTGAGGCGCAAGTGGTGTTCTCGTCCATCCTCCCCGTGGAAGGAAAAGGCTGGGGCAGGGACCGTCGAATTGTGGAAGTCAACGAATGGCTACGCAGGTGGTGTCGGAGAGAAGGCTTTGGATTCTTTGACATGGGATGGTGTTCCATGAAGGAGGAGTGCTGGGTAGAGACGGGAACGTCTGTGAGGGGAGGGCTCCTGCCTCATACTGAGAATGAGGGGCGATCAGCAGGTTATCTCAAGTGCTTATATACGAATGCACAAAGCCTTGGAAACAAGCAGGGTGAAGTGGAGGTCCTGGTGATGTCAAGGAATTATGACGTGATTGGAATAACAGAGACTTGGTGGGATAACTCACATGACTAGAGTACTGTCATGGATGGTTATAAACTGTTCAGGAAGGACAGGCAGGGCAGAAAAGGTGGGGGAGTAGCACTGTATGTAAGGGAGCAGTATGACTGCTCAGAGCTCCGGTACAAAACTGCAGAAAAACCTGAGTGTCTCTGGATTAAGTTTAGAAGTGTGAGCAACAAGAGTGATGTAGTGGTGGGAGTCTGCTATAGACCACCGGACCAGGGGGATGAGGTGGATGAGGCTTTCTTCCAGCAACTTGCAGAAGCTACTAGATCGCACGCCCTGGTTCTCATGGGTGACTTTAATTTTCCTGATATCTGTTGGGAGAGCAATACAGCGGTGCATAGACAATCCAGGAAGTTTTTGGAAAGCGTAGGGGACAATTTCCTGGTGCAAGTGCTAGACGAGCCAACTAGGGGGGGGAGCTTTTCTTGACCTGCTGCTCACAAACAGGGAAGAATTAGTGGGGGAAGCAAAAGTGGACGGGAATCTAGGAGGCAGTGACCATGAGTTGGTTGAGTTCAGGATCCAGACACAGGGAAGAAAGGTAAGCAGCAGGATACGGACCCTGGACTTCAGGAAAGCAGACTTCGACTCCCTCAGGGAACGGATGGGTAGGATCCCCTGGAGGACTAACATGAAGGGGAAAGGAGTCCAGGAGAGCTGGCTGTATTTCAAGGAATCCCTGTTGAGGTTACAGGGACAAACCATCCCGATGAGTCGAAAGAATAGTAAATATGGCAGGCGACCAGCTTGGCTTAACGGTGAAATCCTAGCGGATCTTAAACATAAAAAAGAAGCTTACAAGAAGTGGAAGGTTGGACATATGACCAGGGAAGAGTATAAAAATATTGCTCGGGCATGTAGGAATGAAATCAGGAGGGCCAAATCGCACCTGGAGCTGCAGCTAGCAAGAGATGTCAAGAGTAACAAGAAGGGTTTCTTCAGGTATGTTGGCAACAAGAAGAAAGCCAAGGAAAGCCCCTTACTGAATGAGGGAGGCAAACTAGTGACAGAGGATGTGGAAAAAGCTAATGTGCTCAATGCTTTTTTTGCCTCTGTCTTCACTAACAAGGACAGCTCCCAGACTGCTACGCTGGGCATCACAGCATGGGGAGTAGGTGGCCAGCCCTCTGTGGAGAAAGAGGTGGTTAGGGACTATTTAGAAAAGCTGGACGTGCACAAGTCCATGGGGCCGGACGAGTTGCATCCAAGAGTGCTAAAGGAATTGGCGGCTGTGATTGCAAAGCCATTGACCATTATCTTTGAAAACTCGTGGCGAACGGGGGAAGTCCCAGATGACTGGAAAAAGGCTAATGTAGTGCCAATCTTTAAAAAAGGGAAGAAGGAGGATCCTGGGAACTACAGGCCAGTCAGCCTCACCTCAGTCCCTGGAAAAATCATGGAGCAGGTCCTCAAAGAATCAATCCTGAAGCACTTACATGAGAGGAAAGTGATCAGGAACAGTCAGCATGGATTCACCAAGGGTAGGTCATGCCTGACTAATCTAATCGCCTTCTATGATGAGATTACTGGTTCTGTGGATGAAGGGAAAGTAGTGGATGTATTGTTTCTTGACTTTAGCAAAGCTTTTGACATGGTCTCCCACAGTATTCTTGTCAGCAAGTTAAAGAAGTATGGGCTGGATGAATGCACTATAAGGTGGGTAGAAAGTTGGCTAGATTGTTGGGCTCAACAGGTAGTGATCAATGGCTCCATGTCTAGTTGGCAGCCGGTGTCAAGTGGAGTGCCCCAGGGGTCGGTCCTGGGGCCGGTTTTGTTCAATATCTTCATAAATGATCTGGAGGATGGTGTGGATTGCACTCTCAGCAAATTTGCAGATGATACTAAACTGGGAGGAGTGGTAGATACGCTGGAGGGCAGGGATAGGATACAGAGGGACCTAGACAAATTGGAGGATTGGGCCAAAAGAAATCTGATGAGGTTCAATAAGGATAAGTGCAGGGTCCTGCACTTAGGACGGAAGAACCCAATGCACAGCTACAGACTAGGGACCGAATGGCTAGGCAGCAGTTCTGCGGAAAAGGACCTAGGGGTGACAGTGGACGAGAAGCTGGATATGAGTCAGCAGTGTGCCCTTGTTGCCAAGAAGGCCAATGGCATTTTGGGATGTATAAGAAGGGGCATAGCCAGCAGATCGAGGGACGTGATCGTTCCCCTCTATTCGACATTGGTGAGGCCTCATCTGGAGTACTGTGTCCAGTTTTGGGCCACACACTACAAGAAGGATGTGGATAAATTGGAGAGAGTCCAGCGAAGGGCAACAAAAATGATTAGGGGTCTGGAACACATGACTTATGAGGAGAGGCTGAGGGAACTGGGATTGTTTAGTCTGCAGAAGAGAAGAATGAGGGGGGATTTGATAGCTGCTTTCAACTACCTGAGAGGTGGTTCCAGAGAGGATGGTTCTAGACTATTCTCAGTGGTAGAAGAGGACAGGACAAGGAGTAATGGTCTCAAGTTGCAGTGGGGGAGGTTTAGGTTGGATAGTAGGAAAAACTTTTTCACTAGGAGGGTGGTGAAACACTGGAATGCATTACCTAGGGAGGTGGTAGAATCCTTAGAAGTTTTTAAGGTCAGGCTTGACAAAGCCCTGGCTGGGATGATTTAACTGGGACTTGGTCCTGCTTCGAGCAGGGGGTTGGACTAGATGACCTCCTGAGGTCCCTTCCAACCCTGATATTCTATGATTCTATGATTAATTGTCTCTGTCCATAGCTGTACAGTGCTGAGCATATCCTTTGCTTGCAGGATAACAACAACAATCAACGTGAGGTGTACTGAAAGTATTTGCAATGTTTTCTTTACCATCTTTCCATGCTTTATCGTGAGATATTTGGGGCAATCACTGGCTGGTGCAAATTGGCTTGGCTCCAAGGGGGGGGGGGGGATGGGACGGATGAGTCATTTGAGCATTAGCCTGCTAAATGCAGGGTTGTGAGTTCAATCCTTGAGGTGGCCATTTAGGAATTGGGGCAAAAATTGGGGATTGGTCCTGCTTTAAGCAGGGGGTTGGACTAGATGATCTCCTGAGGTCCCTTCCAACCCTGATATTCTATGATTTTTATTTAACATTTACATTGTGGTAGCATCCAAAGGCCAGAACCAGGCTGAGTCCCACGTATACGAGTGTAACTGGCTAGGTGATAGTACTGCTGGAAAGGTTCTGGGGGGTAACAGTGCATCACAAATTGAATATGAGTCAACAGTGTGATGCAGTTGTGATAAAGGCTGATATCCTGCTGGGCAGTATTAACAGAGGTGTTGTATGGAAGACACGGGAGGCAATTGTCCTGCTCTGCTTGGTACTGGCGAGGCCCCAGCTGGAGTATTGTGTCTGGTTCTGGGTGCCTTAGGAAAGCTGTAGACAAGTTGGAGAGAGTCCAGAGGAAAGCAACAAATATGATCAAAGGTACAGAAAATCTGACTGATGAGGGAAGGTTAAAAAAACTGGGCATGTTTATTCTTGAGAAAAGAAGACTGAGGGGAAACCTAATAACAGCCTGCACATATGTTAAGGGCTGTTATATAGAGGATGAGGAGCAATATTTCTCCATATGCACTGAAGATAAGACAATAAGTAATGGGCTTAAACTGCAGTAAGGGGGATTTAGGTTAGATATTAGGAAAAGCTTCCCAACTATAAGGGTAGTTAAAATCTGGAACTTTATTCTGAGGTTAAGGAATTACCATCACTGGAGGTTTTTAGAACAAGTTAGACAAACACCTGTCAGGGATGGTCTAGGTTTACTTGGTCCTACCTCAGTGAAGGGGGATGGACTTAATGGCTTCTTGAGCTCTCTTCCAGCCCTACAAAATTTATGATTCTATGGAGCCACCCCAGAGTACACTAGCTGAAGATCTGACCCGTTATTTCTTCAGCCAGAAAAAAGTAATCTAATGTATTCTTCTTTTGAGTAAAAACGTATCATCTAAACCGTCACAGCCCATATTCTCCTCATAAACAGGCTGATACTGCCACACTTACTTACACTGAGTACTACCTTACTCTGTGAGCAGTTCTACTGCTTTCAACGGGAGTAAAAAAAAAGTCACAGAATTGTACTCAATTAAGGCCAAAATTTCAAGGCTGAAATTGAGATACAAGTGCTCAGGGCCTTTGAAAATCTTATTTAGGTACCTAAACATGGATTTAGGGGCCTAAGTTTAGACACCAAAGTTTGAAAGTGTTGGCCCAACTGTTTACACTGAAAAGTCATAGTGTCACAAATCCCTAGGATAATTAGATAGAGGTGGCAGGAAGAGCCACTTGCAGACATCTATATCGATAACCTCATGCACTGTTGGAATGTAGTTCACATTTCTACTGCTATTATTTTTCCTTCTGAAGTTCTAGCCTGAAGTTCATCTTTATGCTTACTCAGGAAATCTGATACATTACCAAGCTGCTGCATCTCAAGGGTAAGAAAGATAGATAAGATTCAGAAAAAGCATCAGTAACTCACACGTATGCCTTACTTATTGCTCTTCTGTTAATGTATTGCGCTGCTGCTATGTATAATAGAGTTGTTTCTTAAAATATAAACACACGGAGGGAGGTTATTTGACAAGAGTTTAACTAAATATACCTCTGGCTCCTGGAGTAGATTTAGCATTGTGAAGGTGAATCTAATTTGGAGGTTATCATGTGTTTCCGTTCATCTGCAACTTGCTGCCTGAGGCCAAAAACATTTAAATGGGTCAGGGATAACTGTCCTTATAATTTTGCATTTAGATGTTCCTTTAATACAAGAGCATTTGTTTCACTTTGATCATTGACTTGTCCTGACAAGCATTTAAATAACAATTTGAATTACCCTCTAGAACTAGCACTTAATCGACTTCTAAAAATAGTTTGTGTGTGGGATTGAGCAAGGTTGGGATGAGTTGGCACACTCACTAAATGTGCTAACTCATCATTTTAGAACAACGCTTCCTCAGCTCTCGTCCCCTAATGCCCCTACTCTACTTGCGCTACATTGATGACATCTTCATCATCTGGACCCATGGAAAAGAAGCCCTGGGGGAATTCCACCATGATTTCAACAATTTCCATCCCACCCTCAACCTCAGCCTGGACCAGTCCACACAAGAGATCCACTTCCTGGACACTACGGTGCTAATAAACGATGGTCACATAAACACCACCCTATACCGGAAACCTACTGACCGCTATGCCTACCTACACGCCTCCAGCTTTCATCCAGACCACACCACACGATCCATTCTCTACAGCCAAGCTCTACAATACAACCGCATTTGCTCCAACCGCTCAGACAGAGACAAACACCTACCAGATCTCTATCAAGCATTCTTACAACTACAGTACCCACCTGCTGAAGTGAAGAAACAGATTGACAGAGCCAGAAGAGTACCCAGAAGTCACCTACTACAGGACAGGCCCAACAAAGAAAATAACAGAACGCCACTAGCCATCACCTTCAGCCCCCAACTAAAACCTCTCCAACGTATCATCAAGGATCTACAACCTGTCCTGAAGGACAACCCATCACTCTCACAGATCTTGGGAGACAGGTCAGTCCTTGCTTACAGACAGCCCTCCAACCTGAAGCAAATACTCACCAGCAACCACACACCACACACCAGAACCACTAACCCAGGAACCTATCCTTGCAACAAAGCCCGTTGCCAACTGTGTCCACATATCTATTCAGGGGACACCATCATAGGGCCTAATCACATCAGCCACACAATCAGAGGCTCGTTCACCCGCACATCTACCAATGTGATATATGCCATCATGTGCCAGCAATGCCCCTCTGCCATGTACACTGGTCAAACTGGACAGTCTCTACATAAAAGAATAAATGGACACAAATCAGACATCAAGAATTATAATATTCAAAAACCAGTTGGAGAACACTTCAAACTCTCTGGTCACTCGATTAGAGACCTAAAAGTGGCAATACTTCAACAAAAAAACTTCAAAAACAGACTCCAATGAGAGACTGCTGAATTGGAATTAATTTGCAAACTGGATACAATTAACTTAGGTTTGAATAGAGACTGGGAGTGGATGAGTCATTACAGAAAGTAAAACTATTTCCCATGTTTATCCCCCACCCCCCACTGTTCCTCAGACGTTCTTGTCAACTGCTGGAAATGGCCCACCTTGACTATCACTACAAAAAGCGCCCCCCCCCCCCCGCTCTCCTGCTGGTAATAGCTCACCTTAAGTGATCACTCTCTTTACAGTGTGTATGGTAACACCCATTGTTTCAGTTCTCTGTGTATATAAATCTCCCCACTGTATTTTCCACTGAATGCATCCGATGAAGTGAGCTGTAGCTCACGAAAGTTTATGCTCAAATAAATTTGTTAGTCTCTAAGGTGCCACAAGTCCTCCTTTTCTTTTTGCGGATACAGACTAACACGACTGCTACTCTGAAACCTGTCACTAAATGTGTCTGGCCCAGCTTTTGCAGGAAGAGGAGGCGTTTTAAACTTAATTCTCAACCTGAGTATCTACAACAGGTGATCGTTTATGCTCCCACAGCTTCAGGAGAGATTCATTTCTTGTTAGCTAAGGCCAATTATTTCAAAAATTGGTGCCTGAAAGTAAGCTCCAAAGTCCATATTAAGGCAGTTCAACAAATGGCGAGATTTAGAGCTGAATATTAGCCTTACCCTCGCAGTCTCTTCAGTGAGCCTAGCTGGGATTTTAAGTGGTGAATGATTAGTATTCGCATTAGGGTGCTAGCATGTCTTAATGCTGGTGTTGCAGTACACTGTACAGTATGTTGCAGTCTGACATCTCACAATACAAACAGAATTATGGTTCATATGTACCAAATTGATGTTTTTTTCTGTGTGTTAAATATTTGTCTAACTGTGTGTGTATGTATATGAAACAATATTTTTGGAGCCTGAGCCATCTCCCATTCAAGTCAACTGAAAAGCTTGCATTGACGTCAGTGGGACTTTGACTGAGCCATTTTAGGGCCCAATGTGCTTCCAGAACTGCTAGAACATTTAATTTGGGACAAACCTGGCCCATACTGCATAAGCAGATGCTAATTCGCCATAAGTAGATGCTAATTCACTAAGCATAACAGAGCTTTCTTATTATTTCACCAAAGGGACAAACACCTATGGAATTACACTAACTAGTTATGGATGATGAACCTTAACAACTTCCAAAGTTTGGCTTGCTATGAATGAGCAACCAAAAGCTTGAATGCTTGTCCAAAGGAGCTGACCATTGTGGGAGCTGTTCCTAACCGCCATGGAAGCCAACAGCAAATCTGTCAATGGCTCCTCTGGAAAAAGGCACTGGCCCCGTCAATCTGAAGAAGCATTGAATCTGAAGCCCTCCACAAACAAACCATCTCACAAGGTTGTGTGTGCTTGGTCCAGAAATACATTTACACTAGCTTTCCTTTTAAGAATCAATCCTTCTCCATTTTCCACTCCAAGCACGAACCAGGAAGGGGTGTGTGAAAATGTCCGGGGGGAGGAACAAAGAAAGAGGAAAAAGAGTAGAGAGGTTGGTCAGATTTTTCCAAACATGAGAAAAGTTTCAGTTTTCTGTTAAAGTTTGCAATGTGAAAATGGTTTCCCCTGTCTCTGATCACAACCCATACACATGTTCAACTTTGGTCAAAATGTGACCATAGACCTGATCATCTTTCTTACTTTCAGAATAATTACGTTGGCAGCAAAAGTAAAGCATGCAGCATATATAGCCTATGAAACAAGAAGTTATTGGTCTAGCTGCTGTACTTCTGCTATAGAGAAGTGCTAGCTAAGAGAAGACTAAAAATCGTAAACAAGATGAAGTAGAAAAACATGCAAAGGACAAATGTGAACTAACAAGATGAGCTCAGCTCCCCATTCATTACCACTGCTTTTAAATGAATGTTGCCTCTTTAGATTGTAAGATCATACAGGTGTGCTGCACCAATAATAAATAACTATGATAGTAACTGATAGTGAAAATAATCTGGTTTCAACAGATATTTCTGGGAGCTGGGAAAAAATGTCAGATCTTTGCTACCAAGTATATGGCTCTTCAAGCACCCGTGCAAACTTGAATTATTACATAAGAATGGCCATACTGGATCAGATCAACAATCCATCTAGCCAGTATCCTGTCTTCCGACAGTGACCAGTGCCAGAGAATTCAAAGGGAGTGAACAGAACAGGGCAATTATCGAATGATCCATCCCCTGTCATCCAGTCCCATGTTCTGGCAGTTGGAGGTTCAGGGACACCCACAGCATGGGGTTGAATCCCTGACCATCTTGGCTAGTCGCCACTGATGGACCTGTCCTCCATGAAATTACCTCATTCTTTTTTGAGCCCACTTATACTCTTGGCCTCCATAACATCCCTCTGCACAGAATTCCACAAGTAGTGCGTCGGGTGAAGAAGTACTTCATTTTTTTGACCCACGTTAAATTGATTTGCAGAGACCTTGGCCAGCTTTACAGACAATAAACCCAAAGTAATTGGCTGGTCGAGATGATGTGTAGTGTGCTTTACATGATCAATAGTTCCCGATACACCAGCAGCAGTGAACGGGAGCACAGATGACCTTTTCTTCAATGACTAAGTGAACAATTCAGCTGATATAATTCTCCAGGGGATGCACAGTCCAGTGAACCTTCAGTTAGTGACAGGCACCAGTATCCAGAGGCGGGAGGATTAATTGCAACTGTATACTTTTTGGTTTTAAATAGGTGATATAGAGAATTGACTGGGTGACTGTGGTGGTGAAAAGACAGCAGCTGATGTACTGGGGGTGGGGAGCTGCCTTCCTGTTTTTCTAGTTCTCCCCAGGGCCTGCAGCAGCCACCACAGCTTCTGGTAGGACCACGAGGAGGGCCAGCTCTGTTAGAGGCAAGAAGACAGAGGGCCAAGCTGGTGTCAGACACGCTCAAGATCTGCAGAGGTCAGGCGGGGAGCAAAAGGTGGAAGGGAGAGTTATGGGTAGAGTGGAGAGACCGTTTAGGAGTGCAGCACAATGACTTGGATGCACAGAGATGGCAAGGGGGAGAATGGGGAGCATGAGATGCCGAGCGGCAGCAGCGGATGAGCCAAGAAAGGAAGATCAACAAGAAGCAGAGAGAACATAAGAACGGCCACACTGGGTCAGACCAAAGGTCCATCCAGCCCAGTATCCTGTCTACTGACAGTGGCCAATGCCAGGTGCCCCAGAGGGAGTGAACCTAGCAGGTAATGATCTAGTGATCTCTCTCCTGCCATCCAGCTCCACCCTCTGACAAACAGAGGCTAGGGACACCATTCCTTACCCATTCTGGCTCATAGCCATTAATGGACTTAACTTCCATAAATTTATCCAGTTCTTTTTTAAACCCTGTTATAGTCCTAGCCTTCACAACCTCCTCAGGCAAGGAGTTCCACAGGTTGACTGTGCGCTGAGTGAAGAAGAACTTCCTTTTATTTGTTTTAAACCTGCTACCCATTAATTTCATTTGGTGGCCCCTAGTTCTTATATTATGGGAACAAGTAAATAACTTTTCCTTATTCACTTTCTCCACACCACTCATGATTTTATAGATCTCTACCCTATCCCCCCTTAGTCTCCTCTTTTCCAAGCTGAAAAGTCCTAGCTTCTTTAATCTCTCCTCATACGGGACCCGTTCCAAACCCCTAATCATTTTAGTTGCCCTTTTCTGAACCTTTTCCAATGCCAGTATATCTTTTTTGAGATGAGGGGACCACATCTGTATGCAGTATTCAAGATGTGGGCATACCTTGGATTTATATAAGGGCAATAAGATATTCTCCGTCTTATTTTCTATCCCTTTTTCAATGATTCCTAACATCCCGTTTGCTTTTTTGACTGCCGCTGCACACTGCGTGGACATCTTCAGAGAACTATCCATGATGACTCCAAGATCTTTCTCCTGATTAGATGTACCTAAATTAGCCCCCATCATATTGTATGTATAACTGGGGTTATTTTTTCCAATGTGCATTACTTTACATTTATCCACATTACATTTCATTTGCCATTTTGTTGCCCAATCACATAGTTTTGTGATATCTTTTTGAAGTTCTTCACAGTCTTAACTATCTTGAGCAGTTTAGTATCATCTGCAAATTTTGCCACCTCGCTGTTTATGCCTTTCTCCAGATCATTTATGAATAGGTTGAATAGGATTGGTCCTAGGACTGACCCTTGGAGAACACCACTAGTTACCCCTCTCCATTCTGAAAATTTACCATTTATTCCTATCCTTTGTTCCCTGTCTTTTAACCAGTTCTCAATCCATGAAAGGATCTTCCCTCTTATCCCATGACAGCTTAATTTACATAAGAGACTTTGGTGAGGGATCTTATCAAAGGCTTTCTGGAAATCTTATCAAAGGTTTTCTGGAAATCTAAGTACACTATGTCCACTGGATCCCCCTTATCCACATGTTTGTTGACCCCCTCAAAGAACTCTAATAGATTAGTAAGACATGATCTCCCTTTACAGAAACCATGTTGACTTTTGCGCAACAATTTATGTTCTTCTATGTGTCTGACAATTTTATTCTTTACTATTGTTTCAACTAATTTTCCCGGTACTGACATTAGACTTACCCCAGTCTGTAATTGCCAGGATCACCTCTAGAGCCCTTCTTAAATATTGGCATTACATTAGCTATCTTCCAGTCATTGGGTACAGTAGCTGATTTAAAGGACAGGTTACAAACCATAGTTAATAGTTCCGCAATTTCACATTTGAGTTCTTTCAGAACTCTTGAGTGAATGCCATCGGGTCCCAGCGACTTGTTACTGTTAAGTTTCTCAATTAATTCCAAAACCTCCTCTAGTGTCACTTCAATCTGTGACAATTCCTCAGGTTTGTCACCTACAACAGACGGCTCAGGTTTGGGAATCTCCCTAACATCCTCAGCCGTGAAGACTGAAGCAAAGAAATAATTTAGTTTCTCTGCAATGACTTTATCGTTTTTAAGTGCTCCTTTTGTATCTCGATCATCCAGATTGTTTAGCAGGCTTCCTGCTTCTGATGTACTTAAAAAACATTTTGTTATTACCTTTTGAGTTTTTGGCTAGCTGTTCTTCAAACTCCTCTTTCGCTTTTGTTATTACATTTTTACATTTAATTTGGCAGTGTTTATGCTCCTTTCTATTTACCTCACTAGGATTTGACTTCCACTTTTTAAAAGATGCCTTTTTAAGAGAACCTCAAGCTGAATGCGGTGTAGTTGAGTGACATTTGTACTTGAGCAGGTGGCTCAGGCAGATCACAGGACAAGGACATGGGAATGTTCCTGATGGAACATTTTCCAGGGAATGAAATACTTTTTTGCACAGTATTTAATCAAGCTGTGGAACTCACTGCCACAGGAAAATGTGGATGCCAAGAACTTAACAAGATTAAAAAAGAGACTAGGCATTTATATGGGTAACCAGAATATTCAAAATTATAATCAATACTAACAAATGTTGGAAGGAACATTAGTCTCATCAGGGCTTATGCCAATCTCTAACTATCAGATCAGGGTAAAACATAATATGGGGGGCAGATTATGCCCCATCTTCTACTGCAGGGTTCTTACACCTTCCTCAAAAGCATCTGCTTCTGGCCACTGACAGGACAGAGACAGGATACTGGCCCAGATGGACCTTAGGTCTGACCCAGTACAGCAGTTATGTTCCAAAGGATGCAGACACGGTAATTCAGTACTGATTTTATCTGTGTTTTGGCCTGTTACCACTCACTTAGTTTCATATGTTACATCCATGCTCATGGCTAGGATCCCTCCCATGCACACAGTCACTACAGTCCAGGCTAGGAGAGTCCTGCTTTGGTTTCTTTGGGGGAGTTTATAACAGTTCTCAACATTGTATGTGAACCCACTTTTCACGGTTACTGCGTGAGAGGTTTGGCTTATTATGATTGAAAAGAAATATACTATCAATGCCCTTGGGGGGGATGGGCTCACATTCCCAACTTGCAGGGAACCCAGCTGGACAATTTTCAGGGAACAATTCTGAGCATCAACACTCTGGCAAAGCTACACAAGAGCAACACTTGTCATGTCCTGTTTATCCACTAACGCCAATGTTGCACTACTTGACTAGAGATCACTCTAGGGCTACATCAGGAAGACTCGACTATCGTATGGAAAATAGCAGGCAACATCAACACATTTATCAATCTCTGTGGCCCAAGTATATTTACTAGATTATTTATACACATACAGTAGGGGCCAGATTCCTCCCTGCATCCAAGCCCTGAGAGCCAGCTACCATTCCCTGATCGTGTGGCTTCCCTGTGTTAGCATATGTCCCCCCGCCTTCCTTGACATCATTGGGGATGCTGGTGGCTGGCAGAAGATCCCCATTTTCCAGCTTATACCAGCAGAAAGCTCCCTTCCATTACAGCCAGATTCTGGGACATTTGCACCCCAAGTGGCACGAGGGGGAAGAGTAGCAATAAGAATTTGGCCCTATGAGTTTGTCATTTGGGGGAACTTTGATTGAGCCCCAGTTGGCACCAGGTGCCGCTCTGCCTATCTGAGGTAGGGATGGCCACCATTAGCATAGTAGCTGAGTGTAGTAGGAAGAGGGCCTGAAACATAAGGCCTTGTATCAAAGGCCTAGTGCGAGGCCTGAGGCCTGGGCTAAAGTAGTCAAAACTTGGCTTTATATCAGCAAGGTTAAGTTGTGAGCAAGAGGCAGACCCTGCTCACAGAATTTGGCAAGCATAGGGCTGATATTGCAAACACACATAAGAGATGCGAGGCACAAAGCACTCCCGCAAACACATTCCAGAAGGGTGGTACCAGAACATGCCAATAAACACGTTCCCCAAAGACAACAGGAACACACTGACCCATCTTAAGGAGAAGGTCAGGATGACAGCATGATGAATAGAGATGTTTTGATCGAACCTACAGGTACAAGGCAATCGGTGGCACCCTAATACATCAGAGGGTGGCACCCTGATATGTCAAGGGAGATACGTAACTTGTGTGTATTGGTGTATAAAGCTGTATCTCAGAGGGAGTGTCTTTGTCCAGCTGAGGGGGCAGTGAAAAGCCCCGCCACTGACTAAGCTGCGTCCATTGTCACAGATGTGCATGTGCTAGTGTAACTGTAGACATTGATCCAGGGCACTAGGACCGTGCTTTGTGGTCAGGGAGCGCTGCGCTCCTCATCTTACGGATGGAGGACTTAGGCACGGGGGATCAAAGAGACTTGCCCAAGCTCACACTGGGAGTTAGTGTCAGAGACAGGCACTGAGCCCAGCTCTCCCAAGTCCCCAGACCACCCTTCCAGTCAGACCTACAGTCTAAAATCCCCTCTTGAGCACCTAAAACTTTGAGGAACAATGGAAGCCACTGACTTCAGTGAGAGCAGAATTAGGCTGAGACTGAGTGCTTTTGGAAATGCCATCCCTCACATCTTATTGATGCATGTAAATAAGTATAATTTCTTGCCAAAGATGTATCTTTGTTTGTCTCCCTACATAAATTATAGGCACAGGCTCAATTCTTTCTTACCTGTCCTATGAAACGCTGCTGTTACTTAAATGTCCCTGTTGCTGTTTGGCTTGGTAAAAGTCAACCATGGACCAGTCTCCTGGCTTCTTAACATTCTTCCCCTTAAATTACCTTTTTCAGAATCAAACTTAATTGCTGCCTTCTCAAAGATTCAGGGATTTATAATAAATTTAAACAAATATTCCTGATACTTATCATTGGCAACACTCAGCTATTGTGCCTGGCAACTATAGTTCACCGGCAGCAAGCTTTTCCAGAGCTTGAGCTGAGAGTATGCAAGTATAACACAATTCTTGGAATGCAAATTAAACACTTACAGTGTCTATACAAATACACAGGCTCTCTGGAGACTCTCTGCAAAGCGGGTCTCTTTTGGGTCACAACAATTTCCTTCTTGCAGAAAAACTGAACAGGTGTTCTGTCTAGCTATGGTGAACAATATTATGACAATAATAATAAAGCCAGTGAAGTTGGCTTGGAACCAGCTGTACGCAGGACCCTGTAAGATTTTCTCTTTTGTATTAACTACAGATTAAAATAAACATTGATCACTCTCCAGCCATCTTCCCAGGTTGAAATTTCATGTGAAGAACATAACAGTTCTCAACTTGGGGATCAGCCAGAGCTGTTTATTAAAACTCAAGACTCTTATTTACAATCTAATTAATATCCCTTTGAAACGTTGCTTATCTTTATCCTTCTTTGATTCAAACCAAGGCGTTTGAATATTGTAATGTACATCTCACGTCTTTGATTTCTCCATGAAGCTACATTTTGCTGATTCTAGCCCAGCACCCTATTATCTTGAAATAGAACTGTCGATAGCACATTTCTCCATGGGATTACATGCTGCTAACCATTTACTCAGCATCAGAGGAACAGAGCAGTCAAAGAACAGCATTGTTAACACAAAGAACCCTAAATAAAGACTCTTGAATCAGATGGAAAGACCTGCCCCTCTTTTATTCTACTTAGATTTTTACACTGTGCGAGACTCTGTGGTGGGTACAGTTTGGGGCTCAGCAGTTTTGATCCAGGCACAGGTAAAACATGGCTTTTCCCTTGGCAAGTTGTTTTCATGCTCTCAAGTACTCTCGAGCTCCACAGAAATGGTATAGATGGCAACATAGAGGGGTCAGGTTTGGGCACTGGAATCAGACTCATCTCTAACAAATATGATTTAGCCTAAAAAACCATCCCTGTAAAATGTCTGGAAAATAGTTTCTAATGCAAAGAAACACATCAAGTATTTTCCAGGTCACCACCTTTTCCACGTTTAATCTCTTGCAGAATTATCTCACCTGCTCAGCCCTAATAGCTGCAGTGTGTGAAGCTAAGATACGGGGGCAGGGAGAGTGAATATAGAAAGTAATGCCTCCTTCCTTTAGGAGATTCTCACATGCTTCTTGACAACTCAGCAGCCACTTACTTTTCCTGACATCTTCTGCCGTGGGGAGAGGTGGTGTCACTTATATAGTTGTCACTGACTGTTATGGTCAGCTGTGTGCGTTAGATTAAGCCTAGTTCACAACATTTTCAGATCTTATTAAGTGAATGCGACAAGCAATGTCTCTTCATATCACAGCACTTTACACTTTTGTTGCACTGCAAGGACACTAAAGGAGAACCCCCTTGGTCCACCAGAACTACCAAACCACACCTTCACCATGACAATTGGCCTCCCAAGGCTTTATGCTGAGGTTGGAAGGTATCACTTTCGAAAAAGAGAAACAATAAGTTGGTATCAATCATTTTATTTTCTTTAGATTTGTACAGAAGTAAAATGGGGCCTTAGCCAAAACTCCAGGCACACTGTAAAAACTAAACTATAACCAGCCAGCAAAACAGAGAACTCCATCACCTTCGCCTCAAACCAGCTTCCATCAAACCCTCCCTCTACAGCAACACAAATGAAGGAAGACAGACCAAAGCTATTTAAAATGGCGGGGCGGAGCTTGTTCCAGAGCTGAGGGTCTCTCCTGGAGAAAGTTATCCTGCTCACTGGGCCCTTTGTCTATTTGTCTGTGTCTTTATAAAATGTCTCCCTGGGCACAAAATTACATAACTCCATTTTATGTAGTAAAGAAGGCTACAGCCCAGCCCAATAGCTACTGAATATGGAACTCCGTCTTTACTGAGGTACTCTCCCTACTAACGCTCAGACTAAGCTTTTCATAGAGCTCCTTGACCTTCCCCTGAGTTCTTGTTTGGAGCCTCAGCTTTCCCACTCCTGCTTCATTACACCAGTGCAAGGGCTGAGCAAGGAGTTAGCATCTTCTCTCTGTAGCTTCCCAAGCTCTTTAAAAAGGCCAGTATTATCTCCATTTTACAGATGAAGAAGCTGAGCCACAGAACACACAGCAAGGCAGTAGCAGAGTCAGGAATTAAACCCAGGTCTATGGATTCCCATTTTCGTGCTCTACCCATGGGAAACACTGCTTCCCTTATTATTCTGTATCAGTAGTGTGCCTTAGTGTTTGTAACAGGTACCATATTTAGAGCTTTATTTATATTTATTGCTCCCTATAGGCCAAAGCTCTAGACATCTCCTGAACTAAAAAGCCACTAAAAATATACATTCATATACACACAGACTTATCTGTAAAAATGAGTTAGGATAAATTGTTGCCATGCTGAAAACCTGGAGGTCAGACTTTATCTTTAAACTAGTAATCATTTCTACTAGTACGGAGTGCAATTCCAAATTCCTTACTTAGGTAAACTTCTGTGTACTTTAGGATTGGGCCCATTGTCTGAATACTGCCTATACTGACCTTAACTACTCTTAAGACTGTCCAAGGAATACTGTGTTCACTTTGGAGGAACAACTATGTTAATTTCATTGCAAAATTGCTGCAAATCTCTTTCATCTAGGGCCTGTAAACCCAACTACAGTCAATCTAATCCTGCACACATTTTTGTCCACGCTACATTGGTATCCCTCTACCTTTCTGCTTCTCATTTTCCACTGCAGCTAGTTACAGACACAAGAGAGGGGACCACAACAGATGAAAAATTTCCTGCAGCTGTTTTCTGTTTGAGTTCTCATTAGTCAGGGGCAACAGTGAAAAATGATACAAAGGATTGTTTCTGTCCTTGCTGTCTGCCATGGTGTAGCTGAAAAGTGGGAAGTGATCTTTTCATTTGAGTGACTAGAGTGTAGGGTCCAATCTTTTGAAGGTGCTGAATACACTCAGGCCCCCAAGAAGTTGAAGCCAATGGGGGCTCAGTACTTCGAAGGACCTGGCTTTTGAAGCACAAAAAGTTATTTCCCTTAAACGTCAGCATTAGCATGGTGAGTGTGGATCAGTGGGGCAGTCCTTGACCACTGAAAAGTTATGCAAAGAAGAAGGTGGGTGCATTGGTTAGGGCACTAACCTAGCTCTTGGGGAACAGAGGGCAAAGTCCCTTCTCTGCCACAAACTTCCTGGGTGACCTTGAGCAAGTCACTTAGTGCTTCAGTCCCTGCTCTGTAAAATGCTACCTCACAGGTGCAGTGAGAGAACAAATAAAGACATTCAGGGCTGGTCTACACTACGCAGTTAGGTTGACATAAGCTGTTTTACGTTGACCTAATTATGTCAGTGTCTACACTACAGTCTTCCTGCCGCTGATGTACGTGCACTACTACAGAACTCCACCTCCAGAAGAGGCGTAAGGCTTATCTGGGTGTACTTAGGGTGCTGAAGTGTCTGTGCCCCTTACATTGACTGTTGGCTGTCTTGTCAATTTCAGGGCAGTAGCCAGGAAATTGACAAGAAAGAAGGGCAACTAGAGCCTAGCTGGATCCTGCTCCCAGCTGGGAGCTGGGGCAAGAAGCCCTGGCAGCTCCCCACCCCGCTTCCCATCAGGAGCTGGGCAGCCTTGTCAATTTCATGGGGAGCGGGCAGGGGGAACTGAGGTGCTGGGGCAACTGGGCCCCCTCCTACGGCAAGAGGCCCTGGGCGACTTCCCCCAGTTCCTAGCGGGGAACGGAAGCAGGGGTAACCTACTGGGAGCCTGTGGGGCAGCCAGGTTCCCAGCAGGGAGCTGCCAGCAGAGCTGAGAGAGTGGGCTCTCAGTTGCCCACACTGCCGCTCCTGGTGAGTACACATACCACTGACCCAAGGAGGGTGGCGTCGACATGCGCCAATTTAGTAGTTACTGCAGTGGCTGTAAGCCAACCTAATATAAAGGTGACTTACATTTCTAGTGTAGACATACCCTCAGGTACTACACTGACAAGGGCCATATAAGTACCAGAGATAAATTGTTGCAGTTTAACTTTCAGTGGTAGAGATATTAATTCAGGTCACAGCTGCCCTACCCTTAGCTACGCTACATTGTTTAAGTTTTTATGAGCCTTTCCCTGGTTATTAATCTTGGCATATTGGATATTCAGCACGAAATTGCTGTAGTATGTCAAGAGGAGAGCATATTTAAAGAGGAACACATTCCTGCAACGTGCAAGCTAGATGAGTGTCCCAGCTTGTCTGCAGCACCATTTAGTATTGCAGGGCTGGGAGCGCTATCATGGTTTTGAATTGTAATGCTAACGGCACAAGTCCATTCATCTCCACTTGTCATGGGTTGGCTACTGTAATATTGAAGTGCATGGTTGTGTCAGGAAGTCAAAAAGAAAATAAAAAAGTTGTCTTTGGAGTGGGTCACTCTAGGAGCAACTATTCTCCAAAATGAAAAGTTATAAGAAGTTAGTGATGGCTTTTTCAGCCAAATAACGGCCTGATCCAAAATCCATTTAAGTCAGCTGGAATCTTTCCGTTAATTACCATGTGAGTGCTGCCCCACACTGGCAGAAAAGGGGTTAACAACAGCCCTAGGGAGGCTGTGCTGGAGGCAGCCAATTAGAAAGAGGCTGAGAGGAGCAGCCAATCATGGCCCGGCAGGTTCATATAAGAAGGGCTGCAGGGCAGAGCATTGGTTAGCAGCTGATTAGAGCTTGAGGGGAGAAGACCAGGCTCCAGCAGGAGGAAGGAGCACCAGCATCTGGGGCAGAGCAGTGCTGCAAGCAGGGACTGGGGGAGCTAGAGAGAGCTCCTGGCTGGCAGCTAGGCCCTACAGGCTGATACCCTGAGGTAAGGGAACAAGAAGTGCTGGAGCTGCATGGGAAGCAGCCCTGGGACAGTGGACTGCAGCCGCCAGTGAGAGAAGTGGCTGGACTGTCAGACCTCAGTATATTGCCCTGGAAGGGGTGGGGAGCACAGAGTGCAGCACAGTCAGTGGGCTGTGTCATGAAGAGGATGCCGTAGTTCTGGGAGTGACGTGGGTCCCTGGAGCAGAAGTGACAGCAGTGAGACACCACCAGAAGAGGGTGCACTGGCTAGCAGAGCTGGTCCCTCGGACATCCAGCAGGGGCTGGCACCCTGTCACACTCTGGGATTTGGATCAGGATCAAAGTGTGAAAAGTGCATATGCTTAAAACAAACACACACACACACCCACACAGAAGGAAGAAAGAAATAGGATAAACACAGTAAAACAGCAAGCCAGTAAGATGAGGATGCTAATGCTGGTGAAGGAGTGTGCTGTTAAGAGAAGCGGAGTGGGTGTCAGGACCAGCATTCAATTTTCAATCCCCTTCTGAATTATACCTGCCATTTCTGGACTGATCATCATGCTTAATTATCTCTGTTGGGCCGGGATGAGCGGAGCTGAGTGCACAGTTTTTCTTCTTGTATGTAATCGATTCTTTCATTGACTGAACTTCAGGTTTGCCTTGCTGCCTTACTCATGTGGACTAGCCACGATATTTGGATGGCCCCTATACTGTAGTATCTGAGCTCCTCACTAACTTTAATGCACTTCTCTTCACACCCCCCTGTGAGGTAGGGCAGCGCCATTGTACAGAGGCACAGAGAGATGGGGGGAGGGATAGCTCAGTGGTTTGAGCACTGGCCTGTTAAACCCAGGGTTGTGAGTTCAATCCTTGAGGGGGCCATTTAGGGATCTGGGGCAAAAATTGGGGATTGGTCCTGCTTCGAGCAGGGGGTTGGACTAGATGACCTCCTGAGGTCCCTTCCTACCCTGATATTCTATGATTGACTTGCCCAGGGTTACTCAGGATGTGACTTATTATCTATCTATCTGCAAAGGGGTTTACTCCTTGCTGGAACACCTCCTTGTGGCCAGGCAAGGTGTAGCAGCCGTCTCCCCATATGGCACTGCCTGCCGATGGTTGCTCTGTGGTACCTCTTCACGCAAGTTGGCCCTCTAGCCAGGTTACACTTCAGTCACTTTTACCCCTCCTGTCTCTGAAGTTGGTAGGGGAATCCAGACCCCCTCTCCTCTCTGGGTTCCAGCGCAGATACCCTGTAGCTAGCAGCTGAGGTTTACTTCCCCCAGTCTCCTTGCTGCCTATCTGGCCTGCTTCCTACTTCTTTTATCGCCCAGAAAGTGACTGCAGACTGTCTGACTCTCTTTCTCTGCAGTCCCTTTCTGCTACAAACTTCCTGGCTTTGTAATCACCACCCAGCTCCTACCCACCTGGGTAGTGACTGGTGAAGTGACTTTTCAAAGAAAGGGGATGTGAATTCCTTACTTAAGTTCCTCATATTAATATGATACAGTCCCTTGATACATACTATATTCCAGGAGTGGCACGGACCAGCTTTCAGTAAAAGCCAAACCTACTGCAAACAGTCTATAATGATGGCTAGAAGCTTTCTGATGAATCATTGAAAAGCAAAAAGTTCTTCTGTGTATGTGATCAGCATAGATAAAATCAGCCTGCATTTTGCTTTGATCTGAAATGAACATGGCTAATTTTTCCATATCCCTGTGCAATGGCTTAGCTCTCTTTTTTTTTCAATGTCTCTGAGATGTCTGGTGAATGAATACAGTCATTATGGTAATATATAGCCTTGCAAGTCCTTTTTAATTTATGTCTCTGCCCAAATCCAGACCTACTAATCTAGTAATTCTTCAAACTGATTGACTTTAAGTGGGCTAATTCCACATGCAATGATGTATCTGGTCTGCAGTGCCGTTCTGTCAAACAATTTGTCAATCACATTACATTGTCTTCTGTTGTCAGGGTTAATTTGTTTGTTTTAATCTTTGTCTTTCACTGAACTTGAGCTGCTTCAGCTGCTTAAGTCAATTTGGGTGTAGAATTCTGCATCCTTTACATTGCTCCTTCATTTTTAATGTAACCTTTACTACTTATTTTGGGACTATATTTGCAGCTCGTACTACTGTTCTGAAATCTTCATCTTAAATTTGTCCTATGTCATTTTTTTTAAAATACCTTCTTGGCTACTGTACACATTTCATAGACTCATAGAAATGCAGGATTGGAAGGGACCCTGACAGGTCATCTAGTCCAGTCTTCCGCACTGAGGCGGGACGAAGTATTATCTAGACCGTCCTTGACAGGGGTTTGTCCAACCTGTTCTTAAAAACCTCCAATGCTGGCAATTCCACAACCTTCCCAGGTAATTTGTTCCAGTGCTTAACTACCCTGACAGTTAGGAAGTTTTTTCTAATGTCTGACCTAAATCTCCCTTTCTGCAATTTAAGACCATTACTTCTTGTCCTGTCCTCTGTGATTAAGGAGAACAATTTATTACCCTCCTTTTTATAACAAGCTTCTACGGACTTGAAGACTGTTATCATCTCTTCTGCAGACTAAACAAACACATTTTTTTCAATCTTTCCTTGTAAACCATGTTTTCTAGACCTTTAATCATTTTTGTTGCTCTCCTTTGGATTTTCTCCAGTTTGTCCACATCTTTCCTGAAGTGTGGTTCTGTAGCCAACTGGCCATGGGCAGTCAGGCCTAGGGGTGGAAGCAAGAGTTCAGCCTACTGGTTAGAGCTGGGTCCAGCCAAGGGTCAGTACCTGAGAGACAGAAGCCAAATGCCAGAATGGAGGGTCAACCAGAGGCAGAGCCAGGGATCAAAGCCAAAAGCTAGAGGGGAGGAGGAGCTGGAAAAAAGCGAGAGCAGAGACCTGAACAAGGGCAAGCGCAGCTGCAGGCATCGTACATACTGATCTGCTGCGGGGGCCAAGCTTATAGGCAGGGCTGCAAAATCAGCAGCCAGTCAGGGTTTGTGGCCATTCTGTCAGTTCCAAGGCAGTGCAACTAGGCTCATTGGTTTCCTAGCAATGCAATTAATCAGGAAGCCGGCCCGCAGCTGGTCCTAGCTGGTCTGGTCCTCGACAGTGCCCAGAACTGAACTGAGGCCTTTTCAGTGTTGAATAGAGTGGAAGAATTATTTCTCAGGTCTTGCTTACAACTCTCCCACTAATGCATTCCAGATGATGTTTGCTTTCTGTACAACAGTATTATGTTGTCAACTCATATTTAGTCTGTGACGTACTATAACCCCCAGGTCCTCTTCTGCAGCACTCCTTCCTAGGCAGACATTATGACTAGAAAAAGGCTAATGTAGTGCCAATCTTTAAAAAAGGGAAGAAGGAGGATCCTGGGAACTACAGGCCAGTCAGCCTCACCTCAGTCCCTGGAAAAATCATGGAGCAGGTCCTCAAAGAATCAATCCTGAAGCACTTACATGAGAGGAAAGTGATCAGGAACAGTCAGCATGGATTCACCAAGGGAAGGTCATGCCTGACTAATCTAATCGCCTTTTATGATGAGATTACTGGTTCTGTGGATGAAGGGAAAGCAGTGGATGTATTGTTTCTTGACTTTAGCAAAGCTTTTGACACGGTCTCCCACAGTATTCTTGTCAGCAAGTTAAGGAAGTATGGGCTGGATGAATGCACTATAAGGTGGGTAGAAAGCTGGCTAGATTGTCGGGCTCAACGGGTAGTGATCAATGGCTCCATGTCTAGTTGGCAGCCGGTGTCAAGTGGAGTGCCCCAGGGGTCGGTCCTGGGGCCGGTTTTGTTCAATATCTTCATAAATGATCTGGAGGATGGTGTGGATTGCACTCTCAGCAAATTTGCGGATGATACTAAACTGGGAGGAGTGGTAGATACGCTGGAGGGCAGGGATAGGATACAGAAGGACCTAGACAAATTGGAGGATTGGGCCAAAAGAAATCTGATGAGGTTCAATAAGGATAAGTGCAGGGTCCTGCACTTAGGATGGAAGAATCCAATGCACCGCTACAGACTAGGGACCGAATGGCTAGGCAGCAGTTCTGCGGAAAAGGACCTAGGGGTGACAGTGGACGAGAAGCTGGATATGAGTCAACAGTGTGCCCTTGTTGCCAAGAAGGCCAATGGCATTTTGGATGTATAAGTAGGGGCATAGCGAGCAGATCGAGGGACGTGATCGTTCCCCTCTATTCGACACTGGTGAGGCCTCATCTGGAGTACTGTGTCCAGTTTTGGGCCCCACACTACAAGAAGGATGTGGATAAATTGGAGAGAGTCCAGCGAAGGGCAACAAAAATGATTAGGGGTCTAGAGCACATGACTGATGAGGAGAGGCTGAGGGAGCTGGGATTGTTTAGTCTGCGGAAGAGAAGAATGAGGGGGGATTTGATAGCTGCTTTCAACTACCTGAAAGGGGGTTCCAAAGAGGATGGCTCTAGACTGTTCTCAATGGTAGCAGATGACAGAACGAGGAGTAATGGTCTCAAGTTGCAATGGGGGAGGTTTAGATTGGATATTAGGAAAAACTTTTTCACTAAGAGGGTGGTGAAACACTGGAATGCGTTACCTAGGGAGGTGGTAGAATCTCCTTCCTTAGAGGTTTTTAAGGTCAGGCTTGACAAAGCCCTGGCTGGGATGATTTAACTGGGACTTGGTCCTGCTTCGAGCAGGGGGTTGGACTAGATGACCTTCTGGGGTCCCTTCCAACCCTGATATTCTATGATTCTATGATTCTATGATTACCCATTTTGTGTAATATTTTGCAGTTGCTCTTACTGAATGGATCCTATTTATTTCAAACCATTTCTCCAGCTTGTCAAGATCATTGTGAATTCTAATCCTGTCCTCCAAAGCACTTGCAACCCCTCCCAGCTTGGTATCGCCCACATACTTTATACGTGTACTCTCTGTGCCAGTATGCAAACCATTTATGAAGATATTGAATAGAACTGGACCCGGAACAGATCCCTGTGGGACCCTACTCAATATGCCCTTCCTGCTTGACTGTGAACCATTGATAACTGCTCTCTGAGTATGCTTTTCCAATCAGTGTGCACTCACCTTACAATAGGTTTCTCCAGGCTATATTCCCTAGTTTGCTTATGACAAGGTCATGTGAGACAGCACCAAAAGCCTTACTAAAGTTAAGATATATCACATCTGCTGCTTCCCCCCCATCCACAAGGCTTGTTACCCTGTCAAAGAAGGATATGTGGTTGGTTTGACATGATTTGTTCTTGACAAATCCATGTTGACTGTTACTTATCACTTTATCTTCTAGGTGCTTACAAATTGATTGCTTAATTATTTGCCCCATTATCTTTCTGGGTACCGAAGTTAAACTTACTGGTCTATAATTCCCTGGGTTGTCCTTATCCTCCTTTATATAGATATGGACAGCTGGCCTCTCAGTTGGTGTGTTAATTCAGCTGCTTCTCCTCCTAGCTGGGGCATCCCTTCATTTGGACCTAATAGCGTAATTGATTTAGCCTCTTTCTCACACAGCCAGATTCCTTCGCAGTCAGTTTAGGGCTAGAAAATCAATCTGACGTGGATAGGGATGCGACACCATCTCTTCAAAGTACTGGGTTTAAGCAAAGAAAAGGCTGTCTGAGAATTCTGCTTTGGTTCCTCTGACTCTACGGCTGCTGAGTCTGCTGTCCAACTCACTACTTTTCTCTAGGCAGCTGAACAAAAATGGTTTCAGTAGAGACTTGCAAGGATAAAAGATGAAGGTGGAAGTTGGCAGCTTTTTCAGCAGGTAGGAAATAAGGCTTCCCATTTCTTACAGAATTTCTGCCTTCAGTTGTTGTTGCTGGATAATTCCAGGATTTAATGGGGATGCCTTCTGTAAGACCCAAGATATCATGCACCCCAGCAAATGGGCAAAGTGTTTTTTTTGTTTTGTTTTTTCATTTTATGATGCTGACCTAGCAGAGAGGAAAAATATATAAATTGGACTATCTGCCTCTCATTGGATTCTCTGCATAGTTTAGGCATTTCTGGGGAGTAACTATCTAAGTGACATTGCTAGATGCAGGAATATACAGAAAAGTCAGGCTTCTGTGAGCAAGAGTTGCCATGCGAGGATACGGATGGCATTTCCTTCCCTACCACGACTGGCCACTTTGCACACAAGTTGATTGTTTACAATGTAAATCATCAAATCATACTAGAATGACCACAGCAGTGCTTTCAAGATTCCATGGTCTGTGTTTGCCATGTGTGACAGGGTGGACTAGGCCCAGAGACCCCTGCTGGAGGCCTCAGTGTCCTGCCACACCCTGTCCCAGAGCGGAACAGAAGAGAGGTCCTCCAAGTGGGCTAGAGTTTCTGCAGGGGAAGCAGCCAATCAGGAGCCAGGAGGCCAAATAAAAAGGAGCAGCAGTGACAGCCAGTTCCTTGCTGGAGTTAAAGAGGTGCAACTGGTGCTCCTGGCCGGCCGGTCGGTCAAAGGAAATGGCAGCACAATGGACAGCTCAGTGCAAGTAGGGACTTGGGGAGTGAGGAAGAGCTCCTGGCTGGCTGCTGGGCCTGAGCTTAGAAGGGCCGTGTGCTAAGGGTGTGGTGTCGGTGAAGGCTGGGGCTGTGGGGATGTGGCCCTGGGAAGTGAAGGCAGTTTTGCTAAAGGGACTTGGTAGCATATGGCTGCTATTCTTTGGTTCCCTGGGCTGGGACCTGGAGTAGTGGGTTGGCCTGGGTCCCCCTCATAGGCCACTGGCGAAAGGCCTACAGTTGGCCAGCAGTAAACCTCCAGAAGGAGATTAATTGGTCAGCTAGGGCCAGAACAGACTAAAAGGGCAAAACCATTGCCTCCAGGGAGGAAGTGGTACAACCCAATACCAGGGCTGGGACTGGTTTAAAGAATGCAGACACACCCCACCAGAGGGAAATGCTTGCGAGAGGTGGGTGCCAATCCTGCTACACTATGTCAGAGAAGGCTCTCCTTTAACTGCTCCACTGCTGACTCTCCACTCCAGCATCTCTGCATCAGCCTTCCACTGAAATGCTGAGGTCCCTCTCCCAACACAGTGATGCACTGGGCTGTGCTTACCCAGCTCAGCTGATGCACCAAAGTGCACTAAAATGCAAAAACTCTCATGCTAAGTGGCTAAGGTAAGTGGGAAAGCGGGATACCGGGAGGAAGCACAGGCAGGAATGTCTGTGAGGGGAGGGCTCCTGCCTCATACTGGGAATGAGGGGCGATCAACAGGTTATCTCAAGTGCTTATATACAAATGCACAAAGCCTTGGAAACAAGCAGGGAGAACTGGAGGTCCTGGTGATGTCAAGGAACTATGACGTGATTGGAATAACAGAGACTTGGTGGGATAACTCACATGACTGGAGTACTGTCATGGATGGCTATAAACTGTTCAGGAAGGACAGGCAGGGCAGAAAAGGTGGGGGAGTAGCACTGTATGTAAGGGAGCAGTATGACTGCTCAGAGCTCCGGTACGAAACTGTGGAAAAACCTGAGTGTCTCTGGATTAAGTTTAGAAGTGTGTGCAACAAGAGTGATGTAGTGGTGGGAGTCTGCTATAGACCACCGGACCAGGGGGATGAGGTGGATGAGGCTTTCTTCCGGCAACTCACGGAAGCTATTAGATCGCATGCCCTGATTCTCATGGGTGACTTTAATTTCCCTGATATCTGCTGGGAGAGCAATACAGCGGTGCATAGACAATCCAGGAAGTTTTTGGAAAGCGTAGGGGACAATTTCCTGGTGCAAGTACTAGGGGAGCCAACTAGGGGGGGCGCTTTTCTTGACCTGCTGCTCACAAACCGGGTAGAATTAGTGGGGGAAGCAAAAGTGGATGGGAATCTGGGAGGCAGTGACCATGAGTTGGTTGAGTTCAGGATCCTGACGCAGGGAAGAAAGGTAAGCAGCAGGATACGGACCCTGGACTTCAGGAAAGCAGACTTCGACTCCCTCAGGGAACAGATGGCCAGGATCCCCTGGGGGACTAACATGAAGGGGAAGGGAGTCCAGGAGAGCTGGCTGTATTTCAAGGAATCCCTGTTGAGGTTACAGGGACAAACCATCCCGATGAGTCGAAAGAATAGTAAATATGGCAGGCGACCAGCTTGGCTTAATGGTGAAATCCTAGCGGATCTTAAACATAAAAAAGAAGCTTACAAGAAGTGGAAGGTTGGACATATGACCAGGGAAGAGTATAAAAATATTGCTCGGGCATGTAGGAAAGATATCAGGAGGGCCAAATCGCACCTGGAGCTGCAGCTAGCAAGAGATGTCAAGAGTAACAAGAAGGGTTTCTTCAGGTATGTTGGCAACAAGAAGAAAGCCAAGGAAAGTGTGGGCCCCTTACTGAATGAGGGAGGCAAACTAGTGACAGAGGATGTGGAAAAAGCTAATGTACTCAATGCTTTTTTTGCCTCTGTTTTCACTAACAAGGTCAGCTCCCAGACTGCTGCGCTGGGCATCACAAAATGGGGAAGAGATGGCCAGCCCTCTGTGGAGATAGAGGTGGTTAGGGACTATTTAGAAAAGCTGGACGTGCACAAGTCCATGGGGCCGGACGAGTTGCATCCGAGAGTGCTGAAGGAATTGGCTGCTGTGATTGCAGAGCCCTTGGCCATTATCTTTGAAAACTCGTGGCGAACGGGGGAAGTCCCGGATGACTGGAAAAAGGCTAATGTAGTGCCCATCTTTAAAAAAGGGAAGAAGGAGGATCCTGGGAACTACAGGCCAGTCAGCCTCACCTCAGTCCCTGGAAAAATCATGGAGCAGGTCCTCAAAGAATCAATCCTGAAGCACTTACATGAGAGGAAAGTGATCAGGAACAGTCAGCATGGATTCACCAAGGGAAGGTCATGCCTGACTAATCTAATCGCCTTTTATGATGAGATTACTGGTTCTGTGGATGAAGGGAAAGCAGTGGATGTATTGTTTCTTGACTTTAGCAAAGCTTTTGACACGGTCTCCCACAGTATTCTTGTCAGCAAGTTAAGGAAGTATGGGCTGGATGAATGCACTATAAGGTGGGTAGAAAGCTGGCTAGATTGTCGGGCTCAACGGGTAGTGATCAATGGCTCCATGTCTAGTTGGCAGCCGGTGTCAAGTGGAGTGCCCCAGGGGTCGGTCCTGGGGCCGGTTTTGTTCAATATCTTCATAAATGATCTGGAGGATGGTGTGGATTGCACTCTCAGCAAATTTGCGGATGATACTAAACTGGGAGGAGTGGTAGATACGCTGGAGGGCAGGGATAGGATACAGAAGGACCTAGACAAATTGGAGGATTGGGCCAAAAGAAATCTGATGAGGTTCAATAAGGATAAGTGCAGGGTCCTGCACTTAGGATGGAAGAATCCAATGCACCGCTACAGACTAGGGACCGAATGGCTAGGCAGCAGTTCTGCGGAAAAGGACCTAGGGGTGACAGTGGACGAGAAGCTGGATATGAGTCAGCAGTGTGCCCTTGTTGCCAAGAAGGCCAATGGCATTTTGGGATGTATAAGTAGGGGCATAGCGAGCAGATCGAGGGACGTGATCGTTCCCCTCTATTCGACACTGGTGAGGCCTCATCTGGAGTACTGTGTCCAGTTTTGGGCCCCACACTACAAGAAGGATGTGGATAAATTGGAGAGAGTCCAGCGAAGGGCAACAAAAATGATTAGGGGTCTAGAGCACATGACTGATGAGGAGAGGCTGAGGGAGCTGGGATTGTTTAGTCTGCAGAAGAGAAGAATGAGGGGGGATTTGATAGCTGCTTTCAACTACCTGAAAGGGGGTTCCAAAGAGGATGGCTCTAGACTGTTCTCAATGGTAGCAGATGACAGAACGAGGAGTAATGGTCTCAAGTTGCAATGGGGGAGGTTTAGATTGGATATTAGGAAAAACTTTTTCACTAAGAGGGTGGTGAAACACTGGAATGCGTTACCTAGGGAGGTGGTAGAATCTCCTTCCTTAGAGGTTTTTAAGGTCAGGCTTGACAAAGCCCTGGCTGGGATGATTTAACTGGGACTTGGTCCTGCTTCGAGCAGGGGGTTGGACTAGATGACCTTCTGGGGTCCCTTCCAACCCTGATATTCTATGATTCTATGATTCTATGATTCATGCTGAACATGTTCTGTGGCTGGTGGAAATTACATCACCACCATAAACAGACAATACACATGGTTCAATAGCTGACGACTCATTGTCTCTGGCAGAGCGGAAAGCAATGCATTAGCCTGTTCTCCATCTTAGAGCTATGCCCTGTTCTGTCTCTCTCACTGTACAGGCATTTTAATATAAATCTAGGCTATCCCTTCAGAGCTCTGACCTGCTACTTCAGCTCTGCCTCCTCCCACTGTTTGGCAGCTGATCACAGCACTGTGTGAGAAGAACTGGCTTGATACAGTGCTGGTTTCAAACTTGGCATAAGGAGGGAGCAGGCAGCTGGTGTGAATGCACTGGTAGACCATGCAAGGGAAGATGTGTGGGGTGGGAAACAGGGATGGAATGATGATGAAGAATAGGGTGAAGAATGGCTCTTCGAGTCATCAAAATTACAGGTTTCTAGTTTCTTTGAAGAAAGACTCATTGCCATCAGGGCCATTCACCCCAGCTCCTGCTTGGTAGAGAAGGGCTTTATCTTGGCTGCTCAAGATTTGTTGGAAGCAACTGAAATTTTTTTTATCTTCACAGGCTAAACAGGTTTGAAATGAAGACTAAGTTAAAAGTTATCACCTAGCCGCCACTACCGAGTGCCCTGCAGAGGAAGGCAGTTTTGGATATGCTCTTTGGGGTAGGGACTGTGTCTTTGTAAGGGCTGGTACAATACCACACATGTGGCCTCTGGGAACTATTGTAATATAAATATTAAATAATTTAGGCTCACCTATCTGGGTATTTACCAGATCCCTATCACCATAGTAACTAAGCACCTCATGAATACCAGTATCTAAGCACCTCATGAATACCAAATCCTCAGCTGGTACAAATCAGCTTACCTCCACTGACTTCAATGAAACTATGCCCACGTGCGCCAGCTGAGGATCTGTGCTAATGAGTGTATCCTCTCCACTTCCCCGTTGAGTAGGGAAGTATGACTATCCCCATTTTGCACAGAGAGACTAAGTGACTTGCCAAGGCCCACACAAAGGCTGCGTAAGAGCTGGGAATTCTACCCAGCTCTAAGTCACAAGCCAGTGCCTTCACAACAAGACTATCCTTGCCCTCTGCTGGCCAGCTTTCTGATTTTCCCCCACTGAGTCCATACCAGTCTTGAGGAACTGTATCTAGAGGACGGGAAAATGTGTGGGAGAAAGGCAGACCTACCCCACACAAATGGAAGAACTAGAAGGAAACTCCATGTGCTGACACTCAGTTTCTAATATTCAGCTAGGAAATAATCCACACAGAAGGGGTGGGTCTCTGTGTTTTTATAGGTCCTACAAAAATCAATTTTTGTTTCATTTTGTTTTTAATTATTGCACGGCAGCAAAGGAGAAAATTTAAGAAGAAAACTCGATTTTTAGTATCTAGGTTTATTATTGCTTTCATACAGACCAATTGGGGGTGGGGGCAGACAGTAAGTGTAAATACCAGATTAAGAGCTACCCAATTTTGTTACTGGAAAAGTAGTAGTTTCTAGGCCATTCAGCTCATTGCAAAAGAGATGAGACTTTGTGGACCAATAACAAAAATGAATACATTGCGGGTTTCATCTTCAGCCAAAGGAACACCAATCAAAGCAGCTGTTGCACTTCCACATCTCAGACCAGAGTCCCTCATTTGATTATATTTTTTCTTGCAAATTTCTCCACTGACATACTTGGGGTTAAGTGAGCCTGGTGTGGGCAGCGTTTCCCTCTAGTGGATGGCCTACAGAAAGGATAGGAACCAGATACTGCTGCCAGCTGAAGGCTTTCTCCTTTGAATCAGCTACGTGAGCCCTGTGGTTCTGAAGCTGAAACAAAATGGTTCTTATCCCAGCTCCCCTGTGGGATTTATAGAACTGTGGTTGTAGTACATGCATTCATCCTACCAAGATTTCTGGTTGGGTTTTTTTGGTTTTTTTAAAGGAATTCTGGCTCCTCAGCAGCTTCTTTCAAACTCCTCACTCCTTTGTTTTTCATGCTGTGAAACTGGAGTCCTTAGGAGAGGCATTCAGTTATGCACCATGGATAGCAAGAACAAGGTCAGTTTGCAGCAGAACTGATCATCTCCAAGTCTACGGTTGATATCATTGAGATATACTGAGTGACAGCTGCATTCCTGGGAAGAGGCTCATGCCTGACAGATGTGTCTGAATTCTCTGATTACATTCCATCATTGGTAAATAAGTATAAAGTGGAGGACATCATTTATCAGGATTCCAGGGAAGCATTTGATACTGAACCATGCAGGATGACTTATAAAGTAAGAAAAAAATTGGCAACATAAGAGGGATATCAATAAAGAGTATAGTCCAAGGAGCAGAGATACAGACTATCAGGGTTGGAAGGGACCTCGGGAGGTATCTAGTCCAACCCCCTACTCAAAGCAGGACCAGTCCCCAACTAAATCATCCCAGCCAGGGCTTTGTCAAGCCTGACCTTAAAAACCTCTAAGAAAGGAGATTCCACAACCTCCCTAGGTAACCCATTCCAGTGCTTCACCACCCTCCTAGTGAAAAAGTTTTTCCTAATATCCAACCTAAACCTCCCCCACTGCAACTTGAGACCATTACTCCTTGTTCTATCATCTGTGACCACTGAGAACAGTCTAGATCCATCCTCTTTGGAACCCCCTTTCAGGTAGTTGAAAGCAGCTATCAAATCCCCCCCATTCTTCTCTTCTGCAGACTAAATAATCCCAGTTCCCTCAGCCTCTCCTAATAAATCATGTGCTCCAGCCCCATAATCATTTTTGTTGCCCTCCGCTGGACTCTTTCCACTTTTTCCACATCCTTCTTGTAGTGTGGGGTCCAAAACTGGACACAGTACTCCAGATGAGGCCTCACCAATGCCAAATAGAGGGGAATGGTCACGTCCCTCGTTCTGCTGGCAATATCCCTACTTATACAGCCTAAAATGCCGCTAGCCTTCTTGGCAACAAGGACACACTGTTGACTCATATCCAGCTTCTCGTCCACCGTTACCCCTAGGTCCTTTTCTGCAGAACTGCTGCCTAGCCATTCGGTCCCTAGTCTGTAGCAGTCCATGGGATTCTTCCTTCCTAAGTGCAGGACTCTGCACTTGTCCTTGTTGAACCTCATCAGATTTCTTTTACCCCAATCCTCTAATTTGTCTAGGTCCCTCTGTATCCTATCCCTACCCTCCAGCGTATCTACCACTCTTCCCAGTATAATGTGGGCTGGACAAGGGTTTGTATTAGTAAAGGATAATGCTCAAAGTAATTTAATTTTCTGATCTAACAAAACTGGATACATGGGACCAGGTGTGAGGAAAGAGCACAGGCACATAAGCCCAACAAACTGATTTTAAATGAAACTGAAGTCCAAGCAAGGTAATACACTTAGGAGCCAAAAGCAATCAGAAGCAATATTCTACAAGCTGATTGTACAATGTAATCTATCACGCCAGCCTCAACGTCACAATCCTATATTAAAGGACAGCTGAACAGACTTCACTGGAAGCTGTATATTGTTATGGCAAACGTGTATTGTTGGATTATTGGGCGAAGGATAGAAACTTGCCATAAAGGGATTAAGCCAAGTAAGCCTTTGACAAAAATTGCCTTATATGAGCATGGTCATGAAGGGATACTTGAGTAGTCATGGGCACACTCTTTTGTCTGGGGACAGAATCCAGGAGGCCCAGCCACTGTGAACTTTGGCTATGGTAGGACAAGGTGCTGGACATGCATTGTGCAGCGTACTGGCTGGAGAGAACAAGAGAAGGTGTTTTGTGTCCAAGTCCAACTGAACTAACCCATGGCCAAGACTGAGAATAAAAGAGGCCGTTTGGTGACAGGGTAAAGTTTTGGGCTGGGTGTTTCTGGGCTATAGTAGAAGGCTTAGAATGCTGGATTCAGAGCGAGAAAGGCAGAAAGAGAAACTTCTGGTCAAAGGATCGGGACACAGCTGTACGTCTGCTGAGTTTCTCTAGACTGCATTGTCTGGGAAGGGGGATTGATGCTCTTGTTGCCACCTTTCTTCGGGGCAAACAGGACATGTACCTAGTGTGAATAAAACAGAGTAGTGATAATTCTCTGTCTCACTGATATCTCGCCCAACGAGTCACCAACCCATTGTAAGATGCCAACTGCTGAAGACGCAGGGAACCATTCTCAGTGATGCACCAAGGAAAAAGGTCCTGTATTTTAAGCGAGAGAGAGAGACTGTGAGATGGGTTCCCAGTAACATGAATAAATCCCAGTAAATACCAGACTTAAAGTCTGTTCTTAGCCACTAATGGAAGACCTGATCCAAAAGCTTGCTGGAATAAATGCTGCAGCAAGCAAAGATGAATGAGATAGTGTTAAATACCATGAGACAAGGGTATTAACCTTTCATCCTGACTCGTGTCAGGTGACTGGGGCCTGGACATAAAAGTTCTGTGTCCTGCACTTCACACCCTTATAGCTGGGCCATGGGAGGCTTTTTATGTGAAAATCAGAATTTTAAAATCAACGTATTGATGTAGAGGAACCTGTCAGCGCACCAGTAACAAACTTGGCCTTGTGTTCGAAGCTGACTTGCCGGATGCTGCCAAAGATCACAGCCTTGCGCTGCATCAGCAATACTGCGGTAGGAAACATTATACTGAAAACACACCAGGAAAGAGACACCAAAGCAAAGGACAACAAGGCAAGGATATTAAAGCATTTGACGCAATGTGGAGCAGCATTTTTTTTAAATGAACTAGACTGAAGTGGACAGGCCAGTTCGGATAAAATAAGAACCGATCTGAAGTTCCACCTAAACTTGGATCTGATCACTTTGTGAGAGTTCAGAAAAGTTTCTTTTGCCCGTTTTAACTTTTCGTCCTTTCTTCCCTCCCTGGTTCCATGTGGCCCCCAGAAGGGACAGAGATGAAACATCCTGACAGTTCAGTTTGCTTTGATGCAGGTAGAGCCAGATATCGCAAGAAAGAGAATCCCAGGCCAATTCTGCAGATACACTACACAGAGCCTTGTCAACTTTGGCCTGAAATCTGAACCAAAGCTTTTGGGGTTTGCCTGTCACTGAGAGGGCCTAAGGCTAGATTGACTCTAGATCAGCGGTTCTCAAACTTTAGCAACCTGAGGACCCCCCCAAGCTAGCTTCTAATTTTTCCCAGAAGTGCTCAATCCCCGCTCAGCTCCAGGCCCTGCCCCCACTCCACCCCTTCCCCAAGTGCCCCGCCCCACCCCACCTGTTCCCACTCCCACTTCACCCCTGCCCTTCCTCTTCCCTGCCTCTTTCCGCCCCCTCCCCCAAGCGCGCCCCATCCCAGCTCCTCCCCTTCTCTCCCAGCACCACCTGCACGCCGCTGAACAGCTGTTCCGCGGCATGCAGGAGGCACTGGGAGGGAGGGGGAGGAGTTGATCAGCAAGGCCGGCGTCCCCGGACATGACTCATGGACCCCCTGGAGCTGGACATGACTCACGGACCCCCTGGAGTACCCCTGTGGACCTCCAAGGGTCCACAGACCCCAGTCTGAGAACTGCTGCTCTAGATGTTACAGGAAGGTATAGGGGACCCTCAGAGAGGACAATGGTGGGTTGCTGCTACCTTCCCTCTTGTAAGGCTTCTGCCAGGAGGTGTCAGCTGTAATTCTCCACTGGAGGCTGAGTAGGGGTTGCAATTCCCTGTGCATCGCCTGGTCACAGCCACCTGCTTTTTACGCTTCACTGGCTCCCTGTGGACACTCCGGTCACAGTGAAGATTACAAATATTTTGTGATGTAAGAGGCCTCCACCAGGACAGAAGCTGGCACAGATCCTTTCCTCAGTTAAACCAATGTGGTTTACCAGGTTACAGGGTTGTGTGTTAGAGCTCTGGGGACAGATTCACCACCTTCATCCTTCCCTGGGTGGAACCATATCCTATCACTCAGACTGCGTCTTTGGGCTGCAGGCCCCATGATAACATGTCAGGCCCAAAAGTTCCTGGCACACCTAAGCCCTTTTCCTCTGGGAGCCTGTGGCCTGGGACTGACTAAAGTGACTCAAAACCAGCTCCTTCAAAACAAAGTATTATTTGTGCCTTCCCCCAAGGGTACATACATAGCATGCAGAAGCAGGGGACAAGACACCAACAGGGCTGGCTCTGAGCTGACCTTCATTCTTTCTTTGAGGGAAGTTCTCCTCAGACCAGACACCTCTACTCCTGGCCTGGGAGAGACAGACAGCCCTTGCAGCATTCCCGCAGGGCGTCTCTGACGCAGGCTCGCTGGCAGCCACTCTAGATAAGGGCCTTTCAGCATTTCCTGCCCCTGTTGAGCCTCGGCCCTGGCCTGAGAACAGTAAACCTGGTAGCCCAGCCAGCGTCTGGCAGCTGGGCATTTCCTAATTAATAGCTCCCCCATTGCTCCCTTAAGGCTCTCAGTATTCTCCTTGGAGGTGCCTTAGCTCTGTCCTGATTTCATTTCCTCTTTGTTTCCTCCTAACCGCCTCCTTTGATTTAACTTCATGCAGTCAAGCAGGAGAATATCAAGTAGGTAAACAAATATGGTGCATACAATATTCATAAGAAATAATACTCCCTCATTCTCCCCAGGGTATCAGTGGTCAGGCATTACTCTGATAGGACAAGGTACCAACAGTACTACCTTTCGGAGGTATATTCTCATCATAACACATAGGGATTTAAGCATATTATTCTCCTTAGTCTTACCAGAATTTGAGCACATCAATTCCCAGGCACAAAGAACACTCTGTATATTCCTTGCAGGCTTTCAGGAAACTCTATTAAATGTCCATGATAGAAGAGTGCTACTAAATTCATGCCACATTTGGAAATTAAGAGACATATCCTCACCCAGTGCAAACTGATGTGGCTCCATCAACTTCAATGGGGCTACTTAAGTAGACGCCAGCGGAGAACATGGCCCACTCTGCCTTACAAGTGGCAGCTGTCGATTAGAACAGGAGGTTTTCTAGGAATATGCAAGAGTCCGAACTGAAAAGAGTTCTGGTCTTGTAGTTACTACACTGGTCTGCAGCCGAGGTGGTCTAGGTTCAATGCCTTGGGCAGTTATTTAATCTGTCTGTAACATAGCTCCCTATCTGCAAACATGCAGCTATTAATCAGCTGTCTGTCTTGTCTATTTAGATAGTAAGCTCTCTGGGGCAGAGACTGCCTCTGGCGATGTATCTATACATTGGCTAGCAAAATCGGACCCTGATCTCAGCAGTGGCCTCTGGTGCTACTATCACATTAATGACAAATAAAATCTTAGCTTACAATTTCTGACAATCTCCCTCGAGGCCCCAGCCTACCTGGCTGCTCAGAGAGCTGTCAACATTCTTTTGTGCAGGTTGTCATTGTTATCAGGGCGAAGGGAAATACCAGATCATTCCAGCAGAGACAATGTGTGCAACCAAAAATAGCTGATAGATAGGTGCAAAAATACACTGTTTTCACTCTTCCAAGGATGAAGGTGCAAATTCTATAATTGTCGACTGTACTTCCTGATTTTTCCACTGACTGATTATTGCCAAGTATTTCAGGTAGGCACAGCCATCCAGACAGATTGATGTGCCTTGTCTCTGTAGTGACAAACGCGATGCCTGACAGATGTGTTTTGCTCTAAATGATCCTTACTATCATTCTGCGTCTTAAAAAATTTAAACACCCAGTAGAGAAAAACTTAGCTTGTCATCTATATTTGCTTTGGCTAAATGAGATCATCCATTAACAAGGACAGGAAGTAGAATACAGCCCTCATATCGCACCTGGGCTGCTTACAAGTAGTAGCTGAATTAAGTTTAGGAATTTAAATTAGGGAACATCCTTGAGCAACAAGGATTTCAGTTAGAAGGATAATTTGTTTTTTAAAAGGAAACACAGAGTCGTAGGCCAGCCCATTTTGTTGCACTAAGTATTAAGGAAAAAGGAGATTGTAAGAATCTAGGTTGTCATGGTGCTGTAAATTTGTGTAATGGGAGACAGAAGATGAAGTGTGTGTAGACATACAAACAGGGGGTCAGACCCTGGCTCTGCTGCAGTGGGAGCTTTGCCATTAACTTCAATGTGGCCAAGATTTTGCTTCATCTACAGGGTGTTGCTTCATGTTTAGGGGCCATTATGGGTATCTCTGCACAGCCCACGGAAGCGAGCCTCTGAGCCCGGGTCAGCAGACTTGGGCTAGCAGGGTTCACACCAGTGCTCCAAAAATAGCTGTGTAGACAGCACCTTGAAGTTGCATCTCGGGCAGAAGCTTGGACTCTGAAACCTAGGGCGAAGACTAGAGTTCAGAGCCTGACCTGCAATTTCAAAGCCCTGTGTACACAGCTATTTTTAGAGCACTACCGCCAGCCCCTCAAGCCCAAGTCTGCCGACCCAGGCTATGAGGCTCTCCTCCACAGGCTGCGGAGAAAGTAAATCAGGTGTATATGTCACTTGAAGTGTCTTTATTTAATAGTTCTGTCTAGATTACAACACAAGAAGGTTTTATCAGTAAAAATAAACTAAGAGTCAGTATGCAACTAAGTAATCAAATTTGACAAATGGAACGTCACCTCTTCCTGATCTTCATTATTGTCATATCTTCCTGCGTCTGTCTGCCTCTCTCGTCTCTCCTGTTCATAGTTATTGCTTCTTTCTTCTAGATGCCTCCTGAGGCTCTGGCCTGGAAACTCCCTTGTTAACTCAAGCTATCACAGCATTAATAAAGCAAAGGCCTCACAACAAGAATAAGGATGGGGCTCTGGCATTCACAATGTTTCCAGTTTACTTGGTGACATGGAGTTCCAAAGGTTGGAATTTATTCTCCCTTTTCACCCCCTATGCTACATAAAAGAATAGAAGAATGATGGCCTGCAGAGTCCCAGGCCACTGGACCACAGGAAATGCCCTACAAAGCTAGAGCTGCATGCATGACCAATTTATCAATTCAATGGCCATGTCATAGATCAGGGCAACTGAACCTGTGTTCCCCCTCTACCGTCCAGCAAGGGCACCAACTCCAGGCTACCATCACTTCTCTCCCTTCTGACTGGGGTTTTTCCAAGCTGCACAGTTCCCTGCCTACACTGTGATTTCCCTAGCAAAGGAGAGACTGCCTAAGCAAGCTTGTTTTGCCTTCTCTTCAGAAATGGTTAACAGTGTAATTACCAGAGTTAATCTACCGCACAGCTCTTTTTAAGCAAGCATATTTTATTCTTAAGGTAAAAGCAATGCAGAGAAAAGATTTTAAAAAAAACTATAAAAGAACCTACACACATGTAATAAGCCTTCCAGAGATCACCCCAACTCTAATATGGCCTCTGGCATGTGAACAGCCCTTCAAATCCTGCACAAGGGTTTTTTGTGATTTTAAGTTCATAACAGCCTTTGCTCAGAACAAGCACTCCCATGAATCTGTGAGTGAGTCCTTTACACAGTTTGGGGAATTTGAAAAACCATGAATAAACAGCCAGACGTTGGGTCTCCTCCCCAGGGAGAAGCTTGAAATGGCTGAGTTCTTTCAGAACTGGAGGAGTCACATTAGCATCTCCCCCCCTCCTCCTACAGGCTTCCCAAGAAACCCATGTAACTGTAACAGTTCACATTGTTTCAAAATGTCCTTTCAAGTTCCTAACATTTCCCAAGGTTTCCATTAATCACATCTCCTAGAGAATTTACATACAATATCCAAACAATTGTCTTTTAATACAATGGACCCCGAAAGATATTAAATTTAATTCAGTAACGTTTATCCAGGATATTGCAGAAAATGGCATGTGACAAACAGGGAAAAAACAAAAAAGTGAAAAAAATAGTTTTGGGTTGACCCAAAATGAAGAAGTAAAAATTATGGGTATATCTGCACATTGTTTTGGGTTGAACTAAACATTTTATTGGACCATTTCATTTTTAGTGGGTTTTTTTATAACATTTAAAAAAAACAAAGAGAAGTAGCTTTCAAAATGCAATGTCATTTCAAATTGAAAAATCAAAACATTTCATTTTAAAAATGTGGTGATAAAATGCTTTGAGTTTTGAGGATCTGTTGTTTTTCCTGACCAGAAAAAAATTCATTCAATTTGATATGAATTTACTCAATGTTTTGTTGTTGTGAATCTGCATTTTTCATCAAAAACATGTTTTGGACAAAAAATGTTGCTTAGCTCTATAAAAACTCATATCTTGTCACTCTCTACAAGCCTCATCCAACTCTCACTGATACAAGTTAGGCCTTTCCATTTGAATCAATGCTTGATTCTGCTTTCATCAAAGTAAGGGACAAAACTCCCTGTGGGAACTAGTCAGGGCTCTCAGTAATGTGGGGCTTTGGACTGAAAACCAACCACTTCAGCAAACTACTTAAACACTTGCATACTCCCATCAAAGTCACTGGCACTACTCATGTGCGTAAAGATCTTGCTGACTCTATCAATCATAGATACTACAGTGGCTCCCGTTTAGGGTCTGAGCACCTTGCAATCTTTAATGTATTTCTCCATCTCACAGGGGTGTGTGAGGATAAGTACTGTTATCCTCTCTGCACATATGGGAACTGAGGCACCGAGACAAAAGACCAGATCCACAAAGGTATTTAGGTACCTAACTCCCATTGAAACCAATGGGAGTTAGATGCCTTTATACTTTTGAGTCTCTGGGCCTAAGTGTCTTTCAGAGAATGTCTGTGAGATAGCAAGGGATTGAACCCAGGTCTCCCAATTCCCAACCCTGTTAAATAAGGATACATCCAGTGGCCTAGGTAGCTCTGTCACTCACATTAACATTTCCCTGCATGTACGTTATGTTAAGATATAGTGGCAACTCTTTACACGCGCAGTGATTTCATTTGGAAATTCAATATATTGGTCTGATTCTAACCTCATTTCAAAGTCAAGTTCCCCTGACCCAATGCCTCCTTGGGGCTGACATAGTTAATACGTCACTGGTACACAAGGGACTGGGAGTGATGTGACCAGCATAACGTCCAATCACCTTTGCCTGCCCTACCTCTATGGACCAGGTACCTATTGTGCATCTAGGGGAACTACAGGGGGCCTTTCAGTGTGAGTTGCAAACCCAAACCCTTCAGGGCTGTAGCCAAGCAGTTTAACTGCTCAGCAACCACACCTGATTTACACCAGTATAAATCCAGAGTAACTCCATTGAAATGAAAGGAGTTGGTTTGATTTACACCAGAATAAGGGAGCTCAGAAGCCTTATTTTTTAAAAAGTAACCAAAGAGCCTGAAAAAATTTCTGATTTTTGAAAGCATCCCAACCTGTCAAACCTCTCTTCAATTTGTTTTCACAGGACTTAACACCAGCCACATGGACTTCAAAATGAATTTGAAAAAATTAATCTCTTCTTAGCTGACACTTTAAATGTCAAGTTTGAGCCTGGAGTACATTTTCACAGTCAAGTTATAAACCCTCTGAAAACTGGATTTAATAATGGTAATGCTGACAAAGACTTTGCCACAGCAAAGCTGGTGGGTGCCACTCTAGTGTACCTATAACACAGCTGGACTGAAAAACAGATACAGTGATTTATGGTTACTAGCTTGCTGCATTTCAAAAGGTTTTGTAATTTAAAGGACTTATTTTTTTGATACTGGCTAGAGTCTGGATCAACAGACAGATTAATGATTATAGTTTCTCCCTGTTATTTTATTAGACTCACTCAGGGAAATTATTATTGTTATTATGAATGGGAATTGTATACTAATTTCCCGTGCACCAAACTAAAAATTTACTCCATTGCATCCATCAAAGCAGCAGTGTTATAAAACATAAAAGTTGAACTTGCTGTGACTGTTAGTATAGTGAGTCTAAAAAGTGTTATGTGGTAGGTACCGGGAGCCGGAGTAAGTTTCTTCCTTCAGAGCTTGTTTATGCCTCAATCCAGCAAACACTTAAGCACATGTTTAAGTCCCACTGGAGTTAATATAGGCTTTAAACATATGCTTAAAGTAAAGCACATGCCTAAGTACCTGCTGAATTGAGGCCTTTTATAAAACTAAGTGAAAGTGGGGCCATATGATGGCCATATAAAGTCACAGAAATGAAGGACAGACAAGTAGTTAATATATAAAGATGTCATCCATCATATGATGCAGTTGTTGTGTCCCGGGTTGCTCAGCTGCACATCACTGATGACTGCCCTCTGACCAGATCTGATGGTGGCTGAGGGCTCTGCTCTTCACTGATGAAGCGACCGCAAACTGGCTTGGCAGATAAGAAGCTCTCCTTGAATCAAAGCACTGAGAACAGATATTAAGGTCTAGCTCTTCTTGACAACGTCCTGGCTGGGATGATTTAGTTGGGGTTGGTCCTGCTTTGGGCAGGGGGTTGAACTAGATGATCTCCTGAGGTCTCTTCCAACCCTAATCTTCTATGATTCTATGAACACCTGCACAGAGAACGATAAAGACCAGTTCCTGGAAATTCTTAGTCCTGGGGCTACTTTTTACTCACATGAATAGCAAAGGCGTGCACTGGGCTCAGGGTAAACCTGAGATTCTTTGGTCTCCTCTTGGGTTGTTCCAAATACCTGGTCAGGACTCTGGAATAGATCATCACTGGACAGTACAGCTGCATCATGGAATGGAACGGAATCCATGAGGCTCCAACACAACATCACTGCACAAGAATGCTGCATGATGGCAACACAATGCCGAAGCATCACATTACGGCTGTACCACTAAGCAACATCACAACGTAAGAGAAGATATTGTATGGGTCACTGCTATAGCCAATGATAATAGACCATGGGCTTGCAGTTCACCATGACTGGAGGTAGATCAAGGATGAGTGCCCCAACGTATCTGGGAGATATTATGTTGCATTAGCTAGAGGAGCCTTGCCTTCCATCCTGGCTTTCCTAAGTTTTTGTCCATCCTACTCATTCATCCTGAGCAGGAAATCCAGTCCAGTTTATTGAATGTTTATTAATAGACATTCATGATGTCAGAGCATATATAGCAATAAACATTTTGAGACTGAGTAAATGCCGAAGTGGAGCCGAGGTTAGAGATAAGTGAACAGAGAATCATTTATTCAGCGAGTTTTGCCTCTTTCACTGATCCTGAGTTTTCCCCGGATGAGATCACAGTTTTCTCAGATTTACTTGTTACTCCAGATTATTTACAGAGTATTGGCACAAGCTCTGTGTGCCACGTAAGTCCCTCATAGGCCCGATTTTGATGGCATAAGAAGGCTGCACTTCCATGTCTGCAAATATTTTCCCAAAAGAAAGGAGAACACAGGAGAAGCAAGTTCATTATTTTATTTGAGAAAATATTCACAGAAAATGTTGAGTTACTCACTTGGCTCTGGGTGAGGTGTTTGATAAATTCTGATATCTAAAGATGATATCATCAAATTATTTTATTATTATAATGAATTATGAGAGTTGGTCAGAAAATGGGATTTTTACCTGTTCAAAATTTTGACAAAATATTTTTTCCTTTTTATCAAAATTTTATTTCAACTTTTTGTTGAAAAACTGTTTTGGTTTTTGTGTTTGACCTATATATATATATATATATTTTTATTTTTTTTTCAGGGAAGGCAGACATTTTTTTGTGAAAAATTTTGATTTGTCTAAAATCCAGTTTTCCATTAAACAAATGCAACAGAATTTTTTTTTTACCAGACTTAATAATGATAGTATTATTTTTGCAGTAGCATAGAAGTGCCCAGTGGTTTATAATGCAGATAAAGATGGGCTCCCTGTCTTGAAGATCTTTTCAATCTATGCAAATGGGTAGAAGGGACAATTCAGGGAAAGAATGCTGTGATTATGGAGTAGCTCTGGAGGCTAATGCACCTCTTAGAGGTAATTCAGAGAGAAGACACCAACTGGATATTCTAATTATAATATTTGAAACAACATCTATGCAACCCACATTACTGCAGTGTATCCCACTGTAGTGGCTGGTCCACAGAAGGAGTTAAGGAGTCTGCCACAGCCGCCACACAACGGAGTTTCCAAGAGTTGGTCAAAATTTTTTTACAAAATTTTTTCTTGTAAACCAAAAGTCATGCTTAAAAATGAAAAACCCACATTTTTAAATCATTTTTAAATGAAAAACTTAACATTTTCAGGTTCAATATTTCATTGAAAAAAAATTTTGACTTCAAATTTGGGGGAATTTTTTTTTTAATAACATTCCAATGAAAGTTAGTTGGCATTTTTTGAACAGCTCTTGGATTGATCCAATCCATTGGATTGCTCAAGCAGTAGCAGCTCATACTGCTGGATGGAGAGATCTGGAGGTCAATCCCTGCTCAGAGCCTATAGCAAGGGACTGTCGCGTCAAAGCGTAACCATTTCGTTTCTAATCAATGTATTAGTAGAAACAGGCTGGTCAGTAGAAGGAGCAGTTTTGAGGTGCCATTTTTGTTGACTGATGTGGTGGCAAGTTTGAAATAGATGGCAAAACCTTTGGAAAGTTTTGCTGTTTCTCCTAGCTTTGTAATGGCTTTAGAAAGAGTTATTATTGTTGCTCTCTTCTGGGCAAGCAGCACTGAGATTAAAGTTTACTGGTGGCATTATGTTTCCAGAAAAGGGGCTGGGAGGTGGGATGAACTTTCCTTTGTTTTATGTTTTATTTTTACTGTTGATGTGGAAACAGTGCAGAAAAGTCATCTGCTGTGATTTTTTTCTGCCAAGGCAGCTTCCTACACTCTCATCCGTGCTTGTCAGGTACAGCATCTAACATGCAAGGTCCCTGATCCCAGGCTGCAATTTCTAACTGCTACAGCAATAAAATAATAATAATAATTAATAGTAATAAGCCCTTGAAGATTCTCAAACATAGCCCAGGATCCGAAGTTCACCAAGAATTTGAACCGGATTCACATGGCTTGCATGGTCAGAGTCTATTTCTAACAACAGGCTGGTTCAGCTGAACACGTCAAATTCAGTTGGGATTTGTGCTCTGTATTTAAATGTTTACGTTTTAAAAAGTAGTTGTGTAAATAGGCAGGTGTATATCTTCTCATTACGTATTCCGCGGCAGTTTCCCTGGAGTCAAATTAAATGGTGAGCGCTGAAGAATCCTGATACACAAAGCATTCCAAGTGGCCTGGGATTATGACATAACGGTTCAATTTATAGTATAAACCCTCTTGGGGAGCTAGAAAATGTCTCGCAGCTCTAGACTCATTTTGCACAAGTAAGCAAACAACATCTTAAGTTTACATAGCAAATTACAAAGTTGGCCAAATCCTTCCCTTGGATTTGCATATAAATTCTCCATTAGAGACAAGAGAAGTTACATTTGTGTATCCAAAGGAATAATTTGGCTATATATATATATATTATACATACTACTCATACATGTTATTTACATATAACTCTATATCTGTGTAACACAAATACACACACACCCCACTTCAGTTACCTCTGGACGGAGCTCAACAGCTTTTGAACAATGTACTGTATGAGAAGATATACTGGCTCTCTGGGGTACAGGATTGTCAGGGAGCCCCAGGACTCCAGGCTACCATTAGAAAGGCAAGAATTAGTAGACAAGGAACAGAGGCAGCTGGAGTCTAGTAGCTTTGCAAAACACCTGGGGAAGTGAAGTGGCTCCACTTCTGGGAGCGGCTCAAAAGACAAATAACAACTGTAAGGAAGATGAACGATCTGGTCACTGCGTCTGCTACCTTAGTTAGTCCCTGCTCCTAGCATATCCCTCACTGTAATTTAGAAACACCAGGTCCCTCTCTTCCTTATCGATCAGGTCCAAGTGCCAAGAATCCAGCCTAAAACATTTCAGGCAAGTCAGATTATCCACAAAATGGTACAGGCTACAGGCAAAATTTAACAAACCAAACACACTTTCAATACAAACCAAAGGGCTAGGGTAATTGTCTCATTTACTTCAATGCCAAACAGCCATCTTTTCCTCAAATAGCCAGCAGTCACCTCTCTAGATCATCTCAGAGCTTTATGCCTCTCCAGATTTGTTGAAGTAAAATAATCTTTGGAGAAAGATTTGCCACCTGAAGCATTTTGCGACTCTAACAATTCCCATAAAACAATAGGGCACCCACTGTTTGAGTATATGTTACGTCTCCCTCTAGTGGCTGGTTCTCATAATAACCTTCTTGAGCTATCAGTGACTGATGTTACTCTTTTTACTCATAAAAGCATGTGCTTTTAACGCTGGAGGTCCAGGATTCATTCTCTGACTATGACCTGTTGATGGGGGTCGTTATACTTACACTGTTGTTCATTAGAGACTGTGATAATATTTTAAATGTCTATTCAGATTTGCGGGGGTGGGAAGGAGAAGGAAGTGAGAACAAAAGTACATTGCATGCTGTATCTTGGAGAATATATCACCATGGCCCTGAGACTTTACAGTCTGTGTACTTTAAAAAAATGTAATTTCATTCTGCTTTGAATTGATGCTGTGGTTAAAAAAAGCTTTAATTTTTAATTATGTTTCAGTTCCAGGGTGTCTTCAATTTGAGGGCAATTTTAATAATTAACGAGGATGAGCTAGCATAGCATATTAAAAACACTCCCCAAAATTACAGCTCCTAAATCATTGTGTTGTAATATAACTGCTCTCCCAAAATGGAGCTTTATGAAAATTAACAGCTTCATAGATACAACTTAACATGAACTATAGCCTCCTCCACTCACAACTGAACCTCTACAGTCCACGTACAGGATTCATTCCTGGTGTAATTCCATTGACTTAATATTTTACATAAAATGGCTCTCCCATTTATTTTTAAGGCATTACAAAATTGTCTTTGGGAATCTTGCCCTCTGACTGGTTGCCAAACTGACCAACACAACACCATGACTCAAACGCTGTCTTCAATTAGACCCATGCAACCCAGCGAGTCAAATTCAGAAGTAACAAAGAATGGTATAAATTGTGCACTGGTAAGTCAGTAGAAGTAACTGAAGATGATCCAAAAGCTGTGGTCAAGAACTCAGATTCTTTCGAAATTCAAAAGTAATATTTTGTAAAGCCTAGAGCTCAAGTGGGATTAACAGACTGTAAGCCTTTTACTAGCCCTCTGTTCAACTGTGAACTTCACCCTGAGAATTTTCCCCTCTATCTATAAGTCAACTACAAGTCTCCACCTCTGCAATAGCAGAAAGGTGTCAAATTGCAGTAATAAGTTATACGTGTGCAAGTTCACCATTACACCCCCCAATGAACGGTCTCAAGTCCTATAAGGGGAAGTGGCATTTTCTAAAAACACCCTCTTTGTCCAAAGGCTTGGGATAATCTGTTTTCCCTGAATCTTACTCCTTTCTGGAGGGCTAACATCCAAGCCCTCATCATCTCGTGCCTCAATTACAGCAACATCCTTGTCTCTGACCTTGACAAATGCAGTCTCACCCCCACTCATATCCATTTAGAAGACTGCTGCAAAGATCATTGTCATACCCCTCTCCCTGAATCCCTCACCTAGCTCCCACTCCTCTGTCAATCAAATATAAGTTATTTGTCTTCACTTTGAAGGTCCTTCATGGCCAATCCCTCCGTACATATCATATCTCATTTTCTAGAAGATGTCAACTCCCAGCTCCAATTGGCCTGTGGTGCCAGCCTCCTTTGCCTACTTGTTAAATTTGCAAACAAGCACTTTTGTGCTTTCTCCCATGCTGCCCCTCATGCTTGGCTCCCCATTCCTTAAAATATTGCTTTCCCATGAGGTCTACAAAGAAGTGGATCACAGTTAGGGTGCTGGTATGCAGAGACCACTGTATACCATGCTGTTATAAAGAGGATAGTGATCAATTGTTCTCATGTCCACTGAAGGTAGGACAAGAAGTAATGGGTTTAATCTGCAGCAAGGGAGATTAGGGGAAACTTTCTAACTCTAAGGGTGGTTAATCTCTGGAATAAGCTTCCAAGGGGGGTTGTGGAATCCCCATTAGTGAAGGTTTTTAAGAACAGGGATGGTGTAGGTACACTTGGTCCTGTCTCAGCACAGGGGGCTGGACTTGATGACTTCTTGAGGTCCCTACCATCCTGACATTTCTATGACTCTATGCTGACCAATACTGCCAGTGCAGATCTCAGACCCAGGTCCACAGGGTTGCCAAGCAAGAGCCTTACCCTCTGCACCACCACACTGCAAGGTTGGACAAAGGAACTGCAGCCAATACCCCACAGCCAGAGGCCGCATCAGCCAACTCAGCAGGATTAGGTGATTAGCAGTTGATTGGACACAATTTAGTATAAAGCTTCCTGGTCCTGCTCCGCCTCTTGTCTGAGCAACTAGTCTCTTATGCCTGTTGCTGCCCAGATCCCTTTGAGACCAAACACCTGCTTCCCAAGCCAGCCTTCTTACCTGCTTGTACCTTCATCCCTGGATCTGCCTGCTACCTACATTGACCAGCCTGCCCCTCGCTTGTTTACCAATTGCCATCCTCCGATGGACTGATATTCCAGCTGCTAACTTGGCTGCACGATGTACTAAATAAACTGGTTTGCCCTTCAGGCAAATACCCTGCCCTGATCTCTCAGTGAGGCGCAGCTGCTCCCCAACTGTGACCATCAACAATGCCCACCTGCCACCCAGCCTCAGCCCTGATCTTGAACGCCATGGCCCTGCTTGCTCATAGTAGGCCATGGCACATGGTTTCTGTGTACTCTGGACTGTACTGTCTCTATCCATCTGTTGTCTCTTGTCTTACACTTAGATTGCAAGCTCCTTCGGGCAGGGACTGCGTTTTTGTTTTGGTGCGCCTGGCACCATGAGGGCCTGGCCCATGGATAGGGCTCTGAAGTACTACCATAACACAAATAATAAATAATAATTCAAATTGTTCATTCTACAAAGCGACAGTTCATCGTATAAAGGGAGTAAGACAGTACCATACAGCAAACTGGAGTTCCTTCCTGCTCTCCTAGGATTTATGCTTTGGACCCCCAAAACAGCCAAATAGAACTGGGCTCCCAACACTCACTGACTTCCTTTAAAAGCAGACCCCAAAATTACAGCTGCTAAGTCATTGTGTTATAATATATTTACACTCCCTAGATAGGGCTTTATGAAAAATACTGTCTCCATCAATATATTTTTATGTTAAGTTTCATAGTTCCATAAAGTTTAAGAAGGCCAGAAAGGACCGTTAGATCATCGCGTCTGACCTCTTGGAGAGCACAGGCCACTGATTTCACCCCTAATCCCTATGAGGGATCCAATAACTTGGGTTAGACTAAAGCATTTCAGCCCTCAAGAGATTCGACTGTTTGCTGCAGGCAGAGAACAGGGAAGAGAGTAGTGCCCTGTGATGTCAGGAAATTGATTAGACAGGATATGCCCAGATTGTCCTAGCAGGTGATCCTCTCCCTGTGCTGCAGAGGAAGGCAAAAATACCCCAAGGTCCCTGCCAATCTGACCTTTTAAACATAAGCTCCCCATGGGACAGCATAGTTGTAGCTGTGTTGGTCCCAATGTATTGGCGGGTGGGGGGAGGGTTGACGTCATATCTTTTATAGGGCCAACTTCTGCTGGTGAGAGAGACAAGCCTTCGAGTCACACAGAACTCTTCTTCGGGGCAAAGAGCTCTGTGTGGCTCAAAACCCGGTCTCTCTCACCTACAGAAGTTGGTCCATTAAAAGATATTACCTCCCCCCTCCCACACTTGTCTCTCTAATAGTCTCCCCAAGTCATAACTGAACCACTGATCAGCTTTAGCTCTGGGTTCAGTCCATTGACCTCCTATTTTACCTATTTATTTTCTGACAGTCATTACATATTACAAAATCAACATCCAGTGGGAGCGGGTTGACTCACTCCTTTAGGCCCTAACCTAAATGCCCTCTTGAAGTGCACATCTCTTTTCCACACCACTGAAAGAATAAAGGGAGCCTTCACTTCTGTCTTAACGGAGACTTGTTTATTAAGCTAAACTGAGCTGCGCAAGCACATGACTTGTCAGGTTAGAACATGTTTAGAAAGAAAAAAGTGCTACCCTGAAAGCCACAGTTAGCATCTGTTACTTTCAAAGAAACCTGAAGCTGTTATTTCAGTTATCACTCCATTGTCAGATCTAGCTGCAGCACCCTCCATTTAACATAGCAGGCAATGGAAAACTATCCATTTAACTTGGTCAGTCATTAGAGCTTGTACAGAACTAACGTTAGTAGGAAGTGGATTGTCTGGGGGTGCAGAAGGGGATTTTTAATTGCGTACAAACTAGAGCAGGGCAAAAATTTTCATCTGAAACTCTTTGCGGTGGAGAAGCAGGTGGGAAGCAGATTTGGTGACACTGAAATTCATGTTAGTTTATTGAACTGTTCATGTCAAATCCCAGTTCCGCCCCTCTCCCCTTGACTTCAAAATGACTCCATTTAAAAAAAAATTGAAAACCATACTAGAATACTTGAAATTGAAACAAAAATATGTTGGGATCTGTGATGGGGTGGACCAGGCCCTGAGGCCCCCTGCTGGGGGCCTTATGGCCCTGCCCCACTCTGCTCCAGGAAAGAGCAGTAGAAAGGTCCTCCAAGCTGCCTAGAGTGGCTGTGTGGGACGCAGCCAATTAGGGCCCAGCAGGTCAGTATAAGAAGAGCTGCAGGTCCAGAGTGAGTTCAGTTCCCTGCTAGAGTTGAAGGAGAGTGGATGGTGCTTCAGGCTGGCTTCTGGGACTACATGAGGACAAGGCCCTAAGGTGAAGAATGTGCAGGAGCCATGGGGAAGGAGCCCAGGGAATTATAGCAGCAATGCAGTTTATTTAAAGGGACATTGTGAATGGCTGCTATTTATAGGGTCCCTGGGCTGGGACCTCGATTAAAGGGTGGGCCTGGGTCCCCTCACTATGACTGGCAAAGTGGCCTAGACTTTGAGGCAACCCAGAAGGGGGCTAAACTGTAGTGGCCCAGGTGAAGAGCTGAGGCCAGAAAGGCCCTGAGAGGGTGAAGATACTGCCTCTAAGGAAGGAGTCCTGGTATACTGCTCTAGTCCAGAGCAGGGACAAACAGAAGCCCCTGCTGGACTTGTACCCTGAAAGGGGTTTGCTTTGCTTTGATCTCACAGACAGGCTGTATGACTTGGCCTGAGTCACTGAAGACCCACCACAGAGAGAGAGTGTAGGTATACACACTTGGCCAGGGCTGCTTGCAAGAGGGGAGTATGACCCTGTTACAGGGTCATAGTGAATATTTTGTTTGACTTGAAATGATATTTTTGACTTATCAAAATTCATTTTGGTTCAACTGTGTGTGTGTATGTGTGTATTATTTATATATTAGGAGAGGGGAATTGATAGCTAATTTGAAAACTGTTAGCATAGCTCTAGTCCAAAGAATCTTTACTTCAGTATTTGTTCCTTCCCTTTAATGTCCCCTGTTTGAACAAACCCACTATGGTTCTCCTTGTTCACTGGTTGGTTTATAACAAAAATAATCTAGAAAGAGAAAATAGGTTCTACTTGGATAAAGGGGAATAAAAAAATAAACTCTTCCATTTCACTTATGGGCCTCCATATTGAGGCTGTGTGTGGGGTGTGTGGTTTTTTTTGTGTGTTAAGAACTTCACCTTATAGACCCTACTCTCTCGTAGTTATCGTCCTCATGAGACTCCCACATACTAATGACTACAGCCTGTGCGATCAGCTCACAGCAAGAGCCAGAAATAAGTTACCAGAGAGCCTGAGTTGCCCTCACCTCCTCAAGGGAGAGGTCTGATCAAGTCAACTTTGAGATAACTGATAGGACATCTGGAGAAACTTGTACAGTCTCCCACGTTTAAGACTGTGGATGAATGTATTACTTCAGTGTTTTCTAATGCAGTTATTTCCTTTACTCTCGCAAATCTTAATGCCCACAGAAGTAAAAGCAAAAAGGCCAATTCTAAGAAGCTCTGTAGTTTCAACTCAACAGTGCTTTTCAACACAACTGAAAAATCAATACGCACTCTAATAGATTGCTGGACAGTAACAAGTTGGATATTAAAGTGTAAGCAGGGCCATGTGATATACAATAAAGTAAATTACACTATTGAGCTATTGATTATTATGCACTATGGTAGTAAAATGTATATAATGACTGTCAGAGCTGCTCAGACTTCAGAGATAGATCTGGACTTGATGTAACAGAGCCAGGGCAAAAGGGGTCATTTTTTTTTAACCTGATCTGAACCTTTAAAAAGTTTTAGGTTCACCTCAGTATTTGCATTTAAGTTTGTGTAAAGACATCATGCTAGGTATCTCACTTGCACTATAGACCACAGGTCAGAAAGCAGAGGCTGATAATAATGTATATTAACGAAATTTCATAAACATTTATTCAGTCAAATTGAGACTGCAACATTAAGACTGAAAGGGGCTTCCTCTTCTCTTTACTATGGCCCCGCTGTTACCCCAATAATTGTCTATTAACTAAGTTGGGAATTGTTTTGTCATACTCAGTAGTGAATGAGGAACAGAACAAAAATTTTGGATACACAGTTCAGAGCTTTACCTTCAGAAGAGGCTATGAATTTCCTTTTAGAGCTGGTCAAAAAAAATTAGAACTATTTTCCATGGGGAAACAATGTTTTATCAAAATTGAAACATTTTGTGGGAACGTGATGATTTTGATGTGTCAGAAGTTTCATTTCAATAGGGTAAAAATGTCTCATTTTGCCTTTCCAGTTTCATTGGACTTACAGATATAAATATTACAATTAATGATGTGTACTCTATTTTATATTTTTTGACATTATCTAAACGAAACCTTTACAAGTTTTGGAATCAAAATGGTGTTTTTGTTTCTCTTTTGTAGGAAATTTTGAAATTTCACTCTGATTTGGTATTCAAAGAAATTTCAAACTGTCAGTTATTTCCATGGGACAGACATTCCATTTTCTGCCAGCTCTAATCTTTTTATCTTCCTTCTCTACCAAGTATTACTCTTGCCAGGAAAGACACAGAATTAGCCGTTGAATCTAGAGTATCAGTTAGGCCCTGATCCTGCAAGATTTCAGGGGCAGGTACAGGGATCAGTCTATATAGAGCAGCTTACAGGATTGGGGCCTTGGCCTCCATTCTAAAGCAGGCCTTGCCCTCTGGGATCCATTAACCTACAATGGAAGAAAGTCATGTTTTTCAGAATTATTCATGAGTTTACTGTGTCCTGCATCTTTCCCATGACTCTACATGCTTTACACACAATAACGCAGCACAATGAAAGAAGTACTGAAGAGACAAAAATTCAATGATTAAACGTCAAGCATGTTTTAAATTGAGCTTGGGATACACAGCTTATTTTAAAAAATGGGCCCTTGGAGAGTTGTTGGGATTTTAGTTTCCAAATTAAACACAAATGAAATGAATGAGTTACTGGTCATACACAAGACCTCACTGCACTAGAGAGTCAACCACATCTAGCAGGAAAAGAAACTTCTATGGGAGAAGTCCCATGTGACCTCAGATGGGCTCCTCATTGGCTTAAAGTTTACATGTGCTTAAGTGCTTTGCTGGATCTGTGCCTGAGCTGAGAGAGGACTTCACTTTATCTCTTAATCAAAAGAAATTACCTGGCCAGTATTTTCTGAAATAATATAATTCCTTTGCAGCCAGGACTTGAACAACTTTCCATGTTTAAATCATATATATACTATGTAAGCAGTCTTTGTATCTTGAAACAGCTTACCAGCACTATTACTTTGCAAAATATAGAAATTTAGGTGAGAAACCGTACTGCATTTTAGACATAACCATTATAGTAATTAAAATTGAGTGGCCAGTGCTTTTTAATTTAATTTATTCATTACTATACTCAATTAAGCTGATAATGCCATGATAACATGATAATGCCATACTAGCCATCAGTTTTTCGGTTTCATTAACTTTTTCCACCTTTCAAGCACAAGTGACATACTCCATTTTCATCCTTAGTTTGGCATGATGTAAGCCTGGAAGGGATTAAGGCGCTGCTCTGGGCTGGAGCAGTCCCACTCTGATGCATTGACAAGCTCATGCCAGGAATAGAGAACTTTAAAAGGAGGACACTCCACATCAGGCAGCAGAGTGCTGAGTTCCCAGCTATCAGGAAGAGGCCTGGGAGTGAGGAGAGCCTATGCCTGTGCCTAAAAAAATAATCCAATTCCCGTGTCAAAAGGAGTCCATATTCTATAACTTTTCTGGACAACCAGCAGACTTTGAGTTGAACTATGATCTGTCCAGGAAGGAAAAGAGGCCAGTGTCCTGGCTGGGACTATCTGTATGTTTCTTTCTCTATTTTCTTTTGCTGAGTTGTTAGTTTGGTCTCTGGGCCTCCAAAAGGTGGGAAGTACCCAAAAGGATGCAGCTGGAGGGCTGAGAACTCATCACTGCCAGAATGCTGTCATGCACACCCCACTGGACCCAAGTGAATGGATGAACCTGTCAACCCCACCAAGAGGGTGCTGTGTAAGGATCAGATCCTTGACAGACCTATTTTCTTGTGAAGCAGATTGCATGAAAGGGAAAACTGAGTTTATAGAGTCAAATCCTGAGCTACTGTAAATAGGCACAGTCCCACTGAAAGCAGTGGAATTACACCAGCAGAGCAGCTGGCCCATAAAGGGTACTGCATGCCTTTGTAATATGCAGCTTTTCTTCTGTTATCTCTCAATGTCTATTAACAAACTGTGACAGATTCGTCTGAAGGGTGAAAACAGGGTCAACTGTCAGTAAGAAAACTCCATCCCTGAAACTAAAGACAAATGGAAATAAAAGCTGTCGTAAGCATGTGAAAGGTTGAGAAAATTACCAGAGTACTGTAGCATAGCTATATTGGTTTCAAGGAAAATGTAATTTCAGTTAATAAGCAGTAGTCTACTTCTTCCACCCTCTCTTACATCAACTACAGTACCTATGTTGTGAAGCGTTAACCTACAGGTGAAATTCACGCCAGCACAAAGCCAATTCGCCACTTAAGCACTCAAAGCAAAGACTTAAGTGATGCCTATGAGTTAGCATTCTCCACTGGGATGACTTCTACTCCCACAATGAAGGGTGGTAGAACTGGAGTGGAACAGCTTCATCTAACTGTAGAGCAAATATATACACACAGCCATCAAAACACTGATAATGCTTTCCTCCAACTTTTATGAATATAATAAATATAGACAATTACTAGTAAATGCAGGACGCAGTCAACATGGTGATGAACTGATCCAATTTGTGACAAAGGAAGTGGTTTGGCATCTGAATGTGAGAGTCAGTTTGGAAGGTGACCATCGGAATCCTTTCATTTCACTTTCACCGAACATTGCTTTAACGTGAACAGTGATTACATTTTTTCCCTGTAAATAAAAGGAACCATTAAAAATATCCAGGTTTCTTCATGCATTCAACAGCTGAGCATCACTTCCTGTCGTACTTCCATTTTCAGCATACCCCGTGCAAAGCTGACAGGAGTAGGACCGCAGGCTCAGATAGTCTACAAGGTTCAAATCAGAGTTTCCTTGGCATTCTTTTGCTGTGGTGAGGAAAGGGGCCCAAGGAGGGGGCAGCTTCCCAATCCTAGCAATCCCCAAGGAAAGATGACTGCAGTCCCACAGTAGATCAGTCCTACTGTAGACACACTTTTCCAAGGCTTCTGTAGATGATTGAAGAATGTCAGCAGCACTGAGGTGCTTTAAAAACAGAACGTAGTAGGATAAAATGTCTATCAGGTCACAGTAAGTGTCCTAGTCTCATTTGTCTTGCCCAGGCTATGTTTAAATGACGCAAGCAGTAGGCCTTCAAACCCTTCCCTTGGGAGTCTATCCTCTGGTCAAACCAACTTCACAGACAGAATGCTTTCCCTGGTATTCAGACTCAATTTCATCCCTGTTCTCTGATTATACCTGGGCATTAGGCTAAACCATTCCTTTCGCTCCACAATGCTTATACCCTTCAACCATGCAGTGGCAATCAGCACCCTCTTAATCATAATTAAGCTGAGCGGAGGGTCTGATCCAAAGGCCAACACAAAGACAGACTCATTGCTTTCACGGGGCTTTTGATCAGGCCCTCAACCTATTTGCCTTTTAAAATATTTTATCACAAGGCCCAGCCACTTTACAAAGTAGGCTCATATGTGGCCCAGTGATTCTTTTGTCTTTATCAAAGTTAACTATAAGCAAACACCGCAAGGAAAAAGAATGATAATAAAACACTGATAAAGATACTGCTGCTTGCGCCGTGACCTCTTTCTGAGTCCATGTTCTATAAACACACTGATTAAAAAGCCGAATTTGAATGAGGACATCCATCATACCAATCCAGCACACAGCCCCCCCATATTCAACAAACAGCCTAGGAACTGGAGAGAAACTCCTGGTATCAGAGCCTGGTAATTAAAACACTGCATTAGAACACATCAAGACCTTTAAGTGTTGTTCCATGCAGCATCCCTTCCTGGAAATCTCTAGTCTTTATGAATGGTGGCTGAACCCCAAAATTAAGTGCAACAACACTTGGTCAGCTGATTCATGGGTGGCAGGCAGTGCACTCTCTTGCTTCTCACAACCTGGCTCTCAGAATGTGCTAATTTCTTTACTGGAAAGCATCAATCACATCAAAATACTGCATACAGACCATAGAGTCATAAGCACAGTGGTACAATATATACTGTACTAAAATACACAAGAACAGATTCTGCTCAGTTACACCAGTGCAATCAGGGATTAAATTCTCATAGATTATTTCCTGGAGCCCCCCTCCCTAACATGCTATAAAAACTCCAGGGCCCAGCGGGTGCCTGGTGGGGCTCGGGGCTTTTGCCCTGCAGTGAGGTGGTGGGGCAGAGGGTGAGTCAGTGTGTTGCGGCTTGGATCCCCGCTGACACGGTGGCAGACCCATCTGCCACCCTTAGGAACCTGGGTCAGGATGCAGTGGTGTGGGAGGGCCTGTGTGCAGTGGTGTGGGAGGGCCAGGCCCCCTCCCTCACGCTAGCCAAATGAAAGCCTGAGTTAACTGACTTTGGTTGCAGGCCTAGGCCAAGTGACTTTGTTTCCCGCCCAGCCCTGACCCAGAGCCTAGGCTGATTGACTATTTGCAGCTCCACCTGAGTGCTGACTTGAGCCATACTTTAACAGGCCTCACAGATTCCCCCGCAACAGCAAGCCCAGTCCAGAGACCAAGTGAGGTGGGCTGGCCCTCCCCAGACCCAGCCTTCCGCCTACTACAGGGCCCCAGTTTCTTTTCCACAGTTGTGTAAACCAATTGGCTGCAAGCGTTTAAGAAAAGCTACTGTACCCTGGTTGCACGTGCTGCACGGGGCTGTGGAATTCTGCCTTCAGCCATGAAAAGAGCTGAAGAAAAATGTGTTTAAAGCTTAGTAATGAAGCTGGCAATTTCTTTTTTTAGTTGCTTGGTGGCTTGCTCATTAAAAAGCATTTCAGCTTCTGAAGCTCCCGCTCTTGGTATTAGTTTTCCTTTGAACTCTGTCTCAAGTGGGCCTGGCAGCAGGCTATAAAAAGTGGAATCAATATTACAGGAGCACATGGAGTGTGACTGCATCCACTATGCCTAGTGCTCATAAACAGTTTCTTGCACTCTTCCTTTTCTTTTCTTTCTTCCCCTCATCCTCAGCCAGCAGGTGCATCCCTAATAGACTCCTTCCTGGGAAAACACACGGTCAATTTTCAGTGGTTCATTAAAATGATTCTTGGGAAATAGACCTTTTTTCTTCACTGCTTATGTTTTCATTCTTTGAGGGGTGCATAACACTGCCCACCCATGGCCTTTAAGACATCTCCATTAACTGTGATATGCTGTCATGCTACTGAAGTGACCCCTTGGGTCGTATATCTGGGGAACAAACTAGCTATAGAAATTTCAGTCCAAGAACGTTCACCTTGTTCCAGGCACTCAATAGGACCAGCCAGAGTAGGCACAGGGAACACTCCTGGCACATTTTCTGAGTGGGCAGCAGAGACACGCTGGTTGTGACAGTCCCTGTTGGAAAGCACATTCTCTGTTCTCAGTGTTCAAAACCCCTCACAATCTAGGGGATCACTGTATGATGCCAAAGCAAAGTGCGGTGGAAGCAGTACAGATGTCCGACATGCTAAATCAATGGTGGTAGCAGTCAGATGGGAGAGGAAAGAACGGTTTTGTGGTTAAGTCTCAGGACTGGGCTTTAAGAGCGCTGGATTCAATTTTTTGCCCCAGCCTCTGTGGGTATCCCCGGGCAAGTGCTTGGTCTCTCTGTGACTCAGTCCTCCATCTCTAAAATGGGGGTAGTAATTCCTTACCTCACAGGAATCTTGTGAGGATAAATCCATTCATATGTGAGCTTTGCAGGTTCTACAGGGACTAGGCGAGGAACCACAAGAACCTAGGGAGAGAGAACCAGTCAGGTTTGTAGCTGTTGGCAACTCACTGCCATGTGAGGCAAGGGACCAGGCAACCCTAGCTGAAGCAGGAAGAACTGCAATAGCGAGAGCTGTTTTACTCGTAAGAACAGGGCATCTCAGAGAAACATGGCCGTCATGGAAAGTAACAATAGCAGCACTGGGCTTACTTTAGAGCAAATCTGCCAGGGGACGTAGCAGGAGGAGAAATCCCTGGGGTGCTCAAAAGGTCTCAACTTCAGGACTTTTGTCTGTCTGTCATTTTCTTCTCTTTCTCCACCCACGCAACTCCCACCCCCACTGCAGCTCCCTCCATTAACTGGAGCTGAGTAATCCTGTCACTGCTATCCCGAACATGCAATGTCACCTGCCTGCCTGACAGTCTTTCAAGCACAGCTATGCCGGAATTAGCACAGGAAATGGCAGCTTCACAGCACCGCTGCTGATTTCTGTTCAGCTCTTATTTGTACTTTATCTAGCACCAGTGACCAACCAGCACCTGTTTAGGAATAGTCCTAAAAAGGAGTTAAATGGAGGGTATGTTTAAGACTCTGCGCTGCTTTGTTCCCTTTGCATTGCTCAGGTAGTGCAAGGGGAGCAGATATTCCTTGCTGGGGATACTCCTGGCATTGGCAAATCCCCAGCTGGCATAACCCACAGCACTGGGGAATCTCCAGCCCTCAGAAAATCAGCACGTCTTGCTTCCTGCGGTCCCTGGCACAGAGGACCATTCGGGGTGAGGAAGGGACAGGCAGGGGGTTGACCCAAGTGTGAAGTTCTTGAGCAACCCCCAGCTGCTACGTGGCCCCTAGGGGACCACAGCCAAATGAAAACAGATCAGCCCTCAGGCCACTCTAACCTGCACCCAGGGCTGGCTACAGAACTGGGGAACCATAACTAGGTCCCCCTCTGGGTTACATCCAGCAAAGGTGGGATGCAGCAGAAAATCTGGCCCCAAACCTTTTAACTCTGGGCAAATCCAGCCCAGGCTAGAGCTGATGGACCATCGTTACAATTTGCTGGTTGCTTAGTGATGTTATGAATTTGGTTCTCTCTGCCCAACTCCCATCGGCCAAGTGGCTACAAGACAAATGCCCGCCACAGCAAAGAGAATCCTTTCATCAGCTTCAGTAGGCTTTGGTTCAAATCCTAAACAAACCAGTTGCTGGCAGTCTGGGCAGAAAGGCCAAGGAATGAATGGGTCATATAAATTAACATGTCTCTGGGCTTGGAGCTGGGCTACCTAGGGTGGCAAAGTGAGGAAGTTTCTGCTGCTGCTATCTGTGCCATATAGTACCTGTTGTGCTCCTATAGGGCATCATTCTCCAGCGCTGACATCCACCACCATTCGGGAGCATTGCGTTTTCACTCACACCCAAGTGAAAATTGTAACCAGTTTGAAACTCTCTCCAAAATTACATCCACAAGGATTCCTGCCCCCAGACAATGCAGTAAATGCTGACATGAAACCCAGCACTTGCAATGGGAACAATGATGGGCTAAATAATCCCGGCCAATAGAAGGCTAGTTTGCTGCCAGCTCTAGATGGGTTTTTTAATCAAGGAGAGGAACACTGCTGTCCTCCTCCAGAGCTCTTTGTTGAATTGCCTTCCAATGGGAAACAGCAAGAAAAAAAACGCGATAAACCCGTGTTTCCACAGAGCAAAAGATTGGGGTGACTATATATTTTGCTTGCCTACAGGGGGGAGTAGTTAAATGTAGATTTTCAACAGTTACCTGTCATCCTCTGGAAGCGTTTAACCGGATTCTACAGACCCCGAAATGCATAATTGAACATCCTACTTCTTACCTTCTTCTCAAAGAAGCTGGCAAACCTTCAGCTGCCTACCCACGTTATTTTAAGCAACCTTTAACACTTACAAAGGAGCAGTATTAAGCATTCAACACTCTCTGCTCATTTCCATTATGTTTGCTAAGCAGTTAGTATTATTAGGCAGCCATCATTTTTCTTACTACAAGATGTGCCATGTGAGCTTTCAGGCCTTTACAATGATCTATGATGATTGCTAACGGATTCCAACTTAGGGTTGTAGGTTTTTAATTTATATATTCAAATACTGCTCTGATTAAGTGCAAATATGCTTGTGTGTTCAGACATTCTAGAAGGCTTGAGATCTGCCAATAGGTATTTGGTCCCCTCCTACATTACACATCTATTAAAGCAGATGCTTTAATTATTGCTATACTTATGAAAAAGATGAGGTATTTTAATTGGCACTTTTGTTTATCTATTGACTTAGCTTCACCTCACTGGTGAACCTGGGGGTTAAGATGACACCATGTCTTCCACTGGACGTTAACACACTTGTTGATTATTTAAGAGTTGCAATGGGTCTGTTCCATCCCTAGCTAGCTAACTTCTTGGGGGCTGGGCTCTCATGAGACCTAGGGTAAAGGAGAAACCGGTTTTGCAAGCACAGGTTTCCCTCCTCTTATTCCTTTTTCACTCTTTTTTCCCATTCAGGAGGATGGAGTGTGTTTCTACCTGCTCTCTGTTTATTCATTTATTTAGCCTGGATCTCTCCCCACTGGCTGTCCAGCCCCCAGACACTGTCGGCCTCACTTAGGAAGGAATGCATGATACCTTCCGGCAGTTCCATACAATAATGCCCAATAAAGCATGAATTTCAGACCTCAGCTTGCCCAGGAACTGCCCAAGGTATCATCAGATTCATAGTCCCAGCAGGAAATGTTAGCAGTGGAGTCTGATAGGGTCCCAGTTTGATGCCTTGGAGGGCTGGCGGGGGAAAATGACAGACTGTCAGACCAACTACCATCTCCAGAAGCTCTCCCCTTCTTGGACGGGGGAGTGGCCTGACCTGGTAACCCCTCCAAAGAAAGAGGCATATAGAGAGACACACACACACACCCACACCACCTGTCAATTGTGCAGTGGAGATCTGTTGATCCACAGGCAGCAGAGTGAGCAAGCCCCAGGTGAGAGTTGCACCGCCCTCTCCAAGTAGCTCTGCCTGCTCACACGAGAGCCCCCATGCCTCACTGTCTAGCCCAGAGGTTTGTCTCTCTTAGACATCAGCATCATTAGCTCTCTCCTGTCAGTCTAACCCACACGAAATCCAAGCAATGCAAGGAGACTGCCTCAGTGCTCCTGAGCCACCTGTCGCCACGCGGCAGTTTGTTCATTCTCCAGCTAGCTAGGCCTGTTTACGTTGCCACTCCAAAAGTGGACAGCTGTTTCTATGGGGTTTCCCCCCGCTAATAAGCTCTCTGTGGGGTGTGTGTGTAAGGTGATGTGGATAATGGTCCTCTCCTGCCCTGACCGCCACTGTGTTTGGTCTCATTAGTGGGTGATAATTTCCTGGTGACATAGTGAATAGTCTTTATGCTAGACTGGCTGAGCATCTACCTTATTTCACGTTTTCTATTTAATTAGCACTACAGTCCCACTGGAGCTATCTACTTGTCTCAGTGAGGTCCTTCTCCCCAAGCCTGATGTTAACGTTTCCTTGGGCTCTTTGCCTAGGACAGACTAATGGCCTTTGAGGCCCCTCTAACATTTTGTTTCTTTGGGCACGCCTCCACTTTCATTTCTCTGTGCTAACCTAAAGACTTCCAGTGCTGTGTGCCAGGTCACTAATAAACCCGACTGTTGTGACAGTGCTATTTGAGTGGCATTGCAAATGCTGGGTGAGGTGCATTAATTCCTAAAGAGAGGACAAGTCTCTCCCAGGGGTCTATCTCAGCTGGACTCGCTGAAAAGAGCTTACGGTGTGAGGCAAGAACGCTAGAGCCCTGGAGGTTCAGTCTAAGGAGGCAGGTAAGCCATCTGGAGGAAGAGTGAGACCAGTTGGGGGGCTGGCACATTGAAGGGGTTCCCCTCCAAGAGACTGTCCCAAAGTTGGGGCGTCACACTGACCCTGAGGATCTGCGACAGTCATAGATTTACAGACTAATACTATTTGCATTCTGACTCTGTGTCAATTTCAGGCTGACTGCTCAAGCCTGAAAAAACCTGCCTTCAGAAGTAGAGGAGCCCAGTCAGTCCCTTGCCCGAGAGATTTGGTTCTCCATCTTTAAGTTAGAAAGTTTTTCTTCTTTTAAATCAGGGCTGCGTTTTTGAGATTTGGGTAACGAAATTCATGAGTGCCAAGTGACTTAGGGATCTAAGTCTCAGAAGCACAAGACCCATTTACTATCACTGTCTACATCACTTCTGAATATGGGATTTCAGCTAGTAAGACACTGCAGGGCTTCAGAAAATGATCTACTATGTGCGAATGTCTCATGCTATTTAGAAGCACAAGCCATCCCTTGGGGGGAGAGGTAGGTACGCTGGAGGCTAGGAATAAGATCCAGAGTGACCTAGACAAATTGTAGGATTGGGCAAAAAGAAATCTGAGGTTCAACAAGGACAAGCGCAGAGTCCTGCACTTAGGATGGAAGAATCCCATGCACTGCTACCGGCTGGGGACCGACTAGCTAAGCAGCAGTTCTGCAGAAAAGGACCTGGGGATTACAGTGGATGAGAAGCTGGATATGAGTCAACAGCGTGCCCTTGTTGCCAAGAAGGCTAACAGCATATTGGGCTGCATTAGTAGGAGCACTGCCAGCAGATCGAGGGAAGTGATTATTCCCCTCTGTTCGGCACTGGTGAGGCCACAACTGGAGCACTGCATCCAGTTTTGGGCTCTGCACTACAGAAAGGATGTGGACAAACTGGAGAGAGTCCAGGGGAGGGCAACGAAAATGATTAGCAAAAAGAAAAGGAATACTTGTGGCACCTTAGAGACTAACCAATTTATTTGAGCATAAGCTTTCGTGAGCTACAGCTCACTTCATCGGATGCATACTGTGGAAACTGCAGAAGACATTATATACACAGAGACCATGAAACAATACCTCCTCCCACCCCACTCTCCTGCTGGTAATAGCTTATCTAAAGTGACCACTCTCTTTACAATGTGTATGATAATCAAGTTGGGCCATTTCCAGCACAAATCCAGGTTTTCTCCCCCCCCCCCCCCCCTTTTTTCAAAAAACCACACACACAAACTCACTCTCCTGCTGGTAATAGCTTATCCAAAGTGACCACTCTCCTTACAATGTGTATGAAAATCAAGGTGGGCCATTTCCAGCACAAATCCAGGTTTTCTCACCCCCCCCCCCCCGAAAACACACACAGAAGCTGGGGCACGTGACTTACAAGGAGAGGCTGAGGGGACTGGGCTTATTTAGTCTGCAGAAGAGAAGAATGAGGGGGAGATTTGATAGCTGCTTTCAACTACCTGCAGGGGGGTTCCAAAGAGGATGGAGCTCTGCTGTTCTCAGTGGTGGCAGATGACAGAACAAGGAGCAATGGTCTCAAGTTGCAGTGGGGGAGGTCTAGGCTGGATATTAGGAAACACTATTTCACTAGGAGGGTGGTGAAGCACTGGAATGGGTTACCTAGGGAGGTGGTGGAATCTCCATCTATAGAGGTTTTTAAGGCCCAGCTTGGCAAAGCCCTGGCTGGGATGATTTAGTTGGTGTTGATCCTGCTTTGAGCAGGGGATTGAACTAGATGACCTCCTGAGGTCTCTTCCAACCCTAATCTTCTATGATTCTATTAAAACTATAAAAAGATATAACTTTCTGATTGTTTCCTGAGCGCAGAGCTATATTTTCTTCAGTACCTGAGTTTGGACAACTCATCCTCTCTATGCTGCACTTTCCTTCTTTACAAAGTGGGTGTAATAATGCTTGCCCACCTCTGGAAAGTATTTGGAGATGTATAAATGAAAAAAAAACCTACATAAGATCTAAGTAATATTATTGTGCAGTGTATCTTTATGGCTTTTTATTACATAGAACACCACTTAAACTACTGTCTGAGAGTGAGAATCTTGTGAAAATGGTGTCTTTAAAGAAGAGACAATTAATTTATTATTATTAAAAGCCCCAATCAAGGGTCAGTCTGCCACTGCACTTGATGCTCTACCCACGTAAAAATATAGTCCTTGCTGCAATGAGTTAACAGTCTCAGTTACGGACAAGACAACGGGTGGGTGAATCAAATGTGCAAGGTATGGGAGGAAGAAGAAGATAACAAGGATATTAAGATGAGCGGTTTGCACTATGTAGCTTGCCAGCTGTTTCTAACATTTTTAAGCAGTTCCCCCGGCCTTTAAAACCAACAAGTTCATAGGGAATAAAGTAACTGGACATATTGTGCTCTGAAGTGTGCGGGTATAAATCCAGAGTAGTAATTCTTCTCTGCAGTTCTTTCAGAGGGGGTCAAGCTGGGGAGCTGCTAATACATGTTGACGCTTTCCCTAGAAAAAGGAGTCAGGAGTTGAAGGGGCATTATATCACTCACATTGGATGCAGCATTCCATCTGCTGATAAGAACGGCCATATTGGGTCAGACCAATGGTCCATCTAGCCCAGTATCCTGTCTTCCAACATTGGCTGGTGCCAGGGGCCCCAGAGGGAATGAACAGAACAGGGAATCATCAAGTGATCCATCCCCTGTCGCCCATTCCCAGCTTCTGGCAAACAGAAGCTAGGGACACTTCAAAGCTTGGTTTTGCATCCCTGCCCATCCGGGCTAATAGTCATTGATGTGAGAGGGGGAGGGATCGGAGCGATCCTTCAAATCTTTTCAAAGCTTTGGGAGTTCTTGCTAGAGGCAGTGGGAGTCATGTGATGATGGGTATGTTCAAAAAAGCAGAATGACAAGGTGAGTAATTTCCCATTCTAGTTTAATTATTTCAATTCACAGCAAAAGCCATGCAGACAATTATGAAGTCACATATGCGACTAGAAGGTTCCAGAAGACCATGTAAAGTTCCCCATCCTGTCTGTCCACCTACTCAATCTTCAGTTAAGATTAACAAAACAAAGCTAACCACTTCACCCACCAACTTCCTTCCAAACACCTCCATTTGTTGTCCCTCCTAGGATTGGCGATTCTGTTCTGTACTCTCACTGGAAGGAGAGATGGCACCCCATTACTCTATTTGACGTCCGCCTCTTTCCCCTGCTGCCTCAGGACTTCAGCAACAGCAGAAAGGGCATGTAATCATTCATATGATAAACACACCAGCCTCCCTCAAAAGCATTTACAGACTTAGTGAGCATTTTCATTTATCATAAAGGGGTCATTACAGCCTCTCCGCAGAGGCAAATGAAAATGCTCGACCTGTCCTTTCAGCTGCAACTAATTCAGGTAGAGGACGTGCTCCTATGGGAAGTGCCCTACTTACTGGCTGTTTGAAATGGGATACAATGCTGTACAGTGCATTTCTTAAAGTCATTTTCTTCACAACCTGCAGGGAGTCGCAAGGCAGCAGTAAGCCAAGAAGCACATAACTTCCAGGCTAACTTTCACTCAGGAAATTCAAATGGAATTTAGGCCCTACCTTTTCCCAATGTGTGCTTGGGAGTAAAGCTGGCTCATTGCACCAAAACCATGACCAATGTGATTTTGAAGAGCTACTACTGGAAATGTGAGCCTGTTCCAAAGTCAAACCACCTCCTCAGGCAGCATGTCAGGAGAATGCACAGACCAGAGAGGAGATACTTCCCTGCTACATAAGAATAAAGGCCTATTTTCCATGTCCTGATTACCTGATACTTAAAATTATACAGCCCAATCCAGCAGTGCTTACCTGAGTCATACAGCTGACTTTAATAGATCTACCTATTGAGTGAGGTTTTGCAGGACTGGTCCACAACAAGGATGATCTAATTATCATGGCCCTGATCCTGCAACCACATACATGCAGCTGGTACCTTGCACCTTCATGGAACCCCTGGGATTTCAATGGGGCGCTGTGTGGCTCCAATTGCAAGGGTAGAGACTAGGATTGTGTTACACTGGCCAGTTTTCTTTACATTCTTCTGAACCATACAATGACGTGTATTTCATTACACTCAATTGTGAAGAGGGCTGCTCACCTCTTGAGCACCTCCTGGTGGTTGGATGCAGTGCTGCAGTCCTTTGCCTGCTCCTAGCACACACATCCCCCCACTCGGGTTTTCAACCTCAGGTGGCGGGTCTTCAGTGGCACCCCCCAGGCAGGTCACAAGAAACACTTTCCAGGGTAGCAAAGAGTCCATCAAATAAACAGTCTGTCCTCAGCAGAGTCTTCAGCCCCAGCTTTGAGCCCCTTAAATTCTCCCCTTTGCTCGGGCTTGCAAATGAGCCCTGTCCCCTTCTTGGGGCTTAGGTTAGGCTTGTTCCCCCTTCCGGGGGTTTACGCCACTTTGCCGGTGGCCAGTGAAGGAACATGGGCCTGCCCTCTACTCTGCGTTCAACCCAAAGACCCTATAAACTGCAGCCAGGCACTGCTCAGTTCAGCCACCTCCCTAGGCCTCTTCCCACCTGGTCCCTTATCGTCACCCTTACCTTAGGTCCCCGTGAACCCTGGCAAATGCAGCCAGAGATAAACCCTGGCTAGTCCTCAGGCTCCCTTGGCCAAAGACCAGCACCGGCCTGCCCTGATAGGCTCCTGCAACTCCTTTTATCTGAGCCTGCTGGATTCTGATTGGCTGTCGCTACCCATTCTAGGACCAGGTCACTGTAGTTTCCAAGAAAACTGCTCCAGACTCCAGAAACACTTCTTTAGGCAAGTCTGGAGGACCCATCTTCCTCCCACATTGCTGCTTTTTGGGGTGGGGTGAAGTAGGACCACAGGGCCTCCTCTAGGGAGCCACTAAGGCCAGATACAGCCCATTGCACCAATTTTACTCCAAAGCACTTGATGCTTGATTAGGAGTTGGTAACATACTGAATACATATTGGTCCAAAAGAATGAACAGCAAAGGGTCTTATTGCTGTGCAGGGAACCACGGAGTGATCTACCTGGTCTTAGATAACAGCAAGGCAGTTAGAATGGGGAACAACTCCCTTCTTTACGAAATTCCTATGTTCTTATCAAAAGAACCAGATTCACAAGGGTTTCTTGGAGAGTGTTATCTGCTGCCAAGCAAAGGGTATAGAACAATGTTTGGCCATGCCTTTATTACAGGATTGTAGTGACCAGTTATTTTCACAGGTGGCATGCATGGGGTAGCATGGGCTAGGTTCTCTCCCACAGGTTGGGTCCCCAGAGACTTCTCTTACTTTCTTTGCAAAGAATTTTTGGCCAAACTAGAACATTCTTCTCATTTTTTCAAGTGAGATTTGATCCAGCTTCTCAAATCAGCCTCAATCCCCCATCATTTTGAAAAGGCATTTACTTGTTTTATAAACTTCTCGACCATTTCATTAAATCAGATCACCAGGAATAGTTAACGCAGAATCACGACAAAAAGCCCACGAAAGCTTATGCTCTAATAAATTTGTTAGTCTCTATGGTGCCACAAGTCCTCCTGGTTTTTTTTTTTAAACAAAAAGAATGGCCTCAGTGATGGTACTACCCTTGCAATAGGTGATGTGAAGGGGTGCACTCACAACAGCAGCACCAGTCAGGATCCAGGTGGGGCATGCACCCAATCCCCGGTGCTCAACTCTGAAGGCTGCATTGCACAAATGCAGTTTCTTGGGAGCAGATGTGATCTGAGCATAGCACTGAGACATTTACTCCATCTTAACTTCCCTGCCTCTGCTTCCCTGTCTTCAAAATGGAGAAAATACTAAAGTACCCAAACTGGCTGGATAATACAGGGAAGAACCACTTACCTTTTTAGACAACATTTTCCAACCTGGTCTGGTTAATTACCTGCATCTCAGGTCCATTGTGAAAATTAGTTAATGCTTGTAAAGTGCCTTGAAGACAAATCATGCTGTAAAAAGGCCAAATAACATTATTGTGTTGCTAATAAGGGTATTTTAAACCCAAAGTAGGTCACTGAAGCAGCTGGAGAGTTGTAAAAAAAACTACAGTGCACATACGAGTAACTGCTGCAGCATTAGAAATCTTTGTCGGTGGCAAAAGACTAATATTCTTGATCGAAACAAAGGGCCCAGAGCTAGGAAGCATCCTCTAATGGATACTATTGCTATTGTTCTTGTTGAGCACGTGTAGTTTGGGATGCTGCTGGTGTTAAGCTTTCAGCTTGTATGATTGAGCTAGTTCACTCTTTAGAAAGCTCATATTTTCTGTCTGTCTTATAGATCCCATCACGATTGTATCTGAATGTCTTGCACTAGCAAAGTCCCCAGTGGAGTCTCTGGTTCTTCTGCCTTCTGGACGATTTGTTTATGTGAGGTGGTTTTGGCTGGGGATAGCAATGGGAAGATGAGGGTTTCAATGCTGTGAGTGTCATTCTTGCTGTGGTCTCAAGGCTTTTTCCACAGACAAAGGTTCTGCAGCGTTTCCAAACACAGACTCTGAATTTCCCTACTCTGCTTTGGAAGTTTGTTCCATACTTGGATGCCCTTGACCTAGAGTACTTTGTCCGCAGCTCTCTGGTGCTTCATCCAGGGCTTTGGCCTAGAGTAACACACCTGTCTTGGCAATTCATTGATTTGAATTTCTAGGGCAATCACCCTGAGATCAAACCACCACACACAGTCCACCAATCCATTTGAGAAACTAGCCAAATACCAAGAGTTTAAAGGTATTGTTTTACGTCGGAAATGCTTTACAGAGGTCAGCTTAATAAGATAGCAGTTTGGGAGCTGTTCTTCACAGGATCCCCTTTTCCGACAGCTGTACGTTATTTCTCTTGACTTTGGAAGTCATATGAAACATTAACAGACTTGAACCAATCTCAGGAGGTCAGACTTTTAGACACATTTGCTTAAGTACTGAATGCCTGACCTGCATGTTCAAGGGGACAGGACAGCTTACCCAACTTCTTATTAGTAGCATGAGGGTAGCAGCTGGCAACAGCTATAACAGATCTAGTTACTAATTACCTATACACACAGATATATCTGTTACAGAAACCCCACAAAGGATTTTCAACAGGGATCACTGTTCACTCTCTTCCCATTGAAGTCAATGGTAAAATTCCCCATTGACTCTGAAGGGAAAGTCAAACCAACACTGAGCCTTCTAGAAAATACCCCTCCTAGTTCTCTCTCTCTCATATAGCTTTGTCCCATAATCTGAGCTGGCCTCTCATCAGAGAAAAACAAACGTCACACCACTAATTCCACTATCATGTAATGAGCCTGCTAGGGAATGCAGTGAAGACTCTCGAAACACATGCTGGGCAAATATGGGGGAAGAGGTGGAAGAAGAGAACACAAGAATGTAAGAACAGCCATACTGGGTCAGACCAAGGGTCCATCCGACAGCATGCGGTGCCAGTATCCTGTCTTCCAACAGTGGGCGGTGCCAGTTGCTTCAGAGGGAATGAACAGAACAGGACAATCACTGAGTGATCCATCCCCTGTCATCCATCAGTCAGAGGCTTAGGGACACCCAGAGCATGGGGTTGCATCCCTGACCATCTTGGCTAATAGCTATTGATGGACTTATCTTCCATGAACTTATCTAATTCTCTGCTGAACCCAATTATACTTTGGGCCTTCACAACATCCCCTGACAATGAGTTCCACTGGTTGACTATGGCCTGGTCTACACTACGGGGTTAGGTCGAACTTAGCCATGTGAGGTCGATTGAAAAATGACTGCATCCACACAACTAACCACGTTCCGTCGACCTAAAGGGCTTTAAAATTGACTTCTGTACTCCTCCCCGACAAAGGGAGTAGCGCTAAAATCGACCTTGCTGGGTCAAATTTGGGGTAGTGCGGACGCAAATCGACAGTATTGGCCTCCAGGAGCTATCCCAGAGTGCTCCATTGTGACCGCTCTGGACAGCACTTTGAACTCCGATGCACTAGCCAGGTACGCAGGAAAAGCCCTGGGAACTTTTGAATTTCATTTCCTGTTTGGTCAGCGTGGGGAACTCAGCAGCACAGGTGACCATGCAGTCCCCCAAGAATTGTAGAGCACTGAATGTTTCTACGCTCCCCCTATCATCTCCATCCCTGAGGTTATCACAGATTAGAAGGGGAAAAGAAAAACCCCCACACTCGCGATGACATATTTTTCCAAGTTCATGCAGTCCTCCCACACTGATAGGGCACAGCTTAATGTATGGAGGCATTGAGTCGCAGAGGCCAGGAAAGAATTATGTGAGCACAAAAAGTGGAGGCAGGACGCGATGCTGAAGCTAATGGTGGAGCAAACTAACATAATGAAGCATCTGTTGGAGCTGCAGCAAAGCCAATGAGAGCACAGACCACCACTGCATCCACTGTATAACCGCCTACCCTCCTCTCCATGTTCCATAGCCTCCTCACCCAGACGCCCAAGAATGTGGGGATGGGGGGCAGCTCTGGGCACCCAGCCACTCCACTCCAGAGGATGGCCCAAGCAACAGAAGTCTGTCATTCAAGCAGTTTAGTGTGGCTACAATAAGCAATGTGGCCTTGTCCTTCCTTCCTCCCCCACCCCACCCAGGCCACCTTGTCAGTTATCTCTTTTTTTTTTTAATTAATAAAGAAAGAATGCATGGTTTCAAAACAATAGTTACTTTATTTCGAAGGGGGGAGGGTGGTTGGCTTAAAAGGAATTAAAATCAACAAAGGGGGCGGGTTTGCATCAAGGAGAAGCACAACTGTCACACCGAAGCCTGGCCAGTCATGAAACTGGTTTTCAAAGCCTCTCTGATGCGCAGCGCGCCTTGCTGTGCTCTTCTAATCGCCCTGGTGTCTGGCTGCTCAAAATCGGATGCCAGGCGATTTCCCTCAACCTCCCACCCCGCCATAAACGTTTCTCCCTTACTCTCTCAGATATAATGGAGCACACAGCAAGCAGCAATAACAATGGGAATGTTGGTTGCACTGAGGTTTGATCTAGTCAGCAAACAGCACCAGCGAGCTTTTGAATGTCCAAAGGCACATTCTACCACCATTCTGCACTTGCTCAGCCTATGGTTGAACTGCTCCTTACTACTGTCCAGGCTTCATAAGCCATTGGAGCAAGGCTTAGGCTGGGGTAGGTGCAACTGCGCAGTGCTGCCGGCTGGGAAAGCAGCCTGAGGCAGAAGCCTCCAGCTCACATGATATTCCAGGAAGGACTGAATCTCCATGAGACGAAACTTAAAGAAGAGAATGACCTGGAGTCTCTGGCTCCCATTCGGTGTTCTAAGAGGAGAATAGTCATGTCTGTCCAGGCACCCCTGATCGACCTCACATAGGTCTGCCAGGAGCACCCAGGAGACATACGACAGCTATCAGTCCTACTGCACCGTCTGTGGCGAAGGCAAGGAGCTGCTGCTGTGTAGCAATGCAGTACCACATCTGCCAGCAGCACCCAGGAGACGTACAGTGACGGTGAGCTGAGCGCGCTCCATGCTTGCCGTGGTATGGCGTCTGCATGGGTAACCCAGGAAAAAAGGTGCGAAACGATTGTCTGCCGTTGCTCTCATGGAGGGAGGGGGGGCCTGATGACATGGACCCAAAACCACCCACGACAATGTTTTTGCCCCATCAGGCATTGGGAGCTTAACCCAGAATTCCAATGGGCACCGGAGACTGCGGGAACTGTGGGATAGCTACCCACAGTACACCGCTCTGTAAGTCAATGCTAGCCACAATAGTGAGGATGCACTCGGCCGATTTAATGCACTTAGTGTGGACATATGCAATCGACTGTATAAAATCGGTTTCTAAAAATCGACTTCTATAAAATGGACCTAATTTCGTAGTGTAGACCAGGCCTGTGTGTTGTGTGAAGAAGTGCTTCCTTATGTTTTAAACCTGCTGCCTATTAATTTCATTGGGTGACCTATGGTTCTTGTGTTACGTGAAGGGGTAAACAACACTTCCCTAGTCACTTTCTCCACACCAGTCATGATTTTACAGACCCCATCATATTCCCCTTTAGTCATCTCTTGTCTAAAATGAGCAGTCCCAGTCTTTTTAATCTCTCCTCCTATGGAAGCTGATTCATACCCCTAATCATTTTTGTTGCCCTTCTCTTTACTTTTTCACAATTCTAATATATCTTTTTTAAGATAGGGTGGCCAGAACTGCACACAGTATTCAAGGTGTGGATGTACCATGGATTTATATAGTAGCATTGTGATATTTTGAGTCTTATCTCTCCCTTTCCTACTGGTTCCTAACATTGTTAGTTTTTTCTGACGGCAGCTGCACACTGGGAGTGGATGTTTTCAGAGAAATATCCACGATGACACCAGGAATTCGTTCTTGAGTGGTAAAAGCTAATTTATAGTTGGGATTATATTTTCCAGTGTACATTAATCAACACTGAATTTCATCTGCCATTTTACAGCCCTGTAACAAAGACACCAGTGAGAAGTGTAGCAATTGGACCCAGCCACACAGTGAGTGGAGGTGTTTTCAGAAAACCCAGCTTCCCCATGGGGAACAAACTGAGAACAGGTATTGCTGCATTCAGCGTTGCAACACCTAACTGGTTTAGGAGCCTAAATCTGATTTTCAAAACTGATTTCGGGTCCTAAGTGACTAAATCCTATTGATTGGCAGGGCTGGCCCTAGACCAAATGGCACCCCAGATGAAAAGCATCTCTCCCTCACCCTCCATTTGTTAAACTTTAGAATAACTTATTTTTATTGCATTTGTAGCCCATTTCATGACTTTAAAAGTCTGGAAGGTTACATGAGATTCTACAAAGGTCCAGAATATTCTAGGAGGTTAGTGAAAAATGAATCCACATATGGAATACCTGAAACATTCTACTTCAAACATTCTATTTTCCCTTTTGTTGCTAACAAAAATAGCATCCTGAGCCCGGCACTCCTCAAGTCCAGCACCCTGTCACCTGGATCACCTGTCCCTAAATCCGGCCCTGTTGATTGGCAATGGAATTTCAGTTCCCGGGTGCCTAAATCCCTTTTGAAAATGAAATGCAGGCTCTTAAATGAGTTAGGCATTGCACTGTTGAGTGCAATAAAATCTAAATACCTTTAAAATCTTGGCTTAGGTCTCTTGTAGAAGGGAGAATTTCCCCCTGGAAATGAAGCAATGCTGATGATAGCTAATCCTGGTACTAACAAGCTAAACAATTGCAGGACAAACAAAACTCCTAAGGAATTAGTGAAAACATTTTGTACAAACAAGTTAAACTCTTTGGTGCTGGTGTTTCACTTGTGCAGTTCTGCAAGCGTTTGCTGTGAGCGAAAGAGGGTCCTTGCCCGGGACGTAACTCTGGGGAGCTACACGCATGCTCGGACGCAGATCTCTCGAGAGAGCCACAAGCAACTGTAGGTTAAAAAACAGTGATGTACTGTGCGTAATTGCTGTGTCATTGACAGTTGTCTAGAGCTTCTTTTTTTTTTAAACTTGTGAACAACATTTCTTCAGACCCGCTAAAGGTGTTTATCCTCACAGAAGATTAAATCCACCGGGAAAGAGATGTGCAGAATAAAACCACTCCAGTATAGCGTTCCACGCATTACAGGCACAGGAAGAGACGGATTCCGCCAGACCTCAGCGATAGGGAAGGGAAATTCAAGATGCTGGTCTCAACACAGGGCATGGATTAGCTGTGATGCGACTTTGTGATCTGCTTTAATCAACCTTTCGAAGTAGAACCATAAATCCTTCCCTTTGAATGCAATGGATAACGATGAGCTTGCTTTACTTGCTTGTGACAAGGGACAGATCATAAGCTGTTCAACACGTGCAACAGCAGCCAGCATCCTAACTCTAAATAAGCGGTGAATCTAATACCAAAGTGTCATCAGGATTTCCTCCTCAGGAGAAACCATAACCAGAATCATAAGAGCTGCTATTTCTGTGCCGTCCCACTCTTCCTTCAGTCCCTTCCTAAAAACCCACAGGGCAGAGCCTTTCTGGGCTGCCCTCCTTCCCAGAACTGGCCCCATGCCTTCTGCCAGTCAATATGCATTGAATTTCAGATTGTGGACTCCGCGGGGCGCTATCCCTGCTTTTCCTTCACATGTTTTGCAGAGTGTTGTTCATACTTTGGGGCTCTAAGTAAAAATATGACCAAGTAAGTAAAAACATCCAACTAATAATTTTATTTAAATAAATATCCGAGACAGATACTCAAACAGCTACTACAGAATCAGATTCAACTTCATGGGCTGTTAACAGAAGACACTTGAGTTCCTGGATCAAATTCACCCCTGACATAGGCAATGAGGTAAATAGGAGTCCTGTCTACTCCTACCATAACTGAATTTGGCCTTGCTGTTTAGGAAGTTGGGCTCTCTTTCCCATTGCAGAGTGACTAAGGCAGTGGGATTGACGAGAGATTTCACAACCCCCGGCATAGGCACCAGTCCAGCAAAGCACTTAAGCACATGCTTAACTTTAGGCATGGGGGTAGCCACACTGAATGAATGGGACTACTGGAGTGTTTTGCTGGATTTGGATCCATATAGAATGCGGAATAGCGTTAGAAGAAACTGAGATAGATAGAATGCAATCCTACACCACTGCAGTTGATGGGAATGGGAGCAAGCGTGTGGTCTTTCTGAAGATTTGACTCAAATTCTCTGTTGGAGTTTGGAGTAATCCGCATTTTATTTTTGCCATCTGACATTCCTGTCCAAGCATACACCTGCATGTTGTCTCTGTGCCAATCGCCTTCTCTCCCAACAATGAGATAATCCATTCCTGCAGTGTAGAGCTTCCTGGCTAGCTGGAAGCCATAACAATAATCAGTCATAATCTCAGATGAATGAACTTTTGGGGACTGTTTGGTATTGATTTGCCTTTTTGCCAATATACTGATAACATTCCTTTGACTGCAATGAAGTTACTCCTGATTTACATAACAGGAAATAAGAGCAGAATAAAACCCTACAATTCCTCTTTAGAATTCTTATTTTACAGAGAATCTGACAGTCAAATTTGACCCCAGACCAAGACCTAAAAGCAATTGAAAGGAATTCCGGAGATAATTTCTGTAAAATAATGACACCACCATTCCTGTGTATTTTTTTGCAAAGCCATCATTGCAACAGATTATAAATTCCTTGGGGCAGGGACTGTCTTTGTGTCCTGTGTTTGTACAGTGTCTAGCACAATGGGGTCCTGGTCCATGACAGGAGCTAAGTGCTACCAAGATACAGATGATTACATTAATAATTAATGCTAGTGCGTGAGAACCATAAAGTGAAACTGACTCCCTACTGACCATAAAATAAAAACTGATTAAACTACTTTCTTTGCCCAGACTAAAAGAGAAAAACAGCATCAATAGTAAAGAGTAAGAGATTTTCAGTGTGTTCATTCATAATAATTTAAGAGGTACTGGTACCTGTAACACAAAAAGGAAGTTAATTTTTGCCATCTATACATTTTTAATCTAATTGTCATTTTAAGATTAAGAATAAAACCACCACTAATTGGCTAGTCATCAGCCTGGGTTAATTGCTGCAAGGTGAAGCTAACATTAAGGAATGTCATAACAAATTGTCCTTAAATTGCATCAAGCTGCTAAAAATATAAACCTTTAATTATTAGTTCATAACATCAAGTGAGAGAGGAAAGCACTGCAGAAGTGACAAGGTATAACAGGGCACATGTGTGCTTCACAATCATAGTTGGTCATTAAGAAGGCAGCTGTTGATGACAAGGAGTAAAGGGTTAGGGACCATCTCGTACATCAAGCAGCATGAAGATTACAACCAAGAAACAGTGAGGACGTGGAAATGGAGAGGGAGTGGGGCTATGCCCCATCCTTCATGTTACACAGTTTAGTCTGTCAGACCACCGGGGGGGGGGGGGGTGGATGGGTCTTGTGGGGAAGAGAAAAATCAGAAGAATGGCCAGCAGATCCACACTGCAGGCAATCACTGACCACATTCCCCATGCAGGGGTGCTGCAACAGACTATTGACACGTCTACAGACCGTAGGCTGAGGACCACTGGTGCTAGCCCCATAATGTAAGACTTAGACTTAATTCCACAGCAAGTAGGCAGAATCAGGCCCTGAACTGCTGCTTGACAAGTTCAGGCTTTAATAATTCTGATTTAGTTGACACTCTATTAATTCATTCAGTAAAAACAGGGGTGATTTGTTTTTAAATTGTCACCTAAATCACTTTTTAATCAGAAAAGGCATTAAAAGTTTCATAGAACCCTCATAAATTCTCTAGGCAGATTCAGTGCAGAAAGACTGGGCTGGCAGAGAGGCTCGGCCAGAGTTGGGCTCATTTGCAGTTATGTGACATCAGCCACTGAGGGGACAGGGGAGAGACAAGAGTCAACGTTATCCTTGCAATACTAAGGTGGGGCTAAAACCCCGAACCTCCCACGGAGCGAGACCAGTGATTAGCCTAGTTATAAACCCAGTACAGAGAGTAGCAGGCTAAATACATATCCAGGGCTCGGCCTGCATGGCAGGGAGAGGAAGCAGCTCCCCTGATTTAAGTATTTAAACCAAAATAATGAGCTTAATAAACATAGAGGAAAGCCAAAGGAAGGGGAGCTTCTCCTTAAAAGAAAGATGGCTTGGAGTTTAGGGTGCTACCTGGGAAGTGGGGAGACCTGGGTTTGATTCCCTGCTCCACCACAGACTTGCTGTCTGACCTTAGCAAGTTGCTTAGGCCCAGACCCTCAAAGATATTTAAACACCTAACTCCCACTGGGCTATAGTCTCCCTGTGCCTCAGTTCCCCATGTGCAAAATAGAAATAACAGCCCTGCCCTATCTTGCAGAGGTGTTGTGACGATAAATAACTATATTAAGGATTGTGAAATTCTCGGATCCTATGGCAAACGGGCACCATGTAAGTACCTTAGATAGCTTTTCCCTTGCTAAATACTTATCACGGAACCCTTTTCACATCCAGTGGCCTGACGCAAAACTCCAGTACGCCCACACGTGCACACACTCACCTTCTCTGCTGGTGTAACTCCACTGAGGTGAATGGGGTTTTGCCAGCAAGGTACATTGCCCATAATGTCAGAAGAGTGGCATGGAATGCAAGCCTCCGAGGCCAGGTATGTCAGTTACTGTATGTACAATGTTGGCAGCACAATAGGGCCCTGATCTCCACTGGGGTCTCTAGATGCTACGGGAATGCAGAGAAACAATAATCAGTCCCATATTGCAAGTCCTGCCAGAACTTTGAAGGGGTAAGTTAACTCCTCAGCCAGAAGGAACATAAGCTCAGATGCTCTTCTTTTCCATGAATATTCTGCCATTGGTAAATGAACCAGCGTTTCTACAACTATCCCTCCTCTCTAGATTATATTATCAATTAATGAAGTGTTTGGGATTATATGCTTGCATTTAAACTCGCACACTGGTCCATGATTTACCAAACCTTGTCCCACAGAGTTCTTCTTCCTCCTCAAGGCGAAAATTAATAACTGAAGGGAACTACAGAAAAAGTCTGAATTGTGCATAACATAGCAAGTGCCTCGAAAAAAGATAGATCGCTGTGACTTTGATTTGGTAGGCCTAGTATTGTCCGTAGTGGTTTCAGCCACATACATCCAACATTTGGAAGCTCCATACAAATCAATTTTTAAAAATCACAAATTAAATTTGCAGAAAATATGCAGTCCAATGGAAACTGCAATTGTGTTAGCTACCTATTTCAGTGCTTAATGATTCCAGGAAATATTTTTAACTCTTCTAAATGCCATATAAAGTTTCTTTAAGAACTATTTCAATTTCTTATAATCCTTTGAAGATTTCATTGCTTTTATATTTCCGAGTGGAAAGAATTTTTATTACAATATATGACAATGCAGACAGAGTGCTTTCCAAAATATTTACTAGACTTTTGGCGCCCCCTACTGTTTCTAAAGTGTAATACTTTGGGGCTATTTTTCATTCTATACTCCTCCTATTTACTGTTTAGCATGTGTTACAGTAATTCCTGTCTTTCCTTGACATTACAGCTTTATATTATATGTAGATCCATGGTGAGATCATTTGATCTGGTGGAAAGGAAGCAAGGACAGTATTTATCTAAAGCCCAATTTTTTGCAGTAAAATTCTGTGCAATCTTACATAGACTATGTAGAATCTTAAAGGGGAACATTTAGAAATGTTTAGTACATAAATTAAATATTTGAAATGCTCTGAGGTGGTGAGGTACATTTTGAAATTTTATACATACAAAATTCCTTGTTGTTTCTCACAGACCCTCTTAAAATGTAGAGTACATTCCATTGCCTCCTGCAGTACTTTTTTAAAATTGAGAGCACTTTGTTCTAACTTCTGAAAAATTCTACTACTTTTAGCAATATTCCCTCCCTATTCAATGGGGGTTTGGACTAGATGACCTCCTGAGGTCTCTTGCAACTCCAATCTTCTACGATTCTATGAATCATGGTTTTGTGGTCACTTCCCCCAAAAGTACTGTATCGTTTTTACAATGGAATAAGTAATGTGCACCTATAGTTATACCTCAAGGTAGCTAGGTGAGGTCAACCTCGGGAGAGGGTATAATGCTAACCTCACCCAGCTGCTTCATGGTAAAAACTGCAAGTGACTTTTCTTTAACAGGATTTTACAATGGGACAGCTAATGGAGTAGTTCTAAACCAGGGGTAGGGGTACCCCTGGGGATATGGAGAGGTCTTCCAAGGGGTACATCAACTCATCTAGATCAGTGTTTTTCAACCTGGGGGAGGATGGGTTTGGGGGGGGGTCGAAAGTGCAGGGCTGGCATTAGGGGGTGGCAAGCAGGGCAACTGCCCAGGGATCCATGCCACAGGGGGTTGCACAAAGCTAATTTACATGCTTCAGCTCCAGGCAGCGGGGCTTAGGCTTCAGACTCCTGAAAGGGGTGCAGCAGTGTGGAAAGGCTGAGACCCACTGAGCAAATGCACATTAGTTATCCTGCTATAAACACCCCCACCCTTTTTGCAGTGAAAACAAAGCCTAATTCTGCTAGGAAAAGTATTATCTTTCTAAACAGTGAAAAAATGTTGGTGACCAATTGCATATTAAACATAATGTGGAAGAAATCAAAGAAGTGATACTTCTATGCCATATTGAAACATAATTGGACCTGAACTTTATCTGTCATACATCCGAGACTGCAGGCACTTTAGGGGATGGGCTGTCTCTTCTCTCTTTACAACACCACCTAGAGCAAAGGGGCAGTGATCACTGTTTGGGGCCTGTGGTGCCAGTGTCATAATTTTTGTACCCTCAACAACTGAATGATCCAACATGTCACAGAATGTCCCTTTGTAACCCACCAAGTAATCTATTTTTGATGGACACATGCTGCATAGCTCTAGTGCAGATGTAACAGCAGGGCAGAGGGTTCTATTAGCAGATGCTGCAACCCAGCAGCAAGATGCTGACTAGCTCACTGATGTGACTCCACCTTTTATATAGAGAAAGTAACAAAGGCTCTTTGGAAAGAGGGAGCTAGAGTCTACAGCACAGAGGACGCTACAGGAACCCTTAGGAACAGCCCAGTTTAGGAGGAAAGCATAGTCTGAGGTTTATATTTTTATAGTCATCTGAGTGACCGGTAAGGTGGCAAACTGGGTGTAAATGCAGCGTGATGGATTCTGTTCAGGGAAAGATGGGAACTCCACCCACCTAGCACAGGGCAGGCACAGACAACTGTAGCCAACACAATATTGACAGATATGAGAAGGAGTTTTCTAGCAAGCTGGTGGTTTTATCTACAGTATGTCAGATAAAATTATACTTTTATCTTTGGTGCTGCCAAGAAATACTGTCAGGACACTGAGTTCAATTACCACAAGTGTTCATCAGATAATTAATTTTAAAGATAAAACCAGTGAACAAATTGATCCAAACTGAGGACGGCACATCACAAGAAGGGACATACCAATTCTCAGTTAGGAAAATATTTGGTTACCAAAGATTTGCAATGAATGACCTTAAGGCAGTTTTATGGAAACACAATAAAAAGAGAGATAATTGTTAAGCTCACCTTATGAGACGTATCAGAATTTAATTGCAGCATGAATGTCTTCATAAAAAGTAAAATGTAAAAAAAGATACTGAATGTTTTGAAAGATTTTCCTCTGACAAGTTGGGCAAAAACTGACCACTGTAGAAACTGAGAGCAAGCACAAAATCCCAATATTGTAGTTTGCAAAATAAAATATATAGACACTTCTGAAAGCCAAGAACCATATCAATTATATAATCAACAGAAAGGCTATTAAATAAGTAAAAACTCTACTAAATAGGCTCATTTTCAGAGAGCTTAATCTAGCTTCTGAACAGACTTCTGTAGTTTTGCTTGTACAAAAATTTGCATATGCAAAAAGAGTGATTTTGTGCATTGAATGGATTCCATCTTGGCCCATGTGTGTACATATGTTGGCGCACATTATTTAAATCTTTCATCTAAAGAACTAATGTGCAGGTTTCAGCATCAGTGACTAATTGACACTTTGGTTAAAGGTTAACCTTTGTTAAAGATTCAGTGGCAGGGTGCTTCCTGGTTCCACACTAGTGTGACAGAAATGGAACTGATCTGTAATAATATTATGAATACTGCTTTTATGAATGCTTTATATGACTGCTTTATATGAATGCTTTTTATCTGAATTTTATGAATGTTTTATATGACTAGTCAGTGAGGGGAAGTTACTGTATATTGGATTATAAGATTTCCTGTGTGACCATACTGATCTAACTTAGTTTTGTAGGCTGTGGGAAAAACCAACAAGGAAGCAACACAAATGGCTTCCTGTGATGAGATGTACCTGGCTCTTCTTGGCCCTCACTGAAGAAGTAGCCTAAGCCCTGAGAAGGGGACAAAGCTTGTTTGTAAGTCCAAGCGGGACTCTTCCGGCCCGGAGTATATGAAGAAGTGCGGAGGTACTGTGCGTCTTGCCCGGAGTGTCAGCTGCACAGTCCCCGTCCCCACTTGAGGGCACCTTTAGTACCCCTTCCCATCAAAGAGGTCCCCTTCGAGCGAATAGCCATGGATCGAGTGGGACCCTTGGAGAAGACAGCCCAGGGCCACCAATATATACTTGTCGTTCTGGATTATGCTACTCACTACCCAGAAGCCGGCCCCCTGCGGAACATGGCCTCTAAAACGATAGCTAAAGAGTTGGGGGGATCTTTGCCCGAGTGGGGCTACCAAAGGAGATATTAACAGACCAAGGTATCCCATTAATGTCAAAGCTAATGAAGGACCTCTGTATGCTGCTCCATATACATACCCTGAGAACTTCAGTCCACCATCCGCAGACCGATGGGCTGGTAGAAAGCTTTAACCGAACCCTCAAGGCAATGATAAGGAAAGTGGTAAGTCGAGACGGGAAGGATTGGGACACCCTACTACCCTACCTTATGTTTGCAATCTGGGAGGTACCTCAGGCCTCAACTGGGTTTTCCCCCTTTGAATTATTATACAGACGCCACCCCCGTGGCATACGGGATATTGCAATAGAAATCTGGGAAGAGGAACCCAATGAGGGGAGAAATATAATTGACCATGTGTTGCAGATACAAGAACGGATAGCCCGGGTCACCCCTATTGTACGGGAACATTTGGAAAAGGCGCAGGAGGCCCAGTGAACCCATTACAATCGCCAGGCAAAAGTCCAACAGTTCCAACCAGGGGATTGGGTGATGCATACCCCATACCCCGTATTGATGAGTTAGTTGACTGCCTGGGCAATGCCCGATTTTTGACCACCCTTGATTTAACAAAGGGATACTGGCAGATTCCCCTTGCCAAAGATGTGAAAGAAAAGACGGCATTCTCTACACCAGAGGGTCTGTTTCAATATATTGTTCTTCCTTTTGGACTGCATGGGGCACCTGCCACCTTCCAGCGTCTTATGGACAAGCTCCTACGGCCCCATACCAGTTATGCAGTGGCATACTTGGATGATGTGATTATTCACACCCCCGACTGGGAAACCCACTTAGGAAAGGTGGAAGCGGTTCTGGACACGGTAAGACAGGCTGGCCTCACAGGCAACCCAGCCAAGTGTGCTATAGGACTAGCCAAGGCTAAATACCTTGGCTACATTGTAGGAAGGGGCATGGCCAAGCCCCAACTAAACAAACTAGAGGCTATCCAAAATTGGCCCTGGCCAAATCGGAAAAAGCAAGTCCAGGCATTCCTGGGTGTGGTGGGGTACTACTGACGATTTATTCCCCATTTTGCTACCAGAGCGAGTCCCCTGACAGACCTGTTAAAAGCCCGGGGTCCAGGCATGGTGAAGTGAACAGGTGCCGCAGAGAAAGCATTCATGGATCTATTAGGGATTAGGATGAGATTTAAACAGAGGGCAGGTTATCTTACATCGGTCTATTGTGGGACTTCTAGCAACTTCCATTGAAACATCTGGTGCTGGCCAGTGTCAGAGACAGGGTACTGAACAATGAGCCTGATTGAGTTTGACAATTCCTATGTATGTCTCCAGTTAAGGTGATAGAGTTCACAGTAAACATCAGGGACCGCCCAGAGATCCTCCAGCAAGCCAGGGTAGATTTGACTTGATATTTCTACTGAAATAAACATGCGGAAATATTTGTGGGGTAAAAAAAAAAAAAAACCAACACTATCCAGGCCTTCTTTATCCATCAAAAAGAAGGGCACAAAGCCATTAAAAAAAAAATCTTTGCAGGTCACCTTTAATTAATTAATTAATTAATTTTAATGAGTACAGAGTGTGTTTTAGAAGCACTGAGGGGAACCTTTCCAAACCTTAAAAAGCATACCCTGCTTATTGTTTAATTTGTTGTGAAGGGGACACGAAGTTCTCCTTTAGCTAATTCAGCCTTTTCCAGCAGTCATTACAGGGCTCAGCTAGGATTCTGAGCCACCTGCTGTATTCTGTTATCTGTAACACTGCTAATATTGGATTTCACATCTTGCAAATAAGTGTAAGACATTCATTAGCACATGCATTGCCATCAAGGCGAATGCAGTTGTAGGGATTCTAAGCCTTTCAGATGTAACTCACTCATTTTCACCTACTAAATTTCAAAGAGGTTACATAACGCTGCCATAAACATTGCAGACCACTTCTGCTCTCTCACAGATTGCTTGAGAGTGGAACTCTGAGCAGCCATGAGGAAAGGAAACTGCCTTTTTTAAAAAGGACACAGTAAAGCAGAATTCTTAAAATACTATTGTGACAAGCAGGGTCCAACCACCCCAAGGAAAGAACAGGGGCCTTGAACCCCAAAGAATAAGCAGTTTGAATTAACTGTGTACAATGTTTTGCTCTGAAAACTTGAGTAAGGTCTTTTATGAATGCTTGTAATGTTCTACATTTAATAAGCATTATGAGCTATGTGTACAGACTGTGTTTATGAATCTGTGTCTTTGTGTATATAGAGAACTGTGCTCAAACTTCTGCTCCATCTCACAGCAGGACAGCGAGCGATCAGACAGGGAGAGGCACCTCCCAAGCCAAGTGTTTCCACAAAACCAGACTGAAGTAAGTATTCTTTGTACAACACAGGAAGAGACAATGATGGGCCACTAAAGTTAATGGAAAGCCACTGAGACAACTGCAGATTTCCCCACTTTCAATGCAAAATGGAAGGGGTCTGGCTGAAAGGCGGGGGAAACTGAGGGACAGCCTCTAGGCAGGAAGCTGTCCCTGAAATGCTGGATCCCTCTCTAAAGCTAGGGGTCATGATGGAAAATGGTCCAAAGGCAATAGGTAACGTATTAGAAATGGGATTTTATCTAATATGGAAGGGTAAAGTCTGAGGTTGTCTCTCTATTTGTTTTCTGTGTCACTTGTATATGTTTGTTCTCTTACTGTTTAATCATGGGATCTGTGCTTTTTCTATTAAATAAACTTTGTTTATTTTTACCCAAGCAGGTCTCTGCTGTGCAAACTGCGTGGAGTGTGCATGCCAAAGTGAACTGATAACTGGGGGCTGGGTTCATGCCTTCAGCGATGACAGACTAGAGGGGAACAGTTCAAGTGTCTGGCAGTTAAGAATTTGGGGAGGATGTATTTGGGAAAATTGGGACTGGAAGGGCTGTTGGTGTCACCCTGCTGGCAGGAACTAGGCTGGTAGAAGCCAGGGTGAGGACATTGCACTTGTGGGCTGGCTACCGGTATCAGGGATCTGAGCCATAGCAGCACAACATAAAGGCACCCCAAGGTTACAGGGCAGGCAGTGACAGAACCCCTCACTGGTCTGTGTGAACCCCAGAATGTCACAGCTGTCTACCCCTGAAACATTTTTAAAAATTCAGTAGAAGGGTCTGTTCACACCAGTAGCAAATTGTGCCATCCAAAATAGCTTCAGGGAACAACAAAGTGCAAAATACCACAACATTCCTAAAAATACATTATTATTTTTTTCTACTGGAAGAACTGCTCCACTGGGAGACTTAGCAACACATCTCAAAAAAATCCAAACTAAATTTAAATACCTTCCATAATGCACTGCATCTCAAGCCATGCTTACCCACGTTCAGCTTCTAAGGAGTGACAGTCAGCCTCCTCTGACAAACACTTGAAAAGATATAACTACCATTTTCATATCAGCTTCATCTGGGATGATACAGAACTGTGAATACCGGGCTCGCTTTATGCAATATTTATTGCAGGTATCATCACGTATCAATTGCCTCCGCTGTGGAATTGTGGAATTTGCATAGCTGTCGCCTACCTCTTTGGTTATAGAATTTTCACATCTAAAATTTGATGGTGTCTAATGAAAACAAATAGATTGAGGAGGCTTCTGACTAAGGATATAGGGAATGACTCACAAGAACTCTTGAGGTCCCACAATCCATGGGTAGAGGAGAATTTTGGGGCAAATTCTTCCTTCCTTACTTGTATAAGCAGTGCACAGATGAGAAAAGATTTGACTTCATAGAAGATGTAGATGTTATTAGCTTGATATAGGAACTAGTCAGTGAAATTCTATGGTTTATGCAGGAGATTAGATTAGATCAGCGTTTCCCAAACTTTTTTGGCCACGGAACACCTGGTTCATTTACAGAATACTTCTAATATTATTTTGTAGTCATTTGGTTTTCAAATAAAAAATTGCATTATTTATGCTCAAATATATTTTATTTTATAAAACAAAGCAAAAATACAAATTTAAAATAACTTGAACTAACAATTTCTAACTGGAAAGTGCGTATAAAGTAGTACAAAAATCAAGTGCAAGACCCTTTTTTAAAATTACGATTCTTTCACAGAACACCTATTCACATCATGCAGAACACCAGTGTTCCGCGGAACACAGTTTGGGAAACGCTGGATTAGATGATCATAATGGTCTCTTCTGTCTTTATAATCTATTAAAATAATCTGTTAAATCTCTCTCTCTCTTCCTCATGAACTCTGTGAAGCTTGAAAGTTGTCCCTTCCACCAACAGCAGTTGAGCCAATAATAGATATTACCTCATTCACCCACCTTGTCTCTCTCAAATCCTGGGACCAACACTGCAAGCAAAATATTAAATGAGTGGTCCTGTAAGAGTAATATTTAAACTTATAGATAAAATATAGCAACGTCTTGTTTGTAGAGCATACAGAAAAGACCCCCTCTACTGGAATGTGAAATATCGCTTCAACTGATGGATGAGCTCTGAGTTTAGTAACAGTCCCAATTTCTTGAGATTCAGCAAATAGTCTAAAATGTCTGGGACAGGTACTTACACAGGTGATAGGTTCCTCTGTGCGGCCCACACAGAAAATGTTTTACATCTGTCAACACAGGACTTCCTACTAAAAAGTTTCTGGTTATGTCCTGCACCTCCTGAGAGAAGATTTGGTTTCTGATTATGGATGTATGAGGCACCAGTATCTTACATTTATACAGTTTCTTCCATCTTTCCCCACAGAACTTTGCAAAGAGGGAGGAGGACCAAAAAGGGGTAACCTCAGTGAAGAAGATGCTCTTTCCTTCAGCAAAAGGCATGGGGATTAGAGAAAGCCTCCATCTTGGTTAGTACTCTGCGGACTGAACAAAGACTGAAAGTGAGAGTCTCTACAGCTTGAACTACAGAGTCAGGGTCTACAACTGGGCCTGGAACAGACTTGCATCCTCTGTGGATTGGGGACAGCACACACTGACCACTGGGTTACAGCATTGTTTGGTGCATAGGCCCTTTATTACCAGGGATTAAGGAGAAAATCAAGCTTGACTTTGGGATTCGAGGCTGAATTTGCAGGGCTTGCAGCTGGATTTGGGGGCAGGGGGAAGAAGAGGGAAAGCACTTTATCTGTAAGTGAGAAAACTGGATATGGAAATTGAGACAAAAGAAACATGGAAACCCACAATGCTATTATTTGTAGTCACTTTTCAGAGCAGATGTTCATTTTAGGGGTGCTTTTCTGGATATACTCTAGATATACTTATTCTTTCGTTCTTTGCTGTACCTCAGTGGCTTCATCTCTTCTCACTGATGGCTCAGCTCAGTACTGTTCCCAGAAACATGCAACCATCTTCACTCAATTCAGAATTGATACTCACATAATTAAAAATATGATTAAACTCCACAGTCACCAATGTCCTTTTACAAGAATCCTTTAGCTGCCTACCTTTCCTACCCACTCTTCCTGTTAGGCAAAGTTGTTATCATCCTTCCTGAGCACTTTGTACCAGGTTTTTTTTTTAGCACCAATCGAAGTGAGCTCAGTACAGATTGTCTCGATAAGACTGTAGCTCTCAGTGTATTTCAATAGCCACCAAGGCAACTCTTTGGACACTAGACTCCTGCCTTCCAGATACTAGTGTGCATGCATCCCCTTTCCATACCTCTATTCTATGCTATATAAAGACTTATCCTACACTTATCACTGTAGTATCTGAGCGCCTTCCAGTCTTGTGTTAAGCAATGTGACTAATGTCTGTCATGTGGTGTTTGTTCTCTTTCTCTTCCCAAGGGGGAGAAATGTGTGCTGTAGTGTGTTTTGATTTGGAATTTTTTTAATATACCTATTACACATACATTGCTATATGATTATGTTAGAGAAGGCAGGTCAAAGAAGTGTACCTGGTCCTGATATTTGAGTGGAAGGTTTGTGATAGTTCCTGCGAAAGTTCATTCCACAGTCTCCAACCAGCTCCAGAGAAAGGTGTCTCCTGCACAGATGAGCTTTCATCTTATTGTAGAAAGTTTTATTATGACTGGGTGAAGTTGATGACCAGAGTCTTCATCCTAGAGCCTTAGGTGATCATTAAAAATACCCTGGATCCAGGTCATGGAGCAACCTTGCACATAAGGACCAAGACCTTGAACTGGGTAGGGAGCAGAGGACAGGTTTTATGTTCCTCTGTAGCCTGTGGTGCTGAGGAGACGTGCTGCAACGTTCTGCACTAGTTGGAGTTTCTTTAGTGTTGTAGACTTCTTGACTGGGTAGATTGTGATGCTGTAGCCCAGCCAAGAGGTGACAAAGACGTAAATAACTCAGGCCAGGTGGTCATTTGCCAAGATGGAATAGAGTCCTCCAGCCAACCAGAGACAGCAGAAAGCGTTTCTCTTGGATGCTGCTATGTGATTTGCTTAGCATCCGTGAGAAACAGAGGAGCACTTCTTAATTACGGACTGAATTGATTAATTCACAAGTTTTGGCTCAAGGCTCCTTCAGGGTGTCCAAAACTTCTTGATGAAGGAATTCTGAACTTTGGGAGTACAGATGGGCTGGAGCAAGGTTGTTTGGGAAGGCTTCCTGAATGTACTTGGTTCTGATGCAGGCTGTAGGCACTCAGGAGCCATTCTGGATTGCTCCATGGGGATGGAATTTGGCTGCTTCAGTGCAGGCTGAAAGGAAGGCTGTCATGGCCTGTAATGAAGCCTTTAGTATAGACTTGGCGAAATTCATTATGTTTCATCCTGTATGTATCAGCCTTTTTTCTCTACCATCAGCTCTGGGGTTTTCACCACCTCATGCTTCCTCCTGTTCCTCCGCTGCAGGATGTCACAAAACAAAGAAGATCTGTGTGGGGCAATGGGGAAGGAGGGATGATTTGGGAGCCAGTGTGTTGATGGTCAAAGCTAGCGTAGAATGATAATTCATCAGGTCCTTGACTCTTATCCTGTGGATGGAGAGCTGCAGCCCTTTAGCATGCCTTGAAATTTGTGAGTTGATGGTCTGTCCAAGGCAGTGGCTGGGTTGTGATGGCCTCGGTCTTGACATCTAGGCTGAAGATCGGGACTAGGGTGTGACCGACTGCATGGGCTGGACTAGAAATCTCCTGTGAAAGTCCTATGGAGGCAAGTGAGATGAGTTTTGGAGCTTTTCCACCTGTGGCCTAGTTGACATGCATGTTGAAACCTCCCACGACAACAAGTCTGAGGTATTTCAACACCACTGTTGACAAGGTATCAGTGATCTCCTTTCTGAATCCTTTAGTCCAAGATGGTCTGAAAATGAGCATAAAATCGATGCTAGCTTTAGATCTGGTTTCTTTTGTCCAATAAATTAATTCTAATGAACTCGTTCTGCCTGAGGCACCTCCTCTGCATTTGATATTGGCAGAGAAGACGAGTGCAGTGCCTCTTGTCTTCTTTTCCTGTTGGAGTCTGTGATGTATTGAGTATCCCAGAGAGGAAAGGCGCACTAGCACAGGGCTCACAGAGTCATCCAGCCAGGTCCCAGTGATACAGAGTATCCTAGCTGCTCCATCACTAATGAGGTTGCGGACTGTTTGCTGCTGGCAGATGTTGCAGACCTCCCATCGTGCCAACTTACAACCGCAATCAGTACTTGCTTAGCAAAATCTCAGCTCTCTCAGTTCCAGTGTGTGGATCTCTGAATCTCACTCCATCCTGTATATTTGCAGCTGGGCAGCCTATTTTTCACTTGTTTATGAATTAAATAAAGGGCTCAGACTTACCCATTGTTGAAGGAGCGTTGGAATGACCAGACAGACTCGCTGTTTGCTTGTGTTGACCGGTTCTTTTCCCCGCTACCCAGAACACACAGGTTCGCAGACAGACTCCTGAGCTGAAGAAGTATGTCGTTTATTTGCTGCTTCAGTGAGTGATCGGTCCACCGAAACAGGACACAATATAGGGTTAAATGCAAGTGCACACCTGCATTCAGGTACTCAACGTGATGTGTTATATATTGTATAAACACTTTTCTGCCTAACACTAAGATTACTTTGCCAACTCAGTTGTTTACCTGATTGGACCGTTGACCAAGATGTTCATCTGTCCAGGTTGCTGGCTCAGCTTTTCACCTGGTGGTTCTCCCTCCCTGCCAGACAAGCAGGCATCTTTTCACATGTTCCAACATCTATTGTATACATTCTACAAATTACCTAGCCTACAGTTTGCAATGGCTGGCTGATGGGTAAGTCTTCCCCCTTAAGGGTGCTGACCAGTCAGCCCACCCCAATCACAGGCTGTGGCTTTCTAAGATTGTGAAAGGTCCAACATGTATACAAGGATATAGGAGCTACTGACAGAGAGGAAGTGGTCCTAGGAAAAAGTGGTGCTTGGGAAGATATTCCATCACTGTGTCTTTAAGGACCCCAGGGCAGAAAGGGTGGGTCAAGGCTCCCCTCTTACCCAACCGACTGGGGATGAGGTGGGAGAAAGGGACCAGCATAAATGCAACCTCCTCCTTTGTAGCAAGGCAGACATCAGCAGGAGAAGGCTGGCCTGCTGAGCCTAAGGACTAACAGGTAAAAGGGCCAGCTGAGGGAGAAGCCAGCTAAGGCCCTACAGCTGGCCAACTCACAAGCCAGCTCCAAGGAGGAGAATGGGGGACTCCTGTTTTGAGCAGACCCCAGCTCCAGGAAGAACCCTGGGGAGTCTCCTGAACTGGGAGGAGAACTGGCCAGGACTCTTACATGGACTCAGGCCAGGGTGAACTGGGGTGACTCATGAAGCAAGTTTCGCTTTGTAGAACTTAAGAAATCAGATTCCACAAACAGGGAACATGTTCTGAACCCGCCTCGGTCTAGATAACTGATGGAAAGAACCCGTGGGGTGCTGAGTACAACGTACCTGCAGGGCCATCAGGGGGTATGCTGGAGGGCAGCACCCCATGTACAGGCTGACACAGCCACAACTTCCTGGAAGTATATGTGCAGAAACCCTGCACCATGAGGATGTCTTCAGAAGCCCAGCAGGTTGCAAATAGGGCAGCAGTCGATTTTCTTGTACTGAAGAGCCAAGGAGCCCCTGTTGGGTGCTGTGATGTTAGAGACATCACAACATCGCCTGAAACCCCATTCATTGACCCCGGCAATCAGCATGGCTAATGCCATGTCTATGTCCCTGGAGGTCCCTGAGGCCATTCTGTGAGGCAGGGCCCCCAGGCAGGAGGAGCAAGGGCACAGAATTCCAGAGCAAGTTCCCCTAACATGACTGGGTCTTTCAAGTCGCATGGCCAACCAGGCAGCCTGCTAGGACCTGGGGCTAAAGGCAATGTCATTGCTCCCCTTCACTAGGGAGATATGAGGGGTCACAGCCCTTGAACCCAGGCCCATGGGTCCCCAGGCAGCGCTCAGGCCATAACTTGCCATGCAGCAGCTCAGCAGAATATCTAGGGAAGGGTCCAGGGAAGGGCTAGCTTGCAGAGGGCCTTGTCCCCAAAGCTCCCAACTGGGGGTAACGTCCAGCCCCCCAATTGGCTAAGGAGTACTATATAAACCAGGAAATACCAACAGGAAGCTGTCTGAGCACCTAGAAGAATCTTTGTCTGGATATGACTGCAGACCCCCTCCTGCTTACTTGATTCCTGAGCCCTGTATTCCCTCCTGCTCCCAGTTCCTGCTTCCCGGCCTGACCCCCAAGCCTGGCACCTGACCCTCTCTCTGGCTCTGACCTTCAGCTTGGTATCTGATGCTATCTTTGCTCTGACCACTAGGGCTGACTGGCCATCACTGCAGGAGCTACCATTGGACAATTGCCACCATCTTGCTGGTGGGTGGGTGAGGGAGCACCAGTCCTTTGTTTCTCTACCACATGATCATTGCTGGAGGGCCATTGTACGATTCCTTTAAAGGCCTGGCCTCCAGGACTCTGGTTTCTTTTACATCTTTACTTTTATTTCATCTTATACCTGCTCTTAATCTCCAGGTTCTTCATCTTCTAAGTGCCCCCTTGGACTTCTTCACATACTCCCAGCTTCACGCTTTCTTATCCCACACCAGAGTTATTCTTGGACCATCCTCCCAGTTTCTATTAGCCACCAGGCCCCTTTTTTACTATCCTTCTTAAACACATTTTTTTCTGATGTGCTTCACCTTACCAGGAAACTCACCCACTGTTTGTGTCTGAACTGTCCACCTCTTCATTTCGTTGATGTAAATTGAGCTTTTGAAGACAGGGACCTTTTAAAATGTGTTGTGAAGCAGAACATACTAAAATTACATAATGAGTAAAACTATTCTTTGTCATCATCATGCCTGTGTTCTACTTCCTGCTTTCTTCACTGCTCCAATATCATTTATCTGCACTTGTTTCATTAGACTCTTTTCCCTGAGTGTCCTCAGCAAGGCCCCTTCCCATTTCACACATGATGCTGCCAATCTCTATGTAACAGCAAATACAATCAAGCAGTGAGGAGAAAGGCCCAAATGCGAGCTACCTGCCAATCTTCCCCTCGGCTGTATGTTTCCACATTGGCTATAACTCCACTCTTACTCCACTTGGATTCATTCCCTAGATGATAAACTGGTAACTGTGCAGTAACTCAATTTATCTTGGCATAGTCTGGGCAACAAATCTTGCAATTGACTAGCATGCTTAAGAGTTGCTGACTGCTGTAGGCATTCTTCTGACTGTATCCTCTCTTTTTCACCTTTCAGGATATTTACCACTTTCTTGGACATTCACTCTACCACTCTGGCCACTCTCTTTCCACCCCTAGTGTCTTTGTCTTTGAATTTTCTCCTTTAGTTTTCTCATTGTCTTTCAATACAGCTTCCTTAGCTTCTTCCTCTAAATAGTCTCCTCTTGCTGTCACGTCTTGCACTGCTGGTGCTGATTGTGTTTCCTGTGTAATTCTCTACTCATTTCTCTTCCTGAATCCCTGTAATTCCTTCTGCTACTGTCACTCACTGTTACTCCTAAGATTTCTTGTTCTCACTAATCTTGGACTGCACATGCAAAGTTTTCTTCATGTACAATTTGTGTTGTTGAAAACTACACAGATTGGGTGGTACAACAGCTCTTTAAAAGGTCACCAGTCATTCATTGCCCCTTTAATTCATGACCCAAATGCGTGGGGGGGGAGGAATTCTAGTGTCAGCTAGAAAGAAACTGAAGCATCATGGGGCACCCTTCTTTGGCCGTAAGTCCAAATAAACAAAACCAATACAGGATGTCATACTATCTGGAGTGGTTCATGATTAGGGGGTTGGACTAGATGACCTCCTGAGGTCCCTTCCAACCCTGATATTCTATGATCATGAGTCCCAACCTCAGGGCAGACTGTTAAGAAGCTGGGCACAAGCCCCCAATTGGTTGTGAGGTCTACGCTTAGATTTCACTAACTAATTATCAAGTTTGAACTCCTCAAGCACTATAACAGCCTTACCATGGAGTCACAGACAGTCCACTTGGGTACTCCAATCCATCTTGCCACCCAGACAAGCTTGCCATTGTAACAGATGATCCCTTACACCAAACATCACAACAATATTCAGGTCACTCCCAGTCCCAAAAGACCAATCACTTACCCCAGGTCAGTAGCAACTCAGATCTCACACCAAAGACAATACTTGCAGCCAATTCTATTGTAGTGCCCCCTCTCCACCCAGTTACCTTCTTTAATGACAGTCTGCTTACAGGTTTTGATGAACAGGTCTGGGTTCTTCTGGATCCCACCACCCACTCAGCAGGGTGTTATCTTCTTTATTTTTCCCTATGAATTTATTACTCCACTCCCCTCGCTCCTTCCTGGCAGGGTCACCAGGGCAGCTTGGAAGGAAAATTCTAACCACAGGGTAACACCCACTTACTTGCCAGGTAGTTGGAGACTCCCAAGATGTAACACAAACACATACAATGTATTCAACACAGTAATTATATTAAACAGGAGACAAATATAACAGAACAGGGTAAAACACTATTCTTAGGGTCACCAGTGCCCACACTGATAATACCCGTGACTTTCCCAAGTCACAGGACCTGATGTAGCAAATGTAAGGTTAGTGTCCCATTGGTACACGTATGTTGTTGGGGCCTTTGATGACCTATGACCACGATATCTTCTCTGCAGTGGTTTAGCAGTGTGGCCGACTGGGTTCACTACAGCCCAAAGGACTCACAAGTAGGATAAGGTGGTAAATCCCTCCACAGGTTTAATACGCAGCAGGTTATAAAATCCCCAAGCCCCTACTCCCTGGATTGAGGACACAGTACCGGGCATAGGGGGTCCCCAAAACAATTTCCCTGACTGACTAACTAAAAGAGGGTGCACTCACAAACTCCATGAATGATCCTCAGGTTCAGAGATGACTCTGGACTCCTCGGTCACCGCAGAGGGGTTGATCTCTGCTGGCAGGGAGCCTCTTCAGGCAGGAGTCAGGCTGCTTCGGTCCCAGGATTGGCTCAAGGTGCAGATTACACAACTGTACTAAAATCCAAACTGTAGCCTCCTAGCCCAGTGTCCAGACACACTCACAGCAGGCAGCAGCCCGGGACTAGCAGCCAGAGCAGAGCTGGCCACGTGGTGCCTGGGCTCACCTAGGGAGCTGGAGGGCGAACTCAGCCTGGCTGGGGAAGTTTCCCAGCAAAACTCTACAAACTGGGAGTCATCAGTGGAGAAAAAAAACCCAGCTGAGGGATCTTGCTTTCAAGTCCCTAGAGGCCTGTTCTCAGGGGGAACCCTGCATGCAGGCCTGGGACTCCCCAGCTCCCGCCGCAGCCAGTCCTGCCCTTGCCCTGGCTGGCTCCAGACTGACTCCAAAATGGCTTCTCCCCTTTCCTGGACTCCCTGGGAAGGGCCTCTCACTCCCTAGTGGTTGCCGGGCAGACTCTGAGTCTGCCGTGGCTCCCCCTCCCTACCAGGGACAGTATGCCTCTCCCTGAGCTGCCAGCAGACCGAGCCCCGGGAATCTAGGGCATCTCCATGGGGGTTACACTATAATGAACTGACCAAAGATTTATTAACTAGGAAAAAGAAATGTTATTTACAAGATTAAAGCAGGTAAACATACCCTCACAAATGAGTTATGGTCTTAGGTTGCAAAAAGTAATAGAAGCTGCTAATGTGTAAGCTCTATATGTCCTTTAGGGCTAACGCAAGCAAAACAGCTGGGATCCCTCGCCTATGCTTACAAGTGTTGCCCTCTCCCTGAAGTCCAAGCAGCACAGGGATAACAATTTCTTCTTGACAGGAATTATTATTCCTTTCTCCCAGAGCTCAAGCTGATGGGACAAGTGTTTGTGCAGGTCTCCTCTAGCATTTCGCACTTGGTAATGCTTCTCCCCTGACTGATCTAAAACTGTAACACTCCCCTTCCCCCTAAAAAAACATTTTTATTGTTACAGAGCAATCACTTAATATTAATCTTATATCATGGGACACAGATATTATAAGTGAGATTGATGCAACTCACAAGCATTTCATAAAGTCAAAACACTTTTATAACTCTAATGCCTATTTAACAATGCTAATACACAGGCAAGCCAGGCTGGTTTCCAGCTCTGCATTTGTCAGCGTTCAGTGAGGCCTAGGCATGAGCTGACAACTGGTCTGCCAGCATCACACATGGCAGTTTACTTCCACCTAGTCTAGGAGTCTACAAAATGAAAGGCTCTGCTTCCTTCAGCCACGAGTCTAGCTGGAGTACACAAGCAAAATTGTGATCACAGTCCCTAGGCCTCTTCAGTGCAAGCCAGGTGAATAACTCTCCAATTCTGTCTTTCCTCTAACTAGGATCTAGTTTGGGAGTCTCCTGGGTTGGCCCTTAGGTGGAGCTGTGACAGCCCTGTGTTTCTTTTTATGTCTTCCCGCTATTAGGAGACATCTGTCAGCTCTACCTGCCAGCAGCTTAACAAGCCACAACGGCTGGCTCTTACCTCCAGGCCTGGTAACTCAGGTAATCTTTAAAGGCTACCTTCTTCCTTCAGTGACCAAAATGGAGCTCCACAGAAGGAAGAGGTCTGCTGGTGCACAACAGGATTGGGGCCCTAGTCTGCAAGCTCATCAGGGCAGGGATTGTCTTTCTTTGTGTCTGTACAGCACCTGGCATAATGGGGTCTGGATCCGGAGCCTATTTATTCTATGATGCACTATTTGTATTATAAACATCAAATAATTCAGCAAAGACAAAAAATCCATAAATAAAGGAGAATACATTTAAAACCTGAATCAAGTTTGGGTACCAGAATTTATTACTCAGTTTTACAACTGTTCAGTATGTTCGTTCTCTCTCCCCACCCCCCGCCTTTCTGTTGAAATGATCTGCAATTAAAATGACCTTGGAGCATGTTGTTCTCACTCTAGAGCACCAACCCTGCACACTGATAAACAAGCTGCCCTGATCAGGAGAGACTCCATTATTCCTTGAAATAGAGCAGAACTCACTGAAGCAGCTTGTCACTTGCTTTATTACCAGAATAATAGGCCCTGAACTAGACAAGTGTGGCCAGGTGGAGGTTATACTGAAGGCATGGGCCTTTCGCCTCCTGCCCAGAGGTGGGTTATAAGGAACCGTGCTCCCTTTCCATATTGTATGCAAAAACCTCACACACACACACACACACACACACACACACGATATTTCTCCTCTGCACTTTTTTTCTGTCTATCATGTATCATTTTATTAACCTTTTTTTAAAAAAATATTTTCATTGTGATATTGTCTCAATATCTTGCAGTGATATTGACATGCTAAAGAGGTCTCAAAGAGCGTACTAACCAGCTGTGATAACCATTAAGAGGAAGCATGATTATACCCTTTTATGCACTCAGGGCAACTACAATACACCAGGAAAGTAGCTGATGTTCAGACCACATTTAGCGTCTGACATAAATCAGAAAGGCAAAGAAATTCCAAGTTAAAACTGATTCTCTGTCTCTAACTCACCCCATTTAGCTTTGCTATTCTAAGGATTTCCAGCCAGTGTTATGCTTCGTGCTATAAGGTTATTATTAATTTGCACTGTGATGGAGTCTAGACATCAACATGATAGGAATTTTATACACATATATGAGGATACTGCCCTCGCCCCCAAAACGTTGGCGTTTGATTAAATGATTTTTTTTCCTCAAAAAGTGTCTGTTTTCCATAGACATTTTTTAACTTAGCTGAAAACTGGAATTTTTCAGTTTTGGGTCAAAAACCAAAATAAAGCTGAAAAAAATTGGAAATATTTCAATTCTGAAATGCCTCTGTGATTCATTATGCTGGTTGTAGTTTGGATGTCTCCTGCTCCCATTCATCTCTATAGGCTCCCCAGGTGGACTTTATGTCCCATGATGCACCACAGCCAGGAATCTGCTGTAATGCACCACCTCTCCTCATCAAGAGAGGAGACCCGGGTGTGTCACAGAAGATGTAGTATGACCAAGGATTCTGGCCTAGACAGGAGAATGTGAGCGTGAGATTTAATTAGTGCATCTTGCCTCAGTGGAAGACTCCAGCCAGTGGAGTTTGAGATTCTGCTTTGACAGCGCAAGGCTTGTCACCGGGGATGATAGCTTAGCTAGCTCTTTCCATTGATCTGTCTATGGGAGGAAGGGGCAAGTTATTTCCACGATGCGTGCTACAGGAAAGACAATGACTACACAGAAGTACTTATGGGTAACCACCATCTCAAAGACATACATTGCACTGCTGACAGTGGAGATTTTGTCTGAGTGTGGATTGTGGGACTGGCCCACCATATTAACCGCTTCTGAAATGCTGTGGCTAATTAATGGGACAGTGGCTACATTGAAAATTTGTCCTTCTTTCATTCTTCTGTTATGCCAGCCTCCTGGTTCTCAGGTGATCCATGCTCTGTGCACCAGTTGCAGCCAGGTTTTCTCATTGTTATTTAGGTGATCAGCAGATGGTGGTAAATCACATGCTCAATGCACAAAAACAGCCCTGGCAGCTGTCTGGCAGGTCACACATTCCCCTCCTTTGGGTTGACTTGGGCTGAGATGTGAGGAATGTTTAAGATTTCAATTCCCATTCAAATCCAGCTTGGAGTGGGAGTGAGAGCATCCAAGTGTCAGTGTGCAGAACCTGAAGGCTTTCTTTTTCCACTGCTTGCCACCTTACAACGCCAAAAGGCACTAACTCACTGTTTGTTTTTAATTCCATCCCATCAGTTGCTGGAACTGTGTTGCTTTGCTAATAGACTTCAATCAATTCCTGAGCAAGCAGCACTCAATTTATTCAGTCCCCATTCAGATCCTTGTTTTCATGTGAAGATCAGTAAAATTCCTTTGGCATTTTAAGATTTCAACACAAGCCCACCTGGAATTTACCTAAATGTCTTCCTGCTGTCCATCGATTTTCTTCTGCAATGTGTGCCTGAGGCTAAGAGGCCCATGACTTGATTGCCTGGGTTATATGAGCGTGCTAATTCTTCCCTGGAGAGGGGTTTTTAATTTGGATTCATCTTGGTGACCCCTGTAACCTTGCAGTTTAAAGCCACAAAACCATCCATTTCTCAAAGGCAACCTTCTGAACAAGAAATGATTCCTTTCATTTCAGAAATTAGAAGTCTGTTAAATCTCAAGTTATCTTGGGATTAGAGGAGAGGGTGTACAGTGGTGACAGTGATATGGTATTCAGAGGTCTGATGGTGAAAATAAAAAAAACAAATCTAATGGCAGAACTAAACATTCTAGTCCAAATTACACATCCCATTAAAGAGTACCAGTGTTTCAATGGAGATCAAATAGTTAGTGCTACTTAAAGTGGACCTCAAATATATAAAACTAGATCAAAGGAAATCCACAGAAAATCGGAGTTTCTGAAGATGTTGTCTAAGGTGTTCCATTGCTTTGGTATTTTTGAAATAGTTGAGTGTTTGTGTTTTAGCAAAAAGTTCCATCAAAAATCTCAGGTTTCAGTACCTGAGCTAGAGGCATTTGAATTTCCAAAGGGAATTTGGAGACAGAAAGCTAAATTTCTAGTAGGCTTCTAAAAATGCATGCACAATTAGAGATGGATGAAGATTTTTGGATGAATAGTTTATCCACTGAAAAATGCAGTTTTGGGTCAACCAAAACTATTCACAAATTCAGGTAAAAATTTGGAAAATCATTTCAGAAAAAAAAATTAAGGAAAAAACAAAACATTTTGACTTTGCATTTCAAAATGACATTTCATTTTGGAATTTAGCTAGTTTATTTTTTTTTAAAAAGAACTAAATGAAATGACCCTTTCCCCCTTCAAAAATCCATTTTGGGTTGAATGAAACATTTCATATGACCCAAAACAAACATTTTTAGAGAAAACCCCAAAACGTTCTGCTTTGGGTTGACCCAAAATAACAAAAAGAAATATTGATAATTATTTTTCCAGTTTGGACCTGTGACTGGGTGTCCACCCCACATAGGATTGGAAGGCGTTAAAATGGTCTGGCAGGCCAATTAACTCCCCAGACTACGCCTGGAGGAGGAGCCAGGAAGCTGGGTACAGACAGGGGGCTTCAGGAAGGCAGGGAAGTAGGCTGCAGCCACTCCCTGAGTGGAGGGAGTTCGGAGATGGACAAACCCAGAAAGGGGAAAGCCAGATAAGTAGGAAGAAGCCCAAGGAAACAGCAGGAAGGGGTTGGGTGGTACAGAGACCTTGGCTGTTTGTTATAGGGTCAGTGGGCTAAAACCCAGTGTAGAGGGCGGGCCTGGGTTCCCCTGTCAGCCACTGGGCAGTGGCACAGGGCATTGGAGACTCCCGCCAGCCAGCAGGTCTGGAAAGACTTTTAATTCCCCAGAAGGGGAGGACCTTAGTGACTTGGCCGAAGGGCCAAGCCACGAAGAGGAGACTGCAGTCCCTGGAGCAAGAGGGGTCGCAGGGCGAGACAGTGTGGGGAAGACACCATCGGAGGGGGAGTACAATGCCTGGCAGAGCTAATGGCCAGCAGGAGGCGCCGCTAGCAGTGAGTTTACCCAATGACTGACCTCTGAACTGAAAAAATCAGGGTTTCACTCAGTTCTACGCACAGTATTTGCAGCTGCTTCTGCCTGAGCGCCCACAAGCCTGTATTTGTGTGCAGAAACCTGGTAAATGTGCCCATGGACGGCTAGTCCAGCATGCTAGTGCCTTGTGTGCTCAGATGGATGTGGTGGCTGACAGAGAAGTAGAATACTCTAGCTGGGCAGCAGGAGAAAAGTCCTGAGGTCGGGACACCCCCACTTCTGCTGGGATCCCGGGCAGACCTGTATTCTCCCTCTCTCCCGCCATTCCCTTTTCAAGTCAGTAATGCACAGACTTTTCTGATGGCTCCTAACTTCCACAACATAGCTCTGAATTGTCTCCACCAGTATTTGTGGCAGCAATGATCTCTCATGTTCTGTAAGGGAGTCAAGTGATGCATCTGCACAATATTGGTCTAATGTGGGGTCTTATTAGATAAGAAAAGGCAGAAAAATCTTCTAAGCAAAAAGGGGGGGTTAATTAGCTCTCCGAGCTTCTTAGCCAAAGGAGAACTTTCAGATCACAAGCAGCATGTTTTTACACTAAATTATGACTGGATCCTGCTTCAGTGCTTTAGGTGCAGAGAGCATAACTGACCAAGTCTAAAATTCCTATTGCTCTCCTATTGCCATTCCTCCACCAGCAGAAATTTACCACCCAAGTTGGCTAAAACAGGTTGCATTTTGATATGCCTGTAGCAGCACTATATTAGCCACTGCCCTGATTCAGAAAAGCACTTAAGTATGTGCCTAACTTTAAGCACATACTTAAGTCCTAGTGACTTCAGTGGGTCTTAAGCAAGTGCTTTGCTGACATGGGGCCTAAATGCCATTGTCAGTCCTTGAGGTGAAATCTATCCCTCAGGCCTCCGTTCAGCAAGTACTTAAGCACCTGCATAACCCCATTAACTTCAATGGGACTAATTCACATGCTTAAAGGTAGGCAGGTCTCCGGTGGCTCACTTTGCCAACCCCCGTCTCAGAACCTGTTCATTCAGAGCCACACTGTAAAAACCTGTGTCAATAATTCAGAGCCTTTCATTTAACCCACAGAAATGGTGGCGGATTCACGCTATGATATTTTTCATGGCTTCCAGTCCTGCGGGTCTCACTCATGCTAACATGAGTGAGGGCTGGGCTTTTTAAGGACATCCCTGCCAGTCACCTCATTCACTTATAATGTCCATGGAAAGCTCCCACAAAAGCAGCACGAATGCAATCAGAGCAAATTCATTTCAATTTCATAATGACAATTCCTGGGTATTTTGGGCAGCATTCGCCCAGCTCCCAGTGAATTCTGCCTCACAACATGCCTATCAGGGAGGTAAATGGAGAAAAATGCAGGCACCTTGACAAAGGGAAAATCTTCTGCTCAGTGCCCAGTATGAGTAACCTGGCTGGCCGCTGGTGGTTGTTTGCCGCTCAATAACATGTCCAAGGCCCGAGGGGGTCCATGGAAGAGCTAAGCTTAGAACCCACAGCTGCTCATTCCCAGTCCAGTGCTCTCACCATCCATTACATTCCAAGTGGGATTTCAAGGCCTGACCCAAAGCCAATTTAAGGTAATGCAAAGACACTTACTGATTTCCCTGGTTTTTGGACCAGACCTTGAATGCAGCGAATGAGATTTTCAAGAGCACTCAATACTGGCATAAATCTTCTCCCGCTGATTTTCAATGGGAGCTTTGCCATGGCTTCTCAATTCAGCCTATGCTGGCCATTTTTTAAAATCCCACCCAGTTCCTTTTAAAATGTAAGGCTGATCCTTCATCTGCTAGGCTACAAAGCCTTTGCTACTGGAGTTTTAAGACTGGAATGTGGATATACTATATGAATACCCTAATCAACTGTATTGCTCAAGCACTGGTTACTGCAAACACTTTGTCAGATGCAGGTATTTTAATGGAATAATTAATACAGAATCAGTGGAAGCATAGATAAAATAAAGTTATAATATACTGTAATATAAAGCTTGGGCCCAAGTCTTCTCCCATTGAGTCACTGGGAATACAACATTGTAAACAACAGAAAACTTCTAAAATACACAACAGCTACCCTTATCATGATAAACATGTCTTAAAAGACATTCATCATTATACAAATCATTAGCATAAGGACAGCCAAAGAAGATCCCATTATCAAGCTGACAATTATTCAGTAATTGGCACCAGCCTTACGCTGCTGTTCTGTAAAGGTTTGGCATGATGCCTTTCCCATCGTTTGGCACTGGCAAATGTGTGTCCCAGTGACTTTGATCACAATTATTTTCTCCTTGACAGTGGCGCCAACTCTGTGCAGGCTGAGACACACATCCTGCGAGTCATTTTGAGGGTTTGCTTTCCCATGCTGCCATTTTCTTCACCTGAGGGGAGCTGAACAAAATGGTGCCTGGTTCATATTTGTAAGATGTTTTTTTTTTCCTTTGTAGAACATTGAATTTTAGGGGCAAGAAGAACAGAGAAGGTCTGAGTGCCTCACATTAATCACGGTCCTTTGGATCATCAGTTGTGTACAGTAAAGTGATGCCTCGGTTTCTGTAACTGGACTTTTAGAAAGCAGTCTATTATTTCACTTAGTGTCAGATCCCCAGGGCTTTACATTATGCAGACCTGTAAACCAGCTATGCACTAGGCCAAATGGCCATGAGCTAGGTGTGCTCAGTTTCTGGGAATTAGAGATTTGTGCCATGGACACAAGTTGGGCAGCTGCTTAGCGAGGCACTGGGGGGCGGTGAAAAACAGGCCCAAAGGGACTGAAGGGCAAATCTTGAACACATTTGGGGTATGTAAATGACCCCTTTGATTCTTCCTGCCCCCAAACAATTTTTCTGGTCCCCTCTCCCATCCACTGATGCTGCAGTAACCTTCAGGCAGAAAAAAAGGATCAAGAATGCTGAGGAACACAGAGTAAGTCGCCAGACCTGCAAACACTTATGAATGTGAACAGTCCCACTCATTTTAGTGGGGCTACTCATGTTGAAAGTTAAGCACATGCATAAGTGTTTGCTGGATCAGGGCCGTAACCCACGAAAAAGCAGTAATGGCCTGTTAGTGAGGCTGTTTTTGTCATTAAGGCTCAGGCCTGGTAATCAAGGAACTCTGAGTTATATCTCCAGTTCTAACACAGACTTCCTGTGTGACCTTGTTATTTATTGTTTATGTTACCATAGCAGCTACTAGCTAGGGTCCTGTTGTGCTGGGTGCAAAGAACCTGCAATCTAAGTGCGATTGTGTAGACAACAGGTGGATGCTGCAGACGGAGCACAAGGGAACAATGAGACAGTACAGGTCAGCACAATAAGCAGTGATCTCAACACACCAGCTGCCTAATCACTGTGAAGATATATGTAGGCATCAAGGCAAAGGAGAGTTCGAAGGAGGACATGCGGTGGCTTTGCAGGTGCCTACGGGCAGCTCCTCCATGCATGAGGCACACCCTGGGAAACTTGTTGGGAAACTGAAATGTTTCTGTGCTTCCATGTGCACCTGATTGAAACAGGGATAATAACCTGCCTCTCTCACTAATGCTTATGAAGCACTTTGGGATCTCCCGATGGATTTTATTATTAAAGCCTCTCTAGCGGGCATAGCTTTCAGTCTGGATGCACACTCCCCAAATCATTATCAACCCCTTTGGGATCTTCGACATGTTCAGTCACTCCACATGCATCAGCCACTTCCCAGAATAACGTTGCCAGGAACATTTACTCCTCCGATTAGATTCGTTCGTCATCCCCGGCTAGAAAATAAGAAAGCTGGAGGAGGGGGAAGGGAGAGATTCCCTTGTTTCTGAAGTTTCTTAAGGCGAGAAAAGAGGGAAATGATTGTTGCTTCCTTCAAAGAGGAGCCCTTTGTTAGCTCTCCTGACACTCAGCAAATCAAAATGATTTGGAATGAAATGAATATGGATGGATGGGGCTGCCGGGTGCGGATAAGAACGTCTTCAGCTCTCATGGCAGAACAATTCACCCTCCCGTTGTGGCTCCCCTCACCCCAGCTGCTCCCAGAACCCTCTTCTGTCAGATAAAAGGCAGCCACAACTGTGCCGAGGAGGGATAGGTAGGGAACAAGCTCAGCAGAATCTGAAGGATTTTGCTTTCCAATCCTTGAATGTGCTGTACCAGCTGCTTTTAAGATACAGATGACTAGGGCCCTACCAAATTCACGGCCGTGAAAAACGTGTCACGGACCGTAAAATCAGATCTCCCCCATGAAATCTAGCTATTGTAGAGGGGGAGGGATGGGTAGGGCTGGGGTGCCCATGCGGGGCCTCCTCCTGTGCACCAGGCTCCAGCTGCTAGTCCTGGTGGGGCTGGGGAGGGACAGGACTTCCTCTTTCCATGCACGGCTGCTGTTGGGGAGAGTTCAGACCCACCTCTGGGTACCTCCCCCAGCAGCAGGAAGCTCCGTGGTTACTGCCCTCCAAGCCCAGCTCTGAAGGCAGTGCAGAAGTGAGGGTGGCAATTCCGCGACCCCCTTACAACAGTTTTGCGACCCCCCACATGACCCCTGTCATAAATATAAAGGGAAGAGTAAACCCCTTTAAAATCACTCCTGGCCAGAGGAAAAGCCTCTCACCTGTAAAGGGTTAAGAAGCTAAAAGTAACCTCGCTGGCACCTGACCAAAATGACCAATGAGGAGACAAGATACTTTCAAAAGCTGGGAGGAGGGAGAAAAACAAAGGGTCTGTGTCTGTCGGTATGCTGCTTTTGCCGGAGACAGAACAGGAATGGAGTCTTAGAACTTAGTAAGTAATCTAGCTAGGTATGTGTTAGATTATGATTTCTTTAAATGGCTGAGAAAATAGCTGTGCTGAATAGAATGAATATTCCTGTCTGTGTGTCTTTTTTGTAACTTAAGGTTTTGCCTAGAGGGATTCTTTATGTTTGAATCTAATTACCCTGTAAGGTATCTACCATCCTGATTTTACAGAAGTGATTTCTTTTTTACTTCTATTAAAAGTCTTCTTGTAAGAAAACTGAATGCTTTTTCATTGTTCTAAGATCCAAGGGTTTGGGTCTGTGGTCACCTATGCAAATTGGTGACGATTTTTACCAAACCTTCCTCAGGAAGTGGGGTGCAAGGGTTGGGAAGATTTTGGGGGGAAAGATGTGTCCAAACTATGTTTTTTCAGGAACCCAGATAAAGTTTGGTGGTGGCAGTGGAAGTCCAAGGGTAAAATAGTTTGTACCTTGGGGAAGTTTTAACCTAAGCTGGTAAAAGTAAGCTTAGGAGGTTTTCATGCAGGTCCCCACATCTGTACCCTAGAGTTCAGAGTAGGGAAGGAACCTTGACAACCCCCTTTTGGGTTGGGACCCTCACGGTTACAACACCGGGAAATTTCAGATGTAAACATCTGAAACCACAAAATTGACTATTTTAAAAATCCTATGACCGCAAAATTGACCAAAATGGACCGTGAATTTGGCAGGGCCCTAGAGGTGGCAATACCCAAAACTGAGAGCAGCATACTACATCTGTGCTTAACCGCTGCATCTAGAAGTTATTATTTTCAGGCTTGTGATTGGAAGGGACCGCTCTTTCCCTGGCAGGTTTAGGGCTGGGCAAATGTCCCTGGCATCTCCCGATCCTCTGTTCTGGTCTTTCTAAAGCAGGCTGCATTTCCAGCCCCGTGACAAAGGCACACATATATTTCCATGTCCAGAGCGTATACTGCAGATATCTCCTTACTGTGCCTGACAGTTAAACAACCAAACCCTGCACTCCTTTGTATTAAATCTGCCACTTCTTATTTATGCCAATTCTCTTAATTTTTCTCCTTAGCTCTGGCAATCTGCAGGAAAGATCTCATTTGACTTTTAAGCCGCACAGCTATTCCCTAAACTGCATCTGAAGATCTCATCTCCTAATCTTGGATGCTAACGTTATTTGATTCACCATGGGAAACCACAGGAGGCTCATCCTCAACACCCCAGGCAAATCTGTTTGTTTAATCTTCTGTGTTGCTCATTTCTGCCATTGGCAACTGGATCCCGAGCCCACGTTAGAACTATCCCTTGTTCTGTTTAACCCATATGCATAAAGTTGAATTACAGTAAAGCCCCACTACTACCTTCATTGTTTTAGTCTATTCGTATTGCTCTTGCTCTCTTATAGCATCATTCACATACAGAGTCCCTGAATGTCTTTCCCCATCAGCACTGCGGTCTAATATGAATGCAGGGGGCATGTCTAGGGTTATTGTGATCCTTTCTCCTCCTGCTCTGAAATCTCAGTGAAATTCCTTGTTGACTGCTGCAAGTTAATGAGTATTGGAGGAAATAATTGGAAGTGGCATGTTGACCTGTTGCCACATGGGGAAAAGGATTTAGCTGGATCCACTTGCAGAACTGGTGCCAAAGAATGCAAGCAGGGCAAAAGCAAATTCATTTCTAAATGGGAGTGAGAGTCATAAATAATTTTGGATGGTACTGGCTCAGTTTTAATGATCTCTCAAGTACCAGTAGGGTTGTGCCTCATCCTTTGTCTTGTCTATTGAGGGCAGAACTGTCACTTTTAGGGTATGTTGACACTGCCGTCACAGCTGTGATGTGATTGCTGCTCGGACAGGCATACCAACTACCTTTAATCTGGCTAGCTAAACTCAGGACCACAGCGCTATATGAGCCCTCTGGAAACCTGGGTCTCTATTCGTGTTGCTAGCTGGCACCGCAGTCTGTGCCATGCCACCATGTCTTCGCTGCTGTTTGTAGCCATGTGAGTTAAATTAATGCTAGTATGAGTATGCCAGCCTGAGCTGCACGCTCACCTTTGATGGCAGTATAAACATACACTCAGTGTCTGTGGGGTGCCTAGTACATGGGGCCTCAGTCTTGGCTGGCACCTATAGACAACCTTTCATTCAATAACTACACTAACTCAAAACACTGTAGGGAATTCCACTCCAAGCTCAGAGGCAATGCTCTTTGATAAAAAATGTCTTCCCAAGTTTGCAGCTTTCTTCATCGCTTTTAAGGCCAGTAGGGTCCATCAGATCATCTCGTATGACTTCCTGCATAACCCAAGCTATGGAATTTCATCCAGATACTCATGTATTGGGTTCAATAACTTGTATCTGACCAAAACACGCCTTCTGACAGCCAGCCAGATTTCAAGGGATGGAGAATGCACCACTTCCCATGGTAGCTGGGAGAGAATGCCCATTGCCTCAGACAGATTAGACTTGATTTGAACCTGTGTCCACTTACATACAAAGTACACCATGGTCCATTGCTGTACTAAGGCCCAGCGTTGTGAGTTGGAGTGGCCTTACTCCAATGCAGAGGGGGTTAACTCCCCCTGGTGGGTGCAGCTAAGCCTGCCCCACACCCTGGCTGGAATGCAGGGGTGGGACAGGAAGTAAAAGAGTAGGGCCCTGCAACTCAATTGTGGCCAAACCAGGGAAGGAGGCAGATGTCCCTCCCAGAGAGCTGAGCCCTGAGCAGGGTCCAGGACTGGCCTTGGAGAAGACCAGCAACCCACTGCCCCAGGAGATGGACGACGCTGGGAGGGACCAGAGGAAGAGCCACCCCGCTGGGATATCTATCTATCTATCTATATATCCATATATAATCCATATATCCATGTAAGGTGTTATAGGCCATTTGAGGCCTAGTGTGGCTGAAGTGTGCTTGACGTGAGTTGCGTGTTGACAACCGAAGCGAGAATTTGTAAGCAATAAAGAGTATTTAGAGCATTATATACGAACACTGTGTCCGATAGCTGCCTGCTCCCCTATCCCGTAGGGAGACTCCTACTGCAGGTCTAACACTTGGTGGAGAATTGCGGAGGGGAGTGGAGAGATATTAAGGAGTGCCCGATTCTGAGATGGGGGTCTTACAGTGTTGGGGGAATCCTCATTTAAATTAAATAAGGGTGACTCCTTATTTGTGGAATTTGTGAGGAAAAAAAACATGGTGAGGGAGATACAACATGGGGAACTAGTGTTACAGTGAGTGAGAGTGTGCACACGGTGTTATTGTAGCAATGTTTAAAACACTGCTTAAGAAGAAAAGTACAGGGGTGGGAGAGGCACCCCAGTGGACTGAAGTTAAAGCCCCTTCTCTCTTAGAGAAGGAGATTATTGCATTTGGGACGTGCCCTTGGGTGGACGGTGCAGTGGAACCTGGTGTAACAGCTGATACCTTAGAAAACATATTTGAGAAATATGTACACCTTTATAAGCCTAATGCCAGGAAAAAACAAATGCCCGCAGTGTGGCTGTTGTGGCAGGCTGTAAAAAAGCCAATTGTATAGAAGGGGGGAATCTATGCGGGGTTACAGGCATTACAAGATAACTCTAAAACTTCCCAGGAAAATTTGGAGCGGGAAGTGAGGCAGGCACAGAAAATGCAAACCCAGTTAGAACAAATGGGGAAACAAAACTGGGAACTGGAAAAGAAAAAAGAAAAAAAAAAGAAAAGATTAAGGCAGTGTAGTAGGGTGGCTGCCCAACTCTGATAAGCAGGGTTTTGGTTTTTTTTACTTTTACTTTTTTTTTTTTAAAGCAGAAAAGAATTTTATTTGTGTAACACTTACAAAGAATCACCAAAAAGAATAAAGCAAAACTATGCAACAAAATAAAAGCGAACAGAAGGTATAACACAGCAGCCTTCAGGAGGGAGAAGTGTGCAGGCTAGCCTGGGCCCAGAGCGGGGGGGCTTCCTCGACACTCGTGGTCTTCCACCCTCCTGAGTTACCTGGTGACCTAGAGCGGGGGGGCTTCCTCGACACTCGTGGTCTTCCACCCCCTCGAGTTACCTAGTGCCACGCCCAGTGTCACCGATTATCCCCCCCGTGAGAGTGCCCGGCAAGATGGGCACGGCTGCGGGGTGGGCGGTTTGAGGGTGGGGGGGTAGACACCCACGTATTATAGGACCCCTCCTAGATGACAGTGATGATGGTATCCACAGCGGCAACGGCTGTGGCTGGGGTCTCTCGCTCTTCCCCTCAATCAAAGGGTCAGACGGAGGGAACCGGACGGGGTCACCGAGCAGAGAACTTCGGACAGCGCCCACCACTCCTCGAAGGCGTCAAGGGAGCCGGTGGACGCCGCCCAGAGGAACTCCGCCCGGATACGTGAATGTACTGAGGATCGGTAAACGGCCCTACAATCGCAGGACGCTTCATTAGCCAACCTCCCCTCTCTGGTTTTATAAATGGCTGTTTTAGCTAGGGGTAGGAGGAGGTTAACCAGGAGATCTCGCGATTTTGTGGGGCCACGGATGGGGAGTGTGTAGATAAAAAGGTGAGGGAAAATAAGCACGGAGTTTTTTTTTTTTGAAACAGAAAAGAATTTTATTGTGACAGTTACAAGAAATTACCAAAGAAATAAACCAAAGTATGCAACAAAACAACGCAAACAGAAGGTATAACACAGCAGCTTTCAGGAGGGAGAAGTGTTCAGGCTAGCCTGGGCCCAGAGCGGGGGGGCTTCCTCGACACTCGTGGTCTTCCACCCTCCTGAGTTACCTGGTGGCCTAGAGCGGAGGGGCTTCCTCGACACTCGTGGTCTTCCACCCCCTCGAGTTACCTAGTGCCGCGCCCAGTGTCACCGATTATCCCCCCCCGAGAGTGCCCGGCAAGATGGGCACGGCTGCGGGGTGGGCGGTTTGGGGGTGGGGGGGTAGACACCCACGTATTATAGGACCCCTCTTAGATGACAGTAACGATGGTATCCACAGCGGCAACGGCTGGGGCTGGTGTCTCTCACTCTTCCCCTCAATCAAAGGGTTAGACGGAGGGAACCGGACGGGGTCACCGAGCAGAGAACTTCGGACAGCGCCCACCGCTCTTCAAAGGTGTCAAGGGAGTCGGTGGATGCCGCCCAGAGGAACTCCGCCCGGATACGTGAATGTACTGAGGATCGGAAGAAGGCCCTACAATTGCAGGACGCTTCATTAGCCAACCTCCCCTCTCTGGTTTTATAAATGGCTGTTTTAGCTAGGGCTAGGAGGAGGTTAACCAGGAGATCTCGCGATTTTGTGGGGCCACGGGTGGGGAGTGTGTAGATAAAAAGGTGAGGGGAAATAAGCAGGGAGTTAAAAGCAGCCCTGGAGAGGGCTGCAGCTGGGAAAAGGAGTGAAAGCAGCTGAGGGAGCAGCTGACCACAGGTGTGGCCAGCTTAATCAGGCCACAGCTGGCCCTATAAAGGGGCTGTGAGCCAGGAGCTGAGGAGTCTCACTCCAGCGTGGGAAGGGCTAGCTGCCTAAGAGCAAGGTACTTGACATGGAGTAGTGCTGGGGAAAGGCAAGAGGAGCTGGGGAGCTCCAGCCTGGTAAACCCCCAGGCTGCAGGCCTTGGTGAAGGCCTACGAAGGTACTGGGGCTACAGAGGTGCAGCCCGGGGTTAGGCAGAGGCAGCTGGTCTGACCCCCTTGCCAGTGATGAGTGGTTTACAGACTGCAGTCTGCCCCAGTGAGCAGGGGCTAAATGATGACTGGCAGTAGCCACTGAGGCAAGGTGGGGGTAGAGGGTTGGGGGTTCCCCTGGGAGGGGAGACCCAGAGCGGGGGTACTGCACAGGGCAGAACCCCAGGGTAAGGGGCACCAGGGTCCGGGAGGGACATGGGGGGCCTGAGGCAAGCAAGACATTGGCCAGCAGAGGGCGCTCTGGGGGCTGAAGAGCTAAATCCCAAGATGACCAACAGGAGGCGCCGCACTGGTGAGTCTTTGCTTCGCTACAGACAGATAAGGATAAATTAGAAAATCAAGTGATAGGAATGAAGGAGTTAATTTGAGAACTGACTAAGGAAGAGGAGATTGTAAGTGCTTATCACAGTTGATGCCAGAAAACCATTGCATCATTGAAGAGAGAATTGAAAATGAAGGGACTTCAAGTGGTGGCTGTGTGCCAAGGAGACAATGGAGATTGGGATTTCAGTGAAAAGTGGCATGGAGATATTTGGTATGGAGAGGATCTGGAGGATCTTGACCCACCGGGGGAGGGGGCCAAAAGGAAAAGCCTCTACAGAGGCTTTATACTAAGTTGAGGGAAGAAATAAGAAACTGGCCGGGAGAGAATAAGCCAGAAAAGTCTGTAGCAGTGATAGAAAGAAGATTAACCATTAAGGATGCAGCGGGGGATAGACAGTCAGAACAGACACAAATAATTCCTGCGAGTTCGTCAGACCTACAGTTGATGGCAAAGTCATTAGGCCCAGTGAATATGAAAAATCTAGCTACATGGCTAATACAGTGGGCAGAGTTAGAGGAATGGAGAAGTTAAATATGAGTGAATCAGGGCAGCTACCACTGGAGAGATTAGACAGGCATTGGTTGGAGTGAAAAGTGCTTTGGACAGGCAGCCAGAAGCACACTGGCTGGTACGTGGTTTATTATGTTCTTAAGGAAAGAGATAGGTCAAAGACCCATAAAGGTGCTATCCAGTGCAGATTACATAAAGCCTGGGATTACCTGTTAAGGAGAATAACGTCGGGGTTATTGGCTGTAGAAATACAACCGGTGACTAATCCCAGGGCGCAGGTCACCAGACATATTACAGCTGATTCTTTAATGGCAGTTGATTTGAATCAGAGGGAATTTTGGAATGATGTTTTTAAAGGATGGTCTCCCAGTGTTACAGCTCTTCTAAATTTAATGCTACAGCCTATCGTTATATTATTCATATTAATGATTTTGCCTGGAACTGTTTGTACACATCTTGGGTTATGGCAATTTGCCCAGAACTGTCTCTTTGAAATTGTGGGTGAAGGGGCCAAACAATTGATGACGTGACAGAATGGATTCTAAAAAGATGTTCGATACACTTGCAATTTGGAGTCATTCGTGGATCCAAAGCCCTGTTTGAATCAAGATGTGGTAATGCTGGATCTCTGACTCTTGACAGGCCATCGGGTCTTCATTCTGACCTTCAGACTCTGGTGTCATATGCTTGGAGTATGAATGTGGAGTGAGTGAGGTTTATTTGGTATGCAATAAAGAGTATTTAGAGTTGTCAAGGTTCCTCCCCCACTCTGAACTCTAGGGTACAGGTGTGGGGACCTGCATGAAAACCTCCTAGCTTACTTTTACCAGCTTAGGTTAAAACTTCCCCAAGGTACAAATTACCTTTATCCTTTGTCCTTGGAATATCCACTGCCACCACCAAACTCTAACTGGGTTTACTGGAAAATGTAGTTTGAACACGTCTTTCCCCCCAAAATCCTCCCAACCCTTGCACCCCACTTCCTGGGAAAGGTTTGGTAAAAATCCTCACCAATTTGCATAGGTGACCACAGACCCAAACCCTTGGATCTGAGAACAATGAAAAAGCATTCAGTTTTCTTACAAGAAGACTTCTAATAGAAATAGAAGTAAATAGAGGTAAAGGAATCACCTCTGTAAAATCAGGATGGTAGATACCTTACAGGGTAACTAGATTCAAAACATAGAGAATCCCTCTAGGCAAAACCTTAAGTTACAAAAAAGACACACAGACAGAAATAGTCATTCTATTCAGCACAATTCTTTTCTCAGCCATTTAAAGAAATCATAATCTAACACATACCTAGCTAGATTTTTTACTAAAAGTTCTAAGACTCCATTCCTGGTCTATCCCTGGCAAAAGCAGCATACCGACAGACACAGACCCTTTGTTTCTCTCCCTCCTCCCAGCTTTTGAAAGTATTTTGTCTCCTCATTGGTCATTTTGGTCAGGTGCCAGCGAGGTTACCTTTAGCTTTTTGTCCCTTTACAGGTGAGAGGATTTTTCCTCTGGCCAGGAGGGATTTTAAAGGGGTTTACCCTTCCCTTTATATTTATGACAAGAGTATTATATACCAACACCTGTGTCAGGTATATGCCTGCTCCCCTATCCTGTAGGGAGACTCCTGCTGCGGGTCGAACAGCCTGACCAAGAGCCTGCGAGCCAGGGCCTAGATGATGGAGCAGCAACAAGAACATGTAGGAAGTAATCCAGGGAAACCCAACATTGATCCAGTTGTGCTGTTGGGACACAAGGCAGTGACCTTACGTTTCCCTGCTGATTCCGTGGCGGGATCACCCACCGCTGCTAGGGCCTTGGGCTGGGACCCAGCGGAGCAGGGTGGGCCCAGGTACCCCTGCCACCAGCTCCCTATGCATGGGGCTGGCTGCATGCTTCCCTTTGGCTAGAAGGCCTAAACCATAGACTATTATTGTGTGCCCCAGTCAGAAGGCTGAGGGCTATAGACTGTCTAATTGGTCCACCCACCTAGAAGGCTGGAATCTGAAACTGTTGTTGCTTGCCCCAGCCAGAGGGCCGGAACCAAAAGACTATTGTTCACCGCAGCCAGAAGGCTGGGCTACCATCTGACTGGTGTGCTGAGCGCTCCCCCTAGAGATCTGAACTGTTATTTGGGCGATTGTGCAGCCACAAGTCATACTGACAATGAGCTTCCAGCGGGCATATCGACTTCCTGACACTGCCGGAAGGGGGCGACCTGGCCGCGAGAGTGAGGAGTGCTACTCCAGGCTGAAGCAAGCCTATATATCAAAGAGTCACAGTTCAGGACAAATGACCGTGCTGAAATCATCTCGTGCAAAACGAATCCCCTTTAACCACAGCTCCCACAGTATAATGTTTGCCTTTCCGAATGCATTTCTCTTGAGGCCCTGCAGTAGCTACCCGTTCATTAATGTATCATGTAATTCTTGTACTCTTGCTAGTTCAGCCAAGGAGACGGCAGGTTAGAGCACTACCTAATGAAATATTCGCTTTTTATTGAGTACCTTTGAGGCTCCGAGAGCTCTTCACACAATCAAACAGAATTATTTCCAAATGCTGTTGCTTTTTCTCGAGTCCCTGTTTGTCTCCTTCAGCAGAAAACAAAGGACTGAAATATTCAAGCTGTTTTTGAATTGGGGGAGGGGGAATAACTCAAACCCTCCTGATACGAGCACTTCAGAGCCTATAATGGAACGCCCTGCTGAGACTGGCAGCTACAGAGACACGCTAATGAGAGAGCCTTTGAGTGACTGAGTGTTACTGGCATGAATGTTCATGGGAAGCACATTTCAAAGTCACAAGTATAAATATGAATTTTACAATCAGGGTTGAGAAATGGTTGAGAACATAATTTTTCTAATTATCATTTCTCAGCACGAGTTCTACTTGTGGTCAATCCAGAGAGAGAGAGAAAAATAATGGAATAAAGTGGAACAATGAACACAATTAGGGAAATTGTGACATCCTGGTAGATGATACATGAGATGTTGTCTGGATGCAATTACTATAAGGTGTGTGAGTGACTGGTTGGAAGACCATATTCAGAGAACAGTTATCAATGGTTCACTATCATACTCGGAGGGGTTCACGCAGGGGTCAGTCCGAGGTCCAGTACTATTCAATGTTTTCATTAATGACTTGGATAACATAGTGGAGAGTATGCTTATAGAATCAGCAGGTGATACCAAGCTGGGAGGGGCTGCAAGCACTTTGCAGGGTAGGATTAGAATTAAAAATGACCTTGACAAATTAGAGAATTGGCCTGAAATCAATGAGATGAAATTCAGTGAAGACAAGTGTGAAGTACTACATTTAGGAAGGAAAAATCAAATGCACAGTTACAAACTGGGGAATAACTGGCCCCCAGTAGTGCTGCTGAAAATAGTCTGGGGGTTATAGTAGATCACCAACTGAATATGAGATAATGTGATGCAGTTGGGGGAAAAAAGGCTACAATCATTCTGGAGTGTGTTAACAAGATTGTGGTATGTAAGACACAGAAGCTAATTGTCTCTCTCTGCTTGGCGCTGGTGAGGCCTCAGCTGAAGAGCTGTGTCCAGTTCTAGGAAAGATGTGGACAAAGTGGAGAGAGTCTAGAGGAGAACAACAACTATCAAAAGTTTAGAAAACCTGACCTCTGAGGAAAGGTGAAAAAACCTGGGCATGTTTAGTCTGGAGAAAAGAAGTCTGAGTGGGAACCTTTATAACAGCCTGCACGTATGTTAAGAGTAGTTATGAGCATGGTGGACAATTGTTCTCTATGTCCATTGAAGGTAGGGCAAGAAGTAATAATCTTAGTCTGCAGCAAGAGAGGCGTAGGTTAGATATTAGGAAAAGTTTTCTAATTATAAGAGTAGTTAAGCACCAGCATAGGTTTCCAAGGGAGGCTTTGGAATCCCTGACACTGGAGGCTTTTAAAAACCGGTTGGACCAAACCCCTGTCAAGGATGACCTAGGTTTACTTGGAACTGCCTTAACGAGGGGGGCTGGCCTAGAGGATCTCGTGAGCTCCCTTCAGCCGTACTTTTCTGTGATTATAGCAGCAGAAATGGGGGCCAAATTCATTGAATAAATTATATGTATTTACAAAAAGAAAAGGAATACTTGTGGCACCTTAGAGACTAGCCAATTGGTTAGTCTCTAAGGTGCCACAAGTACTCCTTTTCTTTTTGTGAATACAGACTAACACGGCTGTTACTCTGAAACCTGTCTATATGTATTTAACAATTCACTCAGCTTGTCTATATCTGGCCCAAATCAGCAGGCTATCTCTATGTATCTGAGTATTTAAACAGCTCTCAATTTGATAAATTGGGCCTATGGAAAGCAAATCCCCATACATTGTTTAAGGGAGGGAAAATGTGTATTTTTGCATTCTCTGTGACGTAACAGCCCTTTGGCCATCGAAACAGTGTTTCAGAGTAGCTCAAACAGGGTCATCATAGCCCAGACTCCAATGGAATCTGTGGGACTGTCATGATGTAGGAAGAAGATAAATAGAATAGAGTAAAATATTCAGCATGGACTGATTTTTTTGGTTAACAAACTAATTAATCATTCCCTTTCCTCCAAACCTTTCCAGCCAAAGCTGAACCTTCTTGGGGGACTCAGACAAGTTTATATACCTTTGTTTAAAGCCTATTTTCCTTCTCCTTTGCTCTTCCTGATTTGTTGGGAATTGGAATTGAAATGCCAAATTACAGTGATTGATCCTGATGATGGAATATTTGATACTGATGATGGAATATTTATATTCTGGTACTGACACAAGGCCCCAGTCAGGAATGAGGCCCTATTGTGCCGGATATTGTACAAACACAGAAGTGATCCCTGCTTTGAAGAGCTTACAATCAAAAGAAACCAGCTCCTCAGCTGGTGCTCCATTGATTTACCCCAGCCCAGAACTGTTCTTGTGTTAATTCAGACAAAACAGCCTGTTTTCATGTAATTCCTAGAAAAATATTACTCACTCGAAAGGTTCAGATAAGCATCCATGTCTCATTTCTTCTCCAACCCACACCGGGGGAAGTTCAGCCATTGCTAACTCCGGTGACGAATGCACACCCGGAACTTTAAAAACAATACACTTGTTGGGGCTGATAGGCCTGTGGACCACTCAGTTTCCACTGATTCATTTTGCTTTTTAGGGAAAGAAGAAATACAAGATGAAAAGTTTCCTTTCCATAGATTCATAGAGTTGAAGGCCAGAATAGAATATTACATCATCTAGTCTAGTCTGACCTCCAGTATGTCACAGACCATTACATTTCACCCAGCTGCCCCAGACTGAGAGTAAAGTTTCCTGCAATACCCAGACACAGGAGAGCTGGTGAAGGATGGGGTCAAGAGCTGGGCTGAGGGAATCTGTGACCCTAGGCACAGCATGACATGGGGCCCCCCTTCAGCTCAACTTCTGGGCCACCTGGAGTGACGGTGGCAGGGGGACCCTCTCGCTCAAAAGAGCAGCATGAGAGCCTCTTCCCACCCAGAAGAGGCAGGAGGGACACGGTGACAGAATGTCTACTCCACACAAGGCCTGAAGGGGTGAGTTAGGCCAATTAACCTATAGGCTGTACCTGGAGGAAAGCCAGAGGGTGCTAAAGCCTAATTTGCCTATGAAGTCCAGCTTGGGAGGAGCTGGGCCGGGCTTATAAAGCCAGGAAGCTGGCAGCAGGGCAGTAGGCTGCAGTCACTCCCTGGGGATATGTTTGAGGCTACGGGGTTCAGTAGTCTGCAGTTACTCCCTGCGAGGGGGGAGCTGGAGCTGATACATCGGGTGGGGGGGCAGGGAGGACCCAGAAGCCATAGGAAGGAGTCCAGCAAAACCCTGCACTGAACTGGACCTCAGATTAGTGGGCAGGCCTGGGTTCCCCTATCGGCCACTGGGGAAGTGACACCATCAGGACAGTGCCAGAGAAGACTTCCTGAGACCAGTCGTGTGGAGGACTTTGGTACTCCAGAAGGGGGGTATGTGCTGAGTGACCTGGCCGGAGGGTTGAGTCACAAAGAAGAGACAGTGGCTCCTGGAACAAAACGGGAGCCCCAGACGGTGGAGGCGACAGAGCGTGGCACAGTGCAACCGCGGGAAGGGCTTCGGTCGCACAGAGCTAATCCCCAAAATGGCCAGGAGGGGATGCCCCCTGCGGTGAGTCGAGTGCCCCATCACAGACCCCACTCCCTTACTGGAGACAGCCCAGGTGCCCTCTTGCCCCAGAAAGGCGGGGAATGGCAGTGGGCGGGGTACTTAGCCAGTGTGTAGCCCAGGAGTGTGTGTATCTGCTCGGGCGGGCCGAGCCCACGGATCTTTCCTCTCCTGCGATGCACAGAGCAGTGGGTTTCACTTGCAGCCATTTCTCTCCTCCCCCAGACCTGTTTCCAGGCTTTGTGCAGACTAAGGCTGGGTCTTCACAGCAGAGTGAGCTCGAGTTATCTACACTCACATTAACTCCTCTCAAATCCGCCTAGCTCGGGTGAGAGCAGCCACCCAGCAGAACACCCCAGCCACACAGAGACTGGATTAGCAACAGAGAGTAGCTGAGTCCCCGCTATATCACTAGCTCCAGCGCCAGGAGCACTAGGGCTTCCACACCTCTCCGACCCACCGGGCCAGGTGACTTGAGTTCAAAGCACCACCTGACTCAAGCTACAGATTTTTGTGTGTGGCCAGGAGCTGGGTTAGGGTCACCATTCAGGTTCTACCATGAGCTAACGCTGCAGTGAAGATAGGTTCTCAGGAACAGAGACTGTCTTTTCCACCTGACTTTCTACAGCACCTAGCACAAGGGGTCTCGGTCTGTGATTAAGTCTCCCAAGTGCTTGCTGTAGGAATAGGGGTGAACTATGATTTTTAAACTGAATTTGAATTTTAAGATGAGTGAGAGGCCCAAAGCATGTGACCAAAAAGAATGAGATCATGACAAAGAGGAATTGTCTGTGTTAAACTTAGAGTGACCCTGGAAATACCAGTTTTATCTTATTTAAGGTTCATTCTAAGCAACACAGTTAATTGGGCACCAGGTGCAGTAAATAAATGCTTAGTCCAGTAGTTGGGGGGGGGGAAAAAATATAAAATGGGATAAGAAGAAAACCTTTTAGAGAGCAGAGTGCAGCCCTACACTGCTTCAGCTGGCTTTAGCAAAGCTCCAATAACCAACAACGACATCACTTGGTTATTAGTGTCTAAAAAGTAAAGCTTTCTAGGAGTCATGGTGAAATTATTTCCAACATGAGGGTAACAGAATAATAAATAATATCACTCCGTCAATGTGACCTACTTGGGTCACATTTCCAAGCTCTGCTTCACAACCTCAAGGCCTAGAGTCCTCCTTAATGTTAACTTTAAATAAAACCTTGAGTTCCAGATGTGATCACATGACCCAGAGAGCCGAGGCCCTAGGCATGGGCCCATAGTGCCTGCCTTCATCTGGCCTTAAATGGGATTTCACTTTAAACCGCTCTTAGGTATAAATTAGGCCATTTGTATTATTTTAACTGTGTTCCCTGAGCATGAATGCAGAATGAGTATGCGTTGCAGGGATTGTAGTCCTTTGAATGTGAGGATCCCTAAACTCATTTGTCCTCTATAGGACAAATCTGATTTCTCTTCTATCTTATCATTTGGTTATTAAGAATCGTGAATGTATCTCACTGAAAATATACAGACTTATTTTGCAAGGCAGCATGTGAATAATGTAAATCTATAAGGTACATTTCTTTCACTGAGCATCACGGTGTAACTGTCTCTCTCACAAAAGGAAAGTAGGACATTCGGCCCCATCAAGTGGTAATTGAGTAAATTGCAAGGGAAAAGACAACCAGATTAGCAGTGATCTTCCATTGAAAGAGACAAGAGGGATATTTAAATAATCATGTATGTAATTTCCTTATATTACACACAGCACTTTAACAACTGGAGGATTGTCTTTGGCTTTCAAAAAATGCCATTGAATGTTACGCAGGGCATTTGGCCAATTTAAGTTTTACACACAATATCTCTAAAACAAAAAGGTCTGACCTGGGCAGTAGTCACTTTTCACATAGTGAAACTGAGTCAGCAGGAACCGAAGAGGACTCGGTATCAGTTTCCTGCTCTGTGTACCATTGTTTATAGGAGGTGGGCTGTTTAACATTGGAAAATTCAGTATTTTTCTTGTCCAGGGCTTCATTTCACACATACATTATTTATATGATGATGATGCCTAGAACCAACCAAGATCAGGACACCACTGTGCCGGCACTGCACAAACACACAGCGTGAGACCGCCCCTGCCCTGAAGAGTTAACAAGCAGAAAGAGACAAGACCAAGGGGACGTGACTAACCCACAGTTAGACAGCTGGACAGTTGCACAGCCTGGACTAGTGCCCAGGTCTGTTACCTCCCAGTCCAGAGCTCTGTCCTGCCAACCACACCATCCCCTTACACACTGTTTGGAATGGTACCTAGCAGGGATGATTCCAGTCGCAATAAAAGCAAGCAAAAGGCATGTTAAGACAGGAGCACTCCAGGTGAAACGCACCCCCATGCAGAGGGCCAGCACAAGTCCTATGACCCTTCTCACTCTTAGCCCCATTGTGAGAGCTTAAGTGGTGCCTAGGTGATCCTGTATAAAACTCCTGGGGAAGAGGCTGACACTGGTTTTTAAATTCAGCCTACTCTACTAAACTGCCCAAGATCTGCTGGTTCTCTCCTCCTAAGGACTCACCCTCTCCCTCCAGTGCAAGGTTTCAACTCCTCTCTGTGGAAGGAAGGATGCAGGGGAAATGATGTGAGAGGATTTCAAGCGGAGTTTCCCTTTTCTGTGTATTTCTCTGAGGGAAGGAAATATGGAGCTGACACAAAGTAACTTAGATCATGATTCTAGCAAGCCTGGGGGCTGTATTTAGACTGAACCAATGTGAATCTATTTATGATTAACAATATGATCAAAACCTTACTCTCAGTTAGGGATTTTCCCTGGCAAGTAGCTTTCAAAGGTTGCTTCAGAGGCAACTCTGTCGAGCTGATTGAATCAGGTAATTATTTTCTCTCCTCGGCACCTTCTGTTACATTCAATTTCAGTCTAAAAATTCCCTCTCCCATGCAAATGAATGCAGCAGCCCAAAGAAAAGAAGATCAGCTGACACACAGCTGATTTGCTTCTGCCTTGGCATGAGACAGCCCAGCGGGAAAATCCATTCTGCCGCAGAAAGTCAAGTCTTCCGTTTCTTAAATCCCGACTATGAGGGCCTCTTTATCCTCTCCAGCGCTACATGGTGACTTTTGTCCTGAGCCCCACACTGGGGAACACACTGAATAAGGTGACCACAGAAATTGCCCACCTGTAAATGTGGCCCCACTTCACACAATGCCTGCAATGCTCACCCCCTGGAATGGCAACCAGAGGTCACAAAACAAAAGGCAGCTCTGCAATTGAAGGAGGCTCCAATAGCCCCTAGATGAAATTCAGTTTGCCTCCGATGATGTGCTAGCGGCTCACAGAATGAGGAGTAAAGTCAGCGTACAGCGGAGAGCAAGCCGAGGATAACTTTACTGGCGTCGACCCTGCAAGCTCCAACATTAACTTACCAAGTGAGGCCCTTTTCCCCGACAGACAAACCTCGCTAGGCTAGGAGCTCAGACACTATCGCTAGTTTTTAATTCATTTTTGATTTATAGAAGTTTTCGTTCCCCTGGGGCCACCCAGCTGGATGCTGGAAAGTGAAAATGAATGGCCACGTCATTCTAAACATCAGAATGATCATCCCAAGAGATTGCCAATCAGTGTATTCATCTTCACTGGCTTTAGGGCAAATCACTCCTTTTTTAAAAGTGTAAAGAATTACATATTTTTCTTTTTTGCCCCATCATCCAGTGCAGGGCTCCAGCCCAAGGCTGATAGCACCACTTACGTCCTATTTTAAGGCCCATAGTGGGACTTAAGTCAGAGTTAAACAGTGCACAGGTCTTGGGTGGACCCCCCTCTACAAGGATGAATTTCAGCCTCTGGGATCTGTCCAGCAGAAAATTGCATCTTCAGGTATATAGCCCAGGAAGGCTCTGCAGCCACAGACTACTCCCTCCTGCAAGCAGTTCTCTCTCTTAGGAAGCAGCTGCCCAGCGCTGCTATGTGATGACCTTCTACTGCTCCTTCTCTAGAGATGGACTCACATGCTCTGCCCCACCCAATTGCAAACACTGAAAGGTGCCAGGGAAGCAGTGTCTTTTAGGGGTCTGTCTACACTCCGGTTGGCGGGGGGAGGGGCAGCAGACGTAGACATACCTGAGCTAGCTTGAATCTAAATCAGCGCTCGCTGGGGTGTGTCAACACCTGCTTCAGTCACTCCTCCAGAGTGGAGTGTGGAAATCCCCAAAGTTGTATTCCTTTAAGTATGTAGCAGCAATAGTCCATTGCTGGCGATGACAATATTGTCACAATTCTCATCTATGGCTGTGCATAGGACTCTGAAGTCTGAACCCTGACGCAGAGTTGGCTGCACTGAGGCCATGGGAAGTCCGTATCCATGATGTTTGACAATGCAGCTCTGTGGCGCCTTTCACGTGCAACCTGGAGACGATTTTGTCATTCCTGCTTGAACCTGTCGCATGCTGATCTTGTCGGAGAGTGCCGCTAAGACCTGTTCTGAGCCATTTGATTGAGATTGATGCCAGCCCACTGGAGACTGCTCTTCAGATTATTTTTGAAGCGCTTATGCGGACGACCCTTCTTCCTTTTGCCCTGCTTCAGCTCCCCATACAGGATCTGTTTTGGGAGGCAGTCGTCTTCCATTCTGATGACATGTCTGGTCCACCTAAGTTATGCTCTCAGTAGCATTTCCTCGATGCTGGTTGTGTTTGCTCTCTCAAGGACCTTAATATTGGTCATTCTGTCCTGCCAGTGAAAGCTCATTAGTGAGCAGAGGAAGCGCATGTGAAATTACTCAAGCTGTTTAATGTGCCGGCTATAAAGAGTCCACGTCTCAGAACCATATAGCAGAGATGTTAGGATCCCTGCACTGTAGGGGGAGCATTAGGGAGGGGTAGTACCCCTGTTGGAGGAACGCGTCGTGCTCCTTGGGGAGTAGTTCACCCACTTTGGTCCCCTACATCCAGCTCTTTAAGTATATGCTTAATTAGTAAAGCCGTGCAACACCCCCTAATGGGGATGCTGTGATGCTGGTGTAAATTTGCTTACACTAGTATAGCTCATTCCTATATGGAAAGGGCAATAAGTTAGACCAGTATATGGCACCTTTAAACTGGTGTCACTCAACCACACTAGAGTTTGTACCGGTGAGACTATATTGGTGAAAATCATCCCCTTAACTCAGTGGTTCCCAAACTTTAACAGCCCGTGAACCCCTTTCACTAAATTGTGAAATCTCATGAACCCCCTCCTAAAAATGAATATTTCCAGGGATTTAAGTTTAAATGTCCTCAGTGTGATGGATGCGCTTGCTTAGCTCTGCATAGCTCTTGGAAGTCCGGAACCACTGGAGAAAGATAGTCTCAGGTCTGGTTCAGCATCAAGTCTGTTTCTGTATTTGGTTTTCAGATGTGCATACGAGGAAAACGTTTTCTCGCATAAGGATGTTGTTGAAAATGTTAACAAAACTGCAGCAGCTTTTTCTGCCAGAAAGGGGGTACTCATTTCTTAAACTCAGCTAAAAGTTGACCAATGACAGATTTCTGAAACTCCTTTTCAGTTCGTAATCACAGGAGATCTCAATTTCTCTTTTTCCTCAGCGTTCAATATCTGTGTCGAGAAAGTGGTATCATCAAAAGGGTTGTGAATCCAGTCATTGTCGCCTGACATAGCTGGAAAGTATTCCCTGAAAGTTGTGCAAAGTCCTTTTAGGTGTTCAGTTATATTGGTTTTAGTGCACTGATCCAGCTGAAGTTTATGTTCTGCCAGGAAGTCATGAAGATTACTGAAACACTCAGTTTGAATTTTTCCGACCAACTTTCCCAGAACTGCAACTTCTTTATCATGGAATCAACTCACCCTTGCACATTGAAAACTGTTATATTGAGGCCTTGAAGAGATAAATTTAGTCATTAATTCTTGAGAAAATATCTGCTAAATAAGCTAGGCTCTGGAGCCAGACATTATTTTCCATACAGCTGGCAAGGTGGAAAGGATGGCTGGTGAAAAAAACTAAGATTTCCGTTCTAAGCTCAAACATGCGCACAAGGATTTTGCCCTGTGCGAGCCATCTAACTTCAGTATGGGTCAACAGACAATTGTGTGTATTGCCCATTTCTTCACAAAGTATGTGAAATATTCTGGAATTTGTTGGCCGTGATTTTATGAAATTCACCATTTTCACTGTATTCTCCAGCACTTCCTTCAGTCCCTCAGGCATGCGTTTTGTTGCGAGGGCTTGTCTATGGATGCTGCAATGAGTCCAAGAGACTTTTGATGCAACCTTTTTTGTTCAAGCTACAAATCCAGTATATTTCCCCGTCACTGATGTGGCCCCATCAGTGCAAATGCCTAGGCAACGAGACCAATCTATTTCCTTTTCTTGAAAATATGTATTCGTCAGATTGAAGATATCTTCTCCAGTTGTACCTTCTTCCAGTGGTCGGCAAAACAAGAAGTCTTCTTCAACCAGACCTTCATTCACACAACATACAAACAGTAGCAAAATAGCTAGATTTAGCTACATCAGTTGATTCATCCAACTGTATAGCATAATGTGGACTATTTTTCACTCTATGTATAATTGTGGTCTCTACATTATTTGACATGTCATTAATTCTTCCTGACAACATATTATTGGACAAAGGTACCATGTCAATCCTTTTTGCAGCCTTTTCTCTGAGCATGCAATGAACGACGTCTTTTATACATGGACCAATCAAGCTCTCTGCTATGGTATGGGCTTCTGAAGATTCACTCAAGTCTCCCTGAAGCAAAACAGCACTCCAGAAAGAATGACAATTACTGAGGCACCTTAACACTGCTACACTGGCTACAACATGCTTCAGGCTGGTTTGGCTCACAAACAGCTCTTCTTCCGCCATAAGGTCTGTCCCTATGAGGGTGCCCTGCAAGGGACAAATTAGCTTGGACCACCCCCACGTACAGCGTGGCCCCTGCTCACTCTGCCCTCGATGCCAACTTCCCCTGTTTGACAAGGACAGGGGTCCGAGCTGCCACCTGCGCGGCTGGGGTCTCAGCTGCCGCCCTGCCCACCACAGGGCTAAGGCTACTGGCCCTGCACCGGGGTCTGGGCTGCCGGCTCCACACTCTGTGGGGCTCCTGCTGCTGGACCCCGTTGACCGCCCCGGTCAGCTGAGCTCCACCAGGGCTCGGACTGCCGGCCCCAACTGCCCAGCCCCGCTCTCCCTGGGGCTTGGGCTGCCAGCCCTGCGTGGAGCGCTGGGGTTTGGTCTGCCAGCTCCCCCGCTGATGGGGACAGGGCTCAGGCTGCCAGCCCAAACTGCTCTCCCTGGGGCTCGGGCTGTCTGCCCAGCAACCGGGTCCCACCTGATGCCTCCAATGCCCGGGGTCTTGTGGCCGCCATGAGTGAAATTTTTCTGGCGAACTCCCTGTAACGTTCTGTGAACCCCCAGGGTTCAAGAACCCCAGTTTGGGACCCACTGCCCTAACTGTAGTAGTTATAACAGTACAAAAACTGTGTGTAGGTTTGCATGCTTCCCCTGATATTCTCCCATATGGGGGAAATCAGCCAAATATCCAGCAGGCAGTAATTAAGCAGGAAAGAGTCACAAAGAGCCCCTATCCAAGGAAGACACGGGGTCCCCTTCTCCATTGCCTTGGGAGGTTGTGGAATCTTCATCACTGGAGATTTTTCAGAGCAGGTTGGACAAACACCTGTCAGGGATGGTCTAGATAATACTTAGTCCTGCCATGAGCACAGGAGACTGGACTAGACGACCTCTCCAGGTCCCTTCCAGGCCTGTGACTCTATGACTGTCCTTCACTTGCTACCTCTGACACCAGTGCCACGTGATGCAAAACCAAAGCAGAGGCAGTTGACTGATGCCATTTTGGTAGTTGGGGAGTGGAGGAAGGTGTATATTTCTATGCAGGCCGATGGAGCTATGTTGCTTGACACCAGCTGAGGATCTAGCCCATACTGTTTTAGGCATGCTCTGGTAATGGGCTACACCAGCTGACACTGCTGGAGAACCAGCCTTCCATTCCATTTGCTGTGTAGCAGGTGACCTCTGCTCCTAAAATGCTAGTCACAACAGGGGTAAAACATACAAGTCTTTCGTGATCAGATGCGGAACCAATAAACCAATTTCAGTCTAAAAGGAGCATACTATGTGTGCTTTACATTTAGACAAGGGAAAACATGCAACAGTTTCTCTGCTTCAATTTCCACTGAATGCATCCAATGAAGTGAGCTGTAGCTCACGAAAGCTTATGCTCAAATAAATTTGTTAGTCTCTAAGGTGCCACGAGTACTCCTTTTCTTTCTGCTTTAATATGTTCACTGTTATTCTTCACATTCCTAAGGATCCCAGGCAAGACCTCTGATCCACCACAATAAGTAGAGCATGAAAATTAGGTTTGGGCTTGAATTTTATCCATGACGTTAACTCTGCCTCTTTCCTTCTCTTCTCCTGCAGGGTAAAATCCTAGTGATAAAGGAAAAGTCACTGCCAATACTTTGGAGGTGGATTTTTCCCCTTCCACTCAAACCTGTGCAAGGTGCATTTCAGAAATAGAAGAGATTTATAGTTCAGAGCTCTGAACTATAATTCTGCTTAACCCCATCAGTTCCCCAACATTTAGGGCTAGATGGTCACTTTGCAACCTGTCCTGAGTCAAAATTCTCTTCTCTGGTTCCTGCCTCACTCCAGGGAATATATTACTGTATGTACCATACGTTTACTCCAGGGAAGTTATCTGCTACCAGCACTGTTCGTGGGTGTAGATAAAGCTAAAATATAGGCGATGATCGCTTTCCCTAGTCAGTTTCTGTTTGAGTGACTGTCCTACATTTGCCAGAATACCACATGGTATAAACAGATGCCGAGCAGCCAGCAAAGCAAGTGTTGGGTAAGGGAAAATAAAAGTTCAACCTTTTTGTATACAGAGACTGGATTATGAGAAACACGACTTGAGGTTTTTTTACTAGAATATTTTACTCCTGACCCCATTTGATAATAAGATGAAGAGTGGGATTTAATATCATTGCCCTGAATTCAGTTTGTTTTTCTTTTTAACTAGATGAGTTCTAGTGGGGTTCAGTTCCTTGTGATTTAATAATTTAAAATGATTTATTTATTTTTAAAAGTCTAAGTCTGGAGAGAGGGGCCCCAGAATTCCCTCCAAAGTCTTCGTTCAGCCCTCAAATCTCATAGGGTCACATGGAAATCAAGTGCTTCCACACCAAGTCCAAAACTTCCTGAGGCTATCCCTCATTTCCTGGCAGCCTGTCTCCACTGGACCTAACTCAGAGGGCTGGGTCTTCTCTTCCAGCTGTCCACAAAACCATTTTAAAGTGTCAACATGTGTGAAATCAAAGTCTCTCAGCAAACAGCCCTGTTACTGAGGAGGAAATAAAAGCCGCTCAGGTCAAAGAGTTTGCCCTCCGAATTCCCCCAAACCAAGAGCTGCAAGGGAGAATGGAACCTCTCCCACACTTAGGGGAACTGCACATGCTACAGCAATGGAGGTGTCTCTGGCAGGAGCCACTCCCCAGCAACCCTCTCCAGAGACCGTGGAAGGCTGGTGGAGCCTCCTTTGCTCCCACACCACCACACGGGGTTTAAAAAAGACAGTGAAAATGGACTGTCTGAGACCTGCCTACCTCCCCTACTTAGGTTATGCACGAGGATAACTCCAGCCCTCAGGCTGGATCAGCTCCCACCCCAAGACAGGGAGATGACTGAGGACAGAGGCTTGTAAAGCGTAGGAGTCCAGGAGCCTGATCATCTTTAAGAAATGCTGCAAAACTTTTCACCGTGATGAATCTCTTCCACCATAACCAGAATGATATTCACACCATCAGCCACTCTTTCTCCTTCACACCCAAAAAGAAACCCTAGTCCAAGCAGTGCTTTCTACAAACCAATAAGGAAGAAGAAACAAAGACTCTCTGAAGCCCAGAAGGAAATTTGCTGTTGCCAATCTATTTTCTGTGGAAAATATCCAGGCACTAGGTACAAAGCCCTTTGCTAGACTGTTATTTACACAGCCTCTCCAGCAGCTCCACCATTCCCTACCATGCAGGATTATTAGTTTTGTTGTTGTTCTTTTCATTTGGCGGGGGGGGGGGGGAAGGGAAGGGCATTACAGAGTGGGTTGACTTGCTTTCTACACAGGCTGGATGGCTGTGTGGCCAACACCCATTGCCCGTATGTCCCAGAATGACACGGGACAGAACGTAGGCTTTGGTGTCCACCTGGAGATCTTTTACTTTCTGAGCTTTCTGAAAGTGTCATCACAACACACACAACCATCATGCATTCTTGTTTTGCATTTTATCCCCAAGTCAGAGGAGGTGATTTTCCACGTAATTGTCCAAAGCCCTAAGGACAATTTCCTCCACTTTCCACCCCTCGGTCCTGGACGGTTATTCCCACACTTACCACTGAGCTGGCTGAGGCTAGTATGCCTTGCAGAGACTGCTGATGCTTCTCCTTCATTCCTGCTGAGAAACACAAAAGCTTGCGATCTGGGCATGCACGTCTCCAGTGACCTTAGCCCACTCAATGTGCAAGAGTCCAGCAATCTGACCTGATCTTCAATAAGATTCAGGAAGCTACCTCTGAGACATCAGGCTTGCCCTGTATTGCCTCTAGAGTCATTAAAAATGTCTTTAATATAAGGAGATAATCCCTAAACAATTCCGCTTGAGCAGACACCTCCTTTGAAAGATAAGCTCTCGCAACCGCAAGAGCCCCATGACTGACTATGTCAAACAGATGCCAAATGCTCACCCCAGGCAGCTAATTAATTTCCCACATCAGCCCAGCAGGAGGCCAGGCATGGCACACCGTGCATGGCACATTTTGGATTTGGACACATGTGCATGCAGCTCACGCTGCCAATGATGGGAACTGAACCATGGCTACAAAGGAGAAACTTGGCACTCTACCATGAGCCATCTGACCTATTCAACAGCTCAGGCAATAGCTTCTTGTTTTTTCCGTCATTTAACACCTCCTCTGAACAATATTTCGGAGTCTGCTTATATTGCATTGTGGTTTTTACAATGTATCAAATGTAAGAAGTGCATGGGCTTCAATAGTTAAACAAAAAATCAATATGCAGACGAGTCTACATTTAATCTTTGCAGCCGCTAATTGCAAAATGTAGGGTTACATTTTCAGAAGAGCTCAGCTCCCATTTAGGGGCTTCCCCATTGATTTCAACTGCACCCGTGGCTGCTAGAACCCAGGACCTTTAGCTCCAGACCTCACAGCATGAGCTAAAAGAATAGCTTGGGGGAGGAACAGAGTCATAAATCTCTTCCGTGATTTGATCACTAGAGGGGGACAAAACCCCAGCATGGTAGCATGAAATACATCAGTCATTAATGGCAGCTACTGCGTGTTGAGGATTTTAGACAATCAGGCCATTAACATAGTGGGGTCAGGGTTTCAGAAGCGCTGGGCACCCACAACTAAGTGAAATCAGCTGGACCTGCAGGCGTTCAGCACCTCTGAAAACTCAGGCCTATGGTGCCTTCTGAAATTAACAGTGACTCGGGATTGTGGGGACGGATGTGGCTTTTGGGGGAAGCAGATTATTCAGAGAGCATATCAAACCAAAGCATATCAGGCACTTGTGGGTGAAGCTTAAATCGTACAGTGGTCACTTCTGAAACATCAGCTGTGGCAAGCAGTTACCACACAGTGGCTGTGTCTCAGATTTCCCATGGGTGGAGAACAGGAAATGATTAGGGACCCAATTGCCCCTTCCTGTGGGAAAATCCATAGGAGCGGGCTAAGAGGGAGGAAATATCTGAAATATCCCCCCACTCATTGGGGTAGTGTGTGTGTGGTTTGCCCCTCCCTGCCCCAGAAGACTGTGGGACATGCCCACACACCACCCCAGCTCTGACAATCCTAGAGATCAGCAGGGGGACAGGGATGGATGATCCACACAGAGGCTCTGTGCCTCTATAGCACTTGTCACCTTACTCCTTGTCAGCATGGACGCTCCTGATTTGTACCTGCCCCTGGAGTCCCACTACTGTAAGGGGAGGGTACAGAAAAGTGGCCTATTGGCTGGCCACTCCTCCCTGGGCCCACCCCGTCCCCTCAAATGGATTACTTTACTGGCAGAACAGCCTCCATAGGAGCACTGAGCCCCTTCCACAAGGGAACGGGAGACCAGTGCAGAGTGTGTGGAGTGCTCAGTATGTGGATCAGAGGGGCATGATTGGGCCTTGTTATTTCTACCACTGACTGGGGGCTCGTAAATGTGGCTCGTTAATGGCATTCACCACACAAACCATATTGGAAACCGCTCGTGTGGTTATGAGAGGAGTTGCTGAGACAGAGACATGATTTCTTTAAGTACTTCTACAGTGAGCAAATGTACAAAACCAGAGATGATCGCAGCCTGATGGCATTTCAAAATCTATTGCTGTGTATACCAGGCTAGCCATCTATTGTCTCCTAATCCAATAGGTGCGAATTAAAAATGCTAGTTAACATCAACTTTAAACAGTAGCAAAACATTGTCATCTATTAAATAGTGGTCAACTAACTGTGCAGGAATAATAAAATACCTCCTGGCTTATGAGGAACATAAATGACTTTATACACTCAGATTTTTGGAGAACTACCTTTCAGAACTGCACAGGTAGCTGCTCGCTTTGCAGTCAAAATAATTAAATTTCCTAGGCTTACAATGACATTTTCCTAACAATTAGTTTACAGCAGACTTGGTTCTCCTGAAGAGCACATTACAACAGCGCCATAGACAACTATAAAGAGTCCCTAAATATGAATGTCTCCACTAGCCAGACCATATTGTACCCAGAAAACATTCCGATTTTCTGTTTCCATTTGCACATAGATTTACATGCTCATCTGAGCCTTTAGTATTCTTTAGTTCAATAATACAGGGCCTGATTCTGGTCACACTTTCGTTGGTGTAAATCAAGAGTACCTACACTGATGTCAATGGAGTTAATCTGGTATGAAACTGGTGCAGGAGAATGGGGTGTTTTTAAGACTCTCTTGTTGTGTTGGATAGCCCAGATGCTGGACTAAGAAGTGCACACCGTAGCTCAGCAAGGGGTTCCCAAAGATGGCTTTCAGGCACTTTTGAGCTCCTTTTGATCCTGGGCAGGGTGTGTGCCAGTCAAGTCCCATGACATAGAGAAACTTGAAGGCTGCTGTCACTTGCAAGAGCAACCCACAGCCTCAAGGAGCCAACATAGCAGCCAACAACCCAAGATATAGGGCAGCTCTGACCATGCTCTCTCTTCCCCAGCTGCGCCTCACAAACACCTGCTACTGAGGGGCTCAGTCATGTTTCTGAAACATTTGTGCTTAGTGTATATCCTCGTGTATCTGTCAAGTCCAATGTGATGGTGGGCAGAGAGGTCAAATTCCCCCAAATCCTGGGAAACGCTTCCAGAAGACACCAGGTGCTAGAGCCAGTTCCAAATTGCTTTGCCATGTGGAGGGGACAGGCAGAATGCTGAGGTCTAGGTCATGGTCCTTACCCAGCAAGAAAGGCTTACATCAGAGCTTGATGCAGAACAAAGACGTTACTGCAGACGTCTGAGTTAGTGGTGGAGATGTGGACGGTGACCACCCTGTGAGTCAGAGAAATCTTGGCACAACAGTTAAAGTATTCTGAGCTTGCCTTTTATTTAGAGTACGAGGGTCTGGCAAGATCATCAGTGCAGTACGGCCTACCCCATTGTCACCTCCAAAAATTGTGTCACCTCCAAAACTCATGAGATTTAAAAAAAAAATCTTGTGATTTTTAAGCCAAAGAATAAATGTTGGGGTCCTTTTGATTTGCATTCTGATGTTTGAGCCCTTTGGGGGCCAGGCTTTCAAGGTTTCCAAGGTTTTTCTTGTCTCAAATGAAAAGTGCTTTCCCAGTCTATCTTCTTTTAGCTCTGATTGTCTTTAATGATGTGAATCATTTTTGCCTTTCCTGTATTTCTCATCCTTTCACATTAATCAATCTGCGTGTGTGGCAAAACACTGCATCACATACATGACCACTCACAACAACAGCTTACAAAGAGACATTGATAAAAAGCACCTATTCCCAGCGAAGAGCGATTACCCAGACGAGAGAGAGCAATGCCATGTAATGTCACTGCAGAAGGGCTTTGGAGCTGACTGGGAAAGGTGGTGGAAATTCAAGTAGATGTTGGTGTGAAAGCATCCTCACTGAACACAAAGGAGTTAGCAAGGTGTAACATGAAAGCAGCAGTGATAAACGCACAAAGACCTTCCTTGGGAACGAAGGAGTGGCTCATGGAAATTGATGACGCAAGCCACAGTCAAAGATCCCAGCTGTTGATGAGGTCCAAGGAAATGTCATTTACCAAATTGGTGGTGGTGGTGGGGGGGAATCTTTAAAGAAACCCACCCGTGCTGAGAGTTTCTAATAGTTTGCTTTTGGGCATGTGATTTCTAGAGAATCGTGCCCAGTGCATTGGCAAGGTACGTCACACCTTCTTCTAGCAGGCTTCCAAATGGGTCGCCCTCATATGCTGACCTGTCCAGGGGCTGGCTCAGCTCTGCGTCCCATCAATGGGGAGCTCGGAAGGGGCTGTGCCGTTGGTGGCAGAATCCGTTCTGAGCTCCTTGGCATGCAGGGCTCCGTGCTGCTTTCTACTGCCCACCTCCTTTTGGTGACTCCCAACATTTGGCCATCACAATGCAGCTGCTACACAGAAAGCTGGGAGGTAGGAGCTTCTTGTGACCTTCCCCTCAACCTTTATTTCCACTCCTGGAATAGCCAGGCACAATCAGGTCCCCTTGAATGACGTCATCCTGCAAAATCCACTCTCCATTAGCCACCTTGTGAGCCACACAGCTACCTTATGGGAATGATGGCTCGGGAGCCAGTTCAATCCCATGCCTCCATCACTAGAATAATGGCAAACTGAGGCTCCAATCTAGCCACCACTTGAATAGCTCGTCTCACAGGACTCGGTAGGACTACGCAGGGGAGTCAGTGTTTGCAGGCTCAAGGCTTTAATCTGATTCAGTAGCACACCTGGTGCTGTGTGCAAGCCTAGCGAGTTACTATGTCGGTGTGACTTGATGTTGGCAACCAGGACTGGGGCTCCGAGATGCTACGGTAATACAAATAATTAATAATAAGCTTGCCTTTTGCTAGCTGCAAAATGGGTTGTGCACATTGCTGGGGGTTAACAAGTAATGCATAATAATACTTGGCTGTTAAATGACTTGTTGCCTAAGTGATTGCCTCAAATGTTTTCCTGTTGTGTAATATGTTTATTTCCAAAGAAATTCAGGAAGTAAAGGCATCTTTTTATTAAACGAATTAATGGGGATATAGTTAATGGGTGAGCTAGTTACAGGATCGAAAGGAAAGGAAAGGAAGATACCCATAAAGTTACCATTCTAGCTTATCTGCCAACTTCAGAGGGCTGGATTCCGATTCTCTGGAGGCCCCTTCCTTCCCGAGAGAGTCCATGCGTGGATTGTGTTGTTGTCGAGTACACTGATTCGCTGCAGCAAGAGAGGACTTCCCCCCAACTGGTTCTCTCTACAAGGCAGAAACACACCCCTCGGCTGCACTTAAATGTTGGGAGTTTTTTTTCTGTTTAGCTTCTCAGTCAAGGTTGTCCTGAACAGTAAACATACAGCTTGAGTGTGAGCTGCATCAGCATCCATCTTTCATGCAATAGATCCTTTCATTGTGATGAAAGAGCTATTCTGTAAAACATGCACTTCACTTATGACTACACCGTGTATTTGGGTTCGAGAATACAGATGCAGTCCTGTTCCAACTGCTATGCCTAGGAGCCAGTGACAGAATATAAAAATAGCTTTTGCTGTCAGCATGGCTTTTTCTTATTTGTATTCCAAGTATCATCACTTTGGCAGGCACAGGAAGCTCTTCTTGTTTGCATTTTATTTTGCCTGCAGAAAATTTATAGTTCAAATGACTTCTGTATGCTTCATCAGGCTAATTGGATGACAAATTGCTTGAACTACATAGCAGAGACCTCAGACAAACAGAAAATTGTAACAGAAGAAAAAAAATTACATGTATGATTTTGGTTGGAGTGAAGGATTTTTGTTCGGTAGCTACCTTTAATTAATTAATTAATTAATTTGCCTGGCTTTAATGCAAAGAGTTGTGAAATGGAAATCAAGTTATTTACTCTGGTTGCAGGGATCTATAGACTTAGACGATGTGTCCTTCAGTGAGACAAAGCCTTAGAAATGTCACCCATCCTTAACCACGGGAAAACAGCAACATGTTCGATTTTGACCTGCAACTTCCTACTTCCACGGTAGCCTCAGAAAGCACTAAGAAGAGCTTTATATCATGCTTATCTTATTGATAATACTTGATGATTTGATGCTGCTCAGCATTGGGAGTTTAATAAACACTGCAAGAGTTGTCTGTATTGTTGGATGGAAGATAGCAGCAGTATTTTTTGTCTTTCTTGTCGTGCTGGCTGACCTTGCCTGGAGCGATATAGAGCAAAGGCAATAATGATACATTGCCCCAGTTTGGAATGAGCCTTCGCACTGACTAATTGTTAGCATCTGGGCTTTGAGCTGCCCTTGGAAACACGTTTACTCTTAATTTCTATTTAGTATTAATTTTCTGATATTTTCTACAACAAAGATTCCTTTTCTGGTCTGCTATTTATGTTACAGACAGAATTGTGGCACCATCTTCTGGATGAGTCTTTAGACAATTAAAAAGAAAATCCCAACAAAAGATCTTTCTGTCTCATTCTGAACAATGAGAAAGGCTTGAATAGTCATTAAATGCACTCTCCTAATTACAGCAGACTTCAGATAATTTAATTATGCAGGCCGTTTTAGAAACAGTGCTAAGAGCTACACTCAAAACACTTGATTACCAAATGTTATCCCAAGGAACAAAAGTGTTTTGCTTGTGAAAAGCTACTTTCAAACCTTTCACAAAGAGGCTCATAGGAATAGCTTCTTAAATATTAAACAGTGAGCCATTTTTTCCCTGGGATAATGCGATAGTACTATCTTATACTATCATGTACTAGCTTATTATTATACCAAAATGAATATTTGTGTTCCTTTTTGGCTGACTGTAGTTGACTCAAAAGGTTTTTTTTATTGTGATGGACAAAACTTTAGCCACTAATAAAGTCAGTACACCGAAGGTATCTGCATACATTGAAGTCAATGGACTTCCATCCAATTACAACAGGGATAATAAAGTATAACATAGACTCTTCTGTATATATTGAAGTCCGTGGAGCTATTTTATCTTACGCTAGTTGAAGCCACCACCCAGTATTTCTCTGGTTATTAAGACAAGGCTGTATATGGATTGTCAGCTTTTGACTGAGGAGCGTGGCAGTAAGCAGTGTAAATAGCTCACCGATTGAATTAATACATGGTGTGGATTGTTTGATGTTTTGTACATAGGCTCAGTAGGACTGGTAAAAAAAAAAAGTTTAAAAAAATGCCAATATTTCCCCCCCACAATATTTTACTTGGTTGTTTAGTTTGGAAAAAAATCCCATTTTTTTTTTGTAAATTCAAAATATCGCCACCAGAGCTATAGCTGCTTGAAAAAAAAATTAAAAATTTCACCCCCAAATGTGATTTTTTTAATTTCTTTGGAATTTTGAAATTTCAAAAACATTTTACTCTTTTTTTTTTTTTTTTTTTTGGAAAAATCAAAAAAATCACCAGCAATTTGGTTCCCAGAGGCCAGGGTGGTGGTGTTTATATATCTCATTAGAGATGCAAAATATACAGAAATATAAATCAACTCATTCATGTTTTAAAATGGCAATGATTTCTGCCCTCTAAGATGCAAACAGGCATCCTTCCTTAAAGTAAGTAGGGGTTTGAATAGGCAGAATTTGGTGGTTTTATTAATCTTTATGGTTGATATTAAAGCTCACAACTTTATACAATGTAACTACAAACAAACCTTCTTTAATCACATCTGTCCAAGGTACTTATCTGGCCCCCCATTAGCATAGTACCTGAGCACCTCAGAATCTTTAATGTATTTAAATTCACGACACCCCTGTGAGGTAGGGCAGTGCTGTTACCCCATCATACACACTGGGAATTGAGGGACTAAGTGACTTGTCCAAGGTTGTACAGGAATCGTAGAATATCAGGGTTCGAAGGGACCTCATCTAGTCCAACCCCCTTGAGGTCATCTAGTCCAACCCTCTGCTCAAAGCAGGACCAATCCCCAACTAAATCATCCCAGCCAGGGTGCTGTCAAGCCTGACCTTAAAAACTTCTAAGGAAGGAGATTCCACCACCTCCATAGGTAACGCATTCCAGTGTTTCACCACCCTCCAAGTGAAAAAGTTTTTCCTAATATCCAACCTAGACCTCCCCCACTGCAACTTGAGACCATTACTCCTTGTTCTGTCATCTGCTACCACTGAGAACAGTCTAGAGCCATCCTCTTTGGAACCCCCTTTCAGGTAGTTGAAAGCAGCTATCAAATCCCCCCTCATTCTTCTCTTCTGAAGACTAAACATCCCCAGTTCCCTCAGCCTCTCCTCATAACTCATGTGTTCCAGTCCCCTAATCATTTTTGTTGCCCTCCGCTGGACTCTTTCCAATTTTTCCACATCCTTCTTGTAGTGTGGGGCCCAAAACTGGACACAGTACTCCAGATGAGGCCTCACCAATGTCGAATAGAGGGGAACGATCACGTCCCTCGATCTGCTGGCAATGCCCCTACATATACATCCCAAAATGCCATTGGCCTTCTTGGCAACAAGGGCACACGGTCGACTCATATCCAGCTTCTCGTCCACTGTAACCCCTAGGTCCTTTTCTGCAGAACTGCTGCCGAGCCATTTGGTCCCTAGTCTGTAGCGGTCCATGGGATTCTTCCGTCCTAAGTGCAGGACTCTGCACTTGTCCTTGTTGAACCTCATCAGATTTCTTTTGGCCCAATCCTCTAATTTGTCTAGGGCCCTCTGTATCCTATCCCTACCCTCCAGCGTATCTACCTCTCCTCCCAGTTGAGTGTCATCTGCAAACTTGCTGAGGGTGCAATCCACACCATCCTCCAGATCATTTATGAAGATATTGAACAAAACCGGCCTGAGGACCGACCCTTGGGGCACTCCACTTGATACCGGCTGCCAGCTAGACATGGGGCCATTGATCACTACCCGTTGAGCCAGATAAACTAGCCAACTTTCTATCTACCTTATAGACCATTCATCCAGCCCATAATTCTTTAACTTGCTGGCAAGAATACTGTGGGAGACTGTGTCAAAAGCTTTGCTAAAGTCAAGGAACAACATGTCCACTGCTTTCCCCTCATCCACAGAGCCAGTTATCTTGTCATAGAAGGCAATTAGATTAGTCAGGCATGACTTGCCCTTGGTGAATCTATGCTGACTGTTCCTGATCACTTTCCTCTCCTCTAAGTGCTTCAGAATTGATTCCTTGAGGACCTGCTCCATGATTTTTCCAGGGACTGAGGTGAGGCTGACTGGCCTGTAGTTCCCAGGATCCTCCTTCTTCCCTTTTTTAAAGATGGGCACTACATTAGCCTTTTTCCAGTCGTCCGGGACTTCCCCGGATCACCATGAGTTTTTAAAGATAGTGGCCAATGGCTCTGCAATCACATCCGCCAACTCCTTTAGCACTCTTGGCCCCATGGACTTGTGCTCATCCAGCTTTTCTAAATAGTCCCAAACCACTTCTTTCTCCACAGAGGGCTGGTCACCTCCTCCCCATGCTGTGCTGCCCAGTGCAGTAGTCTGGGAGCTGACCTTGTTCATGAAGACAGAGGCAAAAAAAGCATCGAGTACATTAGCTTTTTCCACATCCTCTGTCACTAGGTTGCCTCCCTCATTCAGTAAGGGGCCCACACTTTCCTTGACTTTCTTCTTGTTGCTAACATACCTGAAGAAACCCTTCTTGTTACTCTTAACATCTCTTGCTAGCTGCAACTCCAAGTGTGATTTGGCCTTCCTGATTTCACTCCTGCATGCCCGAGCAATATTTTTTTACTCTTCCCTGGTCATTTGTCCAGTCTTCCACTTCTTGTAAGCTTCTTTTGTAAGGAAGACTGTGGCAGAGCAAGAGAATTAAACCCAGGTCTCTGAAGGCCCAGGCTAGTGCCCTAACCACTAAACCAGTGGTTCTCAATCCGGGGTCCATGGCCCGCAGGGGGCCAAGATCCAATTTCAGAGGGCTGTGGGGCCTCGCAGGTAAAGCCCAGCACCCCCACAGTGCTGAAACGAGTAGGCGGAGCTGCGGAGAGCCCTGGCGCCCCCGCGGGTCTAAAGCCTGGAGCCCCAGTGCCCCCATGGGGCAGAAGTTCTGAGCAACTGACCCCCCACCCAGTGGCTGAAGTCTGGAGCTCCGAGCCTCTCCAACCTCCACGGCTGAAGCCCGGAGTCCCACAGGGCTAAAGCCCTGAGCGAGTCCCCCGACCCAGTGACTGAAGCCAGGAGCTCCGAGGCCCCTCCACTGGGCCCTGAAGTTTTTATAGTATGTTGGGGCAGGGCCTCAGAAAGAAAAAGACCCCCCTGCACTAGACCATCATCCCTTGCTCCCTCATAAGGGCATTCCAAGCAGGTACTTTTCCTGTGTTAAATCAGCATGCCACCCTTCTTGGCACTTAGCTTTGCTAACAAAGTCACTCACAAAAACATGGACAGCTTTCTCCCCAGGCGTGGTTGCTCCTAGCGCTCCCTACTCGGGACTGGTTAGCCCACACCTTAGAGAACTACTTGCACCTCCTTTATATTCAGGTTGGATAAAGATGGTGCAATCTGCCTGAGACAGCAGAACCCACCGACCATTCCCCAGGAATATCAGCTCCCGCTAACAGGGCAGAGCGCTGCATGCACGCACTGCCAGCTTGTTACAAACTGAAACCCAGTTCAAGGTGCAAAAGTGCAGGTGTCATCTGCGAATGCAGTTACTCCATCTGTGCAAGCAAAACACGGATATCTGAGCTCTCAGATGGCCAGTTACACATGTGATGATAACGTTCCACTAACACCATACTGTGCAAATCTCAGCAGAGGCGAGAATATCCCAAAATATGGCTCACGTAATTCTGAAAAGACGACTCAGTGAAAGCAATATAAACCTGCTCCAAAGCCCATTGATGTTAATGGGAGTCTTCTCTAAGTGTCAATCAGAGTAACAATTTGTCTAGGAAATCCACAGGCAAATGACAATTTCTGCAAACTGAGCAAACTCCCAGAGAAGATACCAACCTGTAGGCCTGGGAATTCATTTATATTGATGCAATCCAAAACAGACCCTATCCTACTCCAAAGGAAAAGTTGCCAGCCTGGGGACAAGTATCACATTGCCTCTATATAAATCCATGGTACGCCCACATCTTGAATACTGTGTGCAGATGTGATCACCCCATCTCAAAAAAGATATATTGGAATTGGAAAAGCTTCAGAAAAAGGCGACAAAAATTATTAGGGGTATGAAACAGCTTCCGTATGAGGAGAGATTAATAAAACTGGGACTTTTCAGCTTGGAAAAGAGATGACTAAGGGGGGATATGATAGAAGTCTACAAAATCATGACTGGTGTGGAGAAAGTAGATAAGGAATTGTTATTTACTCCTTCTCATAACACAAGAACTAGGGGTCACCAATTGAAATAAATAGGCATCAGGTTTAAAACAAACAAAAGGAAGTACTTCTTCACACAATGCACAGGCAACATGTAGAGCTCTTTGCCAGAGGATGTTGTGAAGGCCAAGACTATAACAGGGTTCAAAAAGAACTAGATAAATTCATGGCGGATAGGTCCATCAATGGCTATTAGCCAGGATGGGTAGGGGCCATGTATTGTTAAGTAGCTCTGTTTCAATGGTCATTCAGGGCCTGGACATACAAGTGAGACCTGACTGGCCAGGCAGCCAGGTGAAAAATTAGGACTCAAAGGCCTGTGCAGGGAGCTGGATCCATCCTCCACCTACTGTCTGTGTGCTGGGACAGTAGCTGCCCCACCTCCATGCTAGCTGTACGGGGTAATGTTGGCCACTGGAGGCACGTAAACTGAAATCCATTGTCTCTCCCCTGCCCTGCCTCCCGGTCACACCAACATGTGAACCTGTGTGACCATTCAGTCATCTGACTCCCCTCCCCCCACCTCGTGTAGTTCCTAAACTTTGTGCTGACCCACCATGCACAGATTTCACTCTCCAAACGCCTGGACCTCCTTTGGTGAGGCTCAGAGATGGGATGGGCTATAGAACAGAGTAGGACTCTCCAGTGCCTTTTAGGTTACGGAAAGCAGGATATAGCAAAGGGAATTTAACCCTAGGCCTGGCAGGCATAAGGCCTCAGTTCTACCTCTCAGCCAGAGCTGCAGGCCTGTAATCTGGGCCCACCTTTCAATCTCTATCCTAAATTGGTAGCGGTCCTGGTGCCTTTGAGACTAAGGGCCCATTTAGGAGTGGGGAGAATGATGGAAGCAGGATTGGACCCCAAGACTCCTCAACCTAGTAGGTAACAAGTCTCTAAAAATACACAGTGGGATAAAGGATCCAACTTTTCTTATAGCCAGCAAAAGAACAAATGCAAATGTGCTCTGGCAAGGTTCAACTGCACTGAGCTTCCCTGATGGGAGAACAAAATATAGTTCTCAGTTCACTGCTTCTGCTCCTTCAGGGACTCCAGCCAGACAAACAGAGACCAAATTCAAGGTTTATTGTCCAGTTCATCCACCTCAGATGCCAAGGATTTATTATCGTTCAGTCACAGCAGCCACCAATTTATCCCTGACAAGGTGTTCTATTGTGTGTCATTTCCATACTCTGAACGGCACCAGCCGTAATCTCTATCTTCTAATGGAAGCTGTTACAGACGTAAGTTCTATGGTGAATTAGACCTAGGTTAGGAAATTGAAGCAGTTCCTCACTCGTCTTTCGGGCTGGATCGTTGGGGTTTGAAATAGGAAAATCCTCCTTTGAAGAGCTTGGCTTATCCTTAGACATAATTAAGCTCCTGAGCGCCAAGCGTTGTCAAAATGCCCAGTGATGAGAGCAAGCCCCATGAGACCATGATGATAAGCAAAAAAGTTGTGGGGGGGGGATCACTTCCAGATGAAATAAAACCAATGACAAGGACAGGAATCTTTCATGATCTCTCTCACACTCCTGCCATAACAAATACTTCTATAGGTATGCCTAGAAGACCCAACTGAGATCCCATTATGCTAGGCACTATACAGACACGTAGGATGAGATAGGCCATCGTCCCCTTCACTCCATGTCTCGAAGGGGTTGTTTCAATAGACACAACAGACCAAGGGTGGGAGAAAGGGAGTATTTTCCCTGTTGGGGAGCTGAAGAACAGAAAGATTAAGTGACTCAGGATCACACAGGAAGTCTGTGACAAAGCTAGGAACTAAAACGATATCTCCTGAATCCCAGTCCAGTGCCTTCACCACAAGATCTTCCTTTCTCATGATGTGGACTGAAGCCCCCAGTCCTGTCCTCTCTCTTTCACTTTATGATGCCGTTGTACAGTTCACAACAGCCTGCCTCGGTATAACAGAAGCAAAATCTTTGGCATAGAGCACTGATTGTCTGGCATTGTCTCCTGCTTTAAAAATAAACCTCTCCAGTTTTGCCTTGACATTTGACCAACCAGCAAAAGGCATTATCCTGCAACAAAGTCAATCCTACCAAATGTCATGTTTTAATTCACTCATATTTCTAGTAATTGAAAAATCAGGAATTAACAGTTGTGCAACAGACTGTGGAAAAATACTATGGTTAGACAATGTAAATTCATGATCCTGGATTATGGTATACAGCTGAGGTATGCATCAGATATTTGCAGTCATCCTCTTTGAGTTTATGATAATGGACACAGGTGAAGTGGGTGGTCTTTATAAACACAGTTCCAAAAAGATGTTTTCACATCTTAACTATACAATGTGTAATTATATATTTAAAAAGCATGACTTTATGTATGGCATGATCGTGAGCATTGTCTGAAGAAAATCACTCGTGCTTTGTATAAACAAAAATCATGAGTTCTTCATCCACCTCCTGTCCCGATTTTTCACACTTGCTATTTGGTCACCCTAGTCTTAGTACCATTACATGAAGGGAATGTGACAAGGAAAAATTAAAGGTAAAATCAGCTAGACATCCAATAAATATTTAGGTTGCAACTCTATGAGGTAGTGTGATGGGATATACCATGCCCTTGGAGGCGCTCTGCTGGAGGCATTGTGGTCCTACCACACCCGGCCCCCAGAAAAGGGGCAGTGAAGGTGGGTCCTCCAGGCCTGCCTAGAAAGGCTGCAGGGAAGCAACCAATCAGAGCGCAGCAGGCTCAGTTAAAAGGCGCTGCAGGGCCTGAGCAGTTCAGTTGCTGGTTGGGACCAGAAGGGTGAAGAAGGACTAAGGGGCTGTGAAACTCCACAGGTAAAGAGACTGGGAGAAACCCTGCTCAAGCAGGGACAGGACTGTTACAAGCTCGGCAGGCAAAGAAACCTGAGAGAAGACCCTGAGAAATCAGGACAGAGACTAAGAAACTCTCCAGGCAAGGAGACCTGGAAGAGACCCTGCTCAAACAGGGAACAGACAGAGAACCCAAGAGGAGGAAGGGGCTATGTGGGAAGTGTCCCAGGGAGTAGCAGCAGCACCTATTGCAGGAAGAAGCATGTGGCTGTTATTTATAGGATTCCTGGGTCAGGACCCGGAGTAGTGGGTGGGCCAGGTCCCCCCACTGGCAGAGTGGCCAAAGGCCCAAGAAGGGGATAAGGCTTGTTTAGAGGCCAAGTGACGGGCAGGTCTTAAAGGGGCACCAGAGAATGGCTAAGGGACTTAGAGTCTCCACGGAAAAAGTCCTGGGGTCGCTGCTCTATACTAGGGCAGACACGGACTTAGAGCTAGCCCAGAAGGGGCTGAGAACTGAGCCAGAGACAGGGCTGCAGATGTTACCAATGGCAAAGGGACAGGCCCTGCTGGACCTCTTACCTGGGAAAGGGTTTGTTCATTCGTGCATTTGACTGTGTGACTTAGCCAGAGGGTGACAGCTCACGCCACAAGGAGAGAGAGTGCAGGTTCACACCCAACCAACAGGAGGTGCTCATGAGGGGTGTCCATCACCTCAGGTAGAAACATTCTATGAACTCAGTTTTTACCCTTTTATCACGAGTCTCATGATATCTGATGCTTTTCTGAAAGCCCTGGATGCTGGAGTCAAGGGAAGTTTTTAAGGTCAGGCTTGACAAAGCCCTGGCTGGGATGATTTAATTGGGGATCGGTCCTGCTTTGAGCAGGGGGTTGGACTAGATGACCTTCTGAGGTCCCTTCCAACCCTGATATTCTATGATTTCAATGAGAATCTCTGCTTTCAGTTTCTAGCCCCCAGGGATCCAAAAAAAAAAGCTTAAACTTGACCTCCAGTGCATCCTAAATGCTCCAAACCAGAAGGCAAATAAAAAGAACCCCTGGTTTATTTTTATTTTTGCAACTCTCATGATTCTGGGTTGCCTGACTCATTGTTCTTGAATACTTAGGGTTGGCAATACTGCAACTGGAAAAGAAACTTTCAAGGCTACTAGTCACGGCAGGTGGCCCTGCAATGATCAGAATGGGAATTCATTCCAAAGCCAAGGCATTTGCAGCAGGCTGGTGAGGAAAGAAGTTTGCATTGCCCACAGGCAGCAGCATCCTCTCATAACTGAGCCACTGCCTGTTAGAGAAAAAGACATTAGACCTGGGACAATCTGCTTTCATTTGCACTGCTGTTATGCCAGTGAAATTCCATTAATCTCAGTGGAAATGCTCCTGATTTATACCCTTTTGGGATCAGAATCAGGCCTTGCTGTATTTCCCACTTCTGCTTGGGGTTATGGTTCTGCATCCTTCAGTGCAGTGGCAATGAGAGAATAAGGAGAGCAAGAGAATGGGCTAGAGAGAATGCTAATACGAGCAGCCTCTCCCCAAGAGAAAGCAGGATTCAGTGTGCTATTGACTGGAGTCTCCTTAAGACTATGAATCCTCAAGGGAGAGCCAAAGAGTCTGCCATCCTGCTCGCGCATCACAGCCATGTAGCAGTAGGGCGTAAACTCTTGGTTTTGATGAGGATAACCAGGGGCTGTGGAGCTTGGGATGGAGGCGATTTTCTTACACGTCACAACTTACTAACAGCCACAATCAGGGGCCATGAGGCAAACAGCTGTTTATTTTCAAAATGCGGGGGTGGGGGGTTGGTCTATTTGTAATCCAGATTTGCTTAGAGGCCCCAAATCAAGGTCAGGACCCTGTTGTCCTCGGTGTTGTCCAAATGTGCTGGAAGAGGCAGTCCCTGACACTAATTGCTAAAAGTCTAAATACCTTACCCTGATGAATTTTAACAATATGAATTAAAGGTCTTGGGGGGTGTGGGGGGGATATAGGGCCTGATCCAAAGCCCACTGAAATCAATGGGAGTCATTTCATTGGTTTCAGTGCCTCTGGATCAGGCCCCTAGTGCATTTGACTAGATGAAGGCAATAGAGGGGGGTTTTTACTCGTGAAATTGACACGATAGTGACAGAAGTGTCTGTCCTGAAAGGTCTGAAATGTGTTTGCTTCCAGATCCCTGTGTACCTTCATCTACCCCTGGCAGTGACTAAAGCCAAAAGTGCCCTCCGGGAAATTTGATCACAAATTGCGATCTTAATAGTCAGTCTAAAAACAGTGTTTGCAAAGCAATATCATATCTGCTCAGAGGACACTGCTGCAAACCGATCCCTGTGTGACAGCCTCTCGGCCCCAGATTTCATTATCGCCAGCATTAGGGAATACCCTCTCTTAATTTCCTCTTAGATACACGTGCCCCCACCTCTGCAAACACACAGACCATTTAGAAACTAAAGGTGAAAAGTGCATCTCTCCAACCCTGCAGTATTTTCCTGAGCAACAGAGAAACAAGACCGATAATGATTATTTGTTGTCAGGCTTGTCAAGTCAATGTGATGTCAATTTAGAGGAAGTTCAACTAAAAATAGCTGCCATGACAAATTATACCAGTTCCAAACAGCAAATGAATATTTATAAATGCTTAGGCGTCCCTGATTTTCACTGTGCGTACTGGATAGTTTTGCCAGCCCAGATTAACATGTAAATATGCATATAATCAGGCAATTATATGCAAAAATGACTCTCGTCACTGGGGAACAAGAAGTGTTTTTTCTTACTGCTACGCTTTGCTATAAGGGCTGATATACTAAGTTCCCTTTACACTGCTCCAGTAAGTTACTCCCATTTAAAGGCCCTCTGCCGGAGTGGTGTAAAGGGACCTTAGCATAAACAAGACTCGGTCACAATAGCTGATTGCTAAAATGGAATTAGCATTTCATCTTCATTTTGGATTATTGTTAAAAGACACAGACAGTAGAAAGCAATTCCAGAATGCCGTGGGTATTGATTTGTTGTAAGCACAAGATATTAAAACCTTGTTTTTTGATTTATTATGGATGTGGACCCAATTTGTACTTTTGCAAAGCTAAAAAAACTCTGAAAACACATGGAATAATATCTGAAATATAAATATCTTAAATACAGCTCTTACAATCCCCAATAACACCATTTTTTGGTCTAAAAAGAGCACATCTCTTGGATAAAGTGGTTTTTATTTGTTTGGTTTTTGTTTTGCATTCCACAATGTTTTTCTTTTTTAATCAGTTAATAAAATCATGGTCCTCTTCGACATTGGTTTAGCTGATCCGGGAGAATTGACTCCACAAGGTATTCAAACAAGAAAAATATCCATACTATGTTCCTATTGACACTACGAACAGGATTTTCATCTTAGTCTGATGAGTAGAACGTTCTGAAAATGCTCCTTAAATGTCTTGATTTTTCTCACTGCATGCATGTAATTCCCATTATTGTTAACGAGTTTAATCAAAGAAACAATATACCCTTTAGAAACACTGAGGAGGATATTTTATTTTTCTTCACTTAATAGCTTAGATTTATTAAAGTGCCTGATAATTCTTAGAGAGTTTGTTAAAACAAAGCAACCTGTCCTCTGTTATTTCAGATAAAGGAAAATTAACATGTTTTGAAATAATTTTTAGAAGTGCTTTTAATTGCCTAAACAATATCTTTCTAAATGAATCCCATTATTTAAATCAATGGAACATTTAATATAGCTACTATACATGGCTCTCCTCAGTTCTCGGATAAGCAGCCCATATTGCAGTGCGTTTAAACCAATACATCATACCAAAAATGCACTTCATGTCAACCTTTTCATTCAATTACCATGACCTCAAAGATCTGAGCTGAAATAAGTCATGTGGTCTATGAGGCTGTATGTGGGGAAGTTTAAAAGCACTGAGAATGAAGAGTAATATGGAGTGGGAGCTCATTTGTATGAGCCCTTTCTCTGCTCTGTGGCTATGGCAGAGATCAGTATTTATTTCTTTCCTTATGGACTTAAAAGGAACAATGACAAGTAAAATGTTACATCTATTATGTACACATACGTATCCATTTCCTTACTTTTGTTGCTGTTAATACCTTAGATTGTTAAAACAAAGAATTTTTAAAATCTAATTTACGCTCATTTAACTTTTTCCATTTTGTTCAGTTACACAATGCAAATCGACTAGTCTGTTTGCAGTGGTCCTTTCTGACGCTAAAATCTGACCACATGAATCTTTTGCACAACAGGAGTGCTACAAAGGAAATGGAGTGAGAATCCTAGACCTGGCCTATATATTTTCCCATATATAATTTTGGATTCAGAAGTACAAAGTGCTTTGTGCTAAACACGGCCTTATTAAGGGAATATAGAGCCATCAGGTCAGGGAAATGTAGGACCCTCTAACATGATAATATAGCGTCCAGTGTCTGTGACTCTGTTTATATTAATAATACTCAGGAATTGCCAAGGGCAGCCAGAATTTGACACACACGCCCTGGTAGACTGTACATAGAGAGTTTCTGTCCATAAAAAGGTCACGTGCATTGGGTTTAAACACTAACAGCTCAGTAAAACACAGTCAAAACCTCCCCGTGGTGAAATCATGAAACATTCAAAGTTTCATCATATAATTTCAACTTGATCAGTGGTTCTCAAACTTTTGTACTGGTGACCACTTTCACATAGCAAGCCTCTGTGTGTGACCCTCCCCCCCCAAATTAATTTATTTTTACCATATTTAATGCCATTAAAAATGCTGGAGGCAAAGCAGGGTTTGGGGTGGAGGCTGACAGCTCGCAACCCCCCATGTAATAACCTCGTGACCCTCTGAGGGGTCCTGACTCCCAGTTTGAGAACCCCTGAACTTGATGAAAGTATAAAGTGTCCTGAGGTCACTCATCTCACTTCAATTTCCTTTAACCTGGACTGAGCTTCAAGTTTGTAACAAAACCCCAAACCAGGCAAGTTTTCATTCGAGTATGACTATTTTGCATGACTAGCTCACAATACTATAGCAGGCTGCTGGACAGAGGAGGAGGAGATTCATGTTAAAATCCATGTTGGAAAAAGGAAAAATCTGTACATATTGAAAGAGTCCCTGTGGTGGGGCAGAGCCCCACCCCCTGAGAAAAAGGGCTGAACCAGGCCAGAGAGGCTGCTTGGACCAGCAGCCAATCAATGAAGGCCTGGGGAGAGCCAATCAGGGCAGGGGAAGGGGCAGCCAATCAGACCGGGCTAGGTCCTATATAAAGGCTGCCCAGCTAGGGAGAAGGTAGTCACTCCCTGGCCAGCAAGGGAGAAAGACTGGCTCCTGACAAAAGGAGCAGCACCTTGGACAGAGCAGTGCTGCACAGGCTTGGGGAAGCAGATGGGGTGAGATTGAAGCGATGGGCATTGCTGGTGGGCAGTGTCCTGAAGCAGATGAGGACTGTCCTGAAGAGGATGCTGCTGAGCTCGGAGCAACGCGGGTCCCAGGGCAGCGGAGCAAATGATGGGCTCGACACCATGCATCGAGGGCGCTCCGCAGTGGTTGAGAGCTAATTCCCAGAGTGACCGGCAGGAGGCGCCAGCGGTGGTGAGTCGAACCCTGTCACAGTCCCAAATCCAGATTCTTCGTAGAAGACTTTGCCATGAAACTACCTGAAAGGGGGTTCCAAAGAGGATGGATCTAGACGGTTCTCAGTGGTAGCTGATGACAGAACAAGGAGTAATGGTCTCAGGTTGCAGTGGGGGAGGTTTAGGTTGGATATTAGGAAAAACTTTTTCACTAGGAGGGTGGTGAAACACTGGAATGGGTTACCTAGGGAGGTGGTGGAATCTCCTTCCTTAGAAGTTTTTAAGGTCCAGCTTGACAAAGCCCTGGCTGGGATGATTTAGTTGGGGATTGGTCCTGCTTTGAGCAGGGGGTTGGACTAGATGACCTCCTCAGGTCCCTTCCAACCCTAATCTTCTATGATACTAACACACTGCTCAAAAGATAGAATACACTGGGGAAGTGGAGAAGCTCCATTTGTCTACAAGTGGAAAGAAAGCGGAACAAGGCGAATATTTCTACATCTTGAAACAAAGCCCCAGACCTTTGCTGCAAAATGCAACCATGATTCTAGCAGTCTGCTGAAAAGACACAATTTCAAAATGAACCTCACTCCTTGAACCATAGAAAGGAAACAGCCTTTGTAGGAGAATCCCCAAGTGTCTCAGATTCCTGTAGCTGGCAGTAGTAGACAGTCTTTTGTTAAAGGACTGAGATTCCCTTTCTCAGCAAGTAGAAAAACAGGTTCAAGCCCATAAAAAGGCTAACAGTTACATTATTTTTCTAGCTGAATTAATCTACTATGGACAAACTGTTCCTTTCAATGGCTTGTCACCAGCAGCAGGTACTCTTTTGCTCTAGCCTCTCCTCTTGGGAGATATTGGTTCAGAACTTAGTCTTCTCATACAGGTGAGTGTGGTGGTCTTATTTTAATCCTCCATGAACAGTTGCACACTGTGTAACTGGAGGCCTTAACCAAAGAGAAGACCAGGAGTGTGGAAATCCTGGGGGCAGAATGTAGCCAGAAGTTCTGTGTCAAAACGTGGCATTCCCTTCTTAACGCTTGACATTAGCATCAACTACAAGGCTGTCCTACACATCTCTATATCTGCTGTGAGGCTCCTGCATATAGACTTGCAGAAACGATCTCTAATCCATAAAAAGCAGGCTGCCCTAGAGGGTTCATAGAATATCAGGGTTGAAAGGGACCTCAGGTGGTCATCTAGTCCAACCGCCTGCTCAAAGGTTCTTCCTCCTGCAAGGATTTGAAGTGTGGGGTTGCATCTTGCTGACAAGGGCCGGAGGAAGAGAATCCTTCTCTCCCTTACCTTACTTTCTCTTGTCCCCTCAGGCCCACCAAATTCTGGTGTCTAAGTTAGACTCGGTTCTAGTGGTTTCCCTCCTGACTGAGATACTGTGATAACAGCAGTAGACATCAGCCTGAAAATCCTGAGGTGGTTTTGTTTTTTTTTTCCCCAAGTTTGCATGTGCTTTTGGAATCAGAATTCCCTTCCTCTAGACTCCATCCAGACCTAGAGAAGGTAAGGTGTTTTTCATTCCTCCCAACAAACTGAGGCCCAGACATGGGAGGCAATGGGTGACAAAGACCCAGAATGAGACAAAAAAAAATTCATGCAAGAAAAATTAAAATGCTGTGGGGTTCCCTCTAGTAGTATAAGTTAACTCTTTCTAGAGCCTCAGTTTTGTGATTCTTTATTTCTGAGGTAAATGATTTCTAGTGATACCAAATTTGCGGGAAATGGGTGTCACTGGGACTAAAATGAGAGACACTCGAGAGGTCCAGATGTATTTTGATTTGGTCCATTGTGTCTTCACCTCTTTGACCGGCAGCCTATAAGTATAAATATTTGCTAGGTGAGGCTGGAGGGTAAGTTAAGGCAGGAATGTAATGAGCCAACAAGGCCTGTAAGACAACAGTTTAGCAAAACCATTGGCATAAGGCCCAAAACCATTGGCATAAGCAGCTAACCGGAGGTAACCCTAAATCAGTGGTTCCCAAACTTGTTCTGGTGCGGAGAAAGACCCTGGCGGGCTGGGCTGGTTTGTTTACCTGCCATGTCCGCAGGTTCGGCCGATCACGGCTCCCAGTGGCCGTGGTTCAGGCCAATGGGAGCTCCTGGAAGCGGCGTGGGCCAAGGGACGTATTGGCCGCCGCTTCCAGCAGCTCCCATTGGCCTGGAGCAGTGAACCGTGGCCACTGGGAGCCGTGATCGGCTGAACGTGCGGACGCGGCAGGTAAACAAACCGGCGCGGCCCGCCAGGGGCTTTCACCGCACAGGCAGTGGAACAAGTTTGGGAACCACTGACCTAAATCATATTATATCACAAGATATAATGCTGTAATAACTAAACAGCTGACAGGAAACTACAGGATGCCAGTTTATATTAACTTGAGATATTTTAAGTTAGGAACATCAGTAGATACCTGGCCACAAGAGTGACCCGGTAACTAATTGACATATAGGCTAATAAGGTAAGGTAAAAGGCCTAGTAACCTTCTATCCAAACCAGTGTGCCTTGGGAGATACCAGGATGGTGACCACTGGTGATAATGATGGTGAAGATGACTAACACTTCCAGTTCTTTTGGAAGGGATCATGTGAGTATATGGATCCTCAGACACACATTCCATGTTGTCTCTTAATGTTGCTGGATTGGAATGTTTGTAACTTTATTAATTGTGTCAGTAAAACTATTGCAAGGGCAGAAGGCTTTTCCTAAATGTGAGTATTTCAATCATGCATATTGCAGTTCCCAACTGAAGAGAGAGTCTAATAAGACTGGGCATTATCTTGGAAAAAGAACCTATTAAACCTGAGAGGAGTGAAGGGGAAGTCCTTAGTAATCAATAGACCATGAAACAGGCCCCTCCAAAATGATGGCTCTGTGGATTCAGGGTACCTGTTCTGAAAACTAGCTTCTCCAAGTCCACCCAGGAATTCCCCATTCTCCCCCCTGCCATACCAAACCAAAGGCTGCCCTCTCCAGAGATCTATATATTAAGTCCTTAACTCTGCCCCTTAGCTCTACCTGTGGGTGGAGCTTCCTTTATAAAACTCCACCCTTCATTTTTGAAGCTCTTCTGTAGCTTTTAATGGTGGCTGCACCTACAATCTCTAGGCTGGGCCTTCTTCCTGCTTCCAGTCTCCCTTCTCTTCTACTGGTACCTTCCTCGTCTCTGATCCATTTGCCTCCTTGTCTTCCCTTCACTCATCTCTCCTCACCAGTAGGCCTTGTACTACTATCTCTTGCTTCATTTAACCATCCTTCTTGTGGCTTTCACTTCATCTTCTCCTCTACTCAGGGGCATGCATATGGGGGCCACATGGCTCCCCAATAATCAGGGGCACAGAACTCCTCCAGCCCCAGGGCTGCAGGGAAGTGGGGGCGAAGCGATCTCCTGCTGGAGTCAGGGGCAGGGAGGGAAGAGTGAGTTCCTGCTGGGGCTGAGGCAGGGGGCACTGAACCCTCCCGCCCCCACAAAAGGCATCAAAGTTAAATTTGTGCACACGCCCCTATCTCTACTCTAAACAGCCACCCTGGCTCCCCCAGCAGCTATATGGGATTCCAGGTAAGATCCCTTTTTCTTAGAAGTCAGGGAATGAGGCCATTCAAAATAAATCATAGAAGCCATTTCCAATCTGGTTAAACAAATGACTGTCCACTGAGCTCCCACCAATAGGAAATGGCTTTTGGAAACTGTTTTGAGCCATGTTGCTGAATTTTCCATCTAGCTGAATTCCAGATGGGGTGTTTTGTATGACAATCCTTGTGGTGTATGCTTGATTGATTAATTAATCACCCTCTCAATGAACCTGCTACAAATATCTGGCTATCATTTGACAAGTAAAAGTGATAAATTGGTTTGTTCTCCTTATGTTTTTTTTTCTTTTTAAATCTTCTGTGAACATCCATTAAATCCCAACCTCAAAGCCTTACTGACTTAGCTTAATGGAATCAAGAAACTAATTCCGAGTAAGGCCTTTCTCATACCAGGCTCCTGCCTGAGAGGAGGGACAGCTTTGTGGGCAAGGCATTGGCTTGGCACATGAGAGAGCTGGGTTCATTTCCCGCCTCTGCCATGTATTTCCTGTGTGACCTTGGGTCCCGAAGTGTGAAATGGGAGTGGTGATAATTCCATTTTCCCACTTTTTGTATTGTCTGCTTCACTTCTAAACTCTGAAGGGGAGGGATTGTCTTGCTGTGCATGTACAAGACCTAGTACAATTGGTTGGCACCTCTAATTGCCACCATAACAGAAATAATAATGCTGACAGGGTTGGTGCTGCCTTAAACCGGCAGGTTTGGCGTAAGATGATGGGCTCTCAGCTGTCCGTCGTTCCCCCCCTTCCCTTCCATGCTGGAACCCCACTGCTGGCACAAAGGGATTCACTGAAAGAAGTGATGGTGACTCAAATTTCCTCCCTTTGATGAAGCTTGGGTGAAAGGAACAGGTTTTCCTCTTCTTTCGGCCCCTTTGTAAATAGATACATTGGTGGGGACTTTTTGGCCCTTTATCTTCCAAGGCTTACTGAGCACGTGTGCCCCAAACCCCCTTCATAGAGTAATTCAGGCTTTGCCTCTCACTCTTGCACACCAAAATGTTTTCCCAACTTAAATTCCATTCTCGTTTCCTTAGTTACGACAATGGCCCCAGGTGGAACAACGACTGTGCATACTGAGTTTGGAAAGGATTTGTGAACCCGGGCGCCAGTTGCAAGGCTTTAATGTTGCTGTGGCAAAGCGCAAATACAGGTTCAGAGCAGTGTTGGATCACAAATACATCTTACTGCAGACAGTCCCCAAGCATCTAGCTTCAGCTGAATTTAGATAATTAAGTAGGAGTGAGGCAAAGTTTGACCCCTCCTCATCCTCCATCCATAAGGCCTCTGATGTTTGTGCTAAGAGCACAAACTAGGTCCTTTGTTTACATCTTTTTTTTTTACCTTAGTAAGTACCTCACCTTCATTTAAAACTACTAACATGGCAAATCATGCGAGTTTTCTACCCCTTTTTCTACAGTTTGCAAAAATGTTTGGTCAGGCAATTGGGGATTCCTTGTTCACCCTCATGCTCTTAATACGACGTGCAAAGAAAATGCAAGCTGTCTCTCTTTCCTGCTACCCTGGACTAGTTTTCATGTGTGCTACCTCTGGTCATACCTTGCTACATGCTGTTCTACGGGAATTCTCAGAGCTGAAGTTTCTTTCCTTCAGAAAAATATTGCTACGCATTATACAAATGACAAACCCCCGTGCATGCCTTTCAAAGGTATTCTTTATCTGACTTCCAGTAGCACCTAGTGGCTCCAGCTGAGGTGAGGCCCTGGTGTGCTAAGCTCCGTGCAAATGTTGTAAGAGACAGTCCCTGCCCTAGAGAGTCTACAAACTAAAGCAAGACAGATTACATGATGAAACAAAGTAATGTTATCCCTATTTTTACCAATGGGGACAGGCAGAGTGATTTACCAAAGATCACACAGTCAGTAGCAAATCTAGGACTTGACCCCAGAGTGCCATCCCAGTGCCTTATCCACAAGACCATCCTTCCTCAATGTAAATAAATGAAGTGTCTTCCTGTCTCCTGTAGCTGAGTGGATTATAGCGTTAGCCACAGTGAAGGGATGGGCAGTCAGGATGAGCCGTTCAGAGAGAACGAAATGTCATGTTAATTCATATGAAAAGGAATGTCTCTTGTGGTGTTTTTTTTAGCAGCCGTCTATTGGTTAAGTAATTTTCCCCATGATAGATAATAAGTCTTCAATTCTGAGGCACTGCTGATAATCTGCCCTCTAGATGAACTGGCAAGTAATTCAGTTTGTGAGCAGAATCTGAAGTTAAATCAAGCAGAGCTACTTGCTGATACCTGAAGACATACAGCAGTTAGTTGCTCCATGAAACCAAAGGCTTGTGAATGCAGCTGGGAAACCGTAGCTGATGCATGAGAAATAGAAGCATTGTCTCATAACAAATTAATTACATACAGTTATGGCCACAGTGGTGGGGCGCCTAACATGCCTGTCAAGTGTTTTTGAAACCTTACTTCTCAAAATCCATGGTTTTTCCCTTTTGCAGTCCATTTTCCGTGCTGCCCTATGCCACCTGAAAAGAAGCTAATTGTGTATTTGAGCGTTACTGGATATTGCGGACAACAGAACTCGGCAACAACAGCCAAATCCTTTCTACTTGCCTATTTTAAATACTGCTCCGGCCTTCATTACTGTAGTCTCCAAGCACCTCACAAGCTATCTTCACAACAAGTAGGGAAATACTGTTACCCACATCTTACAGATGTGGAACTGAGGCATGAAGGCCCAAATCCTGAAAGCACTTAGGCTCCTAACTTGCAGTGAAATAATGGATGTGAGGAGCCTAAACACCTTTGAGGATCAGAGCCTAAGGGCTTGGCTACACTTGAGAGTTAGAGGGCATTAAAGCAGACCCGGGCGCCCTAGCTCACTCCCTGTCCACACTGGCAAGGCACGTAGAGCGCTCCGACTCCACGGTTAGAGCACTCCGGATACTCCCCCTCGGCGAGAAGATTAACGCTTGTTGTGCGTTGGCTGAAACACCCGGGCCTCAGTGTGATCGAGGTGTTGCACTACTGCGCTCTGATCAGCCTCTGGAAACGTCCCATAATCCCCTTAAGTCAAGTGGCCACTCTTGTCATTGTTTTGGAATCGCTGCAGGAATGCGGATATGCCCTTTGAAAGCTCCGTTTCTGACAGCCGGCTGCTTATCTGCTCCGGGACAAAGCGACCATTAGTGTGGAATGCTCTGTGTGTGTGTGTGTGTGGGGGGGGTCTTCTGCTGTCTGAACTTACAAGACACATGCTGATATGCTCTCAGCCCCCCCAAAACCCACTCTCTCTCCTCCCACATTCCTGTCACACTCCACCCCAATCCCCCATTTGAAAAGCACTTTGCAGCCACTTGCATGCTGGGATAGCTACCACAATGCACTACTCTCTGTGGCCGTTGCAAGAGCTGCTAATGTGGCCACCCCAGTGCCCTTGTAGCTGTCAGTTTGGACACACTGCAGCGCTTTCCCTACTGCGCTCTACGAAGGCTGGTTTAACTCAAAGCGCTCTACATCTGCAAGTGTAGCCATGCCCTAAGTAACTTGCTCGAGGTAATGCAGGAAATCTGAGGAACAGGGAATTAAATCGGGTCTCCCAAGTCCCAGGCTCAGCACTGGGCCACCAATTTTGGCGGTCTACCAGTGGAATCACACTGGATTCAAGGTTGCATGAGTGTAACAGAGAGCTGAATTTTGACCACAGGTGTCTGCTTGTCCGAAGAGTGAAGATCAGATTCCTATACAATAATTCCTTGCTAGGTGCCTTGTGCTCTCCGTGCTACACTCCATAGGATAAGCAACCGTTTGGAAAATAGTTTAACAAAAAGGCCTCCAAGCGATTTGTGACTCTTCTCACTCCGTTGCTACAGCTGGAAGTCCCTAGTCCAGATCTTAGGTCTAGATCTTGGCTTCAAACCACAGATGGGAGGGGTGGCAGAGGTGGATTACCCTGGTCACAGCTTGGGAGATCAGACATATTCTCTTGGGGTGCTGAGGGGAGTGCGTGCAGCTTTATCTGTGTCTGATTCTTTTAACAAGTCCACAGCGGTAACTGTTGCTGTGCCCTTTGATAGGGCTGGGAGCAAAGGGTGAGGCTTTGGCCCTGCTCCAGTGTTAGTCAGTCCTACTTCCAACATTGAATTCAGCCCTGTGCAAAGGACCACCACCACCTAAACCCAAATCCCGGGAAGAGCTCTGTTGATGATTTATGTGTGCAGGTCCCGCCATGCAGAACTCTCTGCATGACCACAGCCTCAAGGCTAAAGTAATGCAAAGGCCTTATGCTGGCTTCCCACACAAGGTTGTGTTTTGTTTTCAGTGAGCAAGGACTGAGGGGAAATGCTTGGCCTCTGCATGACTGCAAGGGAAGCAAAGATCTGTGCACTCTCCATCCTCTTGTGCCTAGCCCTGTGCAAATGAACAATTCTTTGCTTCCTCCATTGCACAAGCAGATCTGCTGCCTCTCAGTGCTAGTCTGCTGAAATTCATTTTCTCTCTTTAAAGAAAGCATAGCATTTAAACTTTTGCTTTTGCTAAGAGATTAAACAAAAAAAAAGTAGGTCACATTTGAGGCTACCAACCTTGACAGAGTCCCTGTGAGAATTCAGAGAAACATTTTGGAATGAAAGAGAATATGACTGTCTGTTACTGGAGTTTATGTTCAGGGGTTGCTTGCCCAAACACACTGCTCTTGTTTTTTGTATTCTGATATGGAAAACCTAACCCAACTTAAATATGGCTGGTGGTCAATTATATTCTAGTGCCTTTAATGAGGGCATTTGATTAACAGTAATACATTGTGTTTGCGGCATCTGGCTTTGCTAAGTGATAATTATACAGTGGTATTGTGATTGTTTAGTTTGAAATTTAGCCTGATTTTACTAAAAAGAAATAGTAGCATTAATTTTTGCTCTGCAGTAGTAGAGGGTGTCTTTTTTTTTTTTGTTTTTTTTTGTTTTTTCAGCTAAATTTTCTGAAATTTACTAACTACAGAATGCTCCTGTTTAAAGTACTGGAATAATATAATCTGGAAGCTAATATCTACAAAGGATGTGATTGATCTAGACAAGGGGTTGGATTTTTAATAGGGAAGGGGAAATTGAATTTAAAAAAATAAAACTGACCTCAATCTTTGTCCAAAACTAAACTTCAAGCAAGCCTTCTTTGGATTTTGAAAAATGATTTATTGTGTCACTTTCCACTTAATTTCACCTGAACCATATATTGAGTTACCAAAGAAAAACCGATATGGCTATTCTAGGTTTTCCTATGCAGTTGGAAGAAGAAAAAATCTGGAGACTATTTGCATCCGATGAAGTGAGCTGTAGCTCACGAAAGCTTATGCTCAAATAAATTGGTTAGTCTCTAAGGTGCCACAAGTCCTCCTTTTCTTTTTGAGACTATTTGTGACACTGGCAGGCCAGAGGCCAGCTCTTGCCCAGGCTGCAGGCATTAGCAAAGAATGGGGACACTTATAGTTGGAGACCAGACCAGTTTACCTGTATGTTAGTTTTGCTCAAAATCAGTATTCGTCTTATAAGAATATATTTAGTGTTTACACTCCATGAAATGCTGGTAAATTGCTGCATGCATTAATCTCACTTGCAATGTCTGTTTTCCATGCTATAAGGAAATAGGCAAGTTTTGCTGTATAACTTTTGAAACTGTTTGCTCTGAACTTGTGCACTTGGGTATGGTTCAAGTGCTGATTTTCTATTGTAGTGCCCAGAGCCCCAGTTGTGGACCGTTGTGTTAGGTGTGTACAAACACAGAACAAAAAGACATTCTGTGACCCAAAGAGGTTCCAATCAACTAGTTAACCAAAATTCCTTGGTATCCCTAAGGCTAATAGCAAGCAATGGCATCTGCCCTCAATTTTACAAATGCTTTGGGTATCCTCTGAGACTCTTGTAACAATGATGTTTGCCTGTAAATACATCATGACACAGAATAAAGAGACATCATGAGAAATCTGACTGCCTTGTAATGTTACTTAAAAGAAGCTATACTGAATATAGCGATGAAAATTAAATGCTTTAGTTTCTGCCAGAGGTGCCAGAATGGCAAATGCCACATGCTAAAGATACCTTTTCCTCCTCTGCTCCAAAATAATTGTCATTTAACCCATTTGAATTCTAACCCCTGATTCATTAAATAACCGTTTTGTCCTTTTTTCCAAGCTGTCTTGCGCCAAAGCCAACATTTGTCTGTGTTCTGACTGTTTCTAGTTCTAAGTTGTAGCTGTTATGTTGCAATACTTTGAGGTCTCTTACTTCACTGGACACCTTTCCACTTGAAGGCAGTTAATGACTCCATTTGGCCCCATTTTATATGCATAAAGCATTTTATTGGAAAACAACACTTTACTGAGAATTATTTAAATTCAGAGATACTTGACTATGTCTGAGAAACGAACAGTGGTTTGCTACCAGATCTGTATTGCTGGTGGTCTTTTGGCTTTGTTTTTTGGTTGTTTTTTGTAGAGGTATGTTGGCAAATCTGCATCTTCCTATTTCAGTATTTGCAGGATGTCTGTTGGTATTAGTAAATTTCCGATTGCAGATTGTCTCCGTGATAGTAAGACACCTTCTATTTTACACGGGTATTTGCTGCGTTACACATATTGAATACAAATGTATAACTATCGACGGCTCCTCACATAATTTTCCAAAAAGTTACTTAGAGTGACTGAGAGTTGTTGTCAAAAGCACATCCAATTTTGTAAAGGGAGGGGGGCCTTGTATTTGGCGTTAACAACCATGGCATCAAGAGAAAACCCTCTGAAGCTGTTCTGGAGTCATTATATTTCTACTGAAAGATGCTTGAAATGAATACTGGAGCAGCTATTCCTACTTCGTATGGTCATAGGCGTTCAGCCCGGGAGAGACATTATGATCATTAAGTCTGACCTGCATAATACAGGCCAAAGAACTCCATGCATCGACTCAGCCGGCAAGCCCAATCACGTCTGGTTGAGCCAGAGCGTATATTCATATTATGGGCAACCGTCCCCTGTTACCTTTCCTCTCACAGCACGAAGAGGGCCATTCATGAAGAAAGGCTGCAGAATGGAACCTCCACAGCTGTGAGTGCCACTTCCATGCTATAACCAGCTCCCACCGGCTCAAAGTCTCTTCACATGAGTTTTTCTTGGATTGCCAGAGCAGAAGTTACTGAAGTCTCTACACAACCTCCTGTGCAGCACCCCAAGTGCCCTATTTGGCTACTGGAGGTGGAATTCCTATTTGCCCCAAAAGCAAATGTAGCTTTGGGACTGGACTTGTCATTCAGACAAAACACAGCCATAGAAACAATCCACAAAGACAGTCAGATGGGTGAGTGAGCTAACGGGCCTTTTCCTGGGAATTAGTTGGGGAAAGCTTTGTGCCCTGTGTCATACAGGGGGTCAGACTAGACAATTACAATGTTCCCTACTGGCTTTGCAATCTGTGGATCAGTCTCTAACTCCTGTGGCTCAAACAGGGTCCAAATGTATCTGTTCGTTGCTGGGGCGTGAGGTGAAGGTTCAGACACTCCTATTGCTGAGGCAGAACATGCTACAGAGAAATATTTTAATCTAATCGCTTCTGATAGCGACTAGATGTACAGCTTTAAAAACAAAACAAAACACCTCCTTTCCTTCTTGGGCATCTGCCAAGAGATAATGTATGGTGAACAAATTTGATAACTGAGACCCACAAAGGGCACAATGATCCTCATCAGTATGGATCCTGAAAAGAGTGACAAGGGAGAGTGTGAGACTTAGTCCTAGTCTACACTAGAACCATCTGGTGTGCTAAGCACCATATGGTTCCCTGAATGTGTGTGTAAGACCTCAGACCACACACAACTGCCCCCAACACAGCACTGATATTACATCCACCAGTGAGTTTCAGCTTGCTATAACCATCTGGTCTTCCACAGTGCCCGTCTCTACCGATGCAATGCCACTGTGGATGGCGATCGTTGATGGATTTGCCCTATCACATAGCAATCAAGTCATAGATTCAATACTGGAAATACAAGAATACTGGGAAGGAAAAATAAAGCAGAAAAGACCTCGGGATCATGTAAAACATAGAGGGAAAATATACATCTGCTACCTTTAATGTTAGGTCCAAAAATAGTGTGTTAATGTTACCAAAATTTCCCTTTGGAACATCAAAACAATGTAGATCCCTGGTAAAGTAAGTTAAAACAAGCCTTTCTCCAGGTTAAAAAAAATCTTTCCAGGCTGATGCAGCTCTCTGCCATGTCTCCAGGCTGAACACAGCCTTTGCAGCTTGGAAGAGGCCTTTGCCTAGGCCAGGTTCTGAAGCTAACTTCCGTTCCCGGTGAAGTCTTCGAAAGCCAGAGCTGGCCTCTGCCAAAGTTTGGATCCCAACCCAGACCCAGCTCTGAAAGACTTTAGCAGGCCTCTAATCAAGCTCCACTAAATACTGGCCAATTGGTTAACCCTCTCAGTGAAGTACCATTCTGTCTCAAGCCCCAGATAATCCTCCCATTACCATCCCACACTGATAACTGCTTAGGTGGCCTGTCTGATCTGCTCTCTGCACTTCACTGCACAGCAGTCAAGAATAGAGTGACCAGATTACAAGAGTAAAATATCAGGACACATGCAGGGAGGGTAGCAGCCACAGGCTCACAGCCCCTCTGGAGCCATGGGGGAGGGGGACGCACAGCCGTAGGAAGCTGTGAGGAGGGCGCATGGCCCCAGCTCTGCCCCGCCCCTGAAGCCATGGGTCGGGGCGCACAGCCCTGGCTCCGTCCCCTGCTGCAACGGGGGTGTCTCAGGGCTGCAGCAGGGGGTTGGAGCACAGGAGGGGGGTTGGGGTGCTGACTCCGGGAGGGAGTTTTGGTGTGGGAGGGGACTCAGGGCTGGGACAGGGGGAGGAGATTGTGGGAGGGAGTGCAGGCTCTGGGAGGCGCTTACCTCAGGCAGCTCCCCGGAATTAGCAACGTCTCCCTCTGGGTCCTAGGCAGAGGCGTGGCCAGGCAGCTCTGTGTGCTGCCTTGCCCACAGGAGTCGCCCCGCAGCTCCCATTGGCCACAGTTCCCAGCCAATGGGAGCTGCAGAGCTGGCACTCATGGCGAGGGCAGCACGCAGAGCCCCCCGGCCCTCCCTGCACCTAGGACCCAGAGGGAGATGTTGCCACTTCTGGGGAGCTGCATGGATCCGGGTAGGGAGTCTGCCAGCCTGATGCCAACCGGATGCCTGGCAACCCTACAATATCGAGACAAATGGTGTCCCGATCGTACATCGGTCGGGACACGGAACAAAGAGTTAAATATCAGGACAGTTCTCATTTTATCAGGATGTCTGGTTACCCTAGTCAAGAATCCACTTTGCTGTAAACTGTGCATCACAGCTGTCCTCTCCACCAGCTTCTCCGTTGCTTCCTCAGTCTTCTCGTCTTTTAATCTTCAGCCCGCAACACCTGTGCGCTTTGCCTTCCCTTTACAGCCACCCTAGCATGCTTCTTCTGCATTGCTGCTGAGAAAGGGGTTGCTAGTAATACACACACCATTGGGGCTGCAAGGGGAAGTCCGGACATGTGGGGATCTAGCACGTGATCCTGCAGGGCAGAGCCACAGAGAGGTTTTTAGGAGCCCGGGGCAAAGTCTGAATCTGCCCTTCCATTAGAATTATGACTGAGGGGAGGCTGGGGAGGTGGACCATTGAAGCATGAGCCTGCAGGGCATGCACCCTCCAGCAGCTGCTCCTGTCCCACAGGGCTGGGTCTGGCTTCCCACTTTGGGCATTGTGACCTGGCGGGTGGAGTTGCAGCACCACTCAGGTTTGGCTTGGTAGCCCCTTGATGGAGGGGCCACCAGGCCAGATGTGAGTAGCGTTGCCCCTTGTGCCAGGTTGCAACACCACTTGGTTCAGTGGCCCACTCAAATGGGGGGCCTGGGGCAAACTGCCCCTTTTGCTTCCTCTTCTGGGCAGCCCTATGGAAGGAATAAAGCTGCGGGAGGAAACCATGCCATGGTGGGATTGTGGGAGTCAGACATCACTGTACATGTTGACAAAAAGGGCTCTCTTGACCTGTTTATCCATCTTTTGGATTGTCTTATAATGGCATTAATCGGGGAAGTTCTTATAGAATCACAGAATATAGGGTTGGAAGAGACCTCAGGAGGTCATCTAGTACCATCCCCTGCTCAAAGCTGGAACAACACCAACTAAATCATCCCAGCCAAGGCTTTGTCAAGCCAGGCCTTAAAAAATTCTTCCTGAATTAGTGTTAAGAAATTGTGTTTTCTGCCATTCAAGAGAACGAGGTATGGGCTTGCGGAGTTCTGTAGATGGGGCTGATCACTATTTTTGCCTAGACAAACAAGTCCATGGTTCTTAAGTTGGTCTGTTTAACTCTTAAACCGCTAATATCTGCATTTCTGCCATTTTAAATTGACCTTGATTTCTTACACAAAGAAAGAAGAGAGAGAAGAAAACAACGACCTGATTGTGATTTTCTACACCCAGAGTAATTGCAAGCTGGCATTGGCAGTTTTCTTATTGCCCTGTTTTGTGAAGGAGCGAACAAGCATATTGGTTGGGTAAGAAAGGTGGAGCACAAGAATTGTTGTCCCTGTATTGTGAATGTAATCTTTGAGAAGTGCGCTCCATGGTTTTGACGACCCGGTGAAAGAGGTCTCATCCCTCTGAAACATTTTTTTAACCTCTTTAGTCTCTCTACCATTCATCACAAAGATTTATAATTGCACCTCTTCTGCATTTTTGGGAGGCACTGCTTACCAAGCACAGTCATACAGGTGTGAAAATGCAGTGGAATATAATTTAGCACAAACCTAATTTTAGTCTCTAGATCCTTACTCTCCCCTTCAGAGTTTCCAATTGCAGACCTAGCACATTTGTTTGTTTGAATGCAGGTTTGAGGTTTTTTATGTAGTATCAAAAGGCGTGGGTCTTTGTTTCTTGAATTTGAGGTGTCATTAATAGAATAAGATTTAGATTGGGAGCTTTAAAGCCAGTGAGATATTTCTACTGCTAAGATGTCTAAGGTTTTCTGTGCAAAGAGAGCAGCTGTGAAAGCCAAAAAAAGCATTTGTGTTTCAATGTGGCAGAATGTGCTAACAGCCATCTGGAAGACTCAATAAAGGATAGAGCAGATATTGGTCCATAACCAGACTGGTCCATTGGTGCCATGTTCATCTGAGGATTTCCATTCAAAGAGAGATCTGACCATGAACTGGCTCTGTGCTGAAATAGCATCAAATGATCATGAGCCACAAATGCCATTAGGTCATAAGGGAAGAAAATTTAAAAAAAAAAAAAAAAAAAAAGACAAAGGCACTTGCATATGTAAATCAAAATGCAAGCATAAAAAATTAAAAAGCAGGAAGCAAAATAATCCTGTGTTTCTTGAAGGTGGCCCAGCTTTTCTTCAATGTGCCGTGTATAATCTCTGAAAACTGTAGCCAAGTGTATTGCTAATAAATTACAGGAGTGTCTGTTTAAGGATGGGATTTGCAAGAGGCTAAGGAAGGTAGGTGTCTGAATTCCACTGATAGTCAATGGGAGTTGGCCACTTAACTCCCTCCTTTGAAAATCCCAGCCTAATTTACCCAGGTCAAATTGTGATTGTGAGAAATGATCTTTCCGTATCCATCACAGGTTCATCCTGATTTTCAACTGCCTGTTAAACATTTCAGTATTATTTTTATCCTCCATTTTTGGAATTACGTGAACCTAAATCGATTCAACACATCTCCAATTTAAAAACTATTCTCTGTGAAAACTACTCTATTAAAGGAAAGGTACCATGAAAGCTACTCTAAATAGTAAGTACCGGTAAGTAGAATGGAAATCTCAGAACTAGCAGTCTGGGCAGTCATTTATATTAGTGCAAACTAAGTACAAATCTTTAGATGACATCTGAGGTATTATCTAGGCTATGATCTTGGGATGGAATTGGAAACCTCTGAAGGAAGAAGGACAACGTGCTAGCTCTTTACATACAGTGGCCCTATTTCTTTGTCAGGTCTGTGGCAAGGTCCTCACATTAATCTACCAAAGCACCTCCACACTGGCCTGGAGATGTAAGTTATCCTCTGACTCCTAGACATTGTATCTCTCTGCATGTTCATTCTGTCGCAGCTACATTGAGATTACCAACAAAGAATGTCACGTGGTGATGGTGCGTTTTGGCTTAAGACCACTAATTCATTTCACCTGTACAACCAAACAGCCAGCATCTGTCTGATCACTAGAGTCCCTCAAAAATGCTCTATATTTTTCATTGAAATTTTTGAATGGAAAAAAAAAATTCTGTGGATTTTTCAGTTTTATTATTAAAAGAAAACTAAAATCTTTTTCAGCTTTTAACCTCTCACCCACATGCACTCTCTCTCCCTGTTTTTTTCCCTAGGAAAAAAGAATAGAAGTGTGTATATATACATTTTTTTTTCTTTAAAATTTTAATTTGGGTAAAAGTTATTTTGCATTTGAAAAAAATGTTTTGATGAATTTTTTTTTCCACCTCTGTTGCATGCTACAGATCTGGCTCGGATATAAATTGATGACCTTTGGATGAAAGACTCTGTGTAAAATTACCATTAGGCTCTGAGCAATTCAGTTCCCCCCTAAACTGTTCTTGATTCCTAGACTTTCTAAAACCATGTTTTTAATGCAGTTTCTGTATTTATTTGTTTTTTACAGCTCTTGACTGGAAAAGGCTAACCAAATTACTGATTTAAACTTTTGATTATGATTAGCTCCTTATGTGGAGTAACAGCTTCAGGTATTTAAAAAATGAAAATGCTTGGAAATGTACTTAAGGCCCAGATGGAGGCCCAGACACTGAATGTGCTTAACTATACCAGCATTCCTACTGAGACAATTTGTGGTAGTTAAATAAAGCATGTGCATAAATGTTTCCTGGATTGGGGCCTAAACCTGGAAATGCTAGCTGCAGAGCACATGCAGTTGTTATGTAATAAGATGCTTCGCCCCCACCCTGCCCCACCTTCTCTTTATCCTTCACTTTAGCAGGACATAATTCCATCACAAAGATCCCACTGTGATGTTTTCATGTCGAAAGGAAATGAAACTCTGTCAGCGTGAGAGGGTGATGTAAAGGAGGAAAGACAAACGGGAAATGCTCTCAATGCCAGGCTATGGCAATGATATATTATTAAGGCTATGTTAGGAAATGATGCCAAACCCATTGTTCTGCTGTCAAGAAAATGTTACAAAAATGTCAGTGTGGGTCTCTGCAACTGGTAGGATGGCATAACAATTCGGTTGCCACATAAATTTGTTTCACGGGGTCTAATGTAGAATGTGCTCTAGGGTGGGGAATTATCTTGCATCTCACTTTTTAAATGTCAGATTGTGTGTTGCAGATTTTTAACACCGATGGCTAGAACTGGTGGAAAGATGCGAAGATCTGGGAATGTTTTTTCTTGAATTTTTTTCTACGCAGAGAAATAATTTTCAGATTTTCTGACAAAACTCACTGACAGGGGTTGTTTTCACTTTGCTTTTTCTCTCCTTTTCCCCTTCAGCCGCCTCCTCCTTTTACCTTCCCCTCCCTTCACCTTTTCTCCTTTTGCAAGTAAAAATGCATGTCCAGTGATGGGGGGGGGGGGACTGAGGGAGGAGAAAAACAATTGGAGAAACAAATTTTAAAAATGGGAGGGTTGTTCTGACACACGCCCAAACACACAAAAACTGGACAGCTAAAATAATCCCTCAACATGTTTTTGTGAAAATATTTTTAATTTTAAAACCATTTTTTAAATAATTTTTCAGCCAGTTCTAGGGCGGGAGAATGGTGTTCTGTGAGGCCGTTGAACTCCGGGGACTAAGCCCGCTGTGTGTTTGCAGGATCGGGGACCAGGTGTTCCGTGTCTCTTTAGCAAACCCGGGGGGCTTAATAGACGGGTCAGTTTGCGATTGGGTTTTTTGGGTTGAAAAGGAGCCTCACAAACGTCTCAAAGCTCCAGAGCCCTGTCGGCATCAATGCAGCTGCCCTCTAGGTCCCCGGGAACGGGGCTGCGCCTCGCCATCCGCTTGGAACTCCCCGGGTCAGAGCCACCGGCACGTTCGCCGGCTTCCCAACTCCATCGTGTGCCCTAAGCCATCAGCTGGTCCCCTGCACCCCATCCCTTCGTGCTCCCCTTAGCCCCTCTCAGCCCTGCGGGGGCCTTTCCCTCCACCCTGCTGCAGGCTCTGTAACCGGACAGCCTCCCTCCCCGGCTCCTCAGCTCGGCTCCTTCCCCCTCTGAGCCCCAGGCCCACTGACACCCCAGCCCCTCCCGGGCAGCGCCCCTCCTTAGCTGCTCGCCTCCCCGCCGGCTCCCCGCGCGGGCCCCGGGGCGCGCCCCGGCCTCCCCAGCCCAGCGCGCCCATGCCCGGGAAGGCGGGGCAGAGGCGCCCGGCCAGCCCCTCCCTTGCCTCCGCCCAGCGCGCTCGGCTGGCGTGTGCCACAGCCCGGCGTGCCCGTGTGGAGGGAGCGCAGCGCCCGGCTCCAGCCCCGGCTCCTGGGTGGCTTCTCCGGGCGCGCAGCGGCGCAGGCACCGCGTCTCCAAGCGGCCTCTGCGCGCAGCGGCGCCCGGGCGCTTTGAGGCGCTAGCCGGGGAGGGCAGTGAACTTTTGGGCGTCGGGGGCAGCGGCTTCGGAGCAGTGATGGAGGCGGTGAACCAGGTACGGGGAGAGGCGGCTTGGGGCAAGGGCCCGGGCCGGGGCTGGCTCTCGGGCTGCTCCATGATCCCGTCTTGTGTTTGCTTTCTCCCTAGCTCGCCTCCACGGGCACCTTCCGGGCGGTGAAGGAGCCGCTGGCTTTCCTGCGGGTGCTGGAATGGGTGAGTCGGAGGAGCTGGCTGGGGCGCGCCGCGCAGGGCAGAGGATGCGCCCTGGTTGGGCGAGGGGCTTGCAGTGGGGCTGGGGGCTGCAGCTGGCTCCCAAGTGCATGGGGCGGTCTGGAGCGGGCGAGGCGTTTGCCGGCGCTGGTGCCGGTTCGTGTGCCGGGGGCCGGTCCCCTGCTGGAGGAGCCCCCGCCGCGCAGTCTCCCCGTTTCCCCGGGGCTTGGGGAGGGAGAGACGTGCCTTGGTGGTGGGCTTGGTGCTCATCAGCTAGCTCCGACCCTGGCACGCCGAGTGCTGTCGTGTTCCTCCAGTTCCTGGTGGACTCCTGGCCATGTTGAAGGCGCAGTGCTCGGTGTGTATGCGCCGAAGCTCTTCTGTCTCTGGGGGGGCACAGCCTGGATCGCCTCCTCCAGCCATGCTGGAGTGGGAGGGTGGAGGCAGAGACTTTCCAAAAGTGTAAACACAGAACAGGCGGCTGCGTGCACATGTTCCCCCTCGCAGCGAGCTAAGGAAACGGGTAGCGATGGACAAAGGAGACTTGGAAATGAGGGGGAGACAGCAAGGGGGAAAGGAAATAGGGGCTGGGCTGGGGTAGCTCCCACCATCCCAGCTAGCTTCCCCCGTCACCCTAGCTGCAAAGTTCTTTGGATTCTAGCACCCTCCCGTTTGGCTCGGCTCTTTGGCTGTCGTCCCCTTCCCTGCCCCCTCAGATTCTTGCACACAAATAGAAGGGGAGGGAGAATTGTGTTGTTTTTTTCCATTCTCCATTAAAAAAAATCTTTACTGTACATTTAGCAAATTTGTCTCTGGGCTGAGCTGCAAAGGAGGCAAATAATGGGTTAGTGGCCACTGTTTCTCTGATCGTTATTCAGAGTGAAATCTGCAGGTCAAATGACAGCCACTGCCAGTAGGTCTGAAGGAGGAGGAGAGGCTGTCTGAAGGGAAAGTTCAGAGCATGTCATGTAGGATTAATCACATTCGCCTAACGCTGAGTGGCTGGTAAATGTCAGATACATGTATGTTTGTGTGTTATACATGTGTGTGTAGATTAACATGTAGTGGGATATATTGATCTCCTTTGAAGAGGTATATTTTGCTGTTTCATGCATTTTTATATTCAAATTGCAAATTCGACATAGTGTTTCTGAGCCCAGCATTTCAATGTGCTGTAAGAATACGTATTCATATTGCTCTGTGCTGCTTGGGGACATTCTTTGCAATGATTCTCAAGAGGCGCTCTGCTCTTGTATGTATGTGTCTGTAACAGCCATGCTAAGCATTAGTGCTTCTGGATTCTGGGGAACTGGAACATCAGGTTTTGTATGGCAGCGTCAGGGAGTCCTGCCTGCATCAGTTTGTTAGCAGGGCCTGGGCACCTGTGAAATTTTTAAGGAGAGGGTGTTTTCTCTTGCCGAATGGGTATTACATGTAATGGGCGGTTGTGTGTCCCTGTTATAATGTCACTCCTGACCCCATTTTTTATATGGATAATTTAGGCCAGCCAGGGGATAAACAATGGGAAGCTTTTGGTGCTTTCAATCATTACGACTTATTTTAAAAGCTGACTGTAGTTGTGAACTGGAAACATTGGTATCTAAGTTATGTGTACAACTTACAGCTTCCCTTGTGCTATTGACCAAAATGACCCTCCTCTGCTGGCTGTCTGGAGGCCTGTGGGAAATGAGTTGGGGCTCTTAGTCCAGTTCCTTATGGACAAGTGTCCACATCATAAAACTTGCCCCCCTTTCTTGGCGGTCTCGGTACAGATCCCAAGCAAGGACCACCTCGGTCTAGAAACTGGGCCTCCCAGTTTCACGAGATGGTTCCTCTCCATCCATTAGGTTCTTCGGGCAGTGAGTGGAAGCCTGCACTGCTGCGCTCAGTGCTGAATTTGTGCTATGACTAAAGAGTGGACTTCATTCTCTAGGGCAAACCAGCCAGCACTAACATATGACAGCAAGCTCTTGTGGTCACGGGTGACATGCAAAACAAGGGTGTGGAACTCTTTGCCCAGTATCCTGTGTTCTTGCCAGCATATGAGTGTTATAGAGAGACATCTCTTGACTCCATTGAAGTACACTGGATTAAAGGGAGCTTTATGCATTGAGAGAGTGGGCAAACTGTAATCTTTTGCTAACATGTCAGAGGGGTTGGGAAATAATTGTTCATTCTAAATAGATGTATGTGAAACTAAAAGAGCTGTTCAGTATCTGATGTTTAAAAGAGTGTGGATGATTTTAAATACCTTTCATATGATCCGTTTTTCTGCTTTTCCCAGTTTGCCTCCCCCCCCCCGCAATCTTTTCGCTCCTCTCTTCATCTCCCCTTGCAGTCCTTTCTCCCTGCTCTCCTAGTGCGTCTGCACTCTCTTTCATTCCCCACCTCTTCTGAACATTCATTTGTTAAGCACTTTAATTTTAAAACCAAGCACTCCTGCAGATTCTGTGGCAGCTCTCAAATTCCACAGCAGCACTTGATCAGAACAGTCAAAGTACAGCGCTAATTGCTGGATTTACAGCTGTTTCATTTTGGATGTTGAATGGCGTGTGAGTGATTTTTGTTTTATGCAAAAAGTGCTGACCACAGTGGAATTCATCAAAGCTGCTCATATTGGTAGTGATGAGTTTTTCAGGACTTTATAGTCATAAACTTTAAGGAGGCCTATCCAGTGTTGTGTGTTGGAGAATTGATAGTGGAATTTTAATGCAATAAATTGAACTTTAAGGTATTTTTAAAAAAGATTTCAAAAGAAAATTGAAAGAATTTTCTGATGCCGCCTTTTTGCTCCTTTATGACGTGTAAAGTAGGCCTAAACTTTTTCTCAGCAACCACAAAACTCATAGCTTTTTCCTGATTGTGTTGGTTTTTTTAACCTTAGCAATATTAAGAAATGTCAAGTCTGTTCTTTCCTGATTTTGCTGAATCAGATATCTTTGTGTGCGCTGAGCTTTCTCACCATTGAATTGAACAGGCACTGGGAATCTTAGCCACAAACATCCTTTTCTCCCAAAATGTTGCTCAGATTAGCCAAGTAGGTGTGTGTTTATTTAAAGAAATATTCTGAAAACAGAATTGTAAGCAGCCTGACTAGCAAATCACTCCCCCTGTCATTTGTTCCTCTTTTGTGATGTCATAATCCCACTAGTTTTCCAGCCAGAAGGAGTGTTCCAGGAGAGACAAGGTTTCAGTTTCTAAAGTGAAAGGGTAGTAGGAAACATACCGAGGTGGGGAAAAGCTCTTTATATATCATAAAGAAGCAAAAAAAGGTACCAAACTCCCTCCCCCTCCCGCCTAAATATGTCCCACTCGAGCCAGAAATTGCATTTGTATATATGATTTTTCTGTGGAGAAATGGTGTTCTTCGCTTCCTGCTTTTACTGATCGTGTGGTGTTACTGTGGGATATTGAGCAGCTGCCATGTTTCATCTCAGAAGCGTCTGCATTCTGGGGAAGGGGTTTGATTATTACAACAAAGATGATAAAGGAAAGAATAACACACTGAAATAGGAAGTCAATCCTGTCTATCTGTTCATAAAGAGCTTTGGGAATCCTTCAGTGTGGACAGTGCTGTAGAAACACAAGGTGTTATGTTTATTTACTGGGATGACTTTGTCTTGATCTTACGGCAGACAGAGGGAATTAAACACCCTTGATATTTAGAAACAGGCCTCTCTGTTTTTCTGTGCCAGATACAGCAGTCAGAAGTTCAAATGAGCACATTTTAAATGTAGTCCAGTCTCACATTTTGCAGTCACAGCCTTTCATTGCTGTCAGTTAGGCCCCTAGAGAGAACAGTTTATAGGCTAAATTCATGATAATCAGTAACTATATTTATTATAAATAGTGATTGCCACAGAGCTTTTGGAAGGGCTAGCAAACCTACAGCCCCATCACCACTGGAGAAGTAAGCAAAAATATTTATAAATCTAGGTCACTGGTGGAATGGGTTTAGAGTCACATCCGTGAAACTATGTCCACATCAAAAAAACACCACACAGCTGGGCAAAATTCAGCTTACATGCCAATCTTTTCTAAGGAGAAGACGCAGACCTTGAAAAGCAGAGCGGTAGCAGACTGATGCAGGAGAAACTTACCCAAAGTGTACTGATGTGTGGTTTCTCTCTGTTTTCCAGTATCATCTTTTGATCAGCACCAAACATCTAAAGAGATAATGCTGTAAAAGGAGGCATTTTAAAAAGGGCTGATTTCTCTGGATAGCGATGCAAGTCTGTGTGTAATATATTTTTATTTATATTTCTCATGTACATCATCAGCTGCTTTGTAATCTCATTTCAAGCAAAATTATGGATTCAGGAGATTTAGAGACTAAATTGATTTAGGTCCAATAAAAGAAAGATGACAAAAGAGGTTTGCAAGAGACTTTAACTATTAAGCAATGGATGTGGATATTACTGCCGGTACAGAACAGTAATGTTATAACATATAACATTGACAGATATATAATTCTTTGGGTAGTAAGACAATTAAGAGTTGCACTGTCTGGATTTTATATATTTCACTTTTTTGAGCCAGTGTCAAAATGTTGGAAAGACTTCTCTAAAAGCAGTTCTGTCTGTTGTTCTTTCTTCCCTTGTCTGTTGTTGTTAGAAACATTTGCATGAAAAGAGGATATTTGTTTCTTAAGGATTCATCTGTTTCTGCAGCTTATTTCTCTCATTGCAAGCCTCAGCAGCCAGTTGCGATGTCACAAACAGAGCATTGCCAGTCAGCTGAGAAATAGCTCTCGTACATGTGTTTCTGCCAACAACAAACAAGTTAGGAGGCAAGGAAAAGCAGAATTTTCTCTCAATATAGATATAGACACATATATGCTCACACCCATATATATGGTGCATGTGTATATACACAAAAATATATGGCATTATTGTAGGCAGAATTATTTGTAAAAACAAGGTTTTTCCAAAGTACTGCTTAATGTTAGCCAAGACTTGACAGATTTCTGCTTTTTCTCTGTCATTTGCTACAGCGCATGCAAAAGTTCACCCTCAAACGTGAAGTAACTTCTTGACTTTTTTATAATTCTATCTATAAAAAACAGTATGAGTCAAAGTATCATTTTGAATATCTACACCCAAACAGTGAAATTGCTTCAGGTTTAGGAGCCCAGGGTGCTATGATTGCCTTGGGCTCAAATAAATTTGTTAGTCTCTAAGGTGCCACAAGTACTCCTTTTCTTTTCACATTTATATTGTTGTTTTTAAAGCCGACGTCGTAAACTCAAGTCTGGAGAATCAAGTGTCATGTTAGCCTTGTCTACACTAGGCTTATTTCTGAGTTTTCCCACCAGTTCAGCTTCCCCAGTAAGAGCCCTAATGTAGAGAAGGTGCTAAGTACCTTCCTGATCTGAACAGGATATAGACAGCACCTGGCTACCTGGAGCCCTTTCTACACTCATATGGTGGCAACAGTGGGGCCATTTTTGACAGAAAAAGCCTAGTGTCGATACTCCCCTAGAGTAAGCAGGTGCTGTTTTTACCAGGGAGGGACTAAGTCATTTACACTAAAGGACAAATCATAAGGCCAGATTTTCAAAAGTGCTCAGCGTGTAAACCCACCTCCCAACATTGTTACTGGTAGGGTTACATCGATGGTTAATTAATTGGTATTTTTACAGCCTGTTACTTAGTGACAGAAAACCCTGCAATGTAAATCAGAATGGGTATTTTAATCTGCCCGCACTGTAATGTTCTGAAAAATGATCACTAGGTGTTTTGGATGAGACAATTGGCATTTGGACATTAAAATGCTTAGTGAACCTGAGATCTTTAAAATGAAGTACAGGATTTATGAGTTTAGATAATCATTATATATGACAGGTTTCAGAGTAACAGCCGTGTTAGTCTGTATTCGTAAAAAGAAAAGGAGTACTTGTGGCACCTTAGAGACTAACCAGTTTATTTGAGCATGAGCTTCATGAGCTACAGCTCACTTCATCGGATGCTAAGTGAGCTGTAGCTCATGAAAGCTCATGCTCAAATAAACTGGTTAGTCTCTAAGGTGCCACAAGTACTCCTTTTCTTTTTTCATTATATATGAGCATCTTTATTATATGTGGCTGAGATTTGCAAAGCTGTACAGGGCAATTGGACATCCAACCTGCCCAATTTCTAGTGGGAATTGTGCATTCCAATTCCCAAGTCATCTTCAGCACTCCATTGGTCAGCATGCAGAGCCAGGGCAAGGCTGCTTCTATCAGTCTGTCACAAGTCCCATTTGCCTTGACTCTGTAGTCTTTTGATTATGCCTTGCAAACATTACATAGGTCTGTGATACAAAGTTAAAGCTCTTGACAGACTGGTAGCAACAGCCTTGCTTTTGTCTCAGTGACAAGACGTAAATTCAGCTGAAGCTGTCCAGAGCGGAGTGCCGGTAAATATTTTCAACCCCTGTGGAGTTTTATAGCATGCTGGGGGCAGGAGGAATGCGGGGGGGGGGGGGGGGGAATACTCTGAGAATTTAAGCCCTGCTCAATGCTGTTAGTCAGCTGACCCATAGAGTGTTTTAGTCAGATTGTTTTGCTTGATATATGAAAGGACATCAAAGCTGAATGCTACCAAGTGTGTCCTGAAAAGCCATCAGGAGAGATGGGCCTAGAAAAACATGTCATCCTGGATATTTTGGATCATGAGGTAAAGGTTAGCATCTGTTTTAATTAAGACATTTCTGGATAGCAAGTTATTCTACAGACTGTATTACAGACCCATAGTTTTTAAAGCAGCCTCAAGCCATCCTTCACATTTCCCTGTGCGAGTTTGATTTCTGCCCTCCAATAAGGAAGATATCCAACCACCTGATCGTGCAAATGGGGAACTTACAGATGGAGGGCCTGTAATGGGAACTGTGTCAGATGGACCGCAGCACAGAATTGTTGAGGTCAGCAGGGCTACACATGGATGCAGGGATTTGCCAGGGTTGGGGCCAGGCCAAATGGCATACCAAGTGAGGAGCATCTTCAGCCCCCCACCGCCCATTTGTTAAACTTCTGAATACCTTATCTTTTTATTGCATTTGTAGCCCATTTCACGACTTTGCATGATTTTTACATGTATGATTTATCACTGTCATATAAGACCATACATTTGCACGCTAGGATCTGTTAATCTGTATTTATTCATGCCAAGAAGTAACGGTATTTCTTTTATAGTGTTGCATAGATAGGGGTTCGATAGAGATCTCTGGCGTCTCATTAAATATGTCCTTTATTAGTAGCTACTCACACTCTTCAAGTCTTAAAACACAAGTAGACTTTCACAATTACACAATAAAACAAGGTTCATAATATCGCAGCTGGGCTCTCACATCACTTCGTTCTTATATCTCACTGACTGATTGGTGACGCCATTTGCCTTAAATACCCGGGAGGGCCTGGCTGACAACATTGGAGGCTCAGGGAAAATGTAGTTCTCAAAGTCTGGAAGGTTTCACAAGATTCTATAAAGGTCCAGAACATTCTAGGAGGTTAGAGACAAACGAATCCGCATATGGAATACCGGAAACATGTTATTTCAAACATTCTATTTTCCCTTTTGTCGCTAACAACAAAAATAGCAGTCGTCTGCCCCTAAATCCATCCCTAGTCAGGGCCAGAAGAGGGATATTTGACCCTTATGCATTTAGAGCAGAGGTTTTAACGTAGCCTTGTTGTCTGCCTGGTGATGCTTACACTACACTAGCAGCCAGATACTCCGTTATGAATTAGGCCCTGACTAGAGGTTGTGAAGCTGTGGCCCCTTCCCCACAGATCTGACAGGGTCAGGGAGAGGGATGCACTAGAACATGTGTCAAGCTGTCCTTTAGTGGCTCAAAAGCATGAGTAATAAGAAGCAGGGTGCAAACACTAAACTGGTTGTGAGTTCTACACTTAGATTTCACCAACCAATTATCAAGTGTAAATCTCTCACACACTATAACAGCCTTAATGTGGAGTCACAGACAGCCCCCTGGGGTACTCCGGTCTATCTTGCTACCCAGGTAAGCTTGTCTCTCTGAGAGCTGGTCCCTTCCACCAAAAGTCACGATACTATTCAGGGTGCTCCCAGTCCCAAAGGACCAGTCACTTACCCAGGGCAGTTGCTCCTTAGACCTCACACCAAAGATGATGCCTGTAGCAAATCCTATCATAATCTATCTAAAGATCCCTTAACTAGGAAAAGGAAGTAAGAATTTTTTAAAGGTTAAAGCAGGTAAACATGCACACACACATGAGTTACAGTTTTAAGTTTCAAAAGGTAATAGAAGCTTGTATAATAAGCAAACTCTATGTCCTAGGGCTACCCCAGGCTTAACACTGAGGATCTCTTGTTTAGGCCTAGAAAATCTTGCCCTTGAGAGTCCATGCAGTATAGAGATACAGTTCCTCCTTGTTAGGGCTTTTTATTCCTTCCCTCCTTCGGTTTTGCGTTGCAAACTTAGCGGATGGGAAGAATCCACTTGGACCTCTCCTCTTCGTGGGGGGGGGGGGGCACTCAGGGAGAAAGAACAATCAGCAAAGTCTTTTGTCCTCTGATATTCGGCAATAGTTTGTCTGGTGTTGATGGGTCTTCTGTGTCGGGCAGGACCTAATGCCTTCTGTTGGAAGCCAGCATTTCACACTCATTCATGCCCCTTTGCGGTCTAGTGATTTGCCCAGTCACGGAGGCTGACAATGCAAATGCTCAGCTATTACCTGGTAACGTGGGATACAGATGTCATAAGTGAGATTAATGTGGGCAGCAATTTACAAACATTCAATCAAGTCTAAAGAATGAGCACATTTTTATAATTCTAATACCTGTTTTAACAATACCTATACCTGGGAGAGCCAGACCCATTCCAGCTATGTGTTTGTCAGTATCCAGGTGAGGCACAGGGGCCTTGGCATAAGCTGGCACCTGGTTTGCCAGTGTTACATTGTTCCGTTTTAAAAGTGACTATGAAACCATGTACAGTACTTTAATATAATTATGTAAGTGTCACATGAGTCGCTCTGACTAAGCATCATTACCTGGTTGATTGCTTATAGGCAGCATGGCATAATGTCATGTTGACTGTAAAGCATTAAAAAATGTACTAAGGGTTCTCTCATAGCGTGCTTAAATGACTTGACAAAGGTCACACGGTGAGCCACTGGTAGAGCTGTGAACTGAGCCCGATTGTCCTGATAATTGGCACTGTAACTCTTGCATACAGCTTCACCCGAAGCTCAAACCAGGATCCCAGTGGCCTGCGGGTAGAAACTCTTCCACATGTATTATTTTTATTATTTGAGAGGGGCCAGTAGCCGGGTTCTCCATTTAAAATCGGGACCCTATTATGCTAGGTGGTGTCAAAGTACATTAAAAGACCACCTATACCAGTGGTTCTCAAACTTTTGTACTGCTGACCCCTTTCACATAGCAAGCCTCTGAGTGCAACCCCCCTTATAAATTAAAAACACATTTTTATATATTTAACTCCATTATAAACGCTGGAGGCAAAGCGGGGTTTGGGGTGGAGGCTGACAGCTCGTGACCCCCCATGTAATAACCTCATGACCCCGACCCCAGTTTGAGAACCCCTGACCTATACTATGAAGAGCTCATAATCTAATTTAAGACAAGATGGAACAAGTTGTTGTTACAGTCCATAGATAGGATTGGGGTAAAGGAGGTAAAAGCAGTAAGAACACATGCAGGGTTACCAACTCTCTGGATATTTAGTGCTTTTCTTAAAGCCTCAGCGCCTGGAGTCATGTGATTACATGAGACACTCAGCTTTCACTTTAAAAAAATAGTACATTTCTAGCCTTCATGGTGGCAGAGAAAAACTTGAAGATGCAAACTCTCAAGGTTCAAACACTGGAAGACAAATAAAAACTGCAAATCCATTAGTGATATAATCTCTTTTCTATGATAATCTCACAATGTTTGAATGTGTGGGGCTGGCAGTACTGCACATGTTAACGTAGTCTAACTCTGTGTATTAACTTGAAGGGAAGAAGTTGGACTTTACTCAGATCTTGCCAATAAGAGCTGTGCTATTTTTTTCTCATCTGAAAGTTAGTGTTACAAAGTGAGCCTGGACAAAATAGGTTTTATGGATTTCAAATGGTTTTTTTTTTTTTTTTTGATGACTTGAACATAAATTGGAGGCATGTGATTTCTGGTCTGAGTGGTTGTCTTTTAGCATTTAATCAATTAATTAAATTAAACACAAAAGTACGGCTGACAAGAGACAGTGGGATCAGTATTGATTTAATTCCTTCAGTAACTTTAAAATTAAAAACAACGAGGAGTATTTGTAGCACCTTAGAGGCTAAATTAAAATTCTCTGGATACAGATGCCTTTTCCCTTCAGTATTTGCTATATTATTTCATCTGTCTTGAGATGGGAACTTAAAGTGCTTTCATCAATGGAGAGCACAGTTGTTTACTGCTTTCTGTCTTGAAATACAAAGTCTTTGGAACTGTTTTTGATAGTGTTCATCAGAGAGTCAAAATATGACTCTCAGCGTCCAACAGAAAAACGTATAATGGGAGGACCGAGACAAACAGTCTGCTAGAGTTAGCTACATTCCTTTTTCCTTTTGTGGATATAACCTGTAGGCAGCAACCATATGTAAGGAAATAATCAAATAAAGACTAGGAAAGATCATCCTTTACCAGTGATATGCTCTGCATCTAAAACAAAATGCATTGCAGCTGATAATAAGCATTTCTTTGAATAGCTAACTCCCTGCCTTTAATGACAGAACTAACCAGATCATCTATAATAATGCCCCCTGTGACTCCTAATAACTTTATAAATAGAGCTGGTTATGAATTTTTCGAGGGGGCATATCAGGTTTGATGAATCTTCCATTAAGAAAGTTTCTCAGGTCCAGGATGAAGTGTATTTGGGGCAGAGGGTTGTAACACTCATCTGAGTCTCCCACATCTCAGTAAGTGCGATAACCACAGAGCCATGAAACACTGCTGCACAAAATAGGAAACTCTTTGGAGTTATGTGGTCCCTGTTTGCTTTGGTAGGCATTTGTCATTGAAACGGGTGAGATCGGTTTTTGGTGAGGCTTCTATGTGACGGAAGAAAAGCTGGTATTATCACCATGTGTGTGTGAACGTTCTAAGCACTCAAAATAGGGGCTGGGGAGAGAGACTGATTAATGCTAAATGTTTATTATATATGCAAGTCAAGAGTCTGTGAAGGGAAGAGCAAAAATGATTTGACTTTCAATGAAGAGGCATGGGGGCGGAGAACTGTGTCATTAGACACACTACAGTAATGTGTATCAGAAGTATTCTTGCCAATTTGTATCGGGGAGATGCTTCAGCCATTTCTTTCCTATACATTGACGTCTGCATGATTTCAGCCACTGGGTAAAAAGCCTTACAAATTGACATCTGTGGGTGCAGATCCTGCACAAAGGGCTGGGGAAGGGTGGGACGCCAGAGAAGCTTCGCTCAGTGAGCAAGCTGCTACTGTTACGATTTGAAACCTGAGTTCTGGATCCCTGACTTGAAGGCCGTGGTAACTCTGGTTACGTTAACGTTTTTTGTGTAGTGAGTTGCCTAGCAATCCAAAGAGAAGGTATCAATTCTCCCAGCCTCTGTATGTACATCTGTCCTAGAGAAAGGAACTCTCTAGTCCCTTTTTGCTGAAGCAATCACGGGGTGGTACAGAAAGCATGCGATACTGTCCCAGGTAAAGTACTGTGGGCATCCTAACATTCAGTTCCACACACATGCAAATTCAGTCTTTCCCCTTTTGTATCAGAGGCCGTTAAACATCGTAACAGGACTGTAAAACAATACGTAAAATAGCGCATAGCCACCTTTCTGTTTGGTCAGTCTCATAACTTCGAAACAAGAGTGCATATAACTCATATATTTAAATCTTCCGATAGTGTCTCTAAAATTACTGTAAAAAGTACAAAAGATCACACAACATGCTGTGTGGATGTGCTGCTTCTAAGGTGTCTTGTTCAGAATGGCATATGTACTGCAAAACGTGACGTAGTTGCTAAGGTCGTGACAGCGTGGTTTTATTTGGCAGAGTGCTGAACTTTGGCAAACTGTAAATTGTTGCTTTATTTACTCTGCATTATTTACTCTTATGGCTGTTTTGGGCACCATTTCGTCAGAAGAAGCTTTTTCACATTTAGAAGATTTTACTTTCTTAATCAGAATGACTGGAACCTTCCCCCCACCCCCTTTGAGCAGGTGCTTAGAGTGCGTATATAATTATGGATTTTTCAGTGGCTCTAATTGTGATGCAAAATATTGTATTGTAATAAGTTTGGCAATAGGATACATTCACTTAAGGAAGTTTTCCCAAAGAAGTACCACACAGTATAAATAAAGAACTATTTATTTCTTCGTTAGCTGTTTCTTCGTTAGCAGATCATTAGTAACTGTGCACGCACAACCGAGTGTCTGATTTGTGTGCATGCATTACTTTCCTAATCCTAGCTAGTAACCTTTGGGTGGGCTAGAGTTCGCTTCATCGCCCTTCGCCGATGCCTAAAACCCCCAACTCCCATAGAAAAGTAGCTGGAGACCCAGAGTTCAGGCTCTTAAGGATTTTCAGCAAGGATTGCACAGGGTCAGTCTCCCCACATTCAAGTCCCAAAAGGAATGAAAGAAATGAATTCAATTAAATAACTTTATAAAGTCTTATGATAAACAAATTAATAATCTAATTTTCACAGCATAACATAGCTATTTTATAATCCACACACATTATCTTCACAGTTATACATAAACATAAATAAAGAAAACAAATTAAAATCTGAACAGTTCAGTCCCCACAGAAACACAGTGAGAAGAAACGGAGAGTTCCCAAAAGCTTAGGGCTAGTTCATCTAAGTCTCAGTTAGAGTCTTTGGCCACCAAATCTGTACAGTCTGCTGAGTTTAAAAGAACATCTTCCCTCCACTTGCCTGTAGGAATCTTCATGGAATCCAGGCAGACTCTTCCTCTGCTGAAATCACTGCTAGCCAGTCAGCTGACGGATTAACCAACTGCTCAGTTAAGTGTATAGATTTAAAGAAAACCCTGCCGCAAAATGCTTCAGGGTTAGGGACAACAGCCTGCTTCCTGCTCCTGGGCTCAGCTTCTTCCAACTCACACAGGGCACATGGCCTTCTGCAAAGCAGCTGCCCTGGCTGTTTGCTCTCACTGAGTCTGACCCCGGCACCAGCGAACCTATTGGAGCAGACCCAAAACTACCACACCCAAATCCAGAAGCTTCTGGATGTGGCGTGCTAAATCTGCCTAGCAACAATGACCCAGACGCAACTCACTCCTGCCTCCCCACAATGGGTCTCTTAGAGACAATTCTCTCTATTAGGCACATGGATTACAGGTGCGTGTGCAAAGCTCAGCTTGAGCGTGTGCTTGGAGGTCCATGCGCACTAATGCGCGTAGCTTTCCAAGACAGAGTTAAATAGTTGCATGCTTACATCCTTCAGAGTCCGTGCTGTCCTAGGTACCATATTAAACAAACTGAAGTCTAGCAAGTCCACCAAGTACGTGAGACGGTGCTTATGCTATACAGGTGTAAGTCAGTGGTGTAATGTCCAGTGTATGTAGGGTGACCAGATAGCAACTGTGAAAAAACAGAACAGAGGGTGGGGAGTAACAGGTGCCTATATAACAAAAAGTCCCCCAAAACGGGACTGTCCCTTTAAAAAAGGGACATCTGGTCACCCTAAGTGTATGTGAAAGGGGACTCAGGCCCCATATCTCTTGAATGACATGGTATTTAACCTGGAGCATTAGACCAAGGTGCGGGAGCAGAAATCTGTGGAACATAAAGCTCTCATTAGGTTCAGGCCGTTTCAGAAGACAGGAAGTGTACACGTCCAGAACCAACATTAGAAATAAATCGGATCTGATTGCCTTGCGACACTGCTGGCCTGTCAACTCGATCTTTATTCCATGAGAAATACCAGAAAGCGCTGCAGACGTTCAAGTAGAATATTCCTTTAGAAATACATGAAAGCAAAGTATTGAGAGAGAAAATTCCCGCAGAATTTCATCAAGAGAGGAATCCTGTCTAAAATCCTTGAGATCTTTTATACCTGAGAGGAAGATCTACAGTGGCACTCCAGTGGAGTTTTGAATTTTTTAAAAAAATATTGGTTATATTCTAGTGGCGTTTTAGCCTCCTTTTCTGCTAATGTTAATGCTTTGCCTTAATGTGAAATTCCTTGGATGATGCAAATCTACGTTTCTGTGGTTTGAAATTATAAACCGAAGCTCAGATCTTCTTATATTGCTGTGCAGCAATTGGATATCTGAGTGGGATTTGACTGTATGTGTTTGTTACATATTGATTGTTTCCATCATCTCTTTTTATTGCCGTAAGGAGTTAGGCAAGCATGTAGTTCCTGAGTCACACCCCGGATGTAGGAGAGTTCATGGGAACAGCATCTCTGAACTGGGATGCAGCAGGATTTGCCGTGTACTGTGGAAAGCTAGTTGGGAAACATGCTGTATCAGAAGACTTGCCAGACGCCTTCACCTTGTCTCTTCCTTTCCGGGCTCAGTCAGCTTTGAGCCAGGTATTAACAGCTATATGTAAAACGCTGTGCACTCAATGTTCTTGAGTGCCTTCTGCTGGCACCTTATCTATTGCCTAACTATTGACCTCTATTCAGGTATCTCTCTTTATTGGGCATTCTCGTAATGCCTGGAGAGAGAGAGGGATGAGCAACCTGAGCCACTGCATTCCTGGCTTGAGGTGGGCTTTGGGGAATCTGCATCCAGATGTTCCCCTGACGGAATCCAGGCCCATAGTATGTAGCTCGCTGGAACTCAAAATAAATAGCATAGAAGTGTATTAATCTTCCTTGCCAGTCCACGAGTTAATTAGCTTGTGTTATGGCTCCTGAAAAACCAATAAGGCAGTCTTCACTGCTGTTATTTTCTTGTGATTGTAGATGGCTCATGGCTGACACACGGCACCTATTATTGTCCCTGCTAATGATGCACATGCTCAGAGTCCAAGTTGTAATACTCCAGGAAACACCTTGTGTTTTACGTTCCTATACGGCCAACAAACATAGTGTTTCCAGGACCGCTGGCCTCAGAGCCCCGCCCCTCCTGGTCTGACATTTCTCAGGAGTAGCGGAGCATGGGGCGTGGAATAAAAGTCGGGTGGTCAGAAGCAGCTGTTGTTCTAGCAGCAGGCACTAAATATTATGCTTTTTTCTCCCCTGCGTGTGACAGGTTTAAAGCTCCTTGGCTGAAAGGTCAACAGCAAATGAACATTTTTAGTGTGCCCTTTTCCGCTCCTTTACAGTGCATAAAGTTGGACTCAAACGTTTTGTTCCAAAGTTTATTTTCTCCTTGTGTTTAGCCTTAGAAATAGCTGCAATATTAAGTCCCGACTTCCTTGTTTTCACTAGAGCACAGAAGAAATGGAGTGGGATGGTTTTATCTGTCTGGATTGAAACTGAAGGAGCCACTGCTCTCAGCCCCCAAATGAGCCTGCGGGATTCTGAGTCTTTCGGAGAGAGTTTTTCTCCCAACTGTTTGGAAATTGGAGGCGATGAGGTTTCTAATTAAAATACACATTCAAAACAATGGGCTCCAAACAGTCTTCTCTGCTCTCGGAGGAGGACTGGGAAAGTTGTGGCTCAGGCTTCAGTCTGTGGTGTCATATTGTGGTGTTGCACTGAAAGAATGTGGGTTTCTTTCTGTCCACTATATTGGCTAGTTCACAGCAGAGGTCTATGAGTCTGCTCGTGCTTCTACTGCAGGGAGTTTGTTCTTTAGCTCAAGTGGTAGAGGCTCATGCTTCTGGTACTGAAGGTGCTGGTTTAACCTCCCCTGTCAGTTTGGAGAAGTTACTTTATGTTGTCCTAGTCCCTCCTACTGCCAAAGCATCCTCTTGCAAAAATAAAACATGGAAATCAAGGTTCGATGTTTTTAATATTAAAAAAATGAAGAAAATAAAATTACGAAATAAAAAAGTTGAAGTTTGTGCGTGACAGACGCCTTGTTATCCATGCCCAGGGATTGACCCAGGGCCCTCTGCAGCAACACGCATCAGCCTCTGCAGCTAGAGTGTCAGAAGCAGGCTCTGTATGTGGGGGTTATAACACACGCATCATCTGTGCGTTGGGCACTGAAGGGGGATGTGACTCACTTTGACATGTTGGTTACAAGGGCTTTTATATAGTGCTTTATTCATCCTTGGATTTTTAAAACGCTTCACAAAGGGCAGAAGGTAGCATTATCCCCGTTGTTGTCCGCTGTGCTGTGGTAGCCATATTGGTCCCAGGGTACTAGACAAGGTGGGTGAGGTGATATCTTTTACTAGATCAACTTCTGTTGGTGAGAGACACAAGCTTTTGAGCTTGTCTGAAGAAGAGCTGTTTGTAAGCTCGAAAACTTGTCTCCCCAAGAGAAGTTGGTCCAGTAAAATAGATTACCTCTCCCACCTTATCTCTCTATTGTCCCCATTATGCAGCTGGGGAAACTGAATGATAGAGACACAAGTGACTAGCCCAAGATCACACAGTAGGTCACTGGCAGAGTAGGGAAGTGTCTAGTGGACCCTGCATCATTAATAAACACAACAAGAGCACAAACACACTTTTTTTTTTTTTAGCTTTGTAGTTCATCTTCAGCCAGTTAAAGCCATTAGATGTAGTTTGCGTCCACCATAAATCCATATAACTCTCCACCAGGATTTATTCTCCTCTTCACCAGCAGCACGATGGTTCCTGTTGTTCTTTTGCCTTTGTCTTAGTGTTCACTTTAATGAAACTCTGCACTGGACGTAGGGTGGTACAAAATTCTGGATAAGGCTCTGATGTGACAGTAATGGCTGTTCAGGGCCGGGGCTGTAATGTGTGAAAGTGATTTGATCACGGTCATTCAAACGTCTAAGTGAAGAAATAGTTCCGCTTTCCGACAGCTGGCATAAACTCATCCGGGGTGCAAGCAAGAGCGACTTGTGAAGGGAGCCTTGACCTCCCCCCCGCCCCCCCCCCCCCCCCCCCCATTCTCGAAGCAAGAGCAACTTGTGAAGGGAACCTTGACCCCACACATGCACAGTCTGTACTGGGGTCTTGTTTGTGGAAGGCTCTAGGCAGTTCTTTGAGTGCTGAGTGGGTGCCCACAATGAAGCTCACCCCCAAACCAGTGAGTCCTTTGATTCTAGTAGGATGGGGCCCCGGGTCATGAGGAATTATACAGCTGAGGACACATCTTCTGTGTTGGGCAAAAGAAGAGAAATATCCTGCCTTGAGGGATAACACTTCCTGCATTTAGCTGGGTGTTTAGGTAGAGATTAAAAGGAAAAAAATCACGTTTACTCTGGCAGTGAACTAGTGTTGAATCTGAACGGGTATTCAACCACCACACCCCAGCCCAGAGCAAGAGTGGTATGTGGTTAGAAGTTTGGACTGTACAGAACCACCAGGGGAGGATGTTCATGTCAACGACAGATTGCGGGGGGCGGGTACAATCCTGAGGGAACTACACCTCAGATTGTGGGGGAGAGTTAGATTCAGTAAGGTCACAGCCCCATGTTTGAGACGGCAAACGCTCTGCATCAGGGACTGCTTCTGTGTTTGTACAGGACCCTGTACAATGGGACCTTGATCTTCCTTGGAGGCTTTGGCTGCTGCTACCATATAAATATTTATTAATGAATGAAAAGTGTTTTAAAATTAGGCAGTTTCCACAATCAGTATTTGGGGCCTGTAATTTGAATATATCCCTCCAAAATCAAAGGCAAATGTGTGTTTTTTAAATCCAGCTTCTGATAAATCCAGCAAAACCCTCATGATTATCATCTACAAGGAGGGCAAGAGCATATGACTTGAATTTCGATCCCACTTTCAAATAAGATGCCTGCTAACAGATTAAACAATAGGCGCCTTCCTGCTTAATTTTAACATTTTAATTAAATTCTTTGCTGCTGTGTCTCTTTGATCTCAGCGAGCTGATACATGCAGTGTCACTTAGTGTGTTAGAACAGTATTTTATGCTAATCTTGCATAAAGAAGCGGGGATGCATTTGAGTGTGAATGGTTCTTAAGGTGCAGAAGATACTCTGCCAAGCATTGAATGTAGCACAAAATGACCTTTCAAACTGATGACTAGAGATAGGTGCATACAGAGAAACTATTCATGAATGTTTTGGAGACTTCTATGGCTATTTCTACACTACAGTCTTAAATCGACCTATGTTAGGTCGACTTACAGCGACCGCATTAATTACTGCAGTGGCTGATGTCCACACTACCCTCCTGTCGGTGGTGTGTGTCCTCACCAGGAGTGCTTCCACCGAATGAAGAGGGCAGTGGGGGGGACTGGGAGTCCCCTCAGTTCAACGCAGATCCCCACCAGGAGCCCAGCTAGCCCCCCCCCAGGGCTTCTCGCCTTCCTGCTCCCAGCTGGCAGTGGGGGAGTGGGAAGCTGCCTGGGGCTTCTTGTCTCCGGCACAGAGATCCGTGCCCAGAGTCTGGTTGGCTGACCTGGAGCGGGGAGCCGGGACCCCAGGGGGCAGCATGGTTCCCACCGGGGAGCAGGGAGTCTGGGCACCAGCCCAAGCCGGGAACCTGGCTGGGGAGCCAGGAGATGGCTTTCTTTTCAATTTCATGACTCTGCATTTCAGTGTGTACACCTCCACTGTTTTGTCGATGAAAGCTGACTTGTTGACAAAATTGTGTAGTGTAGACAAGGCCTTAGTAGACATACACTTTGACCACATTGGGTCCTCTTTTTATGAGTGTTGCTGAAAGAAGAAGTTCTGTTTATACGATTTTTTGTGAAAAGTTTTCAGGCCCAGAGCCGAGATTGGCTTATCTGTGAAACAAAATTCATTTCCAGGGGAAGCAATTTATAAATGTAGGTCATCCAAGTGAGGGACGGAAACAACACCACGTGACTTTGACCAGCTTGTCTATTGAATACTCTCAGTGGACAGTTTGAGGGTATTCCACAGGCTGGAATTTGTGAACATGGCTACTTCAAACTGTGAGCCAATTAGTAAAAACCTCAATCTGTTTGTAGATAATGTGCACATGGGCAGAAAAGGGCTAAATTCACCAAGTGACGAGTTAGTACCCTGCATCCTCAGCTCCATTGACGAGCAGCCTTTGCAAATAAAGGAAGAGAAATAAGCCCTCCAGCAATGTGTTAAACTTTAATAGCAAAGAACTGTATTATAATGGGTTTCCCCGTTTCCATGAGCTGGGTTTGCCAGTGGCTGTGGTTTGAGAGAGGCAGGGGAACGGGGAATGTGGAAACTGAAAGAAAAAGTTCTTGGGAGTGGGGTGGGGTAGGGTAGGGTGGGGTGATATGGCCTGTAACTGGCTTTTAGGGGACTAGACGCAGTGGCATGAAGCCTCCAGCTGGATTAAAAAGGGATGTTGGTAAATGTGTTTTCCCTCCCCTCCCCCACCCGGAAAATTTTAAGCAAACTGAAAAATAATTAATTTTTTGTCTAGATTTGTCTATGGAAAATGTCAGTTTTTTGGTCAAAATTTGAGTACCAGAATATTTCCACTGGAACACAATATTTCAGCCAAAACTGAAATATTTTACTTTGGGAATGCTGCTGCGGTGGGACTCATAGTTTGAGTGTGTCATGCTCCCGTTCTCTGTAGGCTCCCTGGTTGGACTACATCTCCCATGATGCACGATGGTTTCCCTTCTTGGAGAGGGGAGGTGGTATATCATGGGAATCCCTGACCATGGTGCATCATGGGAGATGTTGTCTGATTAGGGACACCTGCCTATAGAGGAGAATGAATTGCATTCAGATGCTTTAGGTCTTTGACTGTAACATGTGCCCATGGTCAGAGCAGGTGCTTTTCAGAGCATTATGGAACCAGCATAATTCAAAGTCAATAGAAGGGAATTGCTTGTGTTAGGTACTACCTGGCCCACTACCTCAGTTCACTGGGTTTTCTATGTTCCCACTGCACTCATTCATGGCAGTTTGCTCTACAATAAGAGCACCAGGTCCAGCACAGAATCTGTGTTTTCAGATTGGTCTAGCCCTGAAAGACAATCGATGCTGGCTTCAGGGCGTGCCAACATATGCGGGGAAAGCTCATAACAGGAATCCTGCTGCTTCAGAGAAAGTCACAGAGATGTTATGTAATTGAGCCCCCTGTCTGCAGTCCACTAGTGCCTATTCTAAGGACAAGCATACGCCTCACTGGGGAAACTGCATGGGATATTTGTTGATTTTTTTATTATTATTTTTTTTAACCATGCTACACACAGTGGAGTTACAAAAAGCAGGACAGTAGAATCTGGAGAATCCTCATATCATGCAGTTGCCCAAACAATATTCATAGATTACAAGGGCAGAAGACACCATTGTGATCATGTAGAACATAGATCACAGAACTTCCCCAACATAATTCCTAGGGCAGATATTTTAGCAAAACATCCGGTCTTGATTTAAAAATTGTCAGTGATGGAGAATCTACCAGGGCCCTTGGTAAATTGTTCCGGTGGTTAATTTGTCTCATGTGATCTTTCTTGTGTGTGCTGTGTCCTGTCTCCCACAGCCCAACTGTCACCAGCTTTACGAAAGAGGGCACAAAGATTGAGGGGAAGTCCAGTGTGACCAACCCCAATAGTTAAAAACCATGAGACTGGCATTAAAATCTTGAGATTAAAAACAAAAAATCCATTTTGCATTCTCTTTGTTTGCCTTCAGGTTTGACTCTTCAGAGTGTGTTTGGGTTCTGTTTCCAAGCTTTCCTTCTCAGCCATGAGGGCTGGAAGAGCATGCATGTAAAAGAGAGCTGGAATTCTCATCTAATAATATGCCTCCAAGAGCTGAGGCATTAAGAAAAACGCCAGCCATTGTGTGACTCAGGATAGAATTGTGAGGGATGGCAGCCTTGGAAGTCTGAAGCTTTTGTTACAAAGCTGCACGCCATAGTCAGTGCTGCTGTATGTTAGAATGAAGATAAAAGTCAAATGAATTTAGGGTGAAATTCACTCCTCTTACAGATACCTGGGTACTCCGGCTCTTTGCGGATGGAGAAGGGAGGGGCAGGGGCAGGGACATTGAGGTTTTCTGCCCCCACAACCGTGGGCTGTTGAACAGGATTTACACATTCCCCAGTTGCTACCATTTCTGTCAAACCATCGTCCATCTGCATCGGTGGGATCTGGTGTTGGAGCTATTGGAGCTGGGTAAATGTGAATGTTGTGGCCTGTCCCTTGACTTCCTTCCATCTCAGCCTTCTGCCAGGATCTATGAGAGGATGATAACTTTCTACAGTATGTAAGGATTGTGCAGGCCCATATACAGGGCTTAAATATGATGGCAGTCCTTATGTTGCCTTCTGCAACCTTGGTGAATTTCACGCTGAGTCCAGTCATTATGTTAATAAAACATAGTACAGTAGAACCTCCGAGTGAGGAACACCTGCAGAATGGAGCTTGTTCATAACTGAAATGTTTGTAACTCTGAACAAAACGTTCTGGTTGTTCTTTCAAATGTTTACAACATTGAATTAATACAGCTTTGAAACTTCACTATGCAGAAGAAAAATGCTGCTTTTAACCATCTTAATTTAAATGAAACAAGCACAGAAAGAGTTTCCTTACCTTGTCAAGTCTTTTTTTTTTAATTTTCCTTTTATTTTTTTAGTAGTTTACGTTTAACACAGTACTGTACTGTATTTGCTTTCTTTTTTTTTTTTTTTGTCTCTGCTGCTGCTTGATTGCATACTTCTGGTTCCAAATGAGGTGTGTGATTGACAGGTCAGTTTGTAACTCTGGTGTTCATAATTCTGAGCTTCTGCTGTATGAGGGATGAAACTAAAGAGACAGTAACATATCCTAGTCCAGCAGGTGTGTAACTTCAGTTGTCATATTCTCCAGTGCTAGTCTGATGTAGGGCAGGAGGACCATATACCTTCACTGCTAATAGGTAAAGCAAAATACGTGATATAATTCTGAATTGCATTTAATTTATTTTATGGCCACAGGTCAGTAACTTTATATAAGCTCCCTGGTGTGTTACATGTTTTTAAATAGTACTTTCTATTAGCAGCAATAAAATATTGTATAGTATCCAATAACACGTTCATCTGATTTGGAAGCAGAACTAAAAGCTGCAAGAGTCTATTGATATGTTGCTTGACATAAAAGAATATTCTGGTAGTCTCAAGGTAGCAACAAATCATAATAAGGTGTATTAGTATCTGGGAAGGAGTTAGATAAAGGTAGGTAAGTTATAGCTTGTTACACAACAGAAGATGGCCTGTGACGGAACCTTCTCATCACTCCTACATCTGACCATCAGAACTGACATGAAAATGGTCCTTGATGTGCCAGACCAGCTCTGGTTAGCAACTTAGGGGTAGCCTGAGGGCCGCTCTAAGTTGTGCAGGCTGCCACAGCCCGCAAAGGGCCGTTCCAGTAGCTAGGGGTTGCTAGAGTGCAGAGCTGCTTCGGCCATGCCTTCTAGAGCCAAGCAGGGATTGAGGGGGAGGGGGCACAGAGCTGCTACACTGACTGCACAGCACCTAACACAGTGGGCTCCTGGTCTGTTTCCTCATATTGCTCATACGCAAAACAGCTGAGTCCATGGCAAGGCTGGAGTTGGGCTCTCTTTAGGCTCTGATCTTATTGTATATTTGCTTGATCTGTTTGTATATTTGTAGCTCTGATCTTATTGTATATTTAGGCTTTGTTAATCAACACTTAGAATTAAGCATTAAGTCCAAGTGGTCAGGGAGTTTACGATCTTACACAAGTTAAGGCGCTTAAAACATGCTAAAAACCTCTCGGTGGTTCCCCCAGATGCGCTATCACTTAGCACTGATGCCAGAATTAGCTCAGTCGCAGAAAGAATACTTCCATTTACACTTGCTTTACTCTTCTGGAAATTGCGCCTTAGAAGCTTACGAGGGCTCTGTCCCAGAGAGCATTAAAGTCCCAGAAAGCCTCCGCAGGCTTTACCAGCACAGAGTATGATGAAATTAAAGGCAAGCAAAAGAAATGTGGTTAAACCTACACATCCCTTTGCTCTATTGTCCAGCATTCTCTAAGTAAATAACTGGGAAACCCCCCAGACCAGCTACTCTAAATCTTTGGTTCTGCTTTGGGCATAAGAGCCGTCTGCTTCGTTTGAAAGAGATTCTAGCGATTTTCACATCCACCAAGCACTTCGGGATGTTTTCGACCTTCTCTGCTGAATAGGGCTCCAGATGAAGGAAATAAATTATCATAAATTAGAATAGATTACACTCTTCAGCATCATTACATCTGTCATTGTTTCTCTAACAGTGCCATTTATTTAACATTGATACACACTTTGACAGCAGTTACGCGTGTGTGTGTTATAAATATTGGCTAAGTAGCAGATAGCAATCCAGTTCTAGCTCAGTGTTAGATTCCATTTATTGTTACAAATTTGTATGACAATGTGTAGAGGAGAAGTATTAAAGGCATCATAGTATTGTTCTAGAACTATATTTGCTAGACACAGGCATGCCGGTATGTTACTTGGGAATGGTGTTTCTGAAAAGTACATATGGCCTCAAAGATAAAACCCCTGTTACTCTTCAGTTCTTTAGTCCTCTTCCATTTTGAAACTGTTCCTGACTCTTTGTTACATTTAGATCTACAGCTAGCAAATAACTTTTTCTAGAATTTTAGCACATCATATCCAATTGGCTGCATTGTGTTTTCAGAAAACAAGGTAGTGAAAGTTTGACCACAGAAGCAATGGTTGTGTACACGGTGTATATAACACCAGGAGAGAGTCAAGCAAGTAAGATATCTCCTGCAGCTCCTCCCTTAGAGACTAGCGTGTCGTCAGAAAGAGACAAGAGAGATCAGAGGATGGCTGTCTACATTCACCCTACATTGACAGCTATTGCTAACTCTGAAACTAATGGCTGTTGAAACACACTGACAGCCTTTGATAGCTCTGTTTTTAGAGTGGGAGGGTGGATGCAAATCAGTTGCCAGATGTGTCTGTGGTTAACATTACTTGGGAGCTTTGCACAGCAAATTGGCTTAAACCACAGTGAAATCTCTGTTTAGTGACCACTTATAGGAATAACATCAAAGGATAACAGAGAGTGGAAATGTGCTTTGTACACTTCGAGATACCTTGCGGAGGTGTGAGGGGGCACACACAATAGTAGAGAGCAGGCTAACGAGTTTTCATGGGTTCAGCCATCACTAACAAGACACACCTGTAAGGCTCGCGCCGCCTGGAGAGAGGAGGCTTAAAAGGGGAAGGCCTGCTGCAGGAAGACTGGTGAGTGAGGGGAAGACTGCTGGCTTCAGGGACAGCTCAGCGAAGAGAGAGACATTTGCAGACCATGCTGCCCATGAGATTGTATGGACCGGGTATAAAGGAGGGGCTGGAGGCAGACCCTAACTCTGATCAGCCTGCAGATAAGCCAAACCCCGAAGGGGTGACAAAAAGGCTGACCGACAGGCTGATCACCTTTGTCTTTTTCTTTTACTCTGATTCTCCCTCTCCCAGGTTGGGGGAGAGGGATGTGTTTGGAGAATCCCTGGTGCGCCACGACCTGGGGAAGGATTCTGTAAGCTGCCCAAATTGGGGTGGGGTGGGGTGAGGCTCCCTCCCTCCCTCCAACCCACCCACTACAGGTGGTCTCAAGACAGAAGCTTGCCTAGTAAGGGTAGCGCTTTGTACAGATTTCACTGCACTTGTGTTTGTCAGCTGCAGCCTCTTGGCTACTTGAGTCTGTCCACGGTGGGACTCTCTCAGGTGCTGGTATTTCTCGGGCTTCCCAGCTGTGGGCTGGTGGTGTGGCACCCAACTGCACTTGTCCCAGAGACTGGCCATTTGGGGGGGCTGGTGAAGCAAAGTGCTTAGCCCATCTGAAGCACCTAATTCAGCTGTTTGGTGAAACATCGGGCTAGTGCCTTCCCCGAAGCAGCTTTTCCTCCTGCTACAGCCGTATGCTTCCGGTTCTGTGGATGCTTAATTTGCCACTGTATAATGCAACATAGAGTAACCTTAATGTCCGAGCTGACTCCAAGCATGGGATGTGAAGGTTGTAGGATGTGCTCCTCAAGCTGTAAATTGCTAATGGTCTCTATGATGCCTGTGTTGAAAGCTGGGAAGAAAAATCCTACAGCTGTGTAATTTCAAGACCACTCTCCTGAAAGCTGCTGAGGGGAAACAGATAGGAATGTCCAAATGGAAACTGATTTACATTTTGCATCTTGCACAGCTCTTGGTTATCACAAGGAAAACAGCGAGCGGGGGCTGTTTCTTTTTTCTTTGGAGCTGGAGAGGTTTTGTTTATGGCAAGTGTGTTCTCATGCTGTTTGTTGAGGGGCCTCATTGGGCTGAAGCGCTGAAGGAAATAAATACCAGACTGTGGAAAGAGGCTTTCGAAGGACCTTTTTATTACGTAATTTGGCTGGATGGGAAAATGAACTAAAATAATCCAATTTGGTGCTGGCTAAGGGTGGTGCTGCAGTTCTCTGCTAATTTAGGTCAGCTCAGTCTGGAGGCTTCTGGGGCTACGGGTCTGTGCTTTCAAACCCAAGTAACTTTCATAGGGAATTCTAGCACTCCCGGGGTCCATCCAGCCCCCACTGACTTAAAAGGAGCTGGCTCAGGGCCTTGTAACCCAGGAAGCTGTCAGAATTTGCCCTCTCATAACTGATCAATCACCCTTAATTTGCCTTTTGAAATCAAAGGCAGAAAGTAATCAAAGAAACTCTCCCTTTTGTGTTTACAAGGCTAAAATCGGCAGATCCAGAAAGACAATAAGCCCATCTGTGCTCCTCCCCAGCACCCAGCAATGGCAAGACTGTTTCTCTTGCCAGGATGGCACTGGCCCAGTCCCCATCCTTGCCCAGCACTCATGCCCTGTCCAATGGCGTGGAAGCTGCAGAGGGAGAGTATACTCCTGCCTAGTTTTTGTATTATGTCTTAAGATATGGGAAGGGAGCATGCTGCTTAGTGGCTGCTGTTTCCCTCCCCCCCCAGCGCTCAGGCCATCCCCACCACCCTTTGTGTTACATAGTGGCCGTGTTGTGTTAGAGGTATGGAGGGGTAGGAAGCAGGTAAGCTCTGAGGAGGTGTTACATGCCGTTATTTCCCCCCTCTGTACTGCTGTCCCAATGCAATTTTGTTCCCTATCCACAACCATGGGAGAGTGATAAGGCCCATCAATAATAAATTGCCAGTACGTGTTTGGTAGTTGATGAGAGAAGAGTGAATGTGGTACCTGGCTAACCCACTGGTCAGCATTTGTTGCATCTCCTTTACTCTGCCTAATCCACAGAGCATGTTGGAGACCAGCTACAGTGCCTGGCACCCGAGGTCAAGCTGTAGCGACCTCTGCTTTTGGCACTGGAGGTCCTTCATTCAGTCCATACTGTGTTGGCCAATTGTTGCCCATGACACATATGCAGGCTTTGTTTGTTAAGCTGACACACAGGCTGGCTAATAAACTTCGGAATGGACTGGTTGCAGGACGAAACACAGGGTTACAGTCCAGACAGTGGCTGCTGTCAAGATGCATTAAGTCTATGGCCCAACAACCTTGACAGCATCTTTTCAAATTGCTTGTTCTTGTTAAAATGCATAATTCTGTTAGGAGTGAATAGAGCTGTGCAAATAACTGACTTCGTGGTAGGTAGGTCAAGTGAAAAATCAAATGAATTTGGGGTTGACCGAGAAGCTTTGTTCAATCCAATATGTTTAGTTTTTGTTTTAACTTTTTTTAAAATTTAAAATTGATCTAGAATTTGACACAGACTTATGAAATGTCTCAATTTTGTTCTAACACCCCCGGTAACAATTTGGCAAATTTGCCACAAATTAGCAAATATTTCCATCCACCTGAATTGGTATTTTTCAATGAAAAATATCTGCCTGACAAGTGTTGCCCAGTTCTACTTCTGAATTTCTGAAAAGATAGGGTTTTAATTTTGATTGCCGTTTGTTTTTATAGGACATTCTCTAGTGTTTTGTTGCTTGAAACATACTATTTATTTTCCTGGGGAAGGTGCCTATATAGTCTATTTGCATAAACCTGCTAAATTTTCACTTTCCCACACTTCTGCAACTATGTAATAAGGGGATATGGTAGGTGTTTATCAATCTTATTTCCTTTTATAAGTACCTAGAATTGCCCCTCCACCTCCCTGAGTAAATTTTGAGGAATGGCATTACCCATCTGTTGCTCCTTTAAATTGCAGGGTCATATCAAAAGACGATAGTATACTGTAGTCTCTTGGTAAGATGGGAGGCCCGCATGCTTTCTGGACTTAGATCAATGCTAAATCTCAGGATTTAAAAATATTGCAAGTGAAAAGTGTGCATGTGACTCATACAGACCAACTCCATATCCCTTTCATTCTAAGGAGAATATGAAGATCACAGACATTCATTCCTCAGATGTCTGTTCCTCCCAAGAGGTAGACACATCTAAGGTTTCAGTTCGAAGTATTTAATCATAAATGTCAGTCCCTATTGTCAGATACACCATGAAATCTAACATCTGACTGCTAAATGTCACTAGTTAATAGACTATGTAGAAATAAGTAAATGGTAATGGACCAATTTTCCTCTGTAAAAGAAAAGAAATTCACTGAAGGCTAAAATTTAGTTGTGTGTGTGTCCAGGTGCTCCACTGATTGCAATCTGTAGCAAGTGGTCCTCTTTGTAGAAAGGATATGCCTCATTTTAGACCTAAACACCCATACATTTCATGAATCTGGTGCTGTAAATTGTTTCTCACAAATGTAGAATCATGGAACAATCTGCTAAAGAAATGGATTATATGTAGTGTTTATAATTTTTGCAATGTTTTCTTGCTGTTTGCTTTGGGTTCTTATCTCCTTTGCCCCTCAGCAGGTAGAAAATTATGCTTTTGGGTCAGCGAGGCTGAATGATGAAAACTTACATTCATCTTCTAATTTTTAAAGCAAGTGCACATTAAAATGTATAAGCATCACAGTTTCCCTGTGTTTATACAAGATTAATATTTTAAAAAGGACATTTGATACATAAGTGCTAAAAATTATTTAAATCTGGCCCATGCTGCAGAGATCAGAGCATTGTGATAAACTGGAGAATTAACAGGAGTACTTGTGGCACCTTAAAGACTAACAAATTTATTTGAGCATAAGCTTTCGTGGGCTACAGCCCATTTCATCGGATGCATATTAATAAAATCCCATTAGGGAATGCTCTTCAATTTTGAATGACTAAAAGGTTTTTCTGAGAGAGAATTTTGCCCACACTTTTCATGTCTTCAGTCACCCCCTAAAACAATTAAATATTATGCTGTGGCTGCTGAGAGATCTCCATATTGCTCATAATGCAGGGTAACCTATCGATTCTAAGCATATGTAACCCACTGGTGAGTGTGTGTGTTACAGGTCCCTCTCTGTGTCTGAGCTGCAGAGGATATGGCTCTTTTGCTCAAGCTGTAGCAGCTCATGCTTTGAGCACTGGTGATCCCTGATATGTCAGCCAAGATGGCTATATTCAGGCCCTGATTCTCTAATCTGTTCCATTTGGGCAGACCCCTGCAGCTGTGAGGAGTCTCATTGGCCTCAGTGGAACTCTGCTTGGGAGTACAGTCCTGCCTGGGCAGATCCAGAAATGGGACTGGGCCCTTCATGTACAATTTTACACTTTTATTGAAACCTTTGGTCGTCTTCCTATATAAAAGGACACAGACCATGGCTGCCCTTTCACGATGCTCTAGAATAGAGTTTAGTACTGTTACTGCAATATCATCCATGAATTCTAAATGGGAGGCTCTTAGTCAGAAATAACGCCTCATCTCACAAATATTTTTCCTGCGTGGCCTTTTGGATGCCTAAAAGCCTGTGCAACGTGACATGAATTACAATTGTGCCTGACTCGTTCTTAACTTTTAGAGGCCTTCATCTCTCCACAATAGCCCTTTGAAGCACGCCTGACATGAAAGCATAATAAAGGAATTAATATACCAGGCCCACCAAATACTTCTCATGTATGTTGCTTTTAAAAATTGTGATTGGCAGAGGATGAAGTGGAAGCAGTGCCAGCTTCTTACAGCCGGAAGTTCCTCTCTGATGAATTAGATAAATATGAAAAACGGTGCGTGCGTGTGTATATGTTTGCAGCTTAAAACTCTTTCTGGGTTTCAGCTGGAACATATTTGATCAAACAATGCAAAATTAGCTTTTTTAAGTATTTTGTTGAACTTTTCTTAATTATTTCATTATAATGGTAAGGAACAAGGTGGAAGAATCAGTCTGCTCAATTATTACATCTAAATGCAGAGAAATTAGTCAGTCTCTCTCTTCTCCCAGGAGGATTAATCTTCCTGTGCTCTATTTCCAATGTCTACTAGAAAAAATGAAAGGCTTATCATCTAGCAAACATATGGTATTAATCGCACAGGTCTGGCATATTTGTGGATTTATAGGCAGAGAGTGGACTCTTACTTAGCTGGTCTTTTGTCGCACAAAAATAGACTTTCATTTATTTTTAACCACTTCATCTTGGTTTTGTAGTTGGAAACCCTGAGCCACAAATGTTGATGGCTCCAAGAACTGGTAATGAGATAGTGTTTTGCTGACTGCTGGAGGCCGTTCCCTGCATGTAGGCCTGAAGGGGGTGTGGTCTAGTGGATGTAGCACTGGACAGATATGCAGAAGGTGGGTTCTCTTTCTGGCTCTGCCACCAGCCTGTTGGGTGATCTTGGGCAAGTCACTTTTCTTCTTTGTGCCTCAGTTTCCCTCCCACTGTTTGTGTTGTCTGTTTAGATTGTAAGCTCTCTGGGGCAGGTCTTTAGCTCAGTGTGACTCTGATGGCACTACTACAATACAAAGAATTCAAAAAGAGCAATAAATGGGCCAGTCTGGGGAGACCTGCACTGCACCTTCTGTGGATGACCAGAGGACATGGGTCCTCCAGGGCTCTCACCTGTATAAATGAGGTCAGCATCAGTTCTTTGGGAGTCCATTTGTATGGCACATAGAAAAACATTAAATTGCTTTTATATCATGCTAGTGTGATGTCCAGCCCTTCTCACTCAATCACCACGGAGTCCTGAAGGAACCTGAGGCACCAGTTCAGTGAGAAGCTTAAATTCGTGTGAAACTTAAGCATGTGCATATCCAGTGGTGCAAGTGGAATCCATTTCTTATTGGTATGCTGCCCCCCCCCGCCCTTCCCCCACCGGGGCCATGTGACCTCCTCACGTGACCCTCCGTGTGAGTCCTCCCCACCCCAGCCCAGGACCCTCATGCTCTCCTCGCGTCCCCTCCCCATGATCCACTCCCCTTACCGGGAGCTGGGCTCCATCTGTCCTCCTCCTGGTGCGGCTGCTGTACTATCCCAGCCCTTCTACGCCTGGTCTCCTCCTGTACAGCAACCAACTGCACCAGAGAACAGGGCTAGGGGTGATACAGCTGCGAGCATGGGGCCGCCTGGTGGCCCCACGTTCTGCTCCTTTCCCTGCTGCAGTTCCCAGGAGAGCCCTGAACCTATGTGCTTAAAGGTACAGATGTTCCTAAGTACCTTGCTGAAGCAGGGCCTTCTAGCAGCATTTACTTCAGAACTGTGGCTAATTGTTTTGGTGTAGCACCTGGAGGCTTAGGTCCAAGTCCCTTTGTGCACATGGAATACAGGGAGGCACAGTACATGGGTGCTGGGGCCCAGTGTCACCTGTATAATAATCTTTTTCATATAGGTTCTTATACCGCACTCATCAGTGTAGTATCTGGGCACCTTCCTTTAGCACATTAAGCATGGTGACTAGACACCTGTCACATGTTTGTTCACTCATCCTGTCCTCACAGGAAGAAAAACCAAGAAAACGGGGCGGGGTTTTCATGTCCCAGATGACGCAGGTTGAGAATCGCCATCTTTCTATGATTCGGCACAAATCATTGCCCTTAAATTCAGAATTCTCTTCCCACAAATACTCTGTCGTTTCCATACACTTTCCAGCTAGTCGCCCTTTTCTGTTAGAATATTGACAGAAGGGGATTTGTGGAAGCACCGGGAAAAACTTGTGGCCTTTTCATTTTCAGGGTTCTCCCAGCCCAGTTCGATTAATTTCTTATATCACCAATTACCCTCTGTAATTCATTTTTAATATTATGTTCATTACTGGCTGATCATTAGTTAATATACTGCTGTATTGTATTGCTCTATGTAAATTACATTCAGATATTCAAATTCGAACACCTGCTTTAAGGAGCAGATCCAAGTCCCACTGAAGTCTTTTTATTATTTTGAACTGCGTTTTGGATCAGGCCTTAAAGCTACGTTTTGGTCTTTCAACTGCCAAAATGTACAATTCAAGGTTGGTCGCTTACTGACAGAATTTAAGGGAGCGTTTCAAAATGTCAGAGTTCCTTTTCCAGAGACAAACCGGACTTGCATTTTTTTGTGCTTGCAGGTCACTGAGTGAAGGTCTACCTAAGTACGCGTGCAAAATCAGATGTCGTCACCACTTAACGTTTGTATGTGTCATTACCTAAAAATGTGAGCACCTTTTATGGATGCAGCTTGCATCTATGAGCTGCAGGGTTGGGCCACTCCTTTGCTGAAAGCCCACCGCTTAGTATATAATAAATGCACCAGATAAAACATGAAGCCCAGATAAGGAAGGGCTCTTCTCTTGGGTTACAATGGGGAAATTGGCCTTGAGTTTTGCAAAACAGTGATAACTAGCTAAGGGGGAGTGCTTGTTTCCATCAATTATTTTGCATTATTGGGATTGCATTACTCACGGCAGTTTATTAATTAGTTGCTATTTTATACTTTATCTCAAAAATAAAACAACCCATAAAACTCATTCTGTATCATTCAGTTCCAAAAAAGCATTCCTCAAATTATGGTCCGTTCATGTCCCCTTTGGCTATCCATCTTCTTATCCGTGGCGACAGTAACTGGAGGGCATGGGATGGGCTACTGATGAATCACCTGATTATGTGGCCAAAGAAAACCCTGAGGTAAAACCTCTGTTGGCAGAAAATCCCGATTTATTCTGGTAACTAATTGTTGGTGAAGCCTGCGGTAATGTTAGTTTCTGCTAGATGATGCATTATGGGAGCCAATTAGCCTTTGCTGGGACAAAGTAAGCTTTGATTAAGCAGATTCAGGTGCTCTCATTGCAAGTAACCTGTATTACTCATTGGACGTGCAAGCATATCTGTTGGGTGTAATTATAAAATATTTTATAGGCGTGACCTATTTAAAACAAGGTTTTTGTTCACTACTGTTCCTCAGTTGCTCCCGCAAATGCAGTTGCAATGTCTAATTCAGCAAATGTAAGTGACTGGCCTGAGGAGTTAAAATATCTCCGTAAATATTTTCTGCTTCAGATGCTGAATATAATGAAGCCCACTGTGGTGGGTCTGGAAGCCATTTGAAAAGGCGTTGTGCTCTGTAACAAGTCTTCGGGAGCAGTGGACTGGCAATACCATGATCCAAAGCTTGAATCAGTTGGAGAGTGATCCTGATCTGATAACGAACTGTGCCAATGAATTCTTTCCGTTGCCCTGAGCTTTGGATCAGGCCTGTAGCTCATGACTGTAGCAAGAGAGGTCCTGGGTTCGATTTCTGCTCATGACTGCCATGGAGTCATATACAGGATGTGCATGTTTGGGAGTTTTGCAACATCAGGCCCTGAGGTTGGGGTGGGGAGGGGAGGGGTGTGTTTGTGTGTGTGTGTGTGTGTGTGTGGTTTTTACTACTTCAGTGCTAGGAGCCACTAACCTTTGAATTAGCAATTGGGTAACTCATTAATGAGAGTTTAGGAGCCTAAACCTTTTCCTAGTCTAGGTGACAGCTTAGCATGTCTACAGTGGAATAGTAGCCCCCTGTGTAGCTTAATGTTCAGGAAGAGGCAGATACAAGCAGGACAGAAACGTATCCATTGGGTGATAGAGAGTTTTTGGTGTTGTATGGGATTGGGCAAGCAGGAGTTTCCTGCAGGTGACATTTTCTTTAGCATCTGATGGACTGAGTGATTGTAGGGGTGTCCCAGCTCTTTCTTCCCAACCTCAGCCCCGTGCAACCTTTCAAGTTAACCAGGAATTGATCCATCCTTCAGAGTCCTGTGCAGGGCTCGTTCTAGGGGCAGGTAAGCAGGGTGGTTGCCCTGGCGCCAAATTCCAGGGTCACTGTACCACTTAGCCAATTTTTTTTTCTCAACTGCTCTTGGAGGTGCCAAAAACATCTTTCTGCTCTGGCTGGCAAAATGCCTCTGTCTGCTCCTGATTCTGTGGTGTTGAATCTTCAGCGCAAGGGAGAGTTCATATCATGGGTGTGTGCAGAGACTACAAGCCAGGACACACAGATTTGGTCGAGATCTTTAACTTTGTATTGGGCAAAGGAAAAAAAATAGATTGCCACCTTTCTTCTACACTCTATGATAGATGCATATACAATCCTAAAAATATATAGCACCAAAATTAAGGGACATAAAGAGCATAAATGCTCTCTTAATCATAGCAAATTAGTAGAAAAGGTGTAATTTTAAGCAAATTGTGACTTGTGATTCACAAACTGATTAAGAATGTATATGAAAGCCAGGCACAAATTGTATTTTGAGTCTTGTAACACATTCACTTTCCTTAATCAAATAAGGATGCTGCAGTTATTTATTTGGCATGTTTCATAATGAGCAACTAGGGTACAAAAAACATCACATCTGGTAGGTTTTGAGCTGGCTGACAGTATTGTTTAGTGGGACATGTATAGAAGTTAAGCTGTTACTTATTCATTTAGCTTTCCAGCTAAGTGAACTCCTTATTTTGCGCCAAATTCTGCAAAACTCCCCTTGACTCATTACTATAAATATCTACCATCCTAGCATTTGGTAGGTAAGGTTTTAGCCAAACGACTAGGTCTTTGGTGACAAAACAAGAGCTGAAATATTAATCACTTAGGTTTTGTCATACACACTTTGGGACTCATGAGTTTGCATATTGGAAATTTTGCTTTTTATTTGAGACCAGGCTCCCATTTTGACAAGTGCATGCGCTGATGTGTGCTCACTTCTGTGCACATAATGCCTGATATGTACATCTGTCATAGTCTACGCTGAATTCAATGCTTTGCGAAATAATGGATTTCACCTGGCATAAAGGTTTTAAAGCGAAATAAAGTTTTGCTAAATATAACAGGGTCTTGTAGGTCACTGTCTGTGTTTTAAATGTAACACAACTTGAATCTTTGTGTTGGAACACAAGTAAAGATTCTGGGAAACATTTCCTTATCAGAAGAGAGACTGTCCTTTTGGCTCTGGGCACAAGGCTGTGTGGAGTGCTGTAGTGAAAGAGCTGCAGAAAAGTTTGTTCTTTGTAGTCTCTCTTTTACTACTTCTGTAAATAGCAACCAATGATTAGAGTAGTACAATAACTATTTCTTTGGATAATGTTTGACGGTTTTGGCTCTAAGGCTTAGCTTTTGCACCCACAAGTTTATAGGGGCTGGATGATTGGAAAGAATCTCTTAGCTTCAGTAGAATAAAAGTTTTGTGCCATTGTTTTGGCTCATAGTAGCTTGGATCAGAATCATTCATGTGCAGCTTTGGCATAGAAGGGTGGTGTAACATATATGATGTTATGCACTGAACCGTGGAACACCCAAGTTCTTAGGCGGTTTGAAGATCTGGAAAAGGGCAGATGTCTTGAGAGCCAAGGGCCATTCGTATAATGTATGGATTAACTGGGTTACTTTTACTTGTAACACAGCATAAAACCGGATTAGCTCCTCAAGCCTTGAATGTTGTTGTTGTTCAGTGTTGTATATTTTTAATGGGTAGGTTGTTGTTTTGGTGGACCGCAGGAAAAAACAATGCACTCAAAGAATGCTTCAACTATATTTTGCAGAATCTAGTACTGAACTGCAGACAGAATAAGCTCCCCATATAGAGCCTGTTCGTGAGTCCCTTATTGGTTGAGTAAGTACTCTAAGTCTGCAATTTGTCCCATGTCATTCAATGGGAATGAAGTATTATTCAGTGTGACGGTGGCAGAATCTATCCTGTCATTACTTCGGGGGCAGAAATCTGTTTTAAAGCATTTTCAGTGTTTATGAAATTGATCATCTATGCTTATCACCTTTCACCCTCGTTTGCCCTTAGAGAATCACAGAACTGGAAGGGACCTTGAGAGGTCATCTAGTCCAGTCCCCTGCACTCGTGGCAGGACTAATTATCTAGACCATCCCTGACAGGTGTTTGTCTAACGGGCTCTTAAAAATCTCCAATGATGAAGTTTTTCCTAATGTCCAACCTAAACCTCCCTTGCTGCAATTTATGCCCATTGCTTCTTGTCCTATCCTCAGAGGTTAAGAAAAACAATTTTTCTTCCTCCTTCTTGTAACAACCTTTTATGTGCTTGAAAACTGTTCGCATGTCCCCTCTCAGTCTTCTATTTTCCAGACTAAACAAACCCAATTTTTTCAATCTTCTCTCATAGGTCATAAAAAGAAAAGGAGGACTTGTGGCACCTTAGAGACTAACAAATTTATTTGAGCATAAGCTTTCGTGAGCTACAGCTACAGCTTACTTCTTAGGTCATTTTTTCTAGACCTTCAGTCATTTTTGTTGCTCTTCTCTGGACTCTCTCCAATTTGTCCACATCTTTCCTGAAATGTGGCACCCAGAACTGGACACAGTACTCCAGTTGAGGCCTAATCAGTGCGGAGTAGAGCGGAAGAATTACTACTTGTGTCTTGCTTACAACACTCCTGCTAATACATCCCAGAAGGATGTTTGCTTTTTTTGCAACAGCGTTACAATGTTGACTCTCATTTAGCTTGTGGTCTACTATGACTCTCAGATCCCTTTCCGCAGTACTCCTTCCTAGGCATGTCAATTACGCTTTCCCTCCCGCTCTCATTTTCAGGATGAGAACAGTCTTGGTAAAATTCCTTCCTGGTTATTGACTTGGGGATGTGTATGTCTGCTCATCTCTCTATATGGGGATTTCAAATGTTGTATCCAGGGTCCAAAGACGGATTCAAGTGGACACATATTTTATTCTCTAATTTGCTGAAGAAAAAATAACAGATTCTCTAGCCATCATTGGATGCTACAGGGATCAGGGGAAATTGGTATTCATTTAGAGGTTACAATTAAAATTGCATTGCTTCCTCATCTAAAAGGTCTTAAAAGTAGCATGTTTGTTACACTTTTATGCATGTATATACATAATACAAAGCAGAAAAGAACTATATCATTTTGACGGCATTGATTGTCCTAGAGCTGTTTTTCTTATACACGTTTCTATACCATTTTGAATCTTTAAAAAAAATCCACTCTGACCCATTTGGTGTTTTCTTCTATGCTAGATTAAATGCTAACCTGTCATCTAATTTTTTTTTGGGCTCATGGCAAACTCTTGGAAGTTAAATGGTAAATTCTTGGTAGCTTAGAAATGCAGGATTATTTAAACCTTTCTTGACATTGTTCTGTACTGAAAATATTCTCATCTTTCCATTATGGAAAAATTACTGATCTGCACAGACAATACTTTACCTCCCTGCAACTATATAAGTAATAATTATAACATTTGATCATGCTGGATTTTGGGCATTTTTTGCTTTCAGGAGTCAAATATGAGTCTTCTATGTTGTCAATGTTAGCAGGCTGATGTCCATTTCACTATGCAGCACCCTCTATATATATAATGCTTCCTGATTAATAGGTTTAAAATGCCAGATTCTTTTAGTCAGTATGTGGATAGATGCATCTGGGGATTTTCTTGCATATAGCATTCTGAACAGCCTTACAAAAGTAGCGTATCGCTTCAGGTGAAGAAGGTTCTTGGTTAAATATTGGAAAAGGCCACATAAAGAGAATATGATTTAAGAGTGCCACATACAAAATATGGATTAATTTAATACCCACTTCTAGACAACAGGATCCTAGAGTAGGTCATGGAGTGGTTGTTGTTTTTAAAAAGCCAGCTTTTGATAGTATTGACTATATAATGGTATCTTAGATTGCCACCGTTTTTTCCTCTTTTCTTAAAGACAGATCTGTAGTAATGGCGTGCTAATGTTCGGTAAATGTTGACTTTTTAACGGCTGCCACTGTAGTGTGCCATAAAGTGAAGTTACCTACTTTACTCACTGCCTGTGTGTGTGTGTGGATGTATATGTCTATAGTACAAAAAAAGTCCGTTTGGCAGGTAGCTGTCACGTGAGTGAACTCGGCTCCGGAGGCTCAACCTGCTTTATGAACCAGGAGCTGCTGGGACTGGTGCAGTGCTGATGCTGGTACTTTTGCCTCTAAGGAAGGATGACCAGTTGTTATGGAATTGGGAGCTCATTCTAGCAGTTGCTCGTCTATTTTGTGTGCAAGCAGAAGTATGTTGAAGGAGAAGAACATAAGAACAGACATACTGGATCAGACCAATGGTCCATCTAGCCCAGTATCCTGTCTTCTGACAGTGGCCAATGCCAGATGCTTCAGAAGGAATCAACAGAAAAGGGCAATGTATCAAGTGATACATCCTTGTCATCCAGTCCCAGCTTCTAGCAGTCAGAGGCTTGGGGATTGCAGAGCATGGAGTTGCACCCCTGACCATCTTGGCTAACAGCTATTGATGGACCTGTCCTGCATGAACTCATGTAATTCTTAGTTGAACCCATTTATACTTTCAGCCTTTGCTACATTCCAGGGCAACAAGTTCCATGGGTTGACTGTGTGTTGTGTGAAGAAGTACTTCTTTGTGTGTGTGTGTGTGTGTGTGTGTGTGTTTAATATGCTGTCCATTAATTTCATCATGTTACCTCTAATTCTTGTTGTATGTCAAGTAGTAGAGGTAAATAACACTTCCCTATTCATTTTCTCCACGCCATTCATGACTTTGTAGACCTCTATCCTATGCCCCTTAGCTGTCTCCTCTTTCCTAAGCTGAACAGTCCTAGAAGAATTCAAATGGAGGAAAAAGTAAGTTTTTTTTCAGAAACTGCCTCAATCTGAAAAACATAAGCAGGTGTGAATTAACCCAGTCTCCAGGAGATAAGAGGCTCTTTGACATATGCCCTTTGTCACAGTCCGCAGGGAGAGGGAAAACTCATGCTGTGGTACTTTGCATCTGACACAAAACAAAAATTTGTAGGAAAACCTGGTTGTGTGGTTTACTGAGAAATTATTGTGCCCATTTTTAAAAAATCCCTACTGTAACATTATAGTCCCTGAAACTCTGATACCCCCTGAGACTGAGTGGGCATTCTACAATCCTGTACAGGCAGGAAGACAATGCAGTCATATAGGTAAGATGACTGTGTGCTTGCTGATATTTGTGTTGCTGTAGCTCCTAGAGGTCCCAGGCAGGGATCGAGGCCCCATTATTCTAGGCACACAATACATATAGAGATGGACATAGTCCCTGCCCTCAAAGAGGCTGCTCAAAGCAGATACATCATATAAACATCTGGCAATTGGAAACAGCATTTCTGGCTTCACTAATTATTTGTTGTTGAGGTTTTTGTGTGTGTGTGTGCATGTGCGTGGTGGCGGGGATTAAAAGTGACAATGTGAAATCTCATTAACAAGAATCTAGAGCTGAAGGGAAAGAGAAGCCAGGAATACTAAAAAGAGAGAGAGCCCTCACTGAAAAATGCTGGCCAAGCAGCTGTTCCTGCCTTCTATTTAGTGTGAATGGAAGACATAGCTCTGACTACAGCTGCTACCTAGCATTCTGTAGCAGACTGGGCTGAAGATTACCAGATGGTTAGCTGTGATTAACTTGTCTCCATGGAGCATGGGGGCGGAGAGATGAAATATATTAAATGTGATGAACATGCTAGGTACACAGGTTTTTTTTTTTTATAATGAATGTGCCAGATTTGTTTACATGCTTTTCAAATAAAATATGGTTGCTAGTTTGACTTAAGACAGACATCTTTACTAAATACTGTGTTGCAAAACCTTGCTCTTTTGATTGTAGGTGTGACTAATTGTTTCAAATGCTGTGATACATTATAAAATTGGTTGGCAGAATGTTGATTCTGCAGTGCTGAAATGAATTGCACGGATGGGAGTCAAGTGTCACCTTTCCTTAGGCTAACAGCATCGCCAAGGTTACGTAGAAGTTTAAAATTGAACTTGGAATCCCTGTATTTCTTTAACGGCTATGAAGTAGTAAAAACGGACACCTGGAAGAAAGGAACATAGATTAAAACGTGATGGCCATATACTCCTTGTAGCTTTTACAGCAAAAGATACAGCTGCTTATTACAAATTACAAATTCAAATGTCTGTGTTTTTGCAAAAACGCTCCTCCTTATTCTGCTAGCAAATAGGGTCGTGGTTCCTTGTAGATGTACTCTGAGGAAATGTAGGAAAGAATTGGGGCAGAGCCAAAATACTATTGCACTAATATGGTTTGGCACTGAGCTGGACTTTTGCCAGGAGGGCCCAAGATTGGGGTGAGGGAAGGGAGGTTCAAATGGGGTCACCAGATGTCCTGATGTTATAGGGACAGTCCTGATATTTTCAGGGCTTTGTCTTATGTAGGAGCCTATTATCCCCTTTTTCACACTTGTTATCTGGTCACTCTGAGTACAAAGGTGTTTTAACCACACAGCTCAGGATCTGGATATATGTTTGTCACCTGGGGAAGAGAACCAACAACTTCCATCTTACAGGAAAGAGCTGGAGCTGTTGAAAGACCCCTCTGAAACATACTGGTCTGGATTGTGCCATGGTGAGTAGCTGTCACCCATGCCCTGTAACTCGGGTGCTTTTTACAATGCCTTGCTGCTGTAGCCTCCAGCTGGCAGTGCACCTTGTCTCTTACCAGCCTGGGTTATGCAGCAGGGTGTCCCCAACACACTCCCAGTCCCAGCTCTTCCCCCAGAACAGTAGGTCTTGTACAGCCCAGCCCTCTGCTGGACAGTACAAATAGGTTAAGTCCCTTATTTCTTTAAAGGAATAATATGCACACAACTTGTTACCCCAAATGGAGGTACCCAGACACTTCAACCTGAACACACTGGATTAGATCAAACAGTAAAACAAGTATATTATCTACAAAGTGATTTGAAGCAAGTACAAGCAGTGAGGTGTAAAAGTCAGAAATAGTTGCAAGAAAAAGAAAGATAAAATGCTGACTGGTGCCTAACTTAACAAACTAGATTGGATTCAAAGAAAAGTTTTCTCACCATATGCTGTCAGCAGTCTGACTGACCACTTCTTAGGTTAGGACTCCTTCCCCAGAGTCCAATGGCTGCTTCAGGTGCAATGAATGCAATGGGTGGCGGGGAGAGGGGTGGGGAGCGTGAGTGCCTTAGGGTGTTTTTCCCCTCCTTTTTATAACTTCAGTTCCCCTCTTGAAAAACACTTCCAGCTGAGACCCAGGAGAGAGAGTCTATGTGGAAAGATAGTCTCTGCTGGTTTTTTTCACCTGTTTGAACTTCCTTTGTTTTCCCTTCCTGAATGATGACTCTGTTTACCATTTAAATGCAAATTAAGCAGAGCACATATTCTTTTGTTTAGGACAGAACTATTTGTCAACTTTTGTTTGGACGAGGCTGTAGGGTTTGGAACATGTGGTGTTAACATCCTATAGGGGAATCTTATAACTTCACATACAAAGTTGTCACACATTTTACCAGGACAATACTGATCAGCAAATTGAGTTCTAAAATGATACCTTACAAGGCATATTCCATACAAAAATTATGACAGTAGGGTGTGTCCATTAATGTGAACACACAGGTACATTCTGTCACACCCTCCCCGCAGGAAAGGTATCCCTGTGACTTCTGACCTTGGGCTGAGCAGCCAGGGAGACAGCTACCAGTTAAGGCATACTTACGTCTGAAAATTGGGAACAATGCAATACTACTCTAGGTATCTCATGGCTGCCTATAGTCGCCACCTTCCCTGGGACAATCTCTACAACTCTGATAAGCCCAACCACCTTGAATGTCAGGAGTGAAGCAAAAATATAAACTCTCCCAATCTGCGGGAAACTTCTGATCTGGATTTAAAACTGCCTTCAGACCCTGGGTATTTTTATAAGGCTGGGTAGCTCTTTGTCTAACTTTTTCTGTAAGATGTTTCCATCAGTTATTGGGTTACATTTTAATAAACTCTCAATGCCAGTGGAAGTGCTGGGTTAGTGTTGTGCTGTTAAAAGATTCCACCAGATCGTTCCACAGCATTCAATGAAAATACCTTTATATTGGAAGAGGAATAAAATCTGAATAGCATTTGAGACAGCGGGGTTGATGGGTTTTAAGACAGGATGAGGTTGCTACTGTAGCAATTTAACTACCAACCAGTTATTTAACAGCTAAGGAGTTAAGTGGGAGGAACCTGAATGCTGATAAATAGTTCAGAACTGGATTTAAGGTCTAAGAGGTTCAACCAGTGGCTAAAGTATAGGCAAATAGCGTGAACCAAAAGAAGAATCCGTGGCAACCAGCTACAGAGAGTAAACACAGAGCGCTTTCTAATTAGGACCACATTTTTCTCAATGAAATATAGCGGACCTACAATAATGTGTTGGGATGGCTTAGTGGCTAATCACAGCACATGGGAAAATATGACTTTCTAGAAACTGGTTCAGATCTCAGTAGCTCAGTTCATCCATTTCTCTTCCAAGACAGCTAAACTGAAGACCATTCAGCTTACTATGTAGGGTACTTTGAGCTGGAAAAGCAACCAATGTTCCTGCCTGCTCTCTGGATATTCCCTACTCTGGCCCTTTTCTTAAAGGTAAAAGTTTGCCCTCGTGTGCTGGCTGGATTGTCAGTCCTGTCTATGTTGGGCCTTTTACCTATTTATAGACAAGCATGTCGGCTCTACTTAAATATGGTTCCAGACAGAGTTTTCTAACCTGGCTTTGTCAGCTAGTGTGGATGTGGGGGGGGGGGGGGGAGCCATTGCAATAATGTGTCGGTCCCATCCCCACTGAGGGTAATTAGATTACCTGTTTGATTGTTTGTGATGCTTGAGAGAGAGAGAGAGAGAGTGCTCTGTACAAAGCCCTTAGTTTCACTTCTGCCAGGAGGCCTTGGTCAGGAGAATATTCGAACACCTTATCAAGCTCTCTTCTGTGCACATGGAAGTGGGTTGGTGGCATTGACTAGTAGATAGGACATGAGACTGGAAACACAATACCCAGCTCTGCTGTTGCCCAGATGAGTGACCAAGGGAAGGTCACTTCAACACTCTACCTCTGTTTCCCTTCCCACCCTCTGTCTCATCAGTGTAGACGTTCAGGACGGGAGCTGTCTCTTACCATATGTTTGATTGTAGGCCTGAGACCTGATCAAGCTCTCCCCTGTGTGCATTATACCAGCCTTGGGTGAAACTCGGGGAGTTCACCACTAAAATTGAAAAAAGGAATGTTTTGCTGCTGATAAAGCACCCCCACCTCAGGAGTGTCCCTAACGAGAGTTATAGCCACCCAGGTGGTAAAGTTGCGGGGAAATTAGGGAGGATACAGAAAGAGACTCAACAAATGGTAAGATAAGCTCTGACCAGTGTTTTATGCTGATGATCTGCACAAATAGAGAAGGTCCCAATTAAGTTACAGTTCGGGCATGAACAATAAAATGTAAAGAACTTGGGCAGGAAGGAGGACACATACATGCCAGTGCGTAATTGGTTACATTTTTGGTTATTTAGGAGTGTGGGATCATGTGATAGTTTTAGTAAATTTAAGGAGGGAGCTAGTTTTACCTGTCTAATGTAAATGAAAAACAATGCTCGCTGGGAACCGTTTCTGGACTACAGTTGAACATCAAGCTGCTGGAATTCTGACCCCTCTGCACGACTGGGATGGGCAGAGGCGTCACCGGGAACCCCCAGATGAGTGGATCTTGACTGGCCAGCGGGTGAAATTTGTCTATATGGTGGGAGTGGTGAGCACAAGAGATTGGCTTGGTAGCCGTATTCTGTGTGTGTTGCTAATAAATGGATGTTTAGAGAACAACTTCTGCAGATCCACAGAGCCCTGAGCCCCAAGGGAAAAGGCAGGTACTTAAATTGACCAGGTTTCTTCCGGAGCCCCCTAGGTAAGGATGGGTGCCTTACACCCTGAGGCCTTGGAAGGGAAAGGGTGGGGTGCCTAAATTGATGGGTCACGCCTTGAGCCCTTGGTAAGGTATAGGCGGGGTGCTATAAGTAGGTAACAGTATAGTGCCCAGCACAATGAGACCCAAGTCTCAGTATGGGCTTCTAGCTGCTCCTTTAATACAAATAATAAATCATGCCTGTTGCCTACCTTGGCTCCCATTACTCTCCGCAACGTCCAAGAGGATTAGTGCTAGAAGACAACTGCAGGTAACTAAGAAAAGAAACTGCTAATTCTGAAAATAAATAGCATGCTGAGGCTTCAGAAAAACAGTAGTAAGCTTGAATAATTTAGAAACCTGAAGATAAACATTGTATTTGAGGCAATGTAATGCCTCCAGCTGGGGTTAGTGAGAGCAATTAACTGTGGCTTTTCTCAGAGTTGAACATTTATTTTATAATGTATTTGTATTTATTTGTGAAGTGAATTACAAAAATGTCAAAAGGATTGAATTGTCAATAACTCTAACTCCTCTCTGTATATTGGATTATGAATCAAATTATATGATACAGATTTATGGCCATACTTGCTGTCTCCTAGAAAACATTCCTGTTGCATGTGAGAGGCTAGCGTTTAACATGCAGAGCTTTGGTTAATCTTATACAGTCACGATAAGAGTGCTGACTCGGGCTTGCAACATTTGCAAGGAAATTATTTATTTTGCCCCCCTTTTTTTTTTTTTTAAGTATTAATGTACTGGGTACCACAGACCAGCCAGTGCGGTTGTTGTACAGTAGAGCTAGTTGAATGTTCTCAACATTCAAAAAATACAGGTATCAAAACAGGCTGCAAATTCTTCATTTGTAAGTAAGCTGCAGATGAGAACTCTGCAGTAAGGGCTAATATTAATATTTTGCAGTTCTTGTAGCACCTTCCATCCAAGAAGTTTGAAGCACTTTGCAAACAAAAGAAACTTCACAGAATAGGTCCCTATTATTCCTATTTCACAAATGGGGAAATTGAGGCACAGAGATTTTGATTTACACAGTTAATGTAGGAGAGAGCTGAGAATAAGGCCTATGTCTCCTGACTCCAGCTAAGGTTCCCGATGTGAACTACAGTACAGGTAAATGTTTGGTTACAGATTTTTCTTGTGCTATTGTGATGGCAGTCCCCTAGCATTACCCAAATGCTAGCAACACTTATGTAAGCATTTCAGGGTAATTACGAAACCTTCAAGTTCAAATATAAATGCAAGAGTCTGAGTTTGTGCTGCACTGGTGAGAATGCAGGCGGCTGTTTGAAATCTTACTCAGCCTCTGAACTTTGGGGGCTGCAGTGCATTTCAAGTTTGAGCCAGGCTAGTCGGAATAGAGAATGTAAAGCAAGTTGGATGGTATTTCCCTTATCCCTGACTGTCTGAACTTTCTTTCTCCCTATGATAAGGAGGAACAACTAAGCTTTACTTAGTAGAGTCGAATGAGAGGCATCATTGTGCTTGTGCTCTCTGTTGATGGAAAAATCAATGGTGGAAATCTGTGTTCTGCTCACTCGTGAGCCTGCCTCGTGGTCAAATAGCAAGGGTTTTTAGAAGAAGAATCCTTTGTTCCATCTTTAAAGGGGAAGGAATCCCAGACCATTTTTTCCATCTTCTTTAAACTTAACAATATTTACATGAAGTTAACATTCATTTGAAAGTTGTTGACATTAGAGCTCTGGATTCTCTTTCCATGTGTCTTACACTATCCACGTGGCTTTCAGTCCAGCACAGCATGAACACTGTAAAGAAATCAACAAAACACCTTTTGTCCTCAACATATTTCTCCAGACAGATTTACACTTGCAGGTCCACTACTAGATTGAGTATGAAGACCATGTGAAGCAATAGCTGAAAAATTGAAGGAACAACTAAAAGATGATAAGAAATGACCTGAATGTGGCCAGAGAAACATGAATTGTAACTGAATGCTATTGATGAGCTGTCTGAATATTGCATACAACTTCTGATGATGCTGTCCAAGATTAGAGACTGTACAAAAATTTCCTCCATTTCCTCAGACAAAAAAATAAACCATGGAAGATGAGAACTTCTCAGGTGCAGTAATTCTAAATGTCCTAGGTGTGGCTGTTCAGCACTATTTAAACAATATTGAGAAAGAAATTGCCTAATACAGCCCTACAGCCTATTGTGGAAGTTTAAAAAAATTCTTCCACGGCCAACTGTCAATCAGCCTCTTATTTGGTTGATGGAAGGAGGATTGAGGGCCTAGCATTGCAGTAACACTTGGTAGAATGCTCAGGAAATTGTCTCTCCACATCTGCATCCAATTAGCATAAGAATGTTTAAATTTGCACGAAGCATGAGGAGGACTGATCAAAACATAGCATGTGTTTTACACAAAAGAGACTGCAGTGAGGCACTAAATTTACAAAAGCAACTTGAAGGAAGTTTGAGGGACTTGACAGATTACAGGCTGCTGACACTATTGTCACAATCTCAGTGGAAAATATGGTTTGATCCGCTTAACAGCAAAGAACTATGGAATCACATAAAGATAAAATCAAAAAATGGTTCAGAGAAACTATGTGTGATGGGTTCCCCCCGGGATGCCACTTGGAACTGGGTTCCCACTGAGCTCGCATGAGCCACCAGCCTGGGTTCCCTTTATAGTGTGCTGCTGTGACAGGCTCTCAAGCCTCCTTCCAGCACACACACAGGTAGGGACACACCCAGCTGCAATTTCACACAGATGCTGAGATCAGCACTGCATGGGAAAGCTCAGCTAAAGAACGGTCCAGCACTCAAATGCACAGCCCCTCTGGAGTGCAAACCCAAAATTGTATTGTATTTTGCATGGCACAGAGAACTGTACAGAGTAGGCTCATAAAATTTGTTCCCTCCATTAATGTGGGGGAATAGTCAACTAATTTAAAACAAACAAAAGGAAGTATTTTTTTTCACACAATGCACAGTCAACCTGTAGAACTCCTTGCCAGAGGATGTTGTGAAGGCCAAGACTATAACAGGGTTCAAAAAAGAACTAAATAAATTCATGCAGGATAGGTCCATCAATGGCTATTAGCCAGGATGAACAGGGATGGTGTCCCTAGCCTCTGTTTGCCAGAAGCTGGGAATGGGCAACAGGGGATGGATCGCTTGATGATTACGAATTTTGTTCATTCCCTCTGGGGCACCTGGCATTGGCCACTGTAGGAAGATAGGTTACTGGGCTGGATGGACCTTTGGTCTGACCCAGTAGGGCTGTTCTTGTGTAAGATATGCACAGCTTTTTGCTTCCCAGTTATGAATTCCACAAACTGGTTTTATAGAAAACAAAAGCAAGTTTATTAACTACCAAAGATAGATTTTAAGTGATTATAAGTGTTAGCAAACAGATCAAAGCAGATTACCCAGTAAATAAAACAAAAACGCAATGTAATCTTAAAATACTACAGAAACTGGTACAAGTAGTAATTTCTCACCCTAAATGATGTTTTAGGCAGATGGCAGAGGTTCTTGAAGGCAAGTTTCTCTTACTTGCAGCTTAAAACTCCAGGTATTTCTTTCACAGGCCAGATACCTTCCCAGCCTGGGCTCAGTCGTTCTCCCTCCGTTAGTCTTGGTTTCTTAGATGTTCACAGCAGTCATCCTGGGTGGGGATTCAGTGAAGAATGACCCCTGATTGTGTCCTTCCCCTGCCTTAAATAGATTTTACATAGGGCGGGAACCCTTTGTTTTCCAGGGTGGTTCTCCCCCCCCCCTTACCCCCCGACTCTCAGTAGAAAAATACCTGGTACTGGACTCCATGATAGAGGACCAGTGACTTGATCACATGATCCTGCAATGTCAAAGTAGACATGAGTCAGAGGTTGTTTGTAGTGTCCCAGGAAGATTGGAGATTAGCATCTTCAGAGACCTATTGTTCTCCCTAATGGTCCATTGACTTGTTCCTAGCCTGATTGCATTCTGTCTGGTGGGCATTCCCCAGGTGCAAACACTTCTGTAGTACAGATTTCTTGTCAATATTTCTAACTTTAGATACAACAATGATAGACGCATGCAAATAGGATAAACATATTCAGTAAATCATAACCTATCCAATGATACCTAACATGACCCATCTTGCATCAAATAGATTATGATTATGGCACAATTGTATCCTAATATTACTATGAAAAATATGGGAAGCAGTGTCTCACTATGGAACCTTTCCTTTCCTTTCCTTTCCTTTCCTTTGCCTGCATGCCTGTTCCCAAATATAAAGGGTCGCAAGTTGAGCCCAGAATAGGGAGAGGTTGAAACATGTCTGGGCTAATAATAATAATGGAAGCAGAGTTCGGTGGATGCTTTTAAAAATCCCACTTTAGGTAGTGAATGTTCCCACTTCATAAGTAGCCCCTCAGGTTCCCCACCTTCTTTCATAGTAAACCACCCCTATATAGCATGATTATAATGTTAGTTTTGTAACTGAATGTTCATAAATCAGGTGGTGTGAGTAGCAATTAGTAGAGCCACGACTCTGTCACGATGCTGACAGAAATCATGAATGAGAATAAAATTGGGAAAATCTTGGAAATGGCTGTAAAAAGCCACATTTGATTAGGCCCCTGCAAACTGAGGGGCATTGTAACATGGTGCATGTAACATGGTGCATGCCACTCAGGTTTGGTGCGTCTACACCTCTGCTGTGACCCTGCGCTCCAGATTGCGACACCTTCAGCAGGGAGCTGGGCATGACCCTGTGGGGGAAGGGGGAGTGTGCGGCAGGCTCGCTTTTCAACCTCCTCCCTCCCCCAGGTGACTTTTCCATGCCTTTAATTCCCTCCCAATGTCATGAAATTTACTAAGTTTCTGTGCCAGAATTATACCTTTAGCCTTTAGAGGACACTGTCTTAAGCTGTCCGAATCCATGTAAACGTGGATAGGTTGCTGTACTGATCAGCACAGCTGTTACTTATGTGTCCCGTGTTTGGTTTTAAATCATACAGCAAATCCATGTTAATAAAATGCCACTGAATCTGCTCTTGAAGGGAAGTTTCTGTGAGCGTGGCTTTCATGTCATTTGCTATTGACCATTGTAAATACCAGCAGAAATGAAGAGATTTTTGGCTTGTTTCTTTTGTGTTTTACTCCATCAGATCTAATGTTAAGATGGGCTTGTACAGTGCCTGAGATTTAATTTCTCTTTAATATAACATGCTGTATCGTTTACATTTCAAATCCTGGTCTATATATTACTGAAGCTTAACAAAAATAATTAGCTTGCTCTACGTAGAAAGCAGGTAAATGGGACTGTTTTTATTTACTGAGCTGCATCCTTTGAAAAGACACCAGCATCCAACATTTTTAAAAATATTTTTTGATTTAACTTCACTAGCAGCCTTAAAAATCCATCAGCTCCATGTCATTTTATCACAGGCAGTTCATTGCATGACTTTTTGCTTGCAATGTTTCTGAGCAGAGGTTTTGTTCCCCCGGCCCCATCAGCGGAGTGGAAATGGATTTATGCTGTCTTAGCTCAAGACCCAGTGCAGTACTGAGGATACCAGTTCACCATAAATAGCAGCTGTATGGCAGAATGTCATGTGACTAGGGTGTTCAGAATTCTGAACCCCTAAATTGGTCTCCAAAAGCCTGCGATGAATTCAGCTATTCCAGCAAACCCTGATAAATGGGCATTTCTTAGTAGCAGGGTGTCTTATAAGTAGCAAAACATGTAACTAGTCAGAAAATGGAAATCCAAACTAGCCCCGGTTTATTCATCCTGACTGAATGAAGGTTTGGCTTAAGAAAATAACATTGGGCTTTGTTCATATTCAGAGCTACACCAGTTGAATTTGCTTAAAAAGTTAACGTCATCTGGGGCAAAAAGTGTGGACGCTGTTAGTCTGATTTACCTCCTGTCTTTCAACTATGCGGCAGCTTTTTAAAAGCGCTCAAGTGACTTTGAAGCAAAAAATGCTTTTGACAATTCCGCCCTGTGTTTCTGAGTAGCGAATGCTGATCTCATGGTCCTGCCCGGGCATTTTTCTACGTCAAAATTTAAGCAGAACAAATCAGAAGCTTTGCAGAAAGCAATCAAGTTGTGTGGTGCCAGGCCTTTGTCCTAATGTTAGTAATAATGGTGACTGGATCAATTTAAATTCAAGATTTTTTTTTAATCTATACTGTAAAGGTGGGCCAGAATGGGGGTTTTAGTAGGAACACCCCCTGTTGTTGGGTTTTTAAACTAGGCAGGCGTAGCACAATTCCTGAACGTCTAGCATTTCAACAGAGAATCCTATTGGAGTTACGGTTGGTAAATAACTCCTAGGGCTGCCTTTTGCAGCAAATTATTCAGCATTTTGATCTGTAATGCTCAGAAACATTAATATGTTTTGACATCTCTGCCCTTTACAGTGAAGCTTTGTGAATAGCCAATGCCCTACTAAGATACATCATTTCAGGTCATAGTAGTAATGCTTTCCCCAACCAATACAGTTTAGGCGCAGACTTAGGATGCCTAGACCATTCGAAAACTTAGAGCAGCTTTTTGGCACTGATAGGAATTGCCTTCAGGGAAGGGATCCAGATCACATTGCTTAACCAGTCTGCTCAGTCAATGGTGTTGACTCCAAAGGGACCTATGCATTCAAACTGCTGCCAAGATATCTAAATTAGCAGCCTAAGCAAGAAGGGAAAGGTGTGTTGGATGTAATCTGGCAAACCCCCAGGGAGGCATTTTTAAAAACATCTCTAGGAGTTTGGTGGCCAGCTCTCCCTGAAAGACTGGGGGAGTTAGGCCCTTAACTCCTTTAGCTGACTTTGAAACTTTCGTTGCAGATTCTCTGCTGTGGGCCATCTACTATTGGAGACCTCACCCCTAATCATAGGCCTGTGTTTTTACCCCAGTTACAGTGCTGTGAGATGGCAGCTGATCCAGCCTGTTCTGAGCTCGGACCACACTTTCTTCTTCCAAGCTCTGTAGTCCTTTCTGCAGGCAATATTGCCATTGATATAAAGCTTGGTGTTTTTTATCTCCCCCAGCCCTTTATGTCAAATATCTTCTGCAGTTTTACAATAATGCTTCTGTTTAACATTGCAAAACACGGTATTGTTCAGTATAGTTATATGTAGTGTATGTGGCCTAATTTTCAGACCGGGGTGTGTACCCCATATTTAATCACATCCGTAAAAGTGGGCTGAGAGACGCTGAGCACCCATTGACTTTTTACATGGCTTCAGATGACCAGGCATAGGCACCCAAACTTAAAAATTTCAGCTTTGGGTTTCAAAGCCTGTATGGAATTGCCCCCTGGAGCCCCATTGCTCCACTGTGGATTTGTTCTAGGGCTGCCAGGCTGACTTCGATAGAATGTGAACAACTTGGACTTTGCTAACTACTGGCTACATTAAATCCCAGCTCAGTTCAGTAACAAGATAAAAGAGTCTTTGTTTCCCCATGTGTGCTCTACCCTTAAGGGTAAGCCTACAGCTTCCAGCTGGAAGATACATTGTGGAGACTGGAGATAAAGAGAAACTATAATCACCCAGTTCAAAGACCTCAGTGTTATGAAAACCCTGTGTTTTGAGCTGATTTTTAAGCTTTGTTAGGAGATGTGCGTGTATAATTCTTGCCATACAACACTCTATTGATGTGGGGTACACAAGGCCAGACGTTCAAAATCACAGGGCAACGCAGGCACCAGGTAATGGGCAAGAGGTGTTATTCATCCAGTTGGAAGCATGCACTTGTGCAAACATGCCCAACAGTAGCTTCGTGTACAGTCTGACGTGTATTTTGCAGATGTCATTTGGGTGCATGGTTTAAAAATGTTCCTCAGTGTGTTAAGTCGTTTAAGAATTGCTGGTGTTTTCACGTGTGGAAAAGTGCTTCAGGCCCCTGCTGCACGGATGCAGCTTCTCTTCTTGTGGTGTCCCCTGCAGTAATACAGCATGAAAATCTCATCATACAGGATTAGAGGGTTTAGTTTTGCATTGTATAGTCAGGCTGGTTAAGCTGTGCTCAACTTATCCACTAGCCTGAGTATTTGAAAGCGTTCGTGAGTACCTAGCCTAGGAGTGTGGGATGTTCCACTCACTAGCTATGGATCAAATTAAAAACAAATCTGAAGTAATGGAGCTGAGCAATTGATCTGGATTAATCAGAGTCAACGCTATTAGCCTGATACAACATTAATCTGATTTCAAACTGTTAACATATGAAAGCTGCTTAATTGTCATGTTAGATTGACACAATAACATTGTAATGCTGTTTGATTTAGGGGCATGTTATCACAGTGCTCGGCTTGACATAACACAGCACCAATAAAACACAATATGATTTAGGAGTTGATAGGAATGGGTTACCTAGGGCGGTGGTGGAATCTCCATCCTTAGAGGTTTTTAAGGCCTGGCTTGACAAAGCCCTGGCTGGGATGAGTTAGTTGGGGTTGGTCCTGCTTTGAGCAGGGGGTTGGACTAAATGACCTCCTGAGGTCTCTTCTAACCCTAATCTTCTATAAGTCTATGATCTATATTTGAATTACAGTAGGATCGAGAGGCCCCAGTTGAGATGAAACGCCTGTTTCCTGGTTTTATGCATGTAGCGCAAGCTGAGATGTGAATCTGGAGAAGAAGTTTGCTCTGATCAAATTGTTTAATAATTTATATGCTTAGTATGCACAAAGGCCCCAATCCTGTAACACGTGTTGACATAGCCAAATTCAGGGTGCCAACTCGTCCCTGGCACCAGGGGAGTGGTGTTTGCTGTGGAATCCGCATCTTGCTACAGAATTGGTGCAGCAGTCTCACTTTTCATCACAATAAATGTTTCTAGCCCTTTATGGGTTTGTGTGAGAATCTTCCAAGTGTAAAAGTAGCTTAAGTACGTTCCCGAGTCGGTAGGTAGACTGAAACAAGTGTAACTGCACACTTTTGTCTGAACGCACACACTCAAACCTAATGATAGATTAACTGAAAACATTGATATCTGTATCATTACATTGATATCCGTACCACTGTTACCATTCCGCCAATGCGCGTCTCCTACAATCACAAACCACCATCTATGGCTTTCTGGCTCTCGGAAGCTCTGGTGTTCAGGAACCCGAGCCTCCAGTTACCTGCCCCCTCCCCCCCAAACGTTTTCTACAACGCAGCTAGAATGTATTGCAAATGCCGATAGTGTGTTTCACATTTTGCGCCTGCATAACATCTTCATAATGAAAACAGAGCAAGTTTTTATTGCTTGAACAGATTGAATTACTCATTTCCATATTTAATTCATCAAAAATCCTGAGAAGATTTTATATGTACATGCAGCTATTACAGAAATTTTCAAGGCTCTTGGTGTAGAACTTAGTTTAAGCTTGTCACAGAGGGCTTGGGAAAGTTGGTCAAGGTTGCCCTTCAGAAGGGAAGCATTTCTGTAGGCAATGACCCATAGTTAGGTTATTTGTGGTTTCATATCTGTTTCAGTGATTCACCATCTGTGTGTGAGGTCTGCAAAACTTTCTAGTCTCCATGGGCGTGTCTTCTAAAGTGGTGTGGGCAGAACTGCTCCTGACCTTACCAGTGCCTTTCACCAGCAATGCAGTATTAGCCACAGAAAGAAATTTACTTCCGCTCAAGAGATGAGTGACAAGCCTCCTTTCTTTGAGGCTGACAGGATTTCTATTCAAAGAAAAAAAAACCCTGCTTCTGGGAGGAAAAACATTAGCATATTCCAGTGTCCCAGGTTTGTCCTAGCACAAGCTGTTCTGCAAGATTTCACTCCCTTCAGCAAGGGAACCTAGGGATTATTGACCAGGAAAGAAGTTACAGCCCCAGATAAAATTTTTTATCCATGGCAGCCTAGATCGGAACTGAACAAACAAATAGTTCTGAGCCCCTACAGGGAGCATCTTTCATCTGACAAGACAGAGCCCAGGATACTGAAAAAATGTTTCCTCACTGATCATCTTCAAAATAGTCTCCGTGTGGCTGTCTCTTTAGGCAGTTAGTGCTATGGCAGCATGCCCAGAATTAGTGCTATGGGGCCTCTTTCATATATGACACCCCTTCGTTTTTTCTCCCTGTGCTAGTACAGACTGGAAAATTTTATCTCCTCTGCTACTGCCATCTTTGCAGGTTACCCATGAGGCTAATAATACCTTGTCTTCAGTTGATGATGTGGCTTGGTTTTTAGAAAGGTCACCTGTGGACTAATAGAGAAGAATATCCAAAAGATACTTTTTCTTTTCTGGTCATTGCTTTTCCTGTATTCAGCGATCCCATCTGTTGCTGTTTTGGCTCTTTGTGTTTGAAGCTTGGTTTGTACTGGAAGTAGCAATGACCGCACACACAGTGTAGATTTGAGGACAGTTGGTCACTTAACACCAAATTTTTCTGAAGTGCCCCTTAACTTTGTGGGTGAGGGTGCTATGCCTGGCTTTAGGCACTTAGGACCCAACTTTCACAACTGGGGCTGTAGGTGTTCTGCACCTCTGAAAATCTTCTAAAAGTGGGCACCAAAATGAGGCCCTTTGGAAATCTGAACTGTAACCTCTCTGCCTCAGTTTCCCCTTGTAAAGCAGGGCTAATAATACTTGCCCACCTCACAGGAGGGTTTTGAGGCAAGCCAGATAACAAGTATGGTTGAAGAAAGAGGTTAGTGTGTTAACATCATGGGGGGAGGGCATGCCTTGATAATAACAAAAAATACTTTGAAATAGATGATGAGTGCGTGGGGGAACTTTGGGGACACTAACTCCAGTCAGAACTATGAAACTTGGGCTCTGTTTTCCATTGCGCTTACTTAGAACCTGTGACATAGTGTGTTCCAACAATTAGCTGAGCTTCCTCAGTCCCCTGGCAGGTAACTAAAACAAATGGATTGGTTGTTTTATTCCTTTTATAAATGGTGAAAAATCAGAGTAATGGGGCATGAACAAAAATAAACAGCCAATAAAGTAGCTTTCTGGACACTCAAATAATGAAAAATATTTAAAATAAACCCCAACAATTTCTTAAATTAGATAAGTTTTTTTTATTGCTTGCTATTTGTACGTGTGGCAAATAAGAACCTGACATAATGGCTCCTAAAACTTGATCAATATTATGCAAGAATTTGGTGACACCTGGTGGTAGACTATATAATGCCCTGTAGTAGTTATCTTTCAGAAAAACATGTATACTTTTTGGTTGACCCAGTTTCACGAATGGATCCCTTTGCGTTCACTTCCACAAAATGTATTATTGTTTACTGGTGAGGATAAAATGAAGTAAACAATATTTATGTCAAGGGTTTTGCAGAAGCAAAACCTGGTGTGTTTTGAGAGCTAGGTAATGGTAGGCAGCAGTAACAGAATATTGACTTCTGCATGATTATTTGTAATGTGTGCGTAGGAAAGATTATGTATCTGAGATTGCCCATGCATGTTCCTAGCTGTTTGAATTCAGATGCGTGCTCCAGTTGCTCATTGAGTGTCTTTCCTGTAAAAGAAGACATGTGAGGAAGAATTACAAACTGCTGAGTCTAACCTCAGATATGTAAACACCAGAGGTATGCTGGCTTCGATAAATCACATTTATATTTATCTCAGTGGTGAATTATGAATTCTACTGGGGGAGATATTGGGGTACTAGGTCTCTTAAAAATAATAGCATGCTCATCCACTAATATCTTCTACACTTGTCAGTGCCTAACCCCTCAGGGAGTGTCCTTGTGCCCGAATACAACGGCTCTGTAGCTATGTCTCTGCAAACTGATACCAAAAGCAGTGACAGGGCCCTGAGGTCTCTGATATTTCAATAGGAAGACGTTAATGTCAGATTTTGAAAAAAGCCTGGATCGAATATATGGGAGACTTCCCCCCTCAGACCCCCCCCGGCTATGCTTATGTAGGGTGACCAGATGTCCTGATATTAGGGGCTTTGTCTTAGAGACACAGCTATCCCCCTCCCCCAAAAAAGTGTCCTGATTTTTCACACTTGGTATCTGGTCATCCTAAATAGACATAAGAGGGAGGGGTTTAATAATGAGGCTATAAAAACATAACCTATGCAGAGGTTAGAGCTGAGTGCATAATTTGAAACAAATTACTCACTGGGAGAATGTTTCCAATGTCTCCCCTTTTTCCCCCCAGACCCTCACACACCCTGTTCATGTGAGGCTGCTCACAAACTCCTACACACACAACGGACCCACCCACCCACCAATGAATGGAGAAAACTGGGTTGAAGTACTTTGTGGCAGAACATGAACATTCTGTATTTATCTGTGTGTATTTGATTGTGGACGTACAGACACTTTTATTGGTAAAATTCAGTTGCTCGTATTTTTGTGGGGAGTACACACAAAGAATGGAAAAAAATCTAATTTTGTGCTATTCACACCCGTGTATAGGGCCTGCTGAGGTGTCTGAATGCCTCAAAACTATTGACCGACAATTGGATTCCCCTTACAATCAAGTCTGTTTTTAAGGCACGTATAACCATTCGCGTTCAGCATGCATGCACTGTGATGAAATTCAGCCCTATGTAGATGGGGCCCCATTCTGTCCCACTTGGGTCCACAGGTCTTCCAGTAGGACCTAAGCGGGATTTAAATGGTCCATAGGCTTTATGGTAGTCCACTGTCCAGAGATGAAATTCACCCGATCAGACTCTGATGTGTAAAGTGGATTGATCTATATTGCACATGCACGGCGTAGCTGCATTATGCTAATGAGACTAGCACACGGTAGTTAAGAATATTCAATGTGAAAATCGTGTCTATAAACATTTTGTATTTATGTAAAAAAACATGCAAAAGCAAATGTTTGTATAATGAATATTTACTGCCTTATGTAACCTTTTTAAGATGCTTACATTTTCCAGCCACAAAGGAAAGAAAATTGGGAAGGGAGTGGGGAGTCTACAGATGTTTGTAGCTGCCTGGAGGTGAAAAGAGACAGTCAAGAAGAGTAGGCCTTGAATTTGAGTTGTCTTAGCCCTGGTCTACACTAGGGGGGGATCGATCTAAGTTACGCAACTTCAGCTACGTGAATAACTTCAGCTGAAGTCGACTTCAGCTACGTGAATAACGTAGCTGAAGTCGACGTACTTAGACCTACTCACCGCGGTGTCTTCACTACGGTGGGTCAACTGGTGCCGCTCCCCCGTCGACTCCGACTGCACCTCTCGCGGCGCTGGAGTACAGGAATCGACGGCAGAGCACTCGGGGCTCGATTTATCGCCTCTAGACTAGACGCGATAAATCGATCCCCGCTGGATCGATCGCTGCCCGCCCATCCGGCGGGTAGTGAAGACATACCCTTAGTATTCATATGCCGATAAAAAGTGTCCTGGGGATTTTTATGCTGTCAGTAATCAAGCCCACCCTGCTTGTACAGAATCTTTTTTTAAAGGCCAATACAATCGCCACAATTCATGCCTATCTGCAGAATATTTTTGCTCTCCTACTGAACAGCCAGATGAGGACAGTTTTTTAGCACTTTTGAACAGGCCTGTTGAAAAACAAGTTGCCCAATCAACGATTCATCCCAATATAAACAATTCCTGTCCATCCACTATCCCAGAGCTGCCCATAGAGCTCGGGGGAAGGTTAGTGAGATGATTCTTTGGGACAACCCCCAACTTTAACTGACTCAGTTGATGCTAAAAGTGTTTGTTGAGGGAGGGGACTCAGAAGGGGAACGCTGAGCTAACCCCTCATTTTGTTCATGGTTTCTTAGGTATGAAGGTTATATTTCCACACTGCACACTTCAACAGCATTAAAGTGCTGAACTCAGGTAGTGCATTTTTTCGTGAAATACACGAGGGTCGCTGTTAAAATTCTGACCATGTGCCTTGTTTCAGTATGAACTGGTTTTTAATGGAATGCAGATGGAAATGGCAACAGTACATTTCAACTGCATTGGAGATGGGCTGACATTCCCATTCCCCTTTCTTAAAATGCCGGTAACTTACGAGTAAAAGTGACTCTTTGTTGCCAGTGTCCCACTAATCTCCTAAAATGGTAATGTCCATGACACGCATGGTCAATGTAAGTGACAACAGAATGTAGACATCATTGGATTAGATTGTAAGCGCTTCAGCACAAGTCTCTTCCTGCACTTTTGCAGCACCTAGCGTAAGGAGGCCCTGATCCTGATAGGTGCCTGCAAGCCTTGCCACAATACAAATAATAACAACAATAATGACCAATAATGCCCATTTGTAAGGCCTCTTGCTCCGCTCCTGTACGTGGTGGGGAGAAATCCAAAGTGTGGCAGACACAGCCATGAACAGGTGGAAGGGAGCAAGCAGTGTCTTCTCATCACTCCAAATCCTTTGATTTTGGGGCTCTGTGGCTCTGGGGAAGCATAGGGCCAGAACTGGGGAGCAGCAGCTCTTGGTGGCAGGCTTTTCTTGGTAATGGGTTATTTCTTCTCGGAAATTTCCCAGGTCACTACTGCCGCTTGGGAGCAGGCTGGGGCAGGCATGCACTAGCAGCCGAGGGCTGCACAACTCCTAAGGGAATCAGGCATCTGCACATACTAGCCATTCGGAGTCTGAAACTTGCTGTCTACACTTTTCAGTTAATATTTGCTGTTTCCACCATTGCTCCTGCTGGTAAACTGATTAATTGAGATACGCACCCAAAGTGAGTACGAAAAGGGTGTTGGGGAGTTTTCTGCCAAGTTCCGGTGGAGGGGAGGACTGCTTGCAGCATGCTTTTATGGCGTGGCTGCTCTCTGACACGGAGAGTGTGTTTAGCAATTTTTTCAATTGCCCCCCTCCATTCCCCAAGAGCTGTAGGTTCCGATCCCGGCCCTGCAGTGGGCAGATAAACTTACAGTGAATGATGGATTATGTTTATCTGCTCATAAACTGAGTTACTAGCCACATTAAAAAGTATATGCATTCTCTATGCTGGACTGCACATACCAACAGATCATCGTATATTACCTGAAAATAACTGAGCTATCAGTATTATCTGTGCAACATCTCTTTAAAGCGATTGCAAACTGCTAAGAGCATGTTCTAACCTGCGGTATAGACATCCATCATGCAAAGCCTACTGTTGTCCATAACTGTAGATTTGAAAGATATATAGAAAATATTACAAATCTGAGCCCTGAATCAGTCTCCAAGGACCAGAACTTCAAATATTTGGCACCCAGAAAACAGGGCCACATTTTTAAAGCATTCAGCTTCCATTGTAACAATGTGCTGGACTTTTTTGAAAATCTATCCATTTTTGGGGGGGGGGGGGAGGAGGAGGAAGGGCTAAGTGGAAGCTGAGATCTCAGCAAACTCTGCACTTCTAAGGAACTGGATGGGTATCGGTGCTAGGATGTGGAGTTTGGATATGTAATATTTATTCTGTAGTGTCTCTTAAGTAATAGTGAGATTTGTTTAGTCAGACAGAGGACATTATTCTTAGTGCTTGGGAATAACAAATGCACAGTTTAATTTGTTACAGATGTCTGTAATGGAGAATCAGGACCCTGGAAAGCTTCCAAAGAAAGAAACCTTCGCTTCTGAAAACCATGTGCTTTAGGCTGGTGCTGAAATCAGCTGAGTCATAATTGCATACTTTGCCATGATGTAGATGGATCCAAACTCAAAGTCTTAATTTGAGGGGTGTTTTGCAGATGTCGGCCATTAGGAGGTTTATCTGTTTCTCTGACATTCTGTTTGCTCTGGCTTCATTTGCAGTCACTTTAAACAGTGAAGGAACATATGAATAATGTAAGTCTCAGTTTGGAATGTTTTTTTTTCCTCAATAAGTTTGATGTCATCAGTGGGATGAATTGACTGCATTGCAAATGTGAGCCTCTTATCATAAAAGAGCTGACCGAGGATGTAACCAAAGCAGCATTTGTTTGCATCAATCAGTGAATAAAACCCCACTTACAATGAACTTGAATATGGGGAAACTCAACGTGGTGTGAAGTGAAATGCCCCCATTACAAAATCAGATTGCTGTCCTCTTCACTTACCAGACAGTAGCATCTGAGAACCTCTGGTTTTCCCTATACGCAGGCTAGGAGATACTCCTGCAGACTGTGAAGTAATGTTGATGTTTTAATGGCTTTTAATACAGTGTAAAAAGACCCCACTTTCTTTCAATGCATTGCAAGGTGCATGTTGCAAATGATGCTTATAGTGAAGATGTCTCTGAAAAATGGGCTTTGCTATTGGACAAATCTCATTCTGTGTACCAACGTCATAGCCCAATGGGTATATTGAAGGTGTGAAGAAGGGAGGAAACTCCCCACATTTGCTGCATTTTCCTATTGCAGCACCCATGAGAGAGAGCCATCAATTCTTCCCCCTTGTCTCGCTCATCTATTCCCCAAGCTCCCCACCAAGCTACATTAAAGGAACAGACTGGGAAGAAAAAAACTTTAAAACAAAGCGCTTGTAAAGGAACAGACACGTCTTTTGAAGAGCAGTGGAGCTAACTTTCCCTGTAACTCTTCCCAAAAGTTTCTCTGTGCTGGTAAATTAGCATGGCCAAAATGGATAAGCCATTCTGAGCAGTTTCATGTTGCATCACTGAGTGTTGATAACAAGTAAATCTCCTACTTGGGATGTAACCCTTTCAGCACTGGGATTTTCTCTGTCCAGCATCTAGCACAATGGGACCCCGATCTCATTGGGAGCCAATGGGTGCAAACGTAATACTAATACACCACGAGAGATGAGGCCTTACTGCACATCCAGGAGCGTATGTGAGACTTTGAGGAATCTCAGCAACTCAAACAGAATATTAGTATAATGAGGCTCAACATGAAAATCTCAAGGAATACAAGGAAGAGAGCCTGATCTACTCTGACAGAAGACGATTGGTACAGGTAACTTTAAACAAAAAAACCCCCCCTGTGCTGAGGTGATAACCTACTCCAATATTCCACAGGACTGTGTATCATATGTTTGGAGTGTTCCCACAGAAGCTTAAGTCTTAATTTTGTGCTTTTAGAAAATGAATTAGGGAAGAGAAATGTAGTGGAGACCTTGTGTCCAACCAAAGCAGCCCAGATTTGGAATATTAAATGTTCTCAATGTAATGCTCATGAACAGGTGACTGGCCAAGTATAACTTGCTGGACTCATTCTGCCAGTAATTTAGAATGGTGAGTATATTGGAGAAGGTCACAGTCCTGTTTGTGAACAGAAAGACTTGAAATTTGTTGGTCGAATTGATTGTTTACCCAAATCAGTTGCTGGACATATAGAATAATTCATGATAGACAATAATGGGTTGATCCGTTATGAAAATGTGATGAGTGTCTCAGCCCTTCCCCGTGGTGGCCTGCGGGAGGACACATACGGTGGATGGAGGATTGGTGAATAGCCTTGTTTTATATATCAGAGAAGAAATATATGAAGGTAAGAAACTTTCCAATAGCTTTGCTCTCTATCTTTTTGCTCTGCTTACAGTCAGCTCTGCTGGAGGTGTCTGTCCATGCCAAAACCCTCCTGGTCCTAAGCAATGACTGGATGGAGGTGCTTTAAGCAGGGCTTAAATTCCCTCTCTTCTGTATATAGCCATCGCTGCATCATGCCACACACATGGTCAGACTTCTCGGAGGTCATCAGATATCTCTATTTTATATACTCTGGCAGCGAGGTGCTTATAAGCCGCTCTCAGACACTGAGGCTGGAATTTTCAGAAGGGCTCTGCGGCCCTACTTGCTCTTTCTAAAGAATTCAGCACTCAGCAGCTTCCAAAATTGGGCTGCCTTTTAGGTGCCTAAATGGCAGCTGAGTTCTTCTGAAAATCAGGCCCTAGGTGTAGGGGCCGAGCACCTGTGACAGTCTAATCCTGAGCATGTTAAGTCTGCAACCCCCCCTTTCAGTGAGGCTGTCCCAAACAGCAGGGAACACATCACAACATCAGCGAGGTCACTAAGCCAAGCCAGATTTTATTTTTTCATTATGAAGTGCAAGAATTAAGTGAAGAATAATACACAACATGGAGAGTATATGAAAGCACGGGCTGTTCTCCAGTTTTCATTGACATTCTAAGTACACTCCAGATTCACTGCCGATCAGCTCCTTCCCCCTCCTTCCCGGCACCTCCCACCTGCTGCTATCAGCTGTTCCGCAGCGTGCTGGGGGGGAGGGGGAGGAGTGGGGGCAGGAAGAGGTGGGGGAGGGGGTGGGAAGATGCAGGGTGGGATGGGGATTTGGGGGGAGGGGTGGATTGGGGGCGGGGCCTGGGAAGGAGCGGGGGTGGGAAGAAGGGGCTTGAGGGATGGAGCGGAGTGGGGGTGAAGCCTGGGACAGAGTGGGGGTCGAGCATCCCCTGGGAACAGATGAAGTCGGTGCCTATGGTCTCTCGTGTTGTCTTTTACCAAGTGTTCTGAGTTGCTTTGCTCTTATGTTGAATTCCCAGTGGCTTAAAGCCAGCACTGAAGAAAGTGTCTCAAACTGAACTGTAGCTTGGGGTACAGCTGTCTTTAAAATGTGGATTTCTTATTCAAATACCCAATTTTTTTGGTCAAAATCCTAAATATTTTGATTTGGAAGTGCTGCTGCAGTGCTCCCTGGGATGTCTCCAGCTGTCATTCTCGACAGGCCAGTATCTCTGGTTGGTTGGACTGTATCTCTCTTGGAGAGAGGGAGTGGCACATGGCAGGAGATATAGTCTGGCCAAGGAGCTCTCCCATTGAGGAAAATGGCAGCATGAAGCACCGCAATCAAACTAGTTTGGGTTTTGCCCAAACCGGTTTGTTTTGAGCATTTTCAGTTTTTTGTGTTTTAAAAAAATTCTGCAGAAAGTTCATTCCAGGAAAATCCCAAATTGATGTTTCTAAAAAAGGACATTTGATGGAAAACTTTAATCCAGCCCTACTCTGAAGATTTATTTTAACTTCTCTGGCTGCAGTATCATTTTTGTCCCTTACACCTAAGCACATCCCATGTTGAATGTAATGTTGTGAATTTTGTACGTTTACATTGAGTTTGGCTCCTTTGCGGTGAAGGCTACAAAAAAAACTCCATGAGTGTTCGGTTGCTGGTGTGCAGAGTCCACCGTCTACTATGGAGACCAATATTGTCTCATTGTTTGTTTCCGTGTACTCCCTCATCTGTCTGTATCCATCTTTTGTCTCATACTTAAATTGTAAGCTCTTTGGGACCTTTTTGTTCTTTGTTTGTACAGTGCCTAGCACAGTAGAATCCTGGTCCATGACTGGGCTCCTTCACACTACAATAACACAAATAATAATCTACCTTCACTTCATTGCACTCTGGCACTGTAACTCTTCCAAAAAAAATCTAGATTGAATGACTTTCAAAAGTAACTGCCGTGTGTTTTAATCGGTTGTGGCGAAATTTTTTTTTTTTTTCATTTTAAAGTTGCAGTTTCCCCACATTCCAGCAGAGGTCATGGATGCCTTTCGGATGCAGTGTATGCAGGTATCTTCACATTTTCGGAATCAGAAATGTTGTTGTATGCCATACGTGCAGCTATTAACTCCTGGCTTACCAGAAAAACACTCAAAACACGATTTTCGGAGCCTCTAAAACCATTTTATGGTAAGAGCCGCATAAAATGTGTGTTGTACTAACAGCATTTGACTGGTGGGCTATCAAAGTGGCACCTTGGGGAGGTCTACCCCAAAATCCAGCTGACATTAACAGGACACTTGCAATTTCCCACTTGATGCTTTGAAAATTCCCCTATGAGCTTCAGAGAATGATAAACTACAATAATGTGGCCAATTCACGTAGTTTCTGGCATTTACTGTGTATGTATTCATGTGGTCTTGTTAGCTATTGTAGGTACTCTTGTCAAAACTGGGGTAGTTTTAATCTTGATTTTTTTTAAAGCCAATGCACATGATGTATTTCCTTACAACCTGACTTATAATTAATGAAAGATTTCTGGTGTCTGTTGTTGTTTTCTTGACCTCCATTTAGAGAAGTACAAGGCCAACCAAGGAGTTGCTTGATTCTGTCCATCAAATCCTCAGTAGTTTTCTCTGCTTTCCTGTGGTTCATGAGGTTTGCTTGCAGGCCAAGACTGAAAACATTTGTTTCCATTTAGTTTATTTTAATATTACATTATGAAGCATGTAGGATTTTCACTTAAAAATAGAGGTCTGCTTGGCCTAATTATTAGACCTGACCCACCCAGACCCAAGCTTGAGAGGAATTTCCAACCCAACCCTGACCTGAGTCAGCACTGCCATCTCCTGCCCATGGGGTTGGCATTGCAGCGACTGCGAGCATCAGTGGCTGTGTGCCCTGTTTCTGGTCGCTACCGCCCCCTGCTGTGCTGTGTGTGCTCCAGGGTGGAGGGGTTGCAACTCACCTCAGTGTGCGCGCGCACACAGCACAGAGGTGGCAGCAGCTGGCAGGAGCAGGGCATACAGTCTTAGTGCCAGCCCCAAGGACAGGAGGAGAGCCGGCCCAAGCCCGAGTGGATCTGGTTGTTTTCCTATCCTACCCCACCCAGACTTGACACTTGTAATCGGGTCCCATCAGGTTTGGGTTGAAGTCCTCTACATATAGAGGGTTTTAAACATTTCTCCATAGTGTGCCAGATGTCATTAGGCTTGGAAGGATTAGATTATCAGTAAATGTTTGATTTCACTGGATACACACAAATCAACACAAGTATTTCCACTGATAATCAAAATGTACTGATAGGCAAAGTAAGAAAAATGCTACGTGTACATATTGGAGTTTGATTTAAGGATATTTACTTTGTGTATTTTGACATGTGATGCTGAGCATTTGTGTTAACAGTTATAAAGTTTTAACTTTTTGAATCTCAGCATCTATTGTCATTAAAAGATTGTCTGCCCCACCAGAACGGGGGGGGGGGGGGGGGGAAATGCTCTAAAATAAACTGATATCCATTGAAATTATATTGTAAAAAAATCAAATTCTGCCAAGTCTGGACATAATTAACAATACACCATGTACACGTATAGTACATTTTAACTTTCAATTAAAACCATAACTACTTAACAACACAACTGCAACGGTTACTGCCATTCTTTGGTATAGGAGTTTGCAGATGATACAGAAAAGGAACGCTCGACTTTCACAGCACAAACGTGAGACATTGCTGTAACTTGATCTATAATAGCAGTGCTGCCAATTCCTCTGTAATCCTTGAATGCAAAAAAATAGTTTCTTGTTCAAAGGAGTTTGCTGAAAAGTTCCCTAACCATCATTCTGGTTTTCCATTCAGGGAGACTGTATGAAATTGCCATTTGGTACTGTAGTTTGCACAAAGCTACAGAGAAATTGCAGTCCGTACCACTCTCCACACCTTTGCAGACCTTGAAAGGAGGTGATGTTTGTTTATCTGTATAGCATCATGGCAACAAATCAGGCAAGATTCACATCAACGTGCATTAGTGGATACCACAACTATTTGAAAGCAGTTTTAAAACTTGCTGGGTTTAATTTTGTCCTCAATCTCTTTGCTGAGCCGTTATCCTTCTGTGGCTCTCTCTCCTGAAGGAAGGATGGTTTTGCAGTTAAGGTACTGAGCTTGCACTTAGGACATCTGGGTACAATTCTTGGGCAAGTAACTACTTCTCTCCTTGCCTCAGTTCCCCTTCTGTAAAATGGGGGACGATAAATCCTCCTTTTCTTCTACGCTTTGTCTTGTCTATTTAGATTGTAAGCTCTTTAGGGCAGGGACTTTCTCTACAGTTGTGAGGAAATACACTCCTGTGTTCACATCCTGCAGGCTATTGTAATGATCTTTGTACAATGTACGCCTTGCAACAAAAGGTAGGTGATAATACTTTTATTGGTCAGAAGTTGGTCTAATATTTCCTCACTCACCTTGTCCCTCTGATATCCTGGGACCGATATGGCAACAACTACACTGCAGAAGATGCCTTGTATCATTTGAAAACTCATCATTTGCTTTTTCGGTATTGTCCTCGTAATGTGTTGCAACACTGTATGTGAAGGAAGTTCAAACAGCTGAGGAGAAAAAAAACCCAGCAGGGAATATCCTTCTACAGAGACTGTCTCCTGGGTCTCCGCCGGAAATTTTTTTTCAAGAGAGGAACAAACTATAAAAAGGAGGGAGAAACCAAGCCGCCCCCTCCCCCCGTTCTCTCCCTGCCCACCTCATTCTCCACACCTGAGAAAACTAAAGGAACCAGCCCTTGGATTCTGGGGGAGGGCTCCTGACCTGAAAGTTTGGCCAGTAATCTGCTGGAGCATGTGGTGATTTTGCTCCGCAACTAAGCTAGTTTCTTAAGTAAATACTAATAAACATTTATCTTTATTTTCTTATGACCATTTATGACTCTTAAGTCTCATTATACTCGCTTAAAATCTACCTTTGTAGTTAAACTTGTTTTACTGTTTTATCTAATCCAATGTGTCTGGGTAACTCTATTTAAGGTAATAAACTGGCATATTATTCCCTTAAAGGAGAGAGCCAGGGTGCAGGCTGCAGCTACCCAGACACGCATCGGTGTGGCTTGCTTGCTGTAAGGCTGTTTGTGAGCAGCCCAGGTGGGAGCTGCTCCAGCAAGGCATTGGGAGGCACCCAAGGTTGTACGGCAGGGGTGACACAGCCCCCCTCTCGTATGGATTGCATCCTGGTATGTCACAACAGTACCTAGCACAATGGAGCCCTGATCTGGGTTTAGGACCCCAAGTGTTGCCAGGATATAAAGCTCCCATTGACTTCATTGGTACAGGATCAAACCCAATGTGTAGGAACCTGAAGCTCCAGCTCAGACATACCCAGCTTTCCATAGACAGGCCGAGTGCTCTCTCCTCCCCTGTGCTGATGTGCCAAAGAGGAGGGGCGGTAGCAGGGAACCGCATCCCCATATTCATGCCGTACGGGAGGATCTTGCTGTAAGTCAAGAAACTGCCTAGCGATTGGTTAATGTCCTCTTGCACAGCATATCCCCAAGATGGGACAAGCTGTGGATTGGATGACAAGTCCGTCCCCTCACCCAGCATGTATACTGTGCCCTATAGCTAGTGCTAAGTGGGGATGGGCTTCGCTGCTGCTCAGAGGAGCAGCAAAGTGGTCTCTACAGCTTGGTCCTCATATGGAAATCTGTCCAGGCCAGCAGGTGTCCTGTTTCCAGTGTTTCTGCTCCTCCTTCCTGCATTGGCCAGAGCAGAGCATAACTGATATTACCACACCACTTAACTGGCTTACGGATCTTTTATCTCTGTTCTGCTCACAGGATTTCTTTCACCAAAAACAGCCCAAGGACTAGACATCACTTGAGGTCTATCTTTAGAGCTTAAATAAAAGTTAATTGGTGCTTAAGTCTCAGGCTAGCTCTCTGCACAGGGGTGAATTTCACCCTTATGGTAACGTTTTCAAAAAACACCTACTTTCCATTCCATTAAAAGTGATGTGGCATGTAGGAACCTAACTCCCATTGGCTTTCACTTGCTCCTATGCCCTTTGGTCACTTTTGAAAATAGGGCTTACGTTCCTAGGTCACTTAGGCACTTTGGAAAATTCTAGCTGTAATTATTTTAAAACTGTTTAACCCCTGAAATAGACTGGTTGAGGTGGTTAAGGATGAGGCTGCAGGGTGTTCCCCAATACCGGGAGGGCCAGGTCTTTGGAGAAGATCCTGCTTTGTTCTATGTTTATAATACCAAGTGAAGAAATGATGATAACATACTGTAACTGCTACTGGAAACTGCTGGAGATGCCTAAATACTAAGCTTAAGATGAGTGAAGCAGACCTAAAAAAATCCACTGATCAAAGAATTCAGGCCAGGCTGAAAGCACCATTTTGTTCCTTCATTGGCCACAGCGTGTCCCATCCGTAATGCTAGACCTAGCCGATGCCATTAGAGAAATGGTTGAAATCCCTCCCTGATAAAATAGGTTGCACACAATTTAATTGTTCAAGCTCTGAGCTAAAGTTTGCGGCGTTGCCGGGGAGAGCGAACACAGCAGCATGTCAAGGAGATACCCTGAGCAACGTGTGATGCGGCTAGTGAAACAAGTTACAGCGTAACCGGTAGTGTGGAAGAGCAGTTAGAGGTAAAAGGTATTCCAGTCTTGAAAGGAGGGTTGAAATGTTCGAAAGTCTCTGAGGGACTGGACAGATGACCTATCGAGGTCCCTTCCAATCCTACATGTCTATGATTTTATGCTGTTGGAATGTGAGATTTCTGGATGAATCTTGCTCGATAAAAAGGACTCTGCCGTTCCATTTATGGAAGACACAGTCGTACGAGTGGTAGAATTACCTCTCCCTTTGAGTGGGTGTAGAGAGCCTTCCTGGCAGAAGTGAAGATTCCTGACCTATGACTGAAACAAAATGTATCCAAAACAGAACTCTATAGGGGAACCTCAAATATGAGAGTTTTTAAAGCTATTTTCCTGTCTGAGCTTTGAGAGTCGTACTTCAAAATGAAAGAACAGAATCTTATTTAAAAAAAAGTCTTTGCTGAACTTGCTGAAGCATCACTACGCTAGTCCAAGCTCAGATTGGTTACAACAACTGAACTTTGCCCTTTCAGGATAACAGCTCTCCAAAGAAAATCAAAGCAGGAACTGGAAGAAATGAGTCAGAGAATTCCCACAGGCTAAATGACTAAAGAATTACTGAGGGTGTTATAGTGCCTGTGGATGGAATCTGAATTCTTCATGTAACAGGCTTTTTATGTGAACTGCTATTTTGTGCTCCAGTTTCCCCCTATCCTGTGCAGTGTTAATGTAGGAACTTGCTGTGCAATGTTAAATAGCCTGAAGCTCTTATACGTGTGTTGAAAATGTTACTCACTGAATATCCTTTTTGGTTCCATTTTATGTTTAAGTAGAAAAACTTCTGCATCTAATTTTAAAGTATCGTGTGTATTGCGAGTCGGCCAATTCTTATCATATGTCTCGTAATTGCTGGTCTATTCTTCCCCCATCACCCAAGACTTGCTGTATGTCGTAATGAAGACATAATATGACACTTGGTTTTTATGTTAACTCCTTTTGTTCATAAAGGGTGAAATTCACCCTTTATGTGCAGAGGGCAGCAAAGGCCTTTGCACCCCTTGTTGTCTAGCAAGATTCATTTAAGTCACTAGGGCTTAAGTGTTGTGTAGACCTGCATCTGAGTGAATTTGACCTACTATTTGGAGTGCAACACTATTAATGCTAGAGATGGCTGAAACCAAACTCTAGAATCAAACTCCTCTGAACTGGGAAGGGGGTGACCTTTGGAATCTGGAACTGTATCAGAATATCGTGAGCAGCTGCTACTTCTATAATGGAGTGGGAGGGTGCGGGTGGGAGGGAATCTGCTACAGGAGCCAAAATATGGATCTGGATTTTTTTCACTTGGGCCCATCTCTTGTGAGCACATCTAGTACTGCTGCTTGATAACTGTGACAGGGAGCAACTCACCACTGCAGTGCCTCCTGCTGGCTGTCCCGGGGATTAGCGCTGCTAGTCTCACTGCCATCACTTCTGCACCCCAGGACCTGCAGTCCACCATCCAGTCACTTCCCCCAGTGGCAACTGCAGCCCATTGTTTGGCCACTTCCTCAGTGGCATGGGCGGGGGGGGCTGCCCACTACTCTAGGTCCCAGCCCAGGAACCCTGGAGATGGCTGCCATTTGCTACGTCCCCTCCGAATCCTCCATTCATTTCCCCGGGCCACTTCCCCACAGCCCCCAGCACCTTCTTTGGCCTTACCTCAGGGCTTCAGCCTGCCAGTTTTAGCAGCTAGCAATGAGCTCTCCCTAGCTTCCCTGGTCCTTGCTGGCAGCACTGTACTGTCCAGGGTGCTGGCACTCCTTCCTCCTGCTAGGAGCCTGAGCTTCCCTCCTCAAGCTCCAGGCACCTACTCAAGCTGCTTTGCCCTGCAGCTCTTCTTATATGGGCCTGCTGGGCCCTGATTGGCTGCCCCTCTCAGCCCTTCTCTGATTGGCTGCCTTGTGCACATCCTCCCTAGGGGCTTCTCTTAACCCCTTAGAGCCCAGTGTGGGGCAGATGCCGCATCACAATAGCCTTCTACTATTATAATATATTATCAAACTTTATGATGTTATAAATTTCTTGTGTGACTGAGTTATGTTCTGAGCCAGTGATTTGTACTTAAAAGCATAATAAGAGCATTTAAAGAAAAGACTAAATGAATGTGAACTATGTGACTGAATGAAATGTTCAGCATTGCCAAGAGTTTTCCATTGTCCTTTTTGCTAAAAACTTTTTTTTTTGTTGGTACAGAAAGGTATACTTTCAGTATCAACTACTCTGAACTATGGTGTAAGTGTCATCCATTCCAAGTGCAATGGCTGGCTCCAAACAGGCCTCAAATTCCCTTGAATTCTCTGATGCACAACACTAAGTTGATGCAACTAAGTTTTATGCTGGAAAGTCATTTCTGGTTCTTACCTGAAAGTCCTTCTTACAACTATAATTATCAGTTGTAAGTGAAACTGACAGCCTGGAAAATTAAAGATCTTTCCTACAGTAAAATATCTTCAGGCAATGGTAGAACTTTGGAGAGCTATGCAAAACCTATCATCTCCAATGAAATCACTTCCTTTGATCTAATGCCTCATTTTAGCTTTCTCTGATATCAAATAAAAAATGAAAATAGGGAAAAAGTTGTAAATGAGAACATGACAAGGCAGTTGCAGGATATTGTGTAACAGTAGAAGCCTAAGAAGTTGGAAACTTTAAAGGTCTTTACTAGACCATGTTTAAAGTCATTGTCTGGCAAAAAACAATCAACAAGCCATTGTAGCTGTTATAAAAGATGTTTGAGATGTGACTTTACCTTTATTTATTAGTTGGAAAACTAAATGTTTGGAAATACCTTCTCATTCTCTATGGAAATGGGGCATTTCATTTGCAGAACATAAAACGAAATATATTGGAAGATCAGGAAGTGCAGGAATGAAAACAGTTCTCTGAAAAGTGACTCTGAAAGTCACTTCTTACATCCTAGACCTGCTCCTTATGCATATTCAGTTATTTCTGTATGCGTTAGTGACTAAAGGACTTTTTTTTCCCCCACTCCTCCTCATTCTTCCTAGCACTAGTCTAGTCTTAACTTCACCCACCAGCACCCTTGGTGTGCCTGGAGACTTCATAGGCATTCAGACAGTTGGTGATTTTAAAGTTGCATTACATACCACCCTGCAACATACTTCAGCACCTAGGCCGTCAGGGTAGTTTAAGAATGAAGTGTCCATCTCAATTTTAAAATGCAAATGTTCAGCTGAGGCTTCTAAACTCTGTGCTCAAAAGTTCCCCATACAAATCTTGCATTTGTGATTTCTAATGGGAATTTGCATGTGAAAAGTAAGTATTTAGGCACATGGCTACCTGATGTGTTCATCCAAGTACCCAAGAGCAGAGTTTTCATGTTCTTTTGGGTTGTGCCTATGAATTGTTGTGTGTTCAAATATGTAGGGCAGTTTGGGACCACCTGAAAACTTGGTATTTAATGCTGTTGGTTTTGTTGGTTTGTTACATTCTTTGTTGTTTAGGCCTTATCTTTGTTAAATTGTTATACACTGAATATTAGCATTATGATTTCTCCTTTGGTTAGAATTAATCTTTGGCAGGTGATAACATATTGGGATTATTTTTACATTTATTACTTACCCACACACCCCTCCATCATCTGAGACTCATTGTTTTCTTAGCCTTGATTTTTTTTTTTTGAGAGCGAGAGAGATTTACTAGCTCCAGTGATGAGATGAGTTCTCTTCTAAATGATCAGATGACTTTCTGGCCTCATGTAACTTTTTATGCATTTTCTCCATCGGCCTGTTACCATGGCCCAACCCCAAGTGACATGTAACCTCAACAGCTGTTACAGCAGTCAGAGTAATCTACCAGCTGGTAAAATAAATGAATCTAATCTCAGTGCAGTAGCTGATTCTCTCCAAAGAAAATTAGTTTGGAACTAGATGTGACATCAGCCTTAATGTTCTGCCAACCAGTGTGGAAGGGTGGGCCCTTGTGCCACACTTCATAAAAAATTCACTCATTTGTTTACAATTTTAGTTACAAACCTAAAACTTACACGAGATTTGTTTGCAAAAAAGTTGACTAACTTGTTTTTGTTTGCAAAAAAGGTGAACCAAAGCCATGTGCAAAGCAAACCCGTTCTGATTTATGAGAGCAAGAGAGAACCTAGTCATGTGCTTGATGGCTTTAGCTCAGTTTTGCTGTGAGTTTTGGGGTTTCTAAGAACCAGATGCTCGGAAAGTGTCAGCCCCCCTGGGCCACAGCAGAAGCTTCATGCAGCTATTGCTATTGCATTAAATCAAGAATAGGTAAGGGGAAGGCGCTGACCAGTGGACCATGGGACTAAATATATCCCGGGACTAAACAGGTGCAACTTGTCTTCCATGGAAGACAAACGTAGCAATGAAGGGGAACTACATCCACTTACATCAGTGGTTCTAAACTTTTTTAGTAAGGCAACCAACTAGTGGCTCTTCTGAACCCGGCACATGGGTTGCACTGCCACGCAGAGAAGTGTTTGTTTGCCTAGAGCCCCGTGACCCATCTAGAATCTTCTCATGACCCCACTGGTGGGTCCGCACCCACCATTTGGGAAATGTTGACTCATGTCACAACTGAGTTTGGTCCCTAGATCTCTATCCCATTGACACATGTGAGCAAACAGTTTTCAATCCAGGGATTTTCACGGTAGACCAGAGAGTGCATGAAACCCGCCATGGTAGCTGTATCACTAAGGGAAGCCTTTCCAAGCTATGAGCCAGGAATCTGAAATGAGACAATGACCAGGACAGTTGGATCTGAGTTTGCAGAGCACTTCATTTGATGCTCCTGTGAGGGCAGGTGTCTCCATCTTTCAGGGCCTGATCTAATCCCAGTTGAAGTCAGTGGGAGTATCTAGCACTTCAGTGGGCATTGGTTTAGGCGCCCTATGCTTTTACTTGTTGCTTCCCTGAACGACTCCTGCCACGTGCCATGCTGTACCATCTCCTGTGCAGCTCCCCTATGCCGGGAATATCCCCCAGGGACCTTTGTGCCATGTGAGTGGTCTCCTCCTTCTGCCCTCTCCTCTAGACCCACTTCCTTGGCCTAGGGCTGACCTGAACTGCGTCTTCTCAAGAAATAACTAAAAGATGGACACAGGATCTCACGATTGTGGGACTCTCGACTTTTCTACTCTCCTGGTCATTAGTCGACTGTCATCCCTTGCTAATTATCTGTTCTTCGTAGTCTGGTAGCACCCATCATGTTGCACTCCAGACACACAGGATGACTCCATCCCAGGCCCTGAAGAGCATGCAGGGCTAGGTCTGAGTTAGCCTAGAAGCTCCCTGACATTTCTCTGAAGTGCCATGCCAAGGGCTCTATATTGTGTATCACTGTTCTGCAGTCGAGTCCTACATTTTTACAGCGTCCAGCAGAATGATGCCCTGATCCTGATGCAGTGGCACCTGATGCTCCCAAATGTCCCACCATTGTGCTAGATACTGTCAATCACACAGGACTACAGTGCACATGTAGGCAAGCAGTTTGGCCCAGATTTTTAAAGGTATTTAGCCGCTGCTGCACTCAATGCCAGCGTCTGTCTCATTTTCAAAATTTAGGCACTTTGTCAGTGGGATTTAGGCTCCTAAGTGCCTAAATCTTTTTTTAAAATGAGACTTAGGCTCTTAAATCAGGTAGGTGTTGCAGCTTTGAGCCCAGCAGTGCCGAAATACCTTTTAAAAATCTAGGTTTCAGAGTAGCAGCCGTGTTAGTCTGTATTCGCAAAAAGAAAAGGACTAACAAATTTATTTGAGCTACAGCTTATGCTCAGATAAATTGGTTAGTCTCTAAGGTGCCACATGTCCTCCTTTTCTTTTTATAAATCTAGGATTTATTGTCAGGCAAGCAGTCCCATTGACGTCATTGCGGCTCAGCAACGTAAGAATTGCACATTAGCCCATAGCATGGGACAGGCTTTGCCCCAGAGAGAGTACAGGCTAAAAACACAAGCAACAGCCAAAGGATGTGGGGAAATGAAAATAGTCAGATAAATACAATTACCTGCCATTTTTTTTAAGTGGGTATAACTAGATAAAGGAAGAGTGCTGTCTCCAAACCTCACTCAACCTAGCATTCATTAGTTGGGTAGTTTCTTGTTGAGGCAGCTTGTGTAGGGATTATAATAATAATTAGCATATTCTGCAAAAAAATTCCTTTTTGGGCAGAGGAAAAGCGAAGAAATGTGGGATGAACTAGTTGTGTGAGGGGCAAAAATGAGCGAGAGCTGAAGCACAATATAAAGAACCATTCGTTAGTTTCCTCCACTGTAATCGCGCATTAAAGCTGATGAGTTTTTATCCAGCATGGAAAATCCACTGCCCAGACACTCTGGCACAAACTGCTAATGTGCTGTGCTCTGAGTTAGGCTTTGTAACCCTCTTCCTTTCTCTCTCTCAGAAGGGATTGTCGCAAAGAACCATCATACCAAGCTGTGGGGCCAAGTGTTTATTGCACAGTGCAGTATGTTGTTTCTGAAGGAGTCTGATTGATTTTGGGACAGTTACTTTTCTACATGAGTCGTCTTTCCTCTAATCCTCATCGTTAGCCAGACTTACACAATAACCTAATAAGATAAAGCACACTGTCTGCACGGGGAAGACAATAAGGGAGTTTTGAATGGTAGGAATGGGATTTGAAACTGAGGAGGGGGCCAGATTAGCACAGCTCCGTCAGCTGCAGATCTGACCCCAAACTGCTGAATGATGCTGAACAAGAAGGATGTCACGAAGTTGCAATAAAAATGTTACACTCCCGCGAGCAGCAGGAGCCCGGGCTTTTGTGCATAATGACAGATGAGGAACTAAACATCAGAAGCAGAAACCTGCAAGGTTTGTAAACTGCAGTCAGTCCAGGTCAAGAAGGGTTCCATTATCCCATCAGATCTGCCCGCATGACTCCCATTGTAGCTAATGGGAGTTCCATGGACTCCCCAGGAGGGGAGAGCCCCCCGTGGGGCTGAGTGTCTGTTTAGAAGTGAAGAAATCTACATGGCACATTTGTCCATTTGCAGATGAACTTTTGCAGCTGGTGAGATGTTTAGCTACAAGCACAGGTCGTGCAGTACCAGCTTGGCTAGCTGTCTCGAGCCTCCATGTTCAGCGCGCCCTCCTGCTTCGCCTCTGGCTAGCTGAATTGCCCAAATGTGGACTCCTCCTCCTTCTTAAAGAGCATGATGGAAGGGAAAAGGCTTCCTATTGTATGTATCCTTCACCTGCAGTCTGTGTTAATTCCCTATATTACAGTAATACCTCGAAGCACCAGTTGAGACCAGGTCCTGCTCCATGACTGGAGATCTTAGGTGCTATAGTAATATAAATGAATAATAACAGTGACTCCATTGTGTTAGGTGTACACACACACCAGGAAAAAAATGTCAGTCCCGAACAGCTTGCGAGTTAGGTAGACAAGACAGACAAAGGGTGAGAGAAAGGAAGGGTTATCCTCCCCACTTTTGCGGATAGGGAAACTGAGGCACTGAGCTGCAATGGCTTAAATCCAACTCTTCTTAACCACACTAGCCTCTTTTGCAATCTGACCCAGAAAACTTTTCTACTCCTAAAACTAGTGCTATCTTTAGAATACCATCAGGGTTTCTGTCTAGCTATTTCTCTTCCTCCATAATCATTTCTGGTAACAGAATCTTTTAAATGCTCCCCAATCCTGATCCCCAGCACCCTGAGTATTTGGGATCCTGCGGGTCTGAGTAGAGACTGCTGGCCATGAGTTGTGTGACTCTCTCCTGTTTACTCGGGCAGCGCCAGGGAAACAGGGAGTTTGGGCTCCACTTGAAATTGTGATTTTTACCTTAGATTGATTACAACCAATTCTCATGAAAGAAAATAGACTGCATTGTATTGTTATGTCCTGGAGGGCCTGCCACAATAGTGATAAAACACTGTGCAAACCTCTTAAAACACAGCACAACAAACTCGCGTCCAGTGTTCCACTCGTCATAGCAACTTGCCTCCTCCAAAGTGTCTAGTGAAAGAAAGTTGCATTAGTCAAAAGCCTTGGAGCATGACCTGTGGCTTACCAGATTCAGGCTCTGACAGAAGGAGCAAATGCTGGAACCTGCAATTTAAATCACCTTTTCTGACCCAGGAAAGCTGGGCTCCAGCTTCTGACGACCCCCATGTCCCATCAGGAAATGAGGGTGGAGACGGGACAGAAGGGAAAAGGAGCCCTGGACCGTGAAGATTGCTCTTAGCACCTTGAACACAACCTCATATCAAGTGTGTAGTCAGAGCCAGGGGGTGGCATGCAACACAGAGGTCCGGGATTCACGTTGTCCCACTCTGCTCAGAAGGCAAGCCTCTATGTTCTGTCTTATCTGTAAACCCCAGCCACGTCTCACGATAAGGGCTGCCCCAAGCTGATATGAATAAAGAGAGGGGCTTGATGGTGAAGAAAAGCATCTTCATCTCATATGCTGTCCTCATCATTCAAGAGCTTTGCATCTGCCCCATGTGCAAAGATGGGGAGGAGTTGTCAGCTCGACTTATTGCTTGTATGAGTGATGCTTGTGCAGAGTGAAGCTGCCAGACTATTAAAAATAGCCAGGTTTTGTATCCCAGATGCTGTATAACTGTGTCAATTCCTTCCCCTTTGTTCTTGCACACTCACAATATTGATAACCAATAGTGTAAAGTATTAACATACTGACAATCAATCTCTAATGGCTGGTCAGCCCTGTGGTAATTAGTCCCACTAGCTAATGAAGCTAACTCAAACAGAACAGGTCTACGCTGAAGGGTCCAGATTCAGCTACTGCTGCTGAATCTGTTCATGGGGTCTTTACAGTTGCTTCTGTAATCCAGTTATTTTAAAGCACATTACCTGTCAACCGTTCTGCACAGTGTACCCTTTTTACATTTGGGGAAACTGAGACACAGAGGGAGGTTAGGTGATTTACTCAAGATCAAGCTGAGAGTTAGAGGTAGAATTGGGAATAGAATCCAGGAGTCCTGATATCCAGTCTCTTGCTCTGATGACTAGAGCAGGGGGCCCAGTGTACTGACCTATTGTAAATTGTTGTGGTCTTCGGTGGAAATATCCCAGTAGAAACATCCCAGTTTCATCCTGGGTAGCCAGAAAAGTCTGGTATATTTGTTGGAATGAACAGACCAGCCAGTGAAAGCTGTTTTAACGTTGGAGGTCCCTGAGTACAGTCCTTTGCTCTTACTGCAGTAACCACTCTAGGGGTGTGCACAAGTTCTAGTATTTTGTTGGTTTTTCCGAAGATTTTTTTTTAATGTCTCAGGGAGTCATTTATGAGGCCAAGACAATGAGCAATCTGCATCAGCCTTTCAATTCCTGTGCTAGTTCATCCCCATAAATAATTCTTTGCAGGATAAATAAGAGCTTGTGGAAGAACGTGAACAAAAGCAATGGGATTTGTGACCCAAATGCACCGTCCTAAAGCAGTGAATAAAATAGTAGCTACCACTGTCTGGAGCTGGAAAGTCAGAGTGGTAAGGGTCCAAGTTCAGTGGAGTGAGACAAACCAAGGAGTAGTGAGTTTCCATATCCAACGGGGTGCTGACTGATGTAGGAAGTGCCAGTGGAGTTGTATTGCTACCCTGCTTGGCTCTTGGAGAGAGTGACTAATTTTACTGGGTTATTTGTTGTGTTGCCCATGAGTCCTGTTGTCCTTATGCATTGGCCAGAATCATTTAGTTTTGACTCACAGGTCTCCGCAACAGCTCTCCTCTCCCTGCACCCCCATCACATGCACTCTGGATACAGGCAGGCTCTTTGTTGTGAGGATGTTCTGCAGCAGAGCACACAAGGGCATTCCAAGTGCAGACGGCAAGGAGATGTGGTGACTGGCCTTCTGCCTTTTCCATTCAAAGATGCGCACCAGCTCATGGCAATCAACGGCATTATGGGAGTCTGTACTGGGGGTTGGACCTGGGAGTGGGAAGGAAGACCTGGTTTCTTGTGCTTGATGGCAGGTAAAAATAGGCAAGTGGAGTAGGCCAGATCCTTAGCTGGTAGATGTTGGCATAGCCTCGTCGATGTCACTGGAGCCCTGCATCCAGGGATCTAGCCCAGCTTGAGTAGATCCTACGTGCAGAGCTGCCACATTTTAGCTGGAGGCTGGAAAGGGAATTGGGTTTTGTTTCTTCCACTTTGCTCCTACATGTCTCCCCAGTTTGTCACCTCTTCCTTCCTCCCTTTCCACCAGCTGGATGATCCACATAAGCACAGTAATGCCTGTTCTCTGACCCCAGTAAAACATTGTGAGTCTTATCAGAGTAGTTGGGACCCTTTAAATACTACCAAATCATGCTACAATCCTCAAACCTCCAACTGGGTTTATTAATGCAATCAAAACAGGCAGGACCCAACAGTTCCCCAACACACGGACCCTTTGAGCTATCTTTTCCACTAGTACCAGAGATACACCTTGTAAGCAAAAAACAAATGAATGTTTGCTGGTCCATTTTACATACAGGTACCACCCAGGCACAGTCCATGTCCTTGTTCGTGGCTCCATCTTCGCAGTTCAGTATGCACCGATGTCGCAAAGACCCAAATCCTCATCCCATAAACAAAGCCTGTGTTCAAAAGGCCTTGCCCATAAGAGCTACGTGCAGTTGGAAGAAAAAGACCTCAGTCCCAGGCAGCTAACCAACTCGCTCCTACTACAGGCCATGGGCGGGGTTGTGGACATGCTACTGACCATGTAAGTCCAATGGGTGTCATTATTATTAGGTGAAAGAGAACTTCCATCTTGACGGGTTCATCTCTGCCCTTGCTCTAAAAATGAGGCAGACATTAGTGGAGTCCCTCTGCCTCCAGGAGTCCATTGATTTAGGGGAGTTCTCAGTATAATGAAAACAAAGGCAGGGGCCAGACCTGGCTCAGTCTGTATCTTTTCTTAGGGTACATCTACACTGCAGTTAAAAACCTGCAGCTGGCCTGTGCCAGCTCACTCAGGCTCCCTGGGCTTGGGCTAAGGGGCTGTGTAATTGCGGTGTAGACGTTCAGGCTCAGACTGGAGCCCAGGGTCTAGGACCCTGCGAGACAGGAGGGTCCCAGAGCTCAGGCGAGCATCTACACTGCAGTTAAACAGCCCATTAGCCTGAACCCTACGAGCCTGACTCAGCTGGCATGGGTCCGCCGTGGGTGTTTAATTGCAGTGTAGACAGACCCTTAGCGAGACATGCGGGGGAATTACTCCAGCATTTGGAATTCCTGCCCAGCTGCAATTGTGCAGTGTTAAATGAATGTGTTTAGAATGCGAAGCGGTTAGACATATTTACATTCTCTTCTCCTTCCATGTGCAGCGTTGCTACTCCCAGTACAGTGCTCGTCTGTTTCCCCCCCCCTCACCGCCCCTGTTGTCTTCCAAGCTAGACTGACCTTTCTTCTGGATGTATTCGCCCCTGTGCTCAGCATTCTGCAGCTCGGAAGGCAGTATTTTTCAGTCTACTGAATCAAGCCTTGAATATTGAAGAAGGCAGTGGGCAATTCAGTGTAAGCACATCTGTTTACTTTCTCAGAGGCATGGTCAAGGGAACTAATATAACAAGCAGCTGTATAATTTGTGGAAATTGATATCAGTACTCACATTTGTTGTATAATCCGTTTCAGTCGGAAATCGTATAGCACTTAAGGGGGGTGGGTCGACTCATTCCACATCATTGTCTTTGTCACTTGCCAAGTTAAAACTTATGCTAAGTTGGACACAGGTGGGCTGCTAAGTGTGGTGAGAAATAATAGAGACTATTAGTTTTAGCCTGAAATAAATGGGCTGTCCAGCTGTAGTTGCTGTAGAGAGGAAGTTGAATGTTAATTAGATGCCAGCAGTAATTATAGTGATTATGTACTTTTTGAGTAGCTGGTGGGAATAGCTCGATTTACATCCAAAGAGTTATGTGAACGACATGCTAATCGCTTTCAGGAGAAAAGGAAGGTACTCTTTTTTTACTAAAGAAATTATAGTGAAGCAAAGCTACACTGGGATACAAAGAACTGCAAAAGTGGCTCATTGGAATTACCGAGTAGCTGCAAGAATAGCTGCATATTGGAGAAAGTAGGGAAAATGCTTTGCCATTGGTGCAATATGTTCTGCTTTACTCCATTCCTTAGTTATCGCCCGATGTCCCATGGAAGGGTGTAGAAAAAAACAGCACTGGAGGATCCATGACCATTGTGTCTTCATGACTTCCAGATCTCACATGCTCAGTTAACAAGTGAAAAGTAGCCTTCCAATTTCCAGCCCTGCGAACTTTCAGCCTGGGATCTGAAAGAGCCCAGCTTCGGTCTTTCTGGCTCATGCTCAGCAACATTAAAGATTCTGCACTTGGTACTGGATTAACTCTTCCGTGAATAACACACAAAACAGAAAAGGATCCAGGTTGTTCTCTGTTCTATAGTCCTGGTGGGAGTAAAACTTTAATTTTAGGGCCTAATTCTGTAAACTTGTACATGACTGAGAAAGAAATCTGATGAGGTTCAATAAGGATAAGTGCAGGGTCCTGCACTTAGGATGGAAGAATCCAATGCACCGCTACAAACTAGGGACCGAATGGCTAGGCAGCAGTTCTGCGGAAAAGGACCTAGGGGTGACAGTGGACGAGAAGCTGGATATGAGTCAGCAGTGTGCCCTTGTTGCCAAGAAGGCCAATGGCATTTTGGGATGTATAAGTAGGGGCATTGCCAGCAGATCGAGGGACGTGATCGTTCCCCTCTATTCGACACTGGTGAGGCCTCATCTGGAGTACTGTGTCCAGTTTTGGGCCCCACACTACAAGAAGGATGTGGATAAATTGGAGAGAGTCCAGCGAAGGGCAACAAAAATGATTAGGGGTCTAGAGCACATGACTTATGAGGAGAGGCTGAGGGAGCTGGGATTGTTTAGTCTGCAGAAGAGAAGAATGAGGGGGGATTTGATAGCTGCTTTCAACTACCTGAAAGGGGGTTCCAAAGAGGATGGCTCTAAACTGTTCTCAATGGTAGCAGATGACAGAACGAGGAGTAATGGTCTCAAGTTGCAATGGGGGAGGTTTAGATTGGATATTAGGAAAAACTTTTTCACTAAGAGGGTGGTGAAACACTGGAATGCGTTACCTAGGGAGGTGGTAGAATCTCCTTCCTTAGAGGTTTTTAAGGTCAGGCTTGACACAGCCCTGGCTGGGATGATTTAACTGGGACTTGGTCCTGCTTCGAGCAGGGGGTTGGACTAGATGACCTTCTGGGGTCCCTTCCAACCCTGATATTCTATGATTCTATGATTCTATGACTAACTTTACTCAGATGACCAGTTGCGCTGACTTCAACAGTACTACTTGCCCAAGTAAAGTCATTCACGCACCTAAGTGTTTGTACGATTGGGCCCTTAGTAAAATAACTCCACTGACTCTGAAGATGCCCGGGGAACAGTCTAGTGAGTAAAAGGATAGCAGTTTACATAGTCAATCTTCAGAGCAGGTCAGTACTTTAAAACCAGACATTGTGTGGAAATGAACACTTCATTTCCCAAGGCTTACAGAATCCAGCAGAGCTCTCCAGGAGCTAACACTCAAGATACACTTCTCCAACTAAATATTCAATTTAAACAAGCATTAACAGCCCCAGAATTTCCTTTCTAGTTCTGGATATTTTGTCATTGGCAACTTTATTAGCTGGGTTAATAAAATTAATAATACAGTTCTTTAAAAAAAAAACCCAAACACTTTTTGTCCATCCTGTTTGCAGTGATAATATGTATCTGAGTACGACGCAGAAGACTTCATTAGGGGAGTTCTCTGGAGCAGTGGAGAACAGACATGGAGAGGATGCCTTTGCTGACCTCAACAGTTCTCCACTAAGAGTAGATGCCTCTAAGTCAAGCAACACAGCAGTATAAATAGCAGTCTCTGAACAAACTATATTTCTGCTCCTAGCCAGGGGGGAAGTACTGGGCTGCTCCTCCAACAGCAGAAGGGCAGAGAGGACAAAGAGAAACTCTTTAGTGCTGTATGTACAAACTCTTTTGTTTGGGAGAAAAGCAAACTATAGGCTTTAACATGAACTACACAAAATCTTGTCAAAGTTTACACAGCCTAAAAAATAACCTGTGTGGATTCTGTATATTTTGAAGAGCTGAGTGAAACTGTTTGCAAATATTCAATCAAAGAACATTATTGTCCACATTCCGGTAGCACTAAGAGACCCCTACCAAAATCAAGGGCCCATCATGCTGGGCATTGCAGAGATACAGTAAGAGGCAGTCCCAGCCTCAAAATATAGACAGGCAAAAGTTGGTGAGAATAAGGATTGTTATCCCTTGTTTACCAGTGGGAAAGTGGGGCACAGATAGATGTGGTGCACACAAGCCCATCTTTCCTTTCAAAACCACTTTGAACTTGCTTTGTTTGTTTTCAGGTGCATTTGGTGTTGGTTTTTACATTCATTGCCAGAAATTTTCATGGAAACAGAATTTTGAGTGAGTCTGAGATAATATTAGCAGAAAGGGAATTTTATATTTCATACCCTAAACCAGATTCTAAGGCCATGTTTATGCTGGCACGGTTACAGCACTGCAGTTAGACACTTCTGACATTGACGGAAGGGGTAGGGGTTTTTCCATTTCTCCAAGAGGCGGTAACTAGCTTGACAGAAGAATTCTTCCATCGACCTAGCCACATTTACATGAGGATTGGGTTGATTTAACTGTGACACTCCAAGGTGTGAAATCTTTCACAGCCCTGAGTGATGTAGCTAGGTCAATCTAATTTTTAAGTGTAGACCAGGACTAACAGTTACGCTTATACAATCAGGGAACAGAATCAATACCATACAACCTGGGTGTCTAATCAAACATAGCTGAAAAGTGGGAGGTGTTGTTTATCATATAATCTGAATAAACAGCTCCCAAGTAATCTCTAGGCCAAGAATTATTTGCAGAATAATTTTGCATAAGAAATCACAAAAATCACTGGCAAGTCACATGCAGAAAAGAACAATTTGTTGATTATGTTATTGTACTGTAAATGATTTGCTCAGATCTAATGTATTGTATGTCCTTTCACAGTATAAAATCTTTCCTCAGGGATTCTTGGAATGTGGTGGTCCCTATAATCCCAGTACTGTATTGTGAATTTTCTCAGGGTCCCTGTCTTCATGAAATAACAGGAAACTCTTGAATATTGTACCTACTGACATGTGCACAAGTCTAACAGCAATGAAATTATTTGCATTGAAAATCTACGATGGTTGAACTTGGACAAACCCACTGTTTAATAGGAAAAAGACCCTCCAGGAAATGTTCTCCCTTAAGAACTTGGACCATCGCCAACTCACAAACATAAAAAAATACGCCGTTTCCCTTCATTCACAGGGGACATACAGGTCTCCTGCATCTAATCCTACTGTTGATACTACTTGAGAGGCTTATGCTGTTGGTGACCAGGTAGATCCTTCCTTTCCTTTTGACCAGGTTACATTTAAACAAGCATTGTTTACATTGTTCTGTCCCCGGGAGATGGTTGGATTTCTCATACATCAGCACTGTACGGGATTCCGCCCTATGAGATTAACACGCGCCCTTGCATTTCATGATAGTACAATATATAGGGCAGTGATGTCGTGCATAGAATTGAAATAGACATCGAACTCATTGCTGTGTCCAGGTCCTGTACCCTTCTCAGGTCTGTCATGGCTTTTCAATGCCACACTCCCATCTGCCTGCTTCCTAGGAAGATCTAGCCTTTCGCTGAATGTCCTAGCCATCACCTCACGCCTACTTCCCTTCCTCCTTCAGGCAAGAACTCAGTTTCTCTAGGGTGCTCAATGGTAAAGGTTTCTGCAAATACAACATTTCCTAATTCCTTACATCCAGGAAAGACGACAGTCTCTTAGATGGCTTCTTTTATTGCTTCTGAAAGGTTGAATGAAAAGCATGTGGCAAGAGAAATGGTTTGCTTTCATGTTCATAATCCCGGCTCTAACCAGATTTAATCTTAACGTGAACTGTTTTTCATTGAACATTTAAACTGAAACGATATCTTACACGGTTGCATGCAGTGTTGTAGCCGTGTCGGTCCCAGGACATTAGAGAAACAAGGTGGGGGACGTAATATCTTTTATTGGACCAGCTTTTGTTGGGGAGACAAGCTTTTTTGTGTCTCTCATTGACAGAAGCTGGTCTAATAAAAGATATTACCTCCCCCACCTTGTCTCTCTGATTGAAACAATAGGCCTTTACATTTTCACCGTTTCATTTGCAAGACTTAATTCTTGGGATAGGTAAAGTCAGATCCAACCCAAACTTTCACACAGGCTCAAGCCCTTACAAAGAAGTTTGAAGGGTTAGGATCAGAGGCGCCGACTTTCTAATTTCGCCAGGGGTGCTCAATCCCACTCCCCCTGCTCTGCCCCAGGTGTTGCCCCATTCCACCCCTTTCGCCAAGGCCTCACCCACCCCAGCCTCTTCCGGCCCCTCTCCTCCCCCCCCACCTCCCGCAGCGCCTCCTGCATGCCTCTGAACAGCTGATCACTAGCAGGTGGGAGACACTGGGGGAGGGGAGGAGCTCATTGGAGGGGCCGCGGTTGGGTGCTGAGCACCCACTATTTTTTCCTATGGGTGCTCCAGCCCTAGAGCACCCACGGAGTTGATGCCTCTGGTTAGAGTGACTTTGATTATTCTGGTGGTTACAGATACTGTTTTTTCCCTTTCCAGGCTCCTCTTTAAGGATCTGCTGCTGAATGCCAGGGAGTTCCTGAAACACATGATGCCACAACAGGAAGAGCACCAAGGGGTAGCTGGGGACTTTTATTTCTTACCTAGATAGCAGACAAGCACCCTAGGTACTCCACAGAGGAACATGAAGATGAGTTTTCCATCTGCATGGACACCGTGCAAACCCCAAGGCCTGTGGGAGGTGGGGGGAATCAGGAACTCTCAGGAAGTGCTCACCACTTTGAACTTCCAGCCCCAAGGCATAGGCAGTTCATACCTTAAGGCCACCGTTTTCCAAAGTGGCCACAGATGTGGTTGTGTGTCCAACTTGAGAGTTAGCCTGGGCAAAAATGGAGCATGCAGCAGCAGTGACCCCTTTAGAAAAGGCTGGTCCAAATCCTCGAGCATTACTTGGGTTTTGTTGGCTAGTTTTTACAGCCCAGCCACTCCCATTCATCCTCTTGTTGCCATACAGGTGCCCTGGCTGCTCCAGTTTTCCCTTTCCACCCCAACAATTCTCTCCTCCTCTTCTCCCCACCCGACACTCTGGCCTAGGAGAGAATCAGAGGATCCTCACAAATGTCCAAAGAATGTCCCTGTGTCTCTCAGCCAGTGACTGCTGCTTGTCTCCGCGGCAACCCTCCTCCTTCCTTCCCCGTTCCAGAATAGCGGTGGTGTCAGTGGGCCGAGGCCAGGTGGTACGGCTGGGCCTGCCCCGGGCAGCTCAATGCCCAAGTTGTTTGGAAAGGTAGGTGTGAGGTTTTGAACTCCTGGTGAGCAGGATCCATGGGCCACATCCGTTAATGTTCGTTTTGTTAGTTACGTGATGAAGCGCTGAAGTTTAAATACCCCCAAACTTACCTTTACAGAAAACCCATACAGGCAGAGAAGCATGCGGTGCTCTTCCCGCAGACTTGCTGCGTGTTTCGGCTCCGTCCTGACGCTCAGCAGCCGGTCCTTCCCGAGGAACCTGTAAGTAACTCTCTCTGAGGTTAGTGCTTGAAATGCTGCAGGTGTCTGGAAACAGGGAGTGGGGACAGGGCAAGGATCCTGATCCTAATGCAGCCTGCAAGGGTTAAACGCCCTTTTAAACCATTTTGGGTTTTCTTGGGGTGGAGGTTGAGAGCCCCTGTCCTGGTAGGGAGCTTCGTCTGTTGTGTAAGGACATATTAGGCCTTAACCTGTGGGTTAGTTAACCCGCACCGTTAAGGTCTGTGATAAAATCCTATCTGTCAAAAGCTTTGGGCCGGCCCCCTGAGTGACATTCTGTTAGACCAGAGATCGCAGCTTCCTACCCTGCTGTCCTGAGCAGGGGGGAGGCAGGAGGCTCTCTCACCCTTCCCCAGAGACAGATGGTGCGAGGGCTCACTGTCTCTAGGCGAGATATAGCCCCAGCGAAGACGAGCCTGCAGGCCCTGTTGGCTCAATCAGATGGCTCCTCTTGTTTGGTTCAGCTGGTGGAGCATCTGTCCATGGGCTGCCCTGTCACAGGTCAGGGCAACTGCATTGGTATTCCTCCTCTGTGGTCCCTCAAGGGCACCCACACCAGGCTTCTCAGCTGTCACCTCTGTTGGGCTGAGATCTGTCTCTCTCTCCCTCCTCACCGGGGTCTTTCCAGGCTGCACAGTTCCCTGCCCACACTCTGTTATTCCCCAGCAAGCCAAACTGCCTGTGTTTTGCTTTCTCGCCGAAGGCTGTGAATAGCTGTGGTTGCCAACAGCTGTGATTGCCTTCTGAAGCAAGCGCATTTATTCTTAAGGTGAAAGCGTTACCGAGAAAACATATAAAACAACACAAAAGAAACTACACATGTGCTAATAATCTTACCAGAGATCACCACCAGCTTCACCAGGGCTCTGCTAGGACACAGTCCTTCAAATCCCACAGAGTGTTGACCAGTTCACAACAGCCTTAGCCCAGAACTAGCACGCCCATGAATATTCAGTCTTTCCTTTATACAATTTGGGCCTTTGATCTTCAGACTCCAGGAACAGGTAATCAGTGGCCAGTGTCCCTCTCCTCAGGGTGTAGCTTCCAAAGCTGGGTTTTTGCATAACCAGAGGTGGGTAATTTGCATTCACCTCCCCATAAAGATTCCTCAAGCAAACAACGTGACACTATTTGTCCCAAAAGTCCATTCTTGTCTGGCCCATTGTTCAGTGCAGTCCTTTGATGTTAATAACACTTCCCAGGGTTCACATCCTATCCTCCCCCGAAGTGACATGCAATCCAGGCCCCCAATAACACAGAACCTTTGCGTTTAATACGATGGACTCCAAAGAGATTTAAACTTAATTCACTAAGAGTTTTCAAGGATCTAGCAGGAAATTGTCGCAGGCCTCGTTTCAGCTATGTGCATATGCACAGGGCACTTAGCCGCTGGAGGGAAAGGTCCACTGACTGTACGTGTCCATGGTATTGAGACTAATTCCAGCTGTGCAGTCCCAGTTGTAGCCATTGTGAATTGCCTGGGTGTACCCGAGGGCAGCATGGAGTCCTCTGCTTGTCCCACGGATATCAGACTGACATGGGGAGCGGAATTCTTCTAGCAAAGGATAAAATAATAAGTTGTGGGGACTGGGAAGGGGAAAAAATAACCCAGTGAAAGAAAAAGAGCTGAAAACAGCATGTGTGTAATATGGGAGCGAAACCAAAGGTGAGTAAGGCTCCAAGCCTTGTGTGTGTGCAAACCAGTGCGTGTTTAACTTTGTACGCTGTGAGTCATGCTGGTGGCTACCCTGAGGCTACTTGCAGTACATAAAGTTAAGTGTGTTGAGAACACTTTGCATGATGGGAGCCTAACCAAGCGTCCTTTAGAATAGCTCAGTCTCACTTATGAATCAGGTGCTCCTTTAATGCTGCCAAGGCACGTGCCCCATTGTGGTGTGGCCTTTCAGGAGCTGGTCACTCAGCAGAAGGGGCTTTGGCTTAAACTTTTTAACAAGCTGGGTGAAGTTTTTCTAAATCTTGCCCCCGCAAATTGGTACAAGATGCCTCATTTCTTTGCGGGGATGGGCTCTGTCACTCCTGCCCCACCCAGAGTAAGCAAAACCAAAGTGACTTAACCTCTGTCCCGGTTCCACCCGTCATTCAAAGCTGTTCATTTGACTGCATAGCACTGCCATCTTCCAGATGTAGGATCTCTGCAGGGCAGTTGCTCCAGTGCACCGGCCACTAGGGGGCTCCAAAACAGCAGCAGCCAGGCTCCAGGCCAGGTGACCGTTGTTCATTCAACCGTCCATCACCCACACAAAGAACAAGGGCTCCTGTTAACGGGCATGGGGAAGCTCCTGCCCGTGCTCCCAGTTCCTCTTTTCCTGCCCTGCCAGTGGAAGAGTGCAGATCTCCTTTCTTTGAACCTCCACCATGGGTCGGGGGATATGCCTCTCCTCTCCCCATGTTGGAAGTCGGGGATGTGTGGAGCTCATTATTCTTATCTGCCCCATCTGAGGGACGCTGGCTTGACACAGTGAACTGCTCTCTTTCAGCTTGTCCTGATCTCACACAAGGGTTGATAAACTGGCCCCCTCACCTGGGACACTGACTGGATAAATGCCTGGTGGCCCGGGCCAGGTCTGTCTTTTGCCTGCTGTGGCTCCCACGTATAAAGCAGACTATGACCACGTCCTAGTTCTCCCTCTGTTGCTATGAGCCTTCCAGATTCATGAAGCAATGTGTGCACTGGCTATGCCAGTGTCTCTCTCGAGCTCAGGCCTTTGACCTTCCGCCCTGCTCCGTGACTCCACGTGCTTTCACAGCAGGTGGTGCCCATCTGCCGGGGATTCTGCCTTCTCTTCCTCATTCATGATTTGTTAGTAATTTCCTTCTGTGTCCACCAGAGAGCAACACCGGTACAGGGTTGTTGTCTTAATCGAAGCAGTGTGCAGGCAATTGGAACACAGACTCAGTCCGATTACCTGATGGCATAGCTGAGAGGCAGAGCAGATAAAAGCAGCATCGGATGGAAGATGTGGATTTGGTTATAGACTCCGACCCTCTGTGCTCTCCTATCATCCCAGTGAATGGAGATGACTCTGATTTTCCAGTGCGTAATGACTCCAAAAGCTGCCTTCTGCTGTAGCTGGCACACTGGGGTCACTCAGGTAGAATGCTGTGGTATCTCTCTGGGGAGCCGGAGCCCAGCCCAATCTCTCACACCTGTTTTGCAGGGGGAGTTTTGGGCATGCAAGAAATGAAGGGTCAGGGTCGGGGTGAAGGATATATAATAATGTCCACAGGGAAAGTAAGACTTCCTGGCTTCCAGCAGCAAAATCTCCTGGCTGGATGAGAGCTGTAGGCCTGAGATTTAGCAGAGGGAGAAAGGCTGGCTTAATAGTTAAGAAGCAGGCATGACTCTGAACAAGGGCCACAACTTTCAAACTGGAACGTGTAAAGAGCTAACACACCATGAAGGCACCTAATAAGTGGCCTGGTTTCCGGGGATGCTGAGCGCACACGGGTCCCATGGATTTCAGGTCCATTATTTGGATTCAGATGCCTAAGCATGGGTTTGTGCATGAGATACTACTCTAATCGTGGGGGAATAACACCAATTTTTTTTTCTTATGCCCCGATTCAGCAAAGCCCGTGCATGAAATGAAGTCCAGCTGGAGTCCATGGGACTTCAGCCCAGTTGGAAGAGCATTGCTGAACTGGCATGCTAGTGGGTGTATAAAAGGCGAGGCTGAGCCCCAAAAGCATGGAGGGAGAGGGGAGAAGAGACACAGCTTCTTGCTAGGTTTTTTTCTTTTTCTGGCATCATCTGGTGGCATCTGATTGACAGGCTCTGTTATGAAGCCAATACTGTGAGATTTTGGCTGTGAGTAAAATAATGCTGCTCATGTGGGAAGGAGAGTAAAGGAGGCAATTATACAGTAGTTTTAATAACAGCTTTCTGCTGGCTACATCGCTGAAAACTTAAAGTACAGTTGACAGTAATTCGGTTTTTTACTTTTAAATACCTTCAGGAAAATACAATAGAAATGGATCTGATTAATTCTTATTCCACATGGTTTTCATCCGCCCTCTGCTTGTTTGGCCTCTAGGTTGTTTTTTAAAATGCCAAAAGTTTAAGAAATACAGAGAAGGGACTTAATTATGGGAACGGGCTAGGCAAAATTTTGGAGCAAAACCATAATAATGAGGTGTCGGTGGCACTGTTTTGAACTTCAGAAATACAGTGGATGTTCAGATTGACATGAGTAGGTTTTCAAATCTATTTATGCTGATTATCTGCTAGATTTTGATGGGTACGTGCCACAAAAATAATTACAAGTCCATTAAAATAAGTGGAGAGATTAGCCATGCTCCTAAATCCTATTTTCTGGAACTCCTCAAAAATCCTCCTAAATACACTTTTTTTTGGCCAGGAGTTAGCACACCCATTCCCACTCAATCCTGTCCTCTGTTCAAGAATTTGTAGGCCACAAGTTGTCTCCCTTACTTGCAAATATGCCAAGTCAATTAAATTCAGTGCACTAATGGAACGGGATGCTTTTTCCCTGTTTAGAGGGGCAGTGAATTTAGTGCAGTGGAAAGGTACCCGATGGACAGCTCTGTCGACTGCAGTCTGCACAGAACAGCATGAGTAGATGCAGGCGGCATGGGTGGTGTTGAGCTTGCCCATGAATGGGCCTCTTCTCTGATCCTGGAGGCGCTCCCTGTAAGCGGAGGTCCAGTCTGCAGCTACTTGAACCATGGATGAAGATGTTCTCAGCACGCCATCGGGGGGGGGGGGGGGGGGGGGAGCAGTTGGGGAACGCACCTCCGCTCAGCAAGGCAGAGAAATGGGAGCTCTTCCTCTGCTTTTAGGAGACAAGACAAGGGCTGCGCTCCACACCATTGCTTCTTCATTAAGCCCAGTCAAGCCTCAATGCCAGGTCGCTCCTTGACCTCTTCCCTGAGATTGTCCACCAAGATACCAGTAGTGAGGATGGTTTACACTGGTATAAACGTCAGCCTAAGAGAAGTTGGACTCATACCAGTCCAGCATTATCATCCCCAGGAATATCTGCAATGGTGCAAGGGCTGCTGCCTTACCTTTATGACCCCACCCAAACAACTGCCGCTTTCTTGCGGAGATTGAGTGTTGTGGTGTTTGCACTGAAGAATATGCAGTCTACAGCTGTGTGGGCATCTCCTCTTCCTGTGGTTTTTCTGTCCCGATTGCTGCCTGTACTTTGGCTGCTCTCCTTGTTACTTAAGGGTTCTCTCTTAGTATTTTGTGTCTCGACATTAAATTCTCTGTTGTACCAGTAGCAGTGTTAAAACTATGAATTATTTTAACAATTGCGTAGTTTGGAATTTAGAGCAGAACTTGATGAGCCAGCACAATTTCAACAGCTTATAAATTCAAAGCTCTAAGCAGCATAAAGGGAAGGGACTGGAAGAAGGCTTGCAGTCAAGATTTAAAGCTCATGATAAGATGGCTGGCTTGAGGCAGAAAGTATTTTTTCCCTCTTTGCTGAATAACACAAAAGAACAAGGTGTGATTAATGATTTTTTGGTACTTGACATTGCAATAGGATGCTGACGGGATCAACTGCCAGGTCTCCTTTTGAGTGGTTCCTGATGGGATCTTTGACACATGCAGCCAATATTCTGATCAAGATTCATGCTCCCAGGTTCAGTGGTATCCATGAGTGTGACAATGTAGCACAACTCTCTCTATATGTATATATATATTTCTTTTCCATGCCATAAACTTCAGGTTTCAACTTTAAATTGGTGTTTTAATCCTAAATCTGCAAGTCACTCTGGAGTCGCTCTGAATCAGAGGTATGGGGAAGGATACATGCCGGTATACATTTACAGCTGCTTTTTTATATTGGTTGGCAAGAATATACCATTTTTGGGCCACAGTAAATGGTTTGGATGGTGCAGATGAGAGATTTGATTTTAACCCCCTTTGCGTCCATTAAATCCAAGTAGGTCCTTTTCAATGCACGTTGATTTTAATTCACTTTCCTGCCCCTAGCTCTGGATCAAGAGGGCAAACCTCAAAATAAATGTCTGTCCCCCTTCCCCCCCATCTCACCCCCCCCCTCCCCGAGTCCTCTTTGTAACCACAATGAACTGCTGCGTTCACCTACCCTCAGAGCAATTCCTCCTCCTACCACCCAGTCCTTTTGGTAGGATTTTTGGTGTCCAGACTCTTAGGGTACGTCTAGGCTGTTTAAAAAAAAAATTAAAAATTAAACAGCAAAACCAAACCTGTGGCAATGAGTCTCGGTGCTTGAGTCTACAAGCTGGAGTTTGCGAGGCTTGCGTTATCCTGCTAAAAATTGCCTTACTACTGTTTCAGCTCGGGCTCTGAACCCTTCCCCCCCCCTACCACACTGGGCTTCAGAGCCTGAGCTGGAACAGCTACCTGGCTATCTTTAGCACCATAGCTCAAGCCCAGATCTGTAGGTCCAGGCTCCGCGGCTCACTTCTGGGGTTTAGTTTGGCTTTGGTTTTTTTGCAGTATAGAAGTACCCAAAAGGGTTCTGTAAAATTGTATGCGATCCACTAGATTGTCGCCCAAACCTTCTCCAAGCGCCACCTAGAACAAAAGTGTGGTCACGTCTCAGATTGCCACTACTGTTTTGAATCTAGGGCTTGACTCTTTCACTGGTGTAAATCAGGAGTAACGCCACTCAAGTCAACTGAATCAGTCCCCCTAATGCTCACGCAACATGCTCATTTACAAATCCTTTTAAAGTGGATCCGTGAGGGTGTCTGTGTTTACATCTGGCATGCCAAGAATCTCTACCGCAGACTCCAGCTTACATAATATGTCGAAATTGGTTTTCTCATTAGCATTGCAAACTTCTGAAACAAGCTAGAGATTGATCAACTCTCTGCGATGTTTGCATATAGAAATGAATGGGGGAATGTTCCTTAAGAAAGATCCCATTTCCAACAGAAAGGCAAATGATTTCCAGTTGTAGCTCAGACTTAATTAATTTTAACGTCTTTGCAAAATTTAAATAAAAATCTAAACGGAAGTATGGAAATACATCCCACCATGATGAGAATCTGCTTTAATATTCTGCAGGCTCACAGGTTATTTGCACCAGCGATTCTCAGTGAACTAATACTTTCGCCCCATTATTTTCATGGCCGAGGCTGAGACATCAGCCCATTCTCTTAGCAGACTGCAGCCTCCTTTAACCCTCTGAGGCAAATGGCTCAGTGTTTGTATATATTTCAGGCATGGTATCTCAGACTTTCACGCAGTGGATCCAGAAAGTCAAGGAGATTGTGTGATAGTTTGACGTAATAGCCAAGCATCTACAATGTGCTAGGTATACACAGGCCAGGAACGAGGCAAGGGGTGTTATCCCAGTTGCATTGAAATCAGTGACAAAGCTCCCAGTGACTTTAAGAGGAGCATTTTTAGGTTTATGGTAACTGACCCAAGGAACCTACAACCAAAGGCTCCCCGTCCTGAAATGGGAGCTTCAGTGAGACTCTGCTTGGATGCTGGGGTCCATGCTAGCAGATTCCCTGGAAGCATTGTGGTCTAAATAAGGAACTTACAGTCCAAATAAACTTTCTCCTTCAAGAATTTCCCTGTGTACTACTGATCTGTATCTTGTGAAACAACCTAGAGCGGGGGAACCTCTCACCCCAGGGAAAACTGACACTGAGTTGGGATCATATTACAAGAATGGGTCTGAGCTTTTTCAGGGTTGAAGTTTCAAATATAATGGAATTTCATGGTTTTTTTTCCAGAGTTTAACTTAAAATGGGCAAGAGGAAGCCATTGTAAAATGCCTCCTTAACAGTATATGTGTGTGTGTGTGTTTTCTGGGGCATCTGTCCTGAACATAACATTATCTGGAGACAGGGCTGTCCCTGGGGGGGTGCAGGACCAGGGCAAATCAGCCTGTAACATTTTTATACAGGTGAAATCTGGTCACAGTGAACTTCAAGGGCAGCTGCTGGCCGCAGGTTAAATATTGATAACGCCCAGCTGTATAATTATAATGTTGTTATATTGTAGTTCTTTTTTATAATTAAAATGAAGTTCATATGATTAAAAAAAACCCTCACCAATCACAATTAGTGTCGCACCGCTTGCATTCTCAAATCCACCTTCCTGGACTTCCTTGCAGCAAACTCACTTCCCAGGTACCCATGGTCTCGCTACCCTCCGTGGATTTTTTAAAACTGTAATTACACATTTGCAACACTGAGAGTGCATGTCTCTGGAACTGGGTGGCTCTTGGAGAGCCTATATGTGCCCTAATGCTGGAGAACCAGGACCCTCCAGCATGGAGGAGGGGATCTAAGATCTATTTTCTCTGGTGGATGGGAGGGGGCTAGGAGGCAGAAAAGCAGATGGATGACCCTAGTCCTGGTGGGTGGTGGAGAGAACAGAGTTGTGGGACCCCAGGTCCTGGTACTGCGGGGAGGGGGACCCCAAGGCTGGAGAACTGAAAGGCAAGGAGGACCCTGAGGCAGGGGGGTGATAAGGGCTGGTGCTGGCCTGAAGGTGGCATTGAAGGACCCCACCCAGTGCCTGGATAGAGGAGAAAGGGCAGTGGAAGCGGGAGGTGTGGGGCACTGGAGGGACACCAGTGCTGGGCGACGGGCGAGGGATGATGGAGACTACTGGCTGGCACTCACCTGTGCTAGGGGCGAGGGGGCCCCCTGTGCTGGTAGAGGGTCCTTCCAGAAAAGGGAAGGGTCTGTCTGAGGTGGAAGGGCAGGGTCAGGGTCAGCCTGCCCTGGCACTAGTGGTTGGGGGGTGCTAGGACTCTGCGGTGTCAGGGAACGCCGGGAGCCAGCGGAGCAGGAGTGGGCTGGGGCCAGCTTGCTTGCTGGTGCAGCCGCAGAGACTGAGCCCGAGCCCAGGGGGCTGCGGGCAAGAAATAAATGCCCAGGCTGGTGAGTTCGGGGTGCAGATCCGACCCCTGCTGCCTGCACCAGCCCGCCCCCCCCGCTAGCCTCCTGGGCCACCCTGACCTCCCCGTGGCATTCCCCCCCAAAAGCATGGGGGGCCTCCAAAGCACGGGGCCCAGGGCAGTTACCCTAGTCTGTTATATGGGCGGGACAGCTCTGTCTGGAGAAGTCATGTAAAGAAAAGCATTCTCACAATATTTCCAGCTGAATTAGTCTTCGATGGGATATTGAGAAGGAATACAATGCCAACCACTAACTGGCAGGGGCTGGAAGGCCTTTCCCTAGAAACAGCTCATTCCATAATGGTCCACTCTGAGGTTTCTTATGCCTTTCCATGAAGCAACAGGAGTCTAGCTGTAAGATGGACCAAAGCATTTTAAAATGCAACCAGTTTTCATACTAGCAAGAAAACTGAGTTGTTCATGATCATCGTGGAAAAGAGCATGCACAAGCAAGAGATCTCAGCTGGGAGTTCAATTAACCCAAGAGACTGGGTATCCTCCAAAAGCCTTGAACAACTGTGTATGAGGCGGAGTGGCAGAGAGAGCTTCATAAATAGTAGTGGAAGGACATGGATTATTCCCCGTTCAGTTACAGTGGGGATTTTGGATGGTAACTTTTATGTGTTCCTGGGTCATCTTTTCACATCGTATTGAATATCCCTGTGTTGCACTTTATTACTGTGCTGTTCATATTGCAGGAAAGCCGCTTCATTTTCAGTCCATCTTGAATGCCATATACGATGCCATTTATGTATTGTCCTGTGTGCGTTCGTTAGTTGATACAGTGCATTGGCACTACGCCTCAGTGTGGTTACGTTCATACAAAATGGGTCATATAGAATTTCTACTTCCCTCTCTCTTTCCTGCCTTGCCATCTCTGAAACACAGAGAAGTGATAAAGCCCCAAACTCCTATGGGTGGAGGGGAAAGGAAAGAATTGTTCCCCAACACCCACTACTTTCATGTCCTAAAATGATCACTTGTCTAGTTAAGTAAGAATGCACTTTCTGCGTTTGCACTGTTTAGATCCTTGTCAAAACCTGTATTCACTCAGTATGTAATCCGTTGCTCCAGATTACAAAGCCGTTCAGTGTGCTGATTGAAGATGCAGTGGAATTTGAGTGCTCCCAAGTGCTGCAGATGACAGGAGTTGAGATTGCTGTTTTATCTGGATGCCTGGGGCTCCAATTACCACCCTACATCTCATTGGTCAAATACTTCACTTACCTTTTAAATACACCAAGCACTGGAGCTGCATTGTAAAGTCTCTCGCAAGAGAACTCTCTGCACACTCTATTTCCCATAAATAATAATGTCATTGGCCAACCTGGAAGCTCTGTACCTTCATGGGCCATGCTCGCCGAAAGGGCAACATCACAGACTGCAGCATCACTCACATGGAAGGGTCTGGTAGGCAAAATACCTACCTTACAACAAACTTTTGGGTATCCACTGTGTTTGGGGTTGACTTAAGATCAGGCCTGTGAGAGAGTGCATGGCTGGAGTAGCTTAAATCTAATCATCCAACTAGGGCAACCTCCTTCATTTTTGTCCTCTAGAATGTCCCAATAAAGAGAAGTCCTGCTTCTCTTCTCATTCCTACCAGTGTAAATCCAAACCCACCCTGGGAAGTTAGTGGGGTTATACTGATGTAAAATCAATGGCCAAAGTATGGTAGCTCAAATTCTGCTCTCAGTGTCGTCAGTAGTCGAGTTGTACTGGTGGAACACAACAGAATCTAGCCCAGTGCCTCCCCTGTGCTGGAACTTTCTCCTGTCCAGCTTTTGAAAGCAAATGGGTTTCAATCTAGCTTTGCAGACTTGTCGTCACACAGTTGACGTCTCTATGTGAAATATAACAATGCATCTCTTGTCCTCAAATAAAAGATTGTGTTTTCTTGTATTAATTTGCCTTGTTTTTCTGTAAAGTCACAGGAGCGTGTGTCAGCGTATGTTTATTGCAGTGTACAGTGAAGACTTCAAATACGAAGGTGCAGGGAGTGCTAGGCCCTTGTGCGAGATGGAGGAGAAGCATGCAGAAAGGGCCGTTCAGTATTGGGGTCGGTGCAAAATGCCACTGTTGTGATCTGGGAGCCCTTTACACCCACTATGCACTGGTAGAAATGACAACACAAGGTGAACGGTTGAAGAATCACCCCCACAGACTAAGCACTGAACCAAGTCCTTTGCCCAAAAAGACAAGATACACGGGCGCTTTATACTTAGCCTGTCAAAGGTTAACCAGCAAGGGATAAAATAAAATGCTCAGTGTAGCAAGTTCCACTGCTGTGGGCTGGTTTTCCTTTTGCCCCTTGTTTAACCGCGGAGAGGGAACAAATGTGAGGAATTGATGTTTAGGCCAAAGAATGGTGAGCTGTGGAGGGACAGAGCCCGGTGCTGCAAGGCATGGGGAACTACGGGTACGGCTACATTGCAATATAACGTGTGGCACCAGGTCTCAGAGCCTGGGTCAGTTGACTCAGGCTCATGGCTCAGGCTGCAGGGCTAAAGATAGCAGCGTAGACGTTCGGGCTTGGCTGGAGCCTGGGCCCTCAGACCCACCCTCATTGCAGGGTTTGGGACCCTGGGCTTCTGCCCAAGCCCAAATGTCTGCACTGCAATTTTCAGCTCCACAGCCCGAGCTCCAGTCAGCTGACCCGGGCCAGCCGCAGTTCTGTCATAGGTATTTTATTGCAGTGTAGATGTACATCGTGTTCCTCTTTCCAAGAGAATTCCATGGAAGTGCTATAAAAATCCCATGTATCCAATCTGTGAGCTGGTCTCTGTGTTTGTCAGATGTAATTAATATACAATCTTGCTATCTTTCCCCCTTTATCTGGTTGGCACAGGTACGGGATTAATATTTCAGGTTTTGGACGATGAATTGAATAGAACTTTTTCCTACTTTTCTTATACCAAAGAGAAGCTCTCAAGAAAAAATAAGTTCTATCAACCCTGTAACGTACTGGACACCTCAACACCCATTAAAGCCCAGGAGGATTGGAGGTGCTCAGCACTTTCACGACTGGGCTCCTCTATGTATTTAATGTACGCGAGAATCTGTGCAGATCGACAGAATATAGATCTGTCTAGATACGGTAAATATCCAAAGTGCCCCATTAACAACATCATGACTCCTACCAAGTGTTCTTTTTAAAATATCATTGATCTGAATCAACCTTTAGTCTTAGCACAAACCCAGTAGAGAAGAGAGAGAGCTTCTTTCCTATAGCATGTTCATAAAAAAAAAAAAAGCAATCCTGCATTTACTATGGTGAGTAATGAGCTACATTTTATAGCACACCATAGTGGTAACTACACCACAACAAAGCATTCTTCTTCCCACCAAGGGGAAAGTATTCAATTTCTTTACTTAGCCTGTGTGTAGTCATTGTCTAATAATATGACCATTTTGCCATCCCTCTGCAAATAAGGTTGAGGCTGCTGCCTGATTGGTATATCATCTCACTTTCTCTCAGCATTGATTTTCTTGCTCTCCTTATTTGCTTCATAAAAAGAGAGACAAGGAGCTGGTGCTCTCTCTACTGAGAAGCTTTTTGGGAGCCTTTATTTTTAGTATGAGACAACCTTTGCTTTATTTCAGGAGAGGGAAGTTGGATTATAAATCCTTTTGTAAATGTGTATGGTGATATTTGCTCCGGTAAGTTTATATAAATGTGTGTGTGTAACTGTACTGTTTTGGGGGGTGGTTAGATGATTTTGAAATCTCCAGTTATATCTGGTTTGGTTTCTTTTCATTCACATTCTGACCCCCACTGATCTGTGTTTCTCCTGAAATTCATGTACATGAAGATATTTCCATTTTATATTTTGCTTTTCATAGTGGGGAAAACTATGTTGGAAAACTTATTCTGCACTTCATTATAATGTAGAGGGAGTGAGGTTGTAATAGGGAAGGGATTGTGATTGAGCATTTTACTTTTGGCATTTCAAATCGAAGAGTCTTTAAAAAATAGTGCAGCTGTGCTTGAGGGTTTTTTTGGGTTTATTTTTTTAAATCATTAGGAACTGGTTAATACTGATTGAACTGAAGCATGTGGATACCAGACTGTACTTTTATGAATATGTAAGAAAAATATTGTTGATTAGCAAGGAGGTGTTGCTGATTTTACAAATGTATTAATGAAAACTAAGGTAATCTTTAAAGGAAAGAGCCAGACAGCTTTCTTCTTGCAGAGTGTAAGGTCATTACACAAGTTGGTATACTGTTGCTTTCCCGGCTCCAGCTTGTGAATAGCAATGATTGCCTCATTCCTTAGCATTCTGTCTTATTCATATACCTCCTTGCTCACCTGTAAATAAGAAGACATTGTCTTTTTATTTGTCTGTAAAGTGCCATGTACTTGGATGGGGCAATATAAACAGTGATGATGCCCATGTACCTAAGCAAAATAAAAAAATGTTCACCATTATTGGATTGATGAGGTTGCATGGTAAACGTCTGAATTTGTAGCATTAAATTAATTCATGCATTGGTCCCATGACTCTTTCATATTAGAATTAGCTAAATATGAGTCATTCTTCATTTGATGCTTAGTGTCCCAAAAGTCTTGAAAAAGTCCTGATAATTGTTATACAGCTACAGATTGATTGCTGTCATAAGAACATGTATGAAGAAATACATGCTTGTAATATCAAAATATTAGTTCTGGTATAAGCTCATTACTATCATGATATCAGTCATAGGGAGGGATTCTGGTAATGGAAATGAAAGCAGAGTTTGATAGGATGTCAGATAATCATAGGTGAGGTTATATATTTGTAGTGAAAGTTTAAGATACTGTGTCTATTAGTCTCAGGTGAGCTCTTTCAGAAAAGAAATTCAATTAGGCAATAAATGCTTTGCAATCTCAGAATCTGCTTTTGAAGCTATTTAAACGTTTTTCAGGATGAATTTGTTACTCATTCCTTCTTCCCCTGTATACGCAGAAATCAATATTCATTTCCGAAGGTTGCCACTGTGCCACTTGCACTCAGAGCTGTAGGGTTTGCTATTGATTTGGAATAATGCAATTGTAAGGACACATTCCTTTACATTTAACAAGAGAAATGATGTCGTGTATAGGACACTGAAAAATACAAGCAAAAGCTGGGCAAACCCAATCAGATTTGATTCCTTTTGAAAATGATCCAATGTATACCATTCTTAGTCACTTTTGAATATTTAGCCTGTTAGCAATTTATAAATACTGTGTACGTTTATACCTGCTGCCCGTTTTCCCATAACTGCACTCTTTCTGTACAAGAAGACTCATTTCTTAAGGTTGTAGAAGATGGTGTATATCAAAATAAATATCCAGTCACTTTTTTCAGAATCGTTGTTTCTTCTGCTAGGGAGGGGTCAGTAGCACAAATCATGTACAAGCTGCAGAAAGCCAGGTGAACCAAAAAGGTAATATTCAAAGAGGACATTGGGTGGCAATCGGGGGGGAAAAGTCTTGGTGATGTGAAACATCAGACATGGTTGGCACTTTGAATACCCTCAGAAGCAAGGATATCTAGAGCTTAGGATCAAATGTCTAATATTTAATCACAGTGGGGGTTCTCGGCTTATCCTTTCCTTTGAATATAAGGCTCATGAAACACACCCGATTGAGAGCCCTGTTCTCTGAGGATCTCTGTACAAAGAACAGCAGTAGCAGGGGTAGCATTAGAGTAAGCTCCATGAATTCTGTGCAGCCCTGTCCTCCAGGGATATATATGGGGTCAAAAGATAATTAATTCCTTTTCAGCCACTGGCTACTCTATCAAGTGAAAGTCACGAGAATTTATGTACAGAAAAGCTCTCTGGGTTGGTTTTCATGGCTCTCACTGAGTCCTTTACAGCTGGCTACTAAGCCACCTGGGTTTCCAAGGGCTGGGGTTCAAAAGACGTGGTCCAACGCATCGTTTTTTAAGTCTGTGAAGCCGTGCTAAATGAGTGTTTCTATAAGATATGTGGCATATCCTGAATAATGAAGGAGTGGAGTCCTATAGAGGTATTATTGGCCCGCTTTGAGACGGCTTGCACAGCTCGCTCATGGCTTGGTCAGTCACCACATTCTTTACCGTCCCAAATTCATCCTTTAAAACCTGTATAGCACTCCACACCATCATGTACTTGCTCACACATGCTTCTGGCGATCTGTAGCATTATAGAGAGAGATATGGCTATATAGACATATATGTATAATGATGGGTGTGCATACATAACCATATGTGTGTGTATCCATTCTTCCAGCACAGTGGCTGATTTTAATGAGATTGTATAGTTTTGCTAACGGCTCAGCCGCTTTGCTCTTCCCTTCCTTCGGCGCTCTTGGATATATAATATCCAGTGCTAGTGACTTGTTGCTCAGCCTTTAATTTATCTGTGTGGTCCAGCACATTTCACTCTTGTCCCTGTAATCTCTGACAGTGCTTCATCTTTATCTACTGGCAAACAGTTGAGGGGGGCTGGGTCTGCTTCCTGCTAATCTATCCCCACTGTGAATGCTTCTCATTTTTCAAACTTCTAAGTGGTTTTTAGCAGCTGCCAGGAAAAATATTACTTTCTTTCCCCCAAAATTCCCCTGAGCTGAAGTGCAGATCAGGATTCAGTCCTAGATAAGGGCCATCTTAACAGCTCAATACTTCAGTCCATCCAAAATATAAATGTGAAGTTTATGTCACTGGGATTGTGAGAGTCACGCTTTCTCTCACTGATTGCATGGGGGAGGAGGGGAAGTATTTGGGCAATTTGTGGAGGTTTCTAAAGTTTTAGTTAGGTTTTTCTGTTCCCCTGATGCCTGTCCAGCTGACTGCGTGGTAACTAAAGGAGCCTGGTGAGATGCAAATAATACCAATAGCAAAATATTCAACTCTACAATTCCTCAGATAATTGTTGCCTACAATATGAGGCATACACAGCAGGCAGGGCCTTATCCTGGAAACATTTAGGTAGGTGAGTGATGTGACTCTTGTCCATTAGTCCCATTGAAATTGGTAGTATTTCTGTATTGAGTAAGTTATTTACGTGCATAAGTGTTTGGAGGATTGGGCCCTTAGGCCCCAATCCTGCATGGATTCCACATGAACAGACCGTGTGCCCCCATGGAGTTCTTATTACAGGATCAAGGCCTTGGATTGGGACCTCAGGTTGGGACATTTGTATGTTTGTTCGGCACCCAGCACAACAGAGCCCCGATCTCTGATGGGGCCCTCTAATTGCTTCCACAACACAAATAATAAATGTTGTGTGCAATTAAGGTTTCATGGGCTCCTGTATGGGATCAGGAGCATAATTCACTCCTGGCTCCATTAGTCCTGAGTAATGCAGCTGTCAAGGAAGCATGCAGATAAAACGTTTATCTGGCAACACCCCATCATGTGCATTCTCACCCCAGCCATACACGACACACACACTCTATAGACAGCCTGGGGAAGACGGTGGCAACTATCTCCTGCCCCATATGTTGGTGGGAGGTGGAGTAGCATTGGCCCTGCAGGAGCTCCCCTGTGTTGTGTGTATGATATACACACATATGGTGTGTATACACATACCTACCTAGACTAGTGAAACTGTTCAATACTTCCTTATTTTTGTACATTGTTTTCATGTTTTGTTTCGATTTTCTTTCTAACACCCACTTGACTTTCATTTGCAAAGGTGGACAGTGCGCGTCCCATGGGGTGGAATTCAGTCCTTAAGTCCCTCCTGAACTCCTCTTGACTTCAATAAGTGGGAGTGAAGGATTGGGCCCACAGAGATTTCAGGGTGCTATAAAAGTCCTCTCCCTTCTGTGTTCCCCTCTCATCACGTTCAACTTCCCAGTTTTGTCGAAGGCCTGAGACATCGTTGAAGCTTGGTATATTTATCAGGTGAGTTAATTTTAAAATGAACACAACTGTCAATAACCTTCCCAAGCACTTTGGCATAAACATAGCTGATGCACTGCAATACACTCACAAGCCTTTAACATCTGGGCACCAACAACTCATTAACTGACTGATTTCATATGAGGGAGTTGGAAGATTAGGGTAAAAAGGTGATCACACTTGCGTAGAGTTGGTGTGTAGGAAAGATCCTTGTTAGCATCAATGGGAGTTTCACCTGAGTGTTGAATAATACTGTCAGTATATACATTTTGTGCCCAGATCCTGGGGTTCTGGCTTTTATGCACCCAGTCCAGCTGGGTGGCTTTAACCCTCTCTGTGCTTCCTGACCATGGGACCATCAGGCTAGGTACTCCGCCTTAGATAGATAACTCAACCTCCTGTTGTGGCATTAACAAACCAGAAACTGATGGAAGAAAAACCACGTATTTGCACATTTCACTTAAAATGGGTCAATTTCATAGTAATATCTTTTAGTATGTACAGTGCCTAGAACAATAGGTCCCTGATCAGGGCCTCTAGATGGTACCATAAGGCAAATAATAAGTGCTAATAAGTGTCTCACTGGCTATCATCTTCTCTTAGTGAGAACCACTGTAATTAGCTTTTCTCTGTTTCTGAATTTACAGCATGCTCAATTGCAGAGAAGCCCATATTGACACATTATTGGTTTTAAACAAGTTCTTGCTCTTTCCCATATCTGGCAAGAGTTGAAGCATATCGGGAAGCAGCAAAGAAAATGCACGACTGTTAGCAGTAAGAATAAATAAAAGGAAGTCTGATTATTTGAGATTGCAAATATTTCAAAACAGAAAGTAAAAATGATAATAGAATTAGGGAGAATTCAAGTGAGGGTGGGAGGTTTGCCATATTTCCTGTGTTCACAAGCTACTGTAGCTGCAGGATTTTTCTTCCTCCCCCAACTTTAAATATTAAACCTGAATAAAAATCTGTGGAAAGAGAAAGAGACCAAGAAGATGTGTTAGGAGAAAAGTCGTGAGGATGAAGCTGTGGAGGATATAGGGGTGACGTAAGCAGGCAGTATATAAAGCCTCAAAAGCAGGGGATAAAAGGAACTTTTCCAATTTTTAAGAACCCCATTATTCTTAGTATCATTCTGCTTAAAAATTAGTCAAGTTTTGAGCTTTACAAGGCAATATTGAGAGTGAAAAGAATGAAAATCTCTTTGCAGAGTGGATGAAGGAGGGGCTGAGATATACAGGAGGAAAAAAGTTTTAATTTTGCAAAATTTTCTTTGCTTGAAACATATTCTCATCACTGAATTTGGTCTGCTGGTTAGATCATTAGCATCCCTGGGCTGGGCCAGGTACCGACAAAGAGTGCAATGTGAACACTGATCCATGACCCCCAAAGGGGCCATGATAAAAATATACAGAATGCTGAATGGTTTAAAGGAAGTAGCTCAAGACTCTCTCTCTTCACCCAAGAACAAGGGGACAGTCAATGAAATGGAAAGGTGGCAAAATCAAAAAAAAAAAAGCCAGACAAATATAAATTTGAAATAAGGCACAAAATTTTAACTACCACGGGAATTGGTGGATTCTCCGTCTCTTGATATCTTCAGATCAAGACCAGATGCCTTCCGGGAAGATGTGCTTTAGCCAAAACTCAAGTTATTGGGCTCAATATTGGAGTAAATGAGTGAAATTCAATGGCCTGTGATATACAGGAGGTCAGACAGATGATCTGGTGGTCCCTTCTGATCTTAAACTCTGTGAAAACTGCTAAAAGGGAAGGGTTCTTTTCACATATGCAGAATTAACCTCTGGAAATCATTGCCGGAAATCAGTGCTTTTGGGGCTTCAAAAATGATAAGAGCAATGAAATATGGCTGAAATAGGTTCCCCTAATTGAAGGTATTAATAATGGTGCACTGAGTTGCTGTCTCAAGCCTCAAGCTTCACCTCCCAGTTGCTCTGTTTTATGGGTATACAAAGCCAGGAGTCAGGGAAGCTTTGCCTGTAAAATCTAGAGAACACTCCCAAACTCTGGCACTCCTGTGCTTGGTGCCAGCATGATGGGAGGGCTGGAGTCACATTCCATGAACGTGCTTAACATGTTCTACTGATGATTCTCAGTGTCAGGGGAGGGGAAGAAATCATGCAACCGGCATGCGCTAGATACTTCTGTGTCATGACCAATGTGCAGCTGGTGGAATACAAGGGTATTACAAGCATACCCAGATTGCTGTTGTGGGGCTAGTCACTATCCCTGCAATGACTGTGTAGGACACCAGCACCCAGCCACCCGCTTTTGGCTTTGGTCCTGTGTGCTGCAGAGAGAGGGGGCCTTTGATCCCCACTTTGGGCAACCTCTTGAGGAAGGTTTTAAAAGACTTAGGCCCAGATTTTCACTTTGCACAGCTCGGGCCATTGCTGGCCAGCAGGGAGTTCCCATGGTGCAGGGTTTGTTCTGTGCTAAGCACAGTATGGATCCAGAGGAGAATCCAAGCCTTTATAGCGTGTTAATGTTGTTGTGAGTGGCTTCAGGTGCCTGTATTTTATTAGCAGGTTTCAATTCTGTCCTTCCCTGCATCCAGCACAGGGCTGTTGTGAATATTGACCCTGCAGCTCAGCTGACCTGGCGGGGCAGGACAAGTGCCATGTTCTAGAGTCAGAACGGAGAGGTGCTCCTTATGTCATGGGAACGCCAGTGCAGAATGGACACCCCCAGAGCGCTCTCCATGATATACGTGTGTCCACTAACCGATGGAGTTAATAATACCAGGCCACGGGTAGACACACATGCCACGCTCTGCTGCTGAGTTTCTGTGCGCGGCCTGTGCCCTGCAAAATTGTTTCCATTTTGATTGAGCTGGTTGCGGAGATTTTGCCAAAGGCAAAAAACAAAATAGCACTTCACTCTTTGCCCTTTCCCCCTCTCTCTGCGTCCTTCGCCAGCACACGCAGCCATTCCTGTCAGTGGGATAATCTACCCATTCTGGTTTAACCTGTTCATTCCTTATTTTCAACTGGATCAGAGAGCTCAGCTACACCCAGCCTGTCTGTGACCGAGATGGTCACATGGCTTCCACCTGGCCCCCCAGACTACCTGGGGCTAGGTTCAACTCTCCAGAGTTAAGGGAAATGGCCATATCCCAGGCAACTTTCTGGACTCTGCCATGTCGCTGCCCGTGAGCAGCCAGCCTTAGAACAGACAGAACAAAGACATATGCAGATTTGCTGAGATGCTCCCAGGCCTGGTGCACTGCTGAGCTGTGGTCTCACTTGGAATCAAGCTGATCTTGAGTGAATGCAAGGTTCAAGTTGGTTGTTTTGCACCCCTCTAGGTTTAACCTCTCTGGCTTAATAATGGGCATGGTGGCGATAATCTTACAGTGAGCACCATTCAAACCAGCCACATGGGGAGATCCATTCATGAGGGTGGTCTGCGCGGCAGGCCTAGTTTTGAGTTGAATTTCGGATTGGAGAGGAACACTTTGTCCTGAGAGGTGTTCTTCTGTAGAGAGCTGAAGGGACATCAGGGAGTGATGAAACCCTTCTCACAAAGATCTAGGGTGCCGGAAAAGGGGTCAATGAGTTAGACCCATTGTGGTCACTGTGTGGGGGAGCACTGGGTCCTGCTGTTTGAAATTCTTAACCCTTATTTGAAAATAGAAGTCCTCCAAATAATGGAGGCATCTGCTTATTTGGCTTTGTACTTGGGGTTTGCTTCAGGGTATTTATTCATTTGCAATCATATCCTTTTTCCGCACATACGACATCCGCTGACATCAATGGGATATCCATTGTTGGCAGCACATTGTCCTTGAGGAGCAATGAACTTGGCTATCAGTTCAGGCAAGAAGAGTATTCTGTTACTCCCTCACTGCCCTTGGACACTTGAAATAACTTCATTGACTGTTCCCAGTCTGGTCTCAGACAGTCAGGGCAGTCCCGTGCTTCTCGTGTTATTCAGCCTTAGGGTGGAATTCAGCTGATCATAATCATCTGCTAGAGAACCGCTCTAATTATAGTGGTGTGGGAGTAGTTAGGGTTGCATCACGACATCTGTTTAAGGTCAACTTTTATAAGTCCTCTAATAAAATCAACATTCTTAGTTGGAGTTCTTTGAAATTTTGGTGTGCCTCAGGAAGACTCAGGGTAGGGTTAGTGACCCAAATTTGGAGTCATTTGACTGAAGGGTTCTGGAGATAACGATTTTTAAAAAAATGGTTCTAGTGGTCTTCCCCTCCCCCATTGAGCTAGAGATCAAACTACTTATGAGCTGTGGGACAAACTGGTCTGAGACTGAGTTTTACCCAAGGTAGTGCATGGCACTCACTAAATCTTTGGGGAACCCAAACTGAACACGACATTTAACAAACTGTACCTTTTTACACTGTGTATTTGCCAATACAGAGAATTGGCGAGAGGGCTTCCATTCCTCCCATTTTATATGCTTTAAACTAAAGCTTGACTCTTAAGTGCTCTAAAATCTGAACGGTTAATTGGATTGCTTTGAAATTTGGAGTATGTCATGGAGGTATGGGGTAGTGTTAATGGTCCAAATGTGGGTCATTTGACCCAGGATTTCTGAGTTATAGCGCCCCCCGCCCCCAGTTTACTTCTGCTGCCTGAGACTGTCTATCCTAAAAGGCTGCAACCTGTGTCATTGTAGCACGTCAATGTAGACACTCACTGCAAACAATGAGAGGGTTTCTCCTGTCACTGTAGTTAATCCACCTCCCCAGGAGGGGGTAGCTAGGTTGACAGAAGAATTATTTTGGTATCCTAGTGCTGTCCCACTGGGGGGAGTTAGATCTATATTGCTACGTCTCTCGGGGGTGTGGATTTTTCACACCCCTGAGCATCATAGCTGGGTTCATCTAATTTTCTAGTGTAGACCAGCCCTTATACTGTTAAAAGAGAGGTACCAATGACTGGATGAATCACAGACCACTTGATTGTTGTAAACTCACCCTCCCGTTAACATCTAAAGGGTGTTCTATTTTGGAAATTTACATCAGCGTAGCTACACCCAAAATCCACACCCTTTAGAGACATAGTTGTGCCAGCCTAATCCCTGGTGTAGACAGCACTAGATTGATGGACGAATCAATTGATGGAAGAATGATCTAGCCACTGCCTCTTGCGGGGATGGATTAACTTTGGCAATGGGAGAACCCCTCCTGTCCTTGTAGTGAGAGGCTACGCTGAAGTGCTACAGCGGTGCAGCTGTACTGCTGTAGCATCTTGAGTGTGGACATAGCCTACGGGCAAGTTAATCATAAGTCCCCACCTGACAAGACAAAAGATGTTTTGAACTGAGTAACTGGAAGTTGCTACAATTTATGAGTTATGGGTGGCAATTTTAGGTTGGGGGGGGAATATAATCAAAGTATTTTGGGGGGGGGGAACTAGTCATGTGAATGCTTCCTGGGAAGAGAGGAGTAATAGGGGGTGGAGCAGTGGGGGAACATAGGGAGAGGGATGTGGGTTGTATGAGGAGTGCACTAGGCTCAGAGGCCTCCTGCTGGAGGCTTCAGGATCCTGCCAGACCCATCCCAGGAAAGGAGCAGTGACGCTAAGTCCTTCAGGCTACCTAGAGAGACTGCCCAGGAAGCAGCCAATCTGGGGGTGCTGCAAGGGACTAACCAATCAGAGGGTTGCAGGTTAATATAAAAGGAATAATAGAATAATAGAAGATTAGAGTTGGAAGAGACCTCAGGAGGTCATCTACTCCAACCCCCTGCTCAAAGCAGGACCAACCCCAACTAAATCATCCCAGCTGGGGCTTTGTCAAGCCGGGCCTTAACAAAAGGAGCCGCAGTGCAGACCAGACTCAGTTGCTGGAGTTAAAGGAGTGCAGTTGGTGCTCCTGGCTGGCCAAAGGGAACTGCAGAACCATGGACAGCTCAGTGCTGGCAAGGACCAGGGGAGTGAGAGAGAGCTCCTGGCTAGCTTCTGGGCCTGAACACAGAAGAGCCCCAAGGTAAGGGTGAAGCACTGTTGAAGGCTGGGGCTGTGGGGAAGTGGCCCAGGGGAAACTGAAAGCACTTTAGTTAAAGGGACATGGCAGCAGGTACTGCTACTGTTAGTGTCCCTGGGCTGGGACCCAGAGTAGTGGGCGGACCTGCTTACCCCCATAAGCCACTGGGGAAGTGACCCACAACTGGACAGTGATAAACCTGCAGAAGGGAATCTGAACTGATAAGAAGCCCAGATGGACCCAGAACAGACCAGAGTTGATGAACAGTCTCCAGGGAGGAAGCCCTAGGGGCCTGGCCCCTTACCGCATGGCCCCCTACCAGGGCAAGGACCACTTAAAGACATTGTTGGACTAATACCCTGAAAGGGGTCTGTTTTGAATTATGTTCTGTACAGACTGTGAGTGACTTGGCCGGAGGGCTGAGTCCCTAGAAACTGCCAGAATGTGTCACCATAAACTGAGAGAAGTGCAGACACACCCGACCAGAAGGGGGCACTCATGAGAGGTGGGTGCCATGCCATTACAGACTGCAGTGAGGTGAGGAAGGTAGTTGGGATGGGTGGTAAGGGAGAGGTTGGGTGGTCGGATGAGGGAGGTGCAGAGTATCCCACAGCTCTGCCAGGGCACCCCAATCTGCCTGCACCCCCCAGAGTTCTTTTGGGGTGGAGGTGTGGAATTAGATGTGTGAATGCTTTCTGGGAGGGGAGGGATAATTAGAGGGTGGCAAGATAGCAAAACACTCCATGAACGCAGGGTTAAGATTGCTTTGGTGCTATGTTGTCCTCTTGTAGAATAAAACTCAAACTTCTGAAAACCAGGAAATGAGATTTAAGATTTCACAGGCAACCTTAACTCTGCCCTCTTTCAGCAGTGCCCCAGCACGCCTTGTTAACATGCATACCTTTACTCAGTCAGCCCTGCAGCTATCGTAAGACTCATGAAAACATTGCAGAGTTGGGGACTCCGGTCTGTCACTGGAGGATGAGTATCACTTGGCAAATTCAGACTGGAAACCCGGTGTAAATTTCTAATTGTGAGAGTAATTAACTGTAGGAACAATTGACCAAAGATCAGGGTGGATTTTCCATCACTGACCTATGTGACAGGGTCAGGCCAGATGGCTACAGGAGAGTGTTAGAAGGCAGATATATTAGTCCCAGATTAATCAGGTCCATTTTCCCTGGGTAAGGTAACAGGGGCAGTTCCAGAACAAGAAGGGACTTGCTGGAACAAATTCAGGCAGGTAGGCTAATTAGGACACCTGGAGCCAATTAAGAAGCTGCTAGAATCAATTAGGGCAGGCTGGCTAATCAGGGCATCTGAGTTTAAAAAGGACCTCACTTCAGTTTGTGGCGTGCATGCGAGGAGCTAGAGGCACTAGGAGCTGAGAGTGAGATGGCGTACTACTGGAGGACTGAGGAGTACAAGCATTATCAGACAGCAGGAGGAAGGTCCTATGGTGAGGATAAAGAACGTGTTGGGAGGAGGCCATGGGAAAGTAGCCCAGAGAGTTGTAGCTGTCGCACAGCTGTTCCAGGAGGCACTCTAGACAGCTGCAGTCCACAGGAGCCTGGGCTGGAAACCGGAGTAGAGGGCAGGCCCGGGTTCCCCCCAAATCCTCCCAACTCCTGGTCAGACACAGGAGGAGTTGACCTGAACTGTGGGTTCCACCAGAGGGGAAGGTCTCTGGGCTGTTCCCTGACCCACATGGTGGATCAGCAGAGACTGCGGAGATTGTTCTCCTTCCTTTTTCCCAGGCTGGCCAGTGATGAGGTTAGCTGAGTGAACAGCAGGTTTGAGCCATTAGCAAAAGTGGCCAAACTGAGGACTGCCGTGAATCTCTGAGGTGAGCAAATCCGCCAATAAGCGCAGGACCCACCAAGGCAAAGGAAGAACCTTGTCACAACATATTTTAAATTGAGGTTGGATGCTTTTCTAAAAGTTCTAGGAATTAATTTGAGGAAGTTTTCTGGCCTGTGATACACTGGAGGTCATGCTAGATGATCACAATTGTCCCTTCTCACCTTGGAATCTATGAATCTTGGCAGATATGTCTTAGGGCTATTTGGAAGTCCAATTGTTTTAATGATTGTAGATCATTTTGAGATCTTCAGATGAAAGGGGCTGTACCTACAGTACCATTTTATTAACACAAAGCTATTTACGCAGAGGTCATGTTCTGCATTTTAATCTAGTTCTAGATTCCTTGACCCCATATATGTAATCTACATACATTGTCGTAAGCTTTCTTGATAAAAGAAAAAAATGTCAAATGATACATTTCTTGATAAATGGGGGAAAAATGGAAAAAAGCAAACACCACCAAGCCACTAAGCTGTCCGACTCAGTAATGCTAACAGCTAAAAGGAAGATATTAATGGCTTCTAATATGCCCTGCCATGGTGGTCTGTCAGGACAATAATGAGGTTAATTCCCTCTCACTCATCCAGAAATATCTTTGCTGAAGTATAATTTAAGGTGCCAATAAGCAATAATTAGATCATAAATAATGCACTGTGATTGAAGGACAGTGGCCTTTCCTGTAATCATAACTTTTTAGTCCATTGGGACTCTGGGAGTTTTTTTCTTTCTTTCGCCCATGCTATGTCTTGTAGTCATCAGAGATTAGTAGGGTTGCATTTTCTAGTTAGTGTAACACTGCCCATCATTTCTGTTCTGTACATTTGCTGGTATCAAATTTTAACAAAACTACAAGATAATGCTGGGCGAGATGAAAAGAAGCTAATGGAGAGAACAAAGAAAAATAGATAATGAAGTGATTCTAGCACCCATCAGTTTCCATTCCCTGGGGACATTATCTGCCTACCGGACTTTCCAAAAGCACAGCTGTATAACACTAATGAAACCCACACTGTTGCTGTATTCCCAAAGCTTGGTAGAGCAGCTGTGCTCTCAACCCCCCACACTGATCAGATGCCCAAACTGGGAAGTACCTGCATAACTTCCTATCTTCAAGTGCAGATGCCAGTTTGTGCACAAAAATGTAGGGTTTGGTGCATGGAACTGGCATGCACTCATTTCCGCAGGTGCAACTGCTGCAACCATGTTTTGGAAACCTGGCTCTAGATATGGGAAAAAGCTGACAGGGCCTGTAGTGAGTCTAACAGTATTTAGCGCTCTCCTTCCTGGATATTCACCTAGTGCCTTAGTTAGCCTATTTTGTGTCCGTTCCCAGTAATGGAGTTTCCAGAATTGTTCTTGGTAGACATAGTCACATTCTTAAGATGAGAACAAGAAAATATTTTATTCCATTCTACATTGCCAGATAAGGTTTGTGAGCAATTTGATACCATTACTCCTCATCCTTTCTTGTGGCATCCTGAACAGTGCTTTATGCCTCTCCAACGTTTACAACTTTCAGATATTTACAAACTGCTGTCACATCCAGCTGCCATCCACGGGATTTGGATTTATGCAAGAAGGACATGGATATATTTGGTTTTTATTCAGCCCTTAGCGTTGTGCTAGCCATCCACAATCATGATATTTTACCTTTCTATCGTACTTTTCATTCCAAAGCACCCAGGGAGTTTGACAAGTGGTGGATTCAATTCTGCCATAATCTGAGATCCCTACGAACACCCCAGAAGGAGAAAACACTGCACACTAGAAGTAACTTGGATCCAATGCAGATTTCCATTTGCAGTTCTGGTCCAGGAGGGCTCCAGGAGGTTTGTGACTGGCTGGGAGTGGCCTAGGAGACGATCTTTCCCTTTGCATTTGCTGCATGGGAGGCTAATATCTCGTGCTCAGGCTAATGTACAAGCAGAAGGATGGTGCTACCAATTCAGAGGCCTTTTGGATGCCTACGTGGACAGTTTAAAATAGCGAACGCGCAGGCAGAATGCAGCAGCCATTCATCAGAAGGCCAGAAGTAACTGCAAATGGAAAAATCTTGCTACTTGGGGGCTGCACTGACCCCCAACCCACCCAAAATGGCCACATTGCAGCAGGTTTGGTGGGATAGAAGGTGCAATATTTCAGACTTAGCCCTAACACAGACTCTAGCAATGTACATTAATTTTTTTCTTTTGGGTCACTGGTCTGGCACTAGTGCTTGGAAAAGTTTTCAGCTTCCAGAATAATTTCATTGCTCCACCGAAGCGTTCCTGTTCCTGGTGTGCATCGAGACCTCAGGTATTCAGCAGCTAACTGTGCAAATCTACAGTGTTTAACCCTTGCTTTCATCTTTTTAAAAGAGCAGTACACAAGGAGGTGCTTGTCATGATTGCATGGGAAGAGCTGTAACTTCTACCGTGCTTCATGTCTTGAAAAACAATGAACTTCATTCTTTGAACACTTCAATTCCAACACATTGTGGAATACCCCAGCATAGTTACCAATGGAATCACTGTATATGGTAAAAAGAAAAGGAGGACTTGTGGCACCTTAGAGACTAACCAATTTATTTGAGCATAAGCTTTTCATGAGCTACAGCTCACTTTATTGGATGCAAAATGTATCCGATGAAGTGAGCTGTAGCTCACGAAAGCTTATGCTCAAATAAATTGGTTAGTCTCTAAGGTGCCACAAGTACTCCTCCTTTTCTTTTTGCGTTTACAGACTAACCCGGCTGCTACTCTAAAACCTGTATATATGGTAGTTATCTCCTGTACTCCTAAATGTATCTACAATGTGTGTCAATAGATCTGGGGTTTTTGGAAGACTGTGTGTTGGTGTCTGGGTAGAAAACCACTAGTGCAGGAAAGGGAAGAAAATGGAGCACGAGCTTGTACAAGTCTTCGGGTAATGTGAGCGTTTTATATATGTTAGGGAAAGGACTGAAACAGCTTATTGTTTTATACATATTGTGTAATTTAACTAGGTTTGTTTTATGTTTGTTTAATTTCCGTAAGACTAAGATGTTCTTAGGATATGTTCTAAGTATGCCTTTATTGTCTGCATATTAACTCTTCTGTGTATACTGCCACCTTAGCATTAACATTCAATTTTATGGCTGGTCCATCAAATACAGAATGATGAAATGTATCTCATTAGCTTACATTACATTTTGAACTTAATAGGAAAAGCGGTACAGAGAGTTCTGTCTGGCCGTCTGAAGGAACAATATTCTTTACCTCAAAGACTGCATATCTAATCTTCTAGTGTACAGCTGGGTTTTATTCTATTAAAGTATAATGAGATAGGACTAGTATATCATTCTGTGGGGGAGGTAAATGGGTTTTTTAGAATAATCAATGAAAGATGATTAGGAAAGATGATTTTCTTCAAAGGAAAAGAGAAAATTCTCTTCTTGGGATTAAAGTATAGTAATGCTAAATTATTGTAACATCTTTCCTCACTTAGACCATCCCCAACTTCAGTCCCATCATCCTTCCATTAAGAACCAAATTAAATATTTTTTCATTTTAAAATTTACAGCACTGAAGGCTGGAGTAAGGAGTAGCACGTAGTTAGCTCAGAGACAGTATTGTGGTTCCCTGCACTGGGGGTGCGTTAAGATCACAAAATGGTCCCTCGCCTCAATGGGGATGTAATCTGCACCCGTCCTAATACATCTGTGCTGACTTAGTAGTGCTGGCCTGTGTGTTGAGGGAAGGAGGAAGGGGTTAAGGCTTTACTATGTGGGAGAGAGAGAAATCGCCCTGCAGAAATTATGCTGTCCCCTACACTGCCACCTGCAATACAGGTAACCTGCATGGATGAATAAGTGGGCACTTTTCTCCCCTCTCTGGGCATGAAACGTGAGTCACTGTTTTGACGTAAGGGGCCTTTGACAATGACCATAGAATGATCAGCAGAGTTTGCAGCTGGCAAGTTCTCCCAGCTTTGTGGGGTACCTAGAAGGAAGGGCCTCTGCCCTGTTGAACAGCTCCACTGCCCCCTAGAGGTCATGGCTTCTATTCGCTAGGTCCCCCAGCTAGGGAGAGGACCAAGGACATGGGCTACATGTTCACTTGAAGCTAGGGTGTGAGTCCCAACCCATGTAGACATACTTGTTCTAGCTTGCTAAAAATAGTATAAGTACAGACAGCAATGAGCCGTGGCATGAGCTAGCCGAGTATGTAGTCATGGGGTCCAGGCAGGCTTCTACCTGCGATGGCTGGTCTTGGCAAGCTACTGCGGCTGCACTCCTCTATTTAGTGCACTAGTTCAGTGAGAACTAGTGCGGGTATGGCCATGCGAGCAGGGAATCCCACCCCTAGCTCCAAGGGTAGATGTAACCTAGTTAGTACAGCTCCAAGCTGTATTGTATTCAATAGGCTGGCAGGGTTTTGCTACCCTGCTCGGATCCTGGTTGCTCACAGAGCTGCTCCCTCACAGGTGGGGAACCTCAGTTGGGCCCCAGGCAGAGGGGGAAGAACGTGCAATGGAGTCAGCTCTTGGAGCACAAAAGGAGTTGAGTTGAGGAGATGTTCCACTAGAGTAGCACTCACACCAAGCTAACAGGTATAGAAGACAATCCAGCCCAGTATGGACCTGATGTGTAAGTTGCTGAGCATCTCCTTTGAGATTCCCATTGACCTGAGACTGGTATCTAACGGGAGCTGAGGACACTCAGCACTCAGGATCTGGCCCCATATCATTATCTGGGAATTATGTACTCGAGTCTCATTTTTGCTAAGGCCACTTTAACATGCCCTAGAAATATAGAGGGGCCTCAGCATGAGTGCAATGTAACTTGTTAGTGTGAGAATCAGAATCTGTTTAAATGTACCCTGTTGAAACATTACCTTGCTTATCTAACCCTGGGTTAGTGTGTGTAGTTACTGAGATTCCTGGGTCTACAGGAGAATGTTCTACTCTCTAGAAAGTGCTTCTGTTCTAAAGCATTTGCCCAAAATTATCGGAAAATGACTGATTTCTGGTGCCTCCATTTCTGGATGCTTGAGTTTTTTCAGAGGTTGGGTGTCTCACTTTTGGGAAGTCTTGGCCTTTTACTTTAAATGTAACCTAACATATGTTCTAGAGTGGCTTACTATAGTTGTTTTAATGCAGTTCATGCAATAGAATGATCATAGAAATATAAGAATTGCCAGATGTGATCAGCTAATGGGACAATCTAGTCCGGTATCCTCTCTCTAACAATGGGCAGCACCAGCATTTTCAGAGGAGTGTCCTCGAAACTCTGAAATTGATCATTATGAAATAAAACAATTGTTTTAGATTTATGAAGCCCCTGATATTGCAAATTCCCATTAATGAGAGGTACTCAGACCAATGCTTTCACCAAAACAATTTTTGTCCATAATGTTGCTGTTTGTTTAAAGATGGGATGCTAAATCCAGGCATTTAGTCGACGGTTCCTGTAACTCTTAATTTTTATCCTAGTGGGAAATAATCTCAGCAATCTATGTGGATAACAGTGGGAGGAAGATAATTCTTACCAATCATCCCTCTCCCAGCACTGTACAAATGTGATCATGTTAGCTAGCTCTAATTTATCAACCAGTCAAGCTTATATAATTAGGAATCCCAAAGTCAATAATCTGATCATCTGCCCTGCTTGTGGGATAAGTGATTCCAGGAAGTGCACATCTCAGATTGGCATGGGAAAAGTGCCAGCGTTTAAAAAAGGAACAGGCAGAGATTTAGATCAGAAGGCACTCTTTAATCTTTCATCAGTGACGTTTTGGGATGTTTAAATGTTTCACCATATATTTGTGGCGTGCTTTTGAATCTTCCCATTACTATCTTCAGTTGAATTGTCTTTATATTTACTTTAAACAAATCCTAACTTAATCAAGATACACTGTGAGTTATACTGTGTCCTCTGAAAGCCACACGGTAGAGCTAAGTGTTTCCAATGCACAAAGGGAAACTTTTTGAGCGATATACTCTTCTGACTTATTCTCATGTAGCCCTATTGGAAGGTGTTAGGCAGTACAAAATTTGCCAAACATTTTGTAATCTCTTTATTATAGAGAACTGGGAAAAGGGAATATTTGTTTGATCATCATGCCAGAAAGTGTGTTTGTTGTAAAACACTTTAAATAGATAAAAATCGTTAATGAAAAGGTGCAAATATTTAATATGTTGCTATTAAAAATGGTCATGGCCCCTTTTGCTTTCCAGTTTTAAGGGAAAGGGAGTCATCTGGTGGAAGGGGTTTCATTCAATTTTAGCTCCTTTAGCACAAAGTGCAAGTTTTAAAGGCCAGTCTTGTAATGGTGAAAGTGGTGCCAAAGCTGCACCAGTGTGATCAGAGTGTGTGTGCGCGGGGGCGAGGGAAGCAGCTCTTGATGGTTCTCATGACTGTTATTGCATTGCTTGTAATCTCTGGTTTTCATTTAATTTCAAACACTGAAGAAGTAAGTACCTGTTGGCATAGCTTGGTGTGGACCTCATCCAGTTCAGATGAGGGTTCTCAGACAGCGGTCCATGAACCCCTGATGTTAGCAGAGCTCCTCAGAGTAGGAATCCACAGCCTGAGAGGCAAGTTATGATCAACTGAACAGTTGGGAAAGAAAGGTGGCCTAGGAACATGCTGTCTAATGAAGAAGGCACTGAATGAAGATGCCAGGGAGCCATTCCTCTAGTCTAGATGAAGCTGAACAACTTTAAGGTCAAATATGAGAGTTTTCCCTTTTCTGGGATAGCAGGAAGACAAGATTAGCAGATAAAGCTGGAACCTTACCTTTCCAGTTGGGAGGATTTGGGTGTATACAGAGACCTGCTTTCCTTTTCACATTTCATGTGGGTAGGGCTCCATCACTAGATGTTGCACCTCACAGAACTGATAAGACCAGTCAAAGTTAGAGCTATCACACCGACTCTTGCATAAAAGAAACCTATGTGTGCAAAAAGCCAGTGGTTTATATAAATGTTTCATCAATTTTTAAATGGCAGTTAGCTTCATAATAGGATGTTTTAGTTGCCACGTGCTCTACATAAGCCTTTTAACTTGAGAAACATCAGAAATTTTTACATCTTCTAATCGTTTGATTGAAAAAAAGCTCTCATAATTCAGCAGACCTTGAAGACTTTTTTTTGGAAAGAGGATAATATATCCCCCCACCCCTCTTTTTTTAAACATGGGATGGCAGGATGACTGAAGGTTGGGTGTTGGGGAGGGGGACAAGTGATAGGAAAATGCTAACTTTCTTACATACTGGTAGGACTTCAGACCTACATTTTCAATATCTGCCCTCTCTTGCTGTGAATCAAATATTTCAAATTCTGAACTTTCAGAACGTTTAACTGATTGATGACTACAAATGTTTGTGTCCCCACATCAGACTGATCACCACCTGGTGTCTGTTATTGCACTGGCAAGTAATATTTCTGAGTATTATGTAAATCTGAGTGCAGTGGATTGCAGGAGCAAAATGAGAGGCTGGATTGTCCTCCTGTTGAAGATATGGTCTGATCTCAGAATAGAAGAAAATTCTAAGTGCTTCCAATTGATCCAAGTAAATCAGCTATTGAACCCTGGCATCTCCTATGCTTGGCCTAATATGACTGTGAGAAGTCAATGGTCTGTTGTGTGGCTTTTCCCCCACAGCAATTAGTAACAAATGGATCTTTAAAAGATGGAGTAAAATGAGTGCTGGAAGTGTATTGTGCATTACAGACTATTCAGTAGGCACCACATAATTATTCGTTTTACATAGTGTTATAACACTTTCCAGGGATAACATACGATAGTCACTACCTGGAGATTTTTACAGTGGAGTTTACACAGGTGAAGGCCTCAGATTGTGGAAGGAGTGGGGGGGGGGGTGACAAAACAAAGAGAAGGGGAGACTCATAGAACATGTTCTAAGCACCACCTCGCTGAGCATCCGAGATGTGCTGCCTTTTGAAAGAGGCAAGAAGCATGGTCTTGTGGTTAAGAACTGGGATTCAGCAGCTCCAGTTTCAGTCGTAGTTCTGCCACAGACTTCCTGCATGACCTTGGGCAAATCACTTAATCTTTCTGTGCCTCGGTTCTCCATCTGTGAAATGGGAATGAAAATCCTTCCTTTCTCCCCCCCATCTATTTAGAGTGTAAGTGTTTTAGGGCAGGGACTCTCTTTCACTGTGTGTATGTGCAGTGCCTTGCACAGTAAGGCCCTGATCTCATTTAGGGTTCATGAATGCGACTGTAATACAAATAATTTCCCCTTGGAATAAGTGGGCTAGTGGTGCGTGGCATGGCATATTATACTCTCAGACACTGAGAAGTGTGAGAAATACCACCCATGTAGGCCATGCTCTCTGTGGCATGCAATAACCGAGTTTCCTGAGGGCTTTAGTCTAATTCAGGTTGCTGAGCTTGGTGCATGGGTGCTGGGTGGTGTTTGGTGGCCTGTGAGATAGTGGAGGTCAAACTTGGTGATCTGGTGGCCCCTTTGGGCCTTAAACTCTAGGACACACTCTATGTACACAGTCTCCCATTCAGTCAACGGTGCTCTGGCCTCCTCCACAGCAGTGACAGCATGGCTGAACGAGGCCAGGCTCCCTCTCAGTCTGATGCTCAGGCCCTCTCAAGGGCAGCTGTTGCTCGCTTGTGCTGTCCCGAGAAGGGAACATTTTTGACGCAGGGCAGCTGTTCACCTGACTCCTCCTGCTGCTTATGGCTTCTTCAGCCACAGGGAGCTATGAAGTGAGCTGTAGCTCACGAAAGCTTATGCTCAAATAAATAGGTTAGTCTCTAAGGTGCCACAAGTACTCCTTTTCTTTTTGACATAAGAGAGTGTGACTCTCCGTAGTATGGCTAATCAGGAAACGTACGTCAATGACCTCCCCACTTGTGTGGCCACAGGCCGGGTCCTGTGTGGTGCAGCTTTGTAGCTGCTCCTTCACACGTAGCAACTGGGGAGGCGGTGGAGAGCTGCCAGAAATCAGTGGAGCCTCATCTCTCCCGTGCATCAGCCGCTAGGCTGAGTGGGCACAAACTGAGCAGTAAGCCACCCCCTTTGTACTTCATGATTGCATGGTGTGTGACCCTCTGAGTCATTATTCCTCCTGGAGCAGTGCTGCTTCCCCATCGCTTCTTGCTCAAGGCTGAGCCTAAGGACACAGTCTAGTCCATAGTTGCTCATTGCAACTATGTGGTCGGAAGAAGATGTATTTAATTTCAAGAGGAAATATGACATGCATGCATAGAACAGATGGGAATATTGGTACGTGTGGATTTATGGGTAGGAAGTAAATAGGAGCATAACGAAACATGACTTTTGCCAATAAACTTTTCTATGTCAGAGGGGCCAGGTTCAATAAAATTATTTTCCAGATGGCGTTTTTATTGAATCTGGTCCATTAAGTTCCCATTGCTGGGTTTACAGCTGCAATTTACACAAATCTACCTATAATAAAAGTACAGTATGCTTGCAAAATTTCAGCACAGGCAAAACCTGATGGGTAAATCTTGGTTTAATACATTATATACTCAGCTGACAGCAGAAAGCAGTGAAAGCAAAAAGGGACAAAGAAGCGTTTGAACAAAAAGAAAACAATGCTTACAAGTTTGTCATGAAACCCAGGGGGAAATATCCATTGTTGACAGCCTCTGTTCTTCCCGTCTGCCATGTGACATGTAGAGCGTCTCCCAAAAGGTGCTGTTTGTATATTTCCTGCTGCTGCCGCCAGACCAGCTGTGCTTTTGTTAGCTTCTATGAGTTCAAGGTGTTAGCTATAGACGACCCCCGCACATCAAGAGACAAAGCAATAGGAAGTGTCAGGGCAAGTCCCAGCTTTTGCTGAGCCTTCTGTAAAGTCAGACATGCAGAGCCCTATTCAGCCGTCTTTTCACCTGTGGCCGGGAGCCCATGTCCATATCCTCCCCCAGGCTTCTGAGCAAGCCCAGAAGGCTGCTGGATGTGACAGGCAGGCATGGGAACTAGCCTGCAGCGTTCTTAGGCTTGGACCATGGATGGATAAGGAATTTAAAGAGGCTGCACAAATTCAGGGGTAGCCTACACAAACTCTGCCACTGAAGAGAAGGCATCAAAACAGGAGAGGAGAGGAGACAGCGTAGAGGAAAAGGAAGGTTACTGCTCCCTCCTGAGTAGTAATAACTGTGGTTGTGGGTGGCAAATTCTTTATGAAGAGATTTATAGTTTCATAGATCCCAAGGCCAGAAAGAACCAGGATGTGACCATCTAGTCTGACCTCCTGTAGAACACAAGCCACAGAACTTCCCCAAAATGATTCCTAGAGCAGATCTTTTAGAAAAACATCCAATCGTGATTTAAAAATGGTCAGTGATCTTGGTCATGGTTAATTACTCTCCCTCTTAAAAATGTACACCTTATTTCCAGTCTGAATATGTCTAGCTTGAACTTCCAGCCATTGGATTGTGTTAGACCTTTTGTCTGTTATACTGAAGAGCCCATTATTAAATATTTGCTCCCCCTGTAGATACTTATAGATTGTCCTCAAGTCACCCCTTGATTAAAAGAGGCTTCTTGAGTTTAAATGGCATAGATGTATACTATCTGATAAAGCTTTAGCAAAACAGATATACCTTCAATGTGTTCATTTCTTTGAACTCCGTGCCCCAAATACAGAGCAGCCCAGCTGCCAAGGAAATGGAGGAGATGCTACTGTGTATTCAGAGCAGGGCTATCTCTTCCTTCACTCCTTTAGCTCCCTCTTTATTTATTAGGGTCTATTAATCTTTGTGGCCCCCTGCATATCTGCAAAATAGTTGCATTTACAACTCCATTAATTAGGCCAGAAAGCTGCTCAGCTCTGGTATTTCCCGTTCTTCTTAAATGTATTGTTTTCTGACTTTGCCTTACAAATTAAAACAGAATGATTAATCCCAATTTCCATTGCTATTCTGTATGGAATTCAATTAGTTCCAAGTGCAGAATAACTCCTCTTTACAAAGGAAATGTTTGACCTCATTTACTATCAAGGCCTATTATTCGAGTTACGGTAGCAACATTTATAGTTTCGGGATAAATATTTAACAGGCTAATACACAGCAAATCTCAGCTTTTACCCACTTAGGTTTTTAGCCAACCTGACATTTAAAAAGTGATTGAATAAATGTTGTATTACGCCTTTCTATTACTGTTGTTCATTATTCAGAACACAGTGGCAGCTGGAGGCCTGTATCAGGGCTCCATTATACGAGGTGCTTTACAGGCCTTTAACAAAAAAGACTGTTCCTGCCCCAAAACATTTATAATAGTGCACCAGAGATCGGGTAAGAGAACTGCAGGAGGGGATGGCAAGGTAATGGTGGAATATGCTAATGTGGTACGGTAAACAGTAGTTGTTCATCACTAGCCTATCTGCGGTCAGATGGCAGGGTTCTGTGGGCATCATAGCAGAGATAAATTTCTAAAGACTCTGCCCAAAAGTAAGTGAATTAATAATATTGTTTCAGAATTATCTTCTTATCTACAGTACTTATATGGTCCCATTAGCTTAGTGTCTGAATGTCCCATAATCTTTTTAATGTATTTATCCTCACCGCAACCCTGTAAGGCAGGGAAATGCCATTATCCCCCTTTTACAGATGGGTGCTAAGACAGAGGAGCCAGAGGCCAGATTTTTAAATTCCGGTGCCTGAAGATGTAGGTAGATGTTTAGTGGGATTTTCAAAAGTGCCTAGGCACTTAACTCCCACTGATCTCAAGCTTTTTGAGTAGGGCCTGTCTGTCCTTTTCGTCTTGTACAGGCAGGGCCAAGGACACTGCTGGCATGTAACAAGTACTTAATAATGCTGTGGGGAAGCAGAAGAACAGTGTGTATGCTAGCATTGGGATACCTATGAGTGAGTGTTATGGGTTCCCCGCTGTGCCTTGTCCACAAAAAATAGGAGCCTGATACAGGCCCAGCTAGGGAACCCTGGCTCTTTAACTCAAGCTACAGCAGCGCATGGTTTTAGTTCTGGAGGCCCCTTGTTCGGTCCCTGTTGTGATGGCCAAGATGGTGGCTATCACACTGGCAGGAAGAGAATGTCGCAACCCCCTTCACTATTGGGACTCCATTTTAACAACGGTCATTGCAAATTTACTGGAATGCCACCTGCTATAGCTGGGGATTTTTGTGTTTTGATTTGGCTTTAAACTCTTTCTCTGGATTTTAATTATCATTGCCCCTTATAGATTTTTCCTTTCAGCTCCCACCCATCGCTGACTGAAATCCCACGAGGATTTAAGTAGAAGTGTGTTGTACAGACGCTGCCATGTGAGGAGTCATGCCTTATTTATTATTTCTATTGGGATAGCTCCTAAAGACTACAATCAGGGCTCCATTGTGCTGTGCAAATGAACAATACAAAGTCTCCGCCCCAGAGAGCTCTCACTTCAAGAGCAGTAAGCCTTCACACTAGTTTGTTGGGAGGCCAGACTCATTCTGCCGGGCCCAGGGCAAACTCATAACACTGGCCCCTATCCCACAGAGATAGAACATAAGAACGGCCAGGCTGGATCAGACCAGTGGTCCATCTAGCCCAGTATCCTGTCTTTGGACAGCAGCCAGTGCCAGGTGCCCCAGAGGGAATGACCAGATCAGGGCAATTATCGAGTGATCCCTCCCCTGTTGCCCATTCCCAGCTTCTGGCAGTCAGAGGCTAGGGACACCCAGAGCATAGAGTTGTGTCCCTGACCATCTTGGCTAATAGCCATTGATGGACCTGTCCTTGATGAAAACATACTCAGATTATATAAATAACATTGAATCAAACCAAATGGCCACAATTTGGCCTGGATTTTTTTTCTCATGGTGATGGGCTTGTGGCCCTCTGGCTAGCTGCCCCCTTTGGACTGGGCCCTGATAGTGTACCCATTCCTCCCCCGCTTCTACTTGGGGCCTGTGGCTAGACAGTCTTGTCCCTCTCCCTCCTGTAGGCCTGGTTCTACATGGGCTGGGCTGACTCCACGGATGCAGGGCCCACATGTCACACACATAACTTCAGGGGAACGTGAAGGGTCAGGTTCCTGTCAATCATTTGGAGGGACTGAAGTGACTGCGTCGTTCCTAACAGGGATCTCCAAAATGGAACTGGAATCTACCCCATCTTCATGGTGATGAGGGCGGGGAACGAGCAAAAGTTTGCAAGCCCTCTGCAGGCCCCTCCCCCAGCCACACCTAGGTGCCATTGCTCATTTTGTTTTTATTAGATTGGGGTCCCAGTGCCCACCCTCCTCTTTCCTCCCGCAGGAGTGACACAGCTGCCCTAGAATGGCGTAGCATGGCTTCAGGGGAGAAAAGAGAGGGGGAAGCAAGATCCATAGAGGGCTGCTGGGGGAATGGGTCAGGATTCCCATCTGCCATCCCACCCCTAAATTTCCTACAGTTGTGTTAGTCAGTCCATCTGTCCGTCCAGTGTAGGTCTGACACATCTGACTGCAAGGAGTTACCTTGCTCTTACTGCCACGTTGCAAAGACCTAGGATTGGGCCCTACATATCTTCCATGCCATTGAGCACAAAATATTACTTACGTGGGAAAAGGCCAGAATGTTCACCTGTCTAGCAGCCAGTCTCTCCATTTGTCACTGACCTCGTACTTCAGCTTTGTTCCTCTCCAATTACTGTTCCTCTTGTGTTGAGTGCTTCCTTCCCATACAATCTCAATTGCCTGTACAAACGCTGTGGCTTGGCTTTGTTTTGAGTCACCCCCAGCAAATCATCTTGTGCCAGCAAAAAGCTTTTTCCGTTCCAAATGCTCAGGAACGGTTATCTGGCAACAGGTGGCAAAAATATACAAGTATATTAAGGAAACCTGAAGACAGAGTAGGATAATTCAACTCCCAGTTTGGCTGTGATTATGCCATGAATTGGAGTGGTTGGTGGGGTGAAGGTATACAGCTGTTATTGATAGCACTTATTAGGGTCTTGTGCCTTGGATGGGGTTACAGTATGCTCTAGTTTTCTGTTTCCTGTCTCTCTGTCTTTAATGCAGCCGTCGTTCTTTCATTCTGCCTCAAATTTACTTTTCCTGTTGCTGCCCACATCTGTCTTTTCAGTGCTTCAGGACAGGCTCTGCTTTACGTGACATGTGTGTGCTATGCTTGTATTCCTCCTTCGTCACTGACCCATCGTTTATTTCATTGTTAATATGAACGTGACATAATCTAGGCAGCCAAATTCCACTCTCATTTACACTAGTGTAGATCTGGAGTAACTCCATTAAAATGAGTGGAATTACTCCAGATTTATACTGGTGTGAGTCAGAGCAAAATCTGGCTCAGAGTGTGATTTTTATTTATTTATTTATTTTTATAGAAGGGACAAAAATAGAATCAAGTGCCTGATCCATGTCCATGTCAAGTGGTGTTTTTGCAAAGCATCCTAAATGGACAATTGCAAAACCAATGCCAGCCTTGTCCTCCTAGATTTAAAACAGAGATGGAGCAAAAAAGAAAAACAATAGCACTGCCATCTCCGCCATACAAGTATGCATGCGTCTTTGGGAATTAAGATGAAATTGAACCTGGATTTGAACCACCTTACTTTTTGCCCAGGCCTCGTTGGACTGTTGAATTTATTCTGTAACTTGCTTTGCTTCCCTTTTACTTTAGTATTGATTTATTGCATCTGCTCATCTATCTAAGATTACAATAATGATTCCAAAAACTAATAAATCATGTTAGTCTTTTATTCAAAGTCATATGTAGCTTCATTAAAAACTAATGAAGGATAATGTGATAACATATTTTGCATGTTGTGTCAATATATCTACATGAACCATGTGTCTGTCTTTGTGTCACTCCTTCGAAATCCCTACACGGCTCCTTAGAACATTTTGCAGTGATTTTATTTATATTTAAAGTTTAAAATGGTCCATTGTACTTGGTCAATCTTCATTCTTTCTCCATATGTTCTTAGTCTAAACTAAGGTCTAAATTGCCTGGTTGTAATTTTTGGCACTGAGAGCAAGAGAAGCTTATAATTATGCCTCTTAATTATGGAATTCACTTCCTATTACTATTCAGAATAACCAGTCTGTTTGTATTAAAACCCAGATGTTCTTGACCACTCTGCCTTATTGATAATCTGAGGGAGTTTCTCGGGCAGCGACCTCTGACTCAGTCAAGAAAACCGCTGTATAGATACAGTTGTTCTTGTCACTGAAGTAAAATGAAAATGTCATTTGTTTTTTTACAGCTTTTTGCAATCTTTGCATTTGCAACATGCGGTGGTTATTCTGGAGGCCTGCGGCTCAGCGTGGACTGTGCAAACAAGTCAGAGAGCGACCTCAGCATTGACATAGCCTTTGCCTATCCTTTCAGGTAATCCATTTTGGTTCTTGACCGTTCATATTCAGGGATGCAGCTCACCTGGGGCCTGATCTGAATCCCACTGTCAACAGTGGGAAGACTCTCATTGATTACAGGCTTTGGATCAGGTACCTCTTTCAGAAAGTTTTGGACAATAAGGGTAGCATTTTCAGAAGCACTTAAGTGACATAGAAGCCTGTCCCATTTTAAAAAGCGACTTAAGAGCTTAAGACTCACTGAAAAATCAATGACAGGTTTCAGAGTAACAGCCGTGTTAGTCTGTATTCGTAAAAAGAAAAGGAGTACTTGTGGCACCTTAGAGACTAACCAGTTTATTTGAGCATGAGCTTTCGTGAGCTACAGCTCACTTCATCGGATGCATAGCATATCCTATGCATCCGATGAAGTGAGCTGTAGCTCACGAAAGCTCATGCTCAAATAAACTGGTTAGTCTCTAAGGTGCCACAAGTACTCCTTTTTTTTTTTTTTTTTTGAAAAATCAATGGGACTTAAGCTCCTAAGGGCCAGATTTTCAAAGGTATTTAGGTGCCTAAATGCAATTTTCAAAAGCACTTGAACAGGTTATTCTAATGGAAGTTAGGTGTTTGTGTACTTCTGAAAATCCCACTAGGCATCTATCTGCATCTTTCGGCATCTAAAATCTGGCTCTAAATCCCTTTTGAAAATGGGATTTAGGCTCCCTAATCACTTAGATACTTTTAAAAATCTTACCCTAAATATAAGAGGAAGAAGGTGGGTGAGATAATATTTTTATTGGACCAACTTGCATGGATGGAAGAGACAGAAACAAGCTTTTGAGCTACACTGAGCTGAAGAAGGGCTTTGTGTAGCTCGAAAGCTTGTCTCTGCCTTTGCCACCAACAGAAATTGGTCCAATAAAATATCTCACTCACCTTCTTTCTCTTATATCCTGGAACCAACATAGCTACAATAACACTGCAAACTCTAAACACAAGAAAGACAGAGTGGGGCAAAAAAAGTTTAAAATTGAAAAAATGCACATGCTGCTAAGGATTCTAATTCTGTACAACTTTGAGTGAACGTGACGCCCCCAACATCAATTTTAAAATATGACTGAGAGCCACTCTAGGAACCTGTACTGCATTTCTAGACAACTATACTCTTCAAGAAATCTTGAGATGACAAGAACAATGAAGAATGTGTAGCCCAGTCTCAAATTAAGTACACCATGACCTTATCGGAAATTGTTATATTGCTTCTAGAAATCACATGCTGTTTTGCTTAGGATTTCATTATGCATAGACCAGAAATAATGGGTTCACCTTTACAGCGCTAACTGAGATATAACGTCTTCCAAACTATGCACGCTGTTGGTGATTTCTTGAATTGCTGTTAATTTATGGTATATTTATATTACTCCAAAGAATCGTATTTCCTTTATACAAATGGGTTTTTTTCTTTTACTGCTCTGCACAGCCTTTAACATCTTTTTAGTATGCATGAGATGAGCTCTGAAAATTGAGTTATGTGAGTTTATAATGTGATTCGCTTTCAAATAGGTCATTTCACCAGCATTTATTATAGAAGTAACCGTAGTAAAGAGCTTTTAATTTAGATTATTATAAAACATTATTTTATTTTAAATGTTAACACTAAATGGTAATTAAGTATCGATTGGCACTATAAGTGGAATGTAGAGTATTGCTTTGGGAAGAAAACAACCAGGTATACTGTATTATTGTTCATTAGGAAATGGCAATTAATTTGCAAATAACTACTGAGTAATTGTACCTTTCTAACAAATATGAAGGACAACTTGTCAATAGGATGCCACTGTAGCAAGGAAATCTAACAGAATTACTTAAATTATAGGACTTACAAGTATGTAGTTCCACATCAGAAGGGAGGTGTCATTTATCGAAGGAGAATCTTAGGACAGATACTAAAGATACTCAAAGTGTTTTTGCAAACGAGACACTTGTGTGCAAAGATCAAGTATTTGCATACATAAATTAGGTACTCAGAAATATATGCACGCAGTCTCAGCTACTAACTTTGAAAATCTGTCCCTGTGCTTCCACTGGAAGTCAGTTATGTTTCACTTAACTAGTCCTTCCTATTATGCCTGTTATTCACAAGCGTTTCCTTTCTCCTTTCTCTTTAATGCTCATGTCAAGCGATGAGATAAAGTGCCTTTGTACAGGCTGTCAAGATGGCTAATGCAACTCTTGAAGCAACGGCAAGCGATCTGCTTCCTGAGCTCTCATTTATTTTCATGGCTCTTTCTTCCATTCTCTTGCAAACCTGATTTTGCAATTTGATCTACGCAGGCAGAATTCTGACCACTAACTTCTATGGGACTCAGTAGGCGTCCACCCACTCAGATCTTATTTCAGGATCCCTAACCTGCACCCCAAAGAAAGTGGGCTTTGTGCAAGCAGGGTGAATTTCCCACTGTTTGTTCCCTTGTGTGTCCATGACTGAATAAGTCTATATTCACTCAGCAGTTTTTATCAAGCTGCCTTCTGATTTCTGATCATTGGCCGACAACTGAAGGAGGTGTGGGTGAAAGTCAGAAATGAGAGAAGCCGCACAGATCCTGGCTGTGCTTATAACTGTCATGGCTGTCAACTGTAGCACTGGAACATTTGAATAAGGGAGAGCTGTCGTTTTAAAAATCTGCCTTGCAACTTAACTCGAAGCGATACAAGCATGCAGAGGGGTCAGCAGATCCTTTCCTTCCTATTGCAGGATTTTTCACTCTTCTTCTCGGAAGTTACAGCAACCAGGCCTAGGCTGTTGAGTTTTTAAGGGGTAAATGTGAACAGCTTTAAACAAACAAAAATTGAGACTCATTGCCCAAGAAAGGCAAGCAGGATCTGGCTTTGCGGGCGACTGCTGGCCAGCTTCTCATCAGAAAAGATGAGATTTCAAAGTAAGGAGCGTAACAAGTTTTGTAAACGTATTAAAGTGGTTTGAAGTTGATAAGAGGATAACATTTGCAAAAGTTCCCAAGTGATTTAGGGGCCTGTCTGATTTTCAGAAGTGATTTAGGCACTAAGGGTGCTGTGCTCAGCATGATAACACCTAGCTGATTTAGAAGCTGATTTAGAAGCCTAGGAGCACATAGGAGCCAAAATCCCATTGCCAGTTTATGGGATTTAGAATAAGTGCCTAAATCACTTTTGATAATGAATCTTTGTCTCCTAAATCAGCTGGTGTTGCAATATTTAGTGCAGCTAGGGCTAAATACCCTTAAAAATCTGCCTTTGGTGCCTAAATATGCAGATAGATGCCTAGTGGGATGTTCAAAACCACCTATGAGGTGCCTCACTACATCTTTAGTGGCCTTTTTAAAGTCTGGCCCTTAGGCCCTTTGGATGAGATTTTGGCTCTTAAGCCACTTAGATGCTTTTGAAAATTTTACCCAACATGCTCACACTAGAGCAGGTTCAGAAGATTTTCAGAGAAACAAAAGAGAGTTGGGTACCCAAATGCACTGGAAGTTGTGCATCCAACTCCCTTTTCTGCCTCTGAACCACTCCCCTCCAGTGAGTAGGAAGTTTAGGAATAAGTATGGAACCCAGGCAGAACTACTGCAAACCCAGGGCTTGTCGTCTGGGGATTAGCTCCAATCAGGTCTGACAATCCCCTTCTGATGGTTGGTCCCACCACGTTCCTCCTTGCTCTGCAGGACTTGTAGTGCATCCTCTTCATGACTCGTCCCTCTAGCCATGTCACTGTGTAGTCCTCCCGTTCCAGGGTTTCAAAGTCCTGCCGGCTCAGCTGTCCGCATGCCAATCCAGACAGTCTTCCACTCCTGTGCCACTTTCCCAGCAGCTGGTAGGGGAACCCAGGCCAACCCACTAATCTGGGTTCCAGCCCAGGGACCCGATGTCCAACAACTACAGTCTGCTTGCTCCCAGACCCTGTCACTATTTCCCTAGTCTCTTTCCTTCTCCCTTCTCTATCTTCTGTCCCCAGTTCACTGGCCAAACTCCTTCCTCCCATGGAGTAACTGAAGACTACTTCCCCTCTTTGACTCCTTGGCAGACTCTGTAGCTGTTTAGAGTCATGCAGTGAATTGGGGATCCTATCAACATGCAGATAGGAAGTTACTCTTTGATTTCTGTTCGCCATGTTACGTATTACAAAAAACGAATTTGTTGGAGTCTAATTTTCAAACCAGGAAATGAAATATAGAAACTACATTAACAGTGCATCTACTTCGCACCTGAATTACCCCCTGAGGTTCACATCTGTGCATTTCAAGAGATTTACAAACTCATTTCTGAAGAAGAATTTGCATACAATGCCATGCCACACAAGGTGCAATAGTACTGTATAGTTATAACTAGCACTAGGTAAACTTCAGTACAGATTCTTATCGTTTTGACATCCCTAGCAGGACCTCCTCCCTGGTATTTACAAACCACCTACTCAGAATTATTTCTGCTAGTCTAAGCAGCTGATTATCATTCTGGTTTTAATTTACCCAATTATCCTGGTGCCTGGAAGCACTATTTCTCTGCAGCTAAGAACCTGCCAAGGTTGCCATTTTTAATCCTGTTTTTACATTATTTTTTCAGATTCCAACTACATTTTGTAATGCATTTTGCTATTCATCAGTGTCACTTTGAAATCTGGGGTTTGAATAATAAGCCCTGATAGGCAGATATTTACTACTGGCGTTCATGGTTTTAGAGTGCATTTGATCAATGTACAGATGAAGCCCCTTCAAAGTTGCTACACCCATTGTCACCTACGTAACATATTTCTGAATTACTACCTTTGTGCTGAACACTGTTACTTCATAATTGTCCACATAACAAAATGTATTTAATGTGTTTTTTCTTGTAAGTGGCAAAGTCGCATTGAAATGATCAGGCTTTCTCAGCTGCTGATTTAATAAAACTTTTCTCATAGCAAAAATGCAATGCAATAATGTGTATTGTACTAAAATGGCATTAACTCAGCCAATCGGCGTACAGGGATGCTAGGGGTAAATAACCCACAACAGTATGATTATCTCTCACGTATGCAAATCCCAGCACTGTGGCTGATGGGGAACTGACCTGAATAACGACTGTGGTTATATCTCAATAAACATATAATATGCAAATCTCTGTGCTCTGGCTGGCTAAGGGTCATTAGCCAATCAGAGTGCAGAAATGTGCATAATAACTGCATAGCTGTTTCATGCAAAATGATTGGCTAGTGAACCAAAACGCCACATTCCTGTGTGCACAACAAATATGGCTGCCTCTCCTTCCTACCTCCCTGTTATGACACCCACCTCTGCTCCTCTCAGGAGCCCACCCTCACCCCATCTGCTGCTCTTCTGAGGAAGCTGCTGCTCCGTGGGCTAAGGCTTTTTTAATTTAAATCCTGTTATTCGGAAAAGCTCTCTCCAGCCCCCAGTATTAGCTGCACTGATAGAGGAAGAGTCTTTTACCCTTCCCTAGTCCGTGTTTAAAATAAAACTTTGAAATAGGAAAAAAAACCCACTGTTTATCAGAAGGCACAAAGGAGAAGCAGGAGAGGAGTATAATGTGTTATGTAATGAAACATATTGCAAATCATCCTTGTGAGTGCTCCTTCCTAAGAAGGAGGGAGGATACGTTTCAATATGATAATTTAAAGGTACTGCCTGTTAACTATTGAGTCAGATCCTGGACCTATAAACTCCTTCATTTTCAGCTATGGGATTGCAGTAGCCCAACCCTTGTAATCCAGGGACACCCTCGAGTTAAGTAGTGTACAGACATTTATTTCAGCACCTGCTAGTTGCACTATGGATTCGATCCTGCAAGGTTTTGAAAATATTGGCCCAGAAGAGCACATGCTTAAATTACAACACGAGTCGTCGTCTTCGCATATGCGCAACGTACCTCAGGTGGCACGGGATCAGGATTCACCACCGGATTTAGTCCGCTGATTGGATCATTCGCTTCCCTGGGCCAGGCCAGGCACTGACGGGGAGTGCGACGAGAACGCTGATCCACGTAGCCCCACTGAAGTCAAGGTTAAAGCTCAGCATGTGCATAAATGCTTGCAGGGTTGGGCCATACTTACTAGAGAGATGGAGATGTTGATTGTCACCCGGCTGTTGTGGAAGGCCCGGGACGCTGATGAAAGGGGAATGTGATGTTTTTTTTTCCATTACCATTTCTATGCATCACAGCAGTGAACAAAACAAGCATTAATGTTTGTCCTCATCAGGGCCGGCTTGAGGCACCAGCAAAGCAAGCAGGTACTTGGGGCGGCACATTTGCAGGGGCGGCATTCGGGCCACCTTTTTATTTATTTATTTATTTATTGGCTTGGGGGCTGGCCCTGTGGGCGCTTACCCAAGCAGATGCTGTCCCGGCCCCCAAACTGACGCCAACGGGCTGGGGTCAGGGGCAGCCAAAAATTTTTTTTGCTTGAGGCGGCAAAAAACGTAGAGCCGGCCCTGGTCCTCATGCTTTAATATCTTTTCAGTGAAATATTCAGTGCCTCTCCAAATAATCCTGTGTCAGTTTATGAAGTTAAAGAACAGAAAGCTCTGTCTGACTGGACTTTTTCATTCATTCTTTCTGAGTATCTCATTTGAATAAAAAATTCCTGGCTGAGCACCTTTTAAAGTTTGCTTGTTTGCTTGCTTAAAGTTAAAGCTTGTCGGCACATAACGGCTGGACTAGTATTTCTATTGAAATACGGAACCCAGGCCTGATTGCCAGATCAGAAGCCACAGATTATCATCAGGGAAACTGTGGCTAACCAATGCATTTTTAAACAATCTTCTTTTCAAAAAGCCTGTTTCTGTCCCAGAATGAACCATTTTATTTTTAGGTTTCTCTTCTTCCAAATCAAATCCCTTTTATAAAAGTTTTGTTGGCTTTTTTATTGATGCTTTTGAATTTGACAGATTGTTAGGGGATCATTTGTTCTGCTAATCTGTGGGCATCTAGAAGACCTGCATAAAGGTCTTGATGTATTTGACCGATTAAATTATTATTTTTAAAATTGAGAGCGGTCTCTCTTTGCAGAGAATTATTTCTGAGTGTCTGATCATGGCCATCGAGAGAATAGTTGCAGAAATGTCACTTCAGAAGCATGTTTGCAGTGTAGTTGTAGCTGTGTCAGTCCCAGGATCTGAGAGAAACAATGTGGGTGAGGTCATATCTTTTATTGGATCAACTTCTGCTGGTCTCTTTGAAGAGCTCTGTGGAGCTAGAAAGCTCGTCTCTCTCACCAATAGAAGCTGGTCCAATAAAAGATATTACCTCCCCCACCTTGTCTGTCTCAATTTAGAGCCATGACACATGAATGAAACAAGTGCAAAACCTTTATGCACAGACAGATCTGGGAGAACTGGTTTGCAGGGGGGTAACAGAGAATCCACTTTGATCTACACCGGCCATTCCACACTGGGGAATCCTAAGCTGACTGCATAAGGCAGTTTTGTGGCATTGCTGAAGCAGCAGAAAGGAACAGCCATAGCATGGGCCAGGACCTGGCCCATTGCCCAGTGAATAAATTAAAGCAGTGGAGGCAAGCGAGGGTGGAATCAGTGAAGATTTTGTAGTGTTTGAAGATGTTCCTCTTGCTGATAAGAAGCAGTTCTTCCTTTGAGGCATTTAGCTGAAGGTATCTGAGATGAAGCCAGAGGTTTGCTTGGCCAAGATGAGCAGTTTGGGTGAATGTGAACGGTTATTCAAGAGGTTAAAGTATATCCCGATGTACAGCCGAGCCTCCTCAACATTAAAGGGTAGTTAGGGCTGAGGGTAGAAATAAGATGACTCCGATGAAAAGGCTGAGGAAACCAAATGCTGCACCCGCCATGACTCCAAAGAGGGGAGTGGTTTGTCATGGTAACTGGAGCGGTGAGAAAGGGCTGTTTCTTCAACCACTTTGCTGAGCAGTGTAGATTTGGGAATTAGGGTTGGGGGAAGGGATGGATAGTGGCAGAGTGTAGAGAACGGGGCAGTATCAGAGAAAAGGAGCTGTTAGCCATAATGGTAATGTAATGGCTGGAGATGAGGGAGATGATGATTAATACATAGAGTTGGGTGAAAATTTTCGGCAAATAGTCAATTAATCATAAAACACATTTTGGGGGGCACACTGAAACTGTGTGTGAGTTTGGGCTGAATTTGGCAAATAATTTCAGCAGGAAAAAAGAATTTGGAAATGTCTAGAGATTTTGTTCTGGTATTTTGAAAACAAACTGTTGCAGCGTTTCACTTTGACATTTTTTTTTCAAAACAAAATGTTGTTTTTTTTTCATAAAATTCAATTATTTTCTCAGATCTATTAATAAGCAAAGAGGAAGTTGACTTTTTTAAGTGACTAAATTCTGCCAGCAAGAAGCATGCAGGATAATGGTGAAAGAAGAAGAGGGCTTAGGGAAATATTTCCCCCTACATCTCTATAAAATAGACCTTCCATTTATTAGTAAAATACTTTCATTGTATGACCCATATGGGAGTAGATTTAGCCACTGTACTGGGATTTAATAGAGCACATTTCTGTTAAGGGGATTTCCGCCTCTGCTTAAAAAATGTATTTTTCTGACTGTTGGCAAACTTAAAGGCTGCAGTAACTCTACCTCCTTTGGACATGATCAGCATTGCTTCTTGTATCATGGTGGTATCTCCTGCTGTGAGCAATGATATAAGCAGGTATCCTAGTGCGAGTGGTGTCAATTAGTAATAGTGAAAGACAGAACGTGTAAGTTACAGACCAGTAAGTGAATGTTAGGGAAGCCATGTCTAACTGGTGTAATTTACAGGATGAAGGCCCATAAGAGAGAGCTGTAGCAGCAGAAAAACTAGCCGTGTATGTTCAAATAGGCCACCCACTGCTTTGACTCACAATCTTCCTGCTTCCTTTGAGTTTCATTCTCATTTGCCTGGCACTTTGTGCAGTCATTATACCAAATCAGAACGGTGATTTACTCACTTTGCACAGGTTTAAGTGATTGTACAAGGCAGGGGAGAATCAGGCCTTTTGTGCTCAGGCCCTGTGTTTGAGGGATGGCAGAGGTAGGGGGCTGAGGGGACTTGCACTGGGATAGCAGTGCCAGTGTACGATGGGGCTTCCATTGGTGTGGCTTACCACAGTAGTTGACCGGTGCAATGGGTCTTCAGTAGGTGTTGTGTTACACCTGTGCAAATTGTCCTCGTCTAGACAAGCCTCAAGACAAATTCAGAACAGAAATAAGTTGCATTATTTTTAACAGGGAGGGTAATTAACCAGTAGAACAACTTACCAAAGGACGTGGTGGATTCTCTGTCATTTGCAGTCTTTAAATGAAGGTGGGATCTCTTTTTTTAAAAGATATGCTGTAGCACAAACACAAGTTATTGGGCTGGATGTAGGAACTTCACTGGATGAAGCGCTCTAGCCTGCACTATGCTGGAGGTCAGACTAGATCATAATGGTTCCTTCTAGCCTCTATCAATCTGTAAAAGTCTCCTTTAAACCTGCTTACCAAGGTGTGACCTCCTTACCTATCACCTCTGAACTATGCCCATTGACATGACAGAGTTAATATCCAATCCTTTAAGGCTTTGTGTTCAATAATAGATCAGTAAAGCTGGAGATCTTGAGCTCTATTGCATAATTATATACAGTTAGTATAGGCACTTAGGAATAGGTCACTGCTTTTATTATCTTCATCCACCATGCAGCTTCATATCCTGCTCTCAGCAATGCCTTTTATGCCTAATTTTGGCCCTCTGTAGATAGATAGATTTGCCTAACCAGGCCTTTTTTTTAATAGCTGTAGTACAAACTGGAAGTGAAGTGAATAAAGACCATAATGTGGCATCCCACTGTGCCAAGCTCAGGAGGAGAATTCTTCTGGGTTCATGCTGCTCTAATTGTGACATTTTAACAATTCCCTATTCGTTTTAATGTAGCCTAATAATACAAAGCCAACTTGAGTCTTCAGTATCTTGGTTTTCCCACAAGAAGACATAACTATTCGTTTATGCTTCTTTTCATTTAACTCTGAGTCACATACTTTGGTTATGTATGGTATTATTGGAAAGAGGGAAAGGTTTTATTTTTTTTAATAGGGCATTGAAAAGTACTGATGTGTTTTTCCATGTGTGGTTGCAGCCTTTAACAACAACCTGGTGGTCAGATTCGCAACTCGTGTAAGTCAACATAGCACTCTTGAAGTCAATGTCAACGTTCATCAACTTCAATGAGGCTACACGGATTTCCACCAGTTGAGAATCTGGCCCTTTGTTTTTGACTGTGATGATTTGTGGAATCTGTGTATGTACAATGTATAAATTCTGTTGGCTGTCCAATTGCTGTATCATTGAATGCCTCAATGTGTGCGGAAACCACCATTTGCTGTCAAGACTGTAGAGTGTGTCTCCCAGACCAGGAAAATTGGAGTGGCGTTAAAGCTTGATGGTGGAAGCTGCTCTGGAAAATTCGTGGCTGAAGCCCAGAGAAACCAGTCCAACCCAATTAGCTGGAAGGGGAAGGGGTTCAGAGCAGAGAGGCTCTGCAGGACTTGCAGACACAGGAAGCTTGGCCAGGAAGGAGGAAGAGAGGGCCGTACTGTCATAGCAGACGGGCTCTTTTGAACCGCAGGACCAGGTGCGGAGGGAGAAGACTGGCTGCCCAGGAGAGAGGGAGACTCCATGATTTGGAGGAGAAGCCATGCACAGGAGAGGGGATCCTGGACTTCTTGGGGACTCTAACTTCAACCCAAAGAACACTCCAGAGTGGTGAGGAAACTGAGGCAGGCAAATGCATATGGCTGGCTTATTGTTCGGTCTAGATCTGCATATATCTTGTGATGTGTCAAGTAGAGAGTGATTGGTTTTGGGGAAGCCTTACAAAGCCCATGTGTCTCTTTGCTTTCACTGTCAGGTTTCCCTGAAGAGGTCAGCCATAAACTCAGTGCAATGACAAGGTTGGAGCTCTGGGAAAGGGGATGTTTAAACTACTGGAGGCTGAGGAGTACTTGAACATCAGGGTAGTTTCAAGTTAAGCACATGCTTAAGAGCTAAGCATGTATGTGGAGTGCTTCGCTGAATTGGAGCCTTAGTAAAGGGCTGTCCATGCTTTACAGATCTCTAAGGCTCATCAGTAACTGTCTTGCTACTGAATTTGAAGAGCAGCCTCCCTATCCCAGTGAAGAGTATCACTTGATGTACATATGTAACACCGACAGACCCCGGTCGTCGGCAGGCAGGATCGAACCTGGGACCTCTGGAGCTTAATACATTAACCTCTACTTGTTAACTAAGGCTGTAAAGCAGATTCATTAATCTCTCTCTCCAAGTGGTCTGGGTGCCACTAGATTGGACAGAACACCACAGCCAGGATGTGTTTGGGTTACATACTTCCTCTAGCTGAGGAAGCATGTCCCAAGCTTCAGAGACTTCCCAGTTGAAATCCCGCATGAGCCCCCACTTGTAACACCAAGAGACCCGGTACGGCCCACCAGCCATATGGCTTTTAGCTCATGCAGTAGAGGCTCATGCACTAAGCTCCAGTGGTCCCAGGTTCGATCCTGCCCGTGGATGACCAGGGTCTGTTGGTGTTACACATACACGCTCAGGAGACTCCTTTAACACATAACTGACTCTGAAGTGAATGGGAAGGAGAGTGGTAGCAACATTCTACAGGTACTGTTTTGTGGCAAAGGAAGGAACATTTGGATTCTTAAATCAGCACTAAATTGTAGGCTCCTCTGTTGTACCCACAGCAATTGCATTTTTGATTAATTGGGACACTATTGTTCCACACTGGCTTCTTTCTCTTAATTGACATGGTATTTTATGCTTCTTTACGCTGTTTTGGGGCCAGAGGAGCCTTCACTAAGGCTTTACATATAGTTGATTCTTAAAGTGTAAGTAATCCTTGGATTTATTAATGTATTCAGCTCTTTCCCCATTTCCATTTTAATATATATTCATGCAGGGTCTCTGTGGCATTCTGCATATCGTGGGGTTTTATCTATGCCTGCCACACGGAATTTTTTTCTGAAAGCAAGACTTTTTTTCAAAGTTACTTCTCTTGCAGATTTTTTTACACTTTGTAATACTACTCTTTTCTAGAATATTTTTGAACATTTCAAGCCCTGACTTCAATGCCAGAACATAGGCAGCCAATGCAGAAAACATTCCTGCCTCCTTTACTTTGGTTGGGATTTGACTGAATTCCCATGGAGATTATGTAGAGTCAATGTAGTGAGTAATTGAACAAATTCTCCCCCTTTCCCATCTTCCTTCAAAGTATGTGTTCACAGTGCTTCTCTAGAATACCGATTCCAAATCTAGAAGAGTCTATGGACCCATTTGGAAAGCTTTCACAAGATTTTTTTGGTCTGTTCTGCTGTTACCCATGGCTCAGGCTTGAACTTATTTGCCTATGGTTTAGTGAAATATATCAATATTTCTATCACAGTTAACAGATTACTGGGAGTGTATGTATGATCTTTGCTAATATGGCCACATTCTTTTATGAAATCTAGTACTGCTCCTGGATTCCTAGGTAATTGTTGTGGCATTTCAGGCCAGACCCTTAAAGGTATTTAAGTCTCTAACTCCCTTTGGTGTAATAGGTGCTAAGTGCCTAAATACCTTTGAGGATCTGAGCCTTGATGCCTTCTTCCAGCAGTGCTTGAGTTCAACTATTCTGACTGCAATTTATCCATGTGCTACCTGTAGACAAAACAAAAGACCAAAAAATTCCTGTCTTTGGCATCGACAGTGTCCTATGCTCACCCTGCTCATCTCTTCCCTAAGAAGAAATATGAAAGTTTGCTGGGAACAAAATTAACTTTTATTGGGATTCTTGTAAACTTGTGCAGGGGTCTAAAACTAATTGTTACAAGTTCTCAGGAACTTACGTTGTTTTTTTTAATTGCATTTAAAATACAACGTTTCAGGATAGACCGTTGCTGTGTTTTAATTAATCTCAAGCTCATCTGAGCTCCTCTTGGTGCTAAGATTTCTGTTTTCTAAACCTAGGCCCAATTCCAAGTGAACTCCTCCGTTTTCCCATAGGTTCTGGCAAAGGATTTTGAGTGGAAACATGGTTCTGGCTGAGCACCAGGAAAACCACAGTGGTTAGGGCTGAGTTTCACTTCAACGGGGTTTTGTTTGGTTTTCTTTTTTTGGCTCATTCAAATCTGAATCATAAGGTGAGACTCAGGTGGTGCAAAGCTTTGTGAGTGAAAGCAGCGGTGCTCAAAGTGTTGGCTGGACTTGCTGCAAACTTGAAGTGTGATTTATTGTACAAGATGTTGACCACCCCCTCCCCCCGAAAAAACAGAATGTTTGACTCAACTGCTTTTCTGATGACTTCCTTTGTATATTCATCATTCTCTGCAGTGTCCTTTTCAAAGCCTGGTCATTTATTTTCCCTACAACTGTAGCATTTGCTGTTTGGCAAAGGTTTTTTGATTGGTTGGTTGGTTTTGGTGGTACTGGACCTCTGATTATTTCTTAGTTGGAACCAACTTCACCTGTCAGGACAGAGGAGGAAAACTGGTCTTGTGCTAAATCGCGGGACTGGGATTTGGGAGACCTGAGTTAAACTCCTGGCTCTGCTACAGTCTTCCTGTGTCACCTCAGAAGTCACTTAGGCCCAGATTTTTAGAAGTATTTAGGTGTTGCTACACCCAGCACTGCAACAACTAACAGATTTAGAAACCTCAATCTCCTTTTCAAAAGGGTCTTAGGCACTTCGGTACCTAATCCCATCATCCATCAATGGGATTTTGGGTCCTAAGTGCCTAAATCCCTTTTGAAAAGGAGATTGAGGCATTTAAATCATATAAGCATTGTAATGCTGAGCTCAGCAATGCCTAAATATGTTTAAAAATTTGGGCCGTAGAGTCTCTGTGCCAAAGTTCCCCATTTGTAAAAGAAACTACCTCACAGGGGTATTTATAGGATAAATTCATTAACGTGTGTGAGGCACTCAGAGATGACCTGTAAGGTGAAATCAGTGATGCGAAGTCTGGATATTTTCTTAATGTAAATTATCGGAGTTACACTATATGCAGATTTCAGAGTAACAGCCGTGTCAGTCTGTATTCGCAAAAAGAAAAGGAGGACTTGTGGCACCTTAGAGACTAACCAATTTATTTGAGCATAAGCTTTCGTGAGCTACAGCTCTAAGTCTCTAAGGTGCCACAAGTACTCCTTTTCTTTTTACTATATGCAGAGGGGGTCTAACAGCATGTAGGCAAACTCCTCGTTCAGAAATCTCAGCCCAGACGCCAAAACCTGGTTCTTGGGAAGCAGAGATGAATGCAGAGAGCAAACTCCTGTGCTCTTTGCAACAGTTCCCCCCACAAAATATGTATAACAAAATGAACAGTGACACAGCAGGTACTGTCTTCAAGGGCAGCATACGGCACACACGCTAAGAAAAAGAACTTGACTGTCTCTATGCCACCTCATGACTGTCACCATAATAAAATTGGGATAATCTGGGGATTGGGTTTTGCTCTGCTGGGTCGACCACCATGAAGCTCAATCTTGCCGAGGCCACGCATAACAACTGGTGGTGTTTTGCTTTGGGCATCAGTGCTAGATTTTGAGACAATATAGACGTTGAGATCAGGAGGGGGGACAGACATGAAAACATAGCCAGTGTTTTTCTTCCTCTTGACGTCTGTGAGAGAGTGCTCTGTGAATTTACATTCAAAGTCCTGAACCGCTCTGTCCTATTGAGGCTGATCTGACCACAGTAGGATCGTGCTTGCATAAAGGGATCCACAGTTACCATAGAACAGACTGCACCATTCCCTTCCCTGCAGCTGGGTGGCTGAGGTGGCCGAGACCTGCCAGTTCCAGGAGCTGGATTGGCCCCTTGGGACTGTCGCTGGAGGCACAAGTTAGAGCGGCCTTCAAGCTCCTGTAATTTGCACCAGAGGAGAGTCCTTGCACAGAGTGGCTCAAGGATCAGGGGAGCACTGAAGAGAGTTAAAGGCATCTGTGCATTGCACTCAGGTCTGGTGAGCATGCATTGGCCTTGCGTGAGGACCTGGCCCTCGTTTAATAGAGAACAAAGTAATGTTACAAATTCCACGAGGTGCTTATATGGCTGATCTTAAGCATCGGGGATATTGTGTCTGTTGCTCTTTAGGTAGCAAACATAATATGTGGCAACCAAATGGGCACAGTTGGATCCCAAATAAGCAAGTGTCACAAGGTGACTGGTCCCTTTACGGGGTGATGGGGCCAGCTATACCTGTGCTGTAATTAATTAGTTGCTTCCCAGCCTGAGGGGGTGAGTCTAAGGAGGACCAGGTGACAGCTTAATGGACATTTGGGCCTTATAAAATGGTTGAGAAAGATCGGTCTGAGGAGTGGAACCACCAATGGCTGGCTGGTTTCTGTGGAAAGCCCTGAGCCAGGGTCTGCAGAATAGTATTTCATGGGAACCGGCCTCAGGACCCAGTGCTCTATACTGCAGCAGCAAAGGATGCAAAGAGCACAGCCCAGCAGGGGCTGAGAATGGTACACCGGGGAACCAACCTAGGGGCCCAGTGCTCTCTCCCAGAGCCAGAAAGACTCTCGCAGGTAGCCCAGAAAGGGACTGGGAATAGGGCCCAGAGGGCAGGCTGCAGAGAAGCCCCTGACGGGCAGAAGAACCTTTTTGTTTGTCTGGATGTTTAGTTGGACTTCTGCTACTCCAGAAGGGGTCAAGTTTTGTTTGTGAGTTGACTTGGGGGCTAATCCACACCTGCAGCACAAACTGGTGTGTGCAAGCTGTGGAGACCCACCTCAGGGAAGGACACTGAGGCAGGAAGTACCCGTAATGCCATACTCAGCCAGGGGACTATAGGACAGCCATATGCCATGAAATGTATTTGCTAAATATATACTCACATGGAAACCCATCAAAGAGGATCTCAACCTCCCTCCATCAGTTGTGGAAGTTATAAAAGCCATCAACATCCAGAAAGGATGGTATTCTAGCAGAATTATATAAAGTAGCAGGCCCAAAGGCTACTGAGGTGTTTCATGACATCTTGAGTAGCATTTGGAAGGAAAAAGAAATGCCACAAGACTTCAAAGATGCTATTATTGTATCACTTCAAAAACAAAGGCAGCAAAGCTGACTGCGGAAATTACAGAGGCTTTGCTCTCCTCTGTGCAGCAGGGAAAATACTAGCTTGCATCCTACTGAACAGATTCATTGCAAACATATCTGAGGAGACTCTACCAAAAGCGCAGTGTGGATTCAGACCAGGTCGCGGCACTATGGACATGATCTTTGTTGTAAGGGAAAATGTTTAGAGTAGAAAATGGACCTCTATGTAGTTTTCATTGATTTGACCAAAGCTTTTGATACGGTCAACGGAGAGGGTCTATGGGCTATTTTACATAAACTGGGCTGCCCAAGAAGTTTCCTACAAATCATCCATCTGTTCCAGGACCACAAGACAGTGCAAGTGCTTGCCAGCGGTGACTTTCCTGATGTGTTCAAATGGAGTGAAGCAAAGCTGCGTATTTGCTCCAGTACTGTTCAACATGTTCTTTGCCTGTGTCCTCAGCCACAAGGGACTTGGATCAGGGGATATACGTCTGCTACCGACTCCATGGCTCCCTCTTTGACCTTAAAAGACTCAATGCTAAGACCAAGATGCTGGAGAGACATCTCGTTGAGGCACTTTTTGCAGATGACTGCACCTTGATGGCCCATAGACATGACGACCTTCAGGTCATTGTTGATAGATTTTTCTGAAGCATCCCAGCTCTTTGGCCTCACCATCAGCCTCGGGAAGACAGAGGTCTTGTTCCATCCAGCACCTCATTCCAATGCCCCAGTGCCGGCCATCTTCATCCAAGGTACACAGCTGAAAAATGTGGATCAGTTCAAGTATTTGGGCAGCATCATCTTGAGTGACAGTTCCCTTGGTAAGGAAATTTCCTTCAGAATTAGTAAAGCCAGGCCGACTCCAAACAAAAGTCCTTAACCAACACAACATTCTCTCCACCAAATTGAGGATCTATAGTGCAGTGATTCTAACATTTCTCCCGTATGGATCTGAGACGTGGACTCGCTATACACGTCACATTAAACAGCCGTAGCAATTTCATATATGCTCCCTCTGCTCACTAATGAGCTTTCACTGGCAGGACACAATGACCAATATTAAGATCCTTGAGAGAGCAAACACAACCAACATCGAGGAAATGCTACGGAGAGTGCAACTGGGGTGGACCGAACATGTCATCAGAATGGAAGACCACTGCCTCTCAAAACAGATCCTGTATGAGGATCAGAGTCAGGGCAAAAGAAAGAAGGGTCGTCCGCATAAGCGCTTCAGAGATAATCTGAAGAGCAGTCTCCATAGGGCTTGCATCAGTCCCATAGAACTTGAGCAAATGGCTCAGAACAGGACTTAGTGTTGCTCTCTGACAAGATCAGCATGTAACAGGTTTGAGCGGGATTGACAAAATCATCTCCAGGCTGCACGCCACAGAGCTGCATCATCAAACATCCTGGATACAGACTTCCCTTGGCCTCAGTGTGGCCAACTCTGTGCATCAGGGTTCGGACTTTGGAGTCATATGCACAGCCAGAGATGAGAACTGCGACAATATCGTCATCATTGTCAGCAGTGGACTACGAACACCACAGACATGGAAGGAGTAGGTACATACACGCTGCAGTCCTGGCCAGTTTCTGATGGCTTCTAAAACACGGATCACAGTGAGCTCACACACTTATCCTCTTCCCAGAGGGAGAAGCGTGTGGAGTGGAGTGTCTTGTTTTGGTAGGGTTTAGTGGAAATATGCCTTGCACTTGGAGTGGAAAGTGGTGAGGGTTTGTGATAGTCCTTGATTCCCTGTCCTTGTTCCTGTACGCTACAGAAAGCCTGATTCTCCACACACCCCCCCCCCACACACTAGTAATACACACCTGTGCAAAGTGTGTGCAGAGTGTATATACGGTGCCGCTGCCCCTGGAAGTGAGAGGAGAACTTTGACCGGCTAGAGTTTTATACCCTCTTTGCCCCATTGTAAATGACTGTACAAGGAGCAAAACAGAACCCTTGTTGCCTTTTATTTTGTTTCAGGCTCTATTTCCGATGGGACTGAGATACTGCAAAAATACCAACAGTGACTAAAGGCTTTTGCAGACTGGTAGAAATAAATTGTTTCCTTGCATGCAATTAGAATTGATTGTAGTTGTTGTTGTTTTGCGTAGCAGTGGCACCTACAGGTCCCAGTCAGTGATTGAGGCCCCACTGAACTAGCACAGTTCTTGCCTCCAAAAGCTTAGCGTAAGGTGAGAGACAAGAGGTGGAGAAAGCAGAGGGGACAGGGTAGAGGACATGGCAGCAGTGAAACAATGGTGTTTAGTGTCATAAGCAGCAGTCACCGTCCGCCCACTGCTTAATCATTGACTTTATACGGAAATAACCCATTTATCCCACAGCGGCATATACAGCACAGAACATGTGAAAAACAGATTGTCTCATTAAAAACAGAACTTCAACAAAAATTGCATTGATCAAATGTTAGCACAATTGCCATGAGCAAGGGCCGGGAAACTAACGAGTCAGGAAACTGAAAACATGTGAGAGAGGAAAATATTTTCCAGTATTATGACTAGAAATAACCCAACAGAGAATACACTTTTAGTAAAGCTTTTCCAGATAAATTGCCAGTGGCATATTACATTTTTTTAATATAGTGTCTGATGTGGAATTACACCAATAGGTGCTTTCCGACAGCATTCTAGGGAAGTGGAACCCTTTTAAATCCCTAAAGCCAGCTGTAATAAGAATGAGATTTTTAGGATCGATGTAAGGGCCTGGCCCTACAAACATTTTCAGCAGGTGTGTGATGCATATGTGCAAGTATTTTCAGGATCGGGCATGTAGTGAAGCTGATGTCTGAAGCAGGGCTGCTTGTGATTTTGCGTAACCCTGGGAAGACCTTAGTAAAAGTTATGAAAGGATTTTAAAAGTGAACATCTCTTGACAGTGATGACAGTGAACAGTTTAAAAAAATACAAGGGGCCAAATCTGTAGCAACTGGATCAAGTTCTTAAGTGACACTTGATTTTTTCTGTCCTGTATTCACAAAAGGCATTGGGCCAGTTTTAGCAGTGATGTGTATATGGCATAAGTTAGATTAGGTTTGCCAGCTTTCTACTCGCACAAAGCCAAATACCCTTGCCCTGGCCTTTTATCTTTCATCTGTCTGCTTAACCACACCACACCTTCACAGAATCCTCTGCTCCATTTTATACTGTAGATGTTTGACCCTGAAAGGGCAAAGAGAACTTTAACTCTGAAAGACTTTGAAAAGATCAAATGCAGTATTAAGATATCATCTTTCTTTGAAAATAGATCCTACCTGACAGCTTCTTGATCCTGAGAAGTAAGTGGTGTGAGTGGAAGTCACTGGATAAAGGTTAGAATTGGTGGGAAGTGGACACAGAATGGTAGGAACAATGGAATAGTCCACACTTCGTAGTAAAGCTCCATATGCAAGTATCCACATTATTTAAGAGTACCTTCTGGAAGCTCTTATTAATGCTTCAGTTCTGCAATTAAAGATTTCCCGCATTGTAAGGAATCCCTCTTCAAAGGCTAAACTTTAGAACAGGAGTGAGGTGTGTGCTAGGGATTCCAATCATAGCGAACAAAAGCTCTCCGCTTCATTGCTGTTCAAATGTTACTCTTCCACAAAAGAGCAAACCTGAGCCTAATCTGGCTAATTGCAGGAACCAACAGGGTTAATAAAAACTCCAGATAATAATCACAAATAAGCTACAGTGCTGATTGACCTCACCTCTTATCAGTGGCTGCTAGTCGGCTCCATCTACCCTCCTTATTACTATAATAGAACCTGCTTCTTGGCTTGCTGCTATCAGATGGCCTTTCTGATGTTACTGGAAGAACATACTTTCCTGCTTGGTTAAGAACATACTCTCCTTTGCTTTCCCTTTGGAAAACCATGCTGTGGGAAACATTGGTGCTTCAGAAGATGTTGGCTATGGAAAAGAATAAATTCTTGGGGATTTCAGAAGAGTGGAGACCATTCCTTCCCAGACAGATCTGCCCTTCTAGCTAAGGATCTTGGAGCACTTTTAAAGTATTTTTCCTTCATCAAAGTGGTGTATATATAAGAAGCTGTTTCTGGGAACATGATTTAGTCCATTAGAGGAATGGCTAACAGATGTAAGGTCAGCATATGCCCACTTCTGTAAATGTTCTTCAAATGGAGTTGATGAAAGATTTAATATTCAGTACCTTTGTAAGATGCAGTGCTCCTCTATTTGCACAATTTCTCAGAGAAAGAATGGCTGAAATCCATTGTCTGCAGAACAAATCAGCATGCTCAGGAGGAAGTGCTGAGAACTTAATTATTTCCTAATGTATCTAAAAGAAGTTTCTTTACTTTGTTCCTTTGTTCACTAGAAAAATGTAGACCATTAAAAAATGTGTTGGGTTTTTTTTTTTTTTGGTCTCTTATCTCACCAGGGACTGGGAGCTGTATGGATTCTATTCATTTCAGGGGATGACTTTTGTATTTCAGAACAGCACGTCCCCTTTTGAGAGATTACCAGCCTAAAGGAAACATCTCACCCAGGGGTGAAAGTAAGTTAGAGGACTTACCGGTATGCCAGAGTCCTGAGCAGGGGGCATGGCCTCAACCGGAAGAGGCATGGCCTTAAATCCCCAGGTCCTTTAAATCTTGATTTAAAGGTCCCGGGGCTCCAGCTGTGGTTGTGGCGGCTGGGAGCCCGGGGCCCTTTAAATCACCCCCAAGCTACCAGCTGCAGAGGCGGCTGGGAGCCCCGGGGCTTGGGGGCGATTTAAAGGGCCCAGGGCTCCCGCTACCGCAGCGGAGCCCGGGGGCCCTTTAAATCACTGAGGAGCCCTGGGGGCTCCTGGCTGCCACCGCTACCCCGGGGCTCTGGGCTCTGGCAGAGCTTTAAAGGGCCTGGGGCTCCGCTGTGGGAGCAGCTGCCGGAGCCCTGAGCCCTTTAAATCCCTGCCGGAGCCCTGCTGCCCGAGCCTGGGGTCGCGATGGCCGTACTCCATCGGGGATTTAAAGAGCCCCGGGGCTCCAGCTGCCACTACTGCCCCAGCCCTTTAAATCCCCGCCGGAGCCCTGCCGCCGCTACCCCGGGGCTTGGGCAGCAGGGGTCAGGCCGAGATTTAAAGGGCCGGGGGGGAGGGGTAGCAGTGGCTGGGGCTCCAGGGCTCTTTAAATCCCCACCGCAGCCCTGCTGCCGCAGCTACCCCAGGGCTTTAAATTGCCCTCTCTGAAAGCTGGTCCTGGTACGGCGCACTGGCTCTTACCGGTACGCCGTACTGGGGCCTACCGGCTTATTTCCACCTCTGATCTCACCACACGTTCCTACAAGAATTGCTACTGCAATAACTCGTTTCCAGAACTCTCTCTCTTTTTCTGGTGGTTGGTCTGGTCACATTGCTGTTAATACTTCCTTCTGTTTAAAATGGCAAAGAAAACTGACAGTGGGTGTAGCAGATAGCAACAAACAATGGGGAGGAAATAAAGCACAAACGCGAGGAAGAAAATTTAACATTGTTTTTCCATGGGGATTTTTGGACCAGAGCAAGAACAATGGGTGGGTGTGTGATGGGGTAGTCTGCCCCTTAAGAGCAGTACAGCCTACTGGTCAGTCTCACACATGGCATGGCGCTTCCAAGAGTTTGGGTGGTCTGCTACACACAGCCTGAGGAAATATGGAAAGGAGTCCGGGAAGACCTGGCATTCAGAAGGAATCACCAGGGCCTGGGCCCGGGAGCCTTGCAGCGGGGGTGGTGCTGGGCTCTCTTCTCACTCAGCTAATAAGGAATGAGGAATGGGAAGAGAATCCAATATAAATCCTGCCTCCTCCTTCATAGCAGGGCCGATGCCTGCAGACACTGACGGGAGTAAGAAGGCTCCTGCAGCACCTGTGTTAGCAGGGAGCAGACACCAGCAGTGGAAGGCTGCCAACCTTTCTGAGCCTGAGCACTATGTGGGGCTAGCGGAGCGAGATAAATTGCCTCTCAGCTCCGGGAGGAGAGCTTGGGCTTCTGCCATGAGGAGAGACTTAAAGGCAGAGACAACGGACTGGAAACAGAGCTTAGAGAGCTGGCGTGGGAGGAACCCTGAAAGCCAGAAGTACCTTTTGTTATTTGAGACTCTTTGTTATGGCCTTTTTTTTTGTAGGAGGTTTTGTAATAAACAAGGAGGATACGATTGAATCAAGCATCCAAAGTACCTCAAGTGGAATGGTTGGCTTCGTGGGAAGGGACACTGAGGAAGGAAGTATGTACAGCACCACACTGGCTCAGCAGGAGGCGCTACAGAGCAGGCACTCCCTTTGACAGGGTGTCACATTGTGTGTATGGATGTCTCGCATTGTGTGTTGGCCAGTTTGTAAGCTGTTATTTTAAGAAAATAGGACAACTTACCAAAGTATATAGTGGCATCAAGATGTCTGTATTGAAGTGTCTGTTTTTCTGCTCATTTCCAGTAAAGAAATGGAGAAAATACCCCTAATTCAGAATTTCCCAGGCAGAAAAAAGTTCATATTTTTTCTTTTTACTAGGAACAGATCATTGCCCTGGCTCAGGAAAGCACTTAAGATTCTTCTCTATTCGGCAACCCCCCCTAAACACATGCTTAACTTTAACCACATGCTGCAGTGCCTTCAACATCAAAGTTAAGCCCATGGTTAGATGCTTAGCTGAACAAGGATGTTTCCTGAATCAGCTCCCATGTGAGGTTTATTGGTTATAAGAGGGGATCAGTAAGAGTGAATGTCAAAGAGATGCTCATTCATGAGCAGGGGACAACTAACCTTAAAACAGCCGCCAACTAAATAAGGAATGGGGTCCCTTTGATGCTGCCAGTTTCCCCACTGAAGGTGTCTTGAAACCTCACAATGCAAAGGTAGCTTGAAAGAGGGGCATTCAAATGGACAGATCTCACAAGCATCCCACAAACTGTATGCAGGAGTGATAACCCTTATTCTGTGCTCCTACCTCCAAACTCTTGTTTCCTAGGGACATATAGTGAGTGTCTGAAAAGACAGCAGGGCTTTACTATTGCAGCACAAGGCAGAATCCAAAATACCCAAGGGGCCCCTTTATGATATTTTCAAGCTGGACGTTATAGCTGTCTTGTCATCACATTTCTCATGACAACTTAGTTTGCAAAGCTGAAGGGGAAAAAGGATATAAAACGTAGGGTCTGAGTGTCTGATCTCACCCAAGGTTTACACCAGTGCACCTGTATTGCCGTCAGTGGGCTTATTACAAATTTACACTCATGTAAAAGAAATCAGAAGGAGAAACCTTGGCTTGTAGTGGTCAAGAGAGACCAGTCTGAGCAGGGGGTTGGACTAGATGACCTCCTGAGGTCCCTTCCAACCCTGATATTCTATGATTCAGTTACTTGATGTTCTTGGGGGTGCTATGCTGTGATAACAATAAACCATAAGGTTAATCTCACTCTGCTATGCATTTTACAGGATATAAAGTCAGGTTCTCATTAATCATTATTAATGCTTATTTATTAAACACCAACAATGTGTTTGGTGCTGTGAGAGACACAAGATACAGACAGTCCCTACCTTGAAGAGTATCCATTCTTCTTTGCGGGGGGAAAGGAAATTTCTGTCATCTTTAGTGAATCACTTTTTCCCAATTAAGAGCTTTTATTTCTGAAGTGGAGAGTAATTTTTACTTGAGCTACCCAGCAATCAGTGCAAGTCTGTCTTGCTAACACAGATCAGCAATGTGCCTGACAAACTCACCAAGCAGTGCGGCGTACCTGTTTTTATGCGGGGCTGAGTTTAATGAGAGAGCAAGATGCTGCAAAGAATAGTTGTCAGGGCTGTGAATACTTTCAAATTGCAGTCTTCTCCTGTCCATTCTGATGCTGGAGAGCTCTCTGTCTGAAAGGGAGAGAACTGGCCCACGTGCACACACGAGAGGTGAACCTAAAATTGTCATGAAGTTTAAAACGAAATAAAAGATGGATTGTGGCGCTGAACAGTGACAAAGCGATTAAACTGTGAACGAGCCAGGTCGGTGTGGTGTCAGGATCAACCGTCTGAAATTTGTCATTGCTTCATCACAGGCAGGCTTTGAACCTGGGTTTTTTCTGGTTCTCTTACTCCACACGGCACACTTATGGGCCTCCTCCTCTGGGCAAAACTATTGAAGACAGCTGGAGATTTTCCTGCATAGGAACTACAGGGGAGGACACTTAGCATCAGCTGGAAAGAAAGATGGGTCCAAGCCTCAAAGTTTCAGGAGTGATTGGAGCTGGGCTTTCAGTTCAGCGCATTTAGAAATGGAGCCTGGATGCTAAGTCCAGGTACGAATTGGAACTTCACCAACGTTTAGGGGTGTTTGGATCTGGCGTTTCAGTTCAGACCCATCCTCTGCCTAAAAACAATTGCTCACGTGAATTTGCAACGTTGGGTGGAAAGAATTTATTGGGAGGTTGCTGGGACTTCGCAAGACAGAACTGGGGGATGTGTCTTTTATCGGCATCTCTGCCTTCATTGAGTTTGATGTGTGCCGAGTGTTTCACTGGACTTTGCTAGCGCTGCTGGAGCAGAAAGAAGAAATAAATTACAGAAATTAAGGACTCCAAGGATAGAAAGAGAAAAGGAGAAATGTTACTGCGCCATTCTTTTCCCCTACAGCCTCTCTCAGCCACCTCCTTTCCCCATCCAGTGTTGTTCAATAGGTGTGTGAGCAACAAGTCACATGCAGTGATGTTTTCCCTGTCAGACACATATTTAGCAGCAGTCAACAAACACAAGTATGTCATAGAAGAAAAGAGGGCAGTTCACAGCTGCTTATACTAATGTCTGCAAGTAAAACTCATGCCAGGTTGAACTTGACTTTGTGGCCTTGGCACATTGACTTACTAGGACAGGTAGCACTGAATGTTGGCGGTGCTGCTAGTGAGCTGCTCCTTGGACTTAGGAGATGGGGACAAGAGAGTTACAAGAGAGAGTAAGGTGCAAGAGATTGTTAGAAAAAGCAGAAAGGGGAGGTTGAGTGGAGGAAGAACTGAGGGAGAAGACTGATGAGAAGAGGGAGAGGTGGGCTGGGTAGAGAGACCGGAGATCAGAAGCAACTGGGGATGAATAGAAAACAGAAGGGCAGGCAGAGATGCAGCAAGAGCAAAAGGAAGAGATGGACAAAATGTCTTTGTGAGTCACTGAGAAGCAATGTTATCCCCAGAAAAGCTGAATCAGGCATCCAGCAGTGGTAGGACATTAGAGAAGAGTTTGGAGCTCCCAGCCTAACACAAGAAAATATCATTAAGGGGTGGGTAGAAGGTGATCCTAGTTGATAACCCCAACTCTTCATTTTTCACCTGGGCCCTGTTCCAATTTAACAAGTATAGAATAATAGAACTGGGAGGGACCTCGAGAGGTCATCTAGACCAGTGCCCTGCACTCGTGGCAGGACTAATTATCTAGACCATTCCTGACAGGTGTTTGTTTAACCTGCTCTTAAAAATCTCCAGTGATGGAGATTCCACAACCTCCCTAGGCAATTCCAGTGCTTAACCACCCTGACAGGAAGTTTTTCCTAATGTCCAACCTAAACCTTCCTGGCTGCAATTTAAGCCCATTGCTTCTTGTCCTATCTTCAGAGTTTAAGAAAAACAATTTTTTTTCTTCCTCCTCCTTGTAACAACCTTTTACATACTTGAAAACTGTGATCATGTCCCCTCTGTCTTCTCTTCTCCAGACTAAACAAACCCAATTTTTTCAATCTCCCCTCATAGGTCATGTTTTCTAGACCTTCAGTCATTTTTGTTGCTCTTCTCTGGACTCTCTCGAATTTGTCCACATCCTTCCTGAAATGTGGTGCCCAGAACTGGACACAATACTTCAGTTGAGGCCTAATCAGAGCAGAATAGAGTGGAAGAATTACTTCTCGTGCCTTGCTTACAACACTCCTGTTAATACATTCCAGAATCATGATTGCTTTTTTTGCAACAGCGTTACACTGTTGACTCATATTTAGCTTGTGGTCCACTATGACCCCCAGATCCCTTTCTGCAGTACTCTTTCCTAGGCAGTCATTCCGTATTTTGTATGTGTGCAGCTGATCGTTCCATCCTAGGTGGGGTACTTTGCATTTGTCCTTATTGAATTTCATCTTATTTACTTCAGACTATTTCTCCAGTTTGTCCAGATCATTTTGCATTTTAACCCTATCCTCCAAGGTACTCACGACCCTTCCCAGCTTGGTATTGTCCTCAAACTTTATAAGTGTACTCTCTATGCCATTATCTAAATCATTGATGAAGATATTGAACAGAACCAGACCCAGAACCGATGCCTCCGGGACCCCAATCGTTATACCCTTCCAGCATGACTGTGAACCACTGATGATTACTCTCTGGGAATGGTTTTCCAACTAGTTATGCACCCACCTTATAGTAGCTCCATCTAGGTTGCATTTCCCTAGTTTATTTATGAGATGGTCAAGCAGGACAGTATCAAAAGCTTTACTAAAATCAAGATATACCACATCTACCACTTCCCCCTTATCCACAAGGCTTGTTACCCTGTCAAAGAAAGCTATCAGGTTGGTTTGACATGATTTATTTTTGACAAATCCATGCTGACTGTTACTTATCAGCTTATTATCTTCTAGATGTTTGCAAATTGATTGCTTAATTATTTGCGCCATTATCTTTCTGGGTACAGAAGTTAAGCTGACTGGTCTAATTCCCTGGGTTGTCCTTATTTCTCTTTTTATAGATTGGCACTATATTTGCCCCTTTCCAGTCTTCTGGAATCTCTTCCGTCTTCCATGACTTTTCAAAGATAATTGCTAATGGCTCAGATATCTCCTCAGTCAGCTCCTTGAGTATTTCAGGATGCATTTCATCAGGCCCTATCTTGTCCAAGTAATTTTTAACTTGTCCTTTCCCTATTTTAGCCTCTTCTGATCCTACCTCATTTTCACTGGCATGAACTACGTTAGACGTCCAGTCACTACCAACCTTCTTGGTGAAAACCGAAATGAAGTCATTAAGCACCTCTGCCATTTCCACATTTTCTGTTGTTGTTTCCCCCCCTTATTGAGTAACGGGCCTGCCCCGTCCTTTGTCTTCCTCTTGCTTCTAATGTATTTGTAGAATGTTTACTTGTTGCCCTTTATATCTTTAGATAGTTTGATCTAGTTTGTGCCGTGGCCTTTCTAATTTTGTCCCTACATACTCGTGTTAATTGTTTATATTCATACTTTGTAATTTGACCTAGTTTCCATTTTTTGTAGGACTCTTTTTTTTTTTTTTATTTTGAACATCCAGAACAAATCCTGCAATGGTAATAATCCTGCCTAACCACCTGTATGTGAGGATTATCTATCTTCCTCCTGCTAGGGCTGAGTCATGGCCTATTTTTGAGCCCTTCTGCACAGCTGATCTATAGATTGCTGGTTTGGGCTGAGGTTAAGTGGCCACAAGTGGCACCAATTACTGCAGGCTCTCTTAGGGGCTCGGAAAATCTAAACATAGAAGCTCATGAGTAAAAATAAGGTAATGAAAGAAGGCTGGTGTGATCACAGTGTATCCAGTATCTCTGTAAGACACTTGGCCAGGAAGGTACTGCCAGAGAGATGCAGGGGTTAGAAATTTAAAACAAAAACTTCAGGCCTATCATGGGTCAGATCAAAGGACGCAGTAAGGGTTAATGGAGGGTATAAAAGAGAAATGATATCAATTAGTTTTCAAAAATCCCATCAGGCTTGCAAAAATCATTTTGAGAGACTCAGGGCGAGATCGTCAGACTTCAATGACATGAAATTGATTCGCACCAGCTGAGGATCAGGCACCCAGCTTGAGATGCACTGGAGGAAACTTTGCAGGACTGACCCTTAAATGTGGTGAGAATCATGTCCTTTAGTTACTTTACCTTTGGTCAGCTGTTTGCTACCCAGGTTAATTGCCTCAAAATGTTATTTCAGGACTGCAAGAGGAAAAGAAAGAGCTGGATACATATTTTAAAATGATAAAATGTCAGCAGACTGCTAATATTACCTTTCTTTTTCTTCATGGTTTAATAAAGCACAGTTCCATGATGCTTAAAAAGCTAATGCTGGGGCTTAAGTGAAATTTACAAGTCATGGTCTTGTGTCTTTGCAAGTCTCTTTAACAGGTGTTAGCATAAAAACTGCCCAGATGGCTCCGATCCTCAGAGCAAAGCCAGTCTCTTAATAATTTCATTCTTCACCATTAGAGGACAAAGCCTTCGCTCTGCCCAGCTGGTAAATATATGCATCAAACTCCCTCAGTGGTTGCCATTAAAACATCACCACAGTTGCTTCAGAGTCATATTTGAGATATAACAATATTTCCTGCAGTATTTCAGACCCATAAAGTCCTAGACAAGCATTCAGGAAACTGAGCTTAGATAAATAACTGGCAACTTTGCTGTCAGGCTCAGAGGGGCTGAGGACCAAATGGGCATTGGAGACTGAACTATTCCTAGTAGTGGTTCCCCTGGGTAGATCACAATTAAGATACATTGGCAAAATACCATCAAGGAAGCTTGGAGAGCAGCTACTGTGCTGTTCCTGTTCTGTGGATAAATAAAGGATTTCCCCTCTAAGAATGTCAGCCTAGCACGTTTAACAAATGTACCCTGCTTGTGGAATGAGAGGATGGTCATGCTTAATAGCTGATCCAGAGCCCACTGAGATCAATGCAAAGATTCCTGTTGATTCGAATAGGCTTTGAATCAAGTCTTTATTTCCAGTGTGCCTTCTGGATAGGTACGGTACATAAGCAAAGGTGTGCAAGGGATGTGTTTATTGCTGGTTGCTGGCTGGAGATTATTTTTCTGTGCATGGCCAGGCCACCTTTGGAACATTCTAACCCTGGTTATGTTTAAAAAAAACAAAACCTTTTGTCTCCAGGACTTGCAAAATCCCAGAGACAGGCACTAGGAGATATTTTATTTTTCCAGGGGAAGACCATAAGCCTTGATGAAAAATGTTTGCATAATAGAGACAGGAAGCTTTAAAAGCAAGTCAGAAAACTGTCTGAATATGTTCAGTATCTCTCTCATATATTCAGTTTTAATCAGACTTTGTTGGCTGATGGGGAACAAGAGCGTCTGTTATTGTACATCTCCAGAATGCTGCAATCTAAGGAGACAAATGAATTATTTTAGCCATACCAAGGTTATAGCAGCAGGAGCTCAGTGAAGAATACATCTGCAGCAAGTAAATATCTTTATGCATCAGCCAATGAGAGTGTTCCTTCTGTGCATGTAGTTAGGTTTTGTTTGGCTTACAAGAGGAAAAAGCCATGCAATCCACTAATGTCCATTAATCTGCCGTGTGAGAGTTCTACTTTGGATACCTTGTTTTCCTCTAAGGGCCTAATTCTCTTTAGTTAGAAATATATTCATGACTGCTGTTACCTTTGGCACTCAGTTCCACACATTAATTACCCGCTATGCTAAGGAATGTCTCCCAGAGGCTCAGCCCTTTCTTAGCGTCAGATCATAACCGCTTTTGGAAATTGCTGGTACCTCTGTAATAGCTCTGTCCCCTCCACCTTTCCTAGACCCTCAGAATTGTATCTGCACCTCTGTCGTGCCCTCCTTAATCTGCTCTTCAGTTGTGTTCATTAGATTAGCTTCCCTAACCACCCAATATCTATTACCCCAGAACCCCCTGCCTATGTAACAGACTAGGGCACACAGACATGGTTGTGCCAGCTCTTCGTGCAGCTCTACTTCTGCCTGGTGCTCTGTTCCTGCATTCTAATGCTGTTTGATTTCCAAGTTGCTATAAGACACGGAGTTAACGGGATTAGGTTTCTGTCTAAACCCAGTTGTTGTTGTGGTGACTTGCAGTCTGGGACCATTAAAGTCAAGGCATCTCTTACCATTTCTCTTTACATTGGGCTACATTCCATTCCATGAGCTACTCACACCATAGTGCCTCGTTAGTCTGTTTCTTCTTCGCTATGGGCTAGCCCTATGTGTGGAGTTCTTTGGGGGAGAGTATTCTGGAGTATATCATATCATAGGGTCACCTTTTCATGCTGCAAGAAAGGGGGCTCTTTGGCTTTCCTGAGGCAGGCTGGGAAAGCTAGAAGTCTGTCTGACATTCAGTACAGCCCCTGTCAGCCAGTCAGAGCTGCCCCTGCACAGTGGCATCAAGGACTGGATTTTCTGCTTAATGGAATCTCTTCAAATACTTGGTGCCTGAGTCCTTGCCACGGGGAGGTGATGGGAATAGTGCTACAGCTACGTAAGTGTTCGGAGTTGAGTGCCAGTTGACACTTTTTTCAGCTTTCCAGGTCGGCTGTGACACAGATGATTTTGGAGCGGAATGGCGAGGGGAGATTGATTGGCTTCCCAAACCGTGGGGAGATCTTTTAACTGGCCTTTGTTGGGAAGCAGTAATATTAAAAATAACCCCCCCATACACAGTCCCAACCTTAACCTCTGTTCATGCCAGTGGTGGATAACAGAACCCCACTGTTATCCAGGGGGAGTGTTGGCTCACAATGTGCTTCTTCCTGAGCTTGCAAACATCTTTCCATGGCATGATTCGAGGCAGTTGGTGTTTGTTGAACGGAGGGGACAATCTCTGCATGGGAAATGCTGGTGCAATTTAGAGCTGAGTCAGTAGTGACTGGTTCGTGCACTCTCTCACACACACAGATTTTCTGCTGCATATGGTGTCCCTAGGAATGGTGTCCACATTTTAAAAGCCTTGTATGTTAAAGTGCCACATATCACACAGTCATGAGTGAAAGATCCACTATGCAATTTACAGAGCTGAACTCAAGACCTGAGCTTGCTTTAATGATTTATTAAACCAGCAAACTGCACGGTCTTTGTCTTTCATTCTGGATTAGATTGCAAGCAATTTTTGTGCTGAATTAATTGTTCTCAAGAAATCAAGAGTCACCTGGTTTTGTAATGTTTCCTCTCCGTAATAATTGCAAAAGTGAAAAATCTGGGTTTTATTGCTTAGATGAACAAGAGTAAATTTTACTTTTCCCTATAGGACTTCACCATTATCTCAGATGTTTGTGCAAAAATGTTGAAATGTTCTTACTTAAAGCTAATATTTGTTTATGATGCAGTTGATTTAAAGGCTTTAATTTATGTGATTACGTTCCCAATCCTGCAAACGCTTGCACATATGGTGTCCCTAGGAATGGTGTCCGTAGCCTCTGTTTGCCAGAGGGTGGAGATGGATGGCAGGAGAGAGATCACTAGATCATTACCTATTAAGTTCACTCCCTCTGGGGCACCTGACATTGGCCACTGTCGGCAGACAGGATACTGGGCTGGATGGACCTTGGGTCTGACCCAATATGGCCATTCTTATGTTCACATATGAGTAACCTTAAGCGTGTGAAAAGCTCCATTGAACTCAATCAATGGGATTGTTTACACACACAAGTGTTTATAGGATTGAGACCTATATATGTCAGCATTTAAAGCAACGAAAATACAGCTCGGATGTAACCATGTCACTAGTAGGTAACAAATGCCTAGGCCTTTTCAATTCACCTCTCCTGTCTTGGATTTTTTAGGTTGCATCAGGTGAATTTTGATGCTCCCACCTGCGAAGGCAAACGACGAGAAACGCTCTCGCTAATAGGGGACTTCTCTTCTTCTGCAGAATTCTTCGTCACTATCGCGGTCTTTGCTTTCCTCTATTCCTTGGCAGCCACTGTTGTTTACATTTTCTTCCAGAACAAATATCGTGAAAACAACAGGGGGCCTCTAATTGTAAGTGGAAATTTTCAGTGTCCTCAAATCTGTCTTTTTCCTGTTAGATTTTTGGTGCTTGTGTTTGTTGTCTTGTTGGAGAACTGATGAGTGTCCCACTTCCTTGTGCAGCTCTTGACTCTGATACTTTAATGTTGATTTAATCATTTGGGACCATGAGAATAGGGATGATGGAAACACATGGCCCATATAAATATAATTTGGTCTCAATCCTGTGAGTATGTGTGGTACATTATGCCCCTTGACTTCAATGAGACTTTTCAATTGTGTTGTAAGTGTTTTCAGGATAGTGGTGAAGCTACTGGTGGAATGTGGGGTAGTGGTGAATGGATGGTCTGGGAAGGAGAGACTGCTGAGGCCAGGAAGAAGTAGGCAGGTGGAAAAGAAGAGGGAGAAAATAAATCTCTAGGAGCAATACAGATCTTAGAGTGACCCTAACAGGCCACTAAAATGATGCCTTGGAATCCAAGTTTAACCCTGAAGACAGCTTGTTTGATGATTTAGCAGCTACATCCACATCTAAATTTCAGACCATTATCTGCTGTAGGTGTGTTGAGAATGCGACAGGGGCCTAAGCTACTGTGTAGTCAGCTAGAAATATTTTGCTCCCTGGGATGGGGTTTTGTCACATTATTTGTGGAATGTTTCTGGGGCTGGTTCTGCAGCATCACACTGTCCTCCTTGCTGAGTTCCCCATACTCAGGTGCACAGTTCCATACTGGGTCTTAGTTTATCCCCCTATTTAAGCTAACAGCATTTTGTAGCTGCTGCTTCAGTGCACCATAGCTGTGGTTGTTTCTCTACAAAGATTGATTCTTGTGAGGTCAGAATAAAAATCAATGGCTATTAAATAACCACTTTATAATAAATCAGTCTTTTAGGGTCCTTTTCTTCCTGGGTTCCATTCGCACTTGAATGCATCGTGAATCGTGAGATGCCCTTTGGTCTGTTTATTCAGATAATCTCTGCATATTTGAGCCTCACGCTACATTCGCATTTAATTGGTTCTGTGAATATGCAAGCTTTTATGGGAACCCACTTGTGTCTTGTCTCCTTATTAACATATAGAATTCTTCCCTCCAAAGATTGTAGAGGAGAAAAAGGACATACTAGGGGTGAGTTGTGAAACATAAGGCTACGGAGAACAATTAAATTAGAGAGGAGCTTAAGGGAAAAAATTTAGCTCTGGATTTCAAATGCCCTAAAGTTCATTGAGGCTGGCGGGGGGAGGGATCCCGGCTATTTGGTTCAGAACTGTTTCTACAATGACTCATAGTTTTACATGCATAATAAAAACACAAGGTAAATAAAAGCAAAATACTATAAATTACCAATATAGAAGGGATGTACCTATTAAAGGAAATACCTAGAATAAAAGTAATGAAAGAAGAAAAATGGGAAGGTAGCATTAATGTCTTTTTAGTGCTGGCTGAAAAATTTTTCTTAAAAAAAATGTCTATTTTGAGCTATTCAACTTTTTTGCAACATTCAGAATTTCCAACATTTTGACAAATTGTTTTAAAATAAAAAAAATATTAGTTTCAATTCCCATCTAATGAAATAAAAATGCAAGTGTTTTGGGTTTGGGGTTTTTGTCTCTCCTTTTCCTCTTTTCACACTGGAGGGCAAAACATTTACTGGAAAAGGTGAGGAAAAGGAGGGGAAATCCCTAAAAAAAAGTGAAATCTAAACATTTTTTGCTTTGATTCCATTTTATTTTATTTGAATTAAGTACTTTTTTATTTCAAGTTGCTTAATCAGAAAATCTGAATATTCCACAGGAAAAAATCTGAACAAAATGAAAAATTTTGGTTTCAATTTTGTTGTGGAAAATAATTCACATTTTTGACCAACTCTAATCACTACAGAAAATAACTTACAACAAGGAGAGTGGAAAAATCATACTAAAATCTCAGAATACCATGTAGTTTGTTTTTGCATGATATTTTACTGTTAAGAATATCACTGCCATATTGCTTCCAAAATTCATTCAAAATCCGTGATGCAGTCACGGGTAACAGTTTAGTATTAATTCACTGTGTTCTATTTAACCAATTGTAATGGAGTCCAGGGGTTAAATTTAATAGGCTTCTGTGGCTAATGTTGTTGTTCACAGTTTTTCCATCTGTAAAACAAGGATAATTTACATTACTCATATGGGTGTTCTTAACATTAAGCCGTCCATTTGCACGGTGTTTTAAAGATGTAACCAGCTGTTGGTGCTGAATATTGTTATTAAGTGTCATTGGAGCATCACATCTTGCTGGGTATCTTAATAATGAATACACATGAAAATTTCAGAGAAGTTCTAGTAACTTGCTGAGATTTTTTTCTCTTGGAAATATCATTAAATGCAACTTTTAACTGGCCTGTCCATTTACACAGCATGGTTGGGAGCGTAGTAACCATTACAAAATTATGCTGACAATTATTGACCCTCTTGGTTATCTCATTGAGTACTTGTACTTCCCTGCTGTCTCTATCCATCTGTCCAGCTCCTTGGGGCACAGACTATCTTTATGTTCTGTGTTTGTGCAGCGCCTAGCACAATGGGCTCTGGTCCAAGACCAGAGTTCCTAGGCACTACCATAATATAAATAAATAATAAAATTAATAATTTGTACATGTAATGAGATTGATTGGGAGTGTTTGGATGCTGGCAACAGAGAATTCTTAAAGAGGTTTCCTCAAAGAAAACAAACTAGTTCTTAATCTTCTCTTCAGGTTGGAGAGACCAATCTCTATTACAGAGATAACATGGGTGGCACAAATCAACACCGAGTAACCCTGCCCTTCCCATTTCAGCCAGAAACACATCTCCTAGTCAATTGTGGAGAATCTGCCACCTCTCCAAGTGAGAGGGAGAAAATGGGAGTAATGCCTCAGTCACTAAGCCCAGTGGAAAAGAGAAGTGATTTTGAGACACAGTAATTTAAAACGTTTCTACCTGAAGGAGTTAGTGGAGTGGTAAGGCACAAAGAAGCAAAAGAACGTCAGCAATCAGGTGGCCAGTTAGTCTCCATTCTTTTCACCTTCAGGCCTAGCTGCTCCCCCTAACCATCTACTGGTTCCAAAAGAAGGCAGACCTAGGAAGACAAGTGGAGGGAAGACATTAAAATCCCTGCTCTGTGCAATGGCAAAATATCATCAAAACAGAGAGCCCAAGAAACCAAGAGGCAGAACCTACAAAGGAAGAAAAAGCAGGCATAGCCAGACCTCATTCAAGGGCCTATATCACTTGAGTTTACTTCCCAGTATGAAAATTAAAAGTGCAAACCAGTATCCTTTATGGCACAAGTCCATGTAGCCCATATAAGGGTGAAATATTGGCAGTGAAAAGCCTGTAACACACCTTTCAGTTGCAGGTTGATGTTGTAGTGGAATGTAGTATCCAGGAAGATCTATCCAGATGTATGGCTACCTTTGATCCCTGAGATGCTGATCCTCCCAAAGACCATTATTCTACAACTCTAGAATGTTCTGAGCAGCGTTGAAGCAATCTAAGAGGCCTCCTGTTCACATCACTAGAGATACATAGAGCAATTGTCAGTTATTTCCTCTAATCACCGGGGACAAGCACTCCTAGTGCCATTTCTATAATGCATTTTTTCCTGCTCCTGCAGGTAGAAGATGATCATGATTTCAGTCTTCACCTTTGTTCTTGTCCCTGATCCCAGACTGACCTTGAACAAAAAACCCCACCCCTTTTAAACTTCACTCTCACTCTTGAATTGACATTTGTTCATTCTGTGATTACTCCCGCCTTTAAACTTCATGCTTCAGGGAGCTGCTTTTTTCTTTTTTCAGGGTTTTAAAATAAATTCTATAGGAAAAATGGGGAAAAAGCTGCGTCACTTGAAATTTTAAAAAAAGGACAGAAACCCTGAAATAGACAATAGGAGCACTGCCAATGAATCAAATCGCATTGAGCCTAATTTAAAGTAAAGTATAGTATCAATAGAACAAATTCAATATTTTAATTCCTTGCAGGAACAAGAAAATTACATAGCATATATTTTGGTAATTAAAGGTTTTAAATAGTATGAAAAAGCAATCTTTATTACCGTGACAACCCAGAAATCATTAGATAGTATAAATTATTTGTACAAATATACACATTTGTGTGTTAAGGTTCTCAATAAACATCACTTTAATTGAAGCTTATATTTTCTTGAAAAGGACAGAACAGTAAGAAATCAAGCATTATTGGGATTAAATATTTCCAATAACGGAAGATTTCAGTTCCCTCTGCCACCAGTCTGTTGATAATGTTAAAGACAATGCAGGTAGTGATGCCTACCAGTAAAGTTTCCATTATAAGCCCCTGTTTTCAGTGACTTATTACTCTACCAAATTTAACCATTTAGGTTGAAATTTTCCGTGCAAGACCTCCCTAAGGTTGAACTTTTTTGAAAAGTTTCAGCACTACTGGTTCAATTGCTTCTGAGAACAATGTTTTGGAAAAATACATTGTTTTTCCATGTTAAAAAAATTTGTACAGCCATTTCGTTGAGATGCTCTAGCACTGCCTGGGGTCAGGGTTGTGTTTTTTGTCACTGCTTTGAAGATATGCCCACATTGGACCAAGTTATAAGCCTCTGAAAAATCTCAGTTTGCACCTACTCAGCAGAGACTTGTTAGTGATTGACAGCTAAATTGTCTGAAATTGTCTACATGGACTTGTGCCAGTGTCTGAAAGCCTGTGCTGTGTCACACACAGGCACAAAGTAATCCACCATCTGTGCAGTTTCCTTCATGCAGCCAATGAAATTGTTGCTTGCTGTAGAGTAAGGGTTTGTGATTGGTGGAGTTATCTCTGAGTGGTCTAAGACTTGTGGCATAGAATAGATACATACCTTACTGTAGCTGTACAATGTACACGTGTAGTTTGTAAAGGCAAAATGCCTGAGAACTTAAAATGGGAGAGTAACAGACTGCCAATCCCAGGGATGATTCAAGTTGGTGATAACCTAGACAAAATTGTTCTCAGCTAAGCTTGTAGTGCTTTCCATCGCTTCACACAGACTCAACAGACATTCTGGGCTTCAGAGTGACACCCGATGACAATCCTAGAATCTTATATAGATTCCTTCTGCACTAAGTATGCTCTGTCCCCCCTCAGCTCCTGCATGCTGACCACACTGAGCTTGGGCTTATCCTCACAGAGCAATTGAGCAGGCTCTAGCCCAAGGCTGCACTGGATTTTCCTTGTAATTGTTTCCTCTGACTGCTGGCCTCTGTGGTACCAGGCACAGGACCTGAAAGCAGGGAGCCTGTCTCTCCTTTCTCTCAGTGCAGGCCCCCACCCAGACAGTGTGGCAGAGAAGGCGGGAGCTACCTGACTCAAATGCAGATGGGAGAAAAAGAGGAAGGGGAGAGGGAGTGGGGATTGGAAAGAGAGCCATGACTGGGGGACAGGAGTAAAGGGAGCAGAAGACAGGGCAGAGGGGACAAGAGCAGTCTTAATTCTGGCATTTCCTGACTTTTGGGTGCTTGACTTTGCAACCGCAATGTTCTTTTAACATAGTTTTTTGGATGTAATAAGTATGCACAGTATGTACTGAGCTGTTTGTTAATAATTAGTTATAAGCATCAGTCACATTTGACTCTGCAGATGAACTTTGTTTTCTTTCAAAATCCTAAATAACATGCACGTTCTAAATATAAGTCTGGGTCCTTCTCAAGGAATGAAAAAGTAGGGGAACAAATATAAAGGAAAAGCTATTTGAGTGACGGATTAGTATTCAACAGCCAGGAATATTTTTAAAGGAATTAATTACACAGGTGACCTGGACTCTAATGGGCATAGAGTCTCATTCTGAGATTTACCAAAAAAAAAAAAAGTAATTTTCTGAGACATCCATTACTCAGGGCAGGTATCTATCAATCTGAGACTGATGGCCCTGTTTCTGAGCACATTACAGTGGAGTGACTCTATTATCTTGCAGGGAATCGCTCCTGATATACACTGGTCTGAGATCAGAATCAGGCTGGATAATCGTAATGCATTCCAGTCTCATCTATTTCAGTAATGTACTGAAAAACTATATACTCTCAGTCATTGACAAGCAGATAGGAACCAATCCAATTAAGCCATACAAAGCTTTTGGGAATGTGGGGTAGGCAATGGGATATTTCCATCAAGTCCTGAACGGGAAACTGTTTGGGGGACATTCATAATCTGCATCAGTCAGTAGATATCACTCCATCGTCTTGTTTTTCTTCACAAGCTTCTCCATGTGTACACCACTTAGAATATGTAATGTGACAGCTATATTACATTGTATCTTCATCTGCTTTTACTGTTTTCTGGGGGAGAGTTATAGGTCATCCTAAAAAATCACATACGCACGTGTAATTGTCCTTGAATGTAACTTTAATATTCAAATCAATTACAATCACTGCACAAATTACTAAGAGCATTAGAAAACTGATACTGATGCAGGCTATGAAAATGATTACAAAACTGAAGAGAGACTTCTCACATGCAAAGTGATCAGTGGATACATCCCATTGATAATACACATAAAAATTAGTGGATGTAAGTTTCCAAATGCAAAAGGATGAGGTCTTTCCTTAGTCTCTGGAATTCAGTGAATAATTAAAACAAACAGGAGGTTATTTGGTATTCTACATATAGTATGTAACAATTACAAATATGTACATTTAAAACAATACTGTCTATTTTTCTCTTCCTCACAAGGTATCCTCTGCTGCATATTTTTAAACTTTGTCCTCCTTAGTTTAGAAATCAGTAAGAATTCCCATAAACATCCAGAGAAGAAAACAAATACACAGAACAATGATCGCCTCTTTACAATTAAAACAAAAATGAAAGCTACCAACCAACTTAAGGAGTCTGTGCATTTCAACGTGACATTTCCAATCTGCATTTGTCATTTCCTTTTTAAAACACAAGACTGTTTTACTGCGTGCTTTATTAGAATAGAATGTGCGTCATCTCTTCGAACCAAGAAGGTTCCAACTGTATCTGTCAGATTCTTAATGTTCCAAACTATCATGGTTTATCATCACAGAGCTAAATCATCACACCTGAAGTATTATTTTATTTTACTATTCAAAGAAGTTACACTCTTGTCCAAGCTTCAGTTACTCATAGCTTAAAACAAGTAAAATGCAGATTTACTTTGGGCAGGGGCGAGAGAAAGAACAGACAATTGCCCATCTTGCAGGCCAAAGGCAGAGTCTGGAAAGTCTTCATTTTCCTCTTCGCTGATCCCTCAGAACTTTGCGAGTTTCCATACCAGAATATGGCAGGCTGCTAGCAAGCTCCATCAGTGAAAAGGCAAAAAGGATACAGCCAGCTCTCTGGACTTCTTTTCCTTTAACTTTATACTCTGGTTCAGGGGCTTCCTCATCCTGAGAATTTGCTGATAGACAGGCATCAATTTTGACTGGGGGGGAAATCGTTTTTCAGACTCTGTCAAATCCGCTCCAAGCCTTTCCTTAACCCTAGGCATATGAATCTCGTAGAAAACCTTATGCCAGATCTAGATGTCTCCCCAGCATGGTCAGATTTATGTGGGGGGAATTCACCAATCCAGGAAGCATTTTCAGAACAGTATTATATGACAGGAGGAAAAACAGGTTGCCAATGTACTACCTGAAATTAAAAAAAAAAAAGGCTTACAGGCTTCTTTTAAAGGTTAACAGAAGGGAAGGTGAAGACATGTGTAGCTGTGACTTTTGGCATTGAGGAATGTGATCGCATGCAGTAGGGGACTGTACATTTATTTTCCGAATAGTTTGTTACCGTTTTTCAAAAAGTAGTCTGAAAAATGGATTGTGTTACCTTGCACATTGCAAACCTTTCAGTAGAGGTTGAAATTGTGCTTCCTTATTGAATCTAAGAACAATGAGAGAGAGTGCGGAACGTCCATTCTAAGGACAATTGGTTAGTAAATACGAATTTTCAAATCCAAGTAATAGTCTGACATTCTGATAAATACAGAAAAACCTCATATGCAGTCCTAGAACTTTAAGCAAGAATCTACACCCAAGGGAAGCCTGGTTTCCAAGTGTCCGCAAGGAAGCTATAATTTAGAGCTGAGTCAAATCTTTTGTACAGGGGAGCACCTCAAAGGGAAGTGCTGGTAGGCATTGTTATTTTTCATTCATTTGAATTACAGCAGTGCCCAGAGGCCCCAACCATGATACCAAGATCAGGTCCCCGTTGTCCTACACTTTTATTTCATAAGAAATCGCCCAAGCCCTGAAGAATTTACAGTCTAAATACACAAGAAATAGGCTGGGAGAAGGGTAATACTATTGTCCCCATTGTACCAAAGGAGAACGTTTACACCCCAAACTGGAACATGCTAATATAGAGCTGACTTTGTCTCCAGACAAGGGGCACTTTGTATGGCTGAAGGAACGTGTGTATTCTGGAAATGAATGGAAAGGCAATCCTTGCCAGAGGATGTTGTGAAGGCCAAGTCTATAACAGGGTTCAAAAAAAGAACTAGATAAGTTCATGGAGGATAGGTCCATCAATGGCGATTAGCCGGGATGGGCAGGGATGGTGTCCCTAGCCTCTATTTGCCAAAAGCAGGGAATGGGCAACAGGGGATGGATCACTTAATCATTACCTGTTCTGTTCATTCCCTCTGGGGCACCTGGCACTGGCCACTGTCGGCAGACAGGATACTGGGCTAGATGGACCCAGTGTGACCATGCTTATGCATACGCTCTAAAGTCTGCTATGTGATTGTGCCTATCTTAACATACATAGGTACAAATGTTGCTGTTGTTCATCAAAGTATCCCTCGATGCCATCAGACTTGGTGACCTCCCGCAACACTGAAGTGTGGAAGGTGGCAACACTCATGGCAAAGTAGCGTTTGTGAATTTGACTGCCATTGGTTTGAGAGATGCTCTTGTTCTTGTATTTTGAGGGCAGTGGGGTGAATGCCATAGTCACTCCTATGACAGCTCATTTTAAGGTTTTATCCTCTAGTACATGCTGGCAACAAACTTCCACACCATTAACCAACAAACAGAGGCTGAGTTTTCATTGAGGCGTCCTAGGAATCAGGCCATCTCCACGCTGATCATTGCACTGTGGGACAGGAGCTGGAGGGCTGTTTGCACCATGTGTGCTAACAGGGTAGTGAGATCCATCCACACGGAAAGGATTAAAGCTACAAAGATTGAGCATCAATTGCTGTTTGTCCTGGTGAAGCATAGTCTATGTGGCATGATTGTAAACAGATTGGAGCACCTGGGAGAGATCTACAACTATATGAATTGGTGTAGCTTCAATAGAGCCATGCTGATTGTCACCCGCTAAAGATGTGGTCCTGTGTGTGTGCATGCAAGTTGCATGTCAGTAGATTAACAGGGAGCAAATGGAATTTAGCATCTTCAACTTAAACAGGTGCTCCCTGATGTGTTGTAAATATTTACATATATTTTGTCAAACCAAGACATCTGTGGAGTGGGCACTAATGAATGGAAATGCTACAGAGAATCTAAAAGCTTTTCTTGAAAACAAGGGAGAGTTACTGTCTCTTTGCAGTTAAGAGTGATAGGTTTTTCTTTGTGAGATGGATAAAGGAGAGTTAAATGCATGCAATGAGCAGGTACTGAATTGCACATAAAACTTAGACAAACTTGCTATTGCTGGTACAATGGGTGGAGGATGTTCTACAGTTTTTTGTCGGTTCAATTTGTGTGGTTTTTGCATCTCTCTCTCTCTCTGAAATGGCTCTAGTAAGTTCCAGTTTCAAGTTGAAATTTTGCATTTTCCAAATTTCACAAGGAAGTGCTATGGTAGCGATCTTTGGCTATTTTGGGCTGGGACCGGGGGTGGGAAGACCAACGGGAGAGCTTCTGTTGTTGTTGACTGACTCAGAGCTCACCAAATTCAGATACTTCCTCTGAGAAATTCATTCACAGTAACTTCTCCTAACCCTCTTAGCCACCTGAGCTCAATTTAGACAGCAAGGGACCCAGAACCAATACTGACAGGTTTCAGAGTAACAGCCGTGTTAGTCTGTATTCGTAAAAAGAAAAGGAGTACTTGTGGCACCTTAGAGACTAACCAGTTTATTTGAGCATGAGCTTTCGTGAGCTACAGCTCACTTCATCGGATGCATAGCATATCGTGGAAACTGCAGAAGACATTATATACACACAGAGACCATGAAACAAAACTTCCTCCCACCCCACTCTCCTGCTGGTAACAGCTTATCTAAAGTGATCATCAAGTAGGGCCATTTCCAGCACAAATCCAGGTTTTCTCACCCTTCCCCCCACCACACACACACATACAAACTCACTCTCCTGCTGGTTGAGACTAATGTGATCAATCACAACAACGAGTGCAACTTGAAATTTGAAAAACAGTAATGCGGCACAAGTTTGACACCAAAAAATGTTTCTCAGTCATGATAGAAAAGATAAATCATGTAAAATTTCATTGAAAAAAAATAAAATGTCATAAAAGTGCTCCAATAAGGAATTTTTTTGCCAAACTCAAAACCAGACAACAAACTATTGTGCTATGAATATTAAATGCAATTCTTAACATTACCCTCTTGGTTCTGCACAGTATATTTTAATTCAAGATTTCTGCTTTCCCTGACTGTGCAGCCCTTGCCTCTTTCCCAAAGGCACCTGCTGGAAAACAGCCGAGTGTATGAGCTGAGATTTGAGAGAGAAACTTTGCAATGACGAGTGAATGGTAACCATGCAACAATACACGTTGGAGTGATCCTTAGACATCATTGAGGGCCAGCTACTAAAAACGCTTATTTTGTTCCAAAGAAAAAAATTGCTCAGGGGATATTAAACATTCAAAATGTAAGATTTATTTTAGAATGCAGAAACTCAGGCTTTAACTACCAAGGAGAAATCCTCATGCTAAGCATTAAACTCGAGAATAACTTAGCTTGAAATTCTCTCTTATTTTCAGCAGGTTGTTATATTGTAGCTCTGCTCCTCCTGGAGCTGTGCAAACATTCAGCCAGAAGCCCAAACCCACTTGAAATCAGAGTGGGTTCAGGTTCTAGCCAAAACCACGAAGGTCAGCCCAGACTGACAAACCTTTGGTAGACATAAGGTTGTTCTACTTACACAGTTGTTCCCTTCTACCCAGCTAGTCATGTCTTCAAAGTCTTGGGACCTTGCATCCTGGTCTCCAGGGACGCTGGAACCTGCCTCTCTTCTGTGGCCTGCTAAAGGTGTCAATTAAAACACAAATTGTATTACCCTCTTGGCCTGCAATGTAGACAATCTGTTTGGCTTCAGGCATGACTCACCTTCTCTGGTATTTAGAATGGGGCAATGGTTTTTACTCAGCACCCTGGTTCCCAGAGCCCCACCTTCTGACATTCTCCTTCTGGCTGGACACACGTTGTGCCTGCCCTCCTGTACGTTTTCTCCCCACGCTCTGTGCCCCAGTTTGGAGCGGCATTTTTCTGTATCCCTCTCCCTAGATCGGGGTCTCATTTTACAACCTCGGACTGCCTTGCCATTTGTACCACCTGCTGTAGAGTGACATTTGACCAAATCACGGTTAGCCTGCACCAGCTTAAAACCTGTTTGTGTTAATACATTCCCAATCCAAAGCATCTGTGCCGCTGCAGAACAATCGCACAGGATTCGACAAACTGCAGCTCAGGGATCCAGCACATTTCAGCTGACTGTGTTGTCCGCTCTTGTTCCAAATGACGCTAGAGAAAGGAAAGGGATTAGCCAACACACCTGATTGATAGCGAACACTACATTAGCTCTGAAAAGTCTCCGGCTGGAGGCACCTGCATGAAGTGCTTTGCCAGTTGTTAAGCTTTCCTTTCTTAGCAAGCTTAATGGTCATTATCAAGTTAGTTTCACTCAATTTGCTTCTACCCGCCTCAAATTTCTAACCAATGTTATTAAAAAAAAACCCTTGACTTCCTCGGCTTGATTTAATTTCCAAGGTATTAAAATTCTGGCAGAATTAAGAAAAACAAATTATGCTTAATAAAAAAGGCTTGGATTGGAACCCCATGTGACATTTTATGTGCAATTTTGGTGTGCAATTAGATTACATACCAGGCCCTGTAAGAGTGGACCTCAGTAAATAAAATGCAAGTTGTACTAAATGTCAATTTAGCAATTATCTCGCCAGTTTCAGCCCCAGTTACAATTTTTCAGGAAGATGTTTGCCTTTAAACCATACCCATAGGAGCTAGAGTGTGGGTTTTTTTTACCGCTTAAGCTTCAAAGAATAACATCTTTTGCTTGAGAATAAATGAATTGCTCTCAGGCCCAGCGTTTTTACCCACCATGAAGCCCCTGGGTGTTGATATATTTGTTATCAACTCCGTAACACAAGCGTCAAGAGAATTCATCTTGGTAGCAAGAAGCAAGGTCAGTGTAAATCAAAGCATTGTAGCGTGGCCATTTAGCTGCTGCAGTCCTGTGTGTCAGGAAGGTTTGCCATTAAAAAATGTAGCTAGCTTTTGGCATTCTATTGAGGTGCAGTAAATTTAATCCTGTTTGTGAGGGTGAAGAAATTGCTTCCTCATTATTTCTTGTAAGCTTAGGGATTTGAGTGGCTTCCAGCATCAAAAGGACACGGGGGGGTGGGGGGGGGGGGCGCGCAACTGAGGAGGTGACCCTCCTCTAAATTTAAAAATCACTTATGCTTTGCATGTCAGCCCACCATACTGCACTTTGTATTGCGTTCTTTCACTTCCAGTCATACCTCCCTTATATGTTAAGGCTGGGGGGAGGCGAAAGGGCAAGAGAGGGAAAGCAGCCTGCACGGGAGATGGTGGGATACCGAGACACAATCATGTAATGAGTTGTGCGTTAGACTCGCAACACGTCAACCATCTGCTGCAGACTGACAGATGGGATGAACAGTGACAGTAGAATGGCTCCTTAGTTTTAGCAGGACATAAAAAGCTTGAAAAATAACACTTTTTTTTCCTCCCGAGACCCACACAGTAGCAATAGAGTTTGGTCACTTGTTCCTGTAAAAAGTGAGTGTGTGTGTATGTGTATAGGCATGTCTGTAACAGAAAACGGGCAAAGCAGTTCAGAATAAATGCAGTTTCGGTCGTTAGTGAGACTCATAAAGCCCTGAAGTTCGTTCTCTTGTGGCCTCACATTGACAGGAAGTAGGTAATGGTGCTTGGTACCTTGCAGAATCAAGCCCTTGGAATGTTTTTGTTTGGTTGGTTTGCTGTTCGTAGTAGTGAAGGGCTAGTCAGCTTCAGAGGGCGCTCAGCTGAAACACTGATGCACAGTGACAGCATTTTGCAAAGGAACCCCTAAGCACACAGCATATGGTAACTGAGCTAAAATGAAGAAGCATTTTGTGGAACTGCTTGTATGGCCAGACTGAGAGTTCAGCTCTTACATCTAAATCAGGGCCAGATTTACAAATTCACTCACCACCCAGCAGCCTGCGTTGTGACACTGAGGGACAGATTTTCAAGATAGTTCAGCATCCAGCAGGCTGGATAGATCTTCTGAAAATCTGGCCACTTACTTAGAAACTTAAATTGGATCTGTGCTCATTTCATAGAATCATAGAATATCAGGGTTGGCAGGGACCTCAGGAGGTCATCTAGTCCAACCCTCTGCTCAAAGCAGGATCAGTCCGCCACTAAATCATCCCAGCCAGAGTTTTGTCAAGCCTGACCTTAAAAACCTCTAAGGAAGGAGATTCCACCACCTCCCTAGGTAACGCATTCCAGTGCTTCACCACCCTCCTAGTGAAAAAGTTTTTCCTAATATCCAACCTAAACCTCTCCCACTGCAACTTGAGACCATTACTCCTCGTTCTATCATCTGCTACCACTGAGAACAGTCTAGAGCCATCCTCTTCGGAACCCCCTTTCAGGTAGTTGAAAGCAGCTATCAAATCCCCCCTTATTCTTCTCTTCTGCAGACTAAATAATCCCAGTTCCCTCAGCCTCTCCTCATAAATCATGTGCTCCAGCCCCCTAATCATTTTTGTTGCCCTCCGCTGGACTCTTTCCAATTTTTCCACATCCTTCTTGTAGTGTGGGGCCCAAAACTGGACACAGTACTCCAGATGAGGCCTCACCAATGCCAAATAGAGGGGAACGATCATGTCCCTTGATCTGCTGTCAATGCTCCTGCTTATACAGCCTAAAATGCCCTTGTCCTTCTTGGCAACAAGGGCACACTGTTGACACATATCCAGCTTCTCATCCACTGTAACCCCTAGGTCCTTTTCTGCAGAACTGCTGCCTAGCCATTCGGTCCCTAGTCTGTAGCAGTGCATGGGATTCTTCCATCCTAAGTGCAGGACTCTGCACTTGTCCTTGTTGAACCTCATCAGATTTCTTTTGGCCCAATCTTCTAATTTGTCTAGGTCCCTCTGTATCTTATCCCTACCCTCCAGCCTATCTACCACTCTTCCCAGTTTAGTGTCATCTGCAACCTTGCTGAGGGTGCAGTCCACGCCATCCTCCAGATCATTAATGAAGATATTGAACAAAATCGGTCCCAGGACTGACCTTTGGGGCACTCCGCTTGATACCGGCTGCCAACTAGACATGGAGACATTGATCGCTACCCGTTGAGCCCGACGATCTAGCCAGCTTTCTATCCACCTTATCATCCATTTATCCAGCCCATACTTCTTTAACTTGCTGGCAAGAATACTGTGGGAGACCGGATCAAAAGCTTTGCTAAAGTCAAGGAATAACATGTGCACTGCTTTCCCCTCATCCACAGATCCAGTTATCTCATCATATAAGGCAATTAGGCTAGTCAGGCATGACCTGCCCTTGGTGAATCCATGCTGACTGTTCCTGATCACTTTCCTCTCCTCTAAATGCTTCAAAATTGATTCCTTGAGGACCTGCTCCATGATTTTTCCAGGGACTGAAAGTCTCTACCTAACTGGGGGCAATGAGCACTTTTGAAAATTCTGTCTGTGGGTTAAGACCACCATATTATTTCCAGGAAATACAAAGCTCTCTTTCTGTCCTATAATCTGAAGTTTGATTTGTTGATACATTTCCTCTGATGCTTCGCTGCCCAGTTGACCCATCTATCTAATGCTTTTGTCTCATCTGGTTTTACAGGACTTCATCGTGACAGTGGTCTTCTCCTTCTTGTGGCTGGTGGGTTCGTCTGCTTGGGCCAAGGGACTGTCTGATGTAAAGATTGCTACTGACCCAGACGAAGTGCTATTACTGATGTCGGCTTGCAAACAGCAGTCTAACAAATGCATGCCTGTGCGCAGCCCTGTTATGTCAAGCTTAAATACTTCGGTTGTGAGTAGATCTGTTTATTTTTTTTACTGTCAGGCAATGAAAGTGTGTGCACCTATTTTCAGCTCTCCAGACATACAGGTTGGGCCACATCCTCAGCTGGTATAAATCAATGTAGGTCCACTGGCTTCTTTGGAAGTTCCTAAAATGTTGCCGGTGATTTGACTGAAAATGCTGCCTCACTGAGATAGTTACCATGGAGAAAAATTATAGACTGACTTACAGGTAGTTTCATTCAACAGTCAGCTCGCTTTGGAAGTGAACATTGGGACTACACCTATAAAATAAGTGTGATTTTATGAATGTATCTCCCACATGTGTGGTGCTCTAATGTGCGGAATATTTATGCCATACCGAGGTAGATATGGTCCCTGCACCAAAGATCTTCCAGACCAAGGTTCCAATGCTTAGCTAAATTTTGAGCCGCCAACAAGCCATTTCCCTTCCTTTGACGCTCCAGCTTTTGCTTATCTATCCATCTGGATGCTCATCCCCATGCATCCAGGATCTAAGCCAGACCATCCATAAGAGCACCCTTCCATACACCCCACCAGTAATTCAGTATCTGCTTGTGTATTGCCTTCTCCTGCAAAGGCGTTTTCTTCAGCGGCAATGAGCTCTGCAGGTGGAACATCAGAGCCCAGCAAAGGTGGCTGCAGCAGCAGCATCGGGATGAGACACAAAATCCAGAATTAGTACGGTGCACGCTCGCACTGCCTTTCCTGGGGGCCATGAAGGGTCTGTTTGCTTTCAGCTTCAATCTACCATCACGTGTTGAAAAAGAAACACTCTGTCTTTGTCTTACGTAGAGCTGAGAGGAAAATGGTCTTCCTGCCCTGGCAAAATGTTCGCGATTTAGACATTTTTTTCTCTATTCAGGTTGGGTCAATTGAAATTTTGTTTCGATTTTGGCTTTAATTTTTACTTTGAATTCCTAAGCCAAGTCATTTCAAAGCGAGAAGCAGGACTGTTCATTTAGAAAAGGGCGAGGGCGGGTGGGGGGTGGGGGGAGAACATTTTGACAAATAAAAAAAAAATTGAAATTTGTCAGACTGGCCTGTTCCCATACGAAGTTTAAGTTTCAGCAAATTGTGAGTGCCTCTAACGCTAATTAATATTACAAAGACGACAGCAAAACCTTCAACCACCAACCCAACAAAATAGGCAAGGCTTTCCCTCCCAACTCCCATCCCCTATAAACCACCATCCCCATCAAGCCCCAACTGGTTAGCTGCCTGGGCAAAAAGATGGGCTTTGCAGCCTCTGTCCTTGACTATTTTGGGGTAGGCACGAACCCTTGTTTCACAGCTGAGCATGTAGCTTCCTGAGCCTTTTGGGAAGGGTTGTCTTTAAATTGCCTTTGCTCATTTCATTAAAAGAAGTGTATTGGATAAAGCTGAACATTACATATATACTGGGCCACAAAAATCATGCCTTTGTACTAATGAATTGCTTTGGTTCTTGTTTAGGTCTTTGGATTCTTGAACTTTATTCTCTGGGCAGGAAATATTTGGTTTGTTTTTAAGGAGACTGGGTGGCATTCCTCGAGCCAGAGGCACCCTCCAGACACCATGGAGAAACAATCAAGCAGCTATAACCAAGGTGGTTATAATCAAGACAACTATGGTCCAACTGGAGGATATAACCAACCTGCAGGCTTTGGCCAACAAGCCAACTATGGCCAGGTGGGTGAATATGGCCAGCAACAGAGCTATAGTCAGAGTGGGCCCACCTCATTTGCCAATCAAATTTAGCATTCACGGAATTTGCATTCCTACACCCCTTATATGTAGACAGTGTAACAACACTAGGTTTCAGTGGCACCAGATTTGTAAAGAAAGTTTAAATAAATTAATACTCCAAGAGAGTATGTAATGTAAATCAAAGATCTAATGGTACCTATTGAAGCAGATGGTGGTGGCTAGTTTGTTATTTTTGTCACTAGACAACTGATGATGATATATTCATCACAGGTGGTGAACTGAAGTATTGTTGTATGTATTGTATAGATAACTTTATGGTAGTTTGTATGTGTACTAAAATGGTAAAAGCATTTTGTAGCCTCAAGTCTGTATTGTGTAATATGCATAACATAATGAAGTAGAATAGAATTTTTCTTCTGCATTTTGGTGAGAAACAGAAGTGTTTTATTCTGATTTCTAAAGATTATTCAGTATATCATGATGCATGTAACATTACTCCTAAATTTTCAAGACTGCCTGTTTGTGATGCTTTAGAGCGTTTGTTTTTAGTATATTTTTTCCAGAGGAATTTTTTTAATTATTATTTTTATTAACCAGTTCCTATGTGACTTAGTGCATGGATAAGCAGTTTCACACCAACAGAATGTTTTGGACCCTGTATATGGAACTTTTCAATTTCTGCCACTCCTTTTTTTGTTAAATGTATGTTTAAGAAAATGTATGTATATTTTATATATTTTGCAGAATTGGGTATATGGCTTACCCAAGTTCTGAATGCTTTGTAACTAAAATGTTTTTCCTTGAGAGAGCATTCAGTAGCATAAATGGTACCTGACCAATGTTTATTCCGGTTAACTAAGCTAAGTATTCATTCTATAAATCACTATTTCTATTGATGTTTTGTGAAAATTTTAACGTGAGCTGTGAAAACTAAGGACCAAGTAACTGTGTTATATGTTTACAAAGGTATTTATTTAATTAGGATAACAGAGGTGCAGATATCAGTAACCAAAACCATGTGAAAAATATGCCATGTGTCATGTACTTAATTTAACAAAACATGGCAAGGACATAGATCATTGTTAGTCAGCATTACAAAGCGTAATTATTCCTTTATTCCGGATGGAAATATTTCTATCTATGCCATTTGAAAATCATTAAATGACACTGCTGTTCCATCATTATGGTGAATGCTGGTTTTGAATAATGGTTTTGGTGCTATCAGTAAATGTTAGGAAACTGGCAAAATCTAAAAAACCTCATCTTAAAATATATAGAGGTCAGATTCCTAGCAGGTGTAAATTGGCATCGCTTCACTGAAGATTTGGACTTTGCTTCTTACAGTACATGGGATTCTGTGTAGCCAAAAGGGTCACCCTAAACTCTCTTTTCTTACTCAGTTTGAAGCCTGAAACACAGCATCATAATCGAAACTGATCATCTGCATTTCTAAATAAAAGTGTATCCGTCTATAATATTGTATGAGCTGTAATGTTAAAAGCATAAAACAGCATAGTCTTATATGATTGTTGTAACCAATTTATGGCTACTCAGTGGATGGATCTATATTGTGATATCTATTTGACCCTAATAAAGCTAATGCATACAATGTACATTTGAAGAGTATGGTGGTATTATAACAGTGTAAAATAAGCCTGCGCTAAACCAAAAAGTTGATAATATTTTAACTACTGTGTTTTGACCTTATAATTCTCATTTTGAGTATTTTCCAAGATTTTTACAAGGATTGTACAGACATACATTTGGAGACATGATTCATTTCTGGTAAGTCAGTGTCACAACATAAAAATACCCAATTTTAACGTATACAGTCCAATTTATGTGTGTGTGTGTGTCTCTCTCTCTCTCCCTCTCTCTCTCTCTCTCTCTCTCCAAGTATTAATAAATCAGTACTGTGTTGTTTAATTGTCCAGAACAAAACAAAAAACTGGAGTGTGTATGTGTGTGGGGGGGTGATCCTTATCTTCCAGCTTTGCCCCTTTAGTTTGGTGCCCCCCAGTTTCTTGAACTGGGGGAGAGACTGTCTCTAGGCACTTGTGACTTTCTGTCCTGAGCTCCCTTAAATGTAAAACAGACATATTGGAATTGGAAAAGGTTCAGAAAAGGGCAACCAAAATGATGAGGGGTATGGAACGGCTGCCAGATGAGGAGAAATTAATAAGACTGGGACTTTTCAGCTTGGAAAAGAGACGACTAAGGGGGATATGATAGAGGTCTATAAAATCATGACTAGTGTGGAGAAAATAAATAAGGAAGTGTTATTTACTCCTTCTCATAACACAAGAACTAGGGGTCACCAAATGAAATTAATAGGCAGCAGGTTTAAAACAAACAAAAGGAAGTATTTTTTCATACAATGCAGTCAACCTATGGAACTCCTTGCCAGAGGATGTTGTGAAGGCCAAGTCTATAATAGGGTTCAAAAAGAGCTAGATGGGTTCAAAAAGAGCTAGATAAGTTCATGGACGACAGGTCTATCAATGGCTATTAGCCAGGATGGGCAGGGATAGTGCCCCCAGCCTCTGTTTGCCAGAAGCCGGGAATGGGCGACAGGGAATGGATCTCTTGATGATTACCTGTTCTGTTCATTCCCTCTGGGGCACCTGGCATTGGCCACTGTCAGAAGAGTGGATACAGGACTAGATGGACCTTTGGTCTGACCCAGTATGGCCGTTCTTATGTTGTTTGCCTATGCAAATAGGAGGCAGCATTGCTTAGTGGCTAGAGCACTGGCCTGGGATTCGAGAGATCTGGATTCTGTTCCCAGCTCTGCCCCTAGTCTGAGAAGTGGCCTTGAGAAAGGCACTTTCCCCTCTCTGTGCTTCAGTTCCCCCATCTGTAAAATAGGGATAATACTGACCTTTGTTACATGCTTTGAGAGCTGTGGATGAAAGTACTATGTAAGAGCTAGGCGTAATTATTATATTATTAAGTTTCAAGTCTAAGCAAACATTTTCATCTGAAAATCAGAACTGAGGGAATGACTTAGTAATAGAACCAAGCAACATATCCATGCTCAAAAAAGAACTTATACAGTAATATATTCAAGGAAGGAGTAGGATATACAGGCTCTTTAGTAGTGTTTAGCCATAATGAGTTGATTGGTATCTGATACATCCTCTGCCTGGGAACTATAGTTTCATGGACAGGCGTGTGGGTTGCAAGGTCCAATACGTTTTTTCCCTCTCTAACTTCTCTGATGAATATAATATAGCAACCGCAAAAATGAAAACAAAAATCCATGCATGCATTTGTATCTGTTACAGCTGGAGAATATGCAGGAACGTTCCCTTTGTGTTAAAGTCACGGTACAGGGCCAGTTACATCCCAGGGGAGCATCAGGAGAAAAAACACTGAGTTTGGTGTTTCCTAATGTAAGGCAAATAAATGGCTCTGTAAACTCCAGCTTCCTCTTCAAAGTCCTGTGTGCACGCTGCTGGCAGACGGATTTCTTTCCCACTGCGTTATTAGTGGGTGTATCTGCTAATTAGTTAAATAACTAGGTCAGCCTTGAAGCATACATGTCCCTGGATGTTCAGGGCAGTCCTTCCTGCTCATTTATAATCCTTCCTGTGTGTTTCTCTTTGTTGCCCATTTCTCCGCTATCCTAGCTGTTAGACATGTTTGTATTATTAGGTATACACACTGTGGAGGCTTTTATCCCCTTCCCTCCCCACACACTCCTTTTCCCTCCAAGTAGCAGGCAGTGCTTGTGTCTCAAAGCCCAAGGCCACGTGTGTGCCTCGATGCTTGCCCCTGGGCTCCCTGCAGCCTTGCCCAGCTCCCTGCCTTCCAGAGCTTCTCCCCTCCCCCCGCCACACATCCGCTTAAACGGCAGGTTATCCCAGCAAAATGAGAGCTGCAGAGAGTAACCCCTGGGTGCGTTAGCCCTCCACCTGGGTAGCGATGGGCATCTCCCCTGCCTCACCCTGGGCTGGCCCTATTTCCAGCCCTCATAGACAGAGGGAGCTGTGGGGCCTGGAGCATGGGGAGCAGAGACGCAGAGATTGCTGATTCCCTCCCACACTGGGTGAGGATTCCTGGGGCTCTGTCTGCAATGGGATTTCAGCACAGACTTCTAGGGCAGGCCTGGCTTAACACTGGAGAAGCAGGAGGTGCAGCGCAGGAGTTCTAGAGAAATAACATATAGACTGTGATCAAGTCTTGTAAGTATCTACATGGGAAACAAATGTTTCCTAATGGGCTCTTCAATCTAGAGAGAGAGGTCTAACGCAGTCCAGTGGCTGGAAGGTAAAGCTAGACAATTCGGACTGGAAATAAGGCAGTGAGAGTAATTAACAACTGGAACAACTACCCAAGGTCTGGATTCTCCATCACTAACGATTTTTAAATCAAGACGGGATGTTTTTTCTAAACAATCTGCTCTAGGAATGACTTTGGGGCAGTTCCCTGGCCTGTGTTACACAAGTGGTCAGACTAGATGATCACAATGGTCTCTTCTGGCCCTGGGATCTATGAATAAGGCCTGAGTTTTTTGCTCTTCGTCGTGATGGGTATAAATCCGCAGTAACTCCATTGAATCCGGGTGGCTAAAATCCCTGTCTGAACAAGGCCTGTCTTTCCCATGCAGATTCTCCAATATTTGTATTGTCCACCAGCTGTAAAGCTAAGCAAAGGAAGAACAAGGCTCCAGTGGCCTTTTGCTGCCATTTAGGGACACACTCTGTGGTCGGGTACATTGTACCACCGCTTCTGGCATGCCAGGGGCAGCAGGCTGTGCAAAGGTACTACATTCCCCTCTCTAGCCTGGAGGGAGGAGGGAGCAGAGCCTTGACTCTACCCCCCGCCTCCTATAGTATATTGAGAACCGAGCAGAGACATGGAATTTACTTCCCGGAGCAGTACAAAAACCAGGAGGGCAACTATGCCTCCTGCATTCGCAGGGCAGCCCATAAGCCTAGTTGGATATTTTTTTTATTCCCATAAATCTCTGCAGATCAGTGGTTATATCTTGTCTCCTGCTTGGCACTGAGTTGGCCTGTGATAAATCATAAAGGTTGGGTAACAAGCGAGACGCAAGGAGATGCTGAGGTTCTGTGGATGGATTCATCTCGTGAGCGTTTGATCCAAGTAGCCTAATTATTCCCAATTTGCATATCCTATGAATTAAAAAGAGTTGTTTAAAGCTGAGATCTAGCTCTGTATTTATGCCTGGCAAAGTCTCTGATGTATTGATGAAAGAAGCCGTTGCATGCATCTGTCTTTATTCTGCCACATGCAGTATCTCCAGAGCACCACAGTTAATATTAGAGATTTTAAAAAACACCTCAAATAATAATAGTCCTCTTAGTCTGTTTCATGCCTATCTCAAATATTTCCCTTTCATTGTATACCTATCTAGTGGTTCTATAGTCCACTGTGTCATAAACCTTTAAGTCCTTCACTCTACTTCTTTTAAACCAGATTGATTCAAAACTCTCTCTCTGGAACGGATGTGCTCCTTAACTTATACGTTCCCCTAACATATATTTTATTCCTTCCTTTGAGGAAACACTGTAGCTTTTTCCTTCTGGAATCCTTCCAACATCAGGAATAAACTACATTTCAAGATTAATATCGACAGCAGCTTGACACATCATTCCTTATCTGAACTATATATCTAATGTAACGTTTTCAGTGCATCAACATTAAGTTTTAGTGGTATGGGGAATACTTGTCATTGCCGTTCACTGCCATTTTCTTTATTTACATTTTCACCCTTGTGTGTCTTTTTCTTTAACAGGAATTCGCTCTTCTGATGGCTACTGGCACATGCCTAAGAACCAGTTCAGTGATGTATTTCCAGTAAAGAGATTTTTTTCTCCCAAATTTCCTTTAATAAAATGCTTTGGGGGGGGGTTTTAACAGGTGAATTATGTGACTGAATAATTGTACCAAAGAGTGGTGTGTGCATTTACGCCTTACACCCAATATTTTCAAATGAGTCTAGGCGAGTTTGGTGCCTGAATTCATTAGGATTCTACACCAGCTCCATGGGTCAGAGCCCTCTACAACCATGGGTTACAGAGCAGAATTTGGTCCAAAGTGATATGCCGTATTCTGAAAGGTGTCTGGACTTGAAATGAGAAATGACTTTTCCCCGCAGACAGAGACTGATTCTAATAGCTTTTCAAAATGACATTTCACCTGCTTTGTCTTCTGTAGTGGGCTTCATTAATAATTGAATCATTAATGACCACAGAGCTAAATTCCACTCTCAGAATTACACGTACATATTTCTGAAGAGCGAATTCAGGGAGGATTGTGTGGGCAAAGGTGCTCAACTGATACACGGTGGGATTCTCCGCTAATCCCAAACAGGTCTGATTCCTGATGCACAGCCCTACTGGTGTCCCAGGTGGTGCAGTCATTTGTATTTCGGTTTGGCGAAGTGGTCCCCATCACAAAGACCATCAGAATACTTTCAGAAAAGGTAAATACTAGAGCACTGTTATGCTTGGGAAGTGAGAACAAGCTTGAAAGTCCTGTTTCTGGAACGTGGAACGAATGTGGAAGACCTGGAGTTAACCAGATTATAGAAGAGAACCAAAGAGCATCAAATGAGTAGTTTAGCCCACAGAAGACGTTATCACTTCTCAGGGAGACGCATGCTCACCATGACGCCATCCTCCAGAATTTGACTGCCAAGTCTGAGTTGCTTGACTTCAGGAGGGGTGTGTTTCAATCAGAAGGGAAGATGGTTTATGCAGAAGAGTGATCATTGCAATGGAGATATATAATGTGTCTGTTCATGATGGATGGAAGTAAATGGCAAACCTTTCAACAATGCACTTGCTGTTCCCAAAATGAACTCATAAACCACTTCCTCAGCCCACTGCACACAACTACATTAATACAGTCATGATCCTTTGATCATTATTATCCAGGCTCTGGTAGTAAAGGTGAATGAGTGCCCTGCAAAGGAAGGAGTCAGGCCCTGATTCTGGGAGTTTTGCCAGTAGGAGCAGGATGAAGCCTTCAGCGATGAGCTAGAAAAGAGCAATGGCAGCCGAAAGGCAAATGTTCCTGAGCTGCCACTCTGGTTTGTTTGGGGTGAGGAACACAGGGGTGGAGTGGCCCAAAACGGGACTGTGAGAAATAAACCACTTACTGGAAAATGATTGTCCTGTGAGTATTTTTGTACCCTACGTATCCCAGCAACTTTGCCCTCCTTCTGTCAGGATGCTCATAATCCATTTGTTTTTAAAAATGAAGTGACTTTCCTTTGCGTAGCAGTCCAACCTGAAACCCTCTCCCAACATTCCATTTAAACAGCTTCCTAGATGGGAAAATATTACAATGCCAACAGCATTTCTATAATATGCTCCGTCATACAAGCCCTTTAACAATTTAAGGGCAGTGCATAAGTAGAGTCCTTCCAAGCCTAGCCTATCAGTAAATGTTGGTAAACATCAGTTTCACCCTACCCACACACAAACCAATGACAAAATATTGACACTGGTCATCAAAATTTACGGATAGGCCAAGTATGAAAAATGCAGCTTGAGAACTTCCCAGAGTCTGATTTTAGAATATTTACTATGGATGTTTTGACATGTGAAGTTGATGCTTTGGATTTTAACCATTATAAAGATTTAACTTTTTGAATCTCAGTGTCTATTGTCATTAAATAATTGTCTGACGCCCTGCACCATAATTTCCCGCAACTGTGAAAATTTAAATTGATAAAATAAAAACTTAAATAAACGTTGATAGCATCCATCAATATTGTAAAAAAAAAAAAAAAAAAATTCAGTCCCCAACCTACTTATAGATTGATAGTCCCCTTGAATTCAGTAGGACCACTCACGTGCAAAGTTATGTATGTGTTTGCAGGATCTGGTTATTAAAAGGGTGTCCACTCTCCTGCTGAATAGCATTCATTGATGTCAGTGAGAATTTCCCACACGCGTAGAGTCCCTTTGAAATTAACTAGCACGTGCTGATCGAACGCATGTTAAAAATCCAGAACAGATTCAGCTTCCAGCCAAGAATGGATCCCCAAAGCCATGGCTCAGACTATACCGGACCAAAGCTCTGGCTCCAGTTGTCCTGTGCTTGATTCCAGGGGAAACCAGAAAGTCAGTGGATACAGACTTTAGTGAATTGCTGCCACTCGGTGTGTAACAAGCTGTGGCTATGTACATATAGGTGCAACGGTCATCAGCTAAATTACATGTATGCAGACTGGGGATAGGACTCTGGATTGTTTGTTCTAGTAACATAGGGCTCAACCACATGAGCTAAAGGCAAATCACCATTAGTGCTCGCAGAATTGGATCCTGTGTCCTCTTTTTAGGCCAGCAAACAGAACACGAGAAAATTCACAAATAATTTAGCAGGTCTGATTCCGTTCACCAAAGGGGAGAGGTAGATGTACACACTGGTGAAGGGATTAAAGACATATGCTGGACCATTGGGATAAGTGGACCAGTTTTTATATAATGGGTGCACTTAAAGATCTACTTCTAATGGTTTTCCCATTTTAAGGATATATAATGTATTTCAAAGTGTAGAGTAGTAGAAACATTAAGTGTACCTGCTCTGGTCAATATCACTTTCAGCTTCTCATGCTTTGGCTGCAATACTTGGGTTGCAAACCTTGCAGGAGAATTTTGTTTTATCAAAACAGTTTCCACCAGAATTTTTTTTTAAATTCCATTTAAAAAAAATCTGTTGATGAAATGTTTGGTAAATGTATAAAAAGAATGCTATAGAAATAGGGTTGCAACTTTATAATCACACAAAACCGAACACCCTTGCCCCACCCCCTGCCCCACCCCTTCCGCAAGGCCTGCCCCTGCTCCACCCCTTCTCTGCGGTTCCACTCCCACTCACTCCATCCCACCTCCCTCTGTCGCTTGCTCTCCCCCCACCCTCACCGACTCACTCATTTTCACTGGGCTGGGACAGGGAGTTGGGGTGTGGGAGGGAGTGAGGGCTCCGGTTGGGGGTGCATGCTCTGGGGCCAGAAATGAGGGGGTCAGGGTGTGGGAGGGTGCTCCAGGCTGGGGCAGGGGGTTGGCATGTAGTGGGGAATTCCCACGCAATGAGAGCTGTGGAGCTGGTGCTCAGGGCAGGGGCAGCATGCAGAGCCCCCTGGCAATACCTCTGCCTAGGGGCCGCAGGGATATGTCGTCGTTTCCAGGGAGCTGCACAGAGCCAGCCTCATGCCAACTGGACTTTTAATGACCCAGTCATCAGTGATGACTTGATCCATCAGGGTCCCTTTTCGAACTGGTGTTCCGGTTGAAAACTGGACACCTGGACACCCTATCTAGAAAACTACACAAACTTCAAGAAGATTTGGACCTACATAAGAGACATCAACTTTGGCACCTGTAAATAAGTATTTACAAGTGTCAACCCAAGAGATGACCTAAGCAAATAATGTTATATCCTTGTATTTATTTTAGTAGTGAAAGGAAGGAAGATTATTTTAAATAGCCACAACAATTATTATTAAAATCAAACTACTCTTAACAATGGTACATTTTATAATAATCCATACTAATAGAATTCATTCGTTCATATGAAGATAAGATCCCAATGAGAATGAAATTCCCCTTACCAAAAAAACCTAATATATTACCTTCTTGGCTGCAATTTAGCAGCATTTCTGCTCCCATAAGACTACACAACTATGTTTTGATTGAAGAGATGTCAGGGCTAGAAAGTCTGAAGGCATTAGGAAAAGGGAAGCCCTGCCAAATCCATTATTCTTGTTTGGGCTTTAAATTTTAGTGGTAGCTGTAATGATATCTACTAAGCTGTTAGTCTTTACTCAAAACATACTCCCTCCCAAACCTGGGCAAGCCCACGCATGTTTATAGGTATTGTTGAGTTCATCGCCATAGAATCCAGGACTCTCATGACATGGTACATATTGTATTAGAAATGTAGACCAACATGAAGATTCGGAATTCTTTAGTGTATAAAAAAGGAAACACCTCTGGGAGAATGCCAAGAAGAAACTTCATAGCCTGGTCTTTTGCAGCTGCAATTAATTTAAATGATTGCATGAATAATTTATGCAGTCATGTGTTTATGTGTGCATTATTGTGGGCATGTGAAATCTGCTAAAACTTGTCCAGTCAATAATAATGAATGATTTGCACATTACAGTATAGCTAGAAATCAAGATAGCTGTGTAAAACAGAATAATGTGTATATATACACAAGTATATTCTTACGTGCCGTGTGTGTGTGTATCTGGGTTTAAAGCCTGAACAAAATACTTCAACAGAAAGTTTCTTAATATTGTGAAATCTGATCATTTAAAAAAAGATTTGTGTTTTCTCTTCAATATTTAAGTTTTCATATATATCCTTAACACAGAATCACAGACACAATAGATGGAAGAAACCTGTTAGTTCATGACCGGGTCACAGAGTTGCCCTCTTTCAGTTGTTTATCTGTGTATTTCAATTATGTGTTTACAAAATGTCAGCTAATTCTGGCTGAATTTTAAATAGAGGTGGAAAGTGCCATGAGCCCTAACAACATTTGCAGCTACTCTGTGCAAGCTAAGAGTAATTAAATCTCATGCTGCAGAGTATGAATTGATTGCTTGCGGCATGCAGGCATGGATTTTTCACCCAAATACAACAAGGCACGGTTGCTACATTATAGAGATTTTTCATCTTCCTTTGACCAGCATTGGCTGCCTCTAGAGACAGCATGGTAGAAGAGATGGGCCAAAACGGTGGGGAAGGTGAGCTCAGAGGTTGGTGGCACACCATCCATTGTCAGAGTGATACAGGGCTGATTTGGTCACGTGCAAGCCAGTGCGGCCTTGACTGGCCTATGTCAGGGGGTGGAGAAGCCCTCCATTAACTGCTAGGCCAGCCCTCCCAGGCCAAATGAGGCAGCCACTGTGGTTGGGTGCACACCCGCCCCCCAAACACACTTTACCTGAATTTGAGAGGGGCTGTGATTATGGGGGCAAACAGAGATCAGTGGGTGAATCAGTCTAGGGTTTGGGGAATAGGGGATGTAGCAAGCAGTGTTTTGACAGTGCACACGTGGGCCCTGCTTGCTCTGAGGCAGAGGAAGGTGAGTAAGCAGGAGAGGTAGCAGGAGAATCACAGGAGTTACTGTGGGAATGAATCAGTCACCTCTGTCTACATGCTTTTTTTTTTTTTGGTTTGCATGGGGCCTGGTTTGCGCTGGGTACATTGGGAGCACATGTCCGTGGATGATCAGCATACGGGAACAGTCCATTAGCATGTGCAAAGATGACAAGTAGAGGTCATGAAAAACCTGTCTTGAAGCCATGCAGGTCAGGAAATGAGTAGCAAGAAGTGGTGCATATCGGAGTTGTGTTCTGGGGGGTCTGCTGTTGCACATTTGGGGTGAAATTCACCTCCAGGCAGGGGCTCACCCTTTATATCCCACTTCAACTCGGGTTGCCAATGCTTGTTGATACATTCTACCTGGATAACGTATCCCGGATAACGTATCCCATGTCTGTTTCAACTCATTTCTCACCCAACAGGGAAGTTACTCACTGTCACTGCTGGAGTTCAGATCATCCTGAGGATTGGGGAGCCAAGGTAATACAAATGAGGGTCCTCGAGGTATGCATAGTCAAATCTACAGATTACAAAAAGCAAGCATGCAGAGGGCTGCCTTTGCTCTCCAGACGCTTGTTGCAGCTGAGATACGCCCATCAAGTTTCCCGTTTCCATCCATATTTTTGCCCTGGACTCTAAGACCAAAATGTTCTTAACTTCTTGCACATTAACCAAGCTGTAAAACATTTGATGCCTTGTTTTATGGTCCTGGAGATGAAAAAGCGAATTATTGCTTCACCACAAGAAAGGTTTTTTGCTTTTTTGTTTTGTTTTTTAACTGATGGCAGATTACTAAACCCTAACTCTTGTTTAATTTTAGTGTGTTAATTGATGGGATAATGAGCATTGATTATATGTGTTTTGGCTTCGTCACTGCAATTACAGCTCTGTTTTATTCATGAACCAACCTCGAAGAATGCACTGGAGAGCTAAGACAGCTTAAACCTTTCAAAAGAGGCTCAAAGTTGTCTGAGTAATGACACTCTTAGATGGAAAATTAGGGGTTCTCTTTTCCCAGGCTTTTTAAGATACTTAAAATCCAAGAACAATAAGGTGGTGAACATCCTTAGTCATTATGCTTCAGTAATTTAGTTTCTTCTGAATGAGGAAAACATTTTAATTCTCTCGGCCATCTGTTGCAGTCTCCTTTGACTGTCCTGTTCCATAAAGTCTCCTTCTGGGTAGTTTTGTCATTGGTATTTTACCCCTTAGCAGGAAAAGTGAGTTGGAAATTGTTGAAGCCATCCTATTCACTGTCCAGTCTTAGAGGGGGAAAGGACCTATAGGACTTTCAGGTATAAGCCTATAGGCTCACAGGTAAAGCAGACAGAGCCATGCTCAAAGCAATTTTTGGAGAACTTTGACAAGAAATGTGCAGTGTGTGCCAGTGTATTTTCAAATATCAGCAGTCATGCTGAGACACAACGGAGTTAAGAGGCGTTCTGAGAGTGGGGATTGAGCTGTCATGTGGCTCTGTGATTTTTTGGAAGCGGAGACCATCCGCTACAGTCTAAATGAAACACAGGATGACTCTTAGATGCTATTTTGCGAGAAGCCTAAGAAAAGACAGAACACCTCCTCCTATCACAGTGTGGAAAAAATTATTAGAAAGGCCGCATGCTCTAGGGTACAACCACTGGCCTAGGAGGTGGTCTAATCCTGTGTATGACAATGATTCACTGTGTGACCTTGGAAAAGTTACTTAACCTCCCCAGCCTTGTCCACACTAGGAAAATTATCCAGTGTCCACAAGAAGTGCAGCGGACCCAGTGCTGTGGCTTTGTTTCCTTGTTTGGGAAATGGAGGTAATGAAAGAGGTTCTCTGACCTCTTCTGTCTCCTGTACACAAAGGGACAGAGTCTGGCCCTAATTCCCCTGCTGGGGGTGCCCTGAGTGTGGGGGAGACCCTAGTGGGCACAGATGGAGAATTAACAGCATCTACTCCACTTGTCTCACAGTCTCTACCACAGGGCGCATGTCAGGAAATGGGGAGGAGGCGTGGCTGGAACGTGCTGCCCTCCAGCTGTGTTCAGGGGGCGCACGCTCCCTTAGCTACTGTTGTCAGCTGGCACAAGTTGGAGCAGCCCCCAGGATGCTCTCACCTGCGCTGGGCCAGAGAACCCAGACGTCAGAACCGGTTCCATGTTGGTCCTCCTGCTGTGTGCTGAGCTCAGGGTCTGCTGCAGGCAGCAGAGAATCAAGCCCACGATTCCTGCTTACTTGCCTCGCAGGTGTGGTGAGCGTTGACCAGTTAACGTTTGCCCAGCACCTTGAGAACACAAAGCACTGCATTCACATGAATACTGTTACTTTAAAAGGCTAAACCAGTCTGGCGCCATTTATTCTGGAGAACAAGAGGACTTCAGGGACAAGTTTCAGTGGCACGTATGTGAGAAGGGACCATTTCGTGGTAAATCGATGCCATCAAACCTGCACTCAGGATGTCAAAAGGAGGTTGAGTAGATGGTAGGTGTGCTGACAACTGCCAAGTTCGTTCCTTTTCATGCTAGCACAGTGACCGTTGACATGGTGTCTGTCATGCAGGATAGCTCAGGAGAGCTTGTTGCTCAGTTAGTTTCAGCTCACTTTGAAACTTTTTCCTGAAGAAGGAGGCGAGCTCGGAGCCTGATCATTCCTGGAGAGTGTGTGTGCCCTGAACAGCATGACTAGTCCTTGGCATGACAAGCGTCTATGCACAAATTTGCCACAAGTGTTCTAAAGGCACCTTTACATTAGACCTGCTGCAGAAAAGTCTGTGGCCTTGTCTTGGCTAGGATTTAAAAGTATGTTATTACAAGATGTTAGCTAACACACGATAAATCTCCAGTGTAGACAAAGCAGTAAAGTTTAACTCCTGCTAAGCTGGTCTAATTGAAGCCTGGCATTGAACACTTACGGCTTGTCCACACAGTGCTGCTGACTGAGCCAGGGGGGTTATGAATTACAGAGCGCTCTAACTCCCCCATATAGAGCCCGCTGGCACAAACTAAAAGGGTAGGTAGTTCATACTGATGTAGTCAGTACCAAAGAGTGCGTCAAAGGCCTTTAAAGTCAGTGGGAAGATTCCCATGGTTCAGGCCCCCATTGAATCCAGTTCACTTCCTCTTAGTCTTATATAAAATAAACAGCAACTTCTACTTTCCGATACCTCTCCTTTGTCTCAAACAGGCTGCTCCAGACTGATTTATTTAGCTAGCTCCGTGTTCACCAAGTGGATTTACATTATTGATGGGGCACGCTGAAGCCAGGCTGTGTGCTCTTCCCCTTTCACAGCAGGGAGTTTGAATTCATCTGTTTGCAATTACTTGAGTTGCTTAGAGATCATAAACAACACGGCTCTTGTGAAGGATGTGTGGCTGTACTGCCAGCACTCAGAACTCAAAACTGTATTCCATAAATCAACCCGGTGCTGCTCCAACCCAGAAAACAACTTCAGCTACCGCAAGCATGCCCAAACGGTAAGTGAAAATTTTGTTCTTTACTCTTTAATAATCTGACATTTGTCTTAAAGTTCATTATGCAGACAGATTTGTCTATATCCATCACAAGAGATGGATTCCACAGCATGATGGCTCATCTATAATTAGTTTCCAGCACTTCAGCGAAAGTAATCATGCTTTAAATTTTAATAGAACGTGGGAAGAGCCCTTCTCACCAAAATGACTTCTGGTAAAAATAAAAACCACATATGCTGCGCTCCAGAAGTGGGAATGGTACAGAGGGGAAAGTGCATAGACCTGCTGTATTTCTCCAGGGTGCACTCCAAACCAAGTCTGAACATTTACAATTGCTGTCGTACTTTCATGCTTTGAAAATGAAAATGAGCATCCAGTGGTTCTCAACCAGGGTACGTGTCCCCCGGGGGTACGCAGAGGTCTTCCACCGGGTCCATCAACTCCTCTAGAGATTTGCCTAGTTTTACAACAGGGCTATCTACAAAGCACTAGCGAAGTCAGTACAAACTAAAATTTCATACAGACAATGACTCGTTTATACTGCTCTCTATACACTGAAATCTAAGTACAATATTTATATTCCACTTGATGTATTTTATAATTATATGGTAAAAAGGAGAATAAGCAATTTTTCAGCACTAGTGGGCTGTGGAACTTTTGTATTTTTATGTCTGCTTTTGTAAGCAGGTGGGTTTTAAGTCAGGTGGAACTTGGGGATACGCAAGACAAATCAGACTCCTGAAAGGGTACAGTCATCTGAAAAAGTGGAGAGCCACTGTGTGTTACAGTTTGTTCCACTTATTTCATATTTCATACAAATGATGGGCCAGAAGCTGAGTCTGAGAATCAGAAAAAGTCCATTGTTGTTGGATTATTTTGTGATAGGAGTTTGTAAGAATATTGATCTTTCCACTATGGAGGAAACTCGTTCCTCTTTGAGGAGCCCTATGATATAGTCTGTGAAATGGAATAAAATGAGTAGAAATGAGTCAATTAGTTTATGAAGGAACTAGTCACACAAGGTTCACCAGTGTAACAGCATTTCTTCCCTTTTGTTACCAGCCTACCTATATCCAAGCAGCTGGCTTCTGTGAAAGGTAAGGAGACCGACTCCACATGGTTCCTTAATCCTTTTGGGTTCTGATTTTCAAGACAGAAAACATCAACAGCAGGAAATAATGGAAATTTAGTGGCGACCCCAAAATCCCACTGCTCAGGCCACAGCCAATGGCAAATAGAATTGGAAGGGTTGTGAGTGAGTCCTCTGCCCTTCACTGCTGGGCTTTTGCAGACAGCAGAATGGGACGCCCCTTTTAGAGGGATCTCCATTGCAGAGTGATGGGGGCATGGAAATGTAATTAACCCCAGACTGTGTTATGCTTCCGGGGGGATCTGCCCAGGCTCAGGGAACATGGGGCGGGGGAAGACTGCATCTCACACCTTGTTCTGCCTCCGGCTTGCCCCTTCCCTCCTGCAAACCTATAGGGAGCCCACCTCAGGGGACAGGAGAAGCAGAGCTGCTGCCTCTTGAGGTCACAGGCTCTACTTTAGAAATGGGGAGCCAAGGTCTGCCCACATCTCTGGGGCATGATCGGGCCCTCAAGGTGGACCCAGGTCTTTGGGATTTAGCCCGTTGATCTAGCTGGGCGTTGAATACACTCAGTAGTTCCCAAGATTTACCCCATGCTTAGAAGTTACACCTCCTCTGCCTGAATGTTTCCACTGCATTCTCTGCCCGTCCCTAGACAATACTGCCCAGCAGGGGGCCAGCAGGGGGCCCAGCAGGGGGCCAGCTCAGACCCCTACACCACTTAAGTTTTACAAGGAGAGTGTAAGTGAAGCCCAGGCCATGTGCTGGCTCTTGGCGCAGGGGTGAATTTCACCCTGCCTGTACGTCTGTATTACAGTGGCATCTACAACGTGCTTTGTACAGACTCACCGGAAGAGCTAGTCCCTGCTCTGCAGAACTGGGACAAAACCCAGACGGGAGGGCAGAGTGAGGGACAGGTGGGAAACGACAGGTCAGAAAATGGGCTTTTTACCATGATGAATTTTGAGTTTTTGGTGAAAAATCCTCTGTCAAAATATTTTGGCTAAGACCAAATATTTCAATTCTGAAATGCCACCCTGGGGCCTCACTGGAGTTGCAGTTTGGGCACCTCATGAGCCCATTCTCCTCTGGAGACTGGGATCCCTCCTCAGACTACATCTCCCATGATGCCCCACATTGGGGAAGGGAGGCGGTACATTATGGCTGTCACATGGCTACAGTGCATCCTGGGAGATGAAGTCCAACTGGGGAGCATCCCCATAGAGGAGACAGGGCGCAAAAGGCACCTGACCACAACTTCCATGAGGCATCGTAGCAGCATTTCAGAATCATAATATTTACATTTTTAGTCAAAAGATATTCAGTTCTTCAATGGAAAAAAATCAAGATTTCCTGCAGAAAGCAGACACCTTCCACGGAAAATTCTGTTTGGTCAAAAACTCAATTTTCCATCAAAAAACAGTTTCATTGGAAAAATTGTCACTGGCCCTAGGTATAACATAAGAGAATCCAGCCCTACATATTTAGTGCTATGCCTGTGTAACCCTGCTACACTGAGTGGCTTTCTGTGTCCCCCCATCCAACCCCCTCCCCACCCCCGCCAGTGGCTGGATCACATTTAAGTTTAAGTCTGCCGCAGCTTTTGAACTAACAGACCCAGTGACCTAGACCCACAGCACTGGTTATACCTGGCTCACTTTTTGTTAGTGCTTTTGTTTTATATTTATTCATAGCATAAAATCTTAGTGGTAGGGTGCATTGAAATTTTGGCAGGGCATAGTGCATGTTGGTACCTCGCTTGTAATAAATTCTGGGCCAGATCCTCAGGTGGTACTAATTGTCAGAGGTTTATTAACTTTCATGGAGCTACACTGATTTGCACCAGCTGAGGGTCAGGAGACCAAGTCAGAGCCGGAGTCAGGCCTGCTGGTCAGAACCAGGAACCAGGGCCAAGGGTCAGAACCAGAGTCAGTCCAAATGCCAGAGCCCAGAGTTGAGACAGAGCTGGAGCCAGGAATCAGAGGCGAGGGTCAGAACCAGATTACCGGGAGTCAGGGAAGGCAGGAGCAAGGCTGGGACAGGAGTGGAACAAGGCTGGGTGCAGGGCAGAAGCAGAGCTTGGAGTAAGGCAAGCACAGGAAGGCAGAGAATCTACAGAGGTGCGCACTGTTCAGCTGTGGCCCAGAGGCACTTGTGATTGGGCAGGCACCGCTGCAGGCTCTCATTCCTGACGCTAGGGCTGTTTCTAGCACAAGATTTTCTATAATATTGCAAACCTTTGTATGTGTCATCGTCTTCCCATAGCTCTCGGGAAAGGCTCAGACCTGGAGAAAGCATTTGCTACTGCGGCCTTGGTTTACAACAACTCTGCTGACCCCGATGGCAAACTCAGCAAAGCTGAAACCAAAACGCTGCTGCAAACCCAGTTTATGAATTTCATACAGGTAAGAAGAGCATGTCGAGCGGGTGTCCAGAGCCCAGCCCTGTGCATGTTCACCTCGAGGACAGGTCAGCCCCTTTTGTCATTGCCGGTCAAGATGTTTTCATTGTGCGCTGTTCGCGCAATCGCAGCCGACTTGTATACTTGGAGGCATGAAACATGCATTGGACAAACTGAACTATCCAACTGCCAATCTCCTTTCCGGGCGAACCCTTTGCCCCGTGTCTGCCGTTCACCTAACGACCAAACAAATTATTCCTCAGCCTGGGAAGGCATTTTGGAGGCTGCAGATACAACATGCATATTGACAGGTTTCAGAGTAACAGCCGTGTTAATCTGTATTTGCAAAAAGAAAAGGAGGACTTGTGGCACCTTAGAGACTAACCAATTTATTTGAGCATAAGCTTTCGTGAGCTACAGCTCACGAAAGCTTATGCTCAAATAAATTGGTTAGTCTCAAACATGCATATTGTCGCCTTGCAAATCCCCAGTGAGATTTTAATGACTATGTAAATACATTCTTGATGGATTCCTTGTCTGTATTCCTGGCCACCTCCATATGCAACACAGGGCAAGAAATTGAGAAACCACGGTTAAAGTATCTGCCTGCATTTCCATCTGGAATGTAGCACAATTACAAGGGCTCAAACAAAGACTGGATACTGGGTATTTGTGGCAGGAAGAAATGCACACACGTTTAATGCTGCATCTGCCATTACATCATAAACACCTGACATGAGAATCAGACTTAGACCCCCAGGGCAGCTGACGCCAGATAAATTGCAGAGGCATAAATGATCTCTCTAGGAGACGGAGAGTTGAAAGCACCATGTTATCAGCACCTCTTTTTGAGAGTGTTAGTGACAGCTCTACGGGGGATCTTGTCATCCCAACCTTCCTAGCTCTGTCTGGAATAAAAACACAGTATGAGAGGAGGAAAGGAACTCAGTGGAGGTTGAAATAAGGGAAGAATATATTATTTCATATGGGTTCTAAATACATAGGGCCAGATTCCATGATGCACACAGCTTCCATTGGGTGCAGAAGAGAGGGGAGGCTGTTGGAGGGCCAGATAAAGCTTCTTGAGTCTTCATCTGGTGCCAGCACTGGGCACAGTTTCGAGCAGCCTATTGGCTGCTCTAACATGCACTACTTATGAATTATCCATGCTTAAGAAATAAAGATTGGATTTTCCCCAGCACTCCTGGCCAGCAAAGTTAAGGACAAAAAAAGGAATATTTTAAGTATATTAGGAACAAAAGAATCCTAACAATGGTAGTGGTACATAATTAGATAGAAATAGTAGAATTGTCAATAATAATGCAGAAGAGGCAGAAGTGTTCAATAAATATTTCTGTCCTATATTTAGAAATAGGCAGTTTATGTATTCATATCCTATGATGATGATGATGGAAAATAGTAAGTCAGGAATATGAGCAGCTACTAAAGTCAGAAATGTTTAAATGAGCAGATCCAGTTAATTTGCATCCCAGACTTTTAAAAGAGCTGGCCACAGAGCTCTTTGGACTTTTAACGTGAATTTTTCAATGGACAATGGGGGCGTCCTGGAGGACGAGAAGAAAGCGAATGTGCCAATAGTTAAAAAGGGTAAAAAGACTTGTCAGTCTGACATCAATCCTGACCAAAATGATGAAAAGGCTGATACAGGACTTGATTAATAAAGAACTAAAGGAGAATAGTATAATGAATGCCAGGTTTATGAAAAATAGACCCTTTCAGTCTAAGTTGATATCTTCTTTGGATTACAAGTTTGGTTGATAAAAGTAATAGCTTTGATGTAATATACAGTAACAGCTTTGGTATCTGGCATGTTGCGGGAGTCGGGGTACTGGCAAGTAAAAAATTGCAGTTAACTAAGAGGGAGAGAGTTTGGGTGTGGGAGAGGGCTCGGGGCACAGGGTCGGGGTGCGGGAGGGGTTTCGTGGTGCCAGATCCAGGTGGCGCTCACCTTGGGCAGCTCCCTGCAAACAGAGACTTGTCGCTGTCCTCCTCCCGAAGGCACCGCCCCAGCAGCTCCCACTGGGCACGGTTCCCAGCCAATGGGAGCTGCGGAGCTGGCACTTGGGCTGGGGGCAGTGTGCAGAGCTGCCTAGCCACGCCTCCACCTAGGAGCAGCAGGGACATGTTGCCATTTGCGGGGAGCCACACGGAGCCAGGTAGGGAGCCTGCCGGCCTCGCACCAACGGGACTATAAATCGGACTTTCATTGAAGATCAAAAATGCCAGTTTATAGAGCTTTCCGCTTGGTAGAGTGCTGGATAACAGTTTTTACTGTACGTAGTTTTCTGTAAGGCATTTGACTTGGTACCACACAACATTTTGATTAATGAACTAGAATAATACAAAGTCAACATGGGACACATTAAATGCATTGAAAACTGGGTAACTGATATGCCTCAACATTTAATTGTAATGGGGAATGACTGAGGGGGTCTATTTCAAGTGAGGTCCCACGGAGATCAGGAAAGACTGATGGAGCTCCAACTATTTAGCTTATCAAAGAAAAAGGTTACGGTGTGACCTGATTACAGTTTGTAAGTACCTATATGGAAAACAGAAATTTGGCAATACAGGTCTGTCCATCTGGCAGACAAAGGTATACAAATCAGATGTCAAGAATTATAACATTCATAAACCAGTCAGAGAACACTTCAATCTCTCTGGTCACTCGATTTCTGATCTCAAAGTGACTATCCTTCAACAAAAAAACTTCGAAAACAGACTCCAACGAGAGACTGCTGAATTGGAATTAATTTGCAAATTGGATACAATTAATTTAGGCTTGACTAGAGACTGGGAATGGCTGATTCATTATAAAAAGTAACCTATTTCCCCTTGTTTATTATTTCCCCCCCCCCACCCACCCACTGTTCCTCAGACGTTCTTGTTAAACCCTGGATTTGTGCTGGAAATGGCCCACCTTGATTATCATACACATTGTAAAGAGAGTGATCACTTTAGATAAGCTATTACCAGCAGGAGAGTAGGGTGGGGGGAGAGAAAACCTTCTGTAGTGATAAACACCCATTTTTTCATGGTTTGTGTGTATAAAAACACCTTCTGTATTTTCCACAGTATGCATCCGATGAAGTGAGCTGTAGCTCACGAAAGCTTATGCTCAAATAAATTGGTTAGTCTCTAAGGTGCCACAAGTACTCCTTTTCTTAAAGGTATAAGAAGCTCCAGTGGTTTGTTGTTAAAAGCTAGACAAATTTAGACTAGAAATAAGGTGCAAATTATTCACAACAAGTGTAATTAACCACTGGACAACTTCTCAAGTTTTGTAGTGGATCCTGCATCAGTGGAAATTTTAATATCAAGATTGGATGTTTTTCTAAAAGATTTGCTGTAGTTTATACAGAAATTCATTAAGGAAAGTTCTGTGGCCGGTGTTACCCTGGAGGCCAGACTAGATGTTCACAATGGTCCCTTCTGGCCTTAGAATGTATTAATTTCCTGTGAGACATGAAGAAATTGCAATGACAGGCATGATTATAAGAACCTGGATGGATGGATGGATACAAAGGCAGGAAAATGTATCAACATTTACATAAATGTTTTGCTATTTTCAAGAAGATGCTGGAAAAAAGGAATTTTGTGTTAAAAACTTTTTTATTAAAATTCTCCACAGGGCCAAGAAAGCAAACCAAAATACCAGGAAATCATTTCTGCCCTGGACGAGGATAAAGACAACAAAATTGATTTTGAAGATTTCATGATCTTGCTCCTCAGCCTCGCTCTGATGTCAGACCTCCTGCAGGAGATCAGAAATGTCAGAACCACGAAATGAGCTGTCCTCCCGGCAGAGACTGAAAGGAAGAGCTGTGTACATAAGGGAAGTGGGAAAACAGGGATAAATGGCAAATATTTGCATGCACTAATACCTACAAATATTTTTTTCAGATTTGGGAAAACAATCCATTTTCTATTTTTTTGTTTAAAAAATGGAAAATTTCCTTGAGAATTTTCCTCAGCTTTTTTTAATTACTTTGAAAAAATGTTCACAGAAAACATCATTTTCCAACTATCTCTACAACTTACACAGGGTAGAACCTTCCACTCCTAAAAGCCTAGAAGGAATTTCCATTTGATCATGTATGTTATAATAATAATAATAATAATAATAATGACTAAATCTTAGCACTTTTAAATAGCACGTTCCATCAAAGGGCTTGGAATTAATGGACCTGCACTATCCACTCAAGAAATAGATCTTGGAATCATTGTAGATAGCTCTCTGAAAACATCCACTCACTGTGCAGCGACAGTCAACAAAGCAAGCAATGTTAGGAACCATTAGGAAAGAGATAGATAATAAAACAGAAAATCTCATAATGCCACTGTGTAAATCCATCGTACCCCTGGATCTTGAATACTGTGTTCAGTTCTGGTTGCCCCATCTCAAATACATATATTAGAATAGGAAAAGGTATAGAGGGCAACAGAAATGATGAGGGATATGGTACAGCTTCCACGTGATGAGAGATTAAAAAGACCGGGACTATTCGGCTTAGAAAAGAAACTAATGGGGGGGATATGACGGTGTGGAGAAAGAGAATAAGGAAGCGTTATTTACCCCTTCACATAACACAACCACCAGGGGTCACCCAATGACATTAACAGACCATAGGTTTAAAACAAACACCAGGAAGTACTTTTTCCCACAACACACAGTCAATCCAGTGGAACTTGTTGCCAGGGGATGTTGTGAAGGCCAACAACCGGGTTCAGAAAAGAACTAGATACGTTCATGGAGGATAGGTCCATCAACGGCTCTTAGCCAAGACATTCAGGGGTGCAACCCCATGCACTGGGTGTCCCTAAACCTTCCAGGATGACAGGGGATGAATCACTTGATAACTGCCCTGCTCTGTTCATTCCCTCTGAAGCATCCAGCATTGGCCTGATAGCAGACGGGACACTGGGCTAGATGTAGCATTGGTGTGGCCCAGTATGGCCGTTCTTATCTTCACTGGGGAAAAAATAGCCCATGGAGAGGTCAGGTGGCCTATTCCATTGTGCGCCATGAGACAGAGATAATGTTCTAAATGGACCCCAGATAACCTGACTCTCCACGGCATGCTCCGTCTCATCTCAGTTATCACGTGCTCAAGAATGATAACTGAGTTTAAATCAAAAAGAACAGGAGTACTTGTTGCACCTTAGAGACTAACAAATTTATTTGAGCATAAGCTTTCGTGAGCTACAGCTCACTTCATTGGACGCATGCAGTGGAAAATACAGTAGGGAGGTTTTATATACACAGAGAACATGAAACAATGGGTGTTACCATACACACTGTAACGAGAGAAAATGATGTTTTCTGTGAACTTTTTTCAAAGTAATTAAAAACACCCATTGTTTCATGCTCTTTGTGTATATAAAATCTCCCTACTGTATTTTCCACTGCATGCGTCCGATGAAGTGAGCTGTAGCTCACGAAAGCTTATGCTCAAATAAATTTGTTAGTCTCTAAGGTGCCACAAGTACTCCTGTTCTTTTTGCGGATACATACTAATACGGCTGCTACTCCAAAACCTGAGTTTAAATCGGTTGCTTTATGATCTGAAAATGACCATGCTAACAACTGCCCAACAAGTGGGTGGGAGAGGGCTTCTTTAAAAGGTTGTCTATTGAAACTGACACCAACCACCCAGCTCTGTGCCTAATTAGGGCCAGATCCTCAACATAAGGATGTTTCTGTGCTGAGTCATACCAACTGAGGCTCTAGTTCACACTCAATATAGAGCCTATTAAAACACCCACTCTCCCACACACCACAGAAAATCCACAGCTTTTTAAACAGCCCGGTACGGTAGGGTACAGAAAACACGTCCAAACTCCAGTTCTATGGTCAATTTTTCAATTTTTACATGGGGAAAGTTTCTAAAGGAGGAATTGGAAACAAAAGAGATTTCTCTACAAGATCTTGACACATCCTTAAAAGAGCACTCTGGTGACAGAGCCAACAAAGCCATTACAACCTCCTAATTTTCTCTTTCCAGGTCTGGAAGAGACAAGAGATAACGATTTAGCCTCACCCTATTCTTGCTTTCGTTAAGCAGAAAAAGAGAAAAAAATAGCCCATTTATTGTTGACCTTTGGTTCTAACGGGGGGGTGGGCGGGGGGGGGGGGGGGGGATAAGGTTTTAGGAACTAGATTTAGGGCAGAGGGTTTAATAGAAACAAGAGGAAGTATTTCTTCACACAACACACAATTAACCTGTCGAACTCATTGCCAGGGGATGTTGTGCAGGCCAAATATATAAGTGGGTTCAAAAAAGGATTAGGTACGTTCATGCTGGATAGGTTCATCACTGGCTATTAGCTAAGGTTGTCAGAGATGAAACCCTATGCTCAGGGTGACCTTGAACTTCTGACTGCCAGAACGTAGAAGGGAAAGATAGTGGTGGATCTCTCCAGCTGCCTTGTTCAGTACATGTCCCCTGAAGTTCTGGTACTCGCTGCTGTTGGAGACAGGATTCTGGGCTAGATGGACCATTGGTCTGATTCACTATGGCCATTCGTATGTGGTGCCCACTGGCCATAAGAGCAAGCACTCCTAGTACAGTTATGGCTGTGGGCAGCTATGCAGCTTTGCTACAGAGGGTGTTCTTGTGTGAACTTGGACTTTTTGTGGTTGCCCAGAGCGCTCCAGTCTGACAGCTTAGATGCCTGACCTGACACACACAATGCATGAAGCTGGATCCTCGGGAGGCTGCTTAAAAGCTTATCTTGCTTAAAAGGCTCCTGTCATGTTTCATTTAAGATCTGGTCTTGATCCTATTGAAGACAATAGGAATCTTGCCATTGATTTCCCATGGCAGAGGATTAGAGCCCATACATTTATTCTAAACTAAATAACCCCAAGTAAGTGCTAGGGAATCTAGAGAGGGTCTAAGTGGATGTAACTTACAGCTTCTTCTGCTTACATCACTAGCACATCAGTATAGAATCCCTCCAGATCTACTCGGGTAAAAAGAAGCTCATGCAGCATTCAGAGCAGATGTTTAAAACCTGACCTGGTTTTTTTTTGCAACTGCACTTTGCTGATGTAAATAACGGCAGCCACAATTTAGGACATCGGAAGGTTAAAGGGGTTGATCCAGTTCCCAAGGAAGCCAACGGGAGTCTTTGCACTGATGTCAGGGGGAGTTGGATCTGATTCTAAGAACTGCCCTGAGAAGTCTGAATTATACCTGCACTTTCAAAGTAGAGGTTTATGGTAGGACTCGGCTTATGTTTACGTTAGGACTCTTCATCTTCCACTTACAAATATTTGATCAATGGAGCGACATCTATTGTCACCCTCCTCATTACCAAGCTGGTTTCTGAGATGCTGTAAATTGCTATGTCTGTAACAGCCGCAGCCGCTAATCCCGGTGACAGTACAGACTTCATGTGTTCAGCTGGCTGCCAGGAAAATAGAATTTCCATTTTCCCCCCGGAACTCAGCCAGAGAAATGCAGGCGCGAGCGTGCAGCAAGCTGTGCATTATGCAGCAAGCACTTCTTGTCTGACATCTTTCTCCGACAAACGCTTCTCAGTAGTTTTCTGTTCACATTCCATATGCCAAAGGACTTAGGGTGCCGGTCACTGAGTGTAGCTAAAAAATGCCCAGGTGTTTCAGTGGCCACAAGGGAAAACTCAGCTTATTTTTAGCATATCTCCGGGTGGTTACCGGAGAAGCTTTTACCTGAGTTTAATTCTTCAGCTCTAGAAGCTCATCGTGACACAGTCAACTGCATTCCTTAGGCAGGACCTTTCAAATGGGGCTCATCTTTGGGGAGATTTTGTAAAGCCAACGTCTTATTTCACCCAAACAGCGGAAGTTCTTTCCCTGAGATTCAGGTAGTCCTGGCCCTATCAAAGTGAATGGGAATTTGATGTCTGGGGGGGTCAGGATTTCACTCAATGGGGCAGATCCTCAGCTGGTGCAAATTGTCATAAGCTCTGTGGAAGTCAACAGAGCTAAGACAGCTGGGGGTGCGGGCTCTGGGGTGGGGCCGCGGACGAAGGGTTTAGGGTACGGGAGGGGACTCCAGGCCGGGGCAGGGGGTTGGGGTGTGTGAGCGGGTGCAGGGTGCAGGCTCCGGGAGGGAGTTTGGGTGGAGGAGGGGACTCTGGGAGGGGGTAGGGGGTTGGAGTGCAGGCGGGGGGGTGAGGGCTCCAGCTGGGGATATGGCCTCTTGGGTGGGGCCGGGGATGAGGGGGTTTGGGGTGCAGGAGGGGGCTCAGGACTGGGGCAGGGGGTTGGGGTGTGAGTGGGGTGTGTGGGGGGACTCCAGGCTGGGGCAGGGGGTTGGGGTGTGGGAGGTGGGTGAGGGCTACGGCTGGGGTGCAGGCTCTGGGGTGGGGCCAGGGTGCGCGCGTGGAATCTCAGTGCAGATCTGAACACACACTGCACAGCTGGCCTCAGCTCTGTAATGAGCTGGCCCAAACCCCCAGGAACGAGGAGGGCTTTGAAAATCCAGTTTGGGCCCATCTCTAATCAGAGCAGGCTCTTTTGCATAGCGGACGACACATTTTATGCTGGCCCCCGTGGAGTCAGCAGGTGATACCTGCCCATTCTGTTCTGAGCTGAACTTCTTGCCAGGAGCCCGGGGTCTGAATTCAAGATGCAGATAATTTTGCACAAATGTTTTAGCAAAGGTTCAATGTGCGCTCTGGCCTGTGTTGCTCTGATTCTCTATGCTGGGCACTGCACTTTTAAGTCTGCCTGCTTGGGAGGTTAGGGAATCGTCTTGACTGAGACCGACCTTCTGCTTGCTCCCTCTTTTTAAATTAGTTCTTCGTTATTTTCTTTAACCTAAAATAAGCCACTTGGGCTGCAAGTGTATGCTTTGCTCTTTTCAAAAGGGAAACAGCACACACGCCCCCCTCCCCCCCCGCCATAACGGCTTACCTTTGTGTCTTCTTGCGAGGTGCATTTCTTGCTGCATGAATCCAACAGGAATGATTACAGCTGGCCATCTCCTGCCTCAAGGCAGGATGACAGTGCAGCTACGGCTCACACTTTCGAGCAACGTGGGCAGCATTTAAACCCTGGCTTCATTTTAGGGACCCTGTTTAAGAGCATCTGAACAGCTCAGAGGGCAACGTGAGTAATGCATTGTCTTATGAGCTTACTATTTTGTGCTGAAATTACCCTATTTCCGAAGTATTATACTTTAGAGCAGGGGCAGGCAAGCTTTTTGGCTTGAGGGCCAGATCTAGACATGGAAATTGTATGGCTGGCCATGAATGCTCATGAAATTGGGGTGGGGTGCGAGGGACGGGGGTGTGCGGGCTCTGGGGTGGGGCCAGAAATGAGGAGTTCAGGGTGCGGGAGGGGGCTCCGGGCTGGGGCAGGGGGTTGGGGTGGAGGAGTGGGGAAGGACTCCGGCTGGGGTTGCAGGCTCTGGGTGGGGCTGGGGATGAGGGGTTTGGGGTGCAGGAGGGTGCTCCGGGCTGGGATCGAGGGGGTTGGAGGGCAGGAGGGGGATCAGGGCTGGGGCAGGAGGTTGCGGGGAAGGCTCCAGGCGGTGCTTACCTCAAGCAGCTCCTGGAAGCAGCAGCACGACCCCCCCGTCCAGCTCCTACTGGGAGGCGCAGCCAGACAGCTCTGCACACTGCCCCATCTACAGGCACCGCCCCTGCAGCTCCCATCGGCCATGGTTCCAGGCCAATGGGAACTGTGCGGGCGGTGGTTGGGCCAGGGGCAGTGTGCAGAGCCCCTTGGCTGCCCCTACGTGTAGGAGCCAGAGGGGGGACATGCTGCTGCTTCCAGAAGCCGCGCAGAGTGGGGCAAGCCCCTGACCCCGCTTCAGGGGTCCTGAAGGGGCAGAAGAGAGGGAGGCTGCTCCTGAGGGAACTCTCCCCACAAGGGGACACTCAGGAAGCGGCAATCCAGTTCCAGAGCTACACAAGAAGGGCCCCAACCGTCTCCATTAAGAAGGATTAACGGGGGCGGGGGGACAATGGTGGGAGAGAGTTTGTTCCTTTGGCATCCCCACTCATTGCACCCCCAGATCTGCTGCGGGCCCTCACTGGAGGGCGGCATCTGTTAAATGTTCACAGTGCTGCTCATAGCTAGTCTGAGGTTCTGCCTCTACGTGTTTCTTGGCGCGCTCCTGGGCAGTCACGTGGCCATTTTGGTCTCCGAGCTCTATGGCGATGCACATGGTGTCCGAGGGACTTCACTCCCATGCTGTCTCCATTTTATTGTTCTCTTCATCTAACTCCTAGCTGTGAGCAACGGCTTGGTCTTTGTGTCTGGAGGAGCCCAAGGGCCTGATCTGGTGGTGGTTCTACCTGCAGAAATCATTGGGCATTCAGGAGCCTTCAGACTAGAGGCTAGTAAGTCTCTTCCGGTATATTTGTGTTTAACCCCTCCCCCCCGTCAGAGTGGGTGGACCCCCATTGATGTCAGTGGGGCTCCTGGTGGGTACAGAAGCCTGCTTGTGCAGAGCAGCTTGCATGATCCGAGTCCAAACTTCGGCTTAAATTTACAAACTCAAACCGTGCTGCACTCTGACATCCTAGATAACCCGCTGACAACACGCAGGGGCCAGCTGGCCTCCTGCCACATGAGAGGTTGGATCAATAGAGAATAAGTGTCGTGGTAAATGATCATTGTTGCAAAACGTACTTTACTGTATATTTTCTGGATGGCTTGTCTGGGGATGAAACGCCCCAGGGCTTGCGAAATACACTGTCCGTCATGGAGTGCCCGCCAGAGTTGGGACAGCTCTTTGCCCTGGTAAAATGCTAAAGCCCGTGTGGCTACTCCAGCTTAGGAAACAAAATGGCAGAGATGCACCAAGTGCTAGAGATTCACTATGCCGGCTGGTGGCTGGGCCAACCATCTGAAACCAACGTGTACGGAGAGACCTCCTTGCTCTCCTGTGACAGAGACACGGAGAGTTCTCGAGCCTACAATCGTCGGTGTTGTACCAGCACAAGAAGCAGGGTGGTACCTGGCTGAGGACGCTGGCAAAGGACTCAGGTGAGCTGGGTGCACACCGATTGTGTCACCCTTTGGGGGCACGTCACTTCAGCTCAGTGCCAGTGTTTGCCCTTCCCACCCTTTGTTTGCCTCATCGGATTAGATCGTTAAATCAGGGGCAAGGACCGAGGTTGTGGGCAAGGCCTAGCACGATGAGGCCTGGCCGTGGTCTCTGTGGAATGCACTGTTTCTCTATCGTTTTTCATAGTGGATAATCTTGTGGTTGCTCTATTTACTCCTGCCCACCCCTGCAAAAAGAAAAAGCGAGGGAGGAGAGGCTGAGGCGGAGAGTCCAGTAAGCGTACATCAGCAGCAACATGTCCTCAGAGTGCAACCCTCTTGTCCCAAACCGTGGGGCGCAACCCCTAGGGCAGCACGGAGGAACGTCCGGGGAGCATGATGGGGCCCAGGCCAGCTCCCATGGGGTGCAGGGAGGGAGCACACCCAGCCCCTCCCCGCCCCCAGCTCTGTTCCGGTCCTGCTCCCAGCCCCATGCCTGGCCCCATCCCCAGCCTCGGCCCCTGGCCATGGCTCTGTTCCTGGCCCAGGTCTGAGGCTGGGGGTGGGGCCAGGAGTGGAGCCATACCTGGCCGTGGGCCCGGCTGCCGGCCCCCACCGCCGCCCGTCTACATCTCCACTCCCACCCCAGCCTCGGCCCCTGGCTGCAGCCCTGCTCCTGGCCCCAGATCCATCCCCCAGCTGTGACCCGGCTCTAGGGGGATTGGGGGTGCAGACAGGGATAACTGGGGGGGCGCAACCTTCAAAAGTTTGGGACTGCTGTGCTGTTGCATGGCAACATTAAACAGTCCAAGGATTAGCAGTATCCAAAGAGGTAGAGGAGGAAATTGACAAAAGGAGAGAAGCTGGGGGGGAATCCTCATTTCACCACTGAAAACGTCAAGCTGGTTTGGTTTGGGTTTTTTGTTTTGTTTCTTTTTAATAAGCGAAGAGTTAGGGCTGGGACTCTGGGGCTCACCCTCAACACACAGGCTGTTACATTAAATTCTGCATGGACTGATTCATTTTCCAAACCCAGCAGATCATTTGCTTGACCCCAGAGTCAACTGAATTAGTATATATCTGCTACATTAAGGGCTGGATTCTGTAGTCTTGCCTCCTGCAAGATGTAACATGATCCAATGGCTGGAAGTTGAAGTTAGGCAAATTTAGAATGGAAATAACGCATAAACTTTTAACAGTGAGAGTTGTTAATAATTGGAGTGGCTTACCAAACGTCGTGCTGGATTCTCCGTCACTGGCAGTTTTTAAATCAAGATTGGCTGTTTTTCTAAAAGATCTGCTCTAGCGATTATTTTGGGGAAGTTCTCTGGCCTCAGGAGGTCAGACTAGATTATCACAGTGATCCTTTCTGGCCTGGGAATCTATGAATGAAAGAATGCGGAATCTCATTGGGACTACACACATTAATACAGATTGCAGAAGCAGTCCCTGTATAACATGTTTTAACTCTGTGTGCAACTGGAAATGTTAGCATACGTTCAAGGTATGTAACCAGGTCTGGGAGCAGATCTTTGGCTGGATCTGAGTCCTTAGGTCAGTTGAAGCTGAGACTATTTACCGTGGCTAAGGATCTGTCCTCTGCAGTAAGAATTTCATAGACTTTAGTCTAATTAAAGAAAGAAATAGTTAAATGGTTAGTTCTACAAGAAATTTCCTACATATTCAACTCATCTCATGCTGGAAGAAATGGTCTAATTCTTTCACTGACACACTTCATTAGGCAGCAAGAACAAACTGTAATAAAGAACTCAAATTAAAAACAGATCATACAATGTTCCACATAGCAATTTCTAATATTAATACCTCATTCCATATACAACTGAATTATATGGATGAGATCATTCATTTCCCTCTGGCAAAAAAATAGCATATTCATTAAGGAAGAACAGTTTCTATATAAAACTTGACATTAATAAGCAGATCATGTCGTATTTAGCATTAGTCTAGTATCAACAATGGCTCTCTAAGTTTATCATCTGATGTGTTCTCCCAAGCCTGGACTGTCCCAATGAATTTGCCTTTACTTATTTCTCTAAACGTTCCTTTTTGGAATGTGTGGCTCAGCGCAGCACATAATCTAAAATTATTAGCGAATTCCTTGGAGGAAAAAGCTTTAAGCTGTGCCTATATTGACTAATCTCCTGATTGCATTCTGTGGGGGTTTGTTTTTGTTTTTTTGACTCTTTAGCATTTGGAGTGGGCTAAGCTGAATACAGAACCCAAAGTGAGATGCAATTTGCATACATAATTGCCAGCAGCAAGGCCAAACAAAATAGAAATTTTAACAAGCACCCTAAGCTAATGTTGAATGCACACTGACGAGAAATGTTTCAGCTTCGCGTGTGGGATAGAATGGTTGAAATTTACCACCGTGTGGTTTTTTTCCTTAATTTTTCTAAAAATAACCCTTAAATATTTGTAATACCTGAAGCAATGCCAATGGAATTAAAATATTTCTTACCCACTGACTTATACGCAACTTCAAGAGAGAGTCTTTGTCACATGCCCTGAAGTTCAGCAAATTTGGATTCTGTTGGACATGAAGGGGAGGGAAGAGTTCTAGACTCAAGGTCCCTTCAGTAAAAACCCTCTGCTCTCCAATGAACAAGCCTAACAACTGTTGGTCCACTGACTTGTCCATTGGAGAGCAACAGCAGTCAGGTAATAGTGCAAGGAGATGAGGCAGTCTTTAAGGGATTTGATTTGGGATTTTTTCAGCAGTGTCGAGCACCTGCAATTCCCATTGACTGTAGTTGGAGTTGTGGGTGGCCAACATGTCTGAAAATCAGGCCCCAAGTTGTGTCTGCATTGCATTTGTAGGCCTGGCTTGACGTAAATAACTTGCCTCATTTCTTAGTGGGGAGGAAGGTGAATGGAAGGCTAAGTTGCAAACAGTGGCTTGACAAACAGTACGCTGGAGTCAGGATGCCTTGGCTAGCTATGATAAGCAGCAACATCTTGATGCTAGTGACTACAGACAAGATAAGCCTGGAATGTAAAGATCAGGTTCCAGGTGAACAGAACATGGACACAGCATGCTCTCCAGGGATTGGCTCCTGCAAAGTGACCAAGCCAAGTCAAAAATGTGTGGTATAATATATAGCCAATACAATGTAATGTGTAAATGTCTAGAAAGGAAGATGTGGTCTGTAACTGGATGTTGGCATGTTTTATACCCACCCCCTCTGCTTGAGTCTGATCAATTCAGCGCAGCTGTGTTGTATGCAGTGTAAAGGAACCGGAGTGACGAAATTCAGAGTCGACCTGAGTGTTTTGAATCCTAGAGTACTGGATGAAGTGTTCTTCCAGAACTGAATGAAGTTGTTTTGGATGAGCCTAATGGAAAAGGTGCCAGAGAGAATCCCAACAGCATGGTCAACTCCGTTTTGTGAGACATGGACTTGTGGACTCACTGTTTTCAAGCCCACGCTTGAGCATCCACACTGCATTATAAACCTGGGTTTACAATTGCTGGACCCAGGTCTTACGGCCATGCTTTTGCATCCATAACTGCACTGTGCAGAACTTCTGATTTGGGTCTGCGGCTAGAGCTGCGTCCATACTACAAAATGACGGAGCTTAGACCCGAGTCACAGTAGAAGTTTGGCTCTGACTCACTTTCCTCCCCCTCCAGCAGGGACCTAGGACCTGACTGCTTACTGGTCCAAGTCAAAGTGATTTGAGTTTGATTGAAGCAGGGCTTAGGTTTGAGCCCAAGTCAGAGCCTGGGCTTAGTGTGCAATGTAGACATAAGCTAAGTATCCATAATGGAAACTATTTGGATCTAAACCAATACCCTGAGTTATACCTCAAATAGGAAGCCAGGTCAGGCAGTGGACCACCAGCATGAATTAGAAGGCTGGCCTAGAAGATAGAGCACTTAGGCCTCAAAGACCTAGCTGAATTCCCATCTCAGTCACAGACTTCGTCTGTGTCCTTGGGCAAGCCACTTAATCTGCCCTGTGCCTCTCTCTGTTCCCCATCTGTATATAGGTATAATACTTCCCTGCTTCACACAGGTGCTATGGAGATAACGTCCCGTGGTGTCTGAGTGCCTTCCATGTAAAATCAATAGCAAAGTTCCAAGTGGATTTAATGGCATCTCTGGCGTTTCTTCCTTCACAGTGTGAGAACTCTGCTTGGAGTAGGTTGTTTGGGGGCTGGGAATAAACGCAGTGCTTGAATTGTGTGGGTCACTTGTGGTGGAAAGGCTCTCTCAAGGAGGAAGGCTTTGTAATGCTGGGTTCATCCGATCTCCTCTGGAAGGCTGTTCCATTGCCAGAACCCCTTAGTTGAGAATGTTTTGTTCCCAGCTCTCATGGGCTACATCCTGGGCTTCTGCATGGCCCCAGCGGAGTCCAGCTCTTATGGTATTTGCACAGATCAAAATCTGGGGCTTGATCTGTTCATTGCTTTGAATTATTGACTGTGAGGTGCTCAGACGCTGTGATGAGGAGGGCCATGTGAGTACCTAAATTGTGCACAGCACAGAGACTACCGCTCGGGTCAAGTTCTGCTCTCGGTGACATTGATGTGGCAGATAATGGAATCAGGTTGGAGGGATCGAGGAAGTGATGGGAAGGGAAGGTGTGGATGTGATTATCGGCCCATTTAGTTCGGGGAGGCTTTTTTTTTGTACCATTTGCAGGTTATGGGTTTTTTAAAATTTTGTCTATGGGTTATTTTAAATCCTTGGTTTCAGAGTAGCAGCCGTGTTAGTCTGTATTCGCAAAAAGAAAAGGAGTACTTGTGGCACCTTAGAAACTAACAAATTTATTTGAGTATAAGCTTTCGTGAGCTACAGCTCACTTCATCGGATGCATTCAGAAAGCTTATGCTCAGATAAATCTGTTAGTCTCTAAGGTGCCACAAGTACTCCTTTTCTTTTTTTAAATCCTTGGCTTCTTCTGTGTATCCAAATTGCTTTTATCCATCTTTGCTTCCTGCTGAATTCAGTGGCTCTACTCCTGGCTTACGCTGGTGTAAATGAGAGTGAAATCAGACCAGAAGTGAGGAGGCTAGCCACACAAACGGGGCCCGTTAAGGCTGCTTTGCCCCGTTGGCCCCTAGAATATCTGGCATAAATCTTCCAAAATTCTAAACACTATGAAGGCAAGTTCAGCCCACAATGTCTGTCACTGGATCCTTAGATTCCTTCCTTCGTTGTTCACCTGTCATGGCTCACCCACCTTGGGTGAAATCCTGGCCTCAGTGAAAACAATGGGAGTTTTGAAGTCAACAGGACCAGGATTTCATTGCTTAGGAAGAGTTTGTGTATGTTTAAGAGCTATTGTATTGATAGCTCTGGACAGAATAAAAGGGTGAACCAATAAAATGGGTGGTCTGCCTAACAGGACCAACGGTGGGCCTGGCTGACCTCAAACCAAAGGAGATGACACTCTGAGCATGATAACAATGTTATCCCTATTTTCCATGCCCAGGACAGGACCCAGACTGTGCCAACTTTACCTATTGAGACAGAAACTACCTGGTTCTTGGGCTAACTTAGAAGAGTCATTGACTGCAGGAACGTTGAAGTCCCCAAGGACTTTCAGCCTGGACACAAAGGGGCCACTGCTCCCCAGGAATTCCATTGGCACCACCAACGTATTGGAGGCACATGAGGACAATCTGTACAACCCTATTGCTGTGTCTTCCATAGGCAGCGTGCAAAAGGATGCACTCACAATAATTAGACTCTTGAAAAATTGGAGCCAAAAGACATAGGAGTCGGTGCTTTTAGAAAAACACACTGACATCCTTTTGATACATTTTTTAGCATTTCTGGAGTGATTTGATGTGTCTGAAGCAGTGCAGCATTTTGGATTCAGGTCTAGTTTTCTTTAACTTAGAATTAGCAAACTGAAGTCACAGCAAAACCTTAAAATAATCTCTGCTGTATCACGTGGGCTAATGTTATTGCTTTACAGCAAGATGTGCCATGGCTTTCCCTTCGTAAATTCCAGTGGAAAATGAAAGGCAGGCGTTCGGCTCCCAAGTGTTCCAACTAGTGAAATCTGGATATGTAGAAGAGTTGATGGGTTCTGAGAAGGATGTGGGAAGTTTGTCCAACAAGTTTTCATCACAACAAAAGGAACCAAACGCATCATTTAATGATCATACAAAGTAGGTGAAGACGCAGCAATGCAGGACTATTGGGACACGATGGAACACCGGACTTGACTCACTGCTGCTCCATTCCACATTTCCAGTGGCTCAAAATGGAGAATCTGATCCACAGTGCTTAAAAAAAAAAAAAAAAAAAAAAGGGGGGCCAGTTCCTCAGCAAATCAGCACAGCTTCACTGACATCAATTTACGCCAGCTGAGGAGCTGTGCCCATCTGAAAGGTTTTGCATAAGGAAAACACACATCCAAACCAATGTCCAATTTAAGACTATCTTGTGCCCTCCTCACTTGCCTTCCACTGTGCAATGAGAGTTTAAAATTAAAAGAGAGGACTCTGCTGAAAGGATGCTGGAGAGAGTAAAAGTGCCTTTGTTCTGCTGAATGAGCAAGGAATATGTTTCTGCTGGATTGATTTTTGTGCTCCCTACATTGAAACATGAGATTCCTGCCAAGATTTGAATGAGGACTTTCTCGTGAATTAAAATATTTAATCTGTTGGTTTAAATAATAAAACAGGGTCTGTATCAGTGGGCTAAATGTTTAAATAAGCTGAGCTGGTTTTATTTTTCAAATGTCTGTGGCATCCATCACCATAATCTATAACATCTGGGTTCTTTATGCTAATTTAAAAGCAACACACGCGCATGCGCACCATATGGGTAGATCAATGACCTGTTGTAGCTAAGGGAGTGTTATTGTCTGTCTCCATGATTCGTTGCATGGCATGACAAAATTTATCTAACAAAGTTTGACTGCACACTGTGCTCTGAAGGCCAACAGACAGCTACCTTTGGGTTCTGTGTGCAGCGGCTGGTGAGTAGACTAGGTTTCATGAGTCCTTTTGAACAGTGGAAGTGGCCCATTTACTCACAGGGATGGCTTAGTAGTCTCTGACTAATGTCACACAAGTTCTCCAACAGTCCATAGGTTCTGTGTTGTTGCTTAATGTCATCTGTGTTGTTGCTTAATGGCAGATGACAGAACAAGAAGCAATGGTCTCAAGATGTAGTGGGGGCGGTCTAGGTTGGATATTAGGAAACACTATTTCACTAGGAGTGTGGTGAAGCACTGGAATGGGTTATCTAGGGAGATGGTGGAATTTTCATCCTTAAAGGTTTTTGGCTTGACAAAGCCTTGGATGGGATGATTTAGTTGGTGGTGGCCCTGCTTTGAGTGGGGGATTGGACTAGATGACCTCCTGAGGTCTCTTCCAACCCCAATATTCTATGATCCTATCCAAACTTCTTTGTTCTCCAGCTCTAGCCTGGAAATCTTTGAAGAATTGCTTCTCTTGTGAGACTTCTAGCGCTAGATGTTGTTGGTACAGCTGGAAATGCCATAAGATCAGCTTTGCTCAGATCTTAGTATTTCTGTACCCTCAGCTGGTACCAGAAAGTTGCAAAACAAACCTCACTAAAAAATTGGTGTTTCCAATCCACGCAGGTGCCTTTTGAATGATTTCTCCATCCTATCCAGCATTCACAATATCTCCTACTTCAATATAATGAATTTATTATAAGAGAAAGATGTTTCTTTTCTATATAAAAACAGCAGTGTTCCTTTTTGGAAATTAGTTTTGCTGTTTTGCCATTTTGTCTGTAATAAGCAGCTGAATTTTAACTGCATCAGAAAAATGATCTAGTTCTTCCCAAGAGACTACCTGTAACAGGTGTGCACTGTGAGAGCCAAATATTTGCCAGCAAACCCATCTGACATATGCTAAAGCGAGCAGAAAAATGCATCTCCAAAATAAGCTCTCTCTGTTAGCCATTAGCTAATGATTCTTCAGGGAGGGGTCTGGGATTTGTATAATTACCTGTTAAAATAAAAAGAGACCCAAAAATGAGTGCTTTAGATTCTTATGCCAGTAAGAGTATGGTAGACTGCCTGGTCTGGGGAGGCGTCATTGCTCTGGTCAAAGGAAGGGTTCAGATGGTAGCTTGACATCCCCATGTTAGCATGTTTTCACATCAGAGCCTTCTCATTGGCTCACAGCCTCAACATTCTTGTCCACCATCACAAGGGGATGGACTTTAGTGGAATGGTTAAGTGAACAGGTGGCTGAAAATTTTCAGTCAACAAGTTTTCATGCCAACAAATGGGGTTTCATTGATCAGGAAAATTTTAAAGGGAAAAATGGCACTTCTCGATTTTTTTTTTCCAGTGGGAATTTTTGAATTGAAATTCAAACTTCAGTTTTTGAAAACCAAAAAAAAGAAAATCAATATTTGGGATTTTTTCCCTTTTCTCTCCTTTTTTGGCCCTCTGAATGAACGGTGGGCAGGTTCCAGAGTTGCAGAACCACAATATTTTGTTTTCCTTTTGCTGTTCCGTAACTTTATCCGAGTTGGAGAAGTTCAAGAGGGTGGAAAAAATGAAGAACCTACCTTACCCTGGCCTTCATTCATTTTACTGAACTTGGGGCCAAAAGTAGAGGGGAGGGAAAAATCTAGTAACTAAAACTCAAGCCCCAAAATAGGTTAGTTTTCAAAAATCAAAATGAAAATTTTAAATGAACAATGTTGTAATAAAATTCTTCCTTCTATTTTTTTCCCAGTGGAAAAGAATGAGGTTTTGTGATAGCTCTAGACAAGTGGGTAGGGGAGGCTAAAGAGAGGACCTGGAGCACTGAGCCAGGAAGGGAGAGTTAGTGAATCACCGGTGAGGTGCATTCTGGGAGGGATCAGCTTTGACATCCAGGGTTTCCAGGCAATGGGAAAGCACATAGCAGCCCTTGGTGTACAGGACTGTTAGAGCTTGTTGTTAAAGGGGAACGTCAGGGGGAAGTGGTTTGGGGAAGAATGTCAGCCTTGACTGCAATGCGTCTTGCTCTTCTTGTGCTTCGTATCTGTGAAACATTGCTGGGTATCCTCCTTTAAGATACAGCGAATAGCGCATCGAGACTGGCCCTCTTCTTCTGAGTCCATTCTCTCGCAGTCTCACAGATCTTGTGGTGAGAGCCGTCCCCATTGCAGATCTTGCCTCCCGTATGTAGGGGGGACGCTGTATTAACCATTCTAGAATAGCTCAAAGCTATGCAACTGTTTCCCGGCACCTGCTCTTTAGAGTAGCCTTTTTCTATAGCTCCTCTATGTACCATCAACCCTCTCTCCCTTCACAAAGCCCATCTTCAGTGCAGCTTACCACGGAACTTCCCTCTCCCTGAACGGGCCAGAAGCCGTGCAGTTCCTCATTGTGCTGCAGCCGTGCCGATTTACTGGCCGAAGGTCTTTAATGTATTCGGAGTACAATGTCTTTGTGCCACTGACTGTGTCATCTTGTCCGACAGTTGTGTAAACCTATTCAAAATAAAGTCACGCTGTATATCGAATGGCGTCTTGCAACTAGATGTGTTTGAGCCTTACTGGGGGCCACTTTAGTTTATGGACTGACATACTAAATGGCAATTCGGTAGCTAAGGCACATGCAGGAACCCTTCAGTTTGCTGATCATTAACGTAAATCTTACAGGCCTCTTCCCATCACTGGATCTCTGCAGGCTAGCACGGACTATTCAAGATACTCATGAAACTGAAAATGACCAGCAGGTATTAGCCGTGGACTGAATTGCAGCTCTGTTGAGGAGGATGGCAGTTGCTTTTTTTGCTGCCCCTCACCCATCTGTGCCAGGGCCATGCACAATCACTGTCTCTGAGCATAGGGACTGTTCACTCCTGGTACCCTATGGGTCTATGCCACGCTGAATGGAGCAGTTAGAAGAAGGGTCGGGCCCCCAAACCTCTCTACACCACATAGCCAAGCTGACTGGCTGTAGGGGGAGACATGACTACACCATCCCACATGCTAGTGCAGTATGCAAGCAGCCTGGGGCAAGGGGTGGATCTGTGCCACTCCAGGGCAGGTTTGCACTTTCTTGGTGCATGATGAATATCTGGCATCTAAAAATGAGAATATATATTTTTTTGTCTATGGTGGACACAGTGCAACCATTACACGATCGCTGTAAGAATTAACAAAAAAATAGCGTTCTTGGACTTCTGGGTTGTCACTATGTTGCACATCACTTCAGAGGAGACAACTGCTCTGGAAGTATAGGTCTGTTGCTTGAATGAAAGGAGTTTGACTTGGTGTTAACTTAAGGGCTATGACACACAGTAGAGCAGTTCTGAATCCATCCAGTAGAAGGCAGCAGTAGACGTGCACTAATCAGTTCTTTACACTTGCAAAACCAATGTTAAAAATAAAGCCGGCTTCTCCCTGTGTGGCTGAATGCTCTGTTTCCGGAATGCTTCAGGAAAGTTGTGTGTTCTGTGGTTTGGTTGAATGGCAGCCACATTTCCATAGGAGAGCACTTCAATCTCCCTGGACACTCAATAACAGCCTTAAAAGTGGCCATTCTTCAACAAAAAAAACTTCAAAACCAGACTTCAACGAGACACTGCAGAACTGGGATTAATTTGCAAACTTGACACCATCAAATTAGGCCTGAATAAAGACTGGGAGTGGCTGGGTCAATACAAAAAGTAAATTTCCCTCTGTTGACACCTTCTCGTCAACTGTTGGGAATGGGCCACATCCACCCTCGTTAGCACTAAAAAAAGTAATTTTCCCTCTGTTGACATTTGCCCCTTCTTGTCAACTGTTGGGAATAGGCTACATCCACCCTGTTTGATTTGGCCTCGTTACACTGACACCCCCCCCCCCACTAGGTAAGGTAACTCCCATCTTTTCATGTGTTGTAATATATATACCTGTGGGAGAGGAAGATGGCTCTGCAGAGGAACTGTGTTCTCCCACCACCACTTTGAGTAGGTGGGTAAAAGGGGCAGAGACTCAGCTCTACCTTCCCCCACACACTGGGCCAGCACGTCAGTCATATGTTGTGCCAGGCAGAAACCCCCTCCTCAGAGCAGCAGGAAGATTTTACCCACAAGTCCGTCTCCTTCCCAGACTGCTCCAGAGGCAGCATGAATAGTTAACTCAGCATCCAGCCTAATACTCTTTGACTGATGTTACATCAGAGAAGATTTCTTACTGAATTGTGTGACCTGCAACATACCCTAAAATCGAGTCCTATGGTGTTATAAAAGTATCTTTGTTTGGGTCAAGCCTGTAGTCCTTGGGTCTGAAACTAAAAATTACTTTGAGCTAGAATCTCCTCTTGTGTGACTTGCTTGCCCCGAGAGCCCGGTATTCCCTTAAAGAAATCTGCGGTTGGCAAATTTAAAATACCAGATCTAGGGCTGAGTAAAATGCCGAGTTTCTCTTATTTGGATGCTGAGTTCCTTTGCAGACGATCTACCATCTCATTTCTTGCACTCAGTGGAAATGGAGTGTTGTCTTTGGACTAGTGTTCAGTGTTGAATGAACATGAAATGTGTTCGTTTTTATTTACTGTGTATCTAGAAATGAAGTCTCTTTTGGTTACTACACGGGACAGCTTCCTGAGGTACGTCTAGCAATGTGTATCAGTGGTGATGATGATGCTCTATTAAGAACGCAATGAAAATGTCAATTTGTCTTTTTAAACTATTTATCAGAATGTTCTTTAATAGTGTAAACTGAGGTTCAGTCATCCAAAGACAATTGCATTTCTAGAAAGATTTGCTTCAACAGGGCAGCAGTATTGCTGTGTTCCTATTATCTGAAAAGAAATATTGTCAGCAAATGACTGGCTGTCCATAAAATGAATTTAGTATTTAAAGATAAATCTACATGCACAGTGGGTAAAGGTGTATAACTTTTTTGTGGTGAATAAAAATATGTTACAAATTGAGAATTCTGAACAGCCAGTTACTACTTGGAGGTGATGCTCAGTGACTGGTCTCGTCAGTGTCCAGTCAAATTCTCCCTGCTCAGTCTGAGCAGGTCTCTAATGTAAACCCTGCAGTACAACATATCCACCTATAGTAAATAATCGTACCTAGAGAAATCATCCATAGAAATCTTTTTCATAGACATGACAGACTTCACCCCACAACACCCAGACTTGATTTCAGATCTTTATTTTTGATCTGATCACGTTGGAGGGGTAGCCAGTTCACGAAGTATGAATAATCCAGACTTTGAAGATGGCTTGATTGCTGTAAATCTTTGCCATGATTCTACTTCAGTGTGCCTGCAGCCATGTCACCTTGGGCTGAATGCCCTTCAGAACCCGCATCAGCTAACGTGACTCAGGCCTGATCAGTTCTTGCAATAGACCTCCAAGGGGAGACTGCAATACATGGCGTTGGTCTTTCAGCAGGTGCCACTTTTCCCTCTGAGTTCTTATTGAACCAGTGCCCCAGGATGGTGTTAAATGTAATGTGTACAGGAGTGATCGACACATGAGAGAGGTGTGTGGATATCTAGACAACCTCCTAGCAGTAATTAATGTTTTACGTAAATAGTTAATAGAGGGCAGTCAAGAACATGTAGCAGTCCTGCCCAATGTTCCCTCTAATTTTTGACAGGCCGTGTGTGCAAAAAATTTCTTCTGTGCAAATGTTTGTGCACGCAGTGTTTTGCCGTGTGCGCGGGGTTTAGGATCTGTGTGCGTGCGCACGCTTGCACGGCGTAGAGGGAACAGTGGTCCTATCCCTTGCTGCTGTTTCCCTGGGCTTTTCCTACCTAATCCTTTCAGGCTTCCTTTCCCCACAACTCCTCTGGGGTTGATCCTTCTTCCAGGGCTAATTTCCTCTTGGGTTGACACCTCCCCTTCTCTCTGCTCCCACAGATTGACTGCAAAGGCTCTTCCTAGAGCCCCTTTCTGCTAAAAACTTCTTGACTTTATAATCCAGCCTACTCCTGCTCAGCTGGGCTTCTTGTTCACTTAGGCTTGGCTCTCCCTCCAGGTGCAGTCCGGTACTCTAACTGGTCCCTCAGGCCCATATTAACCCTTCAGGCCCTGTGTGCGGGTGTGATGGGGTTAATGGAGGCCACGTGGGCCAATTAACTTAGTAGATTCAAGGCTGAGAAGAAGCCCTAATTAGAGGAACAGGCTCACTTGTACAGAAACAGGTGGGGCCTATATAAAGCCAGGTAGCTGGCAACAGACAGAGGCTGCTGGGAAGGGCTGCAGGAAGGCAGGGAAGAGGGAGGAAGGTTTGAGCTGGTACACCCCCATGACAGGAGAAGAAACAAAAGTGTAGGTAGCAGGCCAGGGAAGGAGCAGTGAGGGCTGAGAGATGAAAACCCTGGACTGGAACCCAGAGTAGAGGTTGGGCCCAGGTCCCCCTACCAGCCACTTAGGGCATGGAAGTGAATGGGAGGACTGCCTAAGACTGGTGATGGACTGTACCCCAGGAGGGGGAACACTGTGTGACCTAGCTGGAGGGCTAAGTCACGAAGGAGACGCTGAGGATCCTGGAGCAAGAGAAGCTGCAGACCAGAGTTGGAGTGATGGCATGCAAACTGTGGACAGGGGTGTCGGCCTCGAGAGCTAATCCCCAGAGTGATCAGAAGGAGGCGCAAGCCCAGCAGTGAGTGGAACACCCTGTACATACCCCATCACAACCTCTCACTGTGGTACCTGGGGCATCAAACATCCAGAGCAGCGAATAAGTTTGGTGCATGCAATGCACCCTCTGTGCCAATTAATTGCAAGGTCTGTGCACCCCCAAAGACCCATGTAAGCCCCTCATATGCCTAGGCCTTGTGCCGATCCAATACATAAGGTTGGATTTAACTCTCTGTGGTCTCTAGTATCTTCAGCAAAGACTTTCTTTTACTTAGACTATAAACTCCTCTAGGCAAGAAGCGTGTGTGTGTGTGGTTTGCCGAGCACAGTGGAGCCAAGGCCACTCTGCAATACCAGAATACAAATAATTAAGTTTACCGTATGCAGCCTTTTTAAATCTGTGACTCCATCTCTCTTCTGAAGTCATCATAGAATGGCCCTTTGCTATGGCACTTGTTCTGCTCCATGATGTACCCTGTCTGATAACTCGGGACTAAAGGGCTTGTCTACACAGACGAACAATGCACACTACAGGGCTGTGATTTGTAAGTGCTCTACCATGGTTTGCACTAATTGGTCTGTGTAGACCCTGTTAGTGTTCGCTAAAAGTTTCCTAGCGCTCTTTAATGTAGCACTGTTTGAAACAGAGCTATGTTAAAGTGCCCCGGCTGGGTCCCAGGGATCAATTAGTGTGCTTAAAAATCACACCTTTGTGATTGCAGGTCCATGTAGACGTGCCCTAAGAATGTTTAGCCCATCAAACAATTTGCCCCTTGGTAATGTCATTTTTCTTTCAAATCCTTCCAAAGCCCAGTGTTGCTACTGTACTACAATGAAGTGTCAGCTGCACTTACTTCAAAACTTGTTCTTCGTAGAGGCAGTGTATTAGTTCTAATCAGGTATCTGACCATAACGACAGTCCCTGTCATGGGCCGGACCGCCGTCCTGTGGTACAGGTTGTCATCAACACTGTTAACCACAAGGCGATAGCACTCCTAAAATTCAGGCTCAGCTTCACAGGTAAGTGTTTTTCCGAATTAGTTTCGGTGTGTTGGAACCCCAGGCTGGGACAAAGGCAAAATGATTGTTGTTTTGCCTAAAAGGAAAAAAAATTAATCTCTCCAGAACTTTAATTTTCCTCACCATATTGTGACATATTTTATGATGTCTTCTGCAGCCTGAAGTCCGTAATGTCCTGTAAGCCTAAAACATTCTGTTCAGTCTCTAAATCTGAAAACTCATTTGCTGAATATGCAGGATGGAAACACACTTCTAAAGATTAAGTAAAGAGAGAGAGTCTGATTCTCCATTGCCCAGCACCTTGGCAAGGCACTAAAGCCACTGTGCAGTGGGTACCCGGTGCTACCATTCTACCGCCGTAGCATTTTACATCCCCTTTGCACGGGGGTCAATGACAATAAAAGGTGTGAGTGAAGCCAACGTCCATCATACAGGATGGAGTTGATGATAAAATAATCATTGGTAGGTTTAACGTGCGTCTCCTTTGCCTGTTTTCTGTCTCTCCTTGAAGCTTGTGGAGGAAGCAGAAGCATTTATGTGTTGCATGCAGAACTCAGGAATTTTTCCAGAAAAGTGCATGGAAAGACTCCTTGGCATCACTTGAAACCCATAAAGGAAAAGGGGAACCTGCAGAGACTGTACCTCCAGCTGTGTGATGGAAGGTGTCTGGGAAGGGTTTTCCTACCTATGTTACTGAGATGGGGCCCTCCAGGAATGTGTTTGGGTTGTGGGATGTGTGTTTAGTACTTCAGACTTGTGCTAGTTGGCAACACATGCTGCCATTAGACTGGGCCATGCCTTTTCTTTTGCACTGAACATTGGTTTGGGGAAGATATCATGAATGCTACAAGGTGCCCTCCATAATATCTCCAAATGCTGCCTGTTGAAGGCATTCTTTTGGGAACTGATTAACGTTCACTGTGTGTATAAACCACGCCCAAGCCCTCAGATGCTTGGCAAAGGGCACATGATCAATAAATACAGATAATACAGAGCAAATGAATTAGCACTATTAATATGGACTAATCTTCAGTGTGTTGATTTTCTGAAAGGCCACATGAACATTACCATTTGAAATAGAAGAGGTATAAATGCTTCCTTTAGAAGCAATCAGTAGCTGAGCTCCAGCTGCAGCAAATACAAATGCCTTTACCAGATACTATCCCAAACCATATTGTAGAGTCGCTTGAGTCTGTGTCATGGCAACTAAGCCAAAAAGTGTTGACGTTTGTCCCAAAAGTAACATTGTCAACGGTGATTGCCTTATACAGAGGTGACTTGCATGCTGGTGGTTTATCGTTCTTTTCTTCAGTGTTCGTTGTAACCCGTTCAAGGATTGAAGAAAAATGAATGAGCCCATGGATCATATAGTTATAGTTTATGATTTGCCTTTGTGCACCATGCATGTTCTGTAGACAACATGAATCTTCATCGTAGATTTACTGACTGCAAAAAGCTATAATTCACAGGCCTTGCACGGCTAAAAGCTTAACTCCCCGGTGTGACTATCTACTACTTAGCTAGATGTCTGTGAATTATACTTTTGATGCTACAAGCTGACACTTCTCTCTTCTCTTGACGCTGCAGATGCCAGTTTCAATGCTGCACTGCCCACAGCCATTCGGAGCTTGCACTTCTTGTACAATATGAAATCAAGTGTAATAAACATTTAGCTTTAAAAAGTTGTTTGAATTTCAGAAACTATGGGGTGGGGTTTTTTTAGCTGCAGTGGCTTGAGGCCAGGCGACATACGAGCTTTGTAAATTAAGTATTGTGGGCATTACAGTTTTGCTGTAGCCCAGCTGTATTGTGTGTCTCCCCTACCCAGCATGGAAAGGAAGGAATGAGCCACCATGTGCTACCATTCCTCTTGCCTATGTGTCCCTCTGTCTTAAGTACTTATGTAGCTCTCATTACCTGCGCACTTCACAATCTTCAATGTATTTATCCTCTCCCCTGTGAACTAGGGCAGTGTTGTTGTACCCATTTTATAGATGGGGAACTGAGGCAGAGACAGTCTAAGTGACATGCCCACAGTCACACAGATTGTGAAGGGGCAGGGACCAGACCATCCTTCCTCTCATGGAGGTCTTCCGGTTCAGGCTCCACATGAGACAGGGGCATATGCGAGCCTCGGTTAGTGGGGAACCCATCGCCTCCCAACTATCAACACTAGTTCATTCTGGGCCACGGAGGTGATGCTGTGGAGTTGGGTATGAGGCCTCTGATTTGGAGACACTGAAATCACCAGATCCTGTTTAATGGGTTTTAGCCAACAAAACTGTCTCAGGCCCTGACAGCCACGTTGTCACGGGTATTAATGCAGCATAAAGGTTGAAACATCGGCTGTCAAAAGTGAGAGTTGCTCCTTCCAGCTTAGTACAGCCACTTTGCTCAGCCTCCCTACGCTCTTTATCATAGAATCATAGACTATCAGGGTTGTAAGGGACCTCAGAAGGTAATCTAGTCCAACCCCCTGCTCAAAGCAGGACCAACCAACAATGGCCAACCAACAATCGTACATTAAAGTTTACATTTAGGGGAAAAACAGGCTACGAATATGGACGTAAAAACTTCTGGGCATGTGTCTCCAGCCTGTTATATTGACACCAACATTTATGGCTTTCAGGAGCTTATAAACTCCACAGATGATATAATATATAATTTCCCCCAACTGCGATCCCGCAGCAATACCATCTGGGCTTATTCAGGCAGGTTTCCACCCGATGATTGTTAATTCCTCCATTTTGTTTCCAATGATAAAGTCTCTCCAATCTGGTTGTTCTTTCCCTGGGGGAGTTCAGCAGCTCCCTGCCCGATTAGCTGAAATAGGCGATGCTGTGATGTAGAGGTTTCAACTCTGAAACCTGTACAAATACCAACAAGGTTTGTCCTTAGTTACCCAAAGGCCAAAAAATCTGTTGCACAAAATGTCATCCTGGTACCAAAGACTTTTACAATAATTTCTATAGCAGGTAACATTTTTTTTGAGAAATGGGAGCGGTAGATTCCACAGTGACTATGTGCTTGATCGCTAGGGGTAAACCAGATGAGGGGGACTCCACTGAACCACATCAGAATCTAAAGGCTCTGAAACGAGGCTGACGGCAAATGAATTTCTGATTGTTTTTGCTGCAAACTTTAGCTGTGCTTAATGACAGGAGGTCAGTGGAGTCTACAGTGTGTCTTTCTCTGGCTCAGGGCCCTTTCCACAATGCGTAAGCTGCAACACTGCATGCTGACAGGAGGAACAGGATTGATTTGAAATGTGTGATGGCCATCATTAGTGGCTTGTCGCAGTTTTCTTAATTAGAATATCACCAAACGGGGAGAATAGTGTGCTAATGCACAGTGAAAAGTCGAAAGTATCAATGATTCTAAAATGTCAGTGACTGAATGCCAGACTGCAATGTAAAGGTTATCTGCCTCTTCGATGAGTAATGGCGCTTCACCTGCGACATTCACAGGGGTACCCTGTTGTGTTTGTCTCCTGCAAGAACACCCTGGAGAGATGATTTAACTTTCCTCAACTTTTTATTAACTCAGCCAAATTACAGGAGCCTTTATTCAGCACTCAGGCAGCTGTCCAAAAGCACAACTGCAGAGCTGAGTCTCTGTCTCTGCTAGGAGCCTTGCAGTGCTGATAGCTCTCAGAGAGGAAGCTTATTTTCACACAGGCGGTAAGTAGTTGCTCTTATAAGATACATTTGCCAGCTGTTTCCAGATGGGGGGATCTAAGCTATGTCTACACTACAGCTTATGTTGCTTAGGGGTGTGAATAAACCATATGCACTATGTCGGTGGGAGAGCTTCTCCCTCCGACATAGCTACCGGCGCTCACGGAAGGGGAGGGGTTTTATTATGCCAATGGGAGAGCTCTCTCCCATTGGCATAAAGCAGGGATCGGCAACCTTTGGCATGTGGCCCGCCAGGGTAAGCCCCCGGCGGGCCGGGCCAGTTTGTTTACATGCCACGTCCGCAGGTTCGGCCAATCGCGGCTCCCACTGCCGCGGTTCGCTGCTCCAGGCCAATGGGGGCTGCGGGAAGTAGCGCGGGCCAAGGGACGTGCTGGCCGCCACTTCCCCAGACACGCTACAGTGGCACAATGCTTCTAGTGTAGACGAGCCCTAAGAAACCACAGTTGTTTCCTATTCCAAGGTCTGCAAATCTTGGCAGCATCGCTGTGTCAGTCAGAAGTGTGGAAAACCCACACCCCCTAGCCGACAGAGCTATGCTGGCAAAGCCCGCAGTGCTTCCGTCAGCTTAGTTATTGTAGTTAATAACAGGGAGGTGGTGTTATGACACCCTCAGAAAGTCTCCTGTTGGCATACACGGCCTCAGCGCTAGGGCGCTCTGCTGATATGGCTGCATCGGCAGAGCCTGTGGAGTGCAGACTAGCCATAAGTGTGTGGGGAAACTGAGGCAACTCGGATATCAAAAACTACTTAGAGTTTTGCAGTTTCCAGTCATTAACTTTACCATGGTATTGCCAGTAGTCCCTGGACTCAGGATAGGCAGTAATGTCCTGATCTTGCTCCCGTTGAAGACCGTGGTAAAGCTTCCATTGACTTCACTGGTGCAGAGCTGGGGCCCTATTGGGTATCAGCAGAACTCCATCCAAAGCACAGAAGACCCTGAAGCCTCACTCCGCCCCCTCCAAAAGAGAGATGGAAACCAGTTAAGGGGAGAAGGTGGCTTGGGGACCTGCATCTGGAATATCTGCCTGTCCCCGCACATTCGATCACTGGTTTGGTGCAGCATCACTGCATGCTGGGATAGATAAGTACACACCGTCAGGCTTGTAACTTCTAATCAGTAAACCTGTTCCTTTTATTACATTAATCCTGTGTTGGCAAGTATTAATTAAATGGTCCCCATAACCTGAGACACAACAACTCCCCCACATTCTGAAATACCAAGTGAGCTGTAGATCAGCTCATATTGTGTCTGACCTGACAAACAGCAGCAAGGAGCTCCTCGAAGCATCAGCCATGGCTGCAACTCCCTCGGTTCACTGTTACCCATTGAGCCACAAAACTGGAAAAGAAGAGTGGGGAGCAGGGGGAATGGGCTGCTCCTCTTTTCACAATAATAAGTTACATTCGCTCATGCAGTTCTGTGGTCCCTGTCCCACAGCAGATGAGGAAAAGGTTGAGGCTTATTCTGCTAGCATCCAGTTTATTCTTTCCTGGGCCTGGAGTACATGTCAGTTGCAAGGATACTATTTCATCCTGAAGCCTTATTGCATTTATAGAGTCCCCCCTGTACTGACACCTGTAGGCCTGGCTTGACATCAGTAACTTGCCTCATTGCTTAGTGGGCAGAACTGGGAAGGTGAATGGAAGGTTAAGTTGCAAACAGCGGCTTGACAAACAGTAGGCTGGAGTCAGGATGCCTGGGCTAGCTAAGATAAGCAGCAACACCTTGATGCTTGGGCCTATGAACAAGATAAACCTGGAATGTAAAGATCAGGTTCGGGGTGAACAGCACATGAACCGAGCATGCTGTCCAGGGATTGGTTCCTGCAAAGTAACCAAGCCAAGCCAAAAATGTGTGGTGTAAATGTCTATAAAGGAAGAAGTGGTCTTGATTTTGGATGTGCAGTACGGCCTATACCCACCCCCTACGCTTGAGTCTGATCAACTCAGCGTAGCTTTGCTGTATTCCAAATAAAGGGATCTGATTGACAAAATCCAAAGTCAAACTTAAGTGTTTTGGATCCCAGAGAATTGGATGAAGTGTTCTCCCAAAACTGAACAAGGTGTTCTGGATAAGCTGAATGGAAAAGGTCTCGGAGGGAATCCCAACAGCATCATTGCTCTGTAACTCTGGTTCACTATGCATTACAATACATGCCTTGCAGTATAGATGCTCCAAAACAACTAAATGTATATTTCAGGTCACAGATCACATTCTGAGTTGTTACTGCATCCAAAATATATTAAAATGTTTGTGATAAACCAGGTTGATAGGGAGTTGACAACAGCTGGAATAATGTAGGATTTCTTTTTATTATGGGGGAATTTTGGAGGGGGTGGGTTTTTTCCTAGTGGTTAAGACAGGACTAGGCATTGGTACTTGATGTACCAAACTGGTGGTTTCACATCTCAAGAGTTCATGCAAACATTTCCTTTGCTTTCTAGCCACAGGGGTTCACAAACTCCTGGCCACTAGTTTCAGGGGAAGCTGAACGCAAAATCTCTAAGCAAACTACCATGTCCCACCTAGTTTTACATCAAAACTGTGACCATAGTATAATTTCATTGCAAAACCAACCAACACCTGGCCTTTCACAATGACAGTCCCAGAACTCACTGAGATAGCTTCCTGTGGGCAATCCTGGGGAGCACATCACCTGAAGGAGGAGGGACTCTAGTTCCTACTACTCCCACAGAAGGATGGTGCAGTAGCGAGGCCAACAGTCCGTGACCTGGGAGACCCAGTTTCAATTCCCTGCCGTATCAGACTTCCAGTGTGACCCTGGGACACACAAAGATATTTAAGCTACAATAGGAATGGCCATAGTGGGTCAGACCAAAGGTCCATCTAGCCCTGTATCTTGTCTTCCAACAATGGCCTATGCCAGGTGTCCCAGAGGGAATTAACAGAACAGGTAATCATCCAGTGATCCATTCCCAGCTTCTGGCAAACAGACGCTAGGAACACCATTCCTGCCCATCCTGGCTAATAGCCATTGATGGACCTATCCTCCATGAATTTATCTAGTCTTGGCCTTCCCAACATTCTCTGGCAAGGAGTTCCACAGGTTGACTGTGCGTTGTGTGGAAAAAATACTTCCTTTTGTTTGTTTTAAACCTGCTGCCTAAACCTGGTAGCCCTTAGTTCTTGTGCTAGGAGAAGGAGTAAATAACACCAGTCATGATTTCATAGGCCTCTGTCATAGCCCCCCTTAGTTGTCTCTTTTCCAAGCTGAAAGCTCTGAAGTTCCATTTATTAGCAGGAAAGTTCAGATCTTTGTGGAGCTGGGCCTTGGTCTCTCTGGGCCTCTATATCACTAAAATAGATAACCGGGTAGTGCTATCTCACGGCGGCGTTCTGACGGTCGTGAGGTACTCTCAGTCTATGACAATGGTGACTACAGAAGTACCTTAGATGGCTAGGTGGCAGGCTGTGCCGTCCCAAAGGATGTGCCATTTCTGCACTGTCCCTCTGTGCACCAGAACACGAGGCACAGAGTTTCCTTGAATTTGCTTTGAGGTGATGCATCTCTCCCAATGCACGGTTTACCACGATCGGTTTTTACTGAGCTCCTCCCCCAACTCTGGTCCTTCAAGTGCAACGCAGAGTGAAAGGGAAATAAAAATCTGTGTGCTGGTTCTGTGGTGACTAGAATAAAGGCAGCTCTGAATGAGTTATCTCCTTGTCATTGGAGAAGAGTCAAACTATCTCCTAAAATCATTGAGCCAGTCTGTCTGTACTTGTCTTGTATCTATTCTGGATCAAATCCTTGCCTGTCCACACTGAAGCAGTAATCTGTTCTGAAAAGAATGCGAGTTCTGCCTATCAACTACAGCTCTCATTTGGCTTTTGTCATGTGCCTGAAAGTAACTTGTCTGCTGTTGATTTTCTTTGTCCCCGTAGGACTGCATGAGGCAGGGTGATTAATACTGGAAAGCAAAGCATTTTTAGATTGAATGTCGGCTCTCAAACTAGACAACAGGTACTTATCTGTGCATTACAGGATGAATTATTTTTGCACTAACACATGGTAAAGTTATGCAGCAGTTTTCACCAGATAGCAAAGCTGGATCAATTCTTCATGAAAATAACTCTGTCCAGACTTCACTTTTATGGACGCGTGACAAAAAGAGCGGCAGCGGTTTGAACATGACACGTTAACATAATCCCAGCAAAGTTTGAAACAAAAACTGTAGCAGCCCCAATGGTGCAGTGTCTGTATTTGAGGAAAGAGGTTGTTGATTTTTGAACAAGGGGAAGGATTTGGGTAGTTTAGAGCTGAAACATTTCTGTTGGGCGGCCCAGTGCTTCAGGAAGGCTTCTTGTGCTCAAGAATCACAAAATACAGTAGACAGAATGGGCCTCATTCTAACCTCACACATGGTTTCACATTAGTGCAATCCCACCAATATCAGTACAAACTCACAAGTGTGTCTAAACTGTTCTTTTATAGCATAAGCACAGACTATTTCCAAAGTAACTTGAAAATAGTACCAGCCACATGGGGAGTTTTTGCCAACCCCCAAAGAAACAACATCCATAACTCACCCCTAGCCGTGTAGGCACATGGCACAGAATGTCCCCTTCCCATCCCTTGTGATACGGTGATCCTTCATTGTATATGTAAACACCTCCTCCTTCCTGCCCACAGAAGACCTGCCCCCCAGACCTCCCTTGCTCCCATCCTGACTCACCTGGCTATTGGTTTTACCAGTAAGCAAAATAAAATCAATTAAATCATCCCTCTGCTACCAGCCACACCAAGGCAAGCCATAGTCCTCTTCCAGCGGAACCAAGGAGGCTGTTGTTTAATTCAGTGGCTGGCTGTCAACCTCTTGCTAGTTGGCTACTCAGTCATTTGCTCATCTAACCAGCTGCTACTTCTTTCCCTTTCCCCAGCCACCCATCCATGTCTGCCATCTTAGCCCACCTTGCTTTTAGCATTTGCGCCTTCTCATTTCCCTTCCACACTAGTCCCTGGTTCTTTACCATTATGGTTTTTTATTGAGTTGCCCACCCCTTCTCTCTCTTTCCCCCACACCTCTGGCGCTTAGGTCTCTGCTCTTCATCTCTCCTTGGTTTCTAACCCTTTCACTTTCCTGGCTCATTTTCTGCCACCCAGTCTCTTCTCTGCCATCGTCAGTTTTAGTACAGCTAATTCTTTTTCTTGACTTCTTTATTTGTCCCATGGTTCTTTTTATGGTGCAATTAATCTCTTTGTGGTTCTGTCTGACTTCAAATTCTTCAATTTCATTGCGTCTTCTAGCCATTCAGGTGACAAATCCAAACAGCATCCTGGAAAGATGGATAGACTGTGTGAAGGAACTTTTCGATTATCCTGAAAAATTGGAAGAGAATGAAAATCACCACATATTACACTTTGGGAACTAGAAAGAGTGTTAAAAAGTACAAAGTGAGGTAAAGCAGCTGGGCAGGATGGTATTGTGGTTGAAATACTACAATCCCTGAATAAAGATCAAACTTAAATGCACTTTTATGCTCAAGATTTGGCTCTGACTGTGCATTTGGAGTAGCTAAAGGCATTCCATGTCTGCTTGTAAGAAGGTCCAGTTTTCTGACCCATATAGCAATGCAGGTAGTTCGCAAATTTGATAAATCCAAACTCATCTCAGCACGAAATGTTTTTATGTCCATGAACTTCATACAGGAGGCAACGAAACTTATCTCGTTTGCTGCAACTCTTTGAACTTTGCTTGCAGCCTAGATAGATGAACTCATCTACGCTCTTGCTCCCCACCGGTATTTTGACCTCACCTGCACCAGGGGTTCTGGTGGCTGTGATGGGGTGTGCTCCTCACACTAGCCCTGAAAGAGCTAAGTAGGCTGCAAACAGGGGGAGCTTTAGGCTGAAGGCAGCTGATTAGAGAGAAGCTCACCTGTGAGGGACAGACAGGCCTTCTACAAAAGCCAGGAAATTGGAAGCAGAGGAGGGGGCAGGAGGAAGTCTGCAGTCATGCCCTGGGAGAAGGGAGGAGTGTTTGGAGGGCTATAGAGATGAGTCACCTAAAGTAACTCTCTGGAGGAGGAAAGTAAGAGACTGGCAAACCCAGAGGACTGCCTGAGACTGCTGAAGAGCAGGAACCTTAATACACTCTCCCCTGGAAGGGGAAACCACAGCAGTGACTGGCCAGAGGGCTGAGTCACGAAGAGGACACTGGTTCCTGGAATGAGAGAGGGGCTGCAGAGAAGAAACTACTGATGGGGGTGACCATGGGGGAGGGCATTGATCTGCCGAGCTATTTGCCAGAACGATCAGGAGGAGGTGCCAAACCTTCGGTGAGTGGACCCCATCACAGTGGCCCACCTCTGAGGTTCTGGACCATGGTCTTCTGCCGGGAGATGTTCAACCCCATAGTCCAGGAAGGCAGGGATGAAATTCTCTTGCTTCCCCAGAAGCAAGTCAGTGTTGTCTTGGTTGGTGAACACTTCTTCTTGACAAATCTTGATTCCAACATGTGGAGCAGCAAGGCCTAATACTCAGTCGATAACCTGACAGAAAGATGCAAGACTGCATCTTTGCCATGCACCCGAGGTTGTGTAGACACGTGGAGAAAGCTATGCACCAACGCACACTCTCTTGCTCTGACACGGGTTGGAAAATCCTGCCTCAGACGTAGCAGAAGATCCGGAACACCAACTCCTTCCATTAATTCTTATGGCAGTGCTGGCTTCACGAAAGGTTTGCTAACGGAAATCCACATGACAAGGATTGCATAGTCCCAGGGTGCTCTTGGATATTTTTCACACGGAGTGCACAACTGAATCCCTTTCACTTAGCATGGCACCACTCGCGTTTGCCCCGGCTGTGACCGAGGGGCTGCCTGACCGAATTGCACTGACTGGTCTTGTGACCTGGCACACAGGGTTACAGTGCCACTCAGTTTGGGAGCTCTCTCAGATGAGGAGCCTGCCCCTCTGCCCTCCCTTCCCCGCCCCTCTGGACAGCCCTGCTCCTGCCAATGGCACGCATGTAACATGTATGAGCAGCAGCAGATTAAAAACTCCACATCTCAGCGTGCCTAGATCTGAGCCGGAGAGACAACCACTTGGATGAGCGGGTCGGTAAGTCCTCGTTCCCACTGAGCCCTTATCCATTCTGATACCTCACACTGCCAAAGGATGTGAGCCCCAAAGCGATTGCCAGCTAGTACTGGTATTTTGGGAAATTGCTCATGCCTACTCTGTTCTAATCTGGATTCACATTCCCTCTTTGTACCACTTGGATTCGCATGGGCATCACTTCGTATTGTGGACTTTTCATCGGCCTGTTACTAAGGCCCACAACTCTGCGGCGTCAGTGCTGTAATTATCATGCACTGACATCGTCTTGTAGTTCCCATCAAGGAATAATATTAAACTGTACGGGAACATTCTCTCATGGCAAGGTATGAGCAACAAGCTTTGTTGCCAATAATGGTAAGAAGAAGGCAATGCTACTGTACTGCCTACTCTTCCTCAGTTCTGCTATGGAAGTCTAAAAAGCAACGAGGGTTAAAAATGCAACAAACGTTGCACATTCATGTGAAGAGACCATGTAATTTTCACACTTAACACTCTGTTTAATTGAGTGGAAAGCAGATATTTTTCTGTAGGTGTGAAATTAACCTTTCAATAAAACTAAAAGCTATCTTGAGTATCTTCAAGATGAAGTTTAAAATAGAGCAATTATGAAACTTGCTGAAAGACTGCCAAGTTTTCTAGCTGAAAGCTATTGTAAATGAATTATGTTTCCCTTGTGATTTACAGCACAATGTGAAGGAACTTTAGTTTGTGTTTTAAATCTGCTCTTCTGAAAAATTATTTGCAATTTAAAGAATTCCTTTTCGCTCAAAAGCTTTTGCCAACTCTGGATCCACAACGCTGTCAAACTCCATCAGAGAAAATTACTTTCAATATTTGAGATCATTATAAATTGTTAAAAATTATACAGTTATCTAGACACTATACAAGGCAATTGTGTATTCTTACTTTTAAAAAAATACAATCTTTTCAGAAATTTCTGTTTCTTAGAGTATTTTGAGAGCTTGAAATACAGTTTTGTTCCAGTTTAGAATGAAACCCAAAAGTTTCAAAATTCTCAATGATAGAAAATTTCTAACAATTTCATTTCAGATCAGTTCAGTGGTTTTTTATTTTGACAATAACAATGATGAAAATCAAAACAACTCATTTCAATTTAGCATTTTTATTTTATTATGATACAAACTTTAAAAAAACCTTTGAAACAAAACCCATTTGGAAAGAAAAAATCAGACCCTGAGGCTCTGAAAACGTTGCAATGGGGCGTTTCAACTTTCCCCCCCTTTTTGTTTCTAAAACACGTCAGTGAAATTAATGTGATTTTGTGAAGCACTTCAGCTTCGATGGAACTGCATTTTACAACAGAAAACTGTTCTATCAATGTTTTTCCGACTGACTCCAGTTAGCCAGAGCTTGTTTCCGCTGATGAGAATAAAAATTTTGTGAACTCATTCAGTGAAAACAAACCACAAAAAAAGTATCTTGAGCTGATGAGAGTCCCGAGCCAGGTGTTAGGGATGGCAGAACCCCCCGCCCCCGCTGTCCCCTCCCGGGGAACTAGCCTCACGTGACTGGGCCATGCAACTCCCTGTAGACTTTCTCTTGCTCCTTCTACTCCTTTCATTAAAAGGTAGTCCCAGTGCCAAATTTTGTCCCCATGATGTCTGAGAGGTACCAGCCCATTCACCCAGACCTGTCTGAGCCTTAGTTCTGTCTCCTTTGGGGGATGGCTACCAGCTGTATCCTTATGTGACTGGGGGAGACACATCCTGGACTAGAAAGGGTTGAAGTCCAGACTTGGGCTGAGGTTACCACACCCATTGCACCTGTGTTGGGTTTGGTCTTAAAAAGAGGGAAGTTCAGCAGTTGAGACTGGGAAGGGGAAGGGTGCTTGCTGGGAAGCAGGGAACTGGCTGGGGACTGAGGCCAAAGAGACCTGGTTGCTGAAAGGTAGGCTTGAGCCAGGAAGATTGTGACTGGACCTGAACGGGCCGTCTGCAGGGTGCAGAGCCAGCCCATAAGGGCTGGCAGTTACTTACAGGAACAGGGACTGGAGGTATAGCCTGGCTGGACGGAAGATTCCTTTGCTGCACACCTTTTGAGTCTTGGTGTTTGGAGGACTCCTTTAGCCTGGCAGGGGCTGGATGCATTGAGGTCATCTGGCCATAGGGCTAAGCTGACATTATGGCCGGATAGGCCATAGGATGAGGGGCTGTGGGGCAGGAACTGAGACAGAGTGTTCACAGGTGCTGCAAGGGGGCACACATGAGGTTTGTGCCCCATCACCACTTACTTCATGTCTCTTGCGTTGCTCATAAAACTACTCACCCAACCGGAATTTTCAGCCCCTGGGACCCGTTCAAAGAGTTTCCCAGCGCCGACTGGCCCGCTGTTGGGCTGACAGTGAAGCACATCTGGGGAGACATCCTGGTTGTGACATTTCAGCTCAGCAACAACTGAACCATTTGCAGTAACCTCAGTGCCCCTATAGCTAATTAAGGAGAAGCCATTAAAATGTCAAAGAAATGGGTATTCTAGCCATAGCTGTAATTATCCTCCGTTAATGCCCATCAGCTATGTAAATGCTAATATGTCACCATCCGTTCAACAGATATGGGGCCAGATTCTTAACTGAAGTAAACTGATGTATTTCTGCTCTCATCAGTGGAGCTCTGGTGACTTACAGCAACTCAGAATCCGGCTTGTTGAATTTAATACCTAGTAGGTATTTCTTGGCAAAGCTCAATTGAGATAGTTTCATGGTTCTACGAAAACACAGTAAAGCAAGTGATGAGTCGGGTTATGAAAAAGACTCACTTTGATCTCATTGGCACCAGTTTTAGATCAGTGTAAGCGCTACATTCATAGGCGTTATGGGGTTTGGGTTCAACCCTGAGCCCACTGAAGCTACGGTTAAAATGCCCATTGTCTTAAATGGTGTAGCATCTAGCCCCGATGTCCCAGTTCAGCACTGCCCCTTCCTGCACCCCCCGGTGCAGTGTTAGGACCTTACACCAGTGTGCCTAAGGGGAGAACCAGGTTCATTGTCTGTGATATCTGGTGCATCTGTGGTGTGGAGCAAATGCCCAACACGGATTATGAGGATGTAAAATAACCCAGTCTTTCCAAGAGCAACAAAGGGTAGATTTTGGCCAAATCTTATCAAACGCTATTCAGGGGGAAATAGTAATATTCCTAATTTAATATCAAAAATAAAATGACAAACAACGTTTACCTGATGAACTCATTAGTGTTCCTACCCACTTGACGAGCTACACAGGAAGTACATGTGAGCCCCCCAGGTTTCATGGTCAGCACAGTAGGTTAGTGTGACACACCTCTTAGGGGAGCTGCTGTTCTATTTTGGGTGTAGTATTATTAACATATGCAGATTTATTGTTGCTCAAAAAAACACGGCTGCTCCGATGCCGGAGTGAGTGCCGACTCCGTTAGGAGCGCTCTTAGCTGGATATCGCGCTCCTTCTTCATCCTAGCTTTGAAGGACTTGAAGATCCGGCACTTGTCACTTATGTGCCCCTCGCCTAAGCACCTTAGGCAGCTGGTATGTGGATCACTGATGGGCCTAGGCCGTTTGCAGCTATCGCAAGGCTTCAAGCCTGAGGACTGGGGCACGCCCCGACCCCCGGCAGGGTCCCGTTCGAGACTAACGAAGAGTCTGCGAACTACTACTGAGAGTAACTAAGAAAACTACTAACTATGCATAACTATTTTACAGGATTTCAAAATGTGCAAGAACAGGGAAGAAATCAATGCTCGCTGAAGCAGCAGATGTTCCAGCACCGTCACTGGAGGCAAGAAGGAACTGAGGCTGGGAGAAGCCAGTGATGCCCCTTACACCGGGTCCTGTGGCGTCACTCCAGGGGGCACCAGAGCCGATCCTCTACGGATACTGCTGAGGGGAAAACTTCCGGCACCGGTGCATGTGGCGAGCACACACACACCTAATATGGAATGGAGACGAGCAACACGTCTCAAAGAACACTAGTTACGGAAAAGGTAACTGTCTTATCGTTGGAGTGGATGCTTTCATTAGGTATAAACTGAGTATAGAAATATTTCAGGCACTGGGAAGAATTTCGTCTGAGTATTTTTAATCTCTGCTAGGTTTGAAGTCCAAATTCTACCAAAATAGAGGCTGGATTGCTGCCATCCATTATGGCCATTTTGTGCTGCCAAGCCACTACAGCTGGGTGGGAAATGGTTTTCCCATCACACAAATATTTTTGAGGTTGAAAATTTGGCTGTCCTAATCTGAGATGAAGAGCTGAAATTTTTGCAAAATCTTTCATGGAAACTTTTTCTCAGTTCAGGTCAATCAAAAAAACTTAATTCTGATCATTTTGAAACATTTCGTTTTGATTTTGACCCTTTTTCTTTCACCTTTTGTTCAGTAACTAGCTTAAATTTCAAAATGAAAAGTCACTCTAAACCAGTGGTTTTTTATATTGAAAATGTCAAAATGAATCATTCCAAACAATTTTGATACTTTTTTCATGTTGGGAGACTCATTGAAACTGACCCTGTTTTGCAAAAACAGTTTTGGTTTTGACAAATCAGCATTTTTCAATTTCCTGACCAGCTCTACCCTGGATATAACCAAGGGAGTCGTCTTCATGATGCAGACTTTGCTTACTGTCCTATGAGATCTCTCCTGCAAGCCACAAATTGACTGCAAGTCAATTTCAGCCTCGGAGGCAAAGCATAGCCAGAACCAGTGGGTGAAAGCTGCACTTTAAAAAACAAAAGTGGAAGTAATAAACATTTGTCTTAGGGAGGATAATTAACTTGTAGAACAGTTTACCAGTCCCTCACTTGGAGTCTTTCAATCAAGACTGGATGTCTCTAAAATATGCAGTGTTGGTGACTGTGTTGGTCCCAGGAGAGTTGAGAGATGTCTCTCTAAAATATATGCTCTAGTTCAACCACAAGCTATTGCGCTCAGTGCAGGAATTCCTGGGTGAAATTCTGTGGCCTCAGTTATGCAGTCACATTTGTCCCTTATATCCTTTAAAATCGATCAATCCATGGACATTTGTGATCTCAAAATATAGGAAATAACCAGTAACAATAGAAGAAATCTTTAACTTTTTCAATCAGTGTTGGCACCCTTAATGTATAACTCAATGCTGAACCTCTTCTGGTGACAGCACATTTATAACATTTAACCTCTCTAATATCTTGCTGTATCATAGAATATCAGGGTTGGAAGGGACCTCATCTAGTCCAACCCCCTGCTCAAAGCAGGACCAATCCCCAATTTTTGGCCCAGATCCCTAAATGGCCCCCTCAAGGATTGAACTCACAACCCTGGGTTTAGCAGGCCAATGTGCAAACCACTGAGCTATCCCTCCCCCCCAAGAGCGAAGCACCTAGAGTGAAGCAGAATGGAGGTCCTGAATCCATTCATGCATTGCAATGTGCAAATTACCCCTCTGGTTATAGAGATTCTCCACTTAATGTGAAGCCCTTCTGTGACAGGGAGGGGTATTGTTTCCCAAAACAAAGAGTCCACGGTAGCGCAGCTTAAATAAATTCCAGATCATAGCTGGGAAGACAGAACAAAGCCTCATAGTCTTGTTATATGAGGACTACACTTTAAAACTTGCCACAAAAAAGCCTTGAGCTTTAATCTGGTGGTTCATCACTCAGCAGACGACATACAGGTGAGGCAAGGATGATCCTGTTCCTAAACTGTTAAAGGTCTGACCCCATCTGTGCATAACATAAAAATGGGGGAAGGGTGTTTAGAGTTTGTATATTACATGTATGTAGGGCCAGACAAGGCGCCATATCTGTGTAGGAGTGATCCCCTTAGCCCTGAATGAACTGGCTGTGCAGTTGACTGACCCATGGAGTGGGTCAGGAAAGCTCTGGGCCTGAGCCACAGATGCGCCATATGAAGCTGCTTTGTGGGAGGCATCCAGCCACATGATTTCTCTGCTACTGTCTGCCCTACACTGGGCGCACCTGCATCAGAATGTATGAACGTTCCAGAGACCACTGCAAGGCTCTCTGGTACCAGTACCACAGTGTGTCTCCATAAAGGCATTTTAGAAAAGATGATAAACACAGACTGAAAGCCTCATGATTTGGGTCTTTCAGTGGACATTTTCCTGAATGAGAAGGAAGCTTTGGCCAGCAATATTGTACCTAGCATAGTTCCACTTACCTTTCTCTCTCTTTCTTCAATCCAGATCAAAAGGTGCTGTTGTAGAAATTGCCTCAGTATCCTCAATAGTAAACTCTTGGCCCATTGGTAAAATCTCTGCTGTGGTACTAGACAATTAGGGGAGAGACAGGCATTACAAACACTCCTGTGTGCATATGCAGGCTTCCCTTAATGTCTAAAAAAAAAATTTTTTTTAAAGTTAAAGTGCCAGACAGTTAAATAGCAAGATATATTATTTAATAAAATTTACCCTTTAAAAGCATATATCTTGTTATCAGGGTCACTGAACCTGTTTCTAAGCTGCAAGCAAATTCTTCACTAAAAACAGTCGAAGTTCCAATAATATGAAAAACTAAATCTGGTGTAGTGAAATGATTTGTGTAAAATCCCTTGGCTGTGTACGGTAATAAGAAATGAGTGGTTAACTCTGACTCATCCAGGAGAGGATTGTTCAATCCTTCCTTACTTGTGCTTTGCTGCAAAAACAATCCTACTAACTTCAGTGCAACTACTCATGGGGCAAGGCACTACTCATTGTGCCTAAGGGGATCAGATTCTGGACCGTGTGATCTAAGCAGAAATAAAGAGTCCCATTTTCCTTGGGTATTAATAATTAGTTCTTATCAGTAGATCTCAAAATGCGTTACATAGGAGGTCGGTATTGTTATTGCCATTCTTTACAGCTGGGGCAAAGGAGGCGCAGGGCCATGAAGTGACATTGCCCAAAGTCTGTGGCTAAGCCAGGAATAGAACCCAGGTCTTCTGAATCCCAGTCCAGTGCTCCAGACGATGAGAAACCATATTAGTGGTTATTGTGTCCAGTTAGTTAAACTGGATAGCAGCTGATTGGCTTACTACCAGGATGCACTGTATAAATGCCCACCTGGGGTGGGGGGAATAAACCTTTGGGCCCAATTCTGTGCTCCTGTGGGGTGCCTTCTCAGCTCCCACTGCGAGTGTTCAGCGTCTTCTAGTGATGGGTTCTGCTGTGGGTGCCGGTGCCACTGCTAACCTCCCCAGGCGACACACCCCTATAAGCAAAACCAAAATGGGTGCCCATAAGGTGAACCTGTCTTAATATTTAGTCCATGAGTGGCTGGTTCTGTTAAACCAATCTACTGACAGATCTCCCCCGCCCCCCACCCCAGTAACTTAACTGGAAATGAAGTGAAATACTTCCAGATGCTTGGGTTAGTGCGGTGAAATTCTGCCTTCCCATAAAATTCCTTGGCGGGGTGGGGGGAAGGAATAGGCTTGGGATGGGTGAGGGAAATTGCTGGGACCAGTCAAAATGTCACCGTCCCATAGTGAGAGCTTTGTATTTAGTTGCTGTGGGCTGGATTCTGCCACCTTGCTGCTCTATTGAATAGTTCAGTTCCATTTTCTGTAGTGGGGCTACTCTGAGGGGGTATAAATCGGCATAGTTCTAACGATTCCGGTGGAGCCACGCCACTTTGCACTAGCTGAGGTTCTGGTCTAATGTCCTTTCTCCCACCCTTTACTGACCTCTTCATATGGACTAGGATTATGTCTGTTTAAGAGGAGACTTGGCAGAAATGTCTCTTAGAACATTCTAGTGAGCAAACTGAATTTAAAAATGTATAGATTTTAATGGCAGTTATCCTCACAAAAGCACTGTAAATACCAACAAAATTAGGCATGTGCAATCTGTTTTACACATGCCTGTATAAAATTGTTACAATTAATTATGTCAGAATTAATATCAGGGTACTTGTTCAGTAATGAGCACTGTAACGTAGCCCTGTGTGAAACATTTGTATATTCTAGTGCAAGATTGAAATTAATAGGCAGCAGGTTTAAAACAAACAAAAGGAATTATTTCTTCACACAATGCACAGTCAACCTGTGGAACTCCTTGCCAGAGGATGTTGTGAAGACCAAGACCATAACAGGGTTCAAAAAAGAACTAGATAAATTCATGGAGGATAGGTCCATCAATGGCTATTAGCCAGGATGGGCAGGAATGGTGTCCCTAGCCTCTGTTTGCCAGAAGCTGGGAATGAGCGACAGGGGATGGATCACTTGATGATTACCTGTTCTGTTAATTCCTTCTGGGGCACCTGGCACTGACCACTGTTGGAAGACAGGAAACTGGGCTAGATGGACCCTTGGTCTGACCCAGTATGGCTGTTCTTATGTAAGAAATCCCAGCTGATATTCTGAAGTTTGATAAAGGCATAGGCATCATACTGTAGAAGTAAATAAAAAGGTACTCCTAAGGCTTAAAATGAGGGCCAGACTGTGATATCCTCATATATATTGAAGAGTACTTTTATACCAGCAGTACTCCTACTGAAATCAATGGGCCAGCCCATGAATAAAGGTCCTATTTGTGTGAGGAAGGGTATTGCAAATTGGCCTATTGCTTTATTTTTTAAAGCATTATTTATTTGTATCATCATAGCACTTAGGAGCTGCAACCAGAAACCTATTTCCAGACCTAGACCAGAAACCTAGACCAGAAACCTATTGTGCTAGGCACCATTCAAATGTAGAACAAAAAGCCAGTCCCTGCCCTGAGGAACATGCATATACACAGTGATTACTATGGCCAGATGTTCAAAGGTGTTTAGGCACCTAAAAGATAGAGATAGGCACCTAGTGGGATTTTCAAGAGTGCCTAAGCAGGGATTTAGGTGCCTAATCTGTTTCCATATGAGGAGAGATTAAGAAGACTGGGACTGGTCATCTTAGAAAAGAGACGAGTAAGGGGAATATGACAGAGGTCTATGGAATCTTGAGTGGTGTGGAGACAGTGACTAGGGAAGTGTTATTTAGCCCTTCACGTAACACAAGAACCAGGGGTCACTCAATGAAATGTATAGACAGCAGTTTAAAAAATACACACAAGGAAGCATTTCTTTACACAACGCACAGTCAACCAGTGGAACTTGTTTCAGGGGATGTTGTGTAGCCCAAAGTATAACTGGGTTCAAAAAAGGACTGGATAAACTCATGGAGGATAGGGTTATCTATAGCTCTTAGCCAAGATGGTCAGGGATACAACCCCATGCTCTGGGTGTCCCTAAACCTCTGACTGCTAGACGCTGGGATTGGATGCCAGGACATGGCTCACTCACTAATTACCTTGTTCTGTTCATTCCCTCTGAAGCATCTGGCATCAGCCACTGTTGGAAGATGGGATACTGGGCTAGATTAACCATTGATCTGACCCAGGAAGGCCGTTCTTATGTTAAGCTCATCTTTGGGTGCTTAAATTTCTTTGAAAATCTGACCCCACGAGACTGGCAAATTTGGCAACCTTGAGAGACTTTGTTTCAGCAATCGTAGTGAACCAGCTGCTGCTGCTGTTTAATAAACCTCGGCAAGATCTTGATGCTGTACAAAACCTGAAATGAGCCAACTCTGGGAAACCCAGAGGAGGGAGTTAGCTGTTCCGGTTGATGTTGGGAAGGAAGAGTCTTCAGGAGGGACTTGACTGAAGCTGGGGACGTGACATGAGATGGGAATTCCATGAAGGGAGGAAGGCACCGAGACAGGAGTGAGAGAAGATGCCAAAGGGGGCATCTAGGCTGGAGTCGTTAGGGGAGTGGAAGTGACTAGGTGCAGTAGAAGGCTAGATCGGAAATCCCGGCTGAGTCATTCCTGTAAAGACTTAAGGGTGAGGACAAGCTACCTGAACCCAGGGCACTGGCTAAAAGCTAGAGCTGAATGAACAATTGGGTTTTGACAAAGGTTTTCTTTGGCCACCAAACAAACAAAATAAAAGACCCACTAAAACTGAAGGCCTTGTTCCTGTAATCATCTCTCATGGGGAATCCCTTGTTTCGAGCAAGGGGGGGGGTCTCCTTTAAGACAACAGAGCTTTCTGTTGGAACAATAGTTTACCTGTGCGGATCTGTTAACAGATACTCTTGGGTACCTCTCCTGCAATCATTTTATCCACCTTTAAAATGCCAGACACTGTCTCTAAAACATGAGGTGAGAACGTGAGTTTATAGCCACAGCTTTTTCCTTATTTTTTTATCTTCTTATACAAACAATTTTGCTGGTAGTTACCAGGTTCTGACATCTGCAGTGTGGCTGGCATGGTTGCTAGGCAATGTAAAGGCTGTCAGGCAGCTGAATTGCTTAAGAAGCTATCTGAATGAATGTTCACAAGATTAACGAGTGATCTTAAGTGGCTTGCAATCACTACTGAAGTGGCTTAGCCATCCTTTGATCATCAACAATGCCTGGAAGTGGGGCCTTACCCATCTCATCCTAGAGCTGTTCCCAGGCAATACTCTCCCTGAACTCCACAGTGGGATTGCCCATGTGAGGACTGGAAAATGCGGCCTAGGGTGACAGTCAGTGATTCCCCTCCTCCCCCAGTATATTGTTCAGGAATCAGTACACTCAAAGCTGAAGATCTGTTTCCCCACAGGCCAGATGCAGGGTAATAAGATTGTAAACCCATTCCTAGTATAACCCTTCAGTCCACATGACCATTTCGGCCCCTATGCTCATGTTCAGCAGGAAGAATAGTCTGTATAGATGTTAAACTCCTTGGAGCAGTAAACCTGTCTTCCTCTGTGTCTGATGCAGCAGGCGGCTGACAATAACAATAGATCCTTCCATGTCTGTTCCTTGATCTCCTTGCAGAAATAATATAACTTATTTTGGGGAAAGTATTGGGTACATGCGCAATGGTAGATATGAAACCTAGCGTATTATCACCTAAGAGCTGAGAGAGAGATTTTTTTCAAAGGCATCTAGTGTATTTGGGAGCCCATTCCCCAATAATTTCTAATGGGAATTTAGCATCCTTTTCCCTGCCCTTACTTAGCTTCCATGGAACAAAAACTTTGAGACAAGCCTTTGGCCTGTCTAGAATTCTCCCCACGTTTGGAGGGAGAGGAGTCCCTGACCAGTGCACAAACCCAGAGTGGGGTGAATGAAGCCAGCTAGTCCTGGGAACTCCTATTTAAATTTGGGCAGCACTAAATACCTAATATGGTAAAGTCCAGTGGGATTGCTCCTTGCTTTAAAGGTGTCTTGCTGGATTGCAACCAGAGCTAGTCAGGAATATTTCTGACTGTTTTTTGCTGGAAAACACCAAACTCTTCACAGAAATCTATCAATTTCCTTAAAACTTTCTCAGGTCCAGGATGGAATTTCTGGATGTGCTCTGCCAGGCTGAGAGCCAGGACTTGAACCTGGGGCTCCTGGGTGAGTGCTCTAAGCACAGAGCTATTGGCTCTTTTAGGATAGACAGTCTGTCTCATGTTTTTCATGAAAAATTTCAGTGTCTCATTTTCATACTGATCTAAAACCAATGGTGAAGCCTCGACATTTTCCATGAAACGGAATCCTCGCTTTTCAGCCAGCCCTAATCAGCGTCGGATGCTTTGGGGGGTTCACCCACACCAGGAAGCGGTTCTCTCGCCACCTGTCCTACCTCCATGTTGTGCAGCTTTGCTTTAGAATCCTGACCCCAGCAGCCTGCTCACAACACAATGGTCTCACCCTGGCTTCCGCCAGCCCGGTTACTCCTGGCAGGGTGACCCCAACAGCCCTTCCAGTCCTGAGTCTCCCCCAAATAATCTCCCCTGCAGTGTCCAGTCCCTCTGGCTGGACACTCGCTGAGATACTCCAAGAGCCAGTACACGCAACAGTTTGTTAGCTCAGCTGCGGTCATACGCCCCACCTGAATACACTGCAGTGAGGTGGTTTGTAGTAAAAACCAAGAATAAGTTTATTAACAAAGAACATAACTTTACTTGAGTTCACTCAAGAGTAAGAGTTGTGAAAGGGTTACCAACAAAACAAAAATAACACGCTTTCAAGTGTCTTAAATGTAATTCTAACAAGACACGGCATTGCCTAACAATTTCTTACTCACACCACATTGTCAGCTTTCTCCAGCCTGGTTTTAGGAGGACCCATCTTTCATGGGTACAAAGCGCTGGCTTCTATGTTCTCTCAGGTGATGGATTCCCCCCAAGTCTTTCAGCAGTTCCTCTATCCCCAAAGCTTATCTCTGTCTTCAAAGTCAGGAAGCCCACCTGGGCTGTGTCCACCAGGGAGCTGAAACCATGTTAATTTTGCAGTCTCCTGTGGTTTACAATGCAAATGATCTTCTTGCAGCCTTCAGTGCAAACGAATAGCCCATTGTCCCAGTCTCTGGTCACACCTGGCTTGATTTGCAACTGAGCCAAAGAGGTGTTGGCCTCTCCTTTCATACAGGGCCTCAAACAATTTTTGTTTCTTTTTAACCTAGACTGACGCTAAGGAGGCTTGACTTGTCCTCTTAAAGGGACAGAACTACCTATGCAGTGTCTACCCCAGTGGTTCTCAACCTATTTGCCACTGTGGGCTGCATATATGGTCCACAGTGTGTTATGTGGGCCGCATTCAACGCTATCTGTATGGCCCTCAGGATGTCACACGGGCTGCAGCTCTGTGCTGATTGGGCCGCAAACAGCCCGTGGGCCACAGGTTGAGAACCACTGGTCTACCCCAAGCAGACTTGCTGGAAATGAGGCTAAAATAAAACCTTGCTTTGAGAGTAAGTAATGTCCTCTGTCATTGACTATAAAGGCAGGTCAGTTCTTTGGTCTTAGCTGTTTCGCCTTGCATACTTAGCAGCATTGCACAGAGTATGCCTAGAGGATGTAAATACTCATGCAAACAAATATTCCAGAGTGATTTAATCTCTGCAGAGCTGCGTCTTAAAAAAACAATATTCTTTCTTTTCTTACGCTTGTCATTCAACAGTTTTGATTCTGCGAATATTCAGATTTAAAAGTTATATGATACTAGTTATTTGTGACAAGCTGTATGGATTTTGTGTTAGAAAGTGAATAATTGAATTAGCAAAAGTTTTTACTGTTTTAGTTTTTAAACAACAATAAAACGTTGAATACATTGCATCTGATTCAGATCTCAGGTAGTAACTAACTACACACAATCTCGACTGTTACTTGTCACATCTTATTTATGGGTCTTGAGTGGTCTAGATATTACCTGAATTAAGTTTGCTCAGAGCTTTGAAGATGTAAAATGCTAAAGAAGCATTAAGTATTCATTATTACCATTTGAGGCTCTATAGAGAACTTTAACTACAGCATTTTAGCTATTGTTGATTAATGTATATTATGAACTTGTATGCCACCTTGTGGATGAGATAACTTTTATATTATTCTAACTTGTAATTGGCCTATGGGCCCAATCCTGCAAGCTTTGACTGTGAAGGATTTCTTTTGGGCTACTCACCTGAGTAACCGATTGCAGAATGTGGCCCTGTGTTCAGATATGCTCAGAATGAAACCTAGCCAACTGTAATCGAGCTGGAAGGCCATAGTATTAGCATGGATTTTCTGCTTTAGATCATCCCTTATATTTGTTTACTTTCTCCTGCATTACTTCCATAAATGAAGACTGTAGGGTCAGATTTTGTGCTACCCTGTGCCCACAGTCAGAGCAAAATTCATCCCATAAAGTCAGGGCAGCTTTCAGTCTTAGCTGAATTTCTTGCTGTTTTGGAGTTTACACCAGTGGTCCCTAACTTTTTACGTTGTGCCCTCCCTTACCTCTGTTTGTGGCCCCCACTGGAACCACAGTCAGGAGACAGAGCCAGGAACAAGGCCACAGTTGGGAGTAGGGCCAGAGAAGAGCTGGAAGCAAAGTGGGGCTGGGTGGTGCACCCTTTCTGCCTGCCGTGGGGGTTGGCCCGGACCCTGACATGCCCCCCCAAAACATTCCCCCATGCCTCCCTAGTGGGGTGTGCCTCACAGTTTGAGGGACCACAGGTTTACACTGAGATAATTTTCAAACTCTTGTATTTGGCATCAGCTCTGATTTGCACTGGCACCAATTCTCCTCACACTTGCACCGTTGTAACTGAGAGCGGCATTGGGCTCACCTTCCTTCCAAGGGAGTCATGCAGACTTAAACATACACTGTTCTGAATCATTATGCCTCAGACTAATGCTCCATCCAAACGCTTAACTGATGAGGTCAGTTTAAATTTCTCCAAAGTTTATAAAAAAGCAAGGCACAAGCCATGAGCATGCGCATATATGCAAAATTGTAGTAAGGGAGATTTAGGTCAGACATGAGGAAAAACTACCTAACTGTAGATAAGCACTGGAACAAATTACCTGGGGAGGTTTTAAAGAACAAGTTAGACAAACAACTGTCAGGGATGGTCTAGAACAGTGGTTCTCAAACTTTTCTGCTGGTGACCCCTTTCACATAGCAAGCCTCTGAGAGCGACCCCCTCCCCCACTTATAAATTAAAAACCCTTTTTTATATATTTAACACCATTATAAATGGTGGAGGCTGACAGCTCGCGACCCCCCATGTAATATCCTTGCGACCCCCTGAGGGGTCCCAACTCCCAGTTTGAGAACCCCATGTCAAGAATAATACTTAATCCTGCCTCAGAGCAGGGGCCAGCACTAGACAATCCCTTGAGGTCCGTTCCCTACATTTCTGTGATTCTATGAAAAATTAAACTTTAACTATTCCATAGCTCAGAAACTGCCAAACTTGTTTTAATGTTCGTTTTATAGCTGAATTATCAACATCTGAAGATAGCCGTTAATAATTAAAATGCAAACAATTCCTTAATTATAGGCATTGCTACAGTACCATTCACTATCGTTGTTTAGCCTTCTGATGAAGAACATGACTAATTGTTTCGTTTGGAGATACCAGAGAAAAATATTCTCAATAAGACTGTGATCATTTCATGCCCTGTCAGTCTACCTGCCAGAGAAATGCACAGTGCTTAAAACAATGCACGGTTCTGGTCAAATACGACATCTCTCTCAGTAAGAAAGAAACTGCATGGTCAGATGCCCATCTTGTTCAAATTGGCATAGCTCCACCGAAGTGGGTTGATGCCAGCCAAGGATCTGACCCAAGAAACGTTAAGGCCCGTCTTCTCTTCTCACACCACTGGCAGTGAGGATGGCTCTGTGGACATCGGTGGAGTTAAGCTGACATAAGTGCTGGTATCAGAGGGGTAGCTGGGTGCTGGGTTTCTCTCTTTCATTCGACATTCTATCCATCTTCCATTACCCTGTGGGGAAATTGCAAAACTGCTAGAAGGATTTTCTTTAATCTCTCTATCCCTTTGTCTAAATTAAGGGGAGGGCAGAACCCTAAACTTGTTGGGTTAAATCCTACAGTCCTTGCCCCTAGTCTCATAGGGAGTGGGGAGATGGTTGCTTGCAAGATTTGGCCCCTATTACTTGGATGCTTTGGAGGCTGTGTGTCCTAGTGGTCAGAGCACTAGACTAGGACTTTGAAGACCTTGGATCTTTCTCAGTTCTTCCAGATCGGATGGATGACCTTGAACAAGTCCCTGAGCCTCAGTTTCCCCATCTGTAAAGTGGGGTTGATTATACTGACCTCCTCTGTATACTGCAATCTACTGATAAGTGCTATAAAAGAGGTAAGCATTGATGATCCATATTTTTAAAATATCAGCTCTAGTAGGACATTATCCACCACAGGTCTATTTCTTAACAAATACTTCACTGCAGGAGCAAACTTTTGTAACTACAACCCCATTAAAGTAACGTCACTTTCAGTGTATTTTAATTTCTCATTCAAAACAGTTACTGTAAATTATCTTTAAAGCAGCTGCTTCTGGCTCCTTGGTGGTGATTGGAAAAGTGGCTAGTGACAAGGAGATCCTCTGCAATACCACCTTCAGCAACTGCAGTAAAAAATGACCTGGGCACAGTTGAGAATTCAGTGTCACATCCTCTCTGAATTCCTGGAGTGCTTCAGGGTGATTCTTTCTAGCTGAGAAAGGCCTCCAGGAGGATAGTCAGGGCCCACTGTATGTCACTTGCAAACAGGGAGGCATGGGAAGAGGAGAGACTGTAACATCAACCATGCTCCATTGTGCAACCATACTATAGAATCATCTGTGGATTCCCTTGCCAGGCCTACACAGCAACGCTTGAAATCCTTGCCAGTGTGCCCGGTTGCAATTCCTGCTCAGGACTATGGGAGCACTGAGGGTGGATTGATGGCAGGATCAGGCTCTTAGTGTATATTTAAAAACAGAGTAGATGAAAGTGCTATGAGCTATCCATGGGATCCATTTTTAATAAGGTGCACATACTGCACAAACAGACGATACTTTCTCTATAGATCTAGCAGCATTGCTTCATAAAAACTACTCCATCACTAAGATTCATGTGGTACCTCTGCGTGACGGGTAGTTAGTGTGCCAGCAGGGAGCTGCATGTGGGGGGAAGTGCTGGATGGAGGTGGTCGTGACTGGGGGAGGGTTGAGGGAGTAGAGAGGATCTTTGGTCTGGGGCTTCTCCGAGGAGTAGCATCAAGGAGCAAGGGAAGAGCGGCCAGAATGGAGCATGTGATCCTACGATGGTAACATGGGTGCAGAAGGGACTGGCCAGGTCAGCAGTGGACAGTAGAAAGTGTGGGTTCCAAAGAGAGATGTAGAATGGCCTAATGGAAATCAGTGTGACAGGGTCCAGCCAATGGGCTAACTGAAGTGAGATGGACGGGGCTAGATTCAATAGCATCTTTCAGTGCCTGTTGTCAGAAAGCCTATCCAGCTATTGCAATACCAGCCCAGAGACTTGTATGGCTATTGGGTTTACTTCGAAAATAAATGAGCTAATCTTCAGCTGTCGTAGCCTAACTGAACCAGCTGTACCAATCGCCATCAGCTGAGGAGGGATAGCATGGTAACTGTGCACAGGGCTCCCGCAGTCTGGCTAACAGGTGGGTCCATCTGTGGCCTAGGGCCCTATCAGCATTTCCTTCCAGCAGTCAGAGCTGTACCTCCACCTGGCTCGCCCACTGCAGGGCTTTGTTTCAGAGCTGTAGCTGTTCTGAAGGCCCAAAGGAGAAGAGGTAAGGGCCCAGCTGGCAAAACCAACAAAACAGAATCATAGAAGATTAGGGTTGGAAGAGACCGCAGGAGGTCATCTAGTCCAACCCCCTGCTCAAAGCAGGACCAGCCCCAGCTAAATCTGCTGTCATCTACCAGCATTTTCTGCCCATCTTGATGCCAAAAAGCCATTGGGCTTTTCTGGCCAGGCACTTGGTGTGAAGTAAAACCAGCATCCAGGTGACACCACAGTAAGCATGTGAGGGGCTCCCAGCCCCTTCTAGCTGTCTAGCCTGACTCCTCCTCGTGGACACAGCTCTTGGTCGAGGCTCACAGGGAAAGAAAGGAGTTTGCATCAAGATGTCCCCCCAGGCAAGCTGTTGTGTGGTCACTGCGTGGTCCCATTTCCTGTACCAGCACCTCTCTCCTGTTTCCCCTCTCTCCCCACCCATTTCCTTGCGTACAGCACTTCCACAGAGCACTCCCATGTAAGAGATTACTCTCTACTGGAAAAAGTCACTTGCCCTCTGTTCTTCCCAGCAGTTGGCCATGGCCCCTAGAGAAGGACCAGGAGTTTCTCCAGCTCCTTGGAGGTAGAGGGAGACGGTGTTCAAATTGATTTGGATATTAAAGAGACCATCAGGGATTGCTGAGAATGACCTGATTAGCCCCAAGACTATGGGGCATGCTCCCTGGGACTGGTCAGGAGCCACTTCTTCTAAGGGACAATATCCCTTAGACGCATGAGTGCAATGTGGAGCCAATTGTTTAAGGAGCCATCAGCTTGTGTTGAAACACATGGCATATAGTTCTGCAACAGCCATAATTGCACTGCCCTAGGTGTTTGGCTTGCCAAGGACATGCAAGAGAATATGCCCAAAGAGTCACATCAAGAATCTGAATTTCTCAGACCCTATGGGTGATGCCAAGTTTTGTGTGATGCAAGAAACCAGAGTGAATGCAGCATCTTGTCCCCTGAGTAATAACCTTGCACGTTGCGGGACACTGAGAAACTGACTTCCAGACTAAGTCATGCCATCTTGCTTCCTCCCACCAGTGGAGGGAGGAAGAGAGAGAGACAATCTACAGGAGTGCCCTAGTTAAAGCCATCAGGAATAAAAGAAGTTCCCTTGTGCTGTACTGAAACCTTTACTCTTCTTAGCCTTCATCTTCATACTGGGGCCAATACAAGGTCTCTTGTCAGCTCCAGCATTCATTCCAGAGTCTGCATAGATCCAAATGTAGACTGTGGAGCTAAGCCAGGAGATAACAGCAAGCATCTAACCAACTAAGCATCTGAATCATCCCCCCACATACACACTTTCCCTATGAGAAAGGCACCTCCAACTTTGCCATTTAAAGGATAGGGAAGTATGATCAAGGCTATGGTGATGCTGGGTGCCAAAACTTCAGAAGGACTGATTGGATGAATTACCTGGGTCAAAGGAAAGCAATTGAGTAGCCCAGTGTTCCTGATTGGGGGAGTCCTTTGCAGAACACCAGCTTTCAGGTAAGGAACAAACTTGCCGTGTGTTTGCTTATTCCAAACAAATTATTGTTGAACTCTGAGAGCTTGATTCTCTTCTCATACCATTGCACATCATTGATTTGAATAGCGTTATTCCTGATTCTCACAAATGTGAGATCAGAATCAAGCGCATTGAAACCACGTTATACACGCCTATTGAATGTTACATGTAAGTTCTTCATACTTTGGTCAGGCTGACTTTGACAATCTGAACAAAGATTGTCCAAGAAGCTGAACTTCCCTGAGTAGTCACTTCTAATACTGGTGAAAGATAAAGGGCAATTGTTTCAAAATCCAGCTCGGGTGATTAACTGGCCAAGAGAGAACAGGTACAATATAAGAAAGTTGAAATCAAGTAATGTATTTTGCGGTATGAGTACATCTTTAAAATCTTGACCTCCTGCATTTCTACTTAACTTTACAGGAAAGACAGGGAAATATATTTTGAAATTCTGTATACAGAAAAGTAAGAGCTTTCCTTCACCTTTTATTTTGCTTCAGTCCACAGCCAATGCGGTCTACCGTACTAGAGTAAACGCAGAGGACCTGCTCCTTTTTAAGCCAATGAAAGTTTTGCCATTGAAATTAATAGGAACAGGGTTGGATCCAAAATGGGTCTCTTCAGTTCATTTTCTTGTTCTGTATTCTCAGTACAACTTACGTGGCTAATCGCAATCAGAGCAACAGACAGGTAGCAATTTGAAGATTATATAACTGGACTGTCTCTTGTCTCATTTACATTGATGTATCTATATAATCAGTTCATTTCAGTCCGTTACTGTTGTTTCTCTGTGAAATTGCTATTCTCTCGCATGACTGGCTGCCCGATTCCCCCTCCTCAATTGGATGAGTAATTGTAAAGCAAACAAGCAAAGGAAGGAAACTTAACAATGGATAATGATAGGATGACACAAAAATAGGAAGGTAAATTAACTTTCTAACACATCTTGAAATGTCAAGATAAATAGTTACAGGGGTTATTTGCTCACTTTCTTTGGCTCTATTTTCTCTGTGGAATTGATTTATATAAAATCTACTCAGTTTCTCCCAACAACATATATTTAATAGGACCATTTGGTGCGTTCATACATCATCACTGATGTCACAGGGTGTTAGTGGCTACCGGCATGATAAAGGAAACATGACAGCAAAAGATGCGTGTTTTTGTATTCATTCTGATAGGTGCTCCTTTGATTGCAGGTTTGGAACCCAGTGACCCTAAAATACACTTTAGTTTGCTTCCTTGACCATTTAAAGCGTGTGTCAGAGTTGACCTGAACATACAGTATGAGTAGAGCTTGGTGAATAATTGCTCTGTGTGTCTGGTGGCCAAACCAAACAATCCAGGAAGAAAATTATTTTGGATTAAGCTGAAATGAACTTTTTTAACTTTTTTTTTTCTCACTGAAACAAAAGCTGGCTCTTCTTTTTCTTTTTTTTTCGTTTTGTATGTGGCTTTTATTGCTTTTTTTGTTGCTGTCAAATTGAGCTAAATTTTCAAATAAAACATCATTTTGAAACAAGTCGAAATATTTCACTTTTTGAAACTGTCAATACAAATGTGTTTGACTTTTTTCTGAAAGTTTCTGCCAAAAGGGGGGGAAATCTGCTGAATTCAGCCCAAGTATGCAAACAGTTTTGGTTGACCTCAAAGAGCAACTTCCAGCAAAGAAACCATTGGCCAAAAAAAAAAAAAAAAAAAATCTCCAGCTCTAAGTGCAACATAGTTATTGAGCTATGTTTTAAGCAAGAGAGACATGACAAAGCACACACATATCCATGTCCCACATATCCATGCTTCCCATTGATTTGTAGCTTCGGGAATTCCAATAAATGGCTATACTACTGGGTTAGCATTAACAGTAACCATCCCTCCAGGTAAACAATTGTGAAGAGAAACAGTGGCTGTGGTGATAACTCCTGTACGCTCTGGTGCATTTTCTGCCGGAGGCCAAGGATTTGCTCTAGTTAAATTAAGCGATGCTAGAAAACCTACAGCTGCCAAATACACCTATTTAGCAATTTTATGGGGACAAATTGCAGCAAACTAGGGCATGAGATTAACGCTGGCTTTCCTGAAGTGAAAGTGCATTTTAAGCATTGGGCCAAGATCTTTAAAAAGGGAGCCTAAAATTAGGGTCAGAGGCCTGGATGCACAAAGGGACTTACACGTTACAATGCTCAGCATAGAAAATCACAGGCCCAACCCTGCACTTCATAAAGCCTGAGTTAAGGTGCCCAGGCCTCCTATACAATGAATGGGGGGAGAGAGACACCTTAGAACGTACTCCACAAAAGCCAGGCTGCTAGGTGGGAGCCACCTAAGCTAGCCAGTGGGAGATGCTGACAAGAGGGGTGTTTGCTGAGTCCTTCCCCTGTCACCGAGCTAGAGGCCTCTATGCAGCCTGAACTTGTGCACCTGTCTGTGCTTGCAATTCTCACCTCTTAAGCATCCACATAACACAAGAACCAGGGGGCACCCAATGAAATATACAGGCAGCCGGTTTAAAACAAACACAAGGAAGCATTTCTTCACACAACACACAGTCAACCTGCAGAACTCGTTGCCAGGGGATGTTGTGAAGCCCAAAAGAATAACTGGGTTCAAAGCCATTGATAGGCCGATCCTCAATGAGGTTATTAGCCAAGATGGACAGGGAGGCAACCCCATGCTCTGGTTGTCCCTAAACGTCTGACTGCCACATGCTGGGACTGGATGATGGGATGGATCACTCAATAATTGCCCTGTTCTGTTCATTCCCTCTGAAGCAACTGGAACTGGCTACTGTTGGAAGACGGGATACTGGGCTAGATTGACATACTGGGTCAGGGGTACTAGGTTCTGGATCTCCTGGATCCTGGCTGAGAGCTCTACCTAACAAGCTATAGGCTCATTCTTCTACTTGCTTTCTCAAGGGCCCAGATAGAGACTTTTTATAATAAGGATCAGGTCCTGCAGGCCAGTTAGATGGAGGAATGCCTTTGCACTGCAGCTTAGGCAGAAAACAGGCATCCAGATGCCTAGAGGGGAGAAGCAGAAACAAAGGTGCCTTGGGTCCTTTTTACTGCAAAAACTTAACCTAGGGAACTTTTACATTGGAAATATAAGCACCAAGAAAAGTTAGACACCTACCTGGTTCAGTGGCGGGGAAGGGATCTTGTGCGTTGCCGTGGTACCAAATCCTTCTGTGCATCTAGCCCACAAGAGACCCAAATAACTTTTCAAAAGTGCTGAAAACCGAACAGTGTCCACTGACTTTCAGTGAGAGCTGTTATGTGCTCATTACTTGGGAAAATTATGTAGGTACCTTTAACTTTAGGCTTTCTTTTCTTAATCTTGGCCAACATTTCCATCCATAAGTCATTGCATGGGGTGAATCAATTCAAACAGTAAATATCCCTCTTATTTGTCTCCTTTTACTTAGTTTTTCCAGAACTGGAAAAAAGCTCATTTGAAAAATGTTTAAGATTTTTGCCCCTGTCCTCTTACCTTCTAAAAGCACCTTATTCTCCAGCCCATTACTGTTTGCAGATGACATTGTTAGTCCATTGCCAGTACATACTGCCTGGGAGCATGGCATTAGCCAACCTCTGCATCAGAACCACACCTCGCACAGATACACACTGACGCAGCTCGAACACTAGCTCAGAAGCCACCAGCAGGAGCCAGGAGAAGTCCCAGTAGACCCCCCCCCCCCCATCATTACCATTGTTCCTACCCCCTGGCCATTATGCACTTGAGAAATATTGTACTACTTGTCACCTGCTGCACTGTTGAGATCAGAGTACATGCAATGGCCCCTTCTGTCTTTACAGTCTACGAAAACTGTGTTCCAGCCAGTCCATTCCTTTTTCTGTCCGTAGGGTTGTGGAGTTGGTTTGGGCTTTTATACTGGGTTGTGTTCTGTAATCTTTTCACTCTTCCTTCCAGTGGCAGATTTAGAGTTAGTGCGGCCATGTGCACAGCTTCATTTTCAGGGCCCCCCTGCCCCCCTCGGGACCCAGCCAAGAAAAAGAACATTCTTTCATATTGCCCTCTCCCTCCCCGATTTTTCATTCCTTTTTTTCTTCATCCTCCTCCAAGTAATGGGAAGTAAATGAAAATAAAGTGAGGTACCTTGACTGGGGCAGGGGGTTGGGGTGGAGGAGGGGGTGCAGGGGTTGGGCTCTGGGAGAGAGTTTGGATGTGGGGTGCGGGCTCTGGGCTGGGGCAGGGGGTTGGGGTGTGGGACAGGGTCGGCGGGCGGTTCGTAGCTCGGGTGGTACGGCTTCCAAAGCTACTGGCACATACACCCCTCCGGCAGTGGCTCCTAAGCAGGGGAGGTCACGGGGTCTCCCCAGGCGCCGTTCCCCCCAGCTCTCATTGGCCGCAGTTCCCAGCCAATGGGAGCTACAGAGTCGGTGCTCAGGGTGGGGGCAGCGCATGAAGACACACACACCCTCAGGGGCCACAGGGACATGCTGGACGCTTCTGGGAGCGACACGGTGCAGAGCGAGGGAGGCAGAGAGGGCAGGGAGCCTCCTTAGCCCTGCTGCTGGCACGTCTCTGCACGCCCCTCGGGGTGAGGGGGGAGCAGGTCTCTGTGCGCTGCCCAGGGCAGGGGCAGTGCGCGGAGCCACCTCCCTCCGCCCCTGCCAGGGGCACACAGAGACGTGCCAGCAGCCAGCCGCTTCTGGGAGCGGCGTGGGGCCACCAGCCACAGCATGCAGACAGCCTGCCTGAGCCCTGATGAGCCGCTGGCCGGGGCTCAGGGGCAGGTTGTCAGATAAGATTTGTCCTGCATTCTGGGGGGACCCTGTTTTTGGGGGCCCCATGCCACCACATGGTTTGTTTCCTGGTAAATCTGCTCCTGGTTTCCTCTTTGCTAGATGTTTATGCAACCCCCATACATCAGTGTTATCCTTTCCTGCTGGGTTCAGCCTCAATGACTAGTTTTGTCTCCTGTTTAATTCAGTCCATCAGTTCTCAACAAAAACACTTCTGACAAGATGTTTCCTGCATGCCATTCGCCGTGATTATTGTATATGCAGTAAATCAGTTTCAGATTCACCCAGCAGGCTGGTTTCTGTAGTACCGAGGAGTCTTAAAATACAGGTGAATAGAATTTTAAAACATTGTTAACCTTGCTTGCTTGCAGCCTTGGATCAGGTCTGCACACAGTTTTTGTGCTGAAATAATTTCAGTTAGGGATGTGCCTGTTTTACTGGTACAGGTACACCATACAGGTACACCGTACAGCTCTAGGTGTGGGCACAGTTTTACTGACAAAAAGGTGCTGGCAGGGGTGAAAGTAAGTCGAGTGACTTACCGGTACGTTGGGGCCAGCTCTGGCCCCCGGAAGGGGCGGGGCCAAGGGTGGAAGGGGCGGGGTTGGGGGGTCAGAGCCAGCCCACCCTGTAAGGTAAGTGCCCCCCCCACCAGAGTAGCAGCAGCAGCCCAGGGCTCTGGGGGCTATTTAAAGGGCCCGGGGCTCCCCTCTTCTACCCACTTGGCCCTTTAAATAGCCGCTGGAGCCCTGCCGCTTCCCCAGGGCTCTGGGGGCTATTTAAAGGGCCTGCGGCTCCCCTGCTTCTACCGCCCCGGTCCGTGGGAGCCCTGGAGTAGCAGCGGCGGGACTCCAGTGGCTATTTAAAGGGCCCGGGCGGTAGAAGCAGGGGAGCCCCAGGCCCTTTAAATAGCCGCTGGAGCCCTGCAGCTGCTACCCCAGGGCTCCAGCAGCGGGGCTCTGGAGGCAATTTAAAGGGCCTGGGGCTCCAGCCACTGCTGGGAGCCCCAGGCCCTTTAAATTGCCCCCTGGGGAAGCCGGGCTGCCCCAGTACGGTCACCGGCTCTTGACAGTATGCCATACCGGGGCGTACCGGCTTACGTTCACCTCTGGGTGCTGGGTACCATCTCGCTTATTCCCCTTCCCTTGCATGAATAACTATAAAACAACTATAGCAGTATAGTCTTTGAAAGGTACTAGTTTCTAGTGTAGACAAGGCCACAGGAAATGGAGAGAGCACAGGGAAGTGGTGTGAAGTGAAAACTGGGTCTTAGTCATGTGCCTTCATTGCTAGAGGGCCCTTAATCATGTGAGAATTGCAGACTGATGTCCCTGAAGATCAAGCTGAGAATATGTCCCAGGGTTTTGCAGGAGGAAGCAGAACTTTCTGGGAATTAATCACTGACTGCGGCCTGGTCTACACTACACGGTTTGGTCAGCCTAGTTGTGAAAGTGTCTTCACTTAAATTTGGCTCCCACCAACATAAGCTTCTCTCTACACTGACCTAATAACACCGCCTCCCTGAGCAGCTTAGAGTTACAGGTCAATGCAGTATTTGTGTAGACACTGCATTGTTTACTTTCATTGTAACTGGCTTTCAGGAGCTGTCCCACAAGACCCCACTACTGACAATACAATCGGTACAAGCGTTCCTGGTGAGGACACACACGGCTGACACAAAGAGCCAAGTGTGCAAAGACACAAGCGATTTAATAACTGTGGTGGCTGAATGCCAATGTAAGTTTGGTGCACGTAATTTTGTAGTATAGACGTGGCCTGAGAGGAGCTGATGATCTATCTTAGCTCATTAATTGCAGTTGGCCATTTGTCTTTGTGGATTTTTGGCTGAGGGCTGAGGTCATTTTTGTTGTTATAAAAGTAACCTAAAAGAACACAATAACAAACCCTGAGGGTGTGGATTATATAATGGGTACATGTCACTTGGTATGGACTGGGACTTCTTTTAGGGAATTCATGCCCTATACGTTAGTATATACATTGGATTTTTCAAGCCAGTTCTTGCACTTTAGAACTGCTGGCTGCTTTCTAAAGTTCTGCAAATTTCTCTGTGTACCTTCTTGTATCTGGAGTTTGAGTTGTGGGGTCTGACTCTCCTCTCGTTTACACTGTTTACTATGTTGAAGCCAGTGGAATTACATGGGCTTTTTCTGACTTGCCCTGATGTAAGTGAGCAGAGAATCAGGTCCTTTGTCATTGTTTTGTGCTTATGAAAACAAGCAGATAAAATTTGCTGGCTCAGGAGGCGGAGGGGAAAATCAGCGCAAAGAACTTATGCATGATTTAAATTCACAAGCCCACCTACTTAGCCAAATAATGCTTTAGCTGTCTTTTACAGTATCTCCTTGAATCTTAATTAATTAAAGGTCCAAAAATAATTTTAAAAATCCCGAAACCCACAGCTCTATTGTAACAAATATACTGTACACAACTGCTCTGTATTACAGGGCTTGTTTGTCATTAGTAGCTCTGCTAAGACCAGATTTTTCTAACACACTCACCATATACAAGTGTATAGGATCACGAACAGGTCCATTGCTTCTCTTTTGTTGCCATCCTTCTTTGCAAATTGGCAGTACTTAAGCCATACTTTCAGCAGCTAGTCAGAGTGGACTGTACCAACGCACTATTTTGTATTCTATGAAATCATTCATGATGCATTTTATTTTATTTGGCTTTTGTTTGGTTTTTCCATAGTTTCCTGTGGTGTTCATGCTGGCCCAGACTCTGATGTTCACACTGAATAGCACATCACTCTACTTTAGGATGTTAATCCTGGAGACCTTCCTTATTTAGTCCCACAGCTGGGGAATTTGCTCAAGTGAGGCCTGCTGCAAAGGGCCGTAGTTTGAGAATTAGGAAACTGAAGAAATATCCAAGTATTTTTCTTAATTCCAGAGACTTCAGCCTATCTGTGATTTACAAAAGTAAATAAAAGAATTAGCTCTCTTGAGGGGATTGTCTAGTCAACACTCTTGAAATCTAGAAGTATCTTATTCTTGTAGCCACTTTAAGATATCCCCTGACATGCATATTCATACTAGCAAAGGTTTTCTGCTTTGAATGTTTTTAATCGTAAAAATTTACCAAAGTAACTTTTCATTAATTAATATTCTTAGATCAATTCTATTTCACATTAAATCGGTTTAATCAGATTCACAGCACGTGAATCAAAACATCTAGATACTGACGTGGAGGGGTGTCCAACCGAAGAAGATGCATGTGAAACATAATTCTAAATGTTTCCCACTGATTGGGTTGATTATATGTGTATTTCAATTTACCGTATGGAAAGTCACTTACCGGATGGAAAGTCAATCAAAAGTGAACATAACAATTCCACAATATTAAAAGGAAATGTTGATCTGGACAACATTGTTTCCAGGTGCTCTGTGTACAGTTGTCAGCTACACTTGCTACATAAATAAAGTAGTTAGTGATTACAAGTTTACACTGCTTTGTTTGTGGGTGTCAGATGCGGGGGGGGGGGGGGGGTTGTTTCTGTGGTTTTTTGTGAAATACAATATTACAGGAAAATATTTGACTTGGAATACTTGCTGACACAAAATTCTACACAGCAGCTTAAACTCAACAGATTAATTGCACTTGATTTAGTGTAAAATGAGATTTAAGTTAAATAGCACATTTTATGTAAGAGACATTGAAAAGTCATTAGCAAACAACTTGACCTGCTAGTTGATAACTTATATGCTATGTCTTGTGCCAAAAGAGTGTGCTAATGACGCTAATGTCGTTGCATAAAGTACAGTGTGTTATTTCCTATGTACCTATGATGTAACACTATAGTGTTAAACAACTGAAATTTTATTCTTTAAGGCCTGATCCTTTTCCCACAGAGATAAATTTTACATTATACTGATTACAAATTGGCAAGGCATAAATATTTTTCCTAAATACAAGAACAATTTTTAAATGTATATCCCTGCTGTCTCTGTATCGTTTCTATTAAAAATATCGCAGAGCTCTCATTCAATTTAACTAGTTCAGCATCTCTCAGCCAGGTGCTGTTAACATTGCATTGCAAAGCCTGTATTGGAGTGGTCCCAAACTGAAAGGATGCCAGCCACAAATGGCACAGTTTTTATTCCACGCCCTCTCCCACATGGGACTACTCATGAGCAAAGTTATGCATGTGCTTAAGTGCTGGCAAACCTAGGCCCTTAGCAAGTCTAAACTCCATCTACATCAGGTACTTCACCTTCTGATCTTAAATTGTCTCCTTGGAAATAGCTATGCCTGCCAGTAAGGTGAATCAGCCCTTTTCATCTAGCTATGGGGGTTATTCTTACTTAACATTTGTGTTGTGTTCACAGCATGCCTGGGGCTTTACAGACTAACAAAGGTCTTATCATGGAAACACTCGTCAAATCCACAGTTTTCTGTGGGTGGAGCTTTCAGAGGAGAACCTAGATCCTGTCCGCTTTGTGGGGACGTTAGAGAACTTATAGTATTTTCATAACTGTAAAAATTCACCTTAGGGCAAAAAGGACAATATCTCCATTGTCATGCAGCTCTACCTCAGCTGTAGCTACTGCACTTCAGCAAAGCTCTTTGTAGGTAGAAAGGGTGTGATCCTGTGCAGATAAACAGAACCCTTTGCTGGAAAACAGTTCCATTGACTTCAAAGGGACGAGTCGTGGATGTAAGTAAAGTGTCCCGGAAAAGTCAACTATCACTATAATTCTTAAACTGTTCTGCCTTTTATTCCCACTAAAAGCCAGCACAACACCCACTGCCGGTCAGAAGAACATGCATTATGCATTTCCCTAAAGGAAAGCAGAAAAGCTAGGAAAAACAGAATCAGAATACAGGACTTGTGTACGATTCAAATTAAATATGTAGCGGGTAATGGGCAGGACTGAACTGTAATAAAACTAAATATTCATGAATATTAACAATCATATATGTGTTAAAAGAAAACACCCGGGAACAGCCTGCAACAATGGAAAAATGTCGTTAACTTCTGCTGCCATCTGCTGGCATTGATGTGCCAATGCATGCTTACTCCTAAACCAGAGACCATTGATGAAGCTCGCGAAAGCTTATGCTTAAATAAACGTGTTAGTCTCTAAGGTGCCACAAGTCCTCCTTTTCTTTTTGCGAATACAGACTAACATGGCTGTTACTCTGAAACTTGATGGTAATTGTTACGCCAGTAACTTTGTGTGCCAGTTACTCTGTTTTTGAGTTGTGTGAAATATTCACATTCAGCTTCTGCTCTGACTGATCTTGTGTTTGTGGCTCGATACATGTGGCATGTGTAGACGCAGAGTAGGTAGCTAAACACGTAGCTAAACACGTAGCTACTATGTGCCAATGCTCCTTGCTCCCCACATCAGCTATTCTTTTCGCCAGCAAGCCTAATGTCCCATCAACTTTATTTTAGACTTCTTCAGGAGGGAGGTGTACAGCTTGCTAGATAGCGGTGGGGGTATGTTTTTTGGGGGGGAGCAGTAGGGCACATACCGGAGACATCGCAATTTCTTCCCTCTGGATGTTTAATTTTGTTATTCTTCTCTTAGAATATTTTTTACTGGAAATAAATCTTCCAGCAGATGCTTGCGAACTTCCTGCCCCAGGAAACCAAACTGCAAGATTCATAGAGCATTGTTGAAAACCGAGGTCCAGATCCTTAGTTGGTGTAAATCAGCATTGTGTAATGTTGCCAGCCCTCAGGATTTTTATCCTGAGTCCTGGGATATTTGCATTCGACCCTTGAGAAATGGCAAAACTGGTCAGCTCATTGGCTTTAGTGGGGCTGCAGCAATAGGATCGGGCCCTCCAGGCTATGTGAGTCTCAGAAAGGTGGCTTTAGTGAAGGTCGCTTTGCAGAGGTATTGAGGCCCCGCTCCAATCACCTGAGAGGTGCTTTCCCTCCTGGCTACTTTGTTTTCAGCTAATTGACTAATGTTGATTCCTAATGGTCTACTAGCAATATCTGCAGGCTCTGGTCTTGGACCCAGCTCTGTCCCTCCAGGGGCACCTTGACTGGATCCTTGGTTCTCTCTCTCTGAAACAACCCCCGTCTCCACCTTCTCTCTCCACACTCTCGAAATCTTGAAGGGGGGTCTGAGGGTTCTCAGCTTTCCCTCCAGAAGGGAGCTAATCTTTTGGAAGAGGCCTATAGCATCCAGAGGCCATCCCTTCCTGCCCAACATCTTGACTGAAGAAGAGATCTATGTCCCTTTTTTCCCTTCTGAATGTTTTTCTGTGGTACAAGGTCAGACTCTGTCTCTCCTGGCTGCACCAAACAGGTCTGGGCTTTGTGTACTTCTCAAGATCCAAGATGGGAGGTCTGATTCCCAAAGCAGGTAGAGAGACTTGCCCAGGTGAAGCTAGAACTAGCTGCTCGGCCCCTGGGTTCAAGCTTGGCGGCTAGCCTAAGATGCTGCCCATGCAGCAGCGTCCATGCTGCTAGTCCACATGCTAGTATGAGTCTGTCTACCCAGGCTGGAGATCACACCTCCCGGCTGCTGTGCAGCCATAGGGGTGAAGACTTTCTGGGTATCTTAGCTATTACTTTGGTAAAATCTGTGAAACCCTAGGCAGGCTTTCTCTTTGGAAGAGCCCCTCTTAAGTCCCAGGATGAGGGGTGGTGGGAGGGGTGTGTCAGGTTCTGTCTACGCTTGTAGCTAGGGATGTGATTCCTATCTCGAGTAGCACACCCACACTAGTTCTCATTGAGCTAGCTCACTAAAAATAGGAATGGAGTCACGGTAGCATGGACCGTGGCAAGCAACAGCTCAGGCTAGCTGCCCTGGGTGTAAATCATCAGGGGGAGAAATTGCTGTCCTACTAAAGTTTTGTTCACTTGCTGGGTAAGGAATTCACCACAAAATGTTTAGCTGCACATCATGGCATTTCCCATAGCTCTGACAAACGTCTTTATTATCACCTCTAAGTTACCTCAAGCAGGACATTTCTCGTAGCGATGAACCTAATACGTGCAAGAGAACGGAGATGAAATTCCTGAAACTTGGCTAAAAGCAGGTCTGAGACAGAAGCACCCACTTCAACATCTGCAAATTGATTGGACAGTCTAAAAGTGTCACTATTAGGATGCTGAGAATCTAAACTAGTCAATTAGCTTGCAGTGAACTAACTATGCACCATAGGCAAATGCGTGTTTCCGACTCTTTTAGGAGCTACAGAAAACGGGCACACAATGATAAAATACAGCAAATCAAAAAGAAAAATGGGATTGAAAAGTAAGTAATACTGATGACTTCAATACAGCTATAAATTGTGATCTGGTAAAACACAAGAGGATGGCTATAATACTTTGAAACAGGGCATAGTATGTTTGATGCATTGGTCTTTAAAGGGAGAAAGTCATTATACAATTTTCAGCTCATGCTTTAAAACAAATGGAAAATCCCCACTGAGTGAAGGCATTGAGAATGCATACAAGGTAATTGGAGAAAATCTAGCTCGTACAAAATTGCAGATGTTATCTGGAATGCTTTAATTCAAACAACACAGATCTCTTTGCTTCCTGCCTGAATGGGTTTTAGACTTAATAATAAACTTACATATTGAGTTGGGATTAGATATTTTTGTCTCCACGTCATAAGCATAAGGACTGGGATGATCAAAATATGTTTTATTATTTTTAAGGTATAACTTAAAAATATTCAATGCCACAGACAAAGGTAGGGGAGATGTTGTGATTACTCACATGTAACAACCAATAGTTCATCGCTCATTAAACACTGTATGTATTTACTGTCCTATTGCAATCAATACAGAATTTTTTTGTGGCATGATTACTTTTTATTTGTATTGTGGTAGCACTTAAACTCGGGCACGGACGGGAACCCCTGTACAGATGTGGAATAGAAAGATGGTCCCTGCCGCAGAGCGCTTACAACCTAAGGAGAAGACAGGAGACAACCATTGGCTACATCGGACAGGCGGGGTGGACGTGGGGAAGACAATGAGACAACCCTGGCCAGCATCAGAAGCTGCGGTCTCAGCGCTCGCCAGCTGCCTGACCACTACTAAGATATTTGTAGCCACTGTGGCCGAGGTGAGGTTTAAGCGACTACCAGGACTTCTCTAAATTCACAGAGAAGCAACTTCGCTACAAAAGAGTTCGTGCTGACCGTGTGCATCAGTGGAGTTCAGCTAGCTCCCAACATTATTTTTTAAAAAACCCCACAAAAATTATCCATCTTCCAACCCCCCTAGTCATTAAAATGCCTGGTAATAAACAGGTAAAAGACCTAGCCAGTTCTCACTGCATTTAAACCTTTCCCCTCCCATCTAACTAGCACCAACTCCTCAACCTTCACTCTGCCCCTAGCATTCATTTTTTTTTTTTTTTTTTGGAAATGTAAATGAACATCAGAATGACTAAGAGTATTGTGGCCCAGGCTGTCAGGTAATGGAAAGGGGGCGGTGGGGAGAGAAAGCAACACGATACCGCATTCTGCCCTGGTGAGGTGAACGTACCTCTGTGTAGAGCCTTGAGGAAATACTTCTGAGTGTGCAGCCAGGTCAAGCGTTTGCTTCAGCCTGGCCCAAACTCAGCAAGAAACACATTGCCTAAGGTTGAGTCAGCAGGAAAGGAAACAAACAGCCTTAGCCAGCACCGGCTCTAGGCACCAGCAAAGCAAGCACATGCATGGGGCGGCACAATCCCAGGGGCGCTTTTGGAGCTTGGGACGGCAAATTTTTTGCTTGGGGCGGCAAAAAACCTAGATCCAGCCCTGGCCTTAGCTTATACGCCCCAAAAGAGCTTTCCTTTATAGACAAGGTCTAAGTTAAGGTGTGAATTTAAATTGCTATATGCCAGTGTAAACCCCCATTTGGACATTCTTACTCTAGTTTTTGGTTTAGCTCAAACGCCTTGCCAAATGGCATAAACTGAACCAGCCAAAAAGCCACTCTTATACAGATATAAGCCCCTTTTATTCCCGCATAACTTTCCCATGTAGACAAGGGCCTTAAGGAATCTCTGGTAAAATTAATCTGAATTAACTAAAGGTGTGAATTTAAAGTGGATCAATGAACTGCATTAAATCCCTGTGTGGATACTTATTCAGAATTGAAGTGGCCTTAATTCAGTTAAAACCAAATTAAGGCAACTTTAATTCTATCTGGAAGTGCTCACACAGGGGTTTAGTGCAGTTTAACTAATCCACTTAAAAAGTTAATTCAGATTTCTCAAGTGTCCTCATGTAGACATGGCGTTATGAATCTTTTTTTAAGTAGTTTCCTAGTTCTTGCTTCCTGACTGCATGGTATGGGCAAGTACTTCCCTCTTCCTCAGCGTTCTGCTAGCTCCTCGTGAGCCCGGTTCTTGCTTTCCTTAGTGTGGGGTTTTTACAAACCACTTCATATATAGTTATATCTTCCCCAGTAGGGCTCTGATTCAACAAAGCACTTAAATTCCGTTGAAGTCACTGCTTAAGTACATGCTTAAGTGCTTCCCCAACTCCCACACCCAAAGTACTGAAAGGCAATTATTCTCCTTGGCAGCAGATCAACCGAACGAAAGAGAAATGTTGGCATTTTGCTAGCCCGGAGAGATTCTGTGTGAAAAATGTTAGAAAACTTTTCAGAAGTGAACTTCCGACCAACTTTCAAAACATCGCCTCACTTTAAAAACTCCTTTTCTGTGTTCACCATATTTCACAGAAGAAAAAAATGGTGCTGGATTGAAATACAGCGTGCTGGGTTTCTGGTATATTAGTATTTGTGGGGATGTCAGAGGTGAACATTTATTTTTTTCCCACCTTTTAGTCATTTAAAACTCCTCTATGGTCATTATATTTTCAATAGGCCATAACAGGAGAAAATGAGCAAAAAGCCCATTGAAGTTTAGTGACTGTCCCAGTAATTTCAAGGGGGCCAGCATGTCACCCATTAATGGGTTGTGTAGATGCTCAGCTCTTGTAAGGGTTAGGCCCAATGTTAGACATGGGACTTTAAAGTATCAGGGGCTAGCCATGTTAGTCTGTATCCACAAAAACAACGAGGAGTCCAGTGGCATCTTAAAGACTAACAGATTTATTTGGGCATAAGCTTTAGTGGGTAAAAAACCCACTTCTTCTTAGTCTTTAAGGTGCCACCGGACTCCTCATAGGACTTTAAAAAAACCCTTTGTGTCAGACGCAAGGTATTTGAATTCTATATTTACTGCATGTAATTACTAATAATTTTTCTTTGTCTCAGGTGGTACAGAGCTGTGTCTACTCTTACTGAAATGAAATCTCTTGATACCAAAGAAGATGACTCCTCCAGTGGAAGTGACTCAGGTTGTCTTGAAATCTGTGAAAATGAGAAAAAAGGTTTTATGATGCACATGAAGACAACAATGGGAAAAATGCTTCTGTCCTATTGAAGAACACATTAAAAAACTCAAGCTACATGATGACGGCCCTGTAAATCTAACCAGCTACAGAGCAGGGGGCTTTTCTGGAGTACACAGACGTCTTCCAAAAATAATTAAGGAGTTGCCATCTCCCAGAGGATTTCCAAAAATGAGAACCTGGAATCTTTCTCAGAATGGTAATTTATTATTGAATGAGGGCTCAGTCCTGCAGTCTCTGTGCCTCAATTCCACCCCCTCATTAACCTCAGAGATGGATTTTCTTCTCTGTAGCAGAACCAGGTCTTCTGAGTGTGTCCAAGAAATACAGGACTCCTTCATAAGAGCTAACATGGCTCTGAAACAAATACGGACCTTTCAGAAGCCCCAGAAATCTTCAGATTTGTTAACTGTACTAAAATATAGTAGAAGTTCTGAGTTTAATGTTTACGTGTGCACACTTTAGATCAAAGTTTTAGTACTGTTTCTCTGAAAAATGGTGCAGGGTTTTCAGAGGGGGCTACACCATGCTTTGGGTGTCCCTAAGCCTCTGACTGCCAGATGCTGGGACTGGATGACCGGGGATGGATCACTCGATAATTGCCCTGTTCTGTTCACTCCCTCTGACGCATCTGACACTAGCCACTGCTGGACGACAGGATACTGGGCTAGACTGACCATACTAGGCCAGACCAATGGTCCTTCTTATGTACACTGCAGAACTGGTGCAAGATCTTGCAGGCTTCCATCAGATATGCTGTTTGATACTGCATGGCAACTTTGCTGAATAAAGTGTAGTCGCTGACTCATAGCACACATTCATTCCAAGAAATCAGCAGGGCTGGTCTACAATTCAACCTTCGTTTCTAGAGGTGATTCTGTAAAACAAACCATGTTATGCTGTTAATAACTACAACTCGACAAACCTTGGGTTTGGGGATGAGATCAACTGTAGGATCCATCAGTATGGGTTTCAAGGGACACTGCCAGGTGGTTTTGTACCCATAAGGTAGGCTCTGAGTAAAACTTTCAAAGGTGTAGGAGTTCTCTTTTCAAAGTGACCATGGCACTCAGCACTAGAGCCACACATGGGGCTTAGACTCAGCATTGCAATACCTAACTTCGAGGTGTCCTGCTGCCTCATGGAATCTACAGCTCTGAGCTAGGTGCCCAAGCTCCCTACACAATGCATGGGGAGAGTTAGGTGCAGCCAGCATGCTCAGCAGGGAGGACCCTAAATTAGCCAACAGGAAATGCCAAGGAGAGGGTGTGAGGCTAAACTCTGCCCTCAAAGGGACTTAGGAGCTTGACTGTGGACTGGAGGGAGGTGCCTCTCTGCACTCGGGACTCACAGCTGGGACTCCTCTCCAGAAGGTAGGCACCTAAGCCTTTCTTGCAAAAGGAAGAGGAGGTGGTGATGGTAGTGGTGGTAAAGGTGTTAGTGATGCATAAATGATAACATGAATCTGATTTTAAAAAATACAACTTGGTTTTAGCTGTCCTGAGGCATTCTAGTGACAAAGCTAGGGGAACCTGATTTTTAAATGTGTGGCACTAAACTTGTGTCCCCAAGGGGCCTGTTGCAGCACCTGGGAAACCCCAGAGAGCACAGTGCTTTGGCCAGGCTCAGGGCCAGCCTTAAGGGTGCTGTGCAAAGCACCCTCACCGGGCCCGGTTTGGCCCTCGGTGATCTTGTCACCTGATTCTGTGCTTTTAACTATTGCAGTGCTTCCGCTGAGCTGCAAGCTTCTCTGTAGCCAGAACCAGGTCTTCTGAGCTGAGCAGCTCCCCGCAGACACACCTATTAAGCCCCCCTCCAGCTAGCACACAATTGCACATACTTCTCCATAGCAGATTGGCCCAGCTGCAGCTACATCCTTCCTTGTCAGTCCCCAGCATCTGCCACAGATTACCCCAAATTCCTGATCTTAAGAAAAAAAATTAGGAAAAGAGGAGTTAATATCTGGCCTGTCATCTAGATAGGAACTCTCCTTTGCATTTAGAGGAGACAGGCTGGATTATGTTAATAAGATCTCCTGCTTTGAGCAGGGGGTTGGACTAGATGACCTCCTGAGGTCCCTTCCAACCTTGATATTCTATGATTTGATGATCTTTTCTGTCTCTGAATTGACTTGATGTCTAATGTAGATGTTTGCCATGTTGGGCCCCGCATATGAGACAGACAAGGTAGGAGGGGTAATCTCTCTTATTGGGCTTTCTGCCATTGGTTGAAGATACAAATGTTTGAGCTACACAGAACTCTTCAGGTCTCGGGAAGGAAATCAGCATTTGAGCCAAATACAAGTGGGGACAGATTGTTAAGCGTTAGCGGTGACCCATGTTGTAGGAGGACACAAGGAGGCTACTTGAAAGGGAGTGGGCAAAAAAAGTTGGCTGCAAAAGGGCTTTGAGGTGTCTGGCCATTGAGAATTAGCAGGCAGGTGTATGAGAGTGTTGCAACGAGACATGAAGCCCATGTCCCTACTGAGTCTGATTTTTGGTGATTAGCAGGTGTGAATTGCAGGGCTAGTCTACCCTAGAAGCAATACAGCAGCACCAATGCAGTGAAGGCGCTCTAAGGCGACGGGGGAGAGCTCTCCCGTCAACTCAATCACTCCACCTCCTCCAGCACCGGGAGCTGTTTTGGTGAGAGATGCTCTCCCGCCGACATAGTGCTGGCCATACCAGCACTTAGGTCGGTGTAACTTACATCGCTCAGGGGTATGGATTATTTACGCCCTTGAGTAACGTAAGTTACACCAAAGTAAGTGATCGTGTAGACGAGCCCTAAGTTCCAAAGCTTGCCTTTTGAAGGGGGCGAGCTGCAGATTTTCTGAGGCTGAGGACTGATAGATGGAGTGCTCGCTTTGTGGAAAGTCTTTGCCCATGGGTGATATGGTGTTTTTTTGTCTTTTATCGCTCTTCCATGCGAGTTCATTCAGCTTGTCTGGTATCGCCCCCATAGTTGTTGGGGCATTTAGGGCACTGGATGAGGTACACCACAGGTGGTTGTGATAGGCGTGTGTAGAAGCCACGGATCTTGAAAGGTGTGTTGTACTGTAGTGGAACTGGATCATGCTGGAACGGCATACCAGGGAGGATGCCTCAGGGAGGAAGCCATTTTATTCTCAAAATGGCTTCCTCCACACAGCATGACCTTGTACGCTCCATACATGCTGGGCCACGGCAGCAGGGACACCAGTGGTGCTGAAACATATTTTATAGTTGGGGTGCTGAAAGCCAGCGAAACTGCAAAGCCCCCTTTTTACCTCGTGCCCCCCCTTACCCCTGTCTGTGTGGGGCCGGGAGCAGGACCGCGGCTCCGGGAGTGGGGGACATGGACAGGGGTGAGAGGACCAAGGCTGGGGCCGCAGCTGCGGGTGGGTGCAGAGTCCCAGGCGGATGGAGGGAGCAGAGCCCTGTGTAAAACCTGGGGGTGCTGCAGCACCCCCTACACCCATAGTTCCCATGCCTATAAGGGGCAGAATACCTGCATTTAAAATATCAGGACTGCTCCACTGGTGATGTGGGGGCTATTGATCATCACAGTAGTGGAGATATGTCTGCAGGTTTTGCATCTGTTCTGGCAGGGTCTGCTGCTGCTTTGCGTTGGTGTGTCCGGGTCTGCAGGGATCTTGCTTCTGGTGGTGATGTGGGGCGGGGGTGGGGGGAGGGGGTGTTGTTTGAAGGCCAAAAGAGAGGGTTTGGGGAAAGCTCCAGGAATCTTTATGACAAACAGTCTGAACCTAGTAGCTTTTTAAATGACGTTTTCCTGCTGAAATTATTTCCTTTTAAACCAATCCCATTTTACTGCAAAAATCAGCCACTTATAGAGGCATTCAAGCTTCCGGCAATTACCTTGCATTGGGCGACCTGTCTTCCTGCTGAGAATACCAAAAGAGAACATGCTTGCTACCTGACGTGTCTGAGGTTCATAAATAGTCTGAATTTGCTCCGTTTATAGCATTGTAGGCTGGAGCTGTAAATCCTGAACCTAGTCCTATATGTTACCAGGTTTCCTGTGGGGTATGCTCATTTATCAGGGTTACTAATCGGGAGTGGGGGTGGGGGTTCTGTAATTCTATCAATGTACTGCTTGTGTCACTTGTGTTCTCATACGGAGCTCTACTTCTCCCTGCTGCAAGTTCCCTCCCAATGGAGCTATCCTGCAGGACCTAGGTTCCCCAGGGCTGGGGTCCTCCAGCCCCAGAATCAGATGAATACACACACACACATTAACAGAGCACACTGAGTGGACTGGGTCAATCAGCACGCCCAAGCTGACCCCTTGTACGCCCCTGGACTCAGCAGGCTGGGTTGAATAGCACTTCCAAGCTGCCACCCTCATATGTCCCAGGTTCAGCACATCCTTATCCCCACTTTCACATTACAATTGTTCTGGTAGTAACCCACTTGATGAGCAAACCCCACCGGATTTTTGGGCACTACAGGGATCTTTAGCTTAGTTAGAGCAAATGGGGAAGCCAAAAACACAAAAGAGAGAGAGAGAGAGGGAAGCAACCAGCTTAACCATAAAAGTTATTTATTGCCAGGTAATAACCATACAAGGAGAGCCAAACAAACAAAACAGTTACAATATTAAATCTAGCTTACATATGATTACCAAAGTCAGTTTAGAAAACTATAACTGATCACACAAGTCAGGGTTAGAAAGCTATACCTAGAGTAGGGGGGAAAAACAGAGAGAGAGAGAGAGAGGGATGAGTTCTCACCAGTCCGTGAAGCTTGAACTGGTCGGGGTTCCCAGGTGGTGATGGTGGCTGAAGGTCTGGAGTGCTGGAGACAGGCAGAGTCCCCAGCACAGCCAGTCAGGAGAAGATGAAGTCCCAATGGAACTGATGCAGGTTTTGGATCCAGGCATCAGAACACTTACTTGAGCATGGGTAGGGGTTTTTGTAGGGAAACAACAATGGTTCAAGGGAGAACACTAGATTTGTTTATGGGTAAACTGATGGCTCAAGGGAATATACTCAAGTTGTTTTGTTCAGGCTAGACAATAGGAACGGATCATTCCTGACTATAGGCAGTGTTCCTTCCAGGGGGCTCACAATGCAATCAGGCAGCTTCAGTGTTTTGGATACCATTAAAGGATTTATTGCTAGAATTGGTCTGATAACCACTGAGCTGGGTGTGTGCAGGCGTAGGTTCATTAACATCTGGAGCAGAGATCCCCCATCATGCAGTGCTTCCCTGCTTTTCTGGACCCAGAGTTCAGTGCGGTTCTTGCCTTGGAATCTCTGTTTTCCATTCTGTATGCTAATGGAGATGCTTCCCTGGCCCATCTTCGATGCAAATGAGGCTAGGGGAATTGCCTTAACCCTGTCACCCTTGTCTGGAGGGGTTTACGTGTGACTCCCACGGCCTTTCCATTGCTTTTTGTAAGCCTTTCTTCTGATCAGTTTTGATTCAACGAGAGGCTGGGGGGGAGGGGGCGTGTCCTTTGTGAGTCAGACAGGCTGGATACTGCGCCCTAGTTCCCCAAGAACACAGAGCTGACAGGTAACATGTGTGACACACCTTCTGAAAATAACACACAGAGTCAGTCTCTATCAAGAAGCTCCTGATGTTAGCACTGGGACGTGAGTGAGTTTGGCTACTGGAACGAGAGCAGAAGATAGAGGAGGTCGGTCACCAGCACTGTCCCTGGAAGGGATTAGTAAGTAATGAAAGGTTTCACTGAGCTTGTCCAGCATTAGTACTGCCAGCCTCCAGGTTTCCAGTGTATGTGTGTCAGAGCACAGGAAGAACTGAAACAAGGGAAGAGGAGGATATAAAAAACACAAATTACTTTATGTTGGCTGAGCTTCCAGCTGTCCGTCTCTAGCTCAGAAACTGCACTGTGATGTTTCTAAACTCTCTCCATCTCTTTTTCTTTCAAAGCAACCATCCAGCTAGATGTGAATGTCATGGAGGAACAAGCAGAGAGGATAACTGGGGAAACCATGGTTGTGAGAGCAAGACAAACCGTGAGACACTAGTCGGTGACATCTCTGACATCTGAATTCCAAAAGGTAGCATTTTGACGATGGTCAGACAACTCAAATAAACGGCTCTTTATTAAATTGTGTGTGCAGGCCCCATTGAAGTCAATGGGAGATTTGCCTGATTGGAGGCTCAGACCCAGAATATTTTCCTAATCCAATTCCCTGCCCCTGTAAGCTCCCCTTCCGAGCTCCCACATGGGAAGACCCTGTCTGTTCTGCTCAGCCACCGATGAGATCCTTCTTCATATCTTGACCAGCAAGGGGAGTCCTGGCAGCAAGCAGTCAGCCAGCGGGGGTGGGAGGCAGAGAGCACCCTGCTGCAGTGGGGTGGAGGCAGCCGCACAGAGGACTAGGGCAGGGGTTCTCAAACTTTTGCATTGGTGACCCCTTTCACTCAGCAAGCCTCTGAGGGCAATCCCCCCCCCTTCTAAATTAAAAACACTGTTTTTACATTTAGCACTATTATAAATGCTGGAGGCGAAGCAAGGTTTGGGGTGGAGGCTGACAGCTTGCGACCTGCCACGTAATAACCTCGCCACCCCTGAGGGGTCACGACCCACAGTTTGAGAACCCCTGGACTAGAGGCAGAGGAGCAGGGATTCTGAATGCCCCTGGCTGGGCTGGAGGAGGCCACAAACGGGGCCAAATAACTTTGTCAGAAAAGGGTCTCTTCAAAATCCGAATTTTTCACAAAAAACACTTTTTCAAAATCTTCCATTTTTTTCTTCAGTGGAAAAATGATAGTGGAGGAGGGTGAGAATGGGAAAATCAAACATGGAAAAACTTCAAAAATGAAACACTGTTGACAAAAATGCTTACAAATAAATAAATTTAAACATGGTTCCTTTGGGAAACATACAGAGAGAGTGTGAAATGTTCCAGGAAAAACTGCTTTCATTTCACAAGCTCTAGCTGTGGGGAATGAGTGGAGATCAGTGCCACCTACTGGTTACCCCTAATGATAGGCCTGCACTTGGATAGCATTGATCTTCCCTGGGTTGCCAATGATTAGGGCTGGCCAGAAAACAAAAATTCCATTTAAACTCTCTCTGTGGCCAGATGAATATTTACTTATACAAAGTGGAGCAGCTCCAAAAGGGGAGATTGTGTGAGCGAGAGAGTAGCAAGGTCCCTGGGAGAAGAATAGACTAGGGGCCTGTTGTGATAATTGGGCCTACAAGCTTACCCTAATTGTGAGCTCAACTGTAAGAAGTGAGTGAAAGTTTATAAAATGTCACAGTAACTGATAACAACAAATATTGATGGGGAAAATAAGCAAATGCAAGAGAGATTTGAATTAGTCCAAACAAAAAGGCCTACTGATGTAACTTGATGACTGAATTTAAAACCATGCTTGATAAACAAGAAAAGCATGGAATCAGAAATCAGCTAACTAAAATTGGTGTGTTGGAAACTGGGCCAAAATAATGAGGAGATGGGCTATTCCCATCACCCCCCTTTTGGGGTCCTCAAAAAGAGACTTTGGGGAAAAGCTGGCTCCCTCAACACTGGCTGACTGAAAGACTAAAGAAGGGGAAGGAGCGAGCTTCACCATCCTGGCTGCCATCCCCATTGTCTCCTGGGATCCTGGACTGTCTTTGTCCTAATCATGAGAGATGCCCTGACCAGACTGGACCAGAGAGAGAGACCCAGATGATACCGCTATCTCCACCAACATAGACTAAATTCCAAAACACCACCTGAAATATGAGACTTCATCTCTTTCCCTGCCCCCTTCGGTGTATCCTTTTTCCTTCCCCACCTTACTTCATTTCTTTCCAATATCTCTCCTTTTGTCTTCTGTTTAATAAGATTCTGGCTTAGCCACCTAAGACTGCATATTTTGCAACACTGCTGTAAGCCTGTGACCAGAAGGAAGCAGCTAAAAGCAATGCCTTAAACAGCCCACTGCTGTTACCAGTTTGTCAGGTCTCAGAGTGGCTGATAAGAGCATGTGCTATGCCGGTGTTTTTCCAACAGTGAGAGCCAAAACCAGAGACCGAAGTTCCATTTTCTATCTTAGCTGTTCTTTTCTTTCCCCTTTTGAGTGCTTGTCTTCTTTTTGTTTTCTAGCCCATCTCAACTAACCTCCTCTCTCTTCTCCAAAAAGGACAGTTACTACCACCTAAGACTGCCAAACACAGTGAGTCGATGGAAATGGTATAAGGACCTTTAAATTCCTGCTCAAATAGTCAAGTGGGATGCTGTCATAGCACACTGCCATGGCAGCCCAACTAATGTACCTAACTGCATAGACCATAGACTGCAAGGGGCTTAGCTGGAGGATAAGGGGTATGTTTAGCCCCTAGGCAAGATCATGTGTACATGCCACGTTATGAACAGCAACTGAACATGTCTCAATTACTTCATTGGAGAGGAGTAGTAAACAATACCCAGAAGTGCTTTGCGGTAGGCTGGTTTGAGATACCCCATCGTACATGCAAGGTGCCACAGAGGTAAAGCAGCGGAAGACTGCGAGTATCCCATCTCCTTGTGCCAGCTGCTTCAAGGTTATAGCATGATTTAGCCCTAAATTATGAATCAGAGTTTCAGCAGTGGCAGGTCAAGGTAAACCAAGAACAAATGCTTGAAAATAGGAAGATGAGAGAGGAATAAGAACATATTTTTCTGCTGGTGACTTGCTTTCTCTCAATGCTGCATATTCGGTGTCTAATGATTTTTAACATATTGGGTATTTCCCAGGTTATAAGAAATACAAATTACAGATTCCATAAAACAAAAATAATTATTTTTATACCTCCCAAAGCCACACTAGCTAGCCTTGTCTGAATACACTTTTTGTTTTCAGGTTCCTTATTTGTCAAAAAAGAGGAGAAACTTTCTAGGCCTCAAAAAGAAGAAGAATGAGCAGAAGGTGCAGTACCATTCAGGTGTGACAGCTGGAAAGCTTCAAACGCAGGTATCTGTAATAAAAATAATTAGTAATCTCTCTAGTGCTACGCCACATATCTTAAGCCTATGTTTTTGCAATTTTCTTAGATGTAGCTTCAAGTTATCATAGATTCATAAAGGGGCAGAGACAGTATCACTTGACACTGGTGTCACCATGACCGCTTATTCTGTCCGTGCATGAAGTTACATCACATGCTTGTTCTTCTTTCCAAGTTAAAAATTCTGCCCATGTTCCCTATCGAGGCCTTATATTCAAATTGTGCCCTATGCAGTTTGCAGTAGAATACAATAACTTATTTTTTAATTTAAAAACAAACCCCGCCTACTGTAGGAAATATCAGCTTTATCCCTTCTAAAAATCGTTGTGCTGGTGTCTCCTCTGTTTGGTATTCAATGTCCATGTGATGGTGGAACTGGGACGTAGTATCATGGCAGCACACAGTCTACCAGCTCAGAGAGAGCGGCACAAAAAGCAGGCTAGAATGGTAGGAATAATCTCCATTTAGAAAAATTGTAGTATAGTGTATAGCTGGGATCCCAAGTGCAATTTATATTTGTACATATGGAAGCCACTCAGGTAAGTAACATCACAATGGATAGTATCTGCCATCTGTGCTTAAACCGTTCACAGGAGGAGGAATTCAATCAGAAGAATAAGGGGGTCTCAACTACATAGTCCCAGGATATTAATGGCAGTCTGGAACTGGAATGTGTTGCTAAAAAACTGATGCCACCGAAGTCGGTTTAAGGTTTGTCTACACGGTGTGGTAGTTTGCACTGGAGTGGTGTAAATTCTAGTGCACACTGATGTGTTGTGTACTAACTGGCCTGTGTGGACACTCCTGTTGCACACTAAAAGTTCCCTAGTATACTTTAACACAGTACTATTTGAAACCACAATAAATGTAGCAATTAGTTGGTTATCTTAACTGTGACACTAACTCTCCCTAACTAAATCCAGTTATAACATGGTGGCTCTTTATCCCCACCAACCTTTTGCAGATGACTTAAATAGGGACTCCTGATTTTCTTGGAAGGTAACTATTTCAATATTAAAGGAGGACTTGTGGCACCTTAGAGACTAACAAATTTATTTGGGCATAAGCTTTCATGAGCTACAGCTCACTTCATCAGATGCATGCAGTGGAAAATACAGGGGGGAGATTTTATATACACAGAGAACATGAAACAATGGATGTTACCATACACACTGTAACCAGAGTGATCAGGTAAGGTGAGCTATTACCAGCAGGAGAGAAAAAAAAACTTTTGTAGTGATAATCAAGGTGGGCCATTTCCAGCAGTTGACAAGAACGTGTGAGGAACAGTGGGCGGCGGTTGGGGGGTGAATAAACATGGGGAAATAGTTTTACTTTGTCTAATGACACATCCATGCCCAGTCTTTATTCAAGCCTAATTTAATAGTGTCCAGTTTGCAAATTAATTCCAAATCAGCAGTCTCTCACTGGAGTCTGGTTTTGAAGTTTTTTTGTTGAAGAATTGCGACTTTTAGGTCTGTAATCGAATGACCAGAGAGACTGAAGTGTTTCAAAAACCAGTCGGAGAAGTGAAGTTTATTACTAACCTTTGTTGCTCTTTCACAATATGCTACAGAATACTTACTAATTCATATACTGTGAGGGAACAATAACTGAATTATACTGAATTTTGCAAATTAAAGAACAAAACCAAGTCAGATGCAATTTTTTTTTTTAAAAAAAGAGACACTACCTGAAAGAGTAATTTGTTCTGACTAGTAATCAACAATAGGTAATCCAGTCAATATTGCAAGTTAAAGTTCTACTGTGTATGTTTTACATTAGTAACTTCTAAAAAGCAGCTGGAAACAGAATGTTACATGGTAATTAACATTATGTAATGGTTTTGGACAGCAATCAAATATTTTATCCTACAAGCTACAGAAGAAAACTAAACGAGCAGAATGTCGTTACAAAAGTTGGAATTTGGCCACGACACCACGGTTAACACTTTTACTCTTGAAAAAAGTGCCATGCCCCCTTCAGCAATCACACAAGATCAAGACAGCCTATAAAATAGAACCCTCAAATGCTATACTGGGATGTTAGCTCTATACTAACTCAGGAGGAAGAGTCAGGTTCATTAACGCCGCATTTGATAAGGTTCTCCTAGAATACTCATTGATAAAGATAAATTTAATTTCTGCAAGGAGAGAATGAGTGGAAACACTTGTAATTGACTAACTGATTTCCATGTCAGCTAATATATTGGATTTTATATTATATTACAAATAACTGAGGTTATGTACTGTATATTATAGATTTTTTTAAAGTCAGTAAACTTTCAATTACTGTTGATATAATTAAAGCAGGACTGACTCTGAATGCTAATTGTATTAGATCCTCTCCATCCTTAACTGTGGTAATCAAACATTTCAATTAAATGAAGTAGGTTACTTAGGCCACATCTACACTACCCGGATCGGCGGGTAGTGATCGATCTATCGGGGATCAATTTATCACGTCAAGTGTAGAAGCGATAAATTGATCCTCGATCGCTCTGCTGTCGACTCCGGAACTCCGCCAGGGCGAGAGGCGGAAGCGGAGTCAACGTGGGAGCGGTGGCCGTCGATCCCGCGCCGCGAGGACACCAAGTAAGTGATTCTAAGTCTATCTAAGATACGTCGACTTCAGCTATGCTATTCTCGTAGCTGAAGTTGCGTATCTCAGATCGATCCTCTCCCAGTGTAGACCAGGCCTTAGCCCGTAAGCACTGTGGGTTTTGGTTGTAATTTGGTTGTGTTTACGTTGTGGCAGCATAGCACCATGGGGCCTGGACACCTGGCTCCTAGGCACTACTACAATACCAATAAATAGTCGTACTACAATAAAGACTTGTCTATATGGACAGCTAGTTTGCAGCAAATTGGGGTGTAAATCTACAGTATGAGCCTGCTGTGCACTAACTGGCCATGTGGACCCTGCTGCTGTGCACTAAAAGGTCCCCAGTGTGCTTTGATCTACTTCCATTTCAAAGTCGAGCAGATCAAAGTGCACCAGGGACCTTTTAAGTGTGTGGTAGCAGGGTCCACGTGGCCAGTTAGAGCATGACAGGCTGTCTGTTTACACTCCCGCTCGCTGCACAGTAAACTGCTGTATAGACACACCTTAAGATGTTAGTGATTTAAAGCTGTTGGTGCGCCAACTTTCATATACTAATGTGAGATGATTCTTACAGTTTATAGTGTATTTGAAACCAAGGAGTAATTACTAACTTTCATTGGCGGGTTCTAAAATATACTACACATAGCTGCTACCCTGGAAAACTACAAGTAAACCATTTGGTCCACACTTAGATTCCAAACCTGCATCTGGGTCCACTAGTGTGGCGCCTGCATATGGGTAGAGGCTACTGGCATGACTGTGACTGCATGCAGGGACAGGAATATTGACTGGTGAGCTCAATGCAAGATCAGGGCCTTAATACTTTACTGCTAAATCTAGGTCTTAAAAAGAGAAGAAAAAAAAAAAAGAGAAAATTATTTGTAAACACATTTTATTGCCAACATTGTGTTATCATCTTAGCTGATTACCGTACAGAAACATTTCACACTCTGCAACTTAAAAGCCTAAAATATTTTCCTAGTTCACAAAATATAAAGCTTTTTGTATTAAACCAAATACAGCGCCTGTCCACGCTTTGTCTATGAAGGCTTTTTATGGATCAGTAACTGTTTTACTGTAGCACTAACAAAACAAGTATTTTTGTGTTAAAAAAAATAGTATTCATACAAATTCACAGAAGTGGCAGCAAGGTTTTATTTCTTAAAGAAAGTTCAAGAGCTGTGGAAATTCTTGGGTATGTCCAAAATCGGTCTACTGTTTAGTCTCTGCTTCCATGTGAGTTTCTTGGGATTCCTCTGCTTCTGAAAGTTTTTCATCATCTGAAATTTAGATTGTGTCTGTTAATTAAACATGCTCAGATTAGACTTGATATTTTTATATAAACTGTACTGGAGAATGTGATCCCAGTTAAAAATGTTTTGTGTTAGTGGGCTTACATCTGTGGTTTAGCACTGCATTATACAAAATATTAAGTAACTAAGACTGTGACACAAAAAAGGGAAAACACACTAATTCAAAGCTAAGGCTGACATTTGCCCCGTTTCAGTTACTACAGCAATTAGTGTTTGTGTATCTGTATATGTAAAATCCTGTAATATCAATGCACAAAGTTTATGTATTAGCTTCCATTACTAATATCCTTATTGGTGGCTTCTCACATTCTGAACGCTTTTACCATAGCGCTACTAATACCTGACTCATTTAATGCTTTTCATCTGCACCTCCGCTGTGAAATTTATTAAAAACTTCCATGATAAAACGGTAGCCTTAGTTATACCAGATATGTTCCTGTCTTTCCAAGATTGAATGTCTTGTTTGGAATAGGTATAGATCTGGCCTTAGAGTATACTATATGAAGATTATATCAGAAAGAACTGTCTAGTGGTTAGGGTGCTAGCATGGGAGTCAGGAGACCCACGTTCAATTCCCTGCTCTGCCACAGACTTCCTGCATGTCCTTGGAAAAGTCACTCAGTCGCTCTGGGCCTTGGTTCCCTATTAATTTACCTATGTCACAGGGGTGTTGTGAGGATAAATACACTAAAGATTGAGATGTCCAACACTACAGAAATGGGAGCCATATCAGTAACCTAGATACAGAGACCATTTTTGGTTAGTTCAACAAATATTTATGAACATATTTGTATATTGTGGCTCTGAAGGGTAACAGCTATGTCACTATTTTTACAATCACATTTCAAAGGAGTTTATTAAAAACGATGAAAGATTTATAAGGAGTTTGTTAGCTGCAGATAGGTTTGACCCTACTCTACTCCATCATAGCTGACTCCTAGAATAAAGTTTGAGAAGACTTTTTTTTATTTTAAATAAAGATTCTCTGACTTAAGTAGTGCTGAATGCAGTAGTTTAATATAGGAAATACAGATACAACTATAATTTAAATAATTTCAATGCTGGAAGGCATTACTTTGTATAAGCTAATTGGAAAAAAGACATTCTGCTCCCCTTACTCATGGAAATAGCCTCACTGGCTGTAACAGAACTACTCATGAGTAAGCTGAGGAGGATTTGGCCCCATATGTTTTCATTTAGGAACGACTTACTTTCCAAAGTTTGCTGAAGTTCATGGATGGTACTCAGAAGCACATGGAACTGCTTTCGTCTCAACTCCAGCTAGAATGACAAAGAACACAATCCACCAACTAAAGTATGGCCAATTAAGTGAGTATATACATGAACTATGAAACTTTCAGTAGATTTCTCATAATTATGTTCATATGAATATAAATACCAAAATAAAAGAATACCCCTACCTTATCTTCAACATTTTCTTTAATGTGAGAAAGATGTTGAAGTTCTTTTCCCAAAGCTTCTAGCTGCCTGCAAATAAATTCCAACAACTGTCATAGTACAAACAGTGTAGTAACAAATTACACACAATTTCTGTGAATTATTAAAAATAACTGAATCATTCTCCATGGCTTTGATAAAATACTGGATTGCCCGATTAAAAAATGCCTGGAAATGGGAGAAATAAATTCCGCAAGATACCCCTGATATTTTCACATGAATGCACTACTTCATCAACTCCTGTGTCTTACAAGACCACTAACAGAAGGGCACAGTGGAGCATATAAAAAATAACTACATAGTCCATATAGGAACACAAGAACTGCCAGAGTGGATCAGCCCGACAGCCCATCTAGTTCAGTATCCCATCTCTGATAGTAGCTGGAACCAGATGCTTTAGGAGATAGCATAAGAACCGTGCAATAGGCATATGTGGAATAATCTGCCACCCCCCGCCACTAGGTCTCACCCCACTCTCTAGCAGTTAGAAATTGGCTTAAGCCCCAAAGCACAAGGTTTAATATTCCTTCCAAAAAAATGCTGAGGTCATTAATTATAACTCTGGATATTCTTAATCCATATACTTTTTTTTAATCTTGTTAAATTCTTGGCCTCAGTGACTTCTTGTAGCAATGAGTGCCACAGCTTAAGAAGTGTGAAAAAGTACTTCCCTTCGTTGGTTTTGAATTTCCTACCTCTTAGTTGAAAGTGCCCCCCTATTCTTGCACTATATGGGAGAACAGAAGCTCCTGCTCTACCTTCTCTATAACACTCATTATTTTATGTACTTTTTTTATTATTTTATGTACTTATGTAATGTCCTCTCAGATCCGTCTCCTTTCAAAGGCAAGCAATCCCAGCCTCTTCAACCACTTTTCACTGGAGAGTTTTTACAGGCCTTTGGTCATGTTCGTCACTCTCCTCTGAACCTCCTTCAGTTCTATGATATTCTTTTTGAGATCAGGTGACCAGTATTGCTAGGAGAGCGCACCACTGACTAATACAAAGGCAGGATAATGTTTTCAGTATTTATCTCCATCCCATTTCTTATGCTTCCTAACATTTTGTTTTCTCTGACAGCAGTTGGTCTCCATTAGGCAGTGTACAATGATGTCCCAGGTCCCTTTCCTGGGTTGATGCAGTTAATTTAGAACCCCGTAAGAGGTAAGTAGTTTACATTTTTTTCCCTTTCAATTGCCTTTATCAACATTGAATTTTATCTGCCATCATGTTGCTCATTCACCTAGCTTGTTTAGGTCTTTTTCAAGTTCCTCATGGTCTTCTCCGGTCCTGACTATCTTGAATAACTTTGTCATCTGCACATTTTGTTACCTCTCTACTCACCCTCCCCCACTTTCCAGATATATTAAACACTGGACCTAGTCCAGCCCTGGGAGACCTCCGCTGTTAACCTTTTGCCATGATAAAAGCTGACCATTTAATCCTACTCTTTGTTTTCTCTCTGACAGTTTTTGATTCAAGATAATACTTTTCTTCTCACCTATAAGTACTTAGCTTCTCTAGTAGCCTCTTGTGAGGGACCTTGTTGAAGGCCTTTTGCAAGTCTAATTAAATTGTCTACCGGTTCTCTTTTATCCTTTACAGGTCTATAATTACCCAGATCATCCCGAGGGTCTTTAAAATATGGGTACAACATTTGCCACTTTGCAATACTTTGGAACATTAGCTTTTTTAATGAGAGATTTACAAATTTTTGTTAGCTTAGGTATGAAATAGCTGAGCTGCTTCTTCTAAACTCTTGGATATATATCAACGACCTAGTGACTTACTGCATTTTAAATTATCTATTTGCTCCACTATCCCTCTTCCACCACATCAAATCTATGACAGTAACTCATCTTTACCACCAGGAAATATCAGGTCTGGGGCAGAAATTTACCCAACATTGTCTGTGGTGAAGACTGATGGAAAGAAGTGACTTATCTGCTCACCAATGTCTTCATTTTCCTTAATTGCTCCTTTTAGCCCACTGACTCTTTTGCAGGCTTCCTGTTTCCACTATACTATTGTTTTACCCAGTGAGCTATTTACTCTTCAGACTCCTCTTTGGCCCCTCTAATTTCCTTCCTTTTTAGTGCCTGCTGTAATTCACGCTCCTGTATTATTATTATTAGTATCATCATGGTGCCTCAGAGCCCCAGGCACTGTTGGTTTCATTAGGGTTCGATTTTCCGGATTTTGAAGGCAATCTCCTTGACTTGAACAGCCTCTTGAACTTTACCATTCAGCCACAATGGTTTACACCATTTCCCAGTTTCCTTTTTGTTCAGCAGTACATGACTTGAGACTTACAATTTTTCTAAGCTGCATCCAAGTTACGTCTAGGGATTTTTACTTCCTTTACTTTTCACTCTAGGGCCTTTTTGACTTACCTCCTCTCTCTATTGAAATCTCCTTTTCTAAAGTTTAGTGTCACTTTTTGGTAGTCTACCTGTGCTTTGGATGTAGAATCTAATTATACTGTGGTCACTGTTACTTAGCTCTCTTACTGTCACTTCTTGAATTAACTCGTGTGTGCTTATGCCCAGTTTAGCTGACTTAACAAACAATATGGATTTTAATATGGCTAAATGCAAGTATATACATCTAGGAACAAAGAATGTAGGCCAAAGTTACAGGATGGGGGACTCTAGCCTTGGAAGCAGTGCCTCTGAAAAAGATTTGGACGTTGTGATGGATGCTTAGCTGAACATGAAGTCCCAGTGTGACTCTGAGGTCAAAAGAGCAAATGTGATCCTAGGATACATAACCTCTCTACTCCTACTTGAGATTTCCCTGTTTGTTACCTCTATATCTGGCATTGTTGTGACCACTGGTGGAATACTGTGTCCAGTTGTGGTGCTTGCAATTCAAGAAGGATGTAGATAAATTGGAGCGGTTTCAGAGAAGAGCCATGAGAATGATTACAGGATTAGAAAACATGCCCTAGAGTGATGAGGTCTTTGAGTCTATGTAGCTTAAAGAGAAGTTTAAGGGATGACTTACAGACTATAGGTACTTACATAGGTAACAAATATTTAATAGCGGGCTCTTCAATTTAGCAGAGAAAGATGTAACACAATCCAATGGCTGGAAATGAAAGCTAGACAATTCAGATTGGAAAAGGCATAAATTAATAGTGAGAATAATTAACTACTGGAACAACATCCCAAGGGTCATGGTGGATTCTCCATCACAGACAATTTTTAAATCAAGTCTGGATGTTTTTCTAAAAGATACTCTAGGAATTATTTTGGGGAAGTTCTATGGACTGTGTTAAAGCAGGGGGCAGGCTAGAGGATTGCAGGTCTCTTCCACTCTTCAAATCTATGACGATTAAGTCAAAAATAATCTCTCCTCTTGCCTGCTCTAGTATTTGGAACAGTTAGTTCTAATACCATACTGTCAATAAATTATTTTTCTAGAGACTTTTTTGTCCCATTGTGCCATACGACCAGTGTATGAAAATAAACCAGAACCTTTTTCCTGACCAATTTTTCTCCAGCTTCTGCAGTGATTAAGAGTACCAAGAAAACAGTTATGTTTCATTAGCTGAGAGCCTTTCATACAAGAAGTCTCCTGATTTAAGATTGGTGGTTCTTGGCTTGTAGTATTTGGCTTTGTAGCAATTTCTATAAGCATCCTTCAGAAACAAGAGAGCAAATAGGCAGCAGGTTTAAAACAAACAAAAGGAAATATTTTTTCACACAATGCACAGTCAAACTGTGGAACTCCTTGCCAGAGGATGTTGTGAAGGCCAAGACTATAACAGGGTTCAAAAAAGAACTAGATAAGTTCATGGAGGATAGGTCCATCAGTGGCTATTAGCCAGGATGGGCACGGATGGTGTCCCTAACCTCTGTTTGCCAGAAGCTGGGAATGAGTGACAGGGGATGGATCACTTGATGATTACCTGTTTGTTCATTCCCTCTGAAGCACCTAGCATTGGCCACTGTTGGAAGACAGGATACTGGGCTAGATGGACCTTTGGTCTGATCCAGTATGGCTGTTCTTATGCAATATGATCTTGGTGGATAGGGCACTGGACTGGGATTTAGGAGACCTTGGTTCAATTCTTACCATGTTCTTACTATATTAACTTGAGCAAGTCATTCAGTCTCTATGTCCCAGTTCCCCACCTGTATAATTGAGATACTAATCCTCTCTCATAGCCCTAGTCTGTCTCTCTTGTTTAGAGCATACATTGTTCAGAGCAGGGACTCTCTCTTCCTGTGTATTTGTACAGTGTGTAATACATAAGATGGATACCCCACAGTAAGGCCTCTACATAGTCCTGTAATACAAATAATAGGAAGAGAAAATGAAGTAAACGAAAGGGCAGAAAATCAAACTTGATCAATACTATTGCTGCTATCTTTGGATTTGCTAAGAACACTTGTGCTCAGATGAGTGACGTGTAAGGTAAATAGAGTGGCTTCCTTCCAAGAAATATGCATGACCTTTTAACTGTTCTAGCTGATTTATTTGAAAAACTAAAGCCACTTTTGACATCTACACATCATGAGCTTTCTATTGATGAGTGGCAAATAACTGGTTAAATAGAAAATTTATATGCTGCAGATACAATTTACTGCACTGTCAAGTTTTAAACGAAATGTTCTCACTAGCTCAAAAACATTATCCTAGTAGTTGTATTTTCTGAAGTCAGACAATTATAGATCTTCCATTTGATACAGAAAATCATGGAACATGGAGTGACAGCTTCCCTTTGTAATTTAAAGACAGGTGGTCAGAGCAAATCAAATATGTAAGTATAAGCAATATTCAAGAGAGAACACTAAACTATAGTGTTCCCACCCTGCGACTGTCATCGTTAATCAAGTTCAGAGGAGCAAAAATGTAGTTGAAGACAGTGCTAGAACATTTGAGATTGTGAAGTCAAAACTGATCCTCCTCCTTGATCAGTACTAAATATCCAATTTTACAGATATTGGTCCAAATTCAGCAATCACATAACCAGCGGTGTAAGTTACAGGTAGGGTAAGTTGGACAGCTAGCAGGTGTAAATTGCCTGATTGGGAAATAACTAGGGGTGCAAGATCGTAATTTATAAACTGAGCAGGTGGGACCATTGTAGGAAAAGGCGCTAACAGGATCACTCCATGCATCTGAAGAAGTGTTTTTTTACCCATGAAAGCTTATGCCCAAATAAATCTGTTGGTCTCTAAGATGCCACCAGACTCCTCGTTGTTTTTGTGGATACAGACTAACACAGCTACCCCTCTGATACTAGGAAGATGTAAAACAAAGTAGCAGGGGCTTTCCTGCTACTCATTTATTGCATGCCTTTTGCACGTATGTTACATGTTCTGCACAACTACTGAATTCCAAACTTGTGACAATCACATTACTTTGCCATTACACCTCTTTTTCTGATCAACCTGTCCCCAGTGAGGTTGGCCCGAGACTTCACAAGCATGTAGATCTGAGTTTCAGCCATTAAGTATAATATATGAATAACATTTCAAATACAAAATAATAGCAATACTTTTGAACAGAAATGCATGGAGGTTAATTAAAATATTAAGGAATAAACCTGTTAAAAGAAAATCACCACATACCAAACTTTAAACACAGACACATTGCAGCAAATGAAGAAAATGGTGTATGAAAATCTCCACCAAAAGTAGTATAAAAAACTTAGCTTTTAAATGTTTGTTATAAAATCAAGTGAACATCACTTTAATGAAGAGACACTATTTTCTAAGCAATGAGCGTTAACTGGGATACTTAATGAACAGTACTGAATTAGTTAACAATTATCTCACCCTCAATATTAAACAAACGATCTAAGGTCCATTAGAATAGGTATGGTGTGCAAAGTTTGGACAAGTGCAGATTACAAATGAAAAAATGACTAAAGGGTTTTTGCATACACAGCAACTGTGCAAAAACCTGTGTAGACAGAACGTTTTCCATAGCAATTAACAATATAGAAAGAATCTCCATAAATGGTTAAGTCTAGGTCTGCTGCTCATAACACTTACGAGATGTAAAAGTAAGTTTGTTTCCAAAATATAGAACAAATTACATTAATTGGTTTCATGTTGCAAGAACAGAAGCGGGTCATGAATGAGCAAAAATATTTTGCAGAGTAGGTTAATTAATAAACTAAACCTCTACAATATGTAGTAACTGATTTAAATGCTGAAGATCCATAATAAGATGAATGATTTATGTCAAGAGATGGAACAGCTGTTGGCTTATGTTCATTTCAGTCAGCTCTATACTTACTTTAATGTTTCATGCCTGTCTGGATGGTGCTGTATTACTTTAGCCAATGCATCATATTCTGAAAGGGAAAAAAAGCAAACTTTTTAAATTCTTCTGGGTAAGGATTTCTAAAGCGTGATCCAGTCAATAGGACTACTCATCGTGGAAAGCACCACGCTCAGTATTAAGTGTTTGTAGGGTTGGGCCCATAAGTACAATGGTAGGTAGTTTATCGAATCTAGTAATTTTTCTCTACTGTGCAGACCAGCGGTCTCAAACTCAAATGACCACAAGGGCCACATGAGTAGTAGTACATTGGCCGGAGGGCTGCACCACTGACCACCACCTGCCCTGCCCCCACTCCACCTCTTCCATGAGGCCCTGCCCCGCCTCTTCCCACCCCTTCCCTGACCCCATTCCAGCCCCTTCACTGAAATTGGACAATGAGCAAAACTGACAAATCTAAAACCAAAAGTTGTAAGTATTAATAAAAGACCTTTTAGATTTGAAATAGTTAAGCAACTTTAGGTACAGGCGTTTGCTCCATCTAAAGTAAAACCTTACCTTGGCGATTTTTTCGGATTCTTTTTGCTTGCAGGATCTGCTTTTTGCATTCAGCTATTTTCTCATGTGCTGCGGCTATACTATTTTCTTTACAAAAAAAAAAAAAAAAAAAAATAAAAAAAAAATAAAAAAAAATCCCCAAAGGTAAGCGGTACAGTATTTGATTCAAAAGTACTCAAGTGTCAATAAGCCAATTTTCTAAACTACGGTGTCACAGAAGGCAACTGACTTCAAACCTATGGCCTCCACGGGAAATGCTTATTCCCTTGTGCATTTTGAATTTGTATTTTAAATACTAGCAGGATGCTCAAAGCCTGTGCATGAGTGTTTTTCATTAAAAATTGAAGTACATATATTTGTAGAAACAGTAGACAAATTATGCTAAATCTGCCAGAAATTGTCTCGAATTTTAATACTGGACTGCCTTACAGATGTTACAACAAATACTCAGTAAGTTTAGTTCTCCTTTACCTATGTCTTTGTAGATTTTTTCATAGTTCTCCATTTCTCTGAGGTTCATATCATAGACAAGCAGAGTTTTTCCCATTGAAAATTCACATTGTGATAAAGTGCTCAGCATGCGTTGGTACTGGCTGTAGCTAAAGGTGGATATAAGTTGTTATTAAGCAGTTAAAAAAATTTTCATGGAAATGTTCATTTACTATTACAATGCCATGAAAGACCAAATATCTCATGAAATATAACAGCAATTGAGGAAATGTAATATTCCAAGCATTTAATGTATAATTCTTGAAAATTTAATTATACATATACCATAGTGGTTAACTAAAGCATTACATTTTTCAGTTTATTTTCAGGAGGCCAAATGGGCATTAACATAATAGACACAATCCATGGGTGAATCTAAGTGTCTCATTAGAGAAGACTGCTTATCCACTGAGATTAGTTTTTAATATTTATATTACAGTAATATTCAGAGGTCCTACTTGGATTAGAGTTCCACGGTGCTCCTCCTATAAACATGCAGATGAGGACAGGATTTCTGCCCCAAAGAGCTTATATCTCTTTGTAGAAAGCAGATACATAATTTTATAGGGGAATTTATATCTAATGATAGTATAACAATGGAATAGTACAGAAATATTTATTGTAAAGCAAGTTCCTTGCTCCACTGACTCCTGCTTTCCATCACAGCTATCAGATGCTTATTTCGGTAAGTGGAAGATGCAGGTTTATTTAACGTGCGTCACATTTTCACATAGGATTGCTTTGTTGTGTTTGCAGACCTCTAGCATAAATGCAATTCTTCACAAGTCAGACCATTGAAGTTCTATGGAGATGTTCTCCAATGGTTAATGATTTAATTTAAAACTTGTGTCTACTTTGAATAGATTTGATTTGCAATATGGATTACTTTGTCAATTCTCTTTTACAAAGCCTTGCCCTGAACACTCTTTCTGGGAAATGCTCATACAGTCACGCAAAAGACAACTTCCTCCAAGCATCTAGTTTTATAGTGTTCTCTCTAATAAAGCCCTCCCCTTCATTTTGAATGGAGTTAATTTAATGGGCTTTTTCTTTGACATATCTTTTTACAGAGGAACAAAAGCACCAGACTGTCTTCTCCAGGACACACCTTTTAGTTATCCTCTACAACAGCTGTCGGTTGCTATAAAACCAGTTGCAGCAGCAGAAAGATTATAACAGTATTGAGCTTCTCTTAATAATGCTTAAGCAATGGCATAAATTCAATATTACCAACCCAAAACATTAAAAAAAGTCAGGCCTTCAAAAAAAATCATTCATTTAAATTATGAGATTTTTTTAAAAGGGATTTTTGTTTGCCTTCTGGTTTTTGAGTTCTTAAAGTACAAACTTTTCTCTACACCAATGAGGGCTAGATAGTTACTTAAAAAAAAATGAAAGTAGATATTCTCATCTAATCACTTGGCTCCAAGATCTGGGGCTTTAAATAAAATACCAATATCACACAAGTTGGCAAAAAATGGCTACATGATGCTAATTATCTTAGCTATGTAACTGCTGCAGGGTTTAGATTGTAAAAAATGCATGGCCATTTTAAATGTAACAAAAATAGGGCTGTCAATTAAATAAAAAAATTAATTAAAATAATTCAGTTGAATTTACAAATGTAGAATTATGTACAAAAATAACTACAATCAAAAATAAAACAATGTAAAACTTTAGAGCCTACAAGTTCACTTAGTTCTACTTCTTGTTCAGCCAATTGCTCACACAAAAAGTTTGTTTACATTTGCACGAGATAATGCTGCCCCTTCTTGTTTACAATGTCGCCTGAAAATGAGAACAGGTGTTCATATGGCACTGTTGTAGCTGGCATCGCAAGATATTTATGTTCCAGATGCGCTAAAGATTCATATGTGCCTTCATGCTTCAACCAAAATTCTAGAGGACGTGTCCATGCTAATGAGGGGTTCTGCTTGATAACAATCCAAAGCAGTGTGGACCGATGCATGTTCACTTTCATCATCTGAGTCAGATGCCACCAGCAGAAGATTGATTTTTGGTGGTTCAGGTTCTGTAGTTGCCACATTGGAGCGTTGCTCTTTTAAGACTTCTGAAAGCATGTTCTACACTTCATTCCTCTCAGCTTTTGGAAGGCACTTCAGATTCTTAAACCTTGGGTCGAGTGCTATAGCTATCTTTAGAAATCTCATATTGGTACCTTCTTTGCATTTTGTCAAATCTGCAGTGAAAGTGTTCTTAAAATGAACAACATGTGCTGGGTCATCATCTGAGATGGCTATAACATGAAATATATGACAGAATGCGGGAAAACAGAGCAGGAGATATACTATTCTCCTCCAAGGAGTTTAGTCACAAATTTAATTAACGCATTTTTTTTTTAAATGAGCGTCATCAGCATGGAAGCATGTTCTCTGGAATGGTGGCTGAAGCATGAAGGGGTATACAAACGTTTAGCATCTCTGGCATGTAAATACCTTGCAATGCCAGCTACAAAAGTGCCATGCGAACGCCTGTTCTCACTTTCAGGTGACGTAAATAAGAAGCCAGCAGCATTATCTCCCGTAAATGTAAACAAACTTGTTTGTCTTAATGATTGGCTGAACAAGAAGTAGGACTGAGTGTACTTGTAGGCTCTAATGTTTTGCACTGTTTTGTTTTTGAGTGCAGGTACGTAACCAAAAAAAATAAAAAATAAAAAAAATCTACATTTGCAAGTTTCACTTTCACCATAAAGAGACTGCATTACAGTATTGTATGAGGTGAACTGAAAAATACTATTTTTTTGTTTCATTTTTACAGTGCAAATATTTGTAATAAAAATATTTGTAAACTTTGTATTCTGTTTTGTAATTGAAATCAATATATTTGAAAATGTAGAAAAACATCCAAAAATATTTAATAAATGTTAATTGATATTCTATGGTTTAACAGTGCGATTAAAACTGCGATTAATCGCGATTACTTTTTTAAAATCACGATTAATTTTTGGAGTTAATCGCGTGAGTTAACTGTGATTAATTAACAGGCCTAAATAAAAATATACATATTTTAGGATGAACTGCACTGTTTTTCAAAACAAAACAAGCTTTGGGATCTAAACTACTGGTATGGAGACAACATTGCTTTAAAGATGAAAAACAGAGAATGAAATACCCCTCTTCTTGAGATCCAGAGTTGCACCATTTAATGAAGCTCTTCACTAACAAATTAATTCGTCGGTCGTCGCCAGCACCATCTCCATCAATTAAAAGTCGTTTACGAATAACTTCATCTAAAGTCAAGAAAGATCATTTTTAAAAAAACATGAACTCTGCTGTTAACATTAGACAAGTCATGGGTTTGATAGAGTCTGGTTCAAGTTATGATAGATCCTGATTTGAATTATAGCCCTCCCATTACAGTCGGGGGGTGGGGGGTTGTTCTGGAGCCCAGGGCTGTATGGGGGTGGGGGGGGCCTGGTCCGGGGGGAGGGTCAGGACCCCAGGGCTGTATGGGGGTGCGCGGGGGGGGCTGGGTCTGGCAGGGGGGAGGGTCAGGAGCCCAGGGCTGTATGGGGGTGCGCGGGGGGGGCTGGGTCTGGAGGGGGGGAGGGTCAGGAGCCCAGAGCTGTATGGAGGTGGGGGGGGCTGGGTCCGGCGGGGGGGGGTCAGGAGCCCAGGGCTGTATGGGGGTGCGCGGGGGGGGGGCTGGGTCCGGCGGAGGGAGGGTCAGGACCCCAGGGCTGTATGGGGGTGCGCGGGGGGGGCTGGGTCCGGCGGGGGGGAGGGTCAGGACCCCAGGGCTGTATGGGGGTGCGCGGGGGGGGCTGGGTCCGGCGGGGGGGGCTGGGTCAGGACCCCAGGGCTGTATGGGGGTGCGCGGGGGAGGCCGGGGTGCGGGAGGGAGGGTCAGGAGCCCAGGGCTGTATGGGGGTGAGGGGGGGGCTGGGTCCGGCGGGGGGAGGGTCAGGAGCCCAGGGCTGTATGGGGGTGCGCGGGGGGGGGGCTGGGTCCGGCGGGAGGGGAGGGTCAGGAGCCCCAGGGCTGTATGGGGGTGCGCGGGGGGGGGCTGGGTCCGGCGGGGGGGAGGGTCAGGAGCCCCAGGGCTGTATGGGGGTGCGCGGGGGGGGCTGGGTCCGGAGGGGGGGGCTGGGTCAGGACCCCAGGGCTGTATGGGGGTGCGCGGGGGAGGCCGGGGTGCGGGAGGGAGGGTCTGGAGCCCAGGGCTGTATGGGGGTGCGCGGGGGGGGCTGGGTCCGGCGGGGGGAGGGTCAGGAGCCCAGGGCTGTATGGAGGTGGGGGGGGCTGGGTCCGGCGGGGGGGGTCAGGAGCCCAGGGCTGTAGGGGGTGCGCGGGGGGGGGCTGGGTCCGGCGGAGGGGAGGGTCATGGAGCCCAGGGCTGTATGGGGGTGCGCGGGGGGGGCTGGGTCCGGCGGGGGGAGGGTCAGGACCCCAGGGCTGTATGGGGGTGCGCGGGGGGGGGCTGGGTCCGGCGGGGGGGGCTGGGTCAGGACCCCAGGGCTGTATGGGGGTGCGCGGGGGAGGCCGGGGTGCGGGAGGGAGGGTCAGGAGCCCAGGGCTGTATGGGGGTGAGGGGGGGGGCTGGGTCCGGCGGGGGGAGGGTCAGGAGCCCAGGGCTGTATGGGGGTGCGCGGGGGGGGCTGGGTCCGGCGGGGGGAGGGTCTGGAGCCCAGGGCTGTATGGGGGTGCGCGGGGGGGGCTGGGTCCGGCGGGGGGAGGGTCAGGAGCCCAGGGCTGTATGGGGGTGCGCGGGGGGGGCTGGGTCCGGCGGGGGGAGGGTCTGGAGCCCAGGGCTGTATGTGGGTGCGCGGGGGAGGCCGGGGTGCGGGAGGGAGGGTCTGGAGCCCCGGGCTCTTGGGGCGTGGGCCGGGCCGGGGCCGCTCCACCCGGTGCATAAGGGGGAGGCCTGGGCCGGCTCCGGAGCCCCGGGCTGGACGCGAGGCGGAGGCCCGGCCCGGGGAGGGGGATGCTCGGAGCCCCGGCAGCGCAAGGCCGGGCCGGGCTCTCACCGTCGGTCACGGCCCCCATGGCGGCGAAGGCGGCGGCGGGCGCTGGAGCCGGCGGGGCGGCAGCGAGTGAGGTCAGCTTCCCACAATGCAGCCGGGTAAGCGGCAGCCATGGAGGCGGAGGCTGGGGCCTGAGCTGCTCCCTGCGGACCCGGGGCCCCGCTCTGCCGCGCCACCGGCCGGCGGGGGAGAGGGCGGGCGAGGCCTGCACCCCGCGCGGAACCGGCCTCCTCCTCGCCGCGGGCCGCCTCAGCAGGTGAGGGGCGGGCGCCAGGCTCCACCCCGGCTCGCCGGCCTGCTCCTGCCTCACCCCCCGCCGTCACCTTCCTCGGCCTGCGCCCGTTCCCCCGGCCCCTTCCTTTGCCCTCCCTGGCGCCGTCCCCCTCGCCCCCAGCGTGGGCGGCGTGTCCCGGGCGTGTCCCGGGCGGCGTCCCCCTCGCCCCATCCCAACTGTGTCCCTCGGCATCGTGTCCCGGGTGTGGTGTCCCTCGCCGTCCCCCTCGCCCCATCCCAACTGTGTCCCCCTCGGCATCGTGTCCCGGGTGTGGTGTCCCTCGCCCCATCCCAACTGTGTCCCTCGGCGTCCCCCTCGGCGGCGTGTCCCCCTCGCCCCATCCCAACTGTGTCCCCCTCGCCCCATCCCAACTGTGTCCCTTGGCGTCCCCTTCGGCGGCGTCCCCCTCGCCCCATCCCAACTGTGTCTCCCTCGCCGTCTCCCTCGGCATCGTGTCCCGGGTGTGGTGTCCCTCGCCCCATCCCAACTGTGTCCCCCTCACCGTCTCCCTCGGCATCGTGTCCCGGGTGTCGTCCCCCTCGGCGGCGTGTCCCTTGCCTCATCCCAACTGTATCCCTCTGTGTCCCCCTCGGCGGCGTGTCCCGGGTGTCGTCCCCCTCGGCGGCGTGTCCCTTGCCCCGTCCCAACTGTATCCCTTAGCGTCCCCCTCGGCGTCGTGTTTCTTGCCCCATTCTAACCATCTCCTTCATCACGGGCATCGGTGTCGTGTCCTGTGTGTTGACCCCCTCGGCTTCGGCCTCGGCGTTGTGTTCCTTGCCCCATCCCAACTGTATCCGTCATCGTCGGCCTTGGCGGCGTGTCCCGGGTGTTGTCCCCCTCGGCGTCAGCCTCGGCGTCGTGTTCCTTGCCCCATTCCAACGGTATCTCTCATCGTCGGCCTTGGCGTCATGTCCCGGGTGTCATCCCCTTTGGCCTCGGCGTCGTGTTCCTTGCCCATCCCAACCATCTTCTTCATCACCGGCGTCAGCGTTGTGTCCTGGGTGTCGTCCCCCTCGGTGTCAGCCTCGGTGTTGTGTTTCTTGTCCCATCCTAGCTGTCTCCTTCATCACCGGCGTCGGCATCGTGTCCCGGGTGTTGTCCCCCTTGGCGTCGGCCTCGGCATTGTGTTCCTTGCCACATCCCAGCTGTCTCTTTCATCGTTGGCCTCAGCGTCGTGTCCCTGGTGTCATCGCCAACATTGGCGTAGTGTCCCTGGTGCCATCCTCCTCGTTGGCGTCGTGATCCTAGCGCCATCTCTGCTGCCTCCCTCACTGGCTTCGTCTTCCTCAGGCCATCCCCCTCGTGGGTGTTGCTGGCTTTGTATTCCTGGTGCCGTTCCCCCCGCCCCCCTGTTACCGTCACAGGCATTGTGTTCCAGCGCCATCTCTGCGGTCTCCCTCGTTACTGTTGTTGGCGTCCTGTCCCTCTCGTCACTGTCATCAGCATCATGTTCTGGATGCTGTCCTCGCCGTCACCTGTGGCATTGGCGTCGTGTCCTGTGCCCCGTCACTCTGACCACCCTTTTTGGCATCGTGTCCCTGGTACCACCATGATTTTCCTCCTCGTGGTTGCTTTTGCCATCGGTTTCCCATGTTGTTCTTGCTGCCATTTCCCTCATCGCTTTTGCCATCATTCCCCTGGATACGATCGTTTTCGTTATTCCCCATGTCACCTTCCCCACCAGTGCCGCTCTTTCCATTGGTGTTGGCATGACCAACGTGTCTCTAGAACTGTTCTGGCTCTCACTCCATTTCCCTTCTCCTGGCTGCCGTGGCCATTGTTTTCCCTCATTGCCTTTGCTGCTGTCTTACTCATCGCTACCGGTATCCCTTCCCACTAGCGCCCTTGTATTTGTGCCACCCCTGCAACTTCTAATTCCTGGTTGGGTGTGAATGACCCTCTCCTAGCTCATTGAGATCACATGACCAGTACCCACATTGGACCCTGTTCTCATTTCTGAGCAGGTAGTACCCCACAGTGTCAGTGTTAATTTTATAACGTAATATGGTATCAACAATAATAACTGTCTTCCCCCTGCCTGTGCCAAGGACCAGACATCTAAATCCTGCAGTATGCCTCCAGGGTCCTAGCTGGCCCTACTGAAGCCAGGGTTTCTGAGATTGCTGTTCACCCACTGACTGGTGCTGTCTCCAGCACTTTGTACGCTTTTACTGACCAGCTAAGTATCAGTTTGCAGTGGGAACAAAAGTAATGCCAACACTAAAGATGTTCACACCAAGGCAGAAGCCATCTCTTGTTTTAGCTTGGCTAGCAGGGCCTCGTGGCTCTGTAGAGCAGCTCCCTTCAGACCCAAGCTAGGTTCCAGCAAAAACATAGGGGGGAGATCAAGGGGTTGGAGAGGTTAGGGTTTTGTTAATGCCATATGGTGAGCTTTAGCATGTGGAACCACAGGCTGTGACGCTGCAGCAACAGCATAGTGAGCTGTAGCAGGTGGCACTGTTAGTGCGGTATATTTTAACAAACACACGTGTTTCAAGAGGTTTTTGTAGGCTTTGTCTGGATGGTCTAATGCACACAGATTTTTTTACCATAGTTTTCTCTTTTCATTTTGATCATGACGTGTTAAGTAACTTATATGCTTGTGTTTTTATGCTCAAAAACATTTGTTTTTCTCACCAGGCTCAGTCTTTTGTTTTGACATTGTTGAAAGATGTTTTGTAGTCTTTTGAAAATTGATATCAGAAACAGTAAAGTGTGTGTGCACTATAATGTTTTGCAGTTTCCTGGTTTAAAGGTGAACTTGCCAAGGGATTCATTTTGCTCTTGAGACTGTCCTTTAATAGGTACATAGGAATTGCCATACTGGCAAATGAGGGCAGTGCCTATTCAGTTCAATATCTTGTTTTTATAGTGTCTAGCACCAGATTCTTCAATGTAAGGTACAAGAATCCCCATAATTGACAATTGGTTTCTTCCTAATTCTAGGTAATTAGTGGTTGGTTTACATCTTGAAGCATGAGCTTAGGTTATGAGATATTACAGTGATGAGTGACAGCAGAGGAAATCTGCATAGATAAGTCATTTCAGTCTCTTAAATTTTCTATTTTATGTAATTGTGGATGGTCTTATTATTCATATAAGTGGCTAATTCTTTTTTTTTTTAATAGGGCTAGTTCTGGGCCTCAATAATACTTCATGACAATGAGTTCACTGGTTAATTTTGTGTGGTTAAAAAAAAGCATTTCCTTTTATCAGTTTTGCATTTGTTGCCATTTAATTTCATTGGCTGCCTCTAGTTAAACTGTCTGCTTTGTTTTTTAAGGCACCTATCACCCTGATCTTGTTCTAGTATTATGAGAAAGGATAGATAAGAGTGCCTGATTAAACTTCTCTAAACTGTTCATTTTATATACCTCTGTCTATCCCCCCCCCTTCTTCATTTCCTCTGTAATCTACATTATCTTGAACATTTTAAACTCTCCTCAGTCCTTCCATGACTGTAATAATTTCTGTATCCCTTCTCTGGACTCTGTTTCTGCTATGTCCTTTTTGGAATGAGGTGACCAGAACGGAATACTGTATTTAAAATGAGGAACTACAATCAATTTATATAATGGCATTATATTATATTTGTATTACTCTTTATCACTTTCTTTATCCAGTGTAAGCACTTTTTGTTTTTTGATCACCTCTGTCCATTTAGCAGATATTTTCACTGAACTCTTCACAGTGATATCTAGATACTTTTCTTTATTGGTTAAAGTTAATTTAGAATCCAGCAATCCATATGAATAGTTCACATTGTATAATGATGTCTGTGTGACTCTTCTCTTCATATGTATCATTGATTATAGAACATTTCAGGGTTCTAGAATGTCCCTCTGTTTTCTGTCTTTGTCTCACGCTTGAATTAACAGCACTTTGATTTAAAGGAAAATGTCAGTAGTTCGATCTCTAGCTCTATTCTTAAATGAGGCTAAGGTTTAGGTCTGTTGCTGTTTATTGAATCCCCATCATAAATTATATCAATACATCTACATCATCAATGGCTTTTGTTTAATAAAAATACAGGATTTTAAATGCTATTTAAATTGGTTTAACTACTTTATAGATTTTTAAGGCTAGACGAGAACATTATGATGATCTAATCTGATCTCCCGCATAACACAGGCCAAGTGATTCCTGTCTCGGGTTCCTATCTTCTGGTTGAACTAGAGTGTGTCTTTTTTAGAAAGATATCCAGTTTCTGGATTTAAAGACTTCAAGTGATGGAGATCCACTACGTCCTTTGGTAAGTTGTACTAATGGTTAATTACCCTCACTGTTTAAAAAAAAAAAAAAAAATTCACCTTATTTCCAGTCTGAATTTGTCTAGTTTCAGCTTTCATCCATTGGATCTTGTCTGATAGATTAAAGAACTTCCTGCTAAATGAAATCTCCTCCCCGGGTACTAATAAACTGTGGTACTAATAAACAGTGATCAAGACACTTCTAAACTTTCTGTTTGATAAGCTAAAGATTGAGTTTCTTAGGTCTCTGAAAGGCAGGATTTCAAAATTCATGTAATTCTTGTAGCTCTTTTCTGAAACATTTTCAATTTTCCAACATCTTTTTTTGAAATGAAGACTCCAGAACTGGATAGAGTAATAGTGGTCTCACCAATGCTCTTTACAGAGACAATACCATATATCTATTCCTACTTGATATTTCCCATTTTATACATCCAAAGATTGCATTACCCCTTTTAGCCACAGCCTTGCCCAGGGAACTCCTGTTCACTTGGTTATCCAGCATGATCCCTTTTTAGAATCACTGTTTTCTGGAATAGAGTCCTTCATCCTGAAAGTGTGACCTATATTCTTTGTTCCTGTGTTTTTATGATTTACTTTTGGCTGTATTAAAATATGTTGTTTGAATGAGCCAAGTTTACCATGTGGTCCAGATCACTCTCTAGAACTGACTTGTCCTTATCATTATTTATCACTCCACTATTCTTTGTGTCCTCAGGAAACTCGACCAGTACTGATTTTATATTTTTCTTCCAGCTTATCGATAAAGATACCAAACTGCAGTAGGGCAAGAACACATTGTTGCAGGACACAACTAGAATCACACTACTTCAGTTATGATTCCTCATTAATAATTTCTTAGAGAAATCTAATTCATTGGTTGCAAGTAGGGCTGATTTAAAAAGAAAACCCACAATTAATCGCGTGATTAATTGTGCTGTTAAACAACACTAGAATACCATTAATTTAAATATTGTCTACATTTTCAAATATATTGATTTCAATTACAACACAGAATACAAAGTGTACAGTGCTCACTTTATATTATTATTTTATTACAAGTATTTGCACTGTAAAAACGATAAACAAAATAGTATTTTTCAGTTCATCTCATTCAAATACTGGAGTGCAATCCTTATCATGAAAGTTAAACTTACAAATGTAGAATTAGGTACAAAAACCTGCACTCAAAAACAAAACAGTGTAAAACTTTAGAGCCTACAAGTCCACTCAGTCCTACTTCTTGTTTCGCCAACCACTAAGACAAACAAGTTTGTTTACATTTGCAGGAGATAATGCTGCTTGCTTCTTGTTTACAGTGTCACCTGAAAGTGAGAACAGGTGTTCTTATGGCACTGTCATAGCCGGCGTCGCAAGATATTTATGTGACAGATGTGCTAAAGATTCATATGTCACTTCAACCTCCGTTCCGGAGGACATGTGTTCGTTCTGATGTCGGGTTCTGCTCGATAACTATTCAGAATAGTGCAGACCAATGCATGTTCATTTTCATCATCTGAGTCAGATGCCACCAGCAGATGATTGATTTTCTTTTTTGGTGGTTCGGGTTCTGTAGTTTCCGCATCGGAGTGTTGCTCTTTTTAAGACATCTGAAAGCATTCTCCACACCTCGACCCTCTGAGATTTTGGAAGGCGCTTCAGATTCTTAAACCTTGGGTCGAGTGCTGTATCTGTCTTTAGAAATCTCACATTGGTACCTTCTTTGCGTTTTGTCAAAGCTATGGTGAAAGTGTTTGTTTTAAGAGCAATGTGCTGGGTCATTGTCCGAGACTTCCATAACATGGAAATATATGATAGAATGCGGGTAAAACAGAAGGAGGCATACAATTCTCTCCCAAGGAGTTCAGTCACAAATTTAATTAATGCATTATTTTTTTAACGAGCGTCATCAGCATGGAAGCATGTCCTCTGGGATGGTGGCCGAAGCATGAAGGGGCATACGAATGTTTAGCATATCTGGCGCATAAATACCTTGCAATGCTGGCTACAAAAGTGCCATGCAAATGCCTGTTCTCACTGTCAGGTGACGTTGTAAATAAGAAGCGGGCAACGTTATCTCCTGTAAATGTAAACGAAGTTGTTTGTCTTAATGATTGGACAAGAAGTAGGACTGAGTGGACTTGTAGGCTCGAAAGTTTTACATTGTTTCGTTTTTGAGAGCAGTTATGTAACAAAAAAAAATCTACATTTGTAAGTTGCACTTTCAGGATAAAGTGATTGCACTACAGTACTTGAATTAGATGAATTGAAAAATACTATTGTTTATTGTTTTTACAGTGCAAATACTTGTAATAAAAATAATAATATAAAGTGAGCATTGTACACTTTGTATTCTGTGTTGTAATTGAAGTCAATATATCTGAAAATGTAGAAAAACATCCAAAAATATTTAATAAATGTCAATTGGTAGTCTATTGTTTAACAGTGTGATTAAAACCATGATTAATCATGATTACTTTTTTAAATAGCGATTAATTTTTTTGAGTTAACTAGGATTAGTCGACAGCCCTAGTTGCATGTTATCTAGTCCTATATATTTAACAATCAGATGCCATTTAAAAATTCTCCCTATTCACTGTTGTAATAGAAAGTATTTTGTTATCATTGTAAGTTATGAAAACCTCATCCAGCTTCTTTTGAAATAGAGAACAAAATATTTTGAACACTTCTACTTTTTGTGCATTATTATTGACAATTTTTAGCATGAATTGATGTAGATAACACATGATTTTATATGATCATGGAATGAGAAAAAGAAAAGCAGGTCCCGCAGGTGTGATCATTGTAAATGCTTCAAGGGAAAAACACTTCAAGAATACCAAAGATAAAGCTAACAAATTTATTAAAACAAATACTTAAGAAATCCTGCAAAACAGGTAAAGCAACTCTAACAGCACAATTACATCCATAAAGGAAAAAGAAAAGGAGGACTTGTGGCACCTTAAAGACTAGCAAATTTATTTGAGCATAAGCTTTTGTGAGCTAGAGCTCACTTCATCGGATGCATTCAGTGGAAAATACAGTGGGGAGATTTATATACATAGAGAACATGAAAAAATGGGTGTTACCATACACACTGTAACCAGAGTGATCACTTAAGGTGAGCTATTACGAGCAGGAGAGCCGGGAGGGGAGGCAGGGGGGCCTTTTGTAGTGATAATCAAGGTGGGCCATTTCCAGCAGTTGACAAGAATGTCTGAGGAACAGGGGAGAGTGCGAGGGGGGGGATAAACATGTGGAAATAGTTTTACTTTGTGTAATGACCCATCCACTCCCAGTCTCTATTCAAACCTAAGTTAATTGTATCCAGTTTGCAAATTAATTCCGATTCAGCAGTCTCTCGTTGGAGTCTGTTTCTGAAGTTTTTTTTGTTGAAGTATTGCCACTTTTAGGTCTGTAATCAAGTGACCAGAGAGATTGAAGTGTTCTCCAACTGGTTTTTGAATATTATAATTCTTGACGTCTGATTTGTGTCCATTTATTCTTTTACGCAGAGACTGTCCAGTTTGACCAATGTACATGGCAGAGGGGCATTGCTGGCACATATCACATTGGTAGATGTGCAGGTGAATGAGCCTCTGATATTGTGGCTGATGTGATTAGGCCCTGTGATGGTGTCCCCTGAATAGATATATGGGCACAGTTGGCAATGGGCTTTGTTGCAAGGATAGGTTGATGGGTTAGTGGTTCTGTTGTGTGGTGTGTGGTTGCTGGTGAGTTTTTGCTTCAGGTTCGGGGGATGTCTGGAAGCAAGGACTGGCCTGTCTCCCAAGATCAGTGAGAGCTGTAGCTCACGAAAACTTATGCTCAAATAAATTGGTTAGTCTCTAAGGTACCACAAGTACTCCTTTTCTTTTTGCGAATACAGACCAACACGGCTGCTACTCTGAAACCATTCATAAAGGACACACTCACAAAAGAAACCCCTACAAAATTAGACCCTATACTAGTACTTGAGTCTTTCGTGCCCTTTTCAATAGTATATTAGTGTTATAGCTGAACACAGATACCAATGGAACAAAAAGCTCTGTTTGTTAAAATTTTCATGTCTTAAAGACCACAATTTATAGTAGTGGACAACCGTCTGCTATGGAGCATTTTTAGTGAGTAGAATAAGATCTTTTATACCACAATATTCCTTAATTTATGTACCAATTTCCCCGACTTTACATACTTAGCAGTCCACCATTTATTAGAAATGGATGGATGCAGTATGGATGTAGATAAGTTTGCTTGCAGGGACTCCGGAATTTGTGCAGGCCTCATGCTGTGTTATTTTTAGAGAATAGGGGCATAAAAGTGAGGGAGAGGGTACAAAGCTTGGCAGTACTATAGGACTACTAATAAAAAATAATAATCCAGTGTTTTATTAACCATGTGGTAGTCAGGTTTTTGGTCTGTTATCTGTGTTTCCATGACTGATTAAAAAAATTGAACTTAATATCATGCTTGAAAAATGTCCATTATCAGATAATAATGCAAATCCTACAGAGTTCTGGGCTGCAGAGTTGTGCATAGTTAATTGGTCTTCATCTTCATTTCTGGCAGAAGCAAATATATCATTACATTTGAAATTTTTGATAGTAGCATTTTGGCTTAATTAAAATCCTGGAAGCTGTACTTTGTATCCTAAAATATTACCTGCAGATTTTCTAGATATGTGATATTGCCACTGGTCCTTCTCTAATGATGGGCTCATTCAGCTCTTGCATGCCCTTCATAACAACCATATGAACTGAAAGATCCTTCTTTGTTACAACAGGATAAACTGCCCGTGAGCACAGTGTAACTCATATCTTTACCCTTGGTTCTTCTTGAACTCCCTGTCTTGCCTCTGTGGAGCTCAAGAACAAACAGCCCTCTTTTGCTTGGACTGCTCCCTTATTCATTATAATGGTAGGTTGATGCGCTTGATGTCTCTGGCTGATGGTGCCATGATAGAGTGGCTACATTACTTACCCAGCATTAATTCATTGTTTATGCCATCAGAAGCCAAATGTCACAAGAATTCAGGGGGGACGTGGACTTATTTTGCTCATTTATGAGAAGAATAGTATTTTATTTATAAGTAACTTTTTTCCTACATTTAGGATCTTGTTCCTTATCTTATTCACTGATGGCATTTTTGGTAATTTCTTCTCTCAGATCTTTTCCCAGGAATACGGTCGCATCTTTCCAGATATGATATGTGGGATCCTCTTTAATATTTACTTTACAGAGTTTTGAGATTAATTCCTGTATACATTTAAGATGGTCAGTCCATTTATTTATACTTGTCAAACCAAAGTTGAACCTCTAAGACAGTGGGAGTTTGGGTACTCAGAAATTGCACAATTGGGCATGTAATGTGATGAGTTGCCCTTTTTATCCTGGCTCTTGAAAACATTCAGTTCACACATGTCAAAGAAGGGACAACTGAGATTAGGGTATGGATGAGGACTAGATGATGGAGATCAACCTGGATAAAACAGAGACAATGCTTAAAAAGTGGGAGAACCAATAGGTAGAAATGGCAGTATCTTACCTCTGATTGTGCTTGCAAGACCGTTGAGTCCTTTTGAGACTATGGTCACCATTGTCCTCTCAAAGTGAGATTACTGCATTGCGGACTACATGGGGCTAGGCCTTCAAACTATCTGGATATTACTGCCAGTATAGAATGTAACTGCCTGACCATTATTAAGTGAGATTTTCCTTAATAGCACATTGCATATGTGTTTCATGATCTGCACTGTCTGTCAGTTCATTTGTGGGTGAAGTTTAAAGTGTTTGTTTGGCCTGTAAAATCCTAACTGGTTTATGCCCCAGTGATCTTTGAGATAATCTCTTTCTTTTGTAATTGTGTGGCAGTTGTGATCAGTCATGGTGCTCTAGCCAGTAAGACCATTGATTTACAGGAAGGGGAACTATGGATATGTGTTTTCAGTGTGGGGTTCACAGTTCTGCAATTTACTTCTCCTCGCTGAGTCTCTCAGTTCATGAGTTTGGTGGCCTTCAAGACATGGGAAGAATCCTTTGTTGGCACTGAGCCAGTTTGTTAATGTTTTTGTCCATTGATAATTTTAAATATAGTACATATACTAGGAGTTATGATTATCACATTTAAAATAACTAAATAAATAAGTGTTGATACTGTTGAGGGAATTTTGTGAAAAGTTTTGCAGGTAAAACAGCCGTTTCCCCTTCAGAAAGCAGCTGCTGCTTGTGGCTCTGAATGGTGCTTCATTCATCATGTGTCCAGATTCTTTTTGACTCAGTATCTGTGTTTAAGAAAGCTGAATCAGAGTTATGGCGTAACTTCTGAGTCAGCTTTTAAACGTTTAATAAAATATATATATTTTTAAAAATCTCACAGCAGTAAAAGGAAACCCAGAAGATTAAAACAAATCTTTCAGTATAGCAAGGGAAATTCAGATGATGTGGGAGGAGGATGGAATAAAGGCCATCAGAACATTAAGGAAGAAAATATTGAATCTGTGTTAATAAACATGTTTTTAATTTAAAATGGGTTTATCTTTTATTTTGGAATTTTTTATTGGCTTAAGATATTTTTAAATAGAAGTAAAGCACCTTGAGGTCTGCAGTTGAAAAGCACTATATAAGACCTAGATACAATTATTATTAATAAAATAATTGTAATTTTTTTGGTAATAGTGATGAAGAGTCACTTTACAATTCTCCTAAAACATGACCTGGCATGCCATGCTGCTGTATCTTGACTTCTCAGATTGTTTCAGCATTCAAGCTTCAGCCTAAATAAAGTGAGAGTTGTGGCAGCATCCTAGGATCACACACACAGTTCATGGTTTGCTGCTTTACTCTCTGTATGGAAATACCTTATTGTAAGGTTCTCCAGTACTGCAGCGAAAATGCTCAGAATCCGTGGTGACAGCAGCATAAAATCCTAAAATACATAGAAACTCCTCAAGCCATGACTTTTCTCTAAGGAGTGGGCCAAAGGTAGAATCTACTTAAATGTCTGCTAAAATATCACTCTTATACCTATGTTAATAGCAAATGGATTAACCCAGTATTTAAAAAGCATTGAATATTGACAGACTAAGAGAAGGTAATTTGGTTTTTCTCAGAGGACATATAAGGCCAGTTCAATTATGCTTGTGAAGGGAGATGTAAATTACATCAGTTATTTATACTGCAGCAGCTAGATTTCTTGGATCTAAAGGAAAATAAATCCCAGATGAGGGCAGGTGGTGGTTCTGGTTTGTCATATGTGAGGTTTCCATTTGGGTGAAGGGGGATAACAGTTTTATAGATTCATAGATATTCAGGTCGGAAGGGACCGTTATGATCATCTAGTCTGACCTCCTGCACAATGCAGGCCACAGAATCTCACCCACCCACTCCTGTGATAAACCTCTCACCTAAGTCTCAGCTATTGAAGTCCTCAAATCATGGTTTAAAGACTTCAAGATGCAGAGAATCCTCCAGCAAGTGACCCGTGCCCCATGCTACAGAGGAAGGTGAAAAACTCCCAGGGCCTCTTCCAATCTGCCCTGGAGGAAGATTCCTTCCCAACCCCAAGTATGGCGATCAGCTGAACCCTGAGCATATGGGCAAGATTCACCAGCCAGATACCCAGGAAAGAATTCTCTGTAGTAACTCAGATCCCACCCCATCTAACATCCCATCACAGGCCATTGGGCCTATTCACCATGAATATTTAAAGATCAATTAATTGCCAAAATCATGTTATCCCATCATACCATCTCCTCCATAAACTTATCGAGTTTAATCTTGAAGCCACATAGGTCTTTTGCCCCAATTGCTTTTAATACCTGGTGGGGCTTCACTGGAATTATACCATCCGGAATATTTTAGCAGAGGTGCTGATCTGCATACTTCCTGACCAGTGTTGTCATTGCTGCCTACTTTTTGGGTGATGCTTGCCTCTTACTACTTGTATTCCTTGTCCTCATGTAGGTTGTGGCTATTTTTTGCCACCTCATCTTAGTACCTCGCTCCAGTTTCTGGACTTTGGAGTGAATGTGACCTACAAGATTTTCTCTCACCACATTTGCTCACTTAAGCCCAAACCCTGCAAGCACTTGTGCACATACTGAAGTTTGCACATGTGAGTAGTGATTGGGACTACTTACGTGTATAAGGCCCAAATCCACAAAGGGACTTGTGCACCTAAACCCCAGATTTAGGCTCCACTGCGATCATGAAAAACCTTGTTCAGCTGCTGTCTAACCCCATAGGCACCTAAACTCACTTGACACCTACATTTCTGCTGTGAAAGTCACTTAGGAGCCTAACTTTCTGTTTCTAGCCATGCATACTCCTGCATCAGGTAGGCGCCAGACCGCTATCTCACACCAAAGCCCTAGATGATCCTTACATCAGGTGAAGGCAGAGCAACACCTGTCTATCTTGCATGCTCTAAGCACACCTAACTCAGCAGAAAATGGGCTGGGGAGAGGAGGACGAGGACATCCCTTTATAACTTTTAGCCTAGTATGGTACTCACCTGTGATATGGGAGAGCCCAGTTCAATTCTCCCCTCTACCAGATGGGGAGAAGGGATTTGAACAGGGGTTACCCACCTTTCAGGTGAGTGCCCCTGACCATTGGTCTGTAGAGTTATTCCCATCTCTTTCTGGCCCTGTACCTCTTTAATTATTTAATACGAAGTAAAATGGCTTCAGAATAGGAGAGACTGAGATAGACTACCAGCAGAATATCCCAGAGCAGGAATATCTGGCTTCACATAGGACAGACGTGGCAGGTCACTAACAATATATAGTCCATAGCGGCAAGCTGGCTGTTACGGTTATTAGAGAGAAGTGTGAATGAACTACAGCAGCCCAGTCAATATAAAGATCAGATTCTGCCACAAGATACGTGTCTACATCTCTTGGCGACTTTGGTGGATGGTTTTTTACATGCACATCTGAGACCAGAATTTGGCTTTAAAAGTGTAGTCCAATAAGAAATCAAAAACTTAAATAAAAGAGAATCTACTTGGAAAGCTGTAGTTTACGGGTGAAGATAAATAAAACAGAAAAAATTATTGTATAAACTAGCAGAAAAGAAGCCTGACAAAGGATCTTTGTTGCAAAAGTACATGAGCATGCGAGGACCTAATCTGCAAATTCAATGGCCATGATAGCTCATAACTAACCATTTGCTAATTGGTTATATGTATGTGCCATCATGGTAATTGTGCATACTAGTTAGGCCCCGTTTGGACATACACCTTGAAGATTAAGCCCAGTGTGTCATATTCATCCTTTTTCCTGTATTAAGGGCTTACAGAAGACTTAAGAGCATTTTTGTTATACAGATATTTTAGTAGAGTACGGGTATAAACAAACATTTTGTTTCTTTAAAATGTGAAGTGGAAGAGGCTGAGAAGCAGATGTCTGAAAGATCTTTTTGTCCTTAAAGATTATGTTTTTGTTTTTAGCTAAATGTTGGTTAGAGAAATAATTGAAGTGATTTAAAAAAAAAAGAAGGGACAGAAATTTAATTTTAACACTTGAATGAATAAAGGTTGACCTGTAAGAGCTGAAAGTAAAACAAAACTATATTAAGAATGAACACAAGTATGCATCTGTGACTTTGTGGTTTATTTTAAATATTTTCACTTTCATTTCACTCTTACATTGCTTTGGCTGTTATGTTTATTTAATGATTTTTTTCATCTTGAAGTCCTGCCTAAAGGTTATGACAATATGTAAAGTTAGGCAAGTGCTGAACAATACAAATAACATGAAATAAATCTGTGCTCTTGCTTCATGAGAATTATTTAAGGTGATGCCATCAACTTGAAATCTAAATATATTTTCTTAAGTAGTTAAAAGTAGTTACAGGCAATATATTTGACACTGAACCCCCCCTATCAAATTTATTTATTTAATTTTGGTCTTTCAATTAATTTTCCTATTTAAAAAAAAATCTTCCCCTGTTGCTGTGTGAAAGACTCACACAAACAGGCAAAAGTGACTGTACACAAAATGCTGTCAAATGGAAAAAATAGAGAAAATACTTTTTAAATGTTGACGTTAGAGAAATGTTGGTCCCTTATGCTGTAAACACTAATGTGTGCATTTAACCTTACTATGCTGAGAAGTTCCATTGGGACACAGGGAAGTTAAACAAATACATAAGGGATTGCAGGATCAGGGCCTTAGATGTTGCTTGTAACAGTAGTAGGTTTACAAAAAATCAGAAACGTGACTTAGTTGGTGTCCATATAATGGAGAAATTATCAGTGTTTCTATGGATTGTACATTTTGAAATATGTAATGGAGTCCTGTTAATGTCATAATTATGGCAAAAAATGTGAAGAGTGGTAGACATGTTTTGTAGAATCAAACTACATTTGCGGAACCCAGACTTGCAACATATTTTTCTTAAAATGTGTTGGATATACCATGGAATCTCTTGGACCACAGTTGTGTAAGGAACTTCCTGATTCCTTCACTAACAAGCTACCAAAAGAACACAGTGGTTACAAGTAGACACACGCTCAATTGTCTGTATAGATTTCTGATATAGTGCCAATACACAAAATGCTCTTCTTAGCCCAATATGAATATCATTCATTGCTTGGGAAGTGATGATAAAAAGCAGCTCTAATTAGTGCAACCTCCTGTATCTGTTGTTGAGATTGAAGGCTGACTATTATGGTCAACAGTGAGACCACGGCAGAGTCAAAGACTGAAATGGAGTAATATATTTCAAAGTGTGCAGGAGTCTTTTCAGGTGTCTACAGAAGTAGAAAAATATGTTATTACTCAGTATAGTTAGAGAAGGCTTACTCCTTACGTAATATTTGTATTACTTATTTGTGCTGACAGGACTCATGCTCCGCAGTGCTATCATTGTTTTAGGATGAGAAAGCAGAGAAGAGCTGTCTGAAAGTTTGGGATCAGTTCTCCTAAAGCTCACCTGATGGCCAAGTGAAGCAGCCTTCCAGACATTTTTCTTCATAAAAAACAATTTCTAAAGATTTTGTTATACCATGGTTTTCTGTAACCACTGGATCTGAAGATCAAGATTTGAATAATTAACTTAATGTTTGTTTATAAACAATTGAAAATGAAAATAACTTATTCTAGCTATTACAGTCGTTCATTGCTTTTAAAGTCTTCATAATACACAGTAGCCTATACAATTATGTTCTGTTGGAGGTTTTGTTTTATAAATATATGTTGAGAGAGAACTCTTCCCTATACTTTTCATAAAGAATTTTACAAACTTCTCGTTGTTAAAGATGCATCGGCTTCATTTTATATACACTTTTTTTTTCTGATTATGCCTTGCTGCAAATAACTTTGAAGCTTTCAAATTAAGTTTCTTCTTTTACTCTTGGTTACCTTTTCCACTTCATAAACATTTTCTCTGGTTTCTAGTGCCTCACCAGCTCTTCCCTGTGCATCAGCCAGCATCATCAGTGATGTCAGCAGGAATGTTCATAGTTTTGCTCTAGGGAAACTCCTTTTTATATTTGTGCTCCCAGCATAATGACAAAATTTTGTATTATCTTGGCTAGAAAATTGTTGAATTTTTTAAGTGATAGAAATATGGTATGGTTTTGATTACTTTTGCATGTAAATGCAGAACATTGTTGGGAGAATGGACCCCATAAAATTGGGACATTTTTTCCATCTAGATTATATCAATGTTAAGATTGGTCTGGTTTTGAATTTAATATGTTGGTAGCATCCCTGATGAACTTTTAAAACCTTCTATAGACAAAGAATTATACATATGTAACTGTTCTTATATTTACAACTTCTAATAAATCTGAGTGAGAGAGGTGTTTCTCAGGTTTTCTCTCCAAAGCGTTTAGTGGCATTAGACTGCAACTGGAAGGTAAACATCATTAGAAGGATGCCCTATATTTAGCAGGCTTGTACCCACTGTCTCATTTCTACTGTTGTGAAACTGACTGGCCAGATTGCCCTGCCTCTTCAAGATTTGGTATCAAATATTAATTAGCTGCAGGCATGTAGGGCAAGTATCTGTGTGCATTGACAGAGCTGAGGAAACAAAGTTTTGTTTTATTATTATTGGTTAATATTTATATTGCAGTAACATCCAAAGGCCCCAATCAGGATCGAAGCTCCATTGTGCTAGGTGTTGTACAAACATATAAATAGAAACAGTTTCTGGCCCAAGGAGCTTATGGTCTAAAAATAAATGAAAAGGTGAAGGCCCCAGTCCTGTAAACTCATCTCTGCATGTGAATCACTGTGCAGCACTCGTACCGTTTTGTATGATTACAGAGCTCTGCCTTTGTGGAGCAGCTTGCAGGCTAAGGGCCAAAGGGAATGGAAAAAGGGAAACCGTATACAAGCAAAGTGATCAGAGTGATGTTTGCACACATCACTAGTTTTATTTTTTTTTCTTTAGGAGAAAAATACCTATTATAAATTCCTATTTTTTTTGTTGCTGTATCACATACCTAATCTCCACTGCCTCTATTTTTATTGTTAATCCTAGGCGAGTGTTCCTTGTTTTGTATGTTAACCTTTTCCTTGTCTTTTTTAAATTTTGTGTGGGAGGCAGTGTTCTGGCACTGCCATTGGCCTGCTGCAAATCACGTCATCTTTGTGCTTTTGGTTTTCTATCTGTAAAATGGATATATATGCCTTTTATCTATACGTTTATATTTAACTTTTGCCTGTATTGTTTTTAAAGTTATTATCTCTTGGCTTTTTACATTTTTCTAGTTTTTATACTTAATCATGGAATTCCATGTTTGCTTTTGAAAATTATTTTATCCCATATTTCCATTTTTAATTATTTATACACTTGCCTTTCTATTTTTTTAAAATAAACTTTGCTCCAGATCCTTACGACTGTTTGTTTTGTGCCTAGCACAGATCTGGGAGACTGGGGATATACAGAGGGCTGTAAGTCACATCTACACCTTGGCACACCAGGCTGATCTTAGGTTGCAACAGTGTGGCTTTCATTTGCTCCACCTGGAAGTTATGGCAGACAATGTTCAGCTCATTGTAGCAGTTCTATGGCTACGCTCTCTTCTTTTTGACCATCCCCCTGTGCTGGATGGAGGACCTGAGGGATAGTCACTATGTTGGCTCTGTCACCTGGTTTTATCCTGATACTCTGCTGTTATTTTATATCAAATATTTCTGGTATGAAAATGATTTTATTTATGGATTCTCAAAAATACAGTGCACTGAAAAATTTAAAAGGAGAAAAACAAATTGTGTTTATGGGTGTGTGTGTGTGTGTGTGTGTGTATTGGAGGGAAAGAAGATCATGGGCTAGATTTTAAGAAAAATGTGCTTTGTCTATTCATCCAGGGCCTGGAACTCTCCTAACACCTACATGCCTTAGGACTGTTGGTCTAATACATCTTATATTACAATTCCTCTGCCTCATTTATGTACTCTCTTCTTGATCTTTGTCTTTTTACTCCACTTGTTTTCTTTTTTAGTGGTGGGGAAATGCCCATGGAGTTGTCCATCATTTCAGGGTAAAATAGAAGAGTGAGTTATGGGGAGGAGGGCAGTGACTGAGGAGACTGATTCCCTTTTTGCCTCCTTGGTTCCAGTTGAGCAGAATTATAACTGCCCATGCTTCAGAAATTTTTACAAGATCAGGGAAGGGGGCGAAATGCAACAATTGAATTTTAGCTGTCAGTGGGGGAGGGACCATCAAAGCAACACCAAGAACGATTGTGTTTCCCTAAGCATTTTATTTTTGACACCTAATCCTCTAAATTCTGTGTCCTGTTAAGAGTACCTGCCCTCCTCTTTGTTTAGGTATCACTGCACTCTTTTATATCCAGTCCAATTGTAAAGCTGTCATTTCTGCTTGAGAAACGTACGGGGGGCTTCATGCAGTGCCTTGTTGGGAAGAACTGTGGTGTAAGTATATTTCTCTGTGAACAATTATTATAGTGGTTGCACATGTGCAGGGGATAGAAATAGTTGATTTCAAAAGACTACAGGTAGATCATTTGGTTCATAAATAGCTAACCGTGTGAACAGTGAGTTTCTTAATCCCATTTAATTCCACTTTATCTGTGAATGTATCAGCCGTTGGCATGTGTTCATTTCTTGGTGGGAGTAACAGTCAGTAGGAAGTGTACTGAATAACACTGAACTGGTATATCTGCTACAACAATGATAAAGCTGTAAAGAAGTTTGCAGTGTTTTTATAATGCTTCATTCCCAGTGTGTTCGACCTTGAACAGAAGAAGAATGAAGAAACTAGTGAACTGTTTTCCTCATCGGAGACTAATAGCAGTGATTCTGGTGTTAAGAAATAATTGCACCAACTGCACAAGGTATTAGCAGGTACTTATACAGATTGGAAGTATTGTTTGAGTGTATCATTTGCCAAGAATAATTGACATATAATGAAATGAAGTTAAATTTGCAAATTATTATTATTTTTTTTTGAGGAGAGAGATTAACCAAACTCTCTTCCTCTAATACTTTTCCTGACTAGCCAGTAGTTATTTGATCAATAACAGGATTTTAAATGCCATATTAAATTGCTTCACTAGATTAAGAGTAGCATTTAGAAGTTAGCTATTAAATGTTTATCATGTTTTTGGCCTTTTTGCTGTGATTCAGCAAAGTACTTAAGCATGTGTCTATTGTTAAGCGTGTGAGTAGTCCTATTAACTTCAGGGGGACGACTCACATATTTAAGAACTTTGCTAAACTTAGGCCTTTTGGAATATATTTCATAAAATACAAATACTGAGCTTTTTAAAAACAGATTTGTGGTACTAATTTAATGTCTAATCTCACAAATGTCATAGAATCGTAGGACTGGAAGGGACCTTGAGAGGTCATCTAGTCCATTCCCCTGCATCAGTGTTAAGGTTCATCAGTGTCATCAGTGTTAAGGTTAAGCATTTCGGCAGTGACACTGCTGTGTTCAGGGGCTTAAAATTTAGCTTTACTAAACTATGAACTAAACATTCATTTAATGAGGAAACTTTTCATTCAGGTTTTTAACATGGCATATATGTGTTCATAAAATGTCATGTACATAAGTTTGACTGGGGGTGTTTGTTTTTTGTTATTTTTGTATTGTGTTTTGTTTTGTTAGAGCGGACATAACTAGGGAGTTCCTGATCATAGACTCTAAAGTGGTACCAAAAAACAAAACCTCTAAACAGCTGGATTAATTGAGAAGCATCATAGTAACATTTTAGTTTTCTTCATCTACAACACGTGTTTTACTGAAATGGAATTGTCCCAACCAAACTATTGGAATGCTGCTATTATGTTGTAAAACTGTATGTTTTCCCCCCTCCCAGTTATGCAATTCCCCGCTTTCTAGTTCTGGGTGTGTGGTTTGCATAATCATAGTGTTGCCAGTTCTCATGATTTTATCATGAGTCTTGCAATATTTGGTGTGTTTCTTATAAGCCTAGCTTCTAGGGCCAGGTATATATATCATTTTACTTTAAAAAGAAGTAAGTTTCTAGCCCTTGTTGTTGCAGAGTAAAGCCTGAAAACATGACCTGACTGCACTTTAAATGCAAAAATATAACTTTTTAAAAGAATTCATGATATTTAAGCCAATCTCTATCATCAGTCTATCATTTTGATGGCATGACTCATGGTTTTAGGGACTGTAATCCCTATATGGTTTTTCTCAGTAACCACTAAGTACTTTATGTGAATTGCTATATTCTGACGGCAGTCATTAGTCAGTTAGATTGGAGGGATCACTGTAAATTTTTTTTCTCTTTACTCTGATTGGCTCTTGTACTTGGAATTTTTAAGCTGTTGGACAGCAACAAATATACGATTTCAGCTTCTCTCCCTCTAACTGAAGCAGAATCCTGAAACAATAGGAATACCCCAAAAACCAAGCAACCAACCAAACACAAAAGAACATGTGACTATGAATATGAAACAGACAAAAAGAAAAGTGTTTCAATAATGGGCAAAATAATTAAGAAAACCCTGTGAATCATTGCACCCTTTCCCTCTGAGTCAGAAAGGGAAACTTCAGAGTAACTGAAGTAAATTTGTGTTTACAACAGAAAAATCCCAGCATCTCCTTCCTAAGTCTGTTTACATAGTTGTTTGAAACTAAAATATAGTATACTTTTTGTGGTGACGAGACTTTTGCTCATCTGGTGAAAGCCAGATAAAGAATATTTAGACAGAGGGATAATAGGAGTGGAGGAATACATGGCTTTAATTTTGTTTTGGAGAGGTATGGGGAATTCATACATTTAGGAAGTATTTCCTTCAACCCTGTCTTTCTCCACATCCAGGGACTGCCCTCTACAGAGTCCTCCTGGTTCTCTCCACATCTCCCTCCAACCCTCTTACAATTAATTCCTTTCCTTCATCTTTGCTTTATTCCCCTCTCCAGCTTGTGTCCACCTCCCTTGATTTTACTGTATGCCCTTTCTCTGTTGAGGCATGGTAGGCTGTAAGTTTACCTTCTCCCCTTCACTCCCTGCCCCCACCAAGATGCTCTCTGCCTTCCCACCCAAGCCACCTCTGAATGGTTTCCTGTAACACTGCTATGACAGCAGAGGCAGCAGCACTGGAGGGAGGAAAAGAGCTACTTAGTCCCTACTGGGCAAGGAGGCTTGCAGCCCAAGATATAGCTATTCCCTCATAAACAAGAAAGTTATCCTTGTAATATCTTAGGCTAGGTCTACACTACAAACTTACATCGGTATAACTAGGTTTCTTAGGGGTGTGAAAAGTCCTCAGCGACGCAATGATACCGACCTAACTCTGGGCATAGACAGTACTATGGGAGGGATTCTCCCATCGACATAGCAACAACCACCTCTCCCAGGCTGACAGGCAAAGCTCTCGTGTTGGTGTAGTAGAGTCACCATTAAAGCGCTACAGCAATGCAGCTGCGATGCATCATTTTAAGTGTAGACCTGCCCTTAGTGGTCAATACTAGGAGTTAATCTAAACTTTGTATTGATTTTGTGGCTTAAAACGACACTTAGTGCCAGTTTCTGCTCTCGTTTACAGTGGTGTAAATCCAGAGAAATGTCTTTGAAGACACTGGATTTACAATGGTGTAAATAAGATCAAAACCTGTCCCTTAGTTTTGATGCATTACAGCAGTTTCTCTTATTACTGTTTATGTGTATTGTAGTAAAGACCACCACTCCAGGGATGAGGGTGGTGGTTGGCACTCTACAGACATGCAGAAAAATGACAGCCAAAGATCTTGCAATGTAAAGATCCAATTTTATTTTACACCAGTGACTGCATAATAGCAAGCAGCTGACATTGCAACTACAATAGCTTAGCTGAAAGAGAGAAAAAATGTATTTTAAAAGCAAAGCTATTTTTAGTTACAATAGAATGAAAAAGCATTTAAAACTTTTTCTCTGTCTTCAGTGTAAAACTATAAAACCATTTAAACTGAAAATATCACATTCATTATATCATGTTTTAGTATTAAGTGAATGTATATGGCTGATTTAGGAATACTTGACGATAGGGAGGCATTATTTGAATACTGACAGCCTGGTTTTGTACCACTGTTTTCACTGGGTTTTTCTGTACTTAAGTTTATTTGTGCTAGTGGGTTTTACTTTAAACAGTATGGGTTTTTTTACATGCTTTGGGATAGATTATAAGTGATTAAAATTAGACATAAATTGGTAAAACTGACAGTAGACACTAGGGGAGGATGAGCTGCCACAGTAATTGTTGAAAGAAATTCTAGGCTGGAAAGATTTTTAGCCATAGTCCAACTAACAGGATACATGTGGTACTTAAAATCCTGGCTTTGTGAGAGTTGACAATGATCTAGTACAGTTTTGCATGAAAACTTCACGTACAGTAAAGAACAGGGCTAGGTATTGTTGGAATTTTGCCAGGATTGTGTGTTGGTATGTCAAGAAAGAGACCCCATTATCTCTTCTGATGGGAGGTCTAATTGAATAAAATGAGCTTTCCTATTTCTAGCATCTAACATTGATTCTACATTACATTCTGCTTTGCTTATTGAGGGCACAGGATCATAGAAAAATCTTATTTTTTCTTATCATCCCATTTTTGAGCTTTCTATTCAAAATTTACTACTAAGATATTTCACCTCATCTCTTCCCTATTAAGACTCCTTTCAGGGACAAAGATCTCGTTAATGGAGGGTGAGGACAGAAAATGTGTCTCTCTTCTCCATCTCTCCCTTTTGTATTTCTCTGTCTCTAGCCATTGAAAATGTAGGTCAAATTGCATCACCATAAAATAGAACAGTCAGAAAGGTGTTTGAAAAATGCTGACATCCTTAGCCTGGGGTGCATGCCACTGTCCTTTGTTTACATTGAGAACAGTGATGTACCTGTATAAGAACCAACGTCTCTTTTAAGGTTAGTGATATAGCACCTAAATAATAAATCAATTTTTCAGATGATATTCATCTGAATATCATATTGCTAGTATATTTATATTACTACAAGGTAGTAATTTTAAAATGTACAGATTTTGATCTGCAACAACTTAAAATAGTGATATACCCAGAGAGCTAATTTAAAATCTTAAATTTGTAGTAACCATAACTGTGTACTTTGAATAATCCACTATCTGTCTTTTACATGGAATGGAAGCTCAATACTACATTTTGTAAATTGTCTAATCATATGCTCTCTATTGTCTTGATTAGATATGCCCTCACTTGCAAAGTGTGTGTGTGTGTGGTTATGTTTTTAATTTTAAGTACTCCTTGTTTGACATAATGTGCTTTTCTCCTTTTGTTTTTTTAAAATGGTGCATAAAGGGTTTTTTTTTTAACATTGATATATGGAAAGTCATGGAATCTAGTAGTGTTTGCCTAACAGTCTTTTGTATAGAATACTTCAGGAGTTGTTGATATAAGAAGTTGTGATCAGCATTGAATATTCGTATAGCATCAAAAATATAAACTATATTTTCACTTTGTTTTTCTGCAGTTATTCACAAATGAAATATTGCATAAAATATAAAAATATTATTCAGTTGTCTTTATCTGTCCTAGCTGGCTGCTAATGTTGTTTGTGTGCTGAACCTTCAAATGGTGGCTTAAATAATACCATAAGATACAGTACTTTAGAATATAAAGTAGACTTGCCTGTTTATATGGGGAAACTGCAACCAGATTTTCATTCGCTGTTTCCAAAATGATGATGTATTTTCCCAGTCTGTGTTTTATACTTACTTAAACAGCTGAAGCAAGTATGCAAAGACATCTTATTATAGCATTAACCTTACTGCCTACTGTTGAGTAAGCTCTAGAAATTAAAAGGAAAATTACTGAAGATGAAGTGGAAATCACTGGCAAAACTATATAATTGGCTGTTTGGGCAAAAACAATAAATTTGGACATATGTGTGCAATAATTATACAGATAAAAACAGCAGACATACAAGTAAAAAGGCTTTAAGTGAACTTTATTGTGAATAATTTACTTGATAGGTTTTCATTACCAAAATTTTGAGATAGTTACAAAAAAGATTTTGATGGTCGTCTGTTGACTGTCAGATATTAGTGGCAACAATCTGATTATCTGTAAAGATATTTATGAAAATGTTTAAGAAAAACTTCAATGTATTTTGAGGAAAAATCTTGTACCTTTGCACTGGGAATTCGATGGTGCTTTGTTTGTAACAATGCACAGTAAATATCCAAGTCCCAATGGGAAGCACCTTCACAGTTAGTATAAATTACAATACTATGGAATCATGAGCAGCTGAATAAAAGGTAAATCTCAAGATTCTGTCTTACTTTCCGTTTGGGGGATCCATTTAAAACATCGTCCTTATATTTTGATTCCATAATCTGTAAATGTAAAAATGGATTTTATATCTAAGGGGCAGGATAATAAATTGATTTTTTTTGTATTGTTTATATTCCTAATTCCATCTTTGCACCTCTAGAGTTGTGGGGCTGCAGGGTGCTGATTCAGCCCCAAGAGATGCTCTGTCTTACTCTTGGGCTACAGTAGTCCCTAAAGGACCATCCAGCAGCCCTGAATAGCCATAGTTCATTGCACTGTGCTTATAAGTCCCTCATCCAACAGCCCTCTTGCCCTGGCACACCCTTAGTCTGTGGGGCGCAGCTATGAGAGGGCACTGGTTTAGGGCCATTGTACCAACCCTGCTCTTGGGGACTTTCCAGGTCGGGAGAGCTGGCCTTGTTACACTATTCCTGCAATAGAAAGAGGCCAGAAACGGCCCAGTATTGGGGCCATTTTTCTACCCTTATGTCCAAACCCTTATTCAAGAATCCCTAGGTAAACAGATGGCCATTGTAGTATTCCCTAAAGGTCATCAAACTTGGACATTGGCTAACTGACCAGGGGATCAAGTTCTAGAATGCAGATATGTTTTGTGATGCACGGTTTTGACGATCTTCCAACTGCAAATAAAGGAGGATTGGACAATGGTGTGTTTGTAGGGTCATTAAGGTAGAGTTATGAGCTGGGTGAAACCTTGTAGTGGGTTGAGTTAAAACCTCATTCAAACTGATATGAGAACTCACCCTTCATTTAAGATAGTTGTAAGAGACTGTTAAGGGGCAACACCTAAAACAAGAGCTATTAGAGTCTGCCCAGAAACTAACACCATATGGGTGGGGGGATTCCAGTGGGTACTGTGACCAGGTGTGTGAGAGAACACACAGAGAACAGGCAGAACAGAACGAGAGGCAGAGGGAACAAGCAAGAAAGCCAAGCGGTAGTCTGTGAGCACAGTGTAACCCTGGGAAAAACTAGAGAGAGCTTTTGGGTCTGATGTTGCATAATGAGTCTTGAGACTGTAATCTAAGAAACTGCTCCTTCTGTTTGTGGTTCTCCTGCATTTGGAGAAGCAGGACCTTTTTTTTATTTACAAGGAGTGTAAATAAAGTAGATTGCATGAAAGAAAATACCAGACTCCATCTATTTCTGTTTCCAACTGGAATGTCTCAAGACTCTGAAATGTAACTAGCTGCTTGAGTCAAAAGGGCAACACTGGTGTTAGTAATGGGATCCAATTTCGGAGGAAAGATTGTGAGCTGGTGTTTCTCCTGAATGAAGATGGAACAAGTAATGAAGGCGCTTACAGACAAGCGGCCAATGGGATTTAAAACAGTACCTAAAACAGGAGCTGGAGGCTTCACAAAAGGAATTTGTGGAGGGCAATGAAAATTATTAGGGGGCTGGGGCACATGACTTACGAGGAGAGGCTGAGGGAACTGGGCTTGTTTAGTCTGCAGAAGAGAAGAGTAAAGGGGGATTTGATAGCTGCTTTCAACTACCTGAAGGGGGGTTCCGAAGAGGGTGGAGCTCGGCTGTTCTCAGTGGTGGCAGATGACAGAACAAGGAGCAATGGTCTCATGTTGCAGTGGGGGAGGTTTAGGTTGGATATTAAGAAACACTATTTCACTAGGAGGGTGGTGAAGCACTGGAATGGGTTACCTAGGGAGGTGGTGGAATCTCCTTCCTTAGAGGTTTTTAAGGTCAGGCTTGACAAAGCCCTGGCTGGGATGATTTAGTTGGTGTTGGTCCTGCTTTTAGCAGGAGGTTGGACTAGATGACCTCCTGAGGTCTCTTCCAACCCTGATATTCTATGATTCTATTAATTAAATCATCTGGAGGTAGCCAGAAATGGTTCAGAGATGACTTGCAAATGGAGGTGAAATCTCTGGAGCAACAACTATACAGCGTCTGGAAACCCAGCTGCAACACACCCAGGCTGGAATGATAAAATGGATTGATGAGGTGACCAGCAATCTGACTGCCACAGACCAGAAGTTATTCCATGAAATAGTGGTGTCTGAGCAAACCTTGGCCAGTCTGGAGCTTGCCAACCGAGAGAAGCTGAAGCAAGGATTTACAGAGCTAAAAATTCAGCTACAGAAGGAAATCAAAGGGTCACCCTTTGTAATGGAAGGCAGCACCTGGATGAGGAATTGGGGCAGCCAGATGACTTGGGTAAGACCAGATGTTTATAACAGTTTTCTACCCCATTTGTTACCCACAGAGGCCCAGAGGGGAGAGGTCATGCTGTCCTACCTCAGATAATTCAAAAGTCATTATCTCAAGGGAGAAACTCCCTGAGAGGTTTATTTGGCTCAGTTCAACATTATAGTTCAAATGAATGGCTGTGGCGAGGAACTGAAAGGGGGGTTACTGCACCCAACTTGAGTGGCCCAGCTTTGATTGTGCTGCAAAATTTACCCCCCAGAAAAGAGATTGAGGGCTGGTCTACACTGCCGCTTAAGTCGATGTAACTTACGTCACTCAGGGTGTGAAAAAGACACCCCCCGAGCGACGCAAGTGATAGCGACCTAAGCGCTGTTCCCTCTCACGGAGGTGGAATAATTATGCTGATGGGAAAGTGCTCTCCTGTCGGCATTGGTGCAGCTGCGCTGATGTTGCACTGAGTGTAGACTTGCCCAGAGTTGTCCAGACCTGGTACAAGCCCTTGATAGGCGGTTTGGAGCTACCCATCAATTGGAGCAAGCCAGGGCTCAGCTAAGATATAGAAGAGGGAAAGAAAAAACCCACCTGAAATGGCAGAGGGCCTGCGGAGACTAGTGTTCCTGGCATACCTTGATACCACTGAGGCCTTTCAGGATACACTGGCAGTGGACCAATTTGGGGATGCTTAGCTGGACTTGGACTTGCTGATCAAGATCTGCAAAAGAATGCCAAAGACACTGTGAGAGGTGATGGAATTTGCCACAGAACTTCAGTCTTTCCTTGCAGCAGTGCCGCAGAGGTGGAAGCTGATCGCCATGAGCTCTGTAAGTACAGCGCTGCGTCAAATATGCATGATGAATGAGGGGATTCTAATGTGGCTCATGACCTTATTGTATGATTAAAAAAATCTGATGATAATTTGTAAAACAAGGAAAATTGGCAGTATTGCAAAAAATTAAAGGAAACGGTTCAATTAAATGCTGGTATTGTGACAAAATTGGACACAAATAAAAGTACTTGTCTAAAGTTATGACAGGCCAAGACAGACTGTCGCAAGTGTTGAGTGAAAACCTCTCTCTTCCAATTCAGGAAATGGGGGTACCCCAAACTGAGGGAGTAAAGTTTGGTGGAGATACTAGGATCAGCCCCAGTTTTTGTTTAGATCTGGGCAGTTAAATAGCAATAAGGGGGGGTTGGCTATTGAATGTGTAATAGAATCTGTAAAAAACATAACGGTGATTGACACAGGCTCAATTATAAACAGATATTAAACAAGACATGCAAAAAAGGCAAGGGAACCGGGGATCCAAAACTGAACCGTCAAACTGGACGCAAATGGACATAGTGACTGGGGCAGGGCATTCATCCAAAATTTAGGAAAATTGTGGTGGAAGATTGCACCTCTGGAATTTGAACAAGAAATCGGAGTGGCTGAAATGGGGATTGAGCTCAGAACTGGCTTGGATTGTGTTATGGCTAATAACTGTGTAATCAATGCCAGAAAAGATGTCTTATAAATTCAGTCTGTGGAAATGCCCTTTAAAGATATGGCCCAGGTGGGACAAATGGTTTGTAGGCAAGTGGTTTGCAGTGAATAAATTGTCCTGCCCCAGGCGGTAGAAACAATTATAACAGCTATACGCTGTGGTAGCTTTTCAGCAAAGGAGTGGTGGGCAGTGGTTAAAACCTGTTTGGAGACCCGGGATTTCAGGGAAACCTTAGCTGCCAAAGTTCTTGTGGGTCTGGAAGAAGAACTGATCCCTGTTTATTTGCTGAATGTTTCTGGCAAGTAGCAAATAGCGAAGAAGGAAAAAATCATTTCATTTGTCAGTAGGGTGTTATTTAGCATTTTCAAAGTTGAAAAGGGCTTTTGGGACTGCTCCTGTCTTGGCTTATCTGTGTTTCAAACCCCTTTCATATTAGACCTAGATACTAGTGCTTACAGTTTGGGGGACAGGATTTCAGCTGCCTACCCCCTAAATCTGAGAATGTATTTGTGGAAGTTGAGGCTGGAAAAGTTGTTACAGAGATCAATCTCCCATTCAAACAGAATGGGCTGGGTCTGCCTCAGCCAACCAATTCCACAGAAACACTAGATATTCCTCAGGGGCTGACTGAAAGGAGTCCCTCACTGGTGGCTGAAGGGAAATCCAGGGAAAGAAAAGCCCAAAAGGGATTTGGGTAGGAATAACTTCTTTCATGTGATGCAAACTTCTCCTGACAGAAGGATACTGTATACCTGTAAATAGTGAATCTTGTATCATTGGTAATTTGTTATATATATATTTTTTCTATTTGGGATGAGTTATTGGGCGTCACCATTTTAGGCCTCATTGGGATGATTGGCAAAGCTGAGGCATGGGCTGTTTGTATGAGCTGGGTGGTGCCTTGTTATGGATTGACTGGAAACCTTGTACAAACCGATGTGTGCGACCACATCCTTCATTTAATATAGTTGTAAGAGACAGTTAAGGGGCCACTCCTAAAACAAGGGCTATTAGAGACTGCCCAGAAACTAGCACCAAATAGGCTCTTGTTCCAATGGGTACTGTGACCAGGTGTGTGTGGATGTGTGAGAACATACACAAACTAAGAACAGACAAGAATATAGAGAGTGGAGAGGCAAAGGCAAAAGGCCAGAAAGCCAAGCAGTACCCAGGGAGCACAGTGTGGCCCTGGAAAAAGCTAGAGGGTACTTTTGGGTCTGGAGTTGGCTAACGAGGCTTCGGGCTGTAAGCTAGGAAACTGCTGCTTTTATTCTTGGTTCCTCCTGCGTTTGGGAAAGCAGGACTTGTGCATTCCTTGTAAATAAACAAGATTGTATCCAAAAAAAATCTGACTCCCATCAGTTTCTATTTCCAACTGGAACGTTCCCAGTGCCCTGAAATTTGACTTTCTGCTTGGTTTGAAAAGGGACAACAGTAGTTTGGCTACCTTAAATTTGAATTTCCATACTTTCAAATGTTAAAGTTTTTTGTAACCCTAACTTTCAATTTCCTGGCTTTTTAATGTTTTTCATGGGCTTTTGGTTTGATTTTTATTAACTACAACTTTCTTGTAAAGATATTTCTCCTTAAACTGCTGATATGTATTGTCTGGGATTTAGCTTTTGCTCTGGTCAATTGCAACATTACTCCTGTTTTATTTTCTTTAACAGCAAATTTTAAAAGTATTCCTTCAAGTTTGCAGCCATACTTTTTTCATTGATTTTTTTCATGGGAGATGTATGGCTTAAAACCTGACATGCTGTTTTGAAAATGTAGGGCTTGGTGCTTTGACCATGTTACTCTTCTCTTTATATCTTTTCCGTGGTTTTCCCCATCTCCATCACATCAAGCCCCAAATGCTTTTCTCATATAAGGCCCATCGTGGCTCATCTCCACCCACCCTGTCCTCTCTTTTACAGTATTCTCTGCGAACTGTGCCAATCTTCATTGCTCATTTGTAAAAGCTCCCAACAAGTACCTTATTTTTTCCTTGCCACCTCTTATGCACCGAAGGTCCAAACTGCACATAAAAATCTGTAAAGCCACCACATTGTCCTCCTTCACATCCTTCCTTAAAACTCAACTCTACTGTGATACCAACAAAAACTGATTAGTGGTTAGGTAACTGCTTACAACGCGGTTTATCACGCTGATTATAATAACCTCATTTCTGACATCTGATCCCATAATATTTGTTGTATTTACCTCTTGTCTTATACTTGGGGCAGGTCTACACTGTGGGGCTAAGTCAACCTAAGTTACGCAACTCCAGTTACATGAATAACATATCTGGAGTCAATGGTGCCTTAGGTGGACATATTGCGGTGTCTACACCATGATGGGTCAACGGGAGAAACTCTCCCGTCGACTTACCTTATGCTTCTCATTCCGGTGGAGTACCGGAGTCGATGGGAGAGCGATCGGTGGTCGATTTAGCGGGTCTTCACTAGACCCACCAAATCGACCCCCGGTGGATCGATCACCATGCGTCAATCCCTCGGTAAGTGGAGACAAGCTTGTATGCTCTTTGGGGGATAGACTTTTTGGTTCATATTTCCATAGTACTTAGCACAAAGAGCCTGGGCTTTCTAAGTGCTACCACAATATAAATGATATAATTTTATTAGGAAATAGAGGGCCCTGTATGCATGCAGAACTACTCTTTCTACATAGAAGTGTATGGGTTATTGATGAGGCAAGCAGAAGGCAAAAAGTCTCTGCTCCATAGAACATTCTGAAAGGTAATACAGTTTCTGGCTACATTACTTTTTTTCTTTTGTCCGCCTAGGCAACCATCCACATAGAGGAGATCTACATGCAGAGGGTTCTCTATTTCCTAATAAAATTCCATTATTTATATTATGATAGTTCCTAGAGGGTCCAGCCTAATTGTGTTAGGCAGTGTGCAAATACAAACCAAAAAGGCTGGCCTAGCAGATACAAAAGAGAAAAGTAATATTGTGGGTGCCTATACTGCCTTTCACAATGGGCACCAGAGAGGATTACTGGAAGCTAGCTCTCTCTGTAAGTAGCTACATTTCTGTAACTTAAAACAAAACAAGTGTGTCAATGCAGAGGCTTGCACTGGTTTAATTATCTGGTTTAAAAACAGATTAATGTAAATAAGGCCTTAATATGCTTCTCTCTCTCTCTCTCTCTCTCTCACTCATTCTTTTACATAATTTGTCAGTGGTGAAATAATGAACAATGTTACATGTAAATTATCACCATGGGGCACCTGAGTTACATGCCACAGTGGTAAAAACGCTGTTGGCCAGTGTACACAAATGGCCCTTCTTTGCTACCGTTGGTGGAGCTGCATTGTGGAGGGAAAAAAATCTTGTGTAAAAACAGTTGCAAAGGCCCTGAACCTGTAGACCAGGGGTTCTCAAATTGGGGGTCGGGACCCCTCAGGGGGTCACGAGGTTATCACATGGGGGCTCGCTAACTGTCAGCCTCCACCCCAAACCCTGCTTTGCATCCAGCATTTAAAATATATTTAAAAGTGTTGTTAATTTATAAGGGGGGGGGTCACACTCAAAGGCTTGCAGTGTGAAAGGGGTCACCAGTACAAAAGTTTGAGAACAACTGCTGTAGACACATAGGAGCAGATTCTGTATGTTTATAAGAGTCCACACCAATGCACCTATTTGCAAGATTAGAATCTAAATTAGATACAGACATTTTTAATCTAAATTAATATTATTATTGGTGTGATGGTTGAGACTTAAATTGGTGCATTTTTAAATAAATATTAGTTCTGAAATTGGTGGGTTATCATTGAAAGACGTGTTGTGCACGTTATGCTGAATTACATTCTCTGTTTACAATATATATTAACATTTAAATTCACTGTAAAAACTAAATCTCTGGTGTAAAATAGGTAAAATGCATTGTATTAGAGCACTTTAATATTTCAAGGCAAAAATTGCAATTATGGAATGTCAGCTAAATAAGATTGCAAATTTCCTATTACTGTAGTAGTCATATATTTTTATTTCATTTCAGAGTTAAACGACTGTAAGTCAGAGAGAGCTTCCACAATCCAAACAGATGACGATCAACTGATAAATCAACCCAGAGTTTTACCATACTTTAAAGGTACTGTGACATACTTACCTATATATTTTTTTCTTAAACATCGTATTCTCATAGTTCAGATGTGAGAAACATGAAGAACAGGATATTCACAGGGTTGCAAAGCAAGACTGAAGTGCTACCAGATGCAGCTTGGTGATGTTTTGATAAGATGCAGGTGTTAAATGCAGGTTTCAGTGAAAAGTAAAGAGACCTTCCAAACAGCCAGAATAAGCTCTCTGTGCAAACCAGTCAAACCTCAAACATTCAGTCAAACTTCATTTATCTCAATGAGATAGGGGATATGAGAGTAACTTGAATGAGTAGGGTTTTGTGTAAGAAGAGTCTTTATCTATGTGTTTGATATACTTTGGGAGATGCTAACTGGTTTTTTTGATGATCAAATTTCAGTTTATCTGTATTCATATAGTCTTGGGTAAAACAGCATTATTTTATGATGTGGAGCAAAATTCCTTGAGATAGTATTCTCTGGTCTCCCTTAAATTTTTCTCTCCTTTACCCCTTCAATTGTGTTTTACTTGTTTGTGTGTATTTTTTTTTGATATGGTGAAACAACTTAAAAATACAATGGATTTGTTCTATTTGCCTTTTATGCACAAATTTGAAGAGCTGAGGCTACTTAAGTTAATTTTTCCTGTGCAAACCAGCTTTTTTATGCTTTTAATTTTTTTATGATTATTATAGAAATCATCCTTTAACCTTCTGTTAAGATAAATAAATGGATCTCCTTAATGGATCTCCTTAAGTCTATTACTATCAGTCATGTTTTCTAATCCTATAATCATTCTCATGACTCTTCTGTGAACCTTCTCCAGTTTATCAACATCCTTCTTGAATTGTGGGCCCCAGAACTGGACACAGTATTCCAGCAGTGGTCACTCCTGTACCAACTACAGAGCTAAAATAACCTCTGTACTCCTACTTGAGATTCCCCTTTTTTATTCATCCAAGGATTGCAATAGCTCTTTTGGCCACAGTGTCACATTGGGAGCTCATGTTGAGCTGATTATCCACCACAACCCCCAAATCTTTTTCAGAGTCTCTGCTTCCCAGGAGAGAGTCCCCCATCTTGTAAGTATGGCCTACTTTCTTTGTTCCTAGATGTATATATTTACATCTATCCATATTAAAATGCAGATTGTTTGCTTGTACCCAGTTTACTAAGTGATTCCAAATTGCTCTGAATCAGTGACCTGACCTCTTCATTATTTACCACTCCCCCAATTTATGTGTCTGCAAAATTTATCAGTGATGATATTATGTTTTCTTCCAGGTAATTGATAAAAATGTTAAATAGAATAGGGCCAAAGATTGACCCTGCAGACCTCTCTGGAAATACACTTGCTTGATGAGGACTCCCCGTTTACAGTTACATTTTAAGACCTATCAGTTAGTCAGTTTTTAATTCATTGAATGTCTGCCTTGTTTTGTAATCAAAATTTCATGTGATACTAAGTCAACACCTTACAGAAGTCTAAATATATTACATCAACGCTACTACCCTTATCAACCAAACTTGTAATTTCATTTAAAAAAATATCAAGTTAGTTTGACAGGATCTAGTTTCCATTAACCCATGGTGATCAGTATTAATTATATTACCCTCCTTTAATTGTTTATTAATTGAGTCCCATATCAGCTGCTCCATTGTCTTGCTTGGGATCAATGTCTGGCTGTAATTATCCAGGTTATCTTGTTTACCCTTTTAACAAATTGGCACATAAGCATTTTTCCAGTCTTCTGGAACTTCCCCGTGTTCCAGGATTGATTGAAAATCAACATTTAACTGTCCAGTGAACTCCTCAGCCAGCTCTTTTAAAACTTTTGGATGCAAGTTATGTGGCCCTTCTGGTTTAAAAATGTCTAACTTTAGCAGTTTGTGCTTACCAACCTCCAGAGATACAAATTGGATAGAAAAAGTGTTGTTATCACATACGATGAGACAGTATCGTCTGTTTCCCCTGCCCCCCCCCCCCCCATACAGAACAGAAATAGTTATTGAACACTTTTGCCTTTTCTGCATTACTGATCCATATAGCATTGGCCCAATACCATTGTCAGGATTCTTTTTGTTCCTAATATAGTTAAAAAACTCTGTCCTTAGCTCTATTAGCAATAGACTTCTACTTGTGTCCCTTGGATTCCGTTATCAGTTTTCTACAATTCCTATCTTCTGATTTACATTCATTACTATCAATTTCCCCTTTTTTCCATCTGTTATATATTACCTTTTTATTTTTTACAGCTGCCTTCGCTTCCCTTCTAAACCAGATCATTTTTTAATCAGTACAGTCTTCTTCCTCGATCGTGGCTTTTTGGGTATTTTAGAAAGGGGTTCTTAAATTATGCCCAATTATCATTCACATTTATTCTGATTAAATTTTTCCTGCCAGCTGATTTGGCTCATAATTATTTTCAGCTTTGTGAAATTGGCCCCATTAAAGCGTCAAGTGTGTGTGTGTGTGTGTATATGTATATGTGTATGTGTATATATATATATATACACAAACTAGTAATATATATTACTAGTTTGCTCTTTATCCTGCTTGCGCATTATAAAAGTGATCAAGTCATGATCACTTGTAACTAAATTATCATTAATTTTTAGTTCTGTGAGCAATTCCTCTTTATCGGTTAGGACAAGGTCTAATAAAGAATTCTCCCATGTTGATTGCAACACTTTTTGAGTTAGGAAATTGGCGTCTATATGTTTAGAAATTCCAAGGTGCAGCTTTTTTCCCTACACGTTGTAGATCGGCAAAGATCTATTGCAAAGATCTATCTTTCTCTGTCTATGCATCTGTATTTAACGCCCCCTCATTTGCTTTCTCGCGCACCCTTCATGCCCACCCTTTCTCTCTTTTATACATCTCTTTCCCCCGACAAGTTCACCCATCCGCCCACAGGCTCCTTTCTGCATCCTGTTCTACCTAAAATAACAGCAGCCCCTGGTCTGCTCTGCTTCATCAGTAAAGCCCCCTCCTCCAGGAAAATATTAGCAGTACAACTGGTCCCCTTCCCTTTCTCTTAAAGGAATATTGACTCCTGCATCATTCATCTCCTAGGCTTTCCCTTTTGCTCAGGCTGCTCCGCTCCCTAGCCCCAATATGCCCACTTGATTTTTTTGTTCCAAATTCCTTATCACCCCAGCAAGTGAGTTTTTCAAACCCCATTTATGCATTCAAAATTATCCCCGCGCCCCCCGCACCCAAACCATTGACAGATCTTTTTTTAGTACTGCCCAAAACTATTTTTATACTTTAAAACAATGATACTTGAGTGATTCAGGAAAGAAAAACAAGTTAACGCATGTGCAAGAATGGTAATTTTCTCATCTTGTAGTATATACATTTGGTCTGCTCAAACCACGAAAGAGAAAATTATCACTCCATCTACAGCTCCCATAAAATCAGTTTCTCATCTGACTTTATTATTCCTAGTTTCTGATTTGACAGTCAGTAATTTTGTCCATTGAACTGATGAATTGCTCTTTCTGCTGCCACTCTTCTCCCTCTACTGGAATACTGATGTATTCATGACATGCTGGGAAAATGTTTCAAAACAGTATAGTAAAAGCCAACCTGAGATCCAGCATGCAGAATTAGGCCCGCTCGGGATCCTATATAGCAAAAACATTGTTGATTGAGGGGGGCGAGTAATAACAAGGTGCAAAGAGTAGACAGTAGCAAGAAAGAGGACAACCAACGTATATGTATCTGTTAACAATAAATAAATAAATAAAAATGTGTATGTCTAACTGATTGGCACAAGCCATTTTAAAGCAGTAACCATGTTTAAATAACTGGACCTTTGTCAACATTTTAAACAGATAAATAGGAAAATGTATTGGCTCATTTTTAAGGGCTAGTTCATCGTGTAATTTTGTTTCAAAATTGTCTTTTTTTTTTTTTTTTACTTTTGGCTAAACTGGTTTATCTCCCTCAACAATGTTCAAAAAAAAAAAAAAAGAAGAAGAAGAAACCTTATTGATTACCATGCTTGTGACTATGAACTAGGACATCAGTAAGTAGTAGGCAGATTCTTAGCATGACAGACTCAAAGAGAAACCAAGCAGATGTTGACATGAAGGATAGTAATACTAATATCGCTAAATTTGGACTTTGAGGTCACCTTGCTTTTAAAACACTCTTGGTACACACTAAGGTGATGGTCAAAGGACTGGCAAGCAGTCACCAGTTCAGGTTTTGTACAGGCTGGTAATGCCCAAAGATTACCATCTACTGACTGTTCGATGTTCTACAAGAAATGTATCTGTGTATTTCCGAGTATACAGAGTGCTCATCACAAAAACTGTCACAATTAGCACTAACTAGCAATCTCGAGAGGCCAAAAGGTGAATTAGCATACAGCCTGTACTGTGCTCTCAACCCTGAAAGGAGTACTTCTAAGATCTCTTGTATCCTAAGTTTTTTATCAAGAATGCACCACATTCAGCACAATGTGAGTGGGACACAATGCCAGTGACTTTAACAGAGTTGCATTTGTTTACACATGAGACTAATTTGGTCCCATATTTCTATCTTCTCTTAGTTTTCTCTTAAGTCATTTACAGCAACTTGTAAAGATTAAGCAACATTTCATCTGATGCCAGAGTTCTTATGCTATTATTCATGCTTCTATCCTCCTCCCCTCAACTGCCATTTCCTTCTCTGCTAAAAGGTACATGGTGTGAGCCCCCGTTCAGCAAATGAAGGAGGCCAAGAGAGAACTATCCAACCCAACATACAGTATTCAAAAAGCTGGGAGCTTTAATTGGTTTGGAAGAAGGGTTGGTGAAAAGGAGAAGCATATCAGAAAATGGTACTAAACTGAGTATTAAGGTCTAAAATTCACTAACAAGCATAGATTGTATTCCATAAATTCTTTGTCTATTTGTATGACAAATTATGTCTCCTTGTTCTAAAAACTCACTATTTATTGATGATAGCCTGTAGTGTCATCAATAAAACCACTGCAGTTCATTATGGTAAATTTTATACTTCTATGAGGCATTGAAAAGAGAGAAATGTTGTTTAAAAACAAATCACCATAAGACCATATTGCAGTGCCTGTGCTATTCAGTCATTGGTGGGATCTCTCTCTCTCTCTGTTTTATCCTGTTGCTCATCACTGTAGTGTCTGAGAACATCAAATAACAATAGTGAAATCCTTAGTGGACTTCATGGAATCTCTGTCACTTCTCCCTTCTTGGGATAAAAACTCTGCTTGGGGTAGGATTTTTGGTTTGGGAAGTTTGTTGTAGGGGTTTAGGAGTAGAAGGAGGGTGTCAGTATTAGACTGTCATTTTTATGGTGGAAAAGTCTTTATGAAGGCAAACTGCTGCAGATGGCTAAGATCTGGTCTACAGTAGAGAGTTAGGTCGACGCAAGGCAGTTTACGTTGACCTAACTAAGGAAGTGACTATACTTAAATTTGGCTCCCAGCAACATAAGTGCCCCACTACGCCAACTTAATGCCTGCACCTCCAAGAGCGGCGTAGAGTCATGGTCGATGTAGTTAGGTCAATGCAGTGTCAATATAGACATTGTGTTGCTCATGTCAACTGTTACTGGTTTTCAGGAGCCTTCCCACAGTGCCCCACACTGACAGTACAGTCAATACAGGCATTGGTGGGGATGTGCCCTGCTGACACAAGGAGCAAAATGTAGACAAGAAAAAGCGATGTAATTACTGTAGCAGCTGTATGCCTACATAAGTTAGGTCAACTTAATTTTGTAGCGTAGACTGACTTAAGGAAACATGGCCTTTAGGTCGGGGTAGTTTTGGATCAAGTTTCCTCTGTTCCTGTTACTGCAGTGACAGCTTCCTCCATAACAAGCCAGAACTATGTTAGCACATAAGGGCTGTGACACAAGTCTCAGAAACATTCAACATCAAGACTTAAAAGACAGAATTATACTTTCCCTAGATATACAAGAATTTGAGCTCAGTAATGATGTGGTGTTAGGTTCCCTGCGAACCTGGGAGAAGCCAGTAGGGTCTTCTCCCACCTGGATACTATAGCAGGAAGAAGAGTTTTGCATCATTCAAGAAAGAATTTGAGATCTATTACCACCTGAATCACTTGCTTTTTTGCTTATGTCACAGACTTAATGTTGAGTGTAATGTATGCATTTTACATATTATAGAAAACCACTGTTGGGTAATTGCTTAAACAGTATTGTTCTCCAGATTGAGCATTTGCTGGCAGTTAATGACCAGGGCCCCAATCCTGTAAATACTTATGCATGTGCTTAACTTTACTACCACAAGTAGTTCCATCAATTTGGGAACTACTCTTGGCCATAAAGTTTATGTTTGCTGAATTGGGGCCCAGTTGGAAGAACTACCAGCCTGAGTTAACATGGCTGAAAAAATCCAAGTCAGAGGTCACTATTGCCGTTGTTTGTCCTCTAAAGCTCAGCGTGCTTTCACTGTTTATAGTACCCATCTTTTCTTAGGAGTTAAATGCTAGTAGAGTAACCAATAGGAAAGAAAGACTTCCTCAACATTCTGTATTAAGTTTGTGATATTATATCAGTTTTGAATGTGACCTACTAATATAAAATCATAGAAATGTAGGACTTGAAGGAACTTCCAGAGGCCATCTATTCCACCCCTGACCCTGGCAGGACCGTGTATACTTAGACCATCTCTAACAGGTGTTTGTCTAACCTGTTTTTAAAAAACTCCCCGTGATGGGGATTCCACAACCTCCCTTGGTAACCTATTCCAGTACTTAACTAGCCTCAGTTAGAAAGTTTTCTTACTGCAGATTAAGCCCATTTCTTTTTGTCCTACATTCAGTGGATATGGTGAACAATTGATCACCATCCTGTTCACAACAATACTTAATATATTTGAAGACTGTTATCAGGTCCCCCCTCAGTCTTCTTTTCTGAAGACCAAGCATATCCAGTTTTTTTTAACCTTTCCTTTATAGGTCAAGTTTTTATACTCTTTATCATTTTTGTTGCTGTCCTCTGGACTTCCTCCAGTTTGTCCACATCTTTCTTAAAGAGTGGCACCCAAAACTAGACACAATTCTGCAGTTGAGGCCAGTGCCAAGTAGAGAAGAACAATTACCTCCTGTGTTTTATTTGGGACACTCTGGTTAATACACCCCAGAATGTTAGTCTTTTTTGCAACTGCATCACATTGTTGACTTATGTTCAATTTGTGATGCACTATAACCTCTAGATCCTTTTCTTCTGTATTACTGCCTAGCCAGTTATTATCCATATTGCATTTGTGCCTTTGACTTTTCCTTTCTAACTGTAGTACTTTTCACTTGCCTATATTTTATTTTGTTGATTTCAGACTAGTTCTCAAATTTATCAAGGACCTTGCTTATAACTCCTCTGAGCTAGGTGTTGTCCACAAACTTTATTCACTCATTGATGTGGACAATAGGCTTATAAAGAGCATAAGTGGTGACTGGTAAATTGGATTCTTAAAATTCTTTAACATTTAATAATCTAAAATCCCAGTCCTGGAAACACTTAAGCATGTGTGTGTACCACTGCTCACACGAGTAGTCCTATTGTCTTCAGTAAGACAACATAAGTGAATGTTATGCGTGTGCTTAAGTGTTTGCATGTGAGCTCTAGGACTTCGGTGGCACTACTCCCTGCAGTTAAAGTTAAGCATGTTAAGATTAGGATCTAAGATGTCATAAGTAACAGGTAAATAAATTTGTTTATAGTACATGGCCCCAGTCTTGTAAAGATTTACACACCTGTTTAACTCTATGCAGTGTAAGTAATCAGATTAAAGTCAATGGGACTAAGCATGTGATTGAGGGCTTGTCTACACTGCCACTTTTGGCAGTATAACTTACAGTATGTCGCACAGGGGTATGAAAAACACACCTTTGAGCAGCATAAGTTACTCTGACAAAAGCGGTGTGGAGAGTGCTATGTTGGTGGGAGAGCTTCTCCTGCTGACATAGCTACCGGTGCTCATGGAAGTGGTTTTATTATGTTGATGGGAGAGCTCTCTCCCGTTGGCATAGAGCTGCTACACGAGCAATCTTACAGCGGTGCAGTTGTGTCGGTACAGCTGTGCTGCTGTAAGCTCGCTAATGTAGACATGGTCTAAGACTTTGCAGGATCAGTGCCTATGATTTTAAATTGGTCATTTTACTTTAACATTTTAATTCACAGGGGGAAAAAAGGACCCTGAATTTTAAAAATATTTTTGGAGTCAGTTTATAGAAGAATTTAATTTTGCAAAACTTATGGTTACTTCCAAGCATATAAAGCTGCTAATAATCAGAAATATTTTTCACCAAAGGTTTGTATCAAGGGCTGTCGATTAATCGCAGTTAACTCACGTGATTAACTCAAAAAATTAATCGTGATTTTAAAAATTAATCACGATCAATCACACTGTTAGACAATAGAATACCAATTGAAATTTATTAAATATTTTGGATGTTTTTCTACATTTTCAAATAAATTGATTTCTATTACAGCACAGAATACAAAGTGTAGAGTGCTCATTTGTAGTATTATTTTTATTACAAATATTTGCACTGTAAAAACAATATAGTAATTTTCAATTCACCTCATACAAGTACTGTAGTGCAGTCTCTTTATCGTGAAAGGTTTCAGAGTAACAGCCGTGTTAGTCTGTATTCGTAAAAAGAAAAGGAGTACTTGTGGCACCTTAGAGACTAACCAGTTTATTTGAGCATGAGCTTTCGTGAGCTACAGCTCACTTCATCGGATGCATCCGATGAAGTGAGCTGTAGCTCACGAAAGCTCATGCTCAAATAAACTGGTTAGTCTCTAAGGTGCCACAAGTACTCCTTTTCTTTTTATCGTGAAAGTGTAACTTACAAATGTAGATTTTTGTTATTACATAGCTGCACTCAAAAACAAAACAACGTAAAACTTTAGTCCACTCAGTCCTGCTTCTACAAGTCCACTCAGTCCTGCTTCTTGTTCAGCCAATCGCTAAGACAAACAAGTTTGTTTACATTTATGGGAGATACTGCTGCCTGCTTCTTTACAATGTCACCTGAAAGCGAGAACAGGCGTTCACATGGCTCTTTTGTAGCCGGCATTGCAAGATATTTACGTGCCAGATATGCTAAACATTCATATGCCCCTTCATGCTTTGGCCACCATTCCCGAGAACATGCTTCCATGCTGATGATGCTCGTTAAAAAAATAATGCGTTAATGAAATTTGTGACAACTCCTTGGAGGAGAATAGTATGTCTCCTGTTCTGTTTTACCTGCATTCTGCCATATATTTCATGTTATAACAGTCTCAGATGATGACCCAGCAGATTTGTCAGATCTGGAGTAAAAGTGTTCTTGAAATGAACAAACTCAAAGAAAGTACAATGTGAGATTTCTGAGGATTCATACAGCACCAAAGGTTTAAGAATCTGAAGTGCAATCCAAAATCTGAGAGGATGAGGTGTGGAGCATGCTTTCAGAAGTCTTAAAAGAGCAACACTCCAATGCGGAAACTACAGAACCCAAACCACCGAAAAAGAAAATCAACCTTCTGCTGGTGGCATCTGACTCAGACGATGAAAATTAACATGCATTGGTCCGCACTATTCTGAATCGTTATCGAGCAGAACCTGTAATCAGCATGGACATATGTCCTTGGGAATGGTGGTTGAAGATGCACTAAAGATTCATATGTTCCTTAATCTGGCACGTAAATTTCTTGCAATGCCGCTTACAACAGTGCCATGCACCTGTTCTCACTTTCAGGTGACATTGTAAACTAGAAGCGGGCAGCATTATCTCCTGCAAATTGTAACCAAGTTTGTTTGTCTGAGTGATTGCCTGAAGTAGGACTGAGTGGACTGTAGGCTCCAAAGTTTGACATTGTTTTATTTTTGAATGCAGTTATTTTTTGTACATAATTCTACATTTGTAAGTTCAACTTTCATGATAAAGAGATTGCACTACAGTACTTGGGAATTGAAAAATACGATTTCTTTTGTTTTTTACAGTGAAAATATCTGTAATAAAAATAAATATAAAGTGAGCCCTGTACTCTTTGTATTCTGTGTTTTAATTAAAATCAATATATCTGAAAATGTAGAAAACATCCAAAAATATTTAAATAAATTGTATTCTATGATTAACAGTGCAATTAATCATGATTAATTTGTTTAATCACGCGATTAATCACGATTAATTTTTTTAATCGCTTGACCACCCAAGTGAGATCACTTAATTAAAGACCCCTCGGCATCATCTATTAGCTTAGGCAAAAAATGAAGATATTACAAATGAAATGTTGGGCAGTAACATCTGTGAATCAAAAACCAGGACTCAGCAGTTTTGTGAACAACCAATAATTGGTGCGTGAATAACTGGGAAATAAAACTGAGTAAAAACAAAAGTGACATTGATCTGTTCAAACTATTGTAATTGTGTAGTCTGAGTGGAATGTAAAAAACAAAACGGTATCAATCGAATAAATACATCCCGTTTTAAACATTCATAGTTATTTTTTAGGATTATTTTAAAAGTTCAGCTTTATCTGGGTTTTGCCCCTTCAATTTCAGTGTGTCACTGGGCAGTTGGTCAGTGGAGCTGCTGACATAGCTTGAAGCAGTTAAGGATTCTTTAGAATAATTTTGTTTTGCTAGTCATCATTTTAGCTTTAAATCTTTCTCATTAAATGAAGAGAACACTATTTTTCTTGCTGTTGCTGCTTTCTTTTAACCCCAAATAACCCAGAGCGTAGAAAGTTGGCAGCCTGTGTCTTCCTGTGTGTTATGGACAGATGTAAAGTCGTGAAGAATCATAGTCTGTGAGAAGGGACATTCACACAAGTAAATCTACCTAGCTGGAAAAACATAATGCGAAATGTATTAGAGATTAAATGGCACCTTTTAAGGAAAGATTGTTGGGTAACCCTGGTGAAAGGAGTATGTATAAGGTGGGGTGAAGATGAGTTACATACATGGGGTTAGTTTCCTGCTTGTTTCCTATACAGCCTCTATTCCTGGGCGTGACGTGAAGACTTTAAGGTGGGGAGGGAGGCGCCCTGTTTAAGGAAGTCTGGTGAGCGCTGCTGGACGAGCAGCTGGGCAGAAATGACCGACGTTAATCGGACCACAATTTGTGCAGGGGGAGATGTTGGTGACACTTATTTCTAAAATGAGAAACTTGTAGCTGATGAAGACGCTACTCTATCCTCTCTTCAGCCACATACCTCCTCCCATGAGTCTGCCTCTCAGAATTCACTTCTTTGGGAGGGGACGGGTAGATGATGTGGACTTTGTTTGTGTAGGGGCTTCACCTCCATCCCTTTTTGCAAAGCAGCTTCTTGGTTAGGAATTGTAGGGCTGTGGGAGGAGAACAGCTGTGTTTATTGCCACCAGAGTAAGACCAGACCTAAAAGCGACTGGGGAAGGGACCATCCCGGATCTCCTACGCTACTTATACACCCCTGGTAATGAGGTAGGATCCTAGAAACTGCAGAGGTGAGATTCTGCAGGGTCCCCCATAGGTGCTTGTAGGAAGTTAATGGGGACCCGAACCCAAGGAAGAGGCTGGCTCTGCTGTCAGTGCCCATAGCGGCCGCGGCCCGCTGCCCTGCTGGTTGTGGGCTGGTAACCTCTCGGAGCCTCCTTAATCGCGGCGCCACCTTAAGAGCCCGCTGACTTTTCTCGTTACATTGTAGCAGCGGAAAGAATGTCGGCGCGGGCCGCGGGTGACGTCAGAGGGGAACAGCGCAGAGCGGCGGCGGCCAGGCAGCGGCGGCGGCGGCCCCGGCACGGAGGAGGAGGAGGAGGAGGCGAGAGCGGCCCCGGCCCCTCCGCCACCACAGCGGCAATGGCGACCGTCGGAGAGCGCAGGTCCCTGCCCAGCCCGGAGGCGATGCTGGGGCAGCCCTGGAGCCACTGGGTCGATGCTGCTAAACTTCACGGAAACGATGGTGAGCAGAGCGCCCCCCCACGTTCCCCGGGGAGGTCGGGAGCGCCCGGGCCAGGGGCCACCCGAGCCGGGCACCGCTCCGGGAGCGCGAGCCCCGGGAGCCTCGGAGGCGACGCGCCGCTGGGGGAAATCTGTGCGAGCCCCGGGGCCGGGACCCTCCTCTCCGGGATGGTGGGCACGCTGCGGGGGGAATCTGTGCGAGGCAGGGTTGAATGTGTGTTTCCTGCAACACCCCTGTCTCCGGGATGGATCCTGGGTGCGCTGGTTGGAGGGTCTGTGTGAGCCCGGGGACGGGAAACTCCCCCTCCCCCATCCCTGGGATCTTGGGAGCGCTGGTGGGTGTGCGGGAGAGACATATACCGGTGGGCACCTTGGGCCCGTGCGATCTCGGGTGCACCAGTTGGAGGTGTAAGTAAGTCCTAGGGGCCGCCCCAGGTATTCTGCATAGTCTGATAGAGGAGGTCTGTGTGAGCCTCAGGTGGGGCATCACCCTTTATAGGTACACTGTTGGAGGAACTGTGTGAGCCCTGGGATCCTGCACCTTCCCCCTAGGATCTTGGCTGGACCAGTGGTTGTCTGTATCTCATACCTATAAGTTCCATTCAATGCATCCGATGAAGTGGGCTGTAGCCCACAAAAGCTTATGCTCTAATAAATTTGTTAATCTCTAAGGTGCCACAAGTACTCCTGGGTTTTTTTGCGGATACAAACTAGCACGGCTGCTACTCCGAAACTTCTCATAGCTATGCTGGTTTTTATGGTAGGGAGCGGTGTATGTGCCAGTCTCACCTGTGTATCAGTGTAGGATCACACAGTGTGTTGGCAAGTATACTGGTGGGTGACTGCATCACCACCACTCTGTAAGCCCTGTGTAGAGTGATGCCTAACGTGTGGGTGTTCTTTGGGTTTTGTTTTTTAAGGAACAGCATTGGAAGAAAGTTTCAAGGAGTATGGGAAAAATCGAGAAGCGATGCGACTCTGTAGAGAAGGTGAGCATGATTTGTTATTAAGAAACGTGCATGAAGAGGTTTCCCTGCTTGTAATTATGTTATTAGAACATGCATATGGAGAAAACTCACCAGATCTTCAAGACCACTGTTCTGTACCTAAGGTTCCTTAGTGGAGGTCTTAAGTTTTTAAATGGACTCTTAACCAAAGGCATCATAATAAATCTGGTTGACTTATATTATTCAGACCAGGTTTTTAGTTGGTTAGCATGATGGATGATCTTTGGCCCTAAATAGTCTCTAGCGGGCCATGATATTTTTGGGAGCAGCACCCATAGACCATTCGGCAGTATCCTCTGTTTTTGTTTTTTTTTTAAATAGAGGTGATCAGTTCTATTTTAGTACTAGAGCACTGATCTACTTTTTTTCCAGTCAAGTCAGTGCCTCATGTTTATTACTTAGGACACTGTTAATACACAGTGGGAGTGGCATACAGACAGCAAGCAGTAGAGCAAGGATAAACAGTCTGAACGTGGACAAATAGAAATACTGTTTACGGGTGTAGACAAAAGTTGGTGAAGCATATACATTGTCAGTAATTTTGTAACTGGAGATGAAAAAACAGTAATAAGTCTGGTTTTCATGTTTGACTTATTGTCTCAATTCAAAGACACTGTTTACACCAGGGAAATGGCCTCAGAATTTTCTAATGTTGCTAACATTGGCTGAGCTCCATTGGTGGTATTATCATTGGGAAGTGTAGCATATATGAGCCACGGGTATGTTAAACATTGACTCAATTGGACCTGTTTTGAGTAGTTTATGTGACAGTTGAAAATGTCAGTGGTAGCTTACAGCCAGACTACAGTAGGGCTCGGAGCCTTGCTATGGCTGGTATTGGCGACCTGCTATAAGCAACAACTGGAAATTTTATGAGAATTTTGCTGCCAAAGACTGGTTCAAGATCAATAAGCAGCAGCCCTTATAGGAGTTGCAGTGGGGTGCATATTATGTGACTCAAAAACACTGGGGTCTTTCTGCCATTGTCCCGGTATATGTATGTTTTATACGTTCATTCCTTCAGCACAGGTCTAATAGTTTCATAGGTGCTTAAATAGTATTATTTGTGCCTGCTATACTAAGTGTTGTGCAAAATATTACAGAAACATCAAAAACCTTTGCAACCTTAACTAATGGAACCCTGGCTCCATCAGTTAAGGCTGATTTTCAAACCTCTTTCTTCCTACCTTCAGTATTAAAATGCAAACCTGTAAGGTTTCTGTATTTTGAAGGTTAACAGTCAGGATGAATGAGATTCCTCTTTCACTAAAGACTCAGTTATGCAACTTTCCCCCTGAGACTGCATGGAGCCTATTGACTTCAAAGTCATGAACAACTTGCAGGATTGGGGCCTAAATTTGAAGGAAATTCATAACATACTATTAGAATTAAAGCGAAAAACAAAGTTCTGTCAAGATTCTAAAAGGTCTATTTATTTTCAGCCCTCTATCTTGCCAATCCATTCAAATTTTAAGCCTGTTTTTGATGGGATTATAATACATATTACCTGGTTCACAGGGAACCTCTCTTTTCAGAATAAAACAAAAAGAAAAATATATACTTTTATTAATGCTTTAGTGTTTGTAAAGTTGATGGGCAACAACAAATGCCAGCATGTCCATTTAATCATCCAAAGCAGACGTAGAAAACTTTATAACTAAACCTTTTGGCCAGAGAAAACTTTGCATGCTAGAAAATTTGAACAGGGAAACTTTTGATACGTGACTGGGCTCCTGGAAACATTGGACCTCTGCACCAAAAATCCATATTCTGTCTTATCTGTTGTATTTCTGTGCCTCCCCCCCATCCATTACCAGAGTATCTGAGTGCCTGACAATCTTTCTAATATTTATTCTCACAGCACTCCTAGAAGGTAAGGCAGTGCTATTATCTGAGGCACAGATCCTCAAAGGTATTTAGGCACTTAATCCCCTAAGTACCTTTGAGGATCTGGGCCTAAGTGACTTGTCCAAGGTCACACAGGAAGTTTGTGACAGACCTGGGAATTGAACTTGAGACTTGCAAGTCCCAGGTTAGCACCCTAACCACTGGACCATCGTTTCTCTCAGTTGATATCTACTTGTCTCTCAGTCCATGCTGCCATTCCTTTCTCTTCAGTTGACACACTATATACAATCATTTGTTCTCAGATCCTCAAGGACATTTACCAAAGATAGAATCTCAGTGGACCCAGTCTATTGTTGCTTTTTAAGATTTGTATCCTTCCATGCTGAGCTTTGAAGCACTGCATGGACTCCAGCAGCTGATATGGAGTGTGAGCCCAAGATCTCAAACAGACTTTTGGATTGGGAGATCTTTGTCTGCTGGGAGTGAAGACTAGACACCATTTAGCTCATAGAGTTGTATTTTAAAGTATTCTGTGTACTGAAATCTTTTCACTACGTTCAATATTTTACATGTAAGATTTTGCTGGAAATAATTCAGTACAATTATTTTTATCTACATGGTTTATATGACAGACTGTGCTCCAGTTCATCCACCCAACATCTTATCACCTACTGTCCATGAACCAATCAGGGACTCAATTCCCCTGCAAACCAGTTTCTTGCCATGGGATATAACCACAACATATTGCATTGTATTCACTAGGTACCCTTCAGACACGATGATGTATAAAGCCTAATCCTTTTCATCTACCTTCCCAATATGAACTTGAAACCTCAGTGTAGGGTAACATTCATATTCATCCTTCTTATCATAGATGACTCGTGCCTCCCCATACTGGGAGGGGACACAATCTAAAGGGAAGGACACGTGACTACCCCCACGCGTCTTCTCTGCCCAGCGATCCCCCCCCAACCCTGTGCCCAGGACAGGACCTCTGACCTCTCCCTGCCCCACCAGAGTTACCTGCGAGTGGGGGAGTCTATCTTTTTTTCCTGATGTGCCCCCCCCCAAGCTTGTTTGGCCACTCTCCCTGGCAGCCGGGCCTGGCTGGGGAGCGGGACGGACGTGTTTCTCACACAGCTGAAGCTGGTCACTCCGGCTCGCTGACTCTGTGCAGCGCAGCAGCTGCCTTTGAGAGCCTAGCTGGTGAGGTGGTGTCTCTGGGCCTCCCTGGGCCCAGCTGCCAGGGACAGTGGCCAAATGAGCCAGAAACATGCTGGGGGAGAGAGGGGACTCCGGCTCGTTTGGCTCCTATCTCCAGTAGCCGAGCCTGGGCAGGGGGCAACCCACCACCACCTCCCCAGCCAGGCTAAATCTCAGGCAGCCGCCATGTTGCACAGAGCAGCAACCCGGAGCAGCCGGCGTGAGAAGCAACTAGTCCCGCTCCTTCCGCTTCCCGTCCAGGCCCGGTTGCCAGGGACAGAGGCCGAGTGTGCCAGGGGGCAGGCGCTGTGTGGAAGGGACTCCTGTCAGGGAGCGTGCAAGCTGCTTGCACGCACTTGCGTGACAAGGGATAGCTGCCAGTAAGCCTGGTGCCTGCCCCAGCAGGCAGGGCTGGGGGCGGTACAGCCACACCAGAGCAGGGTCCCGACATGCTGCTGCTTTTGCCACTGTGATCCTTGGCCCGATCGTTAGCCCTGGCGCTGCTGGTCTCACTCATTGTCGCTAGAGTCCTGCAGCTCCGCAGATATCTGCTGATATAAAGTGGATATAAATTGTGTATCCATGCAAGTCTCTACAGGGAGCCTAATTCATCAAACACATAGTATGGTTCTTATTTGTCATACAGGAGGGAAGGGAGCTAACATGTCTGTAGTATGCATTACATTTTCATTTGACGTCAATGATTCCAAAAAAAAATTAAAGTTGTAGTAAACAAGGCTTGGAAAATCTACTCACCTGTGGCAAACAAGAAGCTTTCCCAGGAGAATGTCATCAACTTCTGCAGAAACTAAAGCTTTTGTTTAGAAAAATGTTAAGTTTCTAGCCTGTATGGTTGTAAAGAGAATCTTCTAAATGGAACCAAGTGTAAACCAAAATAGCGTTGTCTTTCCAAGTCTGCAGACAGCTCTAGTGCTGCTGCTCCTGATTTTGACAAGCTGCAGCAAGGTGCAAACTGTTGCTGTTTAGAACCCCTTAAGTAGCAGTGAAACTGACAAGAATTAGGTTGACTTCACTCTGCTGCTGTTCAGCAAAGTTCTAAGCAGCAGCAGTGACCGGCCTGGAAGTTAGTCATACCACTTCCTCCGTATCCACTGTCCATTTTGAAATTTTACAGTTTTTTTTTTAACAAAAATAGCAATGGCAAAGAACATACATGTAATAGGGAAACTGATAGTGGTAAACTTACGAGTATCTTTTTGCTGATTTCATTTTAGACAGAACTTTAGTTATTGTAGTGTTTTTAATTTAATTGTAGTAATTACCAATACGGGCACAATGGTGGGTGGGGAGTTGTTAAAGATATCTGCCATTGGCATCCATATAGTGCTTACATGTGCACTAACATTCCTCAATGTATAAAACCCTTCCAAAGTGGTTAGGGGAGAAAATTCTGTTTGGTTATTACATACGTTCATATCTTGCCTACCCTGGCATGCTCTGTGGTGACAAAAGAGCTTATGGAATTATGACATCACAAGATCGAAGGCAGAGTAATTGCGAGAGAAAAGACATTTTGGTTAGACAGTTTAACAAAAAACAGACACCAGCAAACAATTTTAATGTCTACTTTAACTTTGATGTCTGATGAACACATTAGGTGCCATACTTTCACCCTGTTCTTTCAATAAATGCACGCGCACACACATTATACATGTGAGGCTCCCCGTCCCCCAGAAGTCCACCAGAGAAAAAGAGAGAAGACCAGGCTTGACATGCTTGATATTTTGAAGAGAAAAAACATACATGGAAAAAGAACCGTTTTAGGCGTTCTCTCAATATCCTGTTGATAGGGTGGTCCCTAGGTGCCTTTTTCAGTGGTTCACAGTGGTTAACAGATGACCTGCAACAAAAGAAGTGTAAGGGAAGACAGCATTTGTGGTCGAAGCCTTGGGCTAAATAGGATGTCTCGGAAAGAATTTTTGAATTCTTATGCCATGGTTGAAGAAGAGTCTTTGTCTCCATTATAGCATCCACAAAGTCTGTCAGTGGATTTGTTTCTAACTGACTGGGGGGGGGAGGGATAGCTCAGTGGTTTGAGCATTGGCCTGCTAAACCCAGGGTCGTGAGTTCAATCCTTGAGGGGGCCATTTAGGGATCTAAGGCTGACAAAGCCCTGGCTGGGATGATTTCATAGAATCATAGAATATCAGGGTTGGAAGGGACCTCAGGAGGTCATCTTGTCCAATCCCCTGCTGAAAGCAGGACCAATCCCCAACTAAATCATCCCAACCAGGGTTTTGTCAAGCCTGACCTTAAAAACTTCTAAGGAAGGAGATTCCACCACCTCCCTAGGTAACGCATTCCAGAGTTTCACCACCCTCCTAGTGAAAAAGTTTTTCCTAATATCCAACCTAAACCTCCCCCACTGCAACTTGAGATCATTACTCCTCGTTCTGTCATCTGCTACCACTGAGAACAGTCTAGAGCCATCCTTTTTGGAACCCCCTTTCAGGTAGTTGAAAGCAGCTATCAAATCCCCCCTCATTCTTCTCTTCCGCAGACTAAACAATCCCAGTTCCCTCAGCCTCTCCTCATAAGTCATGTGTTCCAGTCCCCTAATCATTTCTGTTGCCCTCCGCTGGACTCTTTCCAATTTTTCCACATCCTTCTGTAGTGTGGGGCCCAAAACTGGACACAGTACTCCAGATGAGGCCTCACCAATGTCGAATAGAGGGGAACGATCATGTCCCTCGATCTGCTGGCAATGCCCCTACTTATACATCCCAAAATGCCATTGGCCTTCTTGGCAACAAGGGCACACTGTTGACTCATATCCAGCTTCTCGTCCTTTGTAACCCCTAGGTCCTTTTCTGCAGAACTGCTGCCTAGCCATTCGGTCCCTAGTCTGTAGCAGTGCATGGGATTCTTCTGTCCTAAGTGCAGGACTCTGCACTTGTCCTTGTTGAACCTCATCAGATTTCTTTTGGCCCAAATTTGTCTAGGTCCCTCTGTATCCTATCCCTACCCTCCAGCGTATCTACCTTTCCTCCCAGTTTAGTGTCATCTGCAAACTTGCTGAGGGTGCAATCCACACCATCCTCCAGTTCATTAATGAAGATATTGAACAAAACTGGCCCGAGGACCATTCCTTGGGGCACTCCACTTGATACCGGCTGCCAACTAGACATGGAGCCATTGATCACTACCTGTTGAGCCCGACGATCTAGCCAGTTTTCCATCCACCTTATTGTCCATTCATCCAGCCCATACTTCTTTAACTTGTTGGCAAGACTACTGTGGGAGACCAAGTCAAAAGCTTTGCTAAAGTCAAGGAACAACACGTCCACCGCTTTCCCCTCATCCACAGAACCAGTTATCTCGTCATAAGTCAATTAAATTAGTCAGGCATGACTTGCCCTTGGTGAATCCATGGTGACTGTTCCTGATCACTTTCCTCTCTCTAAGTGCTTCAGAATTGATTCCTTGAGGACCTGCTCCATGATTTTTCCAGGGACTGAGGTGAAGCTGACTGGCCTGTAGTTCCCCGGATCCTCCTCCTTCCCTTTTTTAAAGATGGGCACTACATTAGCCTTTTTCCAGTCGTCCGGGACCTCCCCCGATCACATGAGTTTTCAAAGATAATGGCCAATTTAGTTGGGGATTGGTCCTGCTTTGAGCAGGGGGTTGGACTAGATGACCTCCTGAGGTCCCTTCCAACCCTGATATTCTATGAGTCTATGATTGAACTCAGTGGCTGATTAGAGTCCCTACTATCATGAGGAAATTTCTGATTACTTTGTGGACAAAACTGAGTAGATTCAGCTGTCTGCATGGTGGCTGTAGAGTCAGATCTGAGGGGGACAAATGTTAGGTCTTATTGGATTGAGTTTAAGCCAGTAATGCTCACTGACATAGTGCTGGGAATACTCATGTCACAACTTGTCCACTGAATCTATGTTCTTCCAGTCTGGTAATACCAGTGGAAAAGTACCAAGTCCTTATGAGTGGAGATTAACTCCTCCCTTGGGAAAGACCGGTTGCCATTTTTATTTAGACCTTGTCTTCACTAGAAAATTAAAACACAGTCCTGAGGAATCATATCCACTAATATGACTTTGCAATTAGCATAGACAGGGACAAGTTTTGTTTAATATCATGTCAGCTGGCTGTGATTAAACTCTACTGGTGCTATAGGTTTAATCATTGCCAACTGACAAGATGTTAAACACAACTTGTTCCTATCTGTATCCACTTCAAAGTCATGTTTAACACCATGCTAGTTAACATGATTCCACAAGGTTATTCTAAAGCTACCTGATTTTCTAGTGAAGACAAGCCCATGAAGAAGTTATGATGTCACATTTGCTCAAGAAGTCAACACTCAACACTCACAATACGGCTAACTGTTGTCCAATATGGAATCTTGTATTTCTGTTTAATAATATAGAGAAGGTTGTGGCAAAACAATTCTAGAATACCTAGTTGCTTCAGATCTCCTTGTCAATCAGGGTACAGACGTGGATATGAGAGAACTGCATTGGTAACACTGGTAGATGGGTGTCCTTTCTGATAGATCTATCAGCAGCTTGCAGTACTGTTCCCCGTCAGGTGTTGCTGAATCACCTGTATACTTCAGTGCAAGTGGATGGTGCTGCTTTGGGTGGCACTATTTGTGCTTTGAAGAGCATTCCTAGAAGGTGGTTGAGGCAGTTGCACTTCCCTAAAGGTGCTGTCATGTGAAGTTCAATAGGACTTTCTGTACATATGGGGCTGCTAGGAGGGTGAGTTAAAGGGTATTAGTTGCAGTGCTTTCAGTGTGCTTAGGACACTTTTATGTCACCTGATCCAATTGGTGTATGTGTACACTGCAGTTAGACCCCCGCAGCCGCCCAAGCCCCCTGAGCCCAAGTCAGCTGACACGGGCCAGCTTCGGGTTTTTAATTGCAGTGTAAACGTACCCATAGTCCAGACTCTGAAGCTCAATCCAAACGAGACTGGGGCAATATTAGCAGGTTGGAGGAAAAACTGGATGATATGGTTCTGATTAGGAAGCCCAAGCAAAAAGTTAAGTTTTATTTAGTTGAGTGTTGAGATGAGTTGGTTTCAAATTCTTTTGAGGGCTTTTGGTGGAGCTGCTGGGTTGAGATTATTTTTGTTTTGTTAAATCATGTCAAAGGTGCCAGATAGGCCCTTGTTTGCAAATAATTTTTGTATATTTTTATTACATTGAAATAAACTACCTGAGCAAAAAGGCACAACAGTCTTAAAAACAGCCTTTGCAAGTCACATTTAATATTTTATCAGGAAAATTTCCTCTGCATATCTCATTTTATGTTAACAGAATATTAAGATTCAGACATCATACAAAGTGTTTCAAGGGCCTGTGAGTCTTTTGGATATAATAAAACAGTTACAGGTGGACTGTAAAGGTGAGTTATGATGCTTTAAAAATCATAAGTGTTTCTGTTAAATAGTTTGAAAAATCTTGTGTTCAGAGATGATACTTATAAGGTTATCTACAGTGTTCACTTTCATTCTCTCCATCCCTGTTTTTCTTATTTGAAACCCAGGATTTGATTACGACGTCAAAATTATTGCAGAGGAGATGATTATGGTGCTACAAAGAGAATGTCATGTTAGATTGTAAGCGAGGACTGTGTCCTCCTTTCTGTTTGGGCAACACTCAGCATGTTTTGGGGGCACCATAATAATATCAGCCTGATCTTGCAAGATATCTAGTGCCTCTGTGGGAATCGAGGACACTGAGTACCTCAAACCCTATAAGAAGCAAGAGCGATAAGTGCTTAAATTCTCTTTCATACACGTGATCATCAAAAAGTCACCATTAGCTAGCAGTTCCCACAAGGTGGTATTGGAAATTAGCACAGATTTTCCCTATACTTAGAATAACCAATAATCCTTGGCAAATGTTGCCTTTTCAGTGGCTTCTGCTGTATTCTTAAACAACAATAAAAGCTCAGGCAAAGGAGAATAGCTCATAAAATACGGTATTGAAATATAGTGTTCCTGCCACAATTTATATCATCATCAAACATGTAAACAATGCAGAAAAATGTCATCTCAATCAAAAGTTATCCTAAAATTGCCATCTTCAAAAATGATTTTGAAAGCTATTTCTTTCATTGTAATGCACCTAGGAAAGAAGATGCACATAGTGATTTCTATTTGCCTCCTCTGTACACACATGCCTGTGGCGGTAATGGCCAAAGTGCAGGCTTGGGCCAGATCTGACATTTACCACTTAAGAAGTTACTGTGCAGCCAAACTCAGAACACAACCCAGCTCCTGAAATGCTCAAATGTATGGTTCTTGGTACAGCACCTAAACCAAAGTGTAACAGCTCAGTATACAATCTCTCATTTTGGTGTGTTTGTCATAGGTTAATAGGAACAAAGATACACTTGGGATAAGGAAGAAATAATGAAGATGGGAGTGGTAGGTTTTAGGCAAAGAGTCAGAGGATTGAGGACAGCACAGTGTATCAGTGAAAGTGTGTGTGAAGGAGTCTGGAGAATTGTAGTTTAGAACCTAAAATCTATAACGACTACATATGGGGAAAGTTTTATCATCCCCAAAGCATAGATATATTTGATTCATAATCATCGCCTTTTATTCCAGTTGTCCAAATGTTCTCTTTATTTGCAAGATGCTAAAAATCATACTTCCTTTTTGAATGGAAGACAAGCTATAGCTACTGTGGAAGGTGCCAGTATGTACGAAGCCCTCTTTGCTGTTTCTCAGTGCTTTTGCAGTGGGGTAGGGAACAGCACAAGGAACGGATGCAGCTAATTAATATTTATATGTTGCAAGATTTCTCCAACATATACTAAAACCTGGTAAAGTGAGTTCACTCTCTCTAGTGTAGAACAGCAGAAATGAATGTACAAGGGCCGGGGAGTTTTATTGCAGTCAAAATATTTCCCTCTGCTGGAAGGCTTTTAAATCTAAAGTTATCCTGGCAGCTGAATTGTGTGAATCATGTGCCCCCCCCACCAGTTTCCCTCTCCCACTCCCCCCCAAAAAAGTATTTAATGGTTGCAGCAGCATTGTACAACAGGACCGTATGGCATAATGGATTGTCAATGAAAATTCTGGATAACTATCTCCGAGTTACAAATCAGAAATATCTAATTCGAATTCTGTTTGGTATGTGTGAAATGAGCTATAAGTCTTAATATGTTTCCTAATGGGAAAGACCCACGTTATAAAAATACTTTGTTACCCATTTGTATTCTTGAGGATAGCTTCAGCCGACACTATAGATAACGAACTGTCCTCTCAGCCCTTGATTATAATCCTACCAAAACAGAGTTGAAGCAGAGCATTGTGTAGGAAGACTTGGACTGCTGACCTGTTGGGTATGCCTTTTTCTGGGAATAGAAAGAACTTCATTTTTGTGTATCTGGTACCTTTCAGCAGCTACATTTATATTAAGAAATGTTTTTTTTTTTAATGGCTTTAATAATAATACTTATGCAGGTTTTGTTTTTGTAGAGTCTATACTAAGTATTGTGACATCTTAAAAACTCAGTGTTTGAACAATTTTGAATGGTAGGTGCCGGGAGCGTTTGTTGGACTAACTTCTGTGGCACTCTGGAATGGCAGATCAAAAATACTATGCCAACTTCTGTTAAAATAAAAAATGGAAGTTTACAATGAGTCAAACATGAAAAATGAGTAATTCAGTCAATACTGTAGTCATGTTTGTTTTTTTATGTCAAATGCAATTTATTTGCTGTTGCTCAGACTCCGTTTTCATTATGCCACAGTTTTTTGTATTGATAATCATAAATTACATAGGAGAAGTTGTCAGTGGGGAAGCTGGAGGTCTGGCAGTTGAGTAAGGGATATATGGGGTTTTGAGGCCTGGTCCTGCACCATAAAAGTCCTAGGGAGTTTTGCCATTGACTTCAGCGAGCATGCGTGATCAAGCCCCTGGGTAGGTGTGATAGGTGGTTTGAGATTGTGGGTCAAACTCGTTAGCTAGAACTTTGTGATCAAACGATGAGCAGTGAACAATGATATTAACTGTGATGATACTTATATTGTCATCTTTAGGTTTCACAGCAATCAGCGCACTGAAATAAGTCGTCCTGTTGACACCTCAGGGCTATTGTTACATGTACAGAAACAGAACCTGAATCAGTTTGTATTCATATAAGGTTATTTTCAGGACCATGAGGCTAGATATCTTTTTTAAAAAAATTTAAAGTTTTAAATTCTGCAACATAGTTCTGTGGCAAGGGAGGGACTTTGCAACAAGTGGTCTGGTTATGAATCTGAAAATTCACTGAGCCCTGCTGTAACACTTTTCAAGGAGTGTCAATTTTGAGGCAGACATAACTTTATATTGTATAGCTAGCTTTATCTTTAAAGATAGCAACATCATCGGTGAATAGAAAGAGTACAAATGGGAAGTCACCACATTTCAGTGGCTAACAAGCAGTGGTAGTCTTGGTTGGTAGTAATTTATAAATGGATCAGAAAAAGTAGAGGAAATATTAGAATTAATTTATATCAAAGTGTTATATCTGCTCAATATTGGAGTGTTTGTTTTTTATTGTTAATTTTCAACAATTATATGTATCAAAAGGCAACTTAGTGAGATTGAAGCATTGTTTAATTGAAATTGCTCAAGGCAATTCATAGTTACTTTCCAAGTTGAAGAGACTAACACTTTGGGTCCGCTCTCTGAGTTATTTTCCTTATTAGGGAAAGGCCAGGGTACCATTTATGTTCATCTTTCATAGCAGGTATTGTTGTAAATGAACCTACCAGGGAAAAGATGGGTGACTTTTTGTTGTTGTTGGAGTAGTTGAACTATAAAACTAGACCAAATGTTGTTGTTCCCCTTTAAAACAGATCCATTTGAGTTAGGAACAGCCATGGTTCCCTAATTCAGGGGCTCTTCAAAGGAGGACAAATGGCTACATTTTTGACAGGATATTTCAATATGGCAGAAAATATCCCAGCCATCCAATTTCAATGCATATTAGATTAATATGGACATCCACAAAGTAAAACAATTCTGGAAAGCAGCTCTCAAATTAATGAATTTTATTTCACTTTTACCAGAAAGTCTTAAAATTGTCTCTTTCTTCCTTACAATTGAGCTATTCTGAAATGCACTAAAGGAGTTAAATTGGCCTCCATGCAAGTAGTATGCTTCAATGTGACCATGACCTTGTTAGGGCCCCTAGGTGCTATCAGAACACAAGTAATAAAATGTATTAACAGAATACATATAAATAATTTTTGCTTTCAGTAAGTTTCTTTTTAGCTGTTCTGTTTTTTTGAAATACAGGATCTGTTCTTCAGAGTGAAATATTTAAACTGAAATGCACTCCTTCATTAAGGTAGACTGAAGGCAGCCTCTTCTCGCTGGTACCGAATGGAAATATTTGGGAGGAGAGGCTTAAATGAATTTCCAGTCAGAATGCTTTTATTTCACGAAGGTAGTTTCAGGAAGAATTTCATAAAACCATTTCCCTAATGCTTGTTCTGTTTTGTTTAAACAAGACACATTCAACCAAAGCAACCATTTATAAGTCATTCCTATTAAGTGACGTCTACTGTATACAGTGTTCAGTATTTTGAGGAAAAAAATATAGGCAACATTCAGTGTGTAAATACATCTGTATATATCTCTCTCACTTGGAAGTCAATGCAGTCCATGTTATAATCCATCTGATTGCAGAGTTCGGCCCTAAACGTTTTGTTTTATTTGTAGTTAAATTATTGGAGTGATGCATTTATTTCTAATTATGATATTGTCTAAAATATATCTGATCAATATAATTTTGATTTGAGTAAATATTGCTTTAGTATGTAGGCTGGATAAAGGGCCCTCAGAATATATGTTTGTTTATGCTACAGAAATAGATTTAAATGGAAGAAATTTCTTTAAAATACGGTAGCGGACTACGTCCGTCAGCTGTCTGATTTGTCATGGTGACTCAAACAGGGCCTATGCTAGAACTTTCAGAGGAAGAGGAGGAACTCCAAAAGCACGTGGCCTGTTGGGGAGTATTGTGGGGAAAATTTCTTTTGACTCCATGCGGTAATCAGCTTTGGTCATGAAGTGTGAATATCGGTGCCCCTTTATTTATTTTTGTGTAACAGAAGAATATCTGCAGTTGCTTTTTATGATCTGATTTTAGCAATCTTGAAAAGTTCTCTATTTATCAATAGAACAGGAACAGCACAGAAAGACAGACTTCTCCGCACTGCTCTGCCAATGTACCTAACACCTATGACCTGCAGATCACCTCTGGAGTAGAAAGGGGATAGTTGTCTCCGTAATAATTTAATTCCTTGCCTTACTGCTGACACTGTCAATAAAGGTGCCACAGATGATTTTTGTGACGCAGAGACATACGTATCCACTGGGTAATAGACCAACATCAATTTCAGGCTACTTGAATATCCTTAGATTAAAATACGGAGACTTGATAGTGAGACACATAATTATGGGTTTTATTGATCATTTAGAGATATTTTTGAATCTAAACTAAAACAGTTCCTGCTCTCCTAAGAATAGTGTTGAAGGGATATGGACTGCAGGAAATGATTGTATCATCTTTTCCGTGCAATAGTGTAGTGTGGCTGTACAGCAACACTGCTTTTGACAGAAGCATTTTGCAATGGCCACATTATTGCTATGGTCATAAGCCATGTTTTCTGGGACTCTTAAAGAATCTAACTTAAAATGCTCAGCACTGTTGCTGGAAACAAAAGCTTATGAGTAATTTCCAAATATGAAACATTGCATTGTGGGACAGAATTCAGAAGACTGGCTGAACAAGTTCAACTGCGGTGATTTTGACTTCTTGCCTGTATTGGAGAGAAACCATTATAGAATGCACTTGTCTTCAGGCAGATTTGAGCTAAAGACCTCAACCTAGGTGCTGTAACCGATGCCAAAATGCATGCACACACAATAGCTATGCCAGGCAAAGCATTCTGTAGAGGTTGTTGTAAATTTAAGTTGCGTAATTCAAGCAATGACTTGCTGTAGTTATCTTTTGTCTAGCGAACAGAGCGTACATTGTTTTCAATAATGTTGTGTGGCAGTAAGTTCCACAAGTTCATACTTCAGAAATATGTTTACTTTTCCATGTTACATTGGACACAGTCAGTCAGAGCATCTTGTTGTCCTTTGCAATGTGATTCATGATCTTTATATACCCATATAATATCTCCTCTTGAACTTCCTTAAAAATTGAGGCCCTAATCCTGCAATGTGATGTGTTCAGGAAACTGGCACTCACACAGAGACCCAGTGAAATCTAGGGAGCTCTGTAGGACTCCACTTGCATGACTCACATCTCAGGATCGAGGACTAGGTGTTCCTAATCCACTTTAATCTGCATATGGAAGCCTTTCTCTGTCTCATCATTTTTGTTGTTCATTTCTATTCCTTCTGTGTCCTTTTAGATGTAAAATGTCTACAATTGAATGCTGTGTTCAATTTGAGGTCATACCATACATTTCTATAACTGTATGGTATTTTGTTTCCTATCCCATTCTTAAAGTTGACATATAAAAGGGGAGGAAAGTGCCTCTTTTCTACTTAATGATGTGTAAAGGTGGAATGTGTATTTTAAGTCTTTTTTCTTGTTTCTGAATTCTAAAATATGTGTTTGTCTTCCCTGTTTTTATGGGAGGACTAGAGAACTGGAGGGGAAGTTTACTCAGCCCTCAACTGGAGATTCAGGGAACATTAGACGAGGGAAGAAAGGTGTTCCCCCAAATGCCTGTCAAGAGTTTCTTAGCTGTTAATCATATCCAATAAAACCAAAACTTTATGCAGTCTGAATAAATTCCCCCTCAGTTTACCAGATTTCAATATTTAATCCTGTCATAATTGTACTAGTTCTCTAATCATCTCTAGAGTCCTCCACCAAAAACAGGGTAGTCAAAAGCCTGAGATGTATAATTAAAAACAAGCAGGAAAAAAAATTTTAAAAATCAAACCTTTTCAGACTTTCCTTCTACATCACAGTACAATCAAAGGTTTTTTTCCTTTTTGAGTAACGTGTTATGTAAAAACATATCCCAATGGTGGTTCTTCCTGAGACGTTCCCACTCCCCTGTCTGTGGCGTCTCTTCTGCTTAAGCTGGTTCCATTATTTTAAGAAAATTTAATGTACAATGTTTAGGAGAGAGAGATTTCAAAGTGCTAAAAACCTTGCTATTGTAAAGTGTATGGAAGTGGTGCTGAAATTTGAATGGAGAGGAGCTGACATAATAAGCAACAGATGAAAGGGCAAAAGCTAAATTTCTCGCTTTAAATCTTTGAAGTTGCAGCACAACAATTGACAGTTTCTCTTAGGTGAAGATGCTGTAGGATGCTGTAAGTTGGGTGTTATACCACAACTGATCAGCAGTGTATCTGGAAGTTTGTCCTGAATCGCTGAGCAAGTAGGTCAGCTTTGCTTCAGTTTGTACACATTTATCTAAGGTTTTATATTTGGTATTGAATCACACACAGTTTTATACCATGCGGTATTGAGCAGAGCTGACCGTTTGTCCACAGGTAGAGTCCCTTCTTCACAGCAGGTTCTGATGATATTAGCTCTGTACTCGCTGGAATGTACTATTAGTGGGGCATCAACCATCATGATTCCACAGTTCAGGAAACCGTTTTTAAAAAACCTGGTGAAATATTCACTGATCATACTTATTTGGCAAGTATGCTGCTTATAAGTTTGGAAATACTTTAAACTAATATTTCAGTTCACCATTGAAGTATTGTGCAGGCACTTGAGTTATATCAAATTAAATATCGTTCTCGTAAATCTATAAAACAAAGTAAGTAAATTCCTAATAGAAATGCAATAAACAATAATTGCCTTCTATAATTGGTTAAAATAATTAACTTCTTTGAATCATTCTAATTGAAAACTGGAAAGCAAATGTTAACCTTATAATCATGTTAGATTTAATTAAAACAAAATCCATTTTATTTACGAAGTTGATGTTCAAGTACACAGGGGATGGGAATGAAACAGAGGGGACTGGCATTTTTCAGGTAATGAGATTACTTAATAATGCATCTGAATTCAGAATCAGTTGAAAGATCATCAGTAATAACCTCTGTGATTTTTCTTGTTTGTAACTGCTGGTTTGCTGCCTCAGGTATGAGGTACGTGATGTCCAGTGGTGCTCTGTCACATTCCTGATGCATAGTCTTTGAAGTGACACTTCAAAGAATGCTGACACATAGTGCTATCACACAGGAGTTACAGTCCTGGTCAGCAGGGAAGAGATTAAAATAGTTAGGTTCAAAGCCTAACGCAATGTGGTATATGATATAAATATTACACACCTGGGAAACCAAAATCTGTGTTAATGGATGACATTTTTAATATAAAATTGCAGTGATTTCTTAAATTAGTTCCATAAATATATCACCATTTGGTATGATTCTTAACTTTTTCTTTTTTTATACAGACTATTTGATTTGGTAAAAAGCGCTCCAACTATTGTAGAGATAGAATAAAGACTACAGTATTTCTAAGGCTGTATTTATTTATTTAATTTACATTCTTTAGAAAATAGATTTGTTAATTGCCATATTATTATATTATAGCTTTCTCTGTCACAAAAGAGAGAGTCAAGTTTACATTATATCGTCCTAGCTCTCAGTTGGGGGAAAAATGATAAAGCTATAAGTGATTTGAAACACCATTGCTCTGTTGCTGCGTCAGTAAGTACTAAGATTTTACCAGTGCCTAATCAGATCTGTCCCCTTGAATGTAATGTGGATGTTTGAGGGAATTGACCATTCTTGCATAGACTTCCCTTGTGATGATTTGCATGGGGGAGGGTTGTAAATATTTATGTTGAAACATCAAAATCCTTTTTTTAAAAATAATTAAAAAATGATGCCTGTATCATGGACAAGAGAAAACTGTGAGCATGAAAAAGTCTGTTCTGCATTTTTAGTGTGTCCAAGTAATTTTTGCTGCAGTCTGCAATTTATTGTAATCTCTAAATTTTAGCTTTTTTTTCCCTGTTACAAAAGCACAGCTGCCATAAAGAAAACCAGTGTGCTTCGGCTGTGTAAAAAGCCAACAACAAAAGAGTATCTAGTGCAAAAACTACATTCATATTATAACTATAAATTTAAATACTCATCTAATCAGAAAATTAATTACCAGTACTCGTATTGACAAATTGTCTGTATAGCACACAGTGTGTACATGGAGAGAGACATTTTAATAGTCTGGTAATCAAAAATATTATCTGTATATGATTGATTTCATGTTAGCATGTAAATCTTGATGTTTCTATTTCCTGAATTCTGTTGAGTTTAATTTTGTAATCTTTACGTTAATTTAATGTAGAGCTTTTGAGTTTATTTGTATTGAGTACGTATTGAACATTTTTCTACCACAAAAATACACAGTAATATACTGACTTTTCTGAAATGACTTTATGATGTTGTGAGATCGCCTTATCCAAAATAATATAGGACACAGCATGGATTCTTTGACATGCACTGTGATGAAAACTTGTGTACATATGTTACTATTATTATGTACATGCAGCTCTTTTTATGTAATATAAACTATTTTATATAAAAATGGCTAGGGAAATTTCAAATACCATTAATTCTGTGAATAGTAATTAAAGACCAAATGGGGAATATGCTTTGTAACTGGCTGACTTATCTTCATTACTCAAATATCTGATGAAAACCTCATGTAATAGAATACCAACTGTGTGTGGTGTGGTTTTTTGTTCTGCGGAAAGGATTTAAATCTAATGTTACCTATGTTAAGTTTCAAAACAAGGCGGTAACTTGTAGGGTGGCTCATTGAAATATATGGAGGATTGAATGTAAAAAATCTGAACAAAAATAGTACAGTAGTTAGGAATGGTTATTACATAGCTTTAAATGTGTTTTGGGTTTTTTTAAGTAATTATGTATAACAAAATTTGTGTTCAAAGAATTTTACTAAATATTTAATGGTTATTGGCTGATAGGATATATGCTTTTTATATCACTTGAGCCTCTAATTAGACCTCCCAGCTGCATTGTAGATTGCAGGTGCATGCATACATGACACACTTCTCTTATTGAGTCTCTGCTCTTGTCAGTACTCCGGATATTGAAATTTTTCAAGAATCCTAAATCTTGGAGATCAGGGTAATTGTAAATCGCAGTATTCTGTATCCTCACATGCAGGAAAAAGTATAATGTGCATTTGCTCATAATGTTGAAAGAAAACCAGTTCTGTGGGTTTATGTTTAGGATTCCTAGAAAGTAATTTTAATTTTAAAATATGTTGCAAAGCTCCCTTTTTTCTTTCTTATTTTTTTTTTAAGTGGGGGGGGGCAGGAATCTGATTTTTTGGGGGATGCAGGATGACTTAATCCTGGGAAAACGTAGGAATTGTAAGGTATGTTATTTCTATCCTGTCAACTTTCACAACAGTAAATTCTGTCTTAAATTTGCGGGGGGAGGAATCTACCTTTAATGCAATTAATTGTTTCTCCAACTCCAGCTTTGCAATACTTGGTATTGTTGAAGGAATAGAATGTCTACATGCAGGAGACTGGCTACAGACATAGGATTTCCCTTAAAGGTTCTGTTTTGGAACACTGATATTGGTCAGTAACAATGCCATTCAGTTGTTTATGAGGTCAGTTCTAGTAATGCAGTTAGCCTCAGTGTAGATAGTTTTTTTGGCCATATAATGGGTATCATTTGACCTAGAGACTTATAGTACTTGGTATCCTTCGTATATTTATTTGGGTTTAAATATAACAACTGAGATCTAAGTATTCTTACCATAACTAAAAATGCAATATAAAAATAATCACCAAACCAAAACAGCAGCCTTTCCTTTCTTTGCCCCCTTTCTCAGTCAGCAAACATACTACAAAACAACCCCCCCCCCCCATCTTTATGTTCCCCAAAGAACTGTGTCACAGCCACCCCTTTATAAATGCCTCAAAAAAGATATACTGGAATTGGAAAAGGTTCAGAAAAGGGCAACAAAAACGATTAGGGGTATGAAAGGCTCCGTATGAGGAGCGATTAATAAGACTGGGACTTTTCAGCTTGGAAAAGAGACGGCTAAGGGGAGATATGATTGAGGTCTATAAAATCATGACTGGTGTAGAGAAAGTAGGTAAGTGGTGTTTACTACTTCTCATAACACAATAACTAGGGGTCACCAAATGAAATTAATGGGCAGCAGGTTTAAAACAAATAAAAGGAAGTATTTCTTCACACAACGCACAGTCAACCTGTGGAACTCCTTGCCAGAGGATGCTCTGAAGGCCAAGACCATAACAGAGTTAAAAAAAGAACTAGATAAGTTCATGGAGGATAGGTCCATCACTGGCTATTAGCCAGGATGGACAGGGATGGTGTCCCTAGCCTCTGTTTGCCAGAAGCTGGGAGTGGGCGACAGGAGATGGATCACTCGATGATTACCTGCTATGTTCATTCCATCTGGGGCACGTGGCACTGGTCACTGTTGGAATACAGGATACTGGGTTAGATGGACCTTTGGTCTGACCCAGTAGGGCTGTTCTTATGTTATGTAATATCAACAGAGGGAAAATTATTTTTTGTAGTGACCCAGCCATGTTACATTACAGTGAGTAGATATCTAAAGTTAACTGTACTTGATTAAAAACTGTCCAAACTGTAATATCAGGTTTGTATTGTACTTAAGGCATTTTGTTCCACCTTTTTGTATGACTCAGGTGTTCTAGATAATTGAAACATTTTGTTGTTCACATCAGCTTGTGGAATGCACATTGCCAATGTATATTAAATGGCAGCCAACACCAACATATTTGTAATAGTACATTAGTCAGGCCTGGCCATTTTTATTTAGACTTAACAAGCTACTTTTTACCTGAAAATACATACAAGGTGAAAGGTGGAGCTCTGGAAAGGTTAGATCTGGAAATATTAATGCAGTACTTTTATGGGTAGTGCTTATACTTAAATCTGTCTTCAGATTTGTATCCTTTTACCAAGTCTCTGAAATAGGAAGTAGTTTTTCCCCACCCTTTTGTCTTCCCTTTTGCTTTCTCTTTCTCTTCCTCTGTTTCACTTTTCACTCTCATCTCCGTTTTTAAACTTCAGTGAGCACACTTCTGCAAAAAAGAGGAATTTTGTGCATTGGTCTCTGAAAGCAGTCAGATTTTAGGGCTCATTTTGATCCCTTCCACTAGGTTATTCCACTCTTTTGGACCCAGCATTGAAGCTACCTGAAAGTTTCACCTGGAGCAGTTTTGGATGATAAATTTGTCTTCGTAGATGGCAGATACCCTTGTTAAGGGACTTTACGATTAGTACCAGCACCTCAGATTACATTTTGAAATAAAGAGGGAATCTGTGGAGAATTTGGAGTGCAATTGAGATAGGAATCAGCTGCTGAATGATGCCAAAGCTGGGCATTAATATATAAAACTTTTGTATTGTCTATAATATGTAATGGAGCAGGAATACACAGATGCTATTACTTTTTATGACTATGAACATGAATTTCCCCTATAAAATGGTGCTGAAAAGAGAATACTAAAAATATGCAGAAAACACAAGATGATGTAAACATGATGACACATCCTTAGTGTAGGACAAGAAATGGTAGCTCAGTCTCAAAAGCACTTTGCTGTAGCAAACCTGCTGAACCGCAGGGTACTTGCTGCTTGGTTTAATGGGTTAATTCAAACTTCCCCTTCAAAAGCAATGTTTTTTCCTCTTCAGTAGAAATTATTCTGCACTGGGTTTTTGCCAAGTATAAAGCATTTTGCTTCTGAAATAAATGTGCAGTAATGCAATAAGTACAGTCAAGAAAATCTCTGAGTATATAACATGGATAATTCTTTCAGTAGTGGATGAAGAATACAGGAGTAGGAAGCTAGGGGACAGGACTTCTTATAAACTAAGAGGAAAACACAGCACTAGAATTAAAATAATCCCACCCCAGAGAAGGCTGAAGGGTGACTTGTAGGCCAAATACAACTGCTCTCAGATTCACTGCAAAAGTTAGACTCATAAAGAACATATGCAACGGCAGGGAATGCAGCCACGTAGCTCGCACTGAAAAGGAGAAATGTATGCGGGGACTGCGGGATGTACTTCAATAATATTGTAAAGGCACCTGAAGTCTGCTTTGATTTAGTGCAGCCCCTGTGATTCCCACCTTCGACAAAAGATACTGCTTCTTCATTGGCCTCATGTAAATACTAGGTCTATTTAAAAAAGACAGTTGGAGCCTTACATTGAAATTTTTTGTTTGGCCTTGACCGACAGCCCCAGATGAAGGAATTTATAGTAGCCCAGCCTTGAGATGAACGTGTAGATCATGGTTGCAAGGCTCTCACATGAGAGGAATGAGCTTTACTGTTAAGTATTTTTAAATGTCATCTTTAAGCTCAAAGTAACAGTACGTTGGAACTGGCACTGTTGAAATACTATGAACTGCATTAGCCTTTTAAATTAAGATTGAATGTGTCTGGCATCAAATCAGATGGATATAAAAATATAATATTATATATCAGGGGTGGCCAGCCCGTGGCTCAGGAGCCACATGTGGCTCTTCAGAGGTTACTGTGCGGCTCCTTGTCTAGGCACCGATTCCGGGGCTGGAACTACAGGCGTCAGCTTTCCAATGTGCCGGGGAGTGCTCACTGCTCAGCCCCTGGCTCTGCCCCAGGCCCTGCCCCCACTCCACCCCTTCCCGCCCCCTCCCCTGAGCTTGCTGTGCCCTCACTCCTCCCCCTCTCCTCCCTCCCCCCCAGCCTCCTGCGCACCACAAAACAGCTGATGGGGAGGGAGGGGGAGGCACTGATTGGTGGGGCTGCTGGTGGGTATGAGGTGCTGGGAGGGGAGCTAATGGGGGGCTGCTGACATAGTACTGTGGCTCTTTGGCAATGTACATCGGTAAATTTTGGCTCCTTCTCAGGCTCAGATTGGCCACCCCTGTTATATATCATCCATTACAAAATTTTGCAACTCCTAAATGCGGAAAAGGGGGGGAACCAGCCATATGAAGGATTCATGTCCCCTAGCTCACAGCAGATATTTGGTATTGAAATGTCTGTGTTAAAAATATTACCTAGGTTCTCTAGTATTTATAATATACTTGTTGCACAATACACACATTTTACCGTATGACTATTTCTCTATTCCATAGGTTAAATTCCTCTTCTGAACTAAAGATATAGTTTCTCTGAAAACTGCTTGTTGCTAAGCTTGAACAACACAGTAGTAATTATTCCAAAATAGGGGAAGATAATTATTCCTCCAACATACCAGTAGTAGGTGGGCTCTTAACTGGGACTCAGGAAATTTGGGTTCAATTCCTTGCCCTTCTACAGACTTCCTGTGCAGTGTTGAGCAAGTCACTTAATTTCTCTGGGCCTTAGTTCCCCATTTGTAAAAAGATGATAATAGTTCCTTTCTCCCACTCTGTCTGTCTGTCTTGTCCAATCAGACTGTAAGATGCTTTTGCTATATGTTTGTATAGTGCCTAGCACAATGGTGTCCCGATCTTGTTTGTGACGTCTAGGCAATATTGTAATACAAATAATAATTAATGCGAAGGATTTTACTATACATATTTTGAGAATAATTTTGGTAGTAGCGTCATCACAATGCTTTTTTCCACCCATCCTTCAGCTTGGATAGCGTGCATTAGTCCTATTCTTCAGTTTTTTTCCATTCGTACACAATTAGTAAAATACCTTTTGTTGACCCTAATAGAAATGAAGGGAAAGTGCTAGACAGTGTGGCGAAACACTTGGATTTGTGACAGTAACATTCCAAAAGGCTCTTAAAAGCTAAATTAGATACTCTCTTATCTAAGTAGTTTCTGTGGTAATGATCTGAGGTGAAAGTGCAGTTCAGCTGATTTGTGTGAGCTGGCAAGACTTGTGTGTGTACCTCCCCTTGAAGTCGGTTGGAGTGTTGTGTGTACAGTGAATGCCTTTTGTGCGGTTCAGCTGGTTTGACTTTGTACTGAAATTGTTCCCTCTGAATTTGTTATCTTTATCACTCTATTTATTTAATACAGTTCCTTCGAACGGGTTCCCTAGAATTTTCACAATTAGAATTGTAAGTGTTTGAGCTACAGAATATTTCTACACTTTCAAAATATTCTGAGTGTAAGGTTGATCTAAATGTATAGATTGTTGTATAGTTTTTAATGCATAATTTTGTGTTTAGCATGCTGTTGTAAAAGAGAATCTGCCAGAGCCTAATTCTCAGAGCAGCAGCCGTATTAATTTCACGTAGCACAGTCCTTCTACTCTACATCCCTGCTCTGCTCTTGTAAGCAATGAGAGCACTGAAATGCACACAAACTCTGCTCTTTGAGTGCTAGAAATTCTGCTCTGAGGGGGTATATTTCAGTACCCTTTTCTCTCAAGAGTGAACAGATGGAGCAGAAGGAAGGTGCAACAAGCATGTGTGTGTTTATGTGAGATCGAAAGTAAGTACAAACACCATGTTTTCTGTTATCTGGTCACCTTGCGGAGAAGCGAGCATTCTGTCAATAGTATCCCATATTGGGGGAGCTTATATGTTAAGAATATGAAGGACAATTGAAATACAACTTATTTTTCTTCTTTGACTGGGTTACTGGTCTAGTGGATGGGAGGAAGCAGTAGATGTGACACATCTTGATTTTAGCAAGGCTTTTAATACAATCCCACATTACATTCTCATAAGCAAACTAGGGAAATGCAATCTAGATGAAATTGCTGTAAAGTGGATTTACAACTGGTTGAAAGACACTACTCAAAGAGCAGTTATAAATGGTTTGCTGGCAAACTGGAAGAGTATATCTAGTGAAGCAGCAAGAGAGGTTTAGCATAGATATTAGGAAAAGCTCTCTCTAACTGTAAAAATAGTTAAGTTCTGAAATAGGCTTCCAGGGGAGGTTATGGAATCCCCATTATTGGAGATTTTAAAGAATAGGTTAGATAAACACCTGTCAGGGATGGTCTAGGTTTATTTGGTCCTGTCTCAGTGCAGGGGGCTGGACTTGATGACTTCTTGAGACCCCCCTTCCAGTACTACATTTCTACGAGTCTATAAATGTTATTCAGACTGAATATTGGGTCTCTCTTAGTTTAGGGCAGATAGTGTTAATTCCCAGTGAGCACATTGGGCCTGTGCCGACGTCCCAGAGATGCCAGTTTAAGGCCTTGGTCCTAATCTTCAAAGCAGTTCATGGATCAGTGGCCCCAGTTACATTAAAGACTGAAAATCAATTGATAACCCACTGGAACAGGTGTGCTCCTCCTGTGTCACAAATTTTAGGATGAAGTGCAGGAGAGCTGGGGACAAAGCATTTTTGGCTGAGGGGATCCAGCTATGGAAGAAACTTCCAGAGTTGATTAAGTGAATCCAGAGTCTGTCTTTAGGAAATGCTGCGGAACCTTCCCCAAAAAAGTCTTGATGCCATAGCAAGAATAACGCTCACAATACTGGTCTACCCAGGTACCACCCCCACCCCCACAAAAAAGCTTTCAAGAAAATCAAGCATCAAAAAAATAAACAAACATACTCTTAGAACAGTTTTGCCCTCAAAACAAAGAAGAGCCAGAGATTCCATGAAGTTCACTAGGGACCCTGCTATTGGAAGGCACTGTAGTATTATGGTGATGGGCAACAGTATAAAACCCTAAGATAGATGATTGTGTAGTAGACCAGGAGTCTAATGTGCACACTTTGGAAAATCTGTCCTGTGCTTTTGTTCTCGCCTGTTTATAAAACTAATTTATTCCAAATGTTACTTTTATGTATATATTCCTTCCATGTGTTCTGCACAGAAATAATCTGAAAAAGGTATGCCCGTATTATGCAAAAATTGCCCTGTTGTTTGAAACTTATACAGGAATGCATTTTTGTCTGCGAAAATTTCTGATGAACCTTGAGACATTCAGGTAATAATTCACCTGTAGTTTCAAAGTACACCTCGATATTTCCTACATAAGTATAATAGGGTACTTTAAATAGAATGACGGTGTCTCAAAATAACGTCAAGAAGTCCTTTCTATCTTGCCAGATAAGTAGCAATAAGCAATATTTCCCCCATATTGCCAACAGTTTTTTAACATTCTGTGTTAAATGATGTAAAGCCTACATTGTAATCAAACCTCACTTCCCTCCCATATGTTACTTAGGCACTGTGGAGCACAGCTGTAAGTTTGCTTTCCAAGGACTCCATCGCAAGCCCTGGCATGGGGCATGCTGGGGGTAGGAAGAAGTGGGGGGGTGGAAGCCATATCACACATCACTGCGGCCCACAGGGCAGTCCCAGGAGTCTGACATTACTTAAACAGGTCCTTCGAGCTGCCCATCTTACACCAGGGATCTCTTTATCTCCAAGAACAACGAGGAGTCCTTGAGGCACCTTAGAGACTAACAAATTTATTTGGGCATAAGCTTTCGTGGGCTAAAACCCAATTCATCAGATGCATGGAGTGAAAAATACAGTAAGGTGTGTGTGTGTGTGTGTGTATGTATGTATGTATATATATATATATATGTATATATATATATATATAAAAACACACATACAGCAACACATGAAAACATGGGAGTTGCCTTACCAAGTGGGGGGGTCAGTGCTAATAGTATTCACCCCTTCTTGATGAGGTGTTGATGAGGTCCACTGTTGAGAATAGGCCACTTCCCCCTTAATTGAATTGGCCTCATTAGCACTGACCCCCCACTTGGTAAGGCAACTCTCATCTTTTCATGTGCTGTGTATATATACACTGCTTACTGTATTTTTCACTCCATGCATCTGGTGTAGTGGGTTTTAACCCACAAAAGCTTGTGCCCAAATAAATTTGTTAGTCTCTAAGGTGCCACAAGGACGCCTCCTTGTTTTTGCTGATACAGGCTAACACGGCTACCACTCTGAAACTTAGCTCCAAGAGAAGCCCATAAGCAGGAGGGCACAAAGGTGGCTTAAAATCATGTTATCTGCAATCCCCTCCACCTGGGCTGAGAGTTCAGTGCTGTGTCTCTGAGGCACGTCACAGAATCTCATTATATGGCTTTTTTCAGTATATACAGTTATTTTCATGAAGAAATTTAATATTTCTCAGGGAAGGCAGGTATTGGAAAATAGCTCTTTATTAATCTAGTCTATCCCCTGGTTTATTATATGTGGTATATTTGCTTGTGCTTTGCCCAGTTTACATTAATTTAAAATGTTATTTCCTGATGTTTTACCAAATATTTCTCTAATGACATATCCTAAATTGTTTATATAAAAGCTAGACTTGGTATTTGCACAAATTATAAAATGCTTGACCCTGATCATGTTTCAAATTACAAGTGTATTATTAATAATACATATCTTTTAATGTAATTTCAATTTCTGTATAAGCACCTATGGTTTAGATAGGCACTTAAAATATAAATATATGAGAGAAAATTAAATAAAACAGATGTATATAGATGTCATACTCAATCCATATTTGATTTATCCACATCTGTGTATACAAGGGATTTCAATGACAGCCATTGCATGGGGGTGTTTGTTTTATATAATTTTAATCTAAAATTCAGATACATGTTTTGAAAAGTTAAAGGGTGTGGTTTTTAAATTGTTTTTAAAAAGAAAATATACTTTCTTTTAAAAGTATCTTATCTTATTACAAATGTAGGCCCTAATTCTGACAACTGATCTGTGTAGAGCCCTACTGAGTTTTGGTTGCTGAAAGAGTGCAGGGATCTGCCCATGTAGATCATCTTGCAGGATTGTGGCCATATTCATTCCCACAGAAAAGGGTTACCTGTTATAAAATTTGTTTTAAATTCTTATATAATTCAAATTTCTTTAATTACCAGAATGTATAATTCTGGTGAAATATATGAATATGTTAAAATCCATGACACATGTTAATGTTTAAAATACTTAGCGTTCTTGTCATGTTAAATTAATAATTATGTTTCATTTAATTATATTTTAATATTTGCATGTGAATGTACATGCAAATATTCTTTAAGGTAAGAAAACAACTTTTAACAATTTAAATGATGAATAATTTTTTTTGAAAATGTTACTGATTGCTTTATGCCCCATACCTTTAGGAGACTGCATTTATCTACTTATATGCTTGGGTTTTTTAACTGAATAATTGGGTAATACTTCACAGGTTTCATTTTTAAATGTAATACTTTCTTAGATTTGTAGTCAGTAGAGTTTGTATTCACTGCATTAAGAAATTACTGGTAAGTGTTTAAACATTAAGCAATACTCTTAAGGAACTGGTTTTCATAAACATATTGCAGAAATTAATTTTACTTGAAAAGACTGAAAGTATGTGTGTTTATCATTGAAATACACATACACTCTGACATACTCTTATCTCTTTCTCCCTCGTACGCCTGTTACACAGATCTCTGGTACCAGATGGCTGGAATATAATGCACTGTTAAACAAATAAGACCATTAGACACATTATACTGTCTGGTAAATGACTGTGCATTTAAAGTGGTTACAAAATTTTAAATAGAAAACAACCTTCCTTTTAGAGTTTGTTTAAAGAAAGTGGAATAGAACTTAAACTGCTTTCTGAATACATAAATCATAGCTTACGTTGTAGTATGTCATCAAAATGTAATGATTTTCTGTTGTCCTTTTGAAGATGGCATGAAATAATCACTCCTACATCAGATTGCTGGTAGAGGTCTACAAGCAACAATCAGTTTTATTTTATGCTTAGCTTTGAAGGAAAATATGTGGTGTTTGTAATATTTCAAGACTAACCTAACTGTTGTACTATATGTTTTTTTTCTCACTTTCAGAATGTATTGAAATGTGCTATAAATGATAGTTCAGTGATAGCATCATGTGGTCATCTAACACAGTTGTTTTTCAGTAATTATAAGCAGCTGAGAGATATGCCCTTTGTCTTTTTGTTTTAGATATGCCAATATTTGGTCTTTGCCCGGCTCATGATGATTTCTATTTGGTGATGTGTAACCACTGTAATCAGGTCGTAAAACCACAGGCATTTCAATCACATTATGGTAAGTGCTTAACCATTTTTAATAATTACGGGTGAGGTTAAATCAGGATTAAGACTGGCAATTTTTGATTATCCCTTTTCGTGATCTTTAAAGCTGACGGTGCACACAGTATTATAATGTAAATGCAGTATAAGAAGGTAACCTGTGTTCATCGCAAAATGTTTTAACTATTTTAAAAATTATATTCATGAATGCAAAAGGATGGTCTCTGTTGAGATTAGTAAAGTATTTGAATGTTCCCCCCTTTAAGTACTGCATCAGTGATGTCCAATTTTGAAATGGGGTGTGTGTGTGTGTGTATGTTTCTTAATATGTGAAGACTATTTTTAAATGTCATACAATTGCAGTTGAGCTAAAACTAAAATTGCAAATTTTGCTATAGAGCAAACATGGTGCACTTGAAAATAGTAAACTTATATATTTTAAAAAGCATCAATTGTTGTTTGTTTTACTGGTCAGATGAAGTTTTTGTGCATAAACTATGCTAGTAGAAGTGTCTGGGTAACATCAAGCAATACAGTATTTGTACACCACTAAGAAAATCTAAAGTGCTATACAGTTCAAGTATTCCATAGTTTCATATAAAATAGTCAATGAGTGAAGGGTGGATAGTTTTTCAGATCCTTTCCCCTGCCACTCTCCAGAGTGGTAAACAATTTTAAAGGGATGGAGGATTTTGATTGGGACCCTTTGGTATTAATTTTTGGATATGCAGTGCTAAAGAAAGTTAGCAGACTTTTTCTAAACATGTGCTAATACAAAAGATGGTGAGAAACCCATCTTCACCTCCACTTCCTTATATCTTCACCTCCACTTCCTTCTTCTCAAACACACAGAATGTGTATGTGTTTGCGCATATGCTACTCTTGAGGGAATTCTGCACCAAAAAATTTAATAGTCTCTGCACAAGGTTTTAAAATTCTGCAAAAATCTGCATATTTTATTTGTCAAAATAACACCATATACTCTCACAATTTTCAATTATTTGCTGACAAGTATTTTGAAATAAATTACCAGAATAATTGAAAATGGCGTGATTATATTGTTACTGTGTTTTTGTGTTATTTTGACAATTAAAATATGCAGAACTTTGCAGAATTTAATTTTTTAAAAATTTTTTGGTGAAAAATTCCCTCAAGAGTTCCAGGGTTCTGTGTGGCAACAGTCTGGGTGCAGGCAGCTCAGTGCGGGGTTTTTGGTGCAGGGGGAATAGGACTCTACAAGGGGGGTCAAGGTGAAGGTGGTTAGGGCTCAGTGGGAGGGAGGCTGGGGGAGTGGGGCTTGGTGTGGGGGAGGGTCAGGGTGCAGCTGGTTGGGGCTCAGCAGGGTGGAGGTCCGGGTGTGGGGGGCTCATGATGCAGGGGTTGAGGCTCGACAGGGTGGTGATTTGGGGGCTCAGCGTGGGGGTTCTGGGTGCAGAGGTCTCCTAATGCGGAGGGGGCTCTGTGGGGGGTAAGGGTCTCTGTACAAGGAGCTGCTCCCCCTGTCTACCCAACCCCCATGCGTCTGGACCTGGGAACCCCCCCCCCCCCCCCCCGCACACACACGCCTCACTCCTTCCCCTCCTCCCATCCCCTCCCCCACGGGGCATAATTGCCTGCAGCCAGGGAAAGTTTCTGGGGGCTTGATCTGACCCAGCTCTGGCTGCTCCATGCAGGGGAGGGGGAACTCTGCCTCCATCCTCCTCCTGACCTCCAGCTGGGACTAACATCCCTGGATGGCCAGGGCATCCCCAGACCCCCCTCCCGCCAGTGATTTTTCTGCTGTGCCGCAGTTGCACAGAATTCCCCCAGGAGTAATATGCATGCCCATGCGCACACATCCCTAAAACCCTTTCTGTGCTGAAGGATAGAATCATAGAACGGAAAGGGACCTCTATAGGTCTTCTAGTCCAGCCCCCTGCACTCAAGGCAGGACTAAGTATTATCTAGACCACCCCTGACAGGTGTTTGTCTAATCTGCTCTTAAAAATCTCCAATGTCAGGGATTCTACAACTCCCTAGGCAATTTATTCCAGTGCTTGACCACCCTGACAGTTAGAAGTTTTTCCTGATGTCCAACCTAAACCACCGTTGCTGCAATTTAATCCCGTTGCTGCTTGTCCTATCCTGGGAGGTTAAGAATAATTTTTCTCCCTCCTCCTTGTAACAATCTTTTATGTACTTGAAAACTATCATCATGTCCCCCCTCAGTCTTCTCTTCTTCCAGCTAAACAAATGTAATTTTTTCAGTCTTCCCTCATAGGTCATGTTTTCTAGACCTTTAATAATTTTTGTTGCTCTTCTCTGAACTTTCTCCAATTTGTCCACATCTTTCCTGAAATGTGGTACCCAGAACTGGACACAATACTTCAGTTGAGGCCTAATCAGCGCGGAGTAGAGTGAAGAATTATTACTTGTCTTGCTTACAACACTCCTGTTAATACATCCCAGAAGGATGTTTGCTTTTTTTGCAACAGCATTACACTGTTGACTCATATTTAGCTTTTGGTCCACGATGACCCCCAGATCCCATTCCGCAGTACTCCTTCCTAGGCAGTCATTTCCCATTTTGTATGTGTGCAACTGATTGTTCTTTCCTAAGTAGAGTACTTTCCATTTATTCTTGTACTTGCATGTGCCTACACTGTGGGGGTTACAGCTTCATATCTGTGGGGCTGTAGCTATGAGCTGTAACCCCCATAGTGTAGACGAGCTGTTTGCAATCTCTCTCCGGTTCCTCAGAAAAAGATTTCTACATCATAGAAACCACTGTCATAGCTGTTAGCATGACAACTGTGTTGGCATGTTAAGCACACAGTTCAACAATTCTGTGAACCTAGAAACTGAATTGCTGTCTCACCCCTAAAGAGTGAATATATTAGTTGGGTGGTGTGTGGAAGCTTGCATTGCCACTAGCAGCGTAGAACTTGTTTTGCGACTAAAAAGTTGATCTGTTTCCAAGCATGTTAATTCAGAATCTTGCCTTACATTCACCTTAAGAGAGAAGGGTTTGCTGTGAAGTAGAGTTGTGAAAAACACATTCGGCTTTTTTCCATTTTAAAAGAGTAAATTTTTTCTCGTTTTATCTTTTTTTTTTTTTTTTTTTTAATTGTCGCTTGTGTGTGTATATTGTATGCATAACAACATGTATCAAAAAGATTTCAGATACAAGAAATATTAGCCTGTAATTTAAATCTGTAAATTAGAAATAGATACTTTAACATAAATTAAAAAGGCAATGATGAGGCCGTCAAGGTTATTGTTAATGTCTGTCAGGGCTATTATGAACAATAAGAAAGTTATAAAATTATTTACTTACGCAGTGTAGTTGTAGCCGTGTTGGTCCCAGGATATTCAAGAGACAAGGTAATATCTTTTATTGGACCAATTTCTGGTGAGAGAGAAAGAACAGAAGTTGGTCCAATAAAAGATATTACCTCACCCACCTTGTGTCTCTAATACAACTGTCTAGAAATTTAGAAAGGAAATGGGTGGAGTCATTGGTGATTGAGGAAAATGAGGGTGGGTGGAGATGTAAACTATTCAAAGAGTTTGGTTTGCTAAGTAATTTCAGAAAGGTGAGCAGGACATACGATGGTGTGGTTCTGTATGAAACTGCCTAGCTGATCTTTTAGCTGTCTTCTGTTTTCAGTTTATTTGGAGGTTGTTTTTTTTCTTAACCATAATAAATGTGAAAGCTGCTCATCAATATGACAAGACAGGTGATTAATGATTACCAAACAGCAGCGTACTTACCTGACTCAACATGCCTAAGGTGAAGAAATGATAGAAGTAATGACAACTTAAAAATTTATCAAGTAAAATGTAAACATTGTCAAATTATATTAAGTAACAAGACAGAGGAATTGAGCTCATGTTTAAAAGTGAAGAAAATACTTTTCTTTGGATTTTTCAAGATCAGATTTTCTATCGAAATCTGTAATTTGTGGTTTCATTTCAGGATTTTTTAAAAAAGGTGAGTCTCACCAGGTTTGGGAAAAATCACAAGGGCAGTGAAGTAAAGCTTTTTTATAAATTTTCCTGTGTTTTTGTTGTTGTTTTGGAATATTACTTGAGAGATAGTTTCTTAAAATACTATACAGCTTTTGGTGCTGTGTGTTGCTTGTACTTGATATTCTTTGAAGCTTGTCCTGGTGGGCTTTTTAGTTTCCACAGTAGAATATGCTCTTTCAAAATGTCACTTTTCTCAGAGGAAGGATAAACAAACTAGTCACTGAACTTAATGAGCTAATTTCCTCCCAAAGCATGTTTGTGGTAAACTACAAGACAAGGTAGTCTGAAATGGTTTTTTTAGTTCATAAGGTAAAATTTTCTAGACCACATGCAATTAGATAAATTGAAATACAATTTTTACTCAAAATATACCACATTTAATATTTTAGCAAAATATTATAATTACACAGATATCTATTTAAAATTTGGGGTGTTCTTTGTTATGCAAAAGAAAAGATCATCATAATACTAAATTAGATTTTACTTGGGGCAATAAAACAAATATATAAAATATTTAAAATTGTAATTTGTCAGTTATGACTGGTGTTTGTTATAGAATAAATATAATCATTAAAATTGAATTGCAAATGCAATTTCATATTTGGTGTGCATGGTACCTTGTTGTTGTTGAAAGAAAAAAGTTGCTTTAATAGAGTGAAGAAATGCATTTCTTCAATAAGTGATCATTAGTTTAAGTCCTGGCTGGGAAAAAATGCCATTGGCCACACAGAAAACTTTGTACAATTTCTTTATGTATCCTTGGGTAGACTGTTTAAACTGTGTCGTCTTCTACACTTTTAATATATGTTGGTGAACATATGTCAAAAGCACATTGCTCTACACTCAGAAGAGAATTTGGGATTCCTCATTCTTTGTGTTTGAATAAATTCCATTGACACAGACATGATTTTACTTTTCCTTCAACAGCAGTCATTGCAGACTCTTACTCTCTTTTATGTGGTGTATGAACATCTCCTCTCTGTGGCTCTCTAATGGCATCCTGGGTTTTGTCCTGGGTTCCTTCCTCTTCTTTCCTCACGGTCCATCCCTAGCGGATCTTTTTATAAGCTCTCCTGGTTTCAGGTGACAACTCTAAACTGATGACTAGGATTGAACGTCTGTACCAATTGGTGGATTTTTTTCTTTGGTTTTGGGGTTTTTTTCCCCTGAAAAATTTAATGTTCATGGTTCCACATACTTCAGCACATGGCTGGTCTTTGTGGTATTTGAAACCCATTGCCATGGTTCCCTTAGTTTTTAGTGGAGATCCCAGAACAGTGCATGGTTGTGGGGGGGACACCTGGGTTGTTGGTGGTGGTTAAGGAGCTTTCACCGGCTTTTCCCATCCCGGGCTGGTTGCCAGCCAGGTGTCTGCAATGAGCCACTTCCCTGCTAAGTAGCTAGTCTGGCTTCTGGCCCCATGGAAGGGAGGCAGCTCAGTTGTGTGAGAAGCAGCGTGTTCTTGTGGGTTTAAACATGGGTTTGCAAAGCAAAGGCTTCCTGCATTCTAATCTTTGCTAGTGACTGTCTTTGTGCTTTTGGCCAAGTCACTTAACTTCTCTGAGCCTCAGTTTCTACACCTATAATGGAGGATAATAATGGTTACCTACCTTATAAAGTATCATGAGAGCTATGAATGAGACCTTTAGTGGTGTTGCCTGTTTAATTATTGAATGATTGTAAAAAGCTACGAAAGGGTTAAATATTGGAAAGAGAAAATGATACCGTATACTGTTCCTGAGTCTTTAGACAGGCATGTCTGGTTGGTGCCTCTACTCATTCGCATAGCTCTGGCATGCAGTGACAAATGAGATTAATGATTCTGTTCAGCTTCACTTCTGCTGTTTTGTGGGCAACAGTGAAACTGTTCAGAATGTCCGTTTCACCTTGCTACTCTTTTGGAAAACTCTGTAGGGAGGACCTGAAAAAAAAAAAGATTGTGGAAGGGATAAACTAGTAAAGACCACTTTATCCTCTCTTTGCAGCTCTCGGGTTAGAGGTAGAATAGCAAAGAACACACCCAACCTTGCCACAGCCAGGAGGAAGAGAAGAGACAGAAAATACCTGCTCCTTTCAGTCGTCAGAGAGAAGGGGAGCTTCATGTTGTCAGATACCTGTTAGTTAGAGGCTGATATGAAAGATAGAGTCCAAGAACAGCACCCTAATATTAATCCCAGCACCAGCGCTCTTCCCAGCAGCTGAAAGCTATGGATTGGGCTTCTCATCAGGAGTTGGCTTCACCTGATTGTCTCACTACACAGGCTCTTTAGCTTACCTTCCCCTCCTACACTCACACACTTATTCAGGTGTTGTATCTGTCCGACTAGCAGGTTTTAGTCCTCTGTCTTCTGCCTAGTAGGGGGTCTGGTACATTTTTCAAGCCCTTTTACCTAGGTTAGAAATGATATACCCAACCTGATTTTAATCAAGATAAATGACCCCATTAACTTTTCTTGGATTTGACAGAGATAATTGTAATCAGTGTTGCTATACTTGACCCTTGTAATATGTTGTAGAATGTTGATGTGTTCTGATATCCCATGTAACTTAGTATCTCAGAACCTTCAGTGTAACCTATTATATTTGGTTGCCTTTCCGACACTGTAGACTGAACATAAATCAAAGCCTTATTTGGTTACTATAAATTAGAACTGACAGCTGACCAAACTGAAAATTTGACATCAATATTTAAGTCATATATACATATTTTGTTAACTTTTAGGCTTTTTTTTTTTTTTAAGAGAAAGAGTGTTTAAAAAATACACAGAGTCAAAGATGGAGTGTGTGTACAAGTCAATGTTTCATGCAGATGGGAAAGGAATGTTTTGAACCTGGTTCGCAAACCATTGCACCTGGGCTTTTTTGTAGAAGGCTGCATGAGCTCTTACGTCTTTTGGACGGATGGGTCTTTGTTATATTTAGCAATCTCTTTGGCAGTTGACTAATTTTTCTTAGTAATGAAGGGCCTGCTGGTCATCTAGGACTCTCTTAACTAATGTAAAAATATTTTATACAAATAGTAGGAATTTCAACTGATATCAGTAATCCTAAACCCCTCCTCCGGTAATGGTTTAATAATCAAAATAAAACGTTCTCAACCCTCTATTTTTTTACAAATGGGCTAGCAATCTGCCAAGCATATTGTCAAATAAGCACAGGTGGTATTTGACATATACTCAGTCCAAATTAATCTCTGTGATTTAGCAAATTATCATTGGCAACTTTAGCAGGTTCCGTTTAGACATGCAGACCGTTCTAATACAGTAGTTTCCAGCAGCTGGATTTTAGTTTCTGGGTCCAGTAACGACTAGTTAAATTTCTTCTTGGCAGAGCTATGTGAAATTCTATACCTTTTGCAAGAATCATTTTGGCATATTCCCAGAAAGGCTCAGAGTTTAGTATGGGATTTATTTCAGAGAAATCTTTCAAGTGATTACTTAGTTATTTTTAAATAGAACATCATTAAATAAAAAAAATACTACCACCTGTAAAGAAACTCACTGGAAATAAACCAGGGTTATAGGCAGGACTTGAAATGTATACGCATAACCTATTAGCAAGTACTGTGCCTCCTAGCCAGGATGAAAAATAATGAAGGTCCACATCCCCTGCCGTTTTACAGAATAAAGTAGTTGTGTAGTGTGTTTATTTGTAATAACACAGTCAGTTCATATTTAGAAGTGTTTCTTTACACATGTAAGAGCAATAAACTTTGTTAAAAGAAAGCTTAGTTTTTGAAGAAGTTGATGGAAGTTTCCTGGTAAAACTGCTTCCCTGTTGTGGGCACATGGCTTTTTCAAGCCCTGAATGTAGGCATAAAGCAATCTCGTTGGTAGCAGTATCTGATAACAAAATACAGTAGCGTTGAATTTCAAACTTAAAAATGAAGGAAAGTCATTGTACAGTTTACTGCTTAATCTGTAATTCATGTTACTGTATGTGCTAAAATGCTTAAAATGTAAAATTACCATGGTATGCTTTCTTCTCTCTTTGCCTCAGATTGGTTAGTGCAAATTGAATTTCATGCTACTCTGCCAGAACAGATAGTACGCAATGCAGAAATCACCTAATGACTGAAACACAGTGGAGAGAGAATATCTTCTCCTCTATTTGAGAGAACCTGAAGGAGAAATATTTTCAAATGAAGGAACGATGTACAGATATAAAGTCTTCCAGTGAAAATCCCAATCCTGCATAGTGAGCCTTCTGCTTAAATCCCACGGTTTGGAACTACATGTGGTGTGGTTCTCTTTTCAGGGTTGAGGTCAAAAGGGGAAAGTGGGGGGAAGAAGCAAGAGTCATCTTCATCTTCCTATGGAGAAGCAAATCCTAGGCATGAAGGAGGAATAATTTAACTAAATGCAGCATATTGTTAAACAGAACTGAGGGAGTATCAGGAACAAAAAGGTTAGCAATTTTAATAAATTAAACCATGGCTATTAAGTGCACATAACTAAAGTCCCACTTGGGAAGTTTTAAGGAGTAATTTGGGATTAAGCCCATTAGTTTGTTCATTCTAAAATGATCAGCACTGAAATAGTTAATATTGACTTTTAAATCATCATATTAAGTTTCATCATTTAGACCTCATTAAGATACATGGTGAAGATCACAGCACTCTTAGAGTTGTTGTTTCAGGCTGTCTGCAGACTCAGGAAAAGCAACACTGCATCGATTTACATGCTGTGTATGTTTGGAAAGATTTCTTCATCACTGTAAGGGTTCTTTCTAGTTCCTAACCACTCCTTCAGTCTGGGTCCCAGCCAGAGGAGGATGCATCGAGAGGGTAGGCCAGAGGCGTGGAGGAACTGGCATGGAGCCCAGAGCAGCACTGTACACAGAAGTTTGAAGCTGCAACCTGTTTGGGGGAGGAATGCCAGGAAGGTGGGAGGAGCCTTATTCCAGAGAAGAAAAAGAAACAGGATTCCTACTGGCATAGAGAGGAGAGAGGGGATGGTAGCCCATAGTTTAAAACCTCTAAGACAAGGACTCACTATTAAAAGGACGCTGTCAAAAGGTTTAATCCTGAAACGTGACCAACTATAAAGTAGTTATATGTTTATAAGGACTTCCTGGCTTGTTTCTCGGGACTGTAGACTATTCCAAGAAATGCAAACCTCAGATGAACACCACAACACTTATAATCCCAGAAAGGAGCATTCTGGGAACCTCCTTAAACACTGTTAAGTATTGAACTACAAAGTTAAAGAGAGACTCCTTCCCCCCCCGCCCCCCCCCCCCCAAAAAGTTGTTTTTATGCATATGTATAGTTTCATGTTGCACAGATTCTGTCCTCCTCTCATTCACTTCCAACCCTCTCCTCACAATCATCTCCCTTTTCTCACCAGAGAGGGGCCATTCGCATATTCTCTGATTGTGGTGTCTGAGTAATGCACAAACCACACAACACTTCTCCAGGCCTGCAGCACTGTTACTATGCTGAGGGAAAGTAGGAGCACGGGGCAATATCTGCCTAGGGTGAGGGGAGCAAGAGGTACAGGACTGATGGTGACACTAGCAGCAAAAATAAGTCTTTATCAGGAGAGCCTTGCAAGGCTACAGTTCAGCGGTTGTAATCTGGGTGGACATGTCTGGGAGGAGGAGAAAAGTGCAAAAAAACCCCATAGGTGTGGATAAACTTGAGGACGTGAGAGTGTGAGGGTAAATGGAAGGGAAGAAACATGAAAATGAAGAGGAATAGCTAAAAAAAGAGTGTCAAATGCAGAACTGAAGTAAACATAGTGAAAGAGGAAAATACAGTGAGGAGGAAGATAAGCAAACTAGTGAAAAATAGGCTCAAAGGAGAAAAATAAATCATAAACAGATGGAATTATACAAACTAGCAGATTTTCTCTTTAGAAGAATATTGAAGAAAGGAGGGGAAAGAGCATTATAATAAGAAATCTGTCACAGCTTCTTCCTTTAAAATCGTTTCAGCAAAAGTGATCACATTAACATAATTTGTGAATGCACCACTTTACATAATTCTATATGCACGGAGCCCATTTTGGATATTTCTCCCCTTCATCGCACATTGCCTGTGTGTTGACGGTGCATATATCCACACGTATGCACACACACTATTACTAGAATGCTTCGGTATGCGGTTTTGTTTGTGCCTCTCTTCAGTGCATTTTCTCCTGTTGATTATGGAAGAAACATTTTAGAAATAAAATTAACACTTCTTAGAAAATAAGGGGCACTTAAGATATGGGTGTAGCTTTTGCTCTGATCAGTAGGATGTATCAATGCTTTTATAACAGCATGGAGAGGAATGCCCTCTGACTTCAGAATGTGTGTGTCCAGGATTGTTACTAGAGGGAGGAAAATTGTTCATGCCAGGCCTACACAAAAAGCAATGCTTTGTGCATACTTGTGCCTTCTGCTGGCCATGCAGCAAGCAAACAGCATTCCCAAAGCTGTGTTCTCATCTTTGACAATGCTACACACAATCATAGCTAACCAAAAAGCTGCATTAATGTTATGCTCTTGTTGAAACTCAAGAAAAAGTTAATGCATACTGTGACAAAGTTCCTCCTCTACCTTGGTGGGTCTTGAGCTAATTGGTGAATTTGCTCATCTTGGAGCTTCACAGCAGCCCTCAGTTTGGCCATTTTCATGAACCCACAGTCCAGGATAACTCCTCCTGTGTCTGACCAGCAGCTGGGAGGTTTGGGGGGAACCCGGGCCCGCCCTCTACTCCAGGTTTCAGCCCAGGGCCCTGTGGAATACAGCTGTCTAGAGTGCCTCCTGGAACAGCTGTGCGACAGCTACAACTCCCTGGGCTACTTCCCCATGGCCTCCTCCCAACACCTTCTTTATCCTCACCGCAGGACCTTCCTCCTAATGTCTGATGATGCTTGTACTCCTCAGTCCTCCAACAGTATGCATTCTCACTCTCAGCTCCTAGTGCCTCTTGCTCCCAGCTCCTCACGCGCACACCACAAACTGAAGTGAGCTCCTTTTTAAAACCCAGGTGCCCTGATTAGCCCGCCTTAATTGATTCTAGCAGCTTCTTGATTTTGGCTGCAGGTGTTCTAATCAGCCTGTCTTAATTGTCTCCAGAAGGTTCCTGATTGTTCTGGCGCCTTCCCTGTTACCTTACCCAGGGAAAAGGGACCTACTTAGCCTGGGGCTAATATATCTGCCTTCTATTACTCTCCTGTAGCCATCTGGCCTGACCCTGTCACAATACCAAATAGAAAAAAAAAAATTTATTTTCAAGCTTCTGATTAGGCATTACATAGACTTTTTAAATTACTGAGTATTTATTTACACATTCATTGCTTACCAGTTTTCTTTGACCTTTCAGTAACTTCCAGATAGTGATAATTCCTGGAAAAGTGCTACAGACTTACAAAAACAAAGAAACTGACATCTAATACGCATTTCCTATATTTAAAGCCTACAAACTGTGTTTTTTAAGTATGACCAGAAGAGGGAGTATATAGCATTTCCTATGTAATATCATCTGCCAACATACTGTCAAATGGCTAATCAATAAATATGCAATTTATATATATAACTTAAAAAAATAAGTAAACCTTTATTGCTGATTTAAACTCACAGTATTAAGAAAACTGAGAATTAATGCCAAAACTAGTTGTACCATTAACTGAGTGTGACTTTTTGCGTGATTAAGTGGAACAGCATTTACTCTGCAGGATAATTTTCTAAAATTGGTAAAAGCTTAACTTCTTTGGAAATAATTTAAGTAAGTGATCAAATATTTATGAAAATACAACAAAGTCCTAACTATCTCATTATAGTGATTAGTGAACCAAAATGGAAGACACTTGTTGCTATAGATTATGTGAATAAATTGGGTAATTTAAAACTGATCTTGCAAACCCTTATGTAAGTAGTCCTGTTGAAGCCAATAGGATTGCTTGTGCAACTCAGGAATATTCACATTTCAGGGTTTACAGCACAGTTTCTATCACTTTTCATCGTGTAGATGACAACTTAATACTGAGATCGTACCCTCTCTGTCAGAATTGCACACACCTTCATTTCTCTCGTACGTGATCTTACAATATCATTGTGGCAATTGCATACATGAAAAATTAATATTAAGAAAGTATTTACTCTGTTAATGCAGGTTGGAAGAAGGAGGACTAGAACCACAAGCACATCAAAACTGTTTGCAGATTACTTGTTTACAGGTAGACCTGGCCATAACTCATGATATCTGGTTTGGGAGACATTTTAATTTTTCTAAAATTTTAGTTTTGTTCCATATTGGATTATAACCAAATGTTTTAGAAACTTCTTGTGAACTGGAAATCCTGGAGGAAAAAAAATTGTAAAGTGAAATTTGCTCCCTAGGACAGCCGCTGCCAAGTGAAATTGACATTTTTGTCAGTTTCTGGGCTCCTAGGGTCTGGGGCTTTGGCACTACTCTACGGGGCATACAGCCTGAGGATGCCAGGGCTTCCAGACTCCAGGACCAACTGGTTCCCCTGGAGTGGGAGCCACAGACCCTGAAAGCCCTTACCAGGATCTCTAGACTCCCAGTTCTGCAGCAGGGAACCTGGGAATCTTTAAAGCTTCTCCGTGAGCTGGGCCTTCCAGGCTCCCTACTAGGGAGTGAAAAACTGAGCTGCAGTTAAAATTGCAGCTCCAAGGACTTACAGTCTCTCAGCTCCGTGGCAGGGAGCCTACAAGTCCTGGCATGATGGGGCTGCCCTGGAGCAGCAAACTCTGGAAACCTAGGATCTCCATCCTGGGGCAGCCTGGAATTCCAGGCCTCTCCACAGCCCAGTAGGCAGCTGGCAGGGAGCCAGGCAGTTTCTAGCTTGCTTTTACAAAACACTTTGGGTTTAACTAATTGGCATTTTCAGAATATGCAATTGGCTCCATTTACAGGAATGGTCCCAAGTCTGTTTTAGTCAAATTGTTTAGATAATTGCAAGAAAATTTGTCAGCTTGGCTTCTAAATTTCTACTGTTGCTTTTTCTGTAGTACTGTAAAAAGTGTCACAATAACAATGGAGGCTAAAGTACTTCTAGAGTTCTGAACTTTGCACAGTATGTCTAGTTGTAATTAATATTGTAATATTTGATAATCTTAACAACTAATGTTATACTCATTACCTAATTTTGGTTTTCCTTATGTGTCCTTCTCTATAACAGCTAGGTGTGTACTGAGCATGTCACTTAATAAAACACCTTAATGTTTTATATGATTTCCTTTTGAACATAATGTGGGTTCTGCACTGTGAAACTCCAAAAAACTCTCTTCCCCGTCTTCCCCCTCGTGGTGTCATGCAAGCTACAAGAGTTACTCTAGTGCCTTAATAAGTCATTTCTTTTTCACAGGTTGGGGTGGAATAAGAACTGGCTTTGAGAATATTTTTTCCCCAGTTGTTAATAAAATAAAACCTTCTGTGTCTGCGGTGGTGGGAGACTTTCTCATTCCACTCCCTGATTTCTGGGAACTGGCACTGGGTAGGGCTTCTGCAGAGGCAGTGCAGTTCCCATGTAATTGAGCTTCCACTCGCTACAGGCAAGTGCTGTCAGGAAATATTTGGCTCACAGCTCTGAAATATACAGGGTGGCCTTAAAATGGGAGACTTCTCTTTCAGCTAGATATACCTCATATACCTCTACCAGAAAAGAACATTCTCCCGATCTTAGGAGATAGCATTCATGGTCATATGTATTCCTAAGTGCGGCTCCAGCCATTGATCACTACCCATTGAGCCCGACGATCTAACCAGCTTTCTATCCACCTTATTTTCCATTCATCCAGCCCATACTTCTTTAACTTGCTGGCAAGAATACTGTGGGAGGCCGAATCAAAAGCATTACAGAGAAAACATAATAAAAGAACCTACACGCATGTTAAACAGCTTACCAGAGGTCATCCCAACCCCAACTTTAGGCTCTGTAGATCAGTCCTTCAAAGCCCACAGGTTAAAAGTTCATAACTGCCTCAGTTTTAGAACCAGTAAACAACCATGAATAGTTCAGTCATTCCTTTATACAGCTTGGTACTTAGATCTCGGTCTCCTGTAACTGGGGATCATCAGACAGTGGCCCCTCCTCAGAACATAGCTTCAAAAGGCAGGCTGAGTTTTTACATAACCGGAGGTGGGGAATTTGCATTCACCTTCCCCTAGATATTCCCAAGAAAAACAACTTAGCCCTTTTTGTTCCAGGTGTCCATTCTTGTCTTGTTCAATATAGTCCTTGACCCGCAGTCTCACATCTGTCACATCTCCCCCTTCAAGAGGTTACATACAATCCCAGCCCACAATAATACATAAACCTCTCATTTCATACAGTGGTCCCCAAAGACACTTAAATTAATTCAGTAAGGTCTCCCAAAGATATTGCAGGAAACTGCCACATCTGCCACATATACTTAATGTTAGCTGCATTGGTGAGGAAGAAGTAATTAAAGTAATACTTTTCATTTCATAGAATCATAGCATATCAGGGTTGGAAGAGACCTCAGGAGGTCATCTAGTCCAACCCCCTGCTCAAAGCAGGACCAATCCCCAACTAAGTCATCCCAGCTAGGGCTTTGTCAAACCTGACTTTAAAAACCTCAAAGAAAGGAGATTCCACCACCTCCCTAGGGAACGCATTCCAGTGCTTCACCACTCTCCTAGTGAAAAAGTTTTTTCTAATATCCAACCTAAACCTCCCCTACTGCAACTTGAGACCATTACTCCTTGTTCTGTTATCTGCTACCACTAAGAACAGTCTAGATCCATCTTCTTTGGAACCCCCTTTCAGGTAGTTGAAAGCAGCCATCAAATCCCCCCTCATTCTTCTCTTCCGCAGACTAAACAATCCCAGTTCCCTCAGCCTCTCCTCATAAGTCATGTGTTCCAGTCCCCTAATCATTTTTGTTGTCCTCCGCTGGACTTTTTCCAATTTTTCCACATCCTTCTTGTAGTGTGGGGCCCAAAACTGGACACAGTACTCCAGATGAGGCCTCACCAATGTTGAATAGAGGGGAACGATCACGTAAGTCGATCTGCTGGCAGTGCCCCTACTTATACAGCCCAAAATGCCGTTAGCCTTCTTGGCAACAAGGGCACACTGTTGACTTATATCCAGCTTCTCGTCCACTGTAACCCATAGGTCCTTTTCTGCAGAACTGCTGCCTAGCCCCTCGGTCCCTAGTCTGTAGCAGTGCATGGGATTCTTCCGTCCTTAGTGTAGGACTCTGCACTCGTCCTTGTTGAACCTCATAAGATTTCTTTTGGCCCAGTCCTCTAATTTCTCTAGGTCCCTCTGTATCCTAACCCTACCCTCCAGCGTATCTACCACTCCTCCCAGTTTAGTGTCATCTGCAAACTTGCTGAGGGTGCAGTCCACGCCATCCTCCAGATCATTAATGAAGATACTGAACAAAACCGACCCCAGGACTGACCCTTGGGGCACTCCGCTTGATACCGGCTGCCAGCTAGACATGGAGCCATTGATCACTACCCGTTGAGCCCGACGATCTAACCAGCTTTCTATCCACCTTATTTTCCATTCATCCAGCCCATACTTCTTTAACTTGCTGGCAAGAATACTGTGGGAAACCGTGTCAAAAGCTTTGCTAAAGTTAAGGAATAACACATCCACTGCTTTCCCCTCATCCACAGAGCCAGTTATCTCGTCATAGGAGGCAATTAGATTAGTCAGGCATGACTTGCCCTTGGTGAATCCATGCTGACTGTTCCTGATCACTTTCCTCTCCTTTAAGTGCTTCAGAATTGATTCCTTGAGGACCTGCACCATGATTTTTCCAGGGACTGAGGTGAGGCTAACTGGCCTGTAGTTCCCTGGATCCTCCTCCTTCCCTTTTTTTTAAAGATGGGCAGAGCCTTTTTCCAGTCGTCCGGGACCTCCCCCGATCTCCATGAGTTTTCAAAGATAATGGCCAATGGCTCTGCAATCACATCCGCCAACTCCTTTAGCACTCTCGGATGCAGCGCGTCCGGCCCCATGGACTTTTGCTCGTCCAGCTTTTCTAAATAGTCCCAAACCACTTCTTTCTCCACAGAGGGCTGGTCACCTCCTCCCCATGCTGTGCTGCCCAGTGCAGTAGTCTGGGAGCTGACCTTGTTCGTGAAGACAGAGGCAAAAAAAGCATTGAGTACATTAGCTTTTTCCACATCCTCTGTCACTAGGTTGCCTCCCTCATTCAGTAAGGGGCCCACGCTTTCCTTGATTTTCTTCTTGTTGCTAACATACCTGAAGAAACCCTTCTTGTTACTCTTAACATCTCTTGCTAGCTGCAACTCCAGGTGTGATTTGGCCTTCCTGATTTCACTCCTGCATGCCCGAGCAATATTTTTATACTCCTCCCTGGTCATTTGTCCAATCTTCCACTTCTTGTAAGCTTCTTTTTTGTGTTTAAGATCAGCAAGGATTTCACTGTTAAGCCAAGCTGGTCGCCTGCCTTATTTACTATTCTTTCAACACATCGGGATGGTTTGTTCCTGTAACCTCAATAAGGATTCTTTAAAATACAGCCAGCTCTCCTGGTCTCCTTTCCTCCTCATGTTGTTCTCCCAGAGGATCCTGCCGATCAGTTCCCTGAGGGAGTCAAAGTCTGCTTTTCTGAAGTCCAGGGTCCATATTCTGCTGCTTTCCTTTCTTCTTTGTGTCAGGATGCTGAACTCAACCATCTCATGGTCACTGCCTCCCAGGTTCCCATCCACTTTTGCTTCCCCTACTAATTCTTCCCAGTTTGTGAGCAGCAGGTCAAGAGGAGCTCTGCCCCTAGTTGGTTCCTCTAGCACTTGCACCAGGAAATTGTCCCCTACGCTTTCTAAAAACTTCTTAGATTGTCTGTGCACCACTGTATTGCTCTCCCAGCAGATATCAGGGTGATTAAAGTCTCCCATGAGAACCAGCGCCTGCGATCTAGTAACTTCCGTTAGTTGCCGGAAGAAAACCTCGTCCACCTCATCCCCCTGGTCTGGTGGTCTACAGCAGACTCCCACCACGACATCACCCTTGTTGCTCACACTTCTAAACTTAATCCAGAGACTTTCAGGTTTTTCTGCAGTTTCATACCGGAGCTCTGAGCCGTCATACTGCTCTCTTACATACAATGCAACTCCCCTACCTTTTCTGCCCTGCCTGTCCTTCCTGAACAGTTTATATCCATCCATGACAGTACTCCAGTCCCATGAGTTATCCCACCAAGTCTCTGTTATTCCAATCACATCATAATTCCTTGACTGTGCCAGGACTTCCAGTTCTCCCTGCTTGTTTCCCAGGCTTCTTGCATTTGTGTATAGGCACTTAAGATAACTTGCTGATCGTCCTGCTTTCTCAGTATGAGGCAGGAGTGCTCCCCTCTTGCGCTCTCCTGTTCGTCCTTCCTCCCAGTATCCCACATCCCCACTTACCTCAGGGCTTTGGTCTTCTTCTGTGCCTTTCAACTGTGAAGTATAGAGTGCTTCAGAAACATTAATTAAGCTTCACAACATCTCTGGGAAGTAGGTGGTGTACCTATAGGTGGCATAGTGTTGGCCACCTCGCCTCTTCCGTCCATTGCCAGTCCTGGTTGCCAGCCTATTGTAAACCCCACTGGCCATGATGGTCCCTGGCAGCGCAGTATATTGGCCCACAAATGGCCCATGATCAGGAGAGTGGCTCTTAGCCACCGTTGCTCAAACCTTTCCCCAAATTGTAGTTGCACTGTCTCTTCCTTGGCCACAACCCAGCATCTGGGCCACAAAGCCATCTATCTTTTTATCAACTTCTAAAAATATTCCTTGCTTCTTCGTTGCTCAGGGGAGTTGGTGTAACTTATATGTGTCCATAATACTGTAAGCCCTGGTGTCCGCATCACATTAGTCACAGGGTGAATATTACAGCAACTGTCACTCACTATATTTTGTGCAATATGGACTCTGACTGCTGCTGAGGAGGGAGTGTTTTTCTGGGCAGCGTGCTTCATAATGCCCAGATTCATAGTGATAGGGCAGTGGGGCCAGTTGCTGATCTGTGGTAGCAATCACACTCTCTCTGCAGAGCCACCAGTTTGTATACAGGGAAGCAAGATGCTTGTCAGCTATTTAGAACGTGAGCTTCTTGCTACTTCTCAACCGATTGTCCTGGTAGCAACGTTCAGCTATAGCTGAGATTGAAAATATTTACTATAAATCTATTTCCTAAAATTTGTAATCCTTGAAAATAGTAAAAGATCTATAGGACAATTTTTAAGGGCTAGTGTGTGTATGATGTATGTGTTTAGTATTATATGATTTTTGTATAAATGTACCTGCATATGCAGAGTTGATACCCATGTGACAGACTGCAGAACAATCTAACTGGATCGTATAACAGTGAATTTATCACACACCTCCTCTTGGCCCCCAATTCATCTTTCCAGGATTTACACTAATTTCCAAACATGGAGCAGCACCCAGCAGCTGCTGTTTTTTTTATATCAACTTGCCAGAGATGTTTCCTCTTTTTCTCCCACTCTCCTCAACACCCCCCAACAAATCAATAAAAACAAACAAAAGCAAACACAAACAATTGTATGAGGCCCAGGAGAGGAAAAACTGAATCCTGGGTCAGTGGCAGTTTTTCTAGACATAAAAATGTCATGACTTCCAAAGTCTATTGTTTGATGTCCCTGCAGGGACTAGAAACAGAACCTTATGCTATTGGGCTGGGAGAATTCACAGGAGAACATGGAGCACCCACTTCTAGAAAAAAAGATATCAGACTTTAAAATCTGATATAAGGGACAGTGTTGTTTTTTTATGGGTCTTTTTGATCCCTGTTGGTCTCATGTGTCACAGTTCCCAGGCTAACTGCACCTCCTATCATTCCCCCCACCAGTCTCTTTGAGTGCACCCCCTCTCAAGTTTTAGATCTGTGTCACCTCTATCTTGGGGTGGAATCATCTAATTGTCCTAGTCTCCAACCAGGTCTGGGCTGCAGTCCCCTGTGATTACCTCAGCAGGCCTGACTTAAGCTCAGACACTGCAGTTCTGTTCCTTCTGGGAGCAATGATGGAGGTAACCAGAAATCAAACAGCCTCCTTAAAGCAAAATACTATTTACAACAAAAGCATTTCAGAGACAACCAGTCTTAAAACAATTAAACAGACTACATGCTTGTCTAGATACCAGATATCTTTCATATGGACCTCCACAGAGACCTCTGGGGTCTGCTGTCCTAGACCATTTCCTTAACTCAAAAACCATTTCTCTCAGTTTCATGGGGAGTCTTTTAAATGCTGCCTACTTATCCTTTGGATCACCTCCTTTCCCCAAGACCAAGTCACTATTTTAACAGTTTATAGCCCTGTGATCTGTTAGTTCCTAGCATTGGCAGAACAAGGCTTGTGGGGAGGATGTAAGCTCTGCAAAACCTTGTCTTTCATGTATGGTGGGATGTCCTTATCTGGGGCTGTTATCTTCCTCTTGGGGACAGTTCTCCTTGAATTTAATCATTATAGGTGTTTCAGAAACATTCCACTACCCCAGTATAAGTTAGATCAATACATTCGTACAGGAAATTCTAAAAACCCACTATAGTTATGCAGTAACTACCACTTAGCTTCTTAGATTATTATATAACAGCTACACAACCAGCACACATGGTAAATAAGATCTCTCGATTTACAGGGAGCATGATACAAAAAATAGTCCTATTAAACTTATTTAAAGCTCTCTCTCTAACCATTCATAAAACAGTTTTTTGCATCATGTATGCAAGATGCAGAATACAATATATTGTGGTATAATGGTTTTATTTGCATTTCTTGGAGGTGATCTGCATTATATAATGTTGCCACTGACAAGCAGTGTGGTCATCCTAAAACTCATGCCAATACAAACCTTTCTACCATGCTATTTGGTATTCCGTGTGTGCCTAATAATATTAATGCATTGGTATACATCCCCCTTTTTGTATTGCTATGCACACGCAGTGAAGAGATGGGGGCACGTTTTTCTTCACGCTCTGCGGCTCCAAGGGAAGCCATCTTTCTCCCAATACTATAGTTCTAGTGTAGTTTAAATTAACATTACTCTGCTGGGTAATCTTACAATAACAAAGACCAGGGCACTCGCTTTCTCTGCAGAAGCACATCACGCTGTTTCTTCCTCTCCCTGCTCCTATCTGTCTGCTCCATTCTTGTAAGCAGGCTGACACTTAGAAAGCAGGATTCTTGTCCTTTTCAGTACTCTGCCTGCTCCCTAGAATGGAGCAGACAAGTGAGAGTCTGGTTGGGGGGGCTCAAGGCCAGCATGACGTGAATGCACACAAACTAAACCACAGCACATAGGGCTAATTTTAGGCTTCTTAACAAGACCATTTCTAGGTTAACTGGCAGATTAAATTGTTTATCTCAAATATATTATTTTTTATGACAGGTTTCAGAGTAACAGCCGTGCTAGTCTGTATTCGCAAAAAGAAAAGGAGGACTTGTGGCACCTTAGAGACTAACCAATTTATTTGAGCATGAGCTTTCGTGAGCTACAGCTCACTTCATCCGATGAAGTGAGCTGTAGCTCACGAAAGCTCATGCTCAAATAAATTGGTTAGTCTCTAAGGTGCCACAAGTCCTCCTTTTAATTTTTTTATGTTTTTGAGAATTTTGAACAGTATTTTTAGAAACCAAAACTTAAAAACCTATTAAGACCTTTATTATCATAAGGAAATTAAACTCAACGCCTTTTTCAATTTTATTATTGTACAGACAATATTTTTTTGCGTTAGCAGAAAAGCCCTTTAAAATGTCATTTAGTTGTAGGACATACATTGGGCAGTGTAAAGGCAAAGTTCTGTGACAAAATAAATAGAGATTTACTAAAGACAGAGTTTAAAGTTGCTTGGAAGCTTCCATATCATGCTCCAGATGTCAGCCAGCTATGAAGGAGTTATGGAAAATGTGTGAAAAAAGCTCATATACTGAGGTAGTGAATTTGTGTGTTACTAGCATAACGTAAAGAAGCATAAAATCACAGCACTTTACCTCATAGCAATTGTATTGCCATTCCATTACCCTTTTCCAAACTTCTCACCACGTAAAATTACCCCGCCATGCTTCCTAATTCCACTCTCTGCCCCTGCTTTGCAAACTCGCCTCCCCGACCCACAGTCAGCAGCAGGATGATTTTATAAATGCCACTGCCTTAGAATTAAACTGACTGTGATTGCATGATCCTACTCAGTAGCCTGCTCTGCAGATAAACCACTTCTGTGATCTTCACTTTGCTGCTCCTTAAAGGGAATAGACAGAAATGAAGAAAAATAAATGCAAGATGGCAAGGGGACAAAGACAACAATGTTGGTATCCCCCACAGTAGTTGAATTCTGTGGACCACTAAAGATAAGCAGAGGACTACCAGAATGTAATTGTTGGTGGCGCACTAAAATACTATGCAGTAAATACAAAACAAACAAACAAAACCCCAAAAATGTATCTGCCACTGGTAACTAATTTTAACAGTGGTTATAGGTGGAGTGAAGTAGATTTTCACAATGAAAATCCAGGCAAATGTCCTTGTCATACCAAGTTGTTTTTTCATGTGGTTATTGGTCAGATAGCGTTTACCACTCTTTCTTGAAGTTCCTGGGAAAGGGAAACACTGATTGCTATCTGGTGTTTTAAACATGCAAGACATATGACGTGAGCTTCAGCAATGCCTTGATTTATTTGTTTCTAATCTGATTAGAATAGTAGTCCCCAGGCTCTGTGCTTTCCTGAAAAGGAAGCTGCTTGAATGCTATTCCTTGCTTCTGCTAGCCATTCTTGGTGGTAAAACAAGTAAACTGACAACATCAAGATACTTGTACAAGCCAGATGTCTTTCCTCTGGGCACCTTTGTATTTCAAAGACGGAAGCTGTTGTTTACTTTTTGTAAAATGTATTTGAATGCAATTGGATATGTGTGAAAAGAAATCTTCGTTTTGATAATAATTTAAAATAAAACAAAGAAACAAAAGCACAACCAAACAAAACCACCCACAAACCACTTCTCCTGTATTCTTTTCTGTCAGGTAGTATACTGAACTTTTTCAAGTGGCCAGTCAGGAAATAGGATTGAAGTTAGTAATTTAGCACGAGCCAGGTAATTTCAATAATCTTTGGAGGGGTGAATAATAAATACATGACTTCAGGTGTTAACCACACTTCTGGCTGGCAAACTGTTAGACATAAGTTTTTTCTTTCTGCTACTATGTAGATGGGATGCTTGAATATTGATCTTATAACATTAAATGTGGTAGGCAGAGTTAACAGCAAATTACTTAATATTAATTAGTTCTACGTTAGTCTTCAGTCATAGGAGTATAATCATTATTTCACCTGTTAGTACCCGTACAATAATTGTGGGGAAGGAATTCATATATTTCTTTTAGAGCTTTGGCATAAAAATAGCGTATAAAAGGTTTGTATAACGTGTACTACAATCTGAAAATGCTAAAAAATGCAGTGTACTGTGGCAAAAGGAAATCAGATTTTGAGATTTTTTTACATTCAGAATGCAAAGCAATTGTAGAGATTCATTCTGTACTTGAGTATTATAAACATGGTAGCTGTAAACTGGGGTATTAATATTCTTCGTAATTGTAGATAGTTTTAAGTATTATATATTTATTGTGATATACAATCTGCATACATCTGTTAATATACCTGGGGTGCTAAGGTTACTTTAAAGAAACTGTCAGAAAATTGGGATATTAAGTGATTAGCATGTCAACGTGATAAATTGTTTAAGTACCGCCTTCTCAAACTCTGACAAGTTGCTGTGAAAATAGAGGGATTAATTTACATCAGCAAGGACTCCTGGTATGACCATATTAAATAAAGTTAGACTCCACCTCCTGTTTTACTATTTATCTGCCAGGACCTTTGTGATTCAAGTGCACTTTACTGTAGTAGCAAATGTTACATAAACCCAAACATGGAGCTTGTTTGGAGTTTGTGGGCAGACCCAAATTATGATGCAAGGCTTTAGTAGCAAGGGTGCAATGAAGCACAATCAAATTATGTGAATGGAAGTTAACAAGAAGGCTTTCCAGAACAGCCTTTCTTTTTGCACAGGGCTGAAAGCTCTGGGTAACTTTTCTTGTGCAGTTTTCAGAGGCAGGAATTGGCAAAGAGCCCAGATCTGCATGGAGTTTGCAGAAGGTTGGTATAGTTCTGTACTAACACTACATGGAACTAAAAGGCGTATACTTTGTGCATTTTCTAAGTTTGTTTATACTCTACCAGGGGTGGAGTTGAACACTGGTGAAGTTGTGTAGAAGGCCTTTGCAGAGTTAGTTGATCAAAGTGGATAATCTCAAAATGAGGGATTAACTGCTGCAAACGGCCCACATAAGCCATTCTGAAATGTCATTTGAGAGATTTGGCCAAAGTTCAAAAGCAGATGGGAGTTGAGTTTGCTATTAACTCAAAATGCTGAGGTTTGCACTAAACCATCTAAGTATCTTGAAACAGTAGTTCTTTTTAAAATGTACTATAAAGTAATATGATTGTTTACCTAGTTGATGTCTAAAATTGGAGTTAACATTTTAAAAAGTTTTAACTGGTGGGGGGGGAGGGAGTATCTTATTTGTGGTAACTGTGGTTTCATGACACAGGAAGTGCTGAGAACAGAGCATAATCTGTTTAAATTAAAACTGTTTCCCTACAGAAATGTGAAATCCAAAACAAATTATCTAAAGAAACTATTTTAACGAGGACAGGAACAGCAGTTAAACATTTTTAAAAAATAGATTATAATCCTGTCAGTCTTCTATACAATTCAGTATCATTTTGTCAATTTAATAATTAAGGAGATAAACTAGTAAGAACATGTTTATTTTAACTGTCTTCCTAGTGGCACCCAGCAGTGTAATTTAAAAGTCAGAGATCTAATGTATTCCCTGTTATAAAGCCAGGTCTTTTGTTTAGGGTGGGCAGGATGATCGTTTTCCTTTTAATAGTGCTCAGTGGGCTGAAATATGAGAATACGTTATTAGCCTAAGTGTATTGAATACTAGTTATATGTTTTTATTTCTAGATGTGCATTAATTTTTAGTTCTAGGTTGTCACGTCCCAGCTGGCTGCTGGGCTCTTTTAAAATAAAATTTAAAATGGCTGAGTGAGACTTCGTGTGTACTAAAACTTTGGTTGTAACATTTTAGGCAGTACGTAGTAAACATACTCTGCAGAATCCTAGCAAATTTTTATATATTTACTGCTCCAAGTGAGCTGTTGTAGAATTAATGGACTACCCGTGCGTGCCTGCTCTTTTCCTATGCTTAATAAAATGTTCGTGCTATAAAGGCATAAAACCAGTGTTAAATAGCATTAAGGATATGATCTTAAAACAACAAAAACAAATAAATGATATCACTTCTGCCCTGGGTGTTACAGCATGAATATTATGTTCCAAGACACAGAACTTTAAAGTGAAGATAAGGTTTTTCAAATTTATGAGTATCTTAAATCAAAGAACCTTGAAAAATTTTGTAATTTACTGTCCCTCCCCCCATCCCACAAGGAAATGTGACCATTCTTAAGGCTTGCCATTTACAAAAACAAAAATTGGAAAGCATGAAGATGGAGAGTTACCCCAGTCAGTCTGAACTCTGGCCCTATATCCCTGACACCTTTTTATTTCCCCCTGATATAGTCACTATGATAAGCACATTGATATTGCAGCTAGTTCTGTCTTTTAACGTCATGTTTCTTAGCATTTTGTAATTGCCATCCTGAACCAGCCCAGTGGTCCATCTAGTCTGGTATTCCATCTCTAATGGTGTTCAGTGACATATGCTTCTGAGGAAAGTGCTGTCATATATAATATACATATATAATAGTGGAATTTCTTGTCCATAGGGGAAGTTCCTTTCTAAAGCCCAACAGTTAATGATTATCTTATGCCCTGAAGCATAAAGGTTTTATATCGTAGAATCATAGAATATCAGGGTTGGGAGGGACCTCAGGAAGTCATCTAGTCCAACCCCCTGCTCAAAGCAGGACCAGCACCAACTAAATCATCCCAGCCAGGGCTTTGTCAAGGCTGACCTTAAAAACCTCAAAGGAAGGAGATTCCACCAACTCCCTAGTTAATGCATTCCAGTGCTTCACCACCCTCCTAGTGAAAAAGTTTTTCCTAATATCCAACCTAAACCTGCCCCACTGCAACTTGAGACCATTACTCCTTGTTCTGTCTGTTATATTTTGCATAACACTGAATATAACTGTTATTCTAAGTATTCAGGTAAATGTTTATCCTTCCTTGAATCCTAGAGAGCTTTTGGTCTCACTGATATCTTGTGACAGTGAGTTCCACAGTTTAAGTGTATATGATGTAAACGTTTATTATTATTTATTTGTATTGCCATAGCACCTCGGAGTCCTAGTCAAAAACCAAGACCTCATTGTGCTAGGTGCTGTACAAACACAGAACAAAAAGACAGTCCCTGCCCCAAAGAGCTTAGGTAGATTCAGATGGATGGGGATGGGAGTCTTCTCCCAAGAAGCAACAGTTTGGGAGCCTGAAGCCCGAGAGCGTGTGCCTTTGCTGGGCCACCAACGGGAAGTACAGGTGCAGTTGCCCTGCACTGTGATAGTCCCCATGCTCTTTGTTTTCTGAGATTGTTTATACATTTCTATCATATTTCCTCTGATTCATCTTCCCTCAAAACTCAACAGTGTGTTTTTCATTCTCGTTTCATATGGAAATCTTTTCATTGCGATAACATCTTTGTCACCTATCTGTCAGGAACTTGAGCAGCTGGGCCGTTTTAAAATTCCTTATACATTAGTTCAGCTGCAAATTTTGAGAAGTTTGCAAATTCAATGTGATTTTCCTGGCAGGGTGTATAGACCCTACCAGTCAGTGTATGAGGATTCAGATTTTGGTAACTACAGACAACACAAGCTACTGTAGATAGTAAAAGAGTAATACGGTAGAATTCGCAACTGTGGTGTGAAGGGGCACAGAAAGCAAAATGGATGCAGGGTAGGTCTTTTAGAATGTGATGAGATATTCTTTCTTGAAAGAAAGATGAGTTTGGAGCATAGCCTGTAGTCATTTAGGTGGCACAAGTAGTGGGTAAGTGGTGTTTTCATTAGTTCAATGAATATGATACACCAGTATTATACTACCGGTATGTAGTAAGATCATGTAACTCATATTGTCACAGTTGAAGAGGAACACTGTGCTGGTGTAGTGTAACCATTTTTTTGTTGCTGTTGTAGTTGCTGGGTGGAGGATGAGCAGAGATATCGAGTCAGAAATAAGGTTGTTCAGATTACCTTAGCTCTTTATTTCCATGCTTTCCTACACTTCATCGTACGTAGAACCTTCAGTGAGAATGTCTACAATGGTATTTTTTTATTTTTCTATGCTCTTTTTGTTTGCTTGTTTGATATGGAAACCCATAATATCCTGTTAAGGTCATTTGGCTTGAGTGTGGTTTTGAGAATTCCCCAGGAACTTCCCAAACCTTTTTTCTTTTTTATGACCCCGTGGTACTTTAATGTACATTGCTGGTTAGGTGTAAAAAGAAAAGGAGGACTTGTGGCACCTTAGAGACTGACCAATTTATTTGAGCATAAGCGTTCGTGAGCTACAGCTCACTTCATCGGATGCGCATCCGATGAAGTGAGCTGCAGCTCACGAAAGCTTATGCTCAAATAAATTGGTTAGTCGCTAAGGTGCCACAAGTACTCCTTTTCTTTTTGCGATTACAGACTAACACGGCTGCTACTCTGAAACCTGGTTAGGTGTAGGTTGTCTTTGTTTGCCAATGTTTTTTATATATTATCACTGGGTTCTAAACTGAACAATGATTTGGTAAAAAAACCATACCAGTGAATTTTTGTATGGTTTATACAGTGCCTGATATTGTAATCAAACCATGCGGATATTGTAATGTCCTCAACAGGCAACACAGAGATTTGTGTTCATATACTCTACTGTGGATGTTGTAATCTCTGCAACCTGAGATCACACAGATGCTCTATCTTTCCATAATAACCTGGGGCTTGACAGATTTACAAGACATCTATTAACCTAAAGTTCCAGAGGCAATTTCGTGGTGAGAAATCCATCCCATCCTGACCTCTTGTCAAGCTTCTGGGTTTGTGTTGGGATTTCTTCCTGGATGCTATCCCTGAGTTGTGCTCAGTGGCTCCATGTTTTGCATCAGTCTCTTTCTAGTAGGGATATGGTAAATATGAAGGCCTTATGCCACCTGGCTGCTGAAAGGGAGATGCTTCTTCTCCCTTAGCCTCTGGACTGCCCCATCTGTGGCTCCATTTTGTGTTAGTGATTCTGCCCTATGAATAATTCAAGACCCTGCCTCTGCCACCCTGACTTTCCCACATGGTTCTTGACATTTTCAATGGGACCCATAAAGTTCTGAACAGCTGAAAAGCACCTGACCGGGGTGTTGCTAATTTCATTCTTTTACTTCTCAGGAGAGCTGTAAAAAAGTAGAAGATGTCTTTCTGCAGTCTTGGGAAAACAGCACTGCCATCAGTTCTTATTTTGAAAGTTATTTTTAACCCTGAGGGCTAAAAAAAACCAACAAACAAAAAAACCATGTAAAAAGAGATCTTAAATTCTGTAAACATGTATTACTGAGCTGCCCTCGCAGTCTATTTATCTGGGATTTAAACAGATTAGTCATTTATATGGAAAAATTGAAAACTAGCATTAGGAATACATAGAGTATGAGAGAAAGGGAAAGACAGGAGGGTAGCAAGTGAGGGTTACTTAGTTTAACAGGTCTTTAATGTTACATGGCTCTCAGTGTATCATTCCCATTTTGAAATCCCGTCACACTGATTTCACTGATTTTTTGTTTGTTTTTGTTTTAATCTTAGTTGCATTTAATACTGATAGCTATGGTCCAGCGTACTTAACCAGACTTTCTTCATATGTTGCCAATTGTTCAGTATGCTCAGAAACTGCTGGTTATTTTGCTTGGCCCATTTATAATCTTGTGACAACAGGCATGAGAAGAGCTGTTATAATTATATGCCTCAGGGAATTCACTTCATGTTACTCCAGAGTTCCTAGTTTGTGTCTGGATTTAAAATTAGTTTGAAAAAATGAGTGTACTTAAGCAGTTAATAGTGAAGTTCTTTGGAGCAGGGACTATCCTTTCACTGAGTATGTGTGTGCAGGGCCTAGCACAGAGGGGGCCTGGTCCCTGATTGGGGCCTCTGGGTGCTGTTACAATAGCAATTAATAGGCAGCAAAGTCGGAGGAGATGAGCACAGAGTTGAGAACCAAGAGATTCGGAGTTGTATGTTAGCCTTCCTCTGTCACTGACTCGCTATATGTCCTTAGGCAAGTTATATCAGCTCCTCTTGACATATGCAAATTGGAAGAATAATGCTCACCTAGCTCACAGGGGTGTTATGAAGTTAATGTTGGCACCATTTTTTGAATATGTAAATGCTGGGTATTATTAATTATTGTTCTTTTTACAATAGCAAGACATCTGGACAATTTGGGGGGGGGGGGCAAAAACAATTTGCTTGATAGCGCCCTATTTTCACACGCTCTTAACTTTTCTAAATGTTTATGAAACTTTCTCTTCTCTGCCTGAAGGTGATTATTTTATGGGCAGTTTTGAGGAAAAATCCTTTCAGTAATATTTTTGAGTTTGATGACCGTGGGAAGGAGGAAAAAAATATACTCTTTCCTTTCTATCTGTTTATACAGTGCCTAGCACAATGAGGCCCTAAAGCAGTAAAAAAAAAATAAAAAAAAAAAAAAATTGAAAACAAGGAGGCAGAAGAACAACTGAAGTTTAAAAAGTAACACCGTTATCGTTCTCAGTGAGGAGTAATTTCTCGTGTGGTTGGAAGGGGGTGAATTCAATGTATTAGGGTCTGAAAAATCTCTTCTGACCATGCTCAGTCAATATTTGCTAAGCTAAGACTTCATCGGAGTCTAATGAAGTCTCCCCCCTTTTTTGATACTGCTGCATATTCTCCCAGTCTGGCTTGACCGTAGGGCTTACACAGAAGAAGAGGCTGTCGGGAGGTACAGTAGCGTGAGAGAGATTGTGGCTGTCTCACTGACATGCACCCAGCAGAATCTTCCAGAAAGTTGCTTTAACATCACAGGCAGGAGCAAATCTGTAAATGCAAAGAATTGTGAATCCTCATTCCTGTGGGATGAGGTGGGTGAGGCCTTTGTAGTTGTTATGATGTACAGTATTATGCAAATTTGAAGATTTAAATTAAAAAAAAAAATAAGCCCCTGTCTTTTTCTACAAGGAAGATATAAACATTTCAATAAAAATGGATAGAAAACTATCTCCAGCCAAACAAGAGCATTACCTGTGTGAACTCACTCCTCTGCCACTCCACTCATCTTAAGGTGTAGTTTTAAATCATGTTAGCTAACACATTTTGAAGTTCTAGTGTGGACAGGGCAAGCTGTATTTTAACATGTGTTATCTGTGGAGGTGAACCCTAAGGTTTTAAAACGTGCTAACTAACAAAAGACACACCTTTTATTGTACGCTAGACATACTCTTAATGAAGTGTCACCATCAGATCCTAATCAGAGTTTTAAATGATGGCATTGTGAATCACAGACAAAGCAGAGTACATACTGTGGTGTAAGCATACTTATTTATTTATTTATTTATTTTAAATCAGGAAATGCAGGGATTAAGATTTCAGAAGCAATGTTAACTTGGCCACATTGCACCTAAGGAATATTTTCTATCACTGTTTTCCTAGTGAAATAGTTTATGCATATTATTTATAGTACCTAGGGACCCCGAGCCAGGATCCGGGGCCCCATTATGCTAGAAGTATACAAACGTAAAATGCCATAATACCTTCAGCAGTGGTTCTCAACCTTTCCAGACTACTGTACCCCTTTCAGGAGTCTGATTTGTCTTGTGTACCCTGAGTTTCAACTAACTTAACTACTTGTTTACAAAATCAGACATAAAAATACAAAAGTGTCACAGCACACTGTTACTGAAAAATTGGTGACTTTCTCATATTTACCATACAATCATAAAATAAATCAATTGGAATATAAATATTGTGCCTACATTTCAGTGTGTAGTACATAAAGCAGTATAAACAAGTCATTGTTTGAAATTTTAGTTTGTAATGACTTGGCTAGTGCTTTTTAGGTAGCCTGTTGTAAAACTAGGCAAATATCTAGATGAGTTGATGTACCCCCGGAAGACCTCTGTGTATCCCCAGGGGTACACATACCTATGGTTGAGAACCACTGACCTGCAGGATGTGCCATGCAGTTGAGTTGCATTTCTTGATACACTGCAATTAGGGTGACCAGATGAAACGGACAAAATATCTGGACAAAGGGGGAAGCAAAAAAACAAAAACAAAAAAAGGCGGCCGGAGCTGCCAGAGCCGCAGTATCAGGACAGTTGGCGTCCCGACCATGCATCGGTTGGGACGCGGGACAAAGACCTAAAAACCCGGACAGTCCCTCTGGTCACCCTAACTGTAACGTTACTGTGTTATTACTAGCTTAACTAACCCACCTCAAAACAGTGGTTTTGTAGTGTCACTCTTGTGTGAAGGATGTGACATAACTATATTGTTGTTTGTTATGTACCCTTTGATATTTTGCTCAACAGTAGTTATTACATTAATATCCTCTGCTGGCCACTTGCATTATCATTGTTACAAAAATGTAACAAGAATTCTCAGTAAAAGTTTCTAGTGAACGTGTATTACAGCCAGACTGGATTGATAGATTGGAACATCACTTAATGAGCCTTAGTACTCTATCACATCAATAACCTGTGCTCTCTGAAGGATTTGTCCTTGTAAATCTCTTGTGTTGGAAAATATCAGTTGTTTAAACACAGTCTGTTCAATAAATAACATATTTTTAAACACAACACAATAGAAAATGAACTGACCCAATCCTGGTTTATCAGGCAAATGAAACTGATCTGATGATTAAAGGAACATCAGTTGAAGATTAAGGCAGAATCCTTGTATCTAGGCCCCCTGATTCGAACATGATAATGAAGCAGCAGTGAGTGAGTGCGCAGCAGAGCAATGTATCTCATAGGTGATTGCTCTCAGCGAGCCACACGCTGCTAGAGGAGTAACCCTGTGTACTGTGTCTATGGGTATTTGTTTTGAGGTTTTTAAATACTATTTTAATCAGTGTCCTTTTTCTAACTGGATCAGCTTTATGCACCTCTCTGGCAATGGAAGGAAGGAAACCAATAAAATACAGTACTGTTTTTTATGTTCCGTTTGACACACGCATGAAATGCAAATATGAAATTAAGTCTGAATGTTCAGTGGTCTGTTGTACCTAATTATTTCCGTAGATATAGTACTGCCTGATGGATGGAATTCCACAGTGATCTAAATACTTTGCAGAAAGAAGCATCAGTTTCAACTTCAAATTTCCTTCTTCATATGGATTTGTATGAAAACTAGTTATTTCAGTGTTTTGTCTGAATAATACTGTATGGGGCAGCCTGAACACTTTAACAATAAAACAACACAATTGAAGAGTAGCAAAATATGAAAATCATACACTTTGAGACTTCTGCTTAGTGGAAGATGTGAAGTGTTCTTGTTAGCACTTTTATTATCTTTGTTTTGTAGGAGAAATTAGAAGTGTGAGACAGTAAACAAATTAAAATGAATTTTAAACATAAAACCATTCTTGACTCTTTGTAGCAAAAACATATGTATGTCTCAGTACTTCCACTGTCTGAACTAAATTCTTACCTGTAAGTAAGTGAAACATCTGTAGCCTTGTGAATGAAAATTAAGGTTGCAGCATTTTTCATAGAAGTAGATTTCTGTGTGTTCAGCTGAGTGGGGTTGCTTCATTTTTCATGTGTTCTGTTAGCACTGGCACAGGTCCGTTTGATTCATTGCCCAATACTTACATAAGGAGTCCAGTACAAAAACTTGAGTTTACAAAACTTTTGATGTATTCATTTTATATTCTGTGGCCATACCTATTAATTGACATACAGGAATAATGAAAACCACCAAAAGTGTCTGAAAGATTTGGTTATTAAATTAAGTATAATATTGAACAGAACATTAGGAAACCTTGAAAGGCTGCTGCTCTGATACCTGCCATGTTAAACATACGGCAATGAGAGTGGTGATTTATATAAAACAACCTCTTCAACTTTATACAAGAGAGACCTTCTGATGTGGTGTAAGTCTTAAGGGGAAGTAAGGTTAAAAATCACACTTTTGTCTGAAAACTGTTTACCCACTAGTGATACAACAGGCTAGTACTAACGGAAAGAGGTAATCAGCTGCTTCCCCCCGCCTCCAGTTTACTTTATGCGTTTGACAGCACTTTGTGTGTAGTTAGTTTAAAGGTTTTCCCTGTGTAGTCAGTTGGTTCCCTTTTTCTACATGTGAGGCTTTCACACAGCAAAAGGGAAAAAAGGTGAAATGGTTTTACAACACTCCAAACATTGGCAGTAGGACTACGGGGCAAGTGAAGTGCTAGAAACCGCTTAACTTTCTTTCCACTGAATGCATCCGATGAAGTGAGCTGTAGCTCACGAAAGCTCATGCTCAAATAAATTGGTTAGTCTCTAAGGTCCCACAAGTACTCCTTTTCTTTTTGCGAATACAGACTAACACGGCTGTTACTCTGAAACTTAACTTTTTAAAAATTTGAATGGATTTCAAGCGGATATTTTCCTTTCTATTGCAGTATTCTGTATTGCTTAGGCAGTAATCATTTCACATGTCTTGCTCTATCATGAGTCCTTGGTACTCAGGAACATATCTTTCAGTATGGTTATTGTAGTGATAGAAATTGAAAAAATGTATGCCCTTTTCCAGGGGGTTTCTAACTCTGGATCTATGTAATTTTTGAGTCACTGTATGGAGAATGAGCCACATGCAAATTATTGGTAAAGATGTTTGGTTTTTTTCAGGGTTTCATTAAAAATGTGCTCTAATATTTATTTGAGGCTCCTGCAAAGTTTTGAGCACCCTTAACTTCCATGGGCTTTGATGGGGAGATGAGAGTTCTCAGCACCTCATAAGATTAAGCTCTTGGAGAGTCAAACAAATATGGAGTGGTTTCGTTTTTACTTTTCTGTGTGACAGCAGGTTTGTTGTGTGCCTAGCGCATGTCTGACGGGGGTACCAGAATACTTCTAAGTTGTTTGTCCACAATCTAGATTACATCTTTTTGATTTTTTTTTAAACAGATTTTCAATACTGGAATTAAGTTATTAGTTTGAAAAATCATTGCTGTACCATTTGAAATGTCCTTTTGAGCTGTCACATAAAAGACACATCAGATACTATTAAAGTATAGTTTTTTGATTTAGGGAGAATGGTGGTGTGAAGGGGAGGAAACAAGGATGTTATAGAAACTGTAAAACACCTGGACATAATTATTTTAAAATATTTTTAGACTGAGTCACAGATAATGATAAATGGGAACTGTAATATATTGGCAGATGATTAAGCAGTGTTAAGCAATGTAATATGTTCAGCATAGTATGCCAAATCTTCTTGAGTGTTCAGTAAGTTTGTATGGTAATCATTCCATTTAAGGACATTATCAAACTGATACTAAATACGTCTCACCATAGCCGTACTTTAAAATGAATGTCGAGTTTGGAGAAGAGTATTAAATTTTCTCACACAAGGAAAAGCTGCTGTATTCCTTAAACTAGTTTTTACATGACACAGCTTAAACAAATCTCACTTGAAAATGTGAATGTAACACCAAGATGGAGACATAATATCATTAAATGTGCTGGCAGAATAATGTGATTGAACTGTGCAGCTGTTGGTTCCCATTCATATCGTCCCAAACTACCGGTAGTAATAGTATCCCCACCTCTGGTAAATCATTCAGCAGCAAACAGGGACGAGCAGATTACCCAAAATTAGAGATCAAAGGCTTGGAAATAGCTGAGGGGAAAAGGCCTCATTTTATTTTATTGATAATGTACCACCATAAAAGTAATTATCTGTTATAAAAAGACTGAGTCCACATTTCCTAGTATTCCAGCATTACACTATTAGTTACTTTTACTGTTTTAATATTTTATAACACATTTCGTGGACGCTGTACAGTGTAAGAGGTTCTCATTTAATGTTTGGTGGGCATTTTCCTAACTCATATACCCAAACCAGAACAGATGCAGCATCTGCAACAGAAGGAGAAGAAAGCCTAAAACAAGCTTGGTTTGTTTGTTTTTTTTTAATTTTGTGAATATATATTAATATACAAAAACTGTTCAAGTAAGGCTCTTTGAGATGGAGATCAAAACAAAATACTATATGTAATCTCCACGGTCTGTAATTTTTCCACAACCCCTCAATACAATACATTCAGTGTTGCTAAATTAGGTAAACATTTTGTACATACAAACTTTTACAGTTATCCTTTTGAAAATGTTTTTTGTTCTGTTCTGCATTATTTCTCACACATCTTTTAATGTATTACAATACTTGGAAAAAATAAATCTTCCTGACTAACATGCTGGTGCTCAGGTTTTAATTCAAACATGACTTAAAATGCAAAACCTATTTTATAAATTCACTGACCCCTTTTGCACCTCACTTCTGCCCGCAAATGCCCCACATTCCAGTGATGGTTGTGCATCTGTGACAAGCTGCATCTGTCTCATGATTGTCAGTACCAGGCTCAGTATTGGCGAAAAATTAGAGACGACCTTGCCAAGGCAGGATTGTGTTCCCCTACTGTATAATTTCTGGAGTTTAGTCTAGTTATAAGTAGAGCTTGTACCACTTCCCTTGGGAGATAGTTTCCCAGCCTAACATATCTTTAATCTCCAGATCTTCTCCTGATATTTAACCTACATTTACCTTTAATTTCATCTCATTACTTCTACTTGTGTCCTTAATTCCTTTCCAGCATTGGTGTTAGTTTGTAGACTGTTGTCACGTCTCTTCCCATCTCCTAGTTATAGTTTAACCAAGTAATGTATATTTGATTCTTCTAATCATTCCTCGTAAGTAGAGCATTTTGACTGTGTTAATGCTCCTTTTGGGTTCATTTGAGAAAATGAGTTTGCTGTCAAGAGTATAAACAGAAATAGCTAATTTTAAGAATATATTGGAGAATATTAAAAACAAATTTTGAATTAATAAATGAGTATTCTCACTGGAAGCTTGATTCTGAATTACACTCTTCCAGTTTCAGGACATAAGTGTGTGCTAAGTCTAACTAAAACCCTAAAAGAGCTAAAATGAGTATTGAATATTTTTGGTGAACTGCATGGATGCAATCTACAGATTGGAAATAATTAGCCAAAATTATTTGGTGAATAGTATTGAAAAGATTTAAGAAATTCATAAGCTGTTTCGGTATTGTATGTGAACAGGGGGAAAAAAGCAAAAGTAAAAAGTGCAATAAACATGCTTGGTCCTTCATCATTTTTTGTTTGTGTTATCTGAACTCATTCCTTTTTTCAACAGTATTGCCATCCCTAAGTGTTCAAAACCTGAGATTGGCTTAATAATCATTATTAAAATATGCAGTTATTTTTATTTGTTTTCTGATGTTTAATCCTTTTAGAATTAAAGTTTTCAAGCTCTGCTCAAGGATTTTGAGGACTGGGGGGAAAAAGTTTCTCATGACTACAGATGCTAAGTCTGAAAGAATATCACCAGTCTCAAGAAAATCGTGAGAGTTGGCAGCATTAGGTCACTTTCTTCCTGATGCTGAGCAACCCCAAAGCAAATACAGTATTCCAGATATAACGACACCAAAGCTTTATATCTCGCATAGAGTTTATACTGCCACCCATATTATAGTACTGTATCTGAGCACCTTCCATGTAAAATCAATAGCAAAATGTGTAGTGGACTTCCTGGAGTCTCTGTCCCTTTTCCCTTTTAGGGTGAAAATTCCGGGGTAAGGTTTGTGGTTTTGATTTGCTAGATTTTATTAATTTCCTTTTTATTTGATTGTAGGTTGATTTTTTTTCATATTTTGTTTGTACATTCGCTGGTTGGTTTGAGGTTCCTTGGGTCGAAGGGGATGTGAGCATTGTAGGTGGTGTTCTTACTAGTGGTGTCATTCTTATGATGGATAAGTCCCATAGAGTGGGACTGTTATCTCTCATTCCCATAATGTTGATGTGTTGGCATATCGTCTTGGTCATGCTCTGTTGAAAAAGATATTGCGAAAATAGAGGGAGTTCAGAGGTGTGAGTGTACCCACTAGCTCCCGTTAAAGTCAGCATGAACTACTTTTGAAAATCAGTCTACTTATTTAGGTACCTAAATTTGGGGTTTGGCCCCTAACTTTAAATGTATTAATTTTTGCCAAAAAGTCCTATTCATTTTGCCTTTTGCCAAGTCTTTCAGCATACAACCTACGTAAAACACAAGCAACAGGTAGTATTACCAGCTCACAAAAACTCCTTGCAACAAACAGCACAAGTAGACTGCCTCTGTTATGTCTCAGCCTACCATCAGAAAAACTTCTCAAATGACGACCCATAATCACATAAAAGCTTGATCCATGTGGTCCACAGTGACACTGCTATCGGTGGATCCTACTACCCCAGGAATAACTTCACTGCTTGCTATTGCTGCTGTTCACAGAGTTCTGAACAGTGAAAGTGACCAGAATCTTGTTAATTTCACACACCCCTCCTCCCCCCCACTTAAACTTGCAGACTCAGGAAGACACTGAAATTGGTTAACTACATTTGGATGGTTTTCTTTGCGGTCATAAAGGCCAGAAACTTTTTTTTTTTTTTTTTTTTAATGAAAGATTATAATGTACAGAAACTGATATATTAGCATCCCTTTCCCTCAATCATTGTTGGTGAGTACATTTTTCAAAACCTGTTCCTACTGTAATTACTAGTACTTTATATACATGACTCTATTGTCATAGCATCTGCACCAGATTTCTCTGTGATATGCAGGATAAAGATTGCATTGCTATCCTAAATTTCTAAAATAAGCATTTCTATTGGTACTTGAAACCTATCTTAGAAAACCTCCATTTTATGTTAAACTCTCTAGTTGTCCTTCTCCCTAACTACTGTCCATACTTTGAAAAAAAAATTGCCAATCTTTATGCTTGAACAATTCTATTATTGTTATTTTATCATGGTTATCATCGCAGGGCTAGGAGCGCAGTCCTATACCTAGCCCAATGGTACAAATACAAAACAAAGAAACAGTCCCTGCCCCAAAGAGTTTACAGGGAAGTGTAAGACAAGAGATGATGGATATAGACCGGTGGGGCTGTAAATTAGGACAATATTGGTCAGCATGGTAGGCTGTGGCCTCCAAGCTGCAGCAGCCTAACTGTTGTCAGGTTTTTTTGTAGGCATCAAGGCAAAGAAGAGTTCTAATTCTGGTTATTAGGCCCTTGGCTCTATACAGGAGGCTAGATCCTCACCTGTTGGATCTGGTTGGGGATTTCTTCAACTGTACGTATAGCACTAGCATAGCTCATTTTAATGGACAGTGGTAAAATGTTGGTGGTTGGCCTACTCTAGAGCTCACCATTTGCAGCAGCTGGGAAGCTCTGTTGGTGCTAGACCAATGCTGTGGAAATTCCCTAAAATTCCAAGTGTGCAGGCAGTCTAGGGTTTGGAGTTATTGTAGCTATTGGGAATATCACAATGCCATTGAGTTAGTGAAGAACCTGCATATTAGTATAAATATCTAGTCTGCAAAATCAGGATATCCCCATGAAGGGACAAAAGTTTTCAGGGTTTGCACAAAAGAAAACACGCTGATTCAGGTCACTGTTTTAAAAATATTTATCACAACACGGGTTTGTGCCGTATGGTGTGTAACCCTGATGTTTGAGTAACAGTCTCAGCCCCCTAGGTCGGTTCTTTAATTATCACCAGTTAAAAGGGTTTTTCTTTTTGTATTATTTTACTTGCACGAAGACTGGCTTTCCTTCTATGATACCAATACAAACAACAGTATAGTCTGGCCATTTTTTAGTCCAACCTTAATCCAGGGCTAATTAAACAGCCCTCACTAGAAAAAGAAAGTATTCATATCCTTTGGATTAATTGATAAAATTGGTATTTTACACAGTTTAACACTAATGATGATTTGCAAGATGATGATTAACCTCCTTTTTTATCCTAATCCTTTTTTCTTTTCCGAACACACTTAAATGAAGTAACACCCTTCTCTTATTTTAAATAAATTAAATTAAGTTAAAAATAAATCACATTGGTGACCTATGACATTATCAAAAACTATTTTTAACTGTGACAGGTATTTGGACTTTGAATTTGCTAAATATACAGTAGTTTGGGGGATATTGACTAATTTATCTCAGTAATTCACACAACGATCCTGTCATGGTTTATGTATGGAGCCTAGCTGCATCATAAAACTTCACTGAACTAATAGCCTTCAAATAGTAACTTATCAAAGCTACCCAGGGATTCTTGCCATTGCTATAAAAAGACATTTGGCAATAAACGGTTTGTCATATTAGAAGCACATCCATTTACTAGGATATAAGATGCTAATACGCTTTGCTTGAAACTCTCTTGTACAATGTCTAGTTTTGTAAATATGTTAAGTGGTTAATATTGGACATCATAGAAGATTTCTTGTATCATTTTAAATCGGGTATTTTAAAGAAAAAGTGGTGATAGTTACTGCAATTATGTTATATTTCTGTGGAAAAAGTTATCTGAGGATCTCAGAGCTCTTTACAAACAATATCCTTGTAAGGTGCTGGCAGTAATTATACCCATTTCACAGAGAGATAAGCAGAGGTACAGAGCATAAGGGACTTGTTGAGAGTCACTCAATGAGTCAGTTACAGACACCATTTCATGACTCTAGTTTCCTGATCTAATCTGTTCATCTCCTCAGTTATAAATACCTTAGTTCAGCATCCAGGAACATGTTTAAAATTCTTGCTCCTAGATGCTTGGGGATAGAGTTTGCTGGCCTCAGTCTGGTGCTCCCCCCACCTTTCTTGCCTAGTGGGGAGAGGTTGACTCGCTTCTCCATGGTTACTTCTCCCTGACGCTCTTGCTGAGAGTTGGGGGTGGCAGTGCTGTTGCTGGCTAGATTGGCACAGGGTTCGTGACCTTCTATGGATGGCTTCAACCTGTAACCGGGGTCCTGATTGGTCACAGAGTGACATATTTAGGGCTGGGAAGGAATTTTTTTCCTGGATTGAATTAGCAGAATCTCAGCAAAGTATTGCACGTTCCCCTGTGCCTGATGGGCCATCATGCAGGATGTGTGGAGTGGGGGACATGATCATTGCGTCTACCCAACAGGTGACAGAGTTCATTGCAGTTTTGTCACAACTTGATGGGCAAGCTTCCTGCCAGTTTAATTAGGTTTTGTCATAGCCCTGTGGCCATTTCTGAGATTGGAATAGCCAAATGGGTGGCCTTAAGCAATGTTAACAGTATCGGCTGAGAAGAAACATTATTACTAACAACAAGCAAGTGCCCGTCCATGTTCCACACACGCACCCTAGTTCTGTGGTCTGGTATGCTGCACTTGGCCAGTTGGTGGAGACACAGACATGCCTATAGGATAGCTGCCTATATGTGTTATCTAGGAACCACAGGGAGTTTGGGTTACCCAGATATTAGGTGAGTGAATGGCTTATTGCCATGTTTGTATGCAGGTGGAACTGGATATCCCATGTAGTTGTGAGATGTGTAGGCAGTGGTACTCAGCAATTAACTGTAATCACATATACATATTTAAAATCTACAGGCTATAAATTTGAAATGAAATATATCTAAACATTTGTTTATGTTAATGGCATGGCTATCCTTTTATTAAATGTAACTCCATAAACTCAGTCGTTTCTTTTCTGAAATGTGCATTATGGGAACCTGGCTGCTCTCAGTTCAGCAATTTAGGTGTCTTTTTCACGGTTAAAAAACAAAGAACGCACCTGGATAACTATTTTTCCTATGAATGCGTTGAGTCACTGAGGTCTGATACTGTAAGATAGATTTCTGTCGTAACTGGTCTGGTCAGATTATGAAAGGGGAGGAGAATTGCTCCCAGGAAAATTACAGTATAAATCTAGAAGTGTCTTAATGGTGTTCCAGATGTAAGAGGTTTGGGTTTTTTTTGTTGTTTTTTTTTGGCTTTCTAAATTGCTTTATTGCTGGGAACTAATTTAATAGACCAGAGAGTGAGTGTGGTGGGGTCCCTGGGGTGCAAACTGGACTGTGAGACCACTTAGCAGGCAGTGGCAAAAGATTAGTGTGAAAGTTCTTTCACCCTATTACTGTTTTGACCATTAGGAGGCATTAGAACAAAACATTTGATAATTCTTGATGAAATGTGAGAGTTAAGCTTGGCTGGCCTAGTGATAGTTCTGTGCTTTCCTATGTTGGAGACCTGGATCTGATTCCGAGTCTCGTGCTCCGTGGATTGAGAGGCACATGGAAGTATTTTTTAAAAGGCAGCTTGTTCAGCTAAGCATTGTTGGTGGAGGAATGAACTTCACCAAGTTAAGTCATTCCAGTGACTGATTAGGGAGCAGCATTGAAGGGAGTCTCAGTACTCCATGGTTGTGATGTGTGGAACCCTATAGAGCTTGTGTGGGGTAGGGCACCCCCAGACCAGTAAAGGAACAATTCTAATGGAGCAGATGAAGAAGTACGGTACTTTGGAATTGTTTCTGTGTTTACTCTGAAATTTACAAACACTCGTTTTCCTTTCAGAAAGAAGACACAGCTCCTCCAGCAAGCCACCTTTGACCCCTCCCTCCTCTTCAGTATTTTCCCTCTTTTCATCTTTGTCTTCAAAGAGCAAAGGTAGCAGTGGAAGTGGGAGCAATCGCTCATCCAGTGGAGGTACTAGTGCATCGTCATCCAATTCCAAGTTGTTGAAATCACCCAAAGACAAGCTGCAGATCAGTGGAAACAATAGGTTAATGCATCCGGTACATAGCAAAGTTCCGCACGATAAAATGTGAGTATATTCTTTTGAGAATCAATTTAAATGTTTTCAGTTGCACAGAAGCTGGTGCAAAGATTTGTAACAGTTTTAAGTATTTTGTGTGTTTGGTCATGAAAGATGAAATGCAATGATCTGTTGGAAAGGCTCTAAAGGAGATCTGTGTGGAGCAGTGATCACCAACTGGTCGACCACAATTGACTGGTCGATCTTAGAGGATCTCCCAGTCGATCGCGATCTCCGGTGGTGGAGCGGGGCTGCCACTAAGGCAGGCTCCCTGCCTGCGCTGGCCCCACGCCACTCCTGGAAGTGGCCAGCGCAGCCCCAGGGGTGGGGTGTCTCCTGCTGCCCCTGCCTGCAAGCACCACTCCCGCTGCTCCCATTGGCCGGGAACAGGGAGCTGTAGACAGTGGGAGCTTCGGGGTGATGCTTGCAGAGAGGGCAGTGCACGGAGCCTCCTGCACCCCAACCCCTTCCCCAGGCTCAGCCCAGAGCCTCCTCCCACACTGCAAATCCCTTGGCCCCAGCCCAGATCCCGCACCCCCTCCCGAACCCCTACCCCAGCCAGCTGAAAGTGAGTCAGGGTGGGGGAGAGCGAGTGATGGAGAGAGGGGGGGATGGAGTGAGTGGGGCAGGGCTTTGGGGAAGGGGCGGGGCCTTGGGGAAGGGGCAGGGTAGATCCTGGGTTGCCCATAAATTCAAAAAGAGATCTTGGGCATAAAAAGGTTGGAGACCACTGGCCTACAGCGTAGGCAAACCAACAGCATTGCTCCAGGAGAAATCCTACATAGGTGCAGCTTGAATCTTTCTCAGTGAAGACCATCCAATATAGGTCCAGATCCTATAATCTGATGTGCATGGTCCGATCCAGACTTGTGTGGTACTTCAGACACAGTCATAAGGGTTGACCTGCACACATCTGATTGCTGTACTCGCACCATAATTTGCTGTCACCAGAACAGGGCATCTTGCACTGGGTCTTCTGCCAAAATTGGGCCATCCCAGCTGTTTGTGCAATACAGTATAACTGTGTAATGTACATTTGTCTGTGTTGCTAAACCACACGTCCTCAGTTCCTCGCTGATGCTGTAGAAATGTTTCTGAGGAGATAGTGTAAAGAGAGCAGGAAAGGATTGATTTTCATCTTATTGTGGACATCAGAAAGTAGCAAAAAAATATATTAACAACTTCTAAAATTTAAAAATGGGAATTATTATTACCTATGTTTTTGCTGTGAATAGAACAATTCAGAATATTTTCGAGTAATGGAGCACTTATTCGGTAGCTTTGATAATCATGACCATGGGGTACTACAGTTATTTGCAAATGGTCTTTTCCTTTATTTCCCACTAACTACAGCATGACTCCATCTGTCAAAGTGGAAAAGATTCATCCAAAGATAGATGGTGCACTATTGAAAACTGCTGTTGGTCCAACTTGTTCTACTACTGTGAGTTCCTCAATAAAGACTGGCCTTAATTGTCCCTCAATACCAAAGCCACCTTTGCCTTCCCCTGGACAGATACTGAATGGTAAAGGTCTTCTCTCTGTGCCTCCATTTTTGGAAAAGAAACCAGAAGATAGTACAAATAATAGGAAATTCTTACATAAAAGATTGTCAGGTAATTTAAAAAATATTGTTTGCTATATTAATAGTAGTTGTAGTGTATGAAGATATAAATATAATCAAAAACATTCTTTTAAACAGGTAGTCGATGGATTTTAATTACAGTGCAGAAAGTTGACTTCAGGTATTATACCTGCCTCGGAGTGCCCCAATGTTGGGGGGTTTACAGTTACATTTTCCTATTACTATAAATGTCTTTCTGTTGCTGTGTGAAAGACCCACCCATACAGAGGAAACTGAATGGCTTACACAAAGTAAACTGAAACACAGGAAAACGGTTTTCTCTAATCTTTCAGTTACAGTAATTTTGGGTGTTACTTATGTTAAATTAAAAAATTCAGACAACACTATTCAAATTGATATAGTGCCCTTTTAAGTCTGTTGTTATTTTTACATGAATACATGTTCCTTTGCTGTGAAGAATTTGATTCTGCTGTGAGACTTGACACAGTCATAAGCGTCTGTCTGCATAGATCCTGCTGCAGGATTTGGGCCTAAATTTCAACCAGTCAGAAACTAGAAAAAAAGGAAATGTTTTTAAAATTCAGCAATTTCTAACATTTAGTATTAAACGCATGTGTCTTGAGAACAGGTTCAGTTATATATTTTATGATTAAAATTCTGACCAATATTTTCAAAAAATGTTTTTTTTATCTCTCTGATTTTACAATAATGGTATATTTGTGTGCATTTGCTAGAGAGAGAGTTTGATCCTGATATATACTGTGGCGTCATTGATGTGGAAACCAAGAAACCCTGTACTAGGTCTTTGACATGCAAGGTAGGACACATTCCTCCGAATAAATGTATGAAGTAAAGTTTGAATTTTCTGCGCATCATGACAGAAAACTGAACATCATTCAGCTCACTGCTAAACTTCAGTGATGTCCACTGAAAATGATATCCTCTGATAAAACTGTGATGGAGACTGGTAAAAATCTTAATTCTGGTGGGGGAAAAAATATTTTTCCTAAGTTTTAATTACATGATGCTAATGTATAAAAATTGTTGTTAAAAAAGTCTGAGGATGAGTACAATTAATAATGTCACTGTTAACATATAGAAGTAGGGTCTGATGACTTTTCCACTATAAACCAGACCTGGGTTTAAAAAAAGTCTTGAATATGTAATGTTTCATTTGGGATCAGACAGAAGGTTTCCTGCGGGGAGGGATATTTATTTATTTTAAGTTTTTTCAATTTGCCAAGTAATTCAAAATATTTGTTTAGGGCCAACCTTTAAATTCAACTATTCACACAGTTCTACTGTAAATACGTATTATAGGACTGCCTTTTAAAAAAAATGGTTGACACCAGAAACTTACCTCTTGTCAGGGGTGAAAGTAAGTTTGAGGACTTACCGGTACGCTGGAGTCCTGAGCAGGGGGCCTGGCCTCAACCGGAAGAGGCGTGGCCTTAACCGAAAGAGGCAGGGCCTTAAATCCCCGGGCCCTTTAAATCTTGATTTAAAGGTCCCGGGGCTCCAGCTGCAGTAGTGGTGGCTGGGAGCCTGGGGACCTTTAAATCACCCCCGAGCTACCACCTGCAGAGACGGCAGGGAACCCCGGGGCTCGGGGGCGATTTAAAGGGCCCAGGACTCCAGCTGTCGCTACCGCAGTGGAGCCCCGTACCCTTTAAATCCCTGAGGAGCCCTGGGGGCTCCCGGCTGCCACCGCTACCCCGGGGCTCTGGGCTCTGGCAGAGGTTTAAAGGGCCTGGGGCTCCGCTTGGTAGCAGCTGCCGGAGCCCCGAGCCCTTTAAATCCCTGCCGGAGCCCTGCTGCCCGAGCCCTGGGGTCGCGGTGGCCGGGCTCCTTCGGGGATTTAAAGGGCCCCGGGGCTCCAGCCGCCGCTACCGCCCTGGCCCTTCAAATGCCCGCCGGAGCCCCACCGCTGCTACCCCAGGGCTTCGGCAGCAGGGCTCTGGCGGGGATTTAAAGGGCCGGGGCGGTAGTGATGACTGGAGCTCCGGGGCCCTTTAAATCCCCGCCAGAACCCTGCCGCCGCTACCCCAGGGCTCAGGCAGCAGAGTTCAGGCGGGGATTTAAAGGACATGGGGCTCCGGCAGCTGCTACCACCTCGGCCCTTTAAATCCCCGCCAGAGCCCCGCCGCCGCTACCCCAGGGCTTCGGCAGCAGGGCTTAGGTGGAGATTTAAAGGGCCGGGGCGGTAGCGGCGGCTGGAGCTCTGGGGCCCTTTAAATCCCCACCGCAGCCCTGCCGCCGCTACCCCAGGGGTTTAAATTGCCATCTGGGAAAGCTGGTCCCGGTACGGCGCACCGGCTCTTACCGGAACACCGTACCGGGGCATACTGGCTTACTTTCACCTCTGCCTCTTGTAGAAGTATTCAGGCCTCAATTTTACCCATCTTACGTAATTTTACCCATCTTAAAATTGTTAGATGTTCTTATTGGGGAATAAAGAAAAGGAGGACTTGTGGCACCTTAATGACTAACCAATTTATTTGAGCATAAGCTTTCGTGAGCTACAGCTCACTTCATCGGATGCTGTAGCTCATGAAAGCTTATGCTCAAATAAATTGGTTAGTCTCTAAGGTGCCACAAGTACTCCTGTTCTTTTTGCGAATACAGACTAACATGGCTGCTACTCTGAAACCTGTTATTGGGGAATGTCTCTTTGGCTATAAAGATTAATTTTAAAAAATCCACCCATCACAAAGAAATTAAAAAATATAGTCACTGCTTTATGTGGGACCTAGACAAAGCAAAATGTTTCCCACAGGAGAACTAAGTCTGTAGCAGATTTTAGAAGGTGGCTGTATCAACCCGAACGCTGCTGCCTCTGTGGACTGTAGTTTGATATTGCTTCAACTCTTTTTCTGAGAAGTCCTTATCTAAAGAGTCTCTGTCTAGTAGGTCAAACTCTGTACACAAAACATCTTTTAAAAAGTTACAGTCTGGTGAACTCTGGCTCTAAACATCAGTTTGAACAAAAGCGATCACTTGTCCCTGAGAAGTTACAGAAAGTAGAGACAAGAATCATGTGTGATCTTGAAATATTTAGCTATGCTGCTGCACAGCACCTGTGCTGCCAGCAGAGGGCCCACCAGCTACCTAACAAACAAGCCACCTCTGGAACAAGTGTAGACATAACCGATATTAACGACAAGGAAGAAAACTTGAAGGTAATGCCTCCTTGAAAACACAGGGGGCAAAGCTATTGTTCTCCCAAAGGAAAAGTAAAAAGTGTCAAGCTTCTAAGAGAGGATTGTAAACAGTAGGGAAATAAACTAAAAGCTTTAAAGAAAATACGAGCATCCCATAGAAATTCCTTCCACTCTGCTTACCCCTAAAAAATACTGTTTTCATATATTTTCAGAGCTTAATAGTAAGGCGGAAAATAGGCTTGTTTACTTCCACAATAAATAAAAATTATTGAGCCCCTCGAACTGTGTGAAAATAAGGCCTTGGGAATGAATTTAGCACACGTAAACAAGGGAAACAATCTTTTATCCTACTGCATGTAGATTTTGCCATCCATGTATTTAAGTCCACTGGGTGTTCAGGATCTTTCAGGAGTGGGTCAACCCGATATAGTATCGCCTTAATCTCTGAATTTTGTTGCTTTTTTGGAGTTGTAATTGTTGATTCTGCTGTGTTTCCTTGTGGTTTTAATATCCATTACCATACAGTAGGTGTCCGGGAATACACTAGTTTGCAAAAGCAAATACATTTACACGGTTATTAAGTTTAGTACCCTTTATTTAAAAGTCTGTTTTACATATTATGCTCAGCAGTCCCACAAATAAACATAAAAAATTGATACTTTTCTCTTACGAGAAGATCATCTGCTGTGCTTCATGATTTGAAATAAATGGTCAGGAAGCATTCTTATATTAATAATGAATGTGAGACTTTGAAAAAGGCTTGAATATCAAACTCAAGGCTTATGAGACCTTTGACCGTTTTTACTTCTTAAAGAGCATTGGCTTTAATTACTATTGGCTTATCAAATAGGAATATAAACACCCATTAGGCCATCTTTATGTTTCTTGTAAAAGCCATCCCTTGCTTTAGTTCCTCCCTTCTAGAATTGTTTTATATCTGTCTTGAGTGTTTAATTTCTGCAAATGAAATTGCCTTGGATTAATGTTTGATGCTTTGATTTGCAGACACATTCGTTAACCCAGCGGAGGGCTGTACAGGGTCGAAGAAAACGATTTGATTTGTTATTAGCTGAGCACAAAAGCAAAACCAGGGAAAAGGAATTGCTTCGACATTCGGATCATCATCAGCAGATGCCCCCTCTCAGGGAACCACATCCCTCACCTTCTAAAACTTCCCAGGAGCTGCACCAAAATTCTCATGGACTTATTCCTACAGAATCAAAGCCTTTAGTACCTAATAAACCCAAACCTCACCCCCCCAGTCTTCCAAGGTAAGTGAAATCTGTTTATCCATCAAGTGTGAAATTAGTCTGGGGAGCAACCTGATGGGTTGGTGGCAATGAGTGCTACCACGTGGGAAATGCAGATTCATTCGCAACTCAGGGGCTCTTGCTCTGTGCCTGGTGATTACTCGCTCAAAAATTCCACACTGGATCTTAGGCTATGTCAGGCGTCGGCAGCCTTTCGGAAGTGGTATGCCGAGTCTTCATTTATTCACTCTAATTTAAGGTTTCGCGTGCCAGTCATACATTTTAACGTTTTTAGAAGGTCTCTTTCTATAAATCTATAATATATAACTAAACTATTGTTGTATGTAAAGTAAATCAGGTTTTTAAAATATTTAAGAAGCTTCATTTAAAATTAAATTAAAAGGAAGAGCCCCCCGGACCGGTGGCCAGGACCCGGGCAGTGTGAGTGCCACTGAAAATCTGCCCACGTGCCATAGCTTGCTGACCCCTGGGCTATGTCTACACTGCCCCGTAGTGTAGACATAGCCTTCCTTAGTCTTAGGTGAACTGTATCTCCTGCCCTTCTAACATGAGGCCATGATGGGTGGCCCAGGGAGATAAATGCTGGCTTGAGTAAATGAAAACCAGAAGCTCCATTCTATAGCAGCTATTCTGTGTTGGTGCTCCAGCAAGGTGGACATGGATAAATAGAAATGTGGTGATTTAGGAGTACAGAGGAGAAGGAAGTGAATGCAAAATGAAGAAGTTGTTGCAACAGTAAATTAATTTAAGGCATCCAGTTTAGCAGTGCCTCCGGATCCAGTATAGCAGTAAGTCAGGATGGTGTGAAGGCGATATCTTTGTTTAATGAGCTTTTAAAAATACCCAACAGTTTCTGGAGTGGAGAAAAAGAAGGGACGACCGCAAATGGAGCGGTTGGGACTGGCTGGTGGAAGTGGTTGGGGACTGGGAGTTGAGACTAGACTACTGGTTTTATTTCTGGCTCTGTTACTGACTTGCTGAGTGGCCTTGAAAAGCCACTTTAACCTTTCTAAAAAAGAACAGGAGGACTTGGGGCACCTTAGAAACTAACACATTTATCTGAGCATAAGCTTTCGTGAGCTTATGCTCAAATAAATGTGTTAGTCTCTAAGGTGCCACAAGTCCTCCTGTCCTTTTTTGGATACAGACTAACACGGCTGCTAATCTGAAACCTTTAATCTTTCTGTCTCTCAGTGTGCCTATCTGCAAAATGGATATAATGATTCCTCCTTTTCCTGGAGAGTTGTGAGACGTAATTGTTAAAAGAATTCTGAGATACTGGTATTATGACAGAAAGGAAAACGTGGAAAACCTGGTTTTGAAAAAAAAGCACCTTTCTATACAAGCAAAAAATTGCAGGCATAATAAGTAATTCCTACTAATGTAGCCTTTGTTCAGTAATACCTTTTCCGTGTATTTACTTGTCCAGGCCTCCAGGCTGTCCAACCCAGTACAGCGGAAATGCCCCTAGTGACTCTCTTTCGGTCCATGAATCTCCACACCCTCTGTTGCCTGCAGCTGAGCCAGCATCTCGTTTATCCAGTGATGAGGGAGAGTGTGATGAAAAAGAAGAACATGTTGAAAAACTGGATTGTCGTTATTCAGGTCATCATCCTCAACCCGCCGCTGTATGTTCTACATCCTTTACTGGTTCTGAATTTGTGAACAAATTGATTACGGTTTTTCAGTGTATTTTTTGGTGGGTTTGCTAAAATGTTCTCATGCCACAGGAAAATGTGTTTGTTACAGAATAGGCAGGAAAGGTTTAATCATAATTGTCAGAGTAAATGTGCTATGAGAACACATTCTGAGATATCTCCACTGTAACGTAAGAGAAATCAAAATGCCACAAACATTGGAGGTGGAAGTGGAAACTTTCTGAAGTGTTTTGAGAAAAGGGTAGCTGTGAAACCGGCACATGCAAAATAGTGGTATGGTTTAATAACACTTTCAGTATTCTATCTGTTTTTAAATCACGAGGCTAGCCTTAGTTTTGCGTAGAAATAATGGGTTGCAGTAACATGGCTGCATGTGAAAATCTTGGCAGCAGTTGGTACATGTGGCATACTTTCATTTCCAAAAGCAAAAAAAAAAAAAAATTCACTAAAATATTTGGGCATGTGATGTAATTTAACTCCTAGATCTTTTAGTGGAATCATTAAAAACAGATTTTAAATGATTGCAAGCAATTTCTTGTAGAGAGCTAACATATTTATTTAGATATATAATGTACATCTTGTCCTATATATAATGTATATCTTATCCTCATTGACTTCGAGAAAATTTAAAAAACCAGTTCACCTAAAAACCAGCAGCTGTCTCCCAAAAAGACTCGGCCTCAGTGCAAAAGAAGCTTCCCCATAAACCACAGGCTCCTCTCACATACACCTTACAGTATGGCTTGAATGTCAGAGCAAGTATGGGAGTAGGTTGCAAACCTAATGGCCCCTCAGGAAAAAAAAAATCTACCACTTTCCCTCTCTCTCTAATCAAGGTGACTCCTATTAAAGGTGGCAGCATCTCAGAGAGAGAAAGATGGTCCTCCTTGCCAGTTGGGCCTGAGCTATTTGGGAATATATACTGAACATACTTTTTGGGCCATAAGGATCAAAGTCCTAATGTACGTTCGCTATCTTAGGTCCTTAGACTTTTCCTGTATATTATTGGTCTGTAATTAAGTGCGTTAATTTATTATTTAGAGAGTTGTTATTAAAATTAGAAAACACCAAAATAAAATCTGTATTTTCAGTTTTGCACATTTGGTAGCCGGCAGATTGGAAGAGGTTATTACGTTTTTGATAAGCGGTGGAACCATATCCGATGTGCACTTAACTTCATGGTGGACAAGCATCTTAATTCGCAGATGTGGAAGTGAGTAGAAATGAAAGGGTTTTTTTTTAAATTATTATTCTTGCGATTGTACAAATAGATAACGCTTGAGAGAAAAATGGCTTTCCTGTTGTAATAATAATTCATTAAAGACATTTTAAGAATAAACTAAACCTTCTTATCACCTCTTTTTAAATTAGCACCTCCCAATAACACAGTAAATGTGAGCAATAGCTCCATTTAAACTTTCATCTGGAGAATAGGAAGGGATTGAGTTACACTCACCAGGAGACTATATTCTTTACTTTTCATAAAACTGTAGCCACAGATCTTCTGTCTTTGTATTCTTGGGCTGAGCTGAGAGTAGCTGGAACCTTTTTAAAGCAATATGACAGCTGACAACTTGTGCTTTCCTGTTGGACATGGAAATGAAATCTGTTGAGCAGTTTCTAAAAGTCTAGTGCCTCAAATCCTAATTATGGTTCGTTCTCAAACACTGCTGTAGAGGGTGTTTGGTATCCATTGTGGGGGACTTGGGAGCAGGAGTGTCATGAGCACTTGGATTGTTTAGTTGGGGCTTTCTGTTTGAGTGTTGTTTGGTTGGATTGGATCCAGGTCCCATTTAGTCATAATTTCCCACTGCTCAAGCTATCCCAGAGCCAGTAACGGTGCCAGCTCCAGCCCAGTCACTGAAGCTTGTTGCACTGAGAGCAGTTCTTTTATGGTCTTTTTCTCTATTTGCTTTCCTCTCCTTCTGGGGTCAGAAAGGCTCCTGTGGCACCTCCCCTCAGAACAGATGGTCCTGCTCTTCACCTCTCAACACAACACTTCCGCAAAAGCTCTTGGTGTCAGCATCACCGTTGGTGCTGAGAACTGTCCTGGAGCCTCCTTTGTAATTCCGAGGTCACTGCTTCAAGGCACTATGCCCCTAGTGACTTGTTGCCTTTCCAGGGCTCAAGATCTATGAGGCAGAGGGAACGCAGCATAGAAGTCAATTGTAAAACTCTCAGTGATTTCAGTAGAAGCAGAGTTAGGCCAATGCTGAGCACTTTTGAAATCTCACCCAGAAAAGCAGACAGTAATATTTAGGGAACTCCAGTTACAGATAAATAACCACGTATACATCCACCAAAGGAATAGGATTACTAAGCAGTGCTTTACTTGTTTGCAATGTAGTTGGGTTAATTTATCAAAATGTTTTAGGGTTTGATAAGGTTAGTATTTTTGCACTGAACAAATGCAAACAGAATTATTCTAATGCAGGACAGTTTGTCTAGTCACTGACGTCCGTGCACAAAGAATACTAACTGTTTCTTCTTTTTCTTTCCTAGGAAAATTCCCCCAGCATCTAGCAACACCGCGTCTGTTCGTGCTCCGCATTGGACAAACTCAATGCCTACGTCACAATATGGTGTCAGTGCTGCAGGTTTCCTTTTACCCACCACGGTTATGTCCTCACCAACACTGGTTTCTCCTTCCTGTATGTCTCTTAATAGTAAATCGGTCCCATCACATGGAACTACACTAAATGCCAATCCTTCTAATCTGGGTGCAGTGGACCCTGTCTGCAGTATGCAATCAAGACAAGTGTCTTCGTCCCCTTCAACACCTACAGTGCTTTCCTCGGTACCTTCACCTATGCCCAGCAAACCTCAGAAATTGAAATCCAGCAAGTCTTGTAAACCGAAGGAATCTTCTGCTAGCAGCGCCAACTGTAACAGTACCAGTAGCAACAGTAGCAGTGGTGGCTCAGGAAAGAAGCGTAAAACCAGTTCCGCACTGCTAGCACCTTCGTCTCATTCCACAGAGTCCTTTAGGAAAAACTGTGTGGTGAACTCTGGGACCTCTTATCATTCATCTGTGACATCTTCGTCGCACAGTGTTGGCCTCAATTGTATGACTAGCAAAGCTAACTCTGTTAGCCTCAAACATGACCAATCAGGGAGGGGCCCTCCTACTGGAAGCCCTGCAGAATCGATAAAAAGAATGAGTGTGATGATGAACAGTAGTGATTCCACTCTTTCCTTAGGGCCATTTGTTCATCAGTCCAGTGAACTGACTGTAAATTCACACAGCAGTTTTTCACATGCACACGCTTCCCTGGACAAATTCATAGGAAAGAAAAGAAAGTGCTCACCTGGTTCAAGCAGCATAAACAGCAGCAAATCAAACAAGGTTGCCAAATTGCCATCTGTGAACAATGTTCATGCAAAACACACCAGTGCAATCACAGGAACACAGGGACTGATGAACAATTCTCTTCTTCATCAGGTATGACATTTTGTATCGAAGATATTTCACTGACGTAAGCTTGACAGATTAGCTTTAGAATCTGTAGACTTCCACTGGTGACTGTACGTGGTTACATTGGTCATAGTCAGAGACTTTAAGGCCAGAAGGGACCCCTACAACAGCTAGGTCGTGTCCTGTTACAGTATTTTAGGTTGACTAGCTGATTCTAGACACTCTGTTAGTGAAAGGTGGACATCTATTTTCCTGTTTCACTGTTACTCTTTTTAAATATTTTTCAATGTGAATCTCTTGCTGTCGGATTATTATAACATCTTTTTGAAAGTGTGGTTTTACTCTGAAAAGTTGCGTTATAAAAGTGGCATAATGGTTCCATAATTATTACCTAATAACTCCCAGATGAAATTCACTCATTTCACAAGTAAAAATATTTTTCCTGAGTGTCAGCCTTGCGAAATAAGCCACGTATCTGAAAGTCAGCCTGGAATCCTTCTGACTTCCATATCCACAACAATAAGCATTCTGCAATCAGAACATAGTTACCCATTTTGATTGTAACTCAGCTGCAGTAAAACACAGCCCCCTCCCCCAGAGCTGTATTGACTGGCTGTGCAGTATTAACAGGAGATAAGAGTAGTTAAAAATTACTTTTGTTCATTTAAAACCAGCAGAAATTACAAGGAAAACGCAAAGGGATCAGATCTTGTGAGAAAGTAGGGTCCTATTGTTATAGTTACTTCTCAAAATAGAACAACATTGAAATGAATGTGTTGTTTAAAAACTATTTTGCCAAGCATAGTGGGGTCATGAGGAGAGGAATGGGAAATAACAGAAAAAATCAGATACGTCTGTTTTTCCTAAACTATGAGAAATAGGTTGGAAGATCACTTGAAGGAAAAGAGACTATTTAAAGGGAAAAAATAGACTCAGAGAAGCTAGATCTGGAGAAGATTTATTAGATCATCCGGATCCCTGACATTGTAAGATTGTTCCCCATGGTATGTTTTCTACTGTGTTTAAATATTGATGATGTCTTTCTATTTCCACCATCCTACAAATCCCTACCCCTTTGCTTTTTTTCCGCGCTGCTGTGGAAGTTCATATAACTGAAGTGTTAGGAACTCACAAAGGCCCATCTGTCACGGTTCCCTCCCCACTCTGAACTCTGGGGTACAGATGTGGGGACCCGCATGAAAGACCCCCCTAAGCTTATTTCTACCAGCTTAGGTTAAAAACTTCCCCAAGGCACAAATCCTTTCCTTGTCCTTGGATGGATTCTGCTGCCACCACCAAGTGATTTAGACAAAGATTCAGGAAAAGGACCACTTGGAGTTCCTATTTCCCCAAAATATCCCCCAAGCCCATTCACCCCCCTTCCTGGGGAGGCTTGAGAATAATATACCAACCAATAGGTTAACCAAGTGAGCACAGACCAGACTCTTGGGTTTTTAGGACACTAAAAACCAATCAGGTTCTTAAAAGAAGAACTTTATTATAAAGAAAAAAGTAATAGAAGCACCTCTGTAAAATCAGGATGGAAGGTAATTTTACAGGGTAATAAGATTTAAAACACAGAGGATTCCCCTCTAGGCTCAACTTCAAAGTTACAAAAAGCAGGAATAAACGTCCTTCTTAGCACAGGGAAAATTCACAAGCTAAAACAAAAGATAATCTAACGCATTTCCTTGCTATTACTTACAATTTTTGTAATCTTAGATGCTTATTTCAGGTAGGATTTTAGGAGATGTTTTTTTCCTGCCCTGGTCCCTCTCTGTCCAAGAGAGAACAACAAAGAAAGTACAAACAAAACCTCCCCCCACAGATTTGAAAGGATCTTCTTCCCTTATTGGTCCTTTTGGTCAGGTGCCAACCAGATTATTTGAGCTTCTGAACCACTTACAGGTAAAGGAGAGATTTTATGCTACCCTTAGCTGTATGTTTATGATACCATCTTGGACAGGTCTCTGAATTTTCACTCTCCTCCAAAGAACAGGTCTATCATTGCTGTTGTACGCTGACTAGCGTACATACTGTATAGGAAGAAGAAATGCCTATCTATGGATAATACGGCTCAGCCATCATTGCTCTAGGAACTTTCACTTTTGGTACTTCCTGACAGTTTTCATTTAACTGAGCAACCTAATGGGGGAAAAAGCTACTTCTGAAATAATGAAATTGAATGTATACGTTTAAGAAATGAGGAAAGCCACACCTTAGTGCTTCTGATTGTTGTTGTCATGACTACGATACCAGTTAGCCATTTCGGAGTGTAATTGGAGAGCACAGTTACTTGGGAAGGCAGAAACTTTAGAATTCCAGATGCAAACAAGCCGACTGGCTGTTAATAATGCTACCTGATGCCTTGTAACTCCCTCTGACGTGTTCTCTTGCTGTCCAGAAAGGTCCTGCCTGATGTGGCCTTTACTATATCTATTACGACATGCTTGCTTACACAGCTTTCTTTTTTGTTTGAAAGCCAAAGGCACGTCCTTGATAGCTGAATATACCGTGGTGAGAAAAGAACTGGACAACGTTCACTATAAGCAAAACCTCCATCTGGAATTCTGGACTCCAAGATGCCTTTGAGTTATCCCAGCTTCCCATGGTCCTCAGGTGTGGAAATCTACTGGACTGTGATTCAAACAAGGAATTTCCCTGAAGCCATGTCTGTAGCAGTGAATATTGTAAATGGACACTGGATGAAGTTCAGCCACATAATTGCTCTTACCAGTGTTAACAGTGGTCTGGACTGCTTGCTACAAGTCTGTGAGATTTTGCCTACAGGAGTACATCATCTTGCCACTATTTGACATAGATTGGCTGGCAAAAGAATGTTTGGGGACAACCATTACTGTGGACTCTTTATGCTGATGGTGTCTTTTGTAGGTTATTAGCCACCCAATAGGCGCTGTCAATTGAAAGAACCCCTTCAGCGGGGGTACAATGTGTTAGGCACAATGAAAAGAAGCCCTCAAGAAGGGAATATGGCTTTAGTGTTTTTATAGCAGTGTTCCTTTAATGGAACACAAAAATAGCACAATTCAGAAACTAAATAGTCTGTGTTTTGCCCAGCCTTTTGCAAGTAATTTGGGATAAGAAGCTGTCAGGAGTTTCAAAACCTTTTAAAAACTTGTTTGAGGCCATTGTTCGAAAAACAAATATAAAAATAATGTTGTACTTGCCTGATGGAAAAGCAATTATTATTTTGAATAAGATTCTATTGCAAAAGAAAGTAAAAATTGTTAATTCCTTTTGATGAAGGAAATCTGAATGCAGAAGTATCAGATCAACAAAGGCAAATAACCTAAACTATTCCCAAAGAACATATTTTTTGACCTATACTGTATACCAGAAGCCTTTGTTACTTTAAAGAAGAACTCTACTAGTTGATTTAGGTTGGTTGTACCTTCCGGCCTGTAAAAACAGCCCTTTTAAAACTAAATATTTAAAGATTTTTCTGAAAGATTTTCAGTTAGTTTATGCCTTGTTCTTGTAATCAAATCATTAACACTTGTCATGCTTTCAGCTACCCACAATAAAATATTTCAGAATGCTGTACTAGATGCTAGTTAGCAACTGAGTCCAGCTTTAAGTGCACCTGGATGGGTTACTATCATCTTTTTCTCAGATACAGATGTTTTGTGAATAAAGGGGACTATACTATGTTACAGTCCAGACAGTCAGTTTTCATGAGAGATTTTATCTTGTTTTAAAACATCTCAAAAATGAAATCCTTTAAAGGGCTTTAGCATTATTATAATATCATTGATTTGGATATTTTCAGTAAGCTTTTTAACAGTGAATTTTGAGACTTTACTTGAACCTTCATTAAGGGGTGCAGTAAAGGAAAACAATTTCTAAATCAAGAATATACTCTTTTGCCTTAAAGGGGCACCAGATATTGCTGAGATCAGACAATCTGAGCCTATCAAATTATTCACACAGTCCAGCCGCCTTCTCCCCATTTTGGTGGCGCATCGTACATCAGGGATTCTCAAGCCACTAAGAGCAGCAGGTGCTTGGTTACCTGTTCACATTTCCAAGTTAACATGAACTTGCTGCAGAATTATGATGTACTGCAAAACAACAGCAAGCCTCTATGCAGACACTTTAGCTTTGAGTTTATATAAAAGGTCACCAAGAAAAAACACTTCAGACGTTTATTATGCAAACATAAACTAACTGTATTTCAGGAACAAAAAGTTGAAGATGTAATATGATGTCCAACTGAAAAGATTGTTTCCTGCACAGTGGGTGTGAAATTCTGGCGCCATGGAAGTCAGTGGTGCCAAGCATTCACCCTTACATGTTTCAGTCACAAGTGCAATTTGGTTGGAGAGACTTACATTTCAGGCAAATAGAAATGTATATTAATCAACCTTTGTGGCTTTAAGTGATGGAACATCTTTAGTTGTGTAAAGATTATGTTGATCTGAAAGCATAATGGCAAGTCAAAGCTCATTCAAAACCATGCAGACATTTGAAAGTTAGTATTTAATCACGGTGCTTCATGTAGGGCCAGGTTTTAACTACATCGGCATCAGGGCTCGTAGTTTTAATCTATTGGGACGAGGAAGTGAGGCCATCTTAAATTTCGTCTGCCCTTGAGTACAGACCTGCTTAAATATTACAGGTTAGATCTTGGTTCTAAACAGAACACTGTTCCTGAAGCTTTTATTGTCTCTCATAATTCTTACTGTAAATAATTAAGGAAGCTTAAAATTAATTTACCTTGCAAAATTGAATTTGTAGTGGCTGGGTTCTTTCTAGACAGTTTTTCGTAGTAATTTAAGAGAGACAATTTTTATAGGCTTTCCAACTTCTCCTTAGGACTCCTGCAGTTTTCTTAACCTAAAATATTGCTGCAATGATGAACAAAGAATTATACAAAAAAACCTACTTTTGTATCTTTATTTTGGAATTTCTTGTTCTATTATAAATATTGAAGTATCCCTATTTCAGAAGACATATTTTGTTAATTGATTGTACATATTTAAATATGTATTTTTGCACAGGTCTTTTTTTCTTATATCCAGTTTTGGTACAATTGAGATCATCTAGTATTTATTTATTAATTAATTAAAAATAGCAAATACCTTTTTTATAATTTGAAGTGGTTCACTGCCAAGCTAATAGTAACATGCCTACTTTGCAAATTAAGGGATGCCTTTGTTTTGTGAAAGTTGTGTCCCTTTTAGTGTCTTGGGAGTGGATACATACAAACTAACGCCAAGATCCTGCAATTGGATCCATGCAGAGGTCCACCGCAAGAATCTGATTGCAGGATCAGGGCCTAAATGGTCTAGATGGCATTGCTAATCAGTTGTCTGATTCCCGGAAGACTACATTTAGTTAAGTGACACTCGGCTTCTCTTTTTTTAGGATGTGTGTGTGTGTGAGTGTGTGCGTGCGCATTTGTATGGGTCTCATGTGGTTTAAAACTAATGGAAAAACTGAAAGTGCCTGATATAACTAGTTTTAAGCTTGGACTGTTTAGACAGCTTCTCCTTAAAAGACTTGAATGTTCAGTTGAAATTTTGGAGCTTGCTTTTTCCACCTATATATTTCTAAAATTTTAATTAGAAGGGGTTCAAAAAACAAAAATGACTGATGCTGGTGATTTTTGTAAAGCATTTTAAATAGAATAACTTGTTTTGAAACAAGCCCATTAATAATGCATCTCAAAATAATGCCAAGGGTTACATACTTTTTTCAAACGGAAATTTACAGAACTGTCTCCTTTTTTTGGTTATTCATTCGTAAACGATCTAGTTTAGAAAAAGAGAATGTTTAAACTATTTTGTATTCCAGAAAAAAAAAACAAAAAACAAAAAAAACAGATAAGTACCTCTTAAAACCATTTAAAAAAATGTGTGATTTTCAAATGTCATTTCTAAGGCAGTTGTCTTCCTCTAAGAGTTCTCTTGCCAAGGAATCTCTGTTGTCTCTCACTCATCCTGTCCTGGGGGAGGGAATCGGGCTTGAAAAATTCTTAACTTTTCACTGTTGAGCAGAAAATCATTTTTACATTTTATGCGAAATATTTTACGTTTTAAAGAAAATTTTAAAATGAGCACTACATAATGTCAAAGTGAATGTAGGCCTCGAAAGTATCTTGCTCAGTGTTGAGCCTGGTTCTAAAAAGCAATCTCCTGTGTAAAACGTGTGAATAGTTTGATAATTTGTATACATAATCAAGAGCATCTGATCAGCTGAACTTTGTGTTGGCTGCTGTATAGTACATGAACAAATGTCATGGGATAGAAAAATTACTTTGGATATTTAAAAGAAAAATAAATATATAGTCTATTTGTTTTGTAACAAGTTTCTGTAAATAAAATAATTTATACTATTTATAAGAAAAAGGCGTGCTTTGCTTCATGAAAAAAATTAGTTTGTTGAACAAACATGTTACTAACCAAGGCGATACAATTAGGATTTTTCAATAAATGAGGTTGGTTGCATGAAATACATTATATGTTTCTGCTTCATTATAGTACCAAGCAAAACAATTTAGCATTGAAGGCAGACATCCATATTGATGTCTCAGTGAACTAATTTCAGAGAATTACTTTGGGTCAGATTCTGCCAGCCCTTACCCTCATGTACATGAGGCTGGTAGCATCTGACCCTTTAAAAAGTACAACCTGTTTGCTTTGGTATATTCTTGAGAAGTGTCTAAGTACTTTTCCCGGTTCCCAGAAAGTTTGATTATTTAAGATTCTTATTTTATGGAGTGTAAGTAGAATGACTGGAAGAAGCTTTTTAATATTTCTGTTTTGAAATACAAAATGCAGTGTGTTGAACCATATTTCTTTATTTTAAAAATACGTTTCTGCCATGAAAAAATACAGAAAGATACCAGGGCGTAGGGTTACCAGAATATAGTTCATCACTTCACTTCAGGCATGGAGTATTGTGTGACAGAACTCTGATTTTATCAGCATACCTAATTCATAGAACATTAATCAATAGAAATGGCCTCCGAAATAGGATCTGGCACTCCTTGTTCAGGCAGATCTCCCACTGATGGTGATGAGAATTTGCCTGAGTGAGCAGTTCCGTATCCCACTCAATATCTAAAGCCCTGATCCTGCAAGCTGATCAGTGGATGGCCTCAGATGGAGACCTATGGGGCTGGTCCACCCACATGGGTCAGTTTGCAGGACTGGGGCTTAAGTTTTGGTCAAAGTCTCGTTAGTAATGTGGTGCTCCACGGTTCCATTAAGTAGCAGTAATGGTGTCTCTCATTTTTATAGCACAAAAGGAAGAATTTTTTCCAACTTTTCTTTTAAAAGGAGTATCTGACACAAAAGCTATCCATTTGCGTGTGGGAAGGAGGGTTCCCACTTTGGTATTTTTTAAATGTTTTCTTCGCAGTTTATTATGTAGGCTTCAGTAGTGACTCTTAGGACAAAGGATGCATTGAGTTGCTCAGATGAAATGGGATTTATAGCCCTCTCTTAGACACAAAACAGCTCTTTATAACCAAAATTACGCCAGTTCCAAGGTAAAGATTTTATTTTCTGGCAAGTCACCAGTTCATCCATCTAGCAGTTGAAGAGTTAAAGGTTTCTGATAACATTCTTTGGAACTCATTGCTGGAGTTTGTCATTTCAGATTCCTTCCAACTTACAAATTGCTTGCTTACAAAATGCAAATGTTAGCTGGCGTGCTAAGCTCGAACCAATGGCACGAACTGGCCAGGGAAGGGGCATTCATTTGGGAAGGTCCACGTTCTATTTTAAGTGATGATCTGTGGGTTATACAGTGAAGGCTTCAGGCTCCCCTCAGGCCACAGTGATTCTCCCCTTAGGGGCAACAAAATGTTTGCTCAAAGGTCAAGTGTAGAATTTGCTCCTTATGTTGTTCCCATTATTTATTATTGCCTTTGAGTCCCGCTCAGTAGCACTCAGTGAGAAAATACACACTCCTTTAGTACCCACCACTACCTCTAACCTTTGTGTCTCTTCCTTCTGCCGTCTCCTTTCTCCTTCTCACCTTTTTCCCTGTCTCAGTTTCTCCTCTCTTCTTCCCTCTGCATTTCCTTTCCGGTAGGTATTTCCAGTTGTCACCTCCCCATAGGCTCCACTCCCCTCTATAGGCGAAGATGATCAGCAAGACAGTAGTTAATGTTGATACTGAAGTTTCATCACTGGGCTTTAGAGATGGCTGGCCCATGAGATGTTCACAAGACTGGGGAGTTTGCGACTCAGCTACTGTTTCAGGCTGGCTGCAGACAGCAAGAGGCTGCTTTGGCAGCTGCATTCAGATCACAGAAGGTTATCTTGGCATTTTATTTTACTTTTTAAAGATAGGATTATGGGCATCATCCCTCACGTACCCTGGAAATTGATGAGTGACTAGTGTATGAAAGTGTTGCTATCTAAATGTCTGCTCTTAAGAGAGAAAAGAAGATGCCTCAAAGCTCCCCATAAGCAGGGTGCATCAAACGCAGGACAGGCACCATCCAATATGGTGCCACTTCCCACGATGTACTGAAGTGCGGGTGGGGGTGATGATGTCTCTCTTGTGTATCTTAGCTTCTGCTTGCCTGTATCTTGGTAGGCTACAGTGGATGAGGTGTCCCATGAGGAGCTTGCTAGGGTGCCCAAAACATGTAGGATGGAACCCCCGGGATGGGGTACATAGATACGGTTAAGGAGCAATTCAGGGCTCAAGTGATCCTACCTGGTCTATCTCGAGGAGTTCAAAGGAGAGCCAGACAGCTCAGTAAGGGGGCCAAACAGCAGATAGGATAGGGGGATCTAAGCTGAGATCTCTTGAGTAAGGGTATAGCAGGAGCCCTTGCTGCAGGGGTCTGCATGCAGCAGCAACCTCAGGTCCCAGAGGAGTGACTAACCTATCCTTAAGGAACCCTCCCCTTGGATTGGCTCTGAGACTGTGGCCATGCCCTGGACTGGGAAAGTGTTAGGAAGTGGCCCAGGGAAGCAGCCTCAGAGCCCTGCTGGATGCTTGGTATTGCTGCTACTGATAGACCCCTGGATTGGGCCCAGTCTTTCCTATCAACCAACCAGGAAGGGGGCACAGACCCTATCTCCCACCCTCCTGGAGAGAAGGGGGGATAGAGATATTGTCCTCCCTGAGGCAAGGGTGTGCAGCCCACAGGGGCCCAGAGGTGGGCTGAAGACTTCCTTCTGGGGGGATACCTCTGGATGTAGATATCGTGTTGGACTGTCACCCTGGAAGGGGGTGACTCCACTGGTCGCCTGGCCAGAGGACTGAGTCACTAATTACCATAAGAGGGACCGCCACAGCACTGGAGTCACTGCTCGCCAGAGACGCTGGAGACGGGAGAGCTGGGACTCAGTGACCTAACCGCTAGGCAGCACCACAGGTAAGCCCAGCCCAGTCACACCACCTGAATTCCTAAAGCCTATAAAGAGCAGTTTCTCTTCTGCCCCTGCTCAGCACCTGAGCAAGTTTTCCACAGCAGAAAAGCCTGTAAAGTAGAAAAGTTTGGACCCAACAGATAATGTTCGCAATGTCTACCCTGCTGAAAATGGCAGGGCTCTTAAAGCAAATTAACATAAGAACGGCCAGGCTGGATCAGACCAATGGTCCATCTAGCCCAGTATCCTGTCTTCTGACAGTGACAAATGCCAGATGCCTCAGAAAGAGTGAACAGAATTATCGAGTGATCCCTCCCATTATCCAGTCCCAGCTTCTGGCGGTTAGAAGCTAAGGGACACCCACAGCATGGAGTTGCGTCCCTGATCATCTTGGCTAATAGCCATTGATGGACCTGTCCTCCGTGAACTTCACTGATTTTTTTGAACCCAGTTATACTTTTGGCCTTCGCAACATCCCCTGGCAATGAGTTCCACAGGTTGACTTTGCATTGTGTGAAGAATAAGGGGTAAATAACACTTCCCATACAGAATCCCTTTAAATGAGAACCAAGGCTGGTGGACTGTTGGTATAACCCTAAGATGTCAATCTCCTCCCTGCTCAGTGTATTTCTGCTGCTTCCAGGATGGATTCAGATTCTGCAGAATATATAGAAAAAAAGGCAGCCCAAGCTCCTGGCCTGCAACTGGAGAGCGCATAGCACAGCTCGGGGAGCGAGTGGAAAAGTGGCTGCAAGCCACAATGCTGGACCATCTGTGAACAGCAGAGCAGCAGGTAAACAAAGGGATTTCCTCAGCCACGGCCCAAAGGGAAAAGCAAGGTACCAACAGGCATTTGGGGATTGGAAGAAATGGGGATTCCACCTGGGAAAATACAACTGAACGAGGGGAGGAGTGAACATCCAAGCCACGCGTTCGGAAAGCAGAACTACCAAGGGTCTCCGGGGGCTACTGAAAGCGTGTTTGAGACAAACACGCAGTTTTCTACCAAGTAAGTGTTTCTGGGTTTGGTTTTGAGGGGCTGCGCAGCCAGAGGAAGATCAGGAAGCTTTGTGCCCTTCGGTGAGCCTGCACCTTGAATACTCTGGTTCTGGCTACATGCATGACGTCAGTGCATTGCGGAGAATTCAAAAAGCAACACTGGTTGTGGTGGGATTGAGTTATGGAAAAATATGTGCCGTTGGGCCTGCAGATTACAAGGCTTTGGAAGGGTGTTAAAACCAAAGCATGAGAGAAAGCGTGTAAGGTGCTACCCATGCAACCAGGACAGAACTAGAAGTCATGGTCATGAAGCAAAAGAATACTTACCCCAAACTCTGGGGCAATGCAAGTTAGCTCCAGGTTACCACATGTGGCTGGCCCGTGCCAGCTGACTCGGGCTGTTTAATGGCAGTATAGACAGCTGGGTTTGGCTTTGAGAGGTCCCAGAGCCTGGTCCTCAGCCCAAGCCTGAACATCTACACTGCCATTAAAAAAGCCCTGTGAGCCCACGTCAGCTGACACTGGCCAGCCGCGGGGATCTAAGCACAGAGCAGACAGACTCTACAAGGTCTTGTTTGTATTGTTAACTCCTTGACCACTGAGGAGTTTCTACAGCACCAGATATACTAAGAATTTGGGGAATGACTGGGGTGGGATTCTTGCAATCTTTGGACTTCATCTTTGCAGGAAGGCCTACTTTTAGATTTGTACCACACACTGACATGAGCTAGAGCATCCCAGAACCCCTCCCTGTGATAACACCCAGGACACAAACGTAAATACAATGGGAAGTGCACAGCCTGTGAACGTCCTGGCCCCTTCCCCTGCTGTTTCGTTGACATTTGAAAAAATTGTACACCACCTTTATTTTCCTCATTCAGGTAAACGGCATAAACCCTGGCTGCTCCCTCTGAATCCAGAGGCCAGGTGGCAAACATCTATTGGTGAGAGACAAGCTGCTGAGCTTACACAGAGCTCTTCTTCAGGTCTTCTGTGAATCCAGACAGGCATGGCCTTCAACAAGTGTCATCTGGGCAGTGCATCAGGCCAAAATTTCTCTCCCTGCTCAGCGTCAACTATGACCGTGATCACTGCAGCACAGCTGGAAGCCCTGAGCAATCGCTGAAAGCCTGAGATCAGTCAGGTATGAACTCTCCTGACTAATTCCGCCAGCTCTTGATCCCGCCATCAGCTCAGGGAGTGACAACTGAGAGGCGGTGTAGGTCAGAGCAAGCGATCTCCTGTGGAGAAAGGAGTAGGGAGCAGCAGGAATGAGGGTTGGGGATTTTTAAAGAGGGGAGGAATTAAAAGATGAGGCCATGTATACTTGTCTTTCGTGCAATTAACGGTCTAGGGGATAACGCTAATCACCCTGATTAAGCACCTTACTAGAACAAATTTATCCCAGATAGTTAAAAATAATCTTCCGTTTTGGCAGTTAGAACGTGCGTTATTTATGCTCTGAATTGGCTCAGTGCTTTTTCACACAGCCGTGCAAATGAACTGTATGTTCTGAAGGCTTGCTTCATAAAGGGAACCTATTTTTGCAGTATCCTAACATTCTGCTCACTTTCATTTTGGCAGGAACAAAAAAAATAAAAAATGTGAAGTCTTCACAACCAGATTCACCAGACACCATAAAGGCAGTTCCTCTAGGAGTCTAGGTATGGAACTGGGGGGTGGTATTACGGTGTACTGAGGATGATGTTTTAGTTTCTTCCCCTGTTCTTAACTGAGTTAAAATATCAGCAAGGACTTATGGGGGCATGTACTGTAACTCAATATCCATACGTTGCGGGTGTCTGTTCTCTTCACTGTAGGGTTGAAATATGGATGTGAAAATATGAAAGCCAAGTTAGAATTTTAGTGAAAGTTTAATTCTGTGACAAAATGCAGGTTAACCCTACCAGGGGGGAAAATGAAGCGGTAGCACTTGTGCTCCATTTAATTAGTCCCTGAAAACAGCTTTTGGAGCAATGTTCCTGTTGTATTAGCTTGAATTGTCAGACTGAAGCCTTAAACGGATTCACTTTGGCAGGTTCTACTTACAAGAGCTGTGTTAAAAAAAAAAAAAAAAGGGGGGGGGGGGGCAGTGATTGTCTCTTCCTTTGGAGAGGAGCCAACTCATGGCGTCATAGGGTTTAGAGAAACAGTCACATCAAAGCACTGTCAGCTATTTAAGGCCTGTTCAAATAGAACTATTGAGCAGGGGAAATTCATCTGTACCCCCAAAAGTTCTATAAAACACTCACCCCCCACCCTCAAAATCCCATTACTTGAGCCTCTGGCTCCTGCCACCTGTAGTGAGGCCTGGCAATGAGTGAATTAAAGGTAAAAAGATTGCTCATGGCCAGCCAGAACTAACCTGAAGGTATCACTACCAGCTTGCTACTTTTCATCTAATATACAACAAGTGCAGGTTAGGAAAAGAAGCAACCAGCTGTTCACAGCAATGAAAACAATCTGTGAGCCTCTGACTGAAATACTGTATTAAAGGAAGGCTTGCTAATACAATGAAAAGAGAATCTGGATTCAAGTTAAAACTCCAGCACTGTTAACACAGCAATTATTGTGAGAGCACCTACCACTGTCCCAACGCATAATTAACTGCTTTAGCTGACGCCACAGCAACGAACTCTCAAAGCTCTCCTCCATTATTCATACTACGCGAGGCAAGTTAATGAAGATCAGGATCTTTTTAAACTGGAAATGTGCGTGAAATGTTTCATTTTTTAACAGCGCCCACACTGCTATTGCTTAGAAAAAGTTATGGGTGAACTGGCCGCCGCCTCTTTCCCAACCAGCTGACTACAAACTCAGGAATCTGGGAGGACCCAACTTCCTAGAGCATGCATTTCAGAACAATCCAGTGAAGAGCGATCTACAGTATCATGATATAAAGCGACCTCTCATACGCAGAGCTTGTTGCTGAGGGTTCTAACCTCCACAGGCCAACAAAGGGGTGTTAGGATATAGATATTCAGGCCTGTCTGTAAAGGCCTATACTCTAAGAATTTAGGTGCATTCTTATCAGTTAGCTAGTTCTAGAGGTATAAAAGAGAGAATCAAAATCACTGTCTGACTGTATAAGGCCTTTTCTCACTTGACAGCCTGAAGCCCTGTTCTTAGGCCAAGGCCTTTGGCTAAGCAGCAGAGGCAGCCATAAGCTGGGAAGCGACCAGTCACATCCTCACATCCCAAACTAATCACATTGAAATAAGGTGCCATTGGGTTGTTAGGAATACAATCCTGTCCTGATAATGCCTATCGCCTCCAGAGAAAGGGAAGTGCCTAGAAAATGTAAAAGGAAACTTAGTTTGATAGCATCCTGTCTGGCAAGAACTCACTTATCAATAGCCAGGATGTGAAATCCTCATTTCTGTGGTGTTCTGTCATTGTAGTCCCCATTTCCCTATTGTTTGTCTGTATAAACCGTCTGGTGCTGTGATTGTTTCTGTCTGCTATATAATTAATTTTGCTGGGTGTAAACTAATTAAGGTGGTGGGATATAATTGGTTAAATAATCATGTTACAATATATTAGGATTGGTTAGTTAAATTTCAGTAAAATGATTGGTTAAGGTATAGCTAAACAGAACTCAAGTTTTACTATATAGTCTGCAGTCAATCAGGAAGTAAGGGGGGGGGAACAGGGACACAAGTAAGGCTCTGTGGTGTCAGAGCAGGGACACAAGTAAGGCTCTGTGGTGTCAGAGCTGGGAAGGGGGACACTAAGGAAGGAAACTGGACTCATGCTTGCTGGAAGTTCACCCCAATAAACACTGAATTATTTGCACCTTTGGACTTCAGGTATTGTTGCTCTCTGTTCATGCGAGAAGGACCAGGGAAGTAAGCAGGTGAAGGAATAAGCCCCATAACAAGGGGTAGTTACTCAGACATAGGGAGATGCCCAGAGTCCCCCATGGCACATGGAGATCGAGTGTAATTATGGTCCTCTACACTTCATTCACCTGCACTCCCTTCCATACATCCCAGATAAGAGGTTTGACACCCATCAGAACACGTGACCATCTTCCCCAGCAATGAATGCAAGGTAAAAACGTGTGGCTCCCAAGCACTTCGCATCGAATTGCAGCTAATATCACTGCTCTTGAGAGCTTTTCCTTTTTTAGAGAAAGCTTTCAGCCATCCAACTCAAGCAAGGATGGTGGCAGCAGCTGCTGGAGGCTCTTGTTAAGGACAGAACTGTGTGTCACTGGGACAGCAGCAGCCTCCTGAACCAGAGTTAAATTGTCTTTCTCCACAGTGTGTGATTTATACTGTGGATTGATGTCTCAAATGGCATTAGCATCCCCTACTGTTTCATACCATCGTTCTGAAACTTGGAAATCTAACTCAGTGGTTAACCCCAACTGTAATGCTCAGATAATGTAACTGATCAATGCTCTTTACCACATATAGCATTAGTAGGCAGCTAGCAAATATACCATTTTCAGGGCAATGTACTTTAATCAATTAAAGCTACAATCTATGTAACTAACAAAGCTGTCTCAATTCTGTACCTTATTGGTTAGGGGGTGTGCTGCTGTAGACCCTCTACTCTTTGTCTGTCAGTGTCTTTAGACTGTAATCCGTTTTGGATAGGAAATCTCTCTGTATAGTGCCTACCACCATGGGGCCCCAAACCCTACTGAAGCCTTTAGGTACTACAATAATGTAAAATTTCCTTCTACTGCTAAACTATCTAGGTTTCTTAGGCACAAATGAACACGTTCCATGAGTAATTCTGGGATTGTCACTAGTTCTTTTTTGCTCACAAATATTAGCCCAGCTTTCTAAACATAATAGCTTACTATGAAACAAAATACTGAACGTTGTACATGAACATAGCACATTACATCTGTATTATAGATTTAATGAACTGAGATCTGAAAACATGAATGTAACGTTTATACAGTTCAGTTGTTTACATAATGAAGCAGACTGTAAAAACCCTACTTCTCACTTATAATTTTCTTAGCTACAGCATATCAACTCATACAGTATACATTACTTCCAAAATGGTCTTAAACATCTAAATTTTTCATTCCGTTATTTTTTTAAAAAGTGTTACATATTAATTACTCTGGAAAGTTTCTGAACTCTATTTAGCAGCAAATCTCCTTTCTTGATGGTTTCTTGGTACTGCCAGTTCTTGCTATCAGGCCTACAAATTATGAAGAAAGGGTTTTAGAGTAAGAAGTCACATTAAACCATGACAAGCTTTTCAATAACTCTGTCAATTCAGTAACTGATTAGAATATACAGCGTTACACCAGATTATAGATACTGTACCTGTTAGTTTCGACTATCTCGTTTACTTTGTCTATTTTGCAATGCAGTCGCCCAGCTGCAATAAATCTTGAAAGCTCCCTAGTTTAAAAAAAAAAAAAAAGTATGTTCAATCTATAGATGTTGCACAGAAGAGTTGCAGGCCGCCCCCAAAGTGTCTTGTTTTCCTCCCACCCCACTTTTAAAGAAATGCCTTAAAGTCACCCCACTTTTAAAGAAACGCCTTAAAGTTCTTTTTCCCCTACAGCTATTTTTAGAAGAGCCTTTCATGTTCTACCTTTGCTCATCTACTTCCTTTTCTTCTTTTAAACTGCACCTCATTTGTTTGGACATTAGGAGGTGGTGGTGTATTGTGTACATTTAGTTTTTATTCTACTGTACAGCTCCTGAGCATTTGACACGGTCTACAGTTACATTAGTGGAATGGCTCCGAAGCAAGGCTATTACATGAAATAACTGGGTCATTGCTTCCTAAAAACTTATACTCTGAACCCAGGTAAGGACCCTCTATTCAGAACTCCCTATTCAGCCCAGGCTCCTACTGAAGCCAATGGGAGTTTTGTCTCGTCACCGAATGCAGAGTGATGTATTTCATGCTTTGTGGAAAGCCCCCTTTCAATTCTGGAGGTTGAAGTAAGTTAGCAGAAGGCAGCAACACAAACATGATTATCCCACCATTTCTATTTCTCCTACTACAAACCGTGTCCAGCCCATTCAATCCAAAATCCATGTATGTCTCCCTTAACCTCTTGCCACACACAGTGCAAGCATGCTGAAGGTACCAAACCCTTCCTATCATCTCCTGATTTTGTGGGTCAGCTGAAGGAGCCAACAGTCTCCTTACCAACTCTGAGCACCCCCACATCCTCCTTCTGCACATATGTTCTGATGCTGTACTTTTATCCCACCAGCAATGTTAAATGAACTATCCTCAGTGATGGGCAGTAGCACCTGTGCTCAAATTACTCTGAATAGACAGTCCTCTTCCCAGTTGCCACTGCCCTCCTATACCTCTGAAAAATTCAATCATACAGCATACTTCTCATGTTTCAGCCCCTCCTATAACGGAGAGTAGCCTTACTACACATTTTTACCCACCCTAGTCCCTTGCCTGAAAGTTTCCGCCCACAAGGCACAAATTAACTGCCTGGCATTGCAAGTAGCTGATTTAGCACAACCTGTCAACGATTTTATATGTTTTTCTAAGAGAAACAGTACAAAATTGTTTGCCATTTCCTAGTAGCCCTGCATGTTAGATTGTTTGCTTAATAAATTGCTGCTCACGTTAATTTTGTTTCCTGGTCCAACTAACGCTTATGAGGCCATATCGCAATATAACAAACGAGAATGGTTTATTATGGATCAAAGTGTGGATATGAAGGAAAAAATAATGCTGGTGCTGAACAAGTGCCTGTGAATGGATAAGGACTGGTTACACGCTTCGTGTTGGTCTGTTTCCACAGAACTGTTTGTGGTGAGGAAAGAAGTGACAATGAAAATAGACAAACCCATATTCCCATAGTAGAGCATGATAACATGGAGAAGTACCTATAGTAAACCAGGTAAGTCACAATCATTAATAACGATCTACTCTCACAATTAATAGAAACTGATCTCATTAATATGATTATATTCAGTTTCCTTTCAAATGTTCATTTTTTGCTTTACTAATTTATTTATGTACATTTCAGTCAGGACTCAGATTCCTGCCTATTTTTTCTTAATTGGGAATATTTTAAAAAAATACTTATAGATGGAAGCAAGTTGTTTCTCTAGAGATATTCAAACACAAGCTGGCTGTTATAGGTATCATAGGTAAATCCACTAATCTTTCACCCTAGATTTAACTTCAAATCCCAATTTAGGTCACAGTGAAAACCAGTTGTTTGGTCTCACCTTAGAACTGGAACTGCAAGTGCAGATTGAGGTGTGATTTTGCAAAGCTTGCACAACAGCTGCCTACACTTTACCTGATTTAAACAACAAATATCAGGTCCAATCTACACAGCAATTATAAAGTGAGTCAGGCGATCCAGTTAAAACTTGTGGTGAAGATTGGATTTAAGTGTCCCAAAACTAGAACACAGACAGTCAAAATTTAAAGAACATGATGAAGTCTCATCTACATCATAACTTAAGTGTGTTATATCCTAGTTCCCTAAATTCAGTTGTAGTTGTCCAGATAGCCCTTAGTCTTACCATTTAAAGAAAAAAAATATTTTCCTAAGGTCTCATGATGCTTCATGTGTAAAAACTAAACATAAATTTCTTATGCAAAGAGAAAAAGAAATATTGGACAATGATTTTTTTTTAAACAGACTAAAGTTAAAGTGATTTCTACCCTTAAACATGAGATTAGTAAAAAATAATCTTGCATGCATACACAGATAACTTGGTTTGTGGATGGTCTAAGTAAATATCTCTTCTCTCTATTTGGTATCATCTGTTTATTTGTAGCAGTATCATTGTAAACTCATTACTTTATAAACGATGACTAAAGTCTCTAACTTACGAAAGTTACTTTTCACTTACTGATCTATGAATTCTACACCGACTCCAAAAGCTTCTGCCATGTACCCTAGTGTCAGTGACCGGTAGGATTCTAGGAGCTGGCTGTAAGCATGGATTCTCATTTCCCGTACATAATAACGGTAGTGAGGAGCAAACAGCCAATCTTTTTTCATCTCTTGCTCTACAATAGCTGAAAAGATAAAAATCACAAATACAGTCTATAATCTCTTAGAGTTAATCTATTCCTGGTTATACACAAAAAAAAAAAAAAAACCACCCCACATAACAAAGTTCAATAAGCAACATGACATGGTATGTGGTTGTACAGGATCCCTGTGTCCCGTATGTGTGCATTGAGATATAAACGCACAACCAAAATAGATACTCACATCTTTAACGATAGCACCTGGTTTGTGTTTGCTTCATCAAAACTTGTTCTTAAGAATAGAACAGTTGAGGGTAAGACTAGTTTTCTATTGAGAGGGTCTTAAACTGGCTTTAAGAAACTACAGATGCTTCAGGAGCTCTTGGTTTTTGTCAGACTGGCACGTGCAGTTCTCAGCAGCAGCTGAGGTCTGCAGCTGAGATTTTCTACCCTCTGCTTCTGGTTGCAGGGCAGCCATTCGGATCCAGTCTTCTCCAAAGTAAAGGGGAAGATTTTTTTAAAATTATTATTTTTGCTACCCTAGAACCCATTTTCATGGAAACTGGAACAGAAACCAGCAGCATGAAAACTGACAGCACAGTGACAACAATGAAGAATGGATTTTAAAACTGTTTTCTTCCCTCATTTCTGCACTGTTCCCACAGAAATCAGTTCAAAACCGCCCTTAATAGCCAGTGGCTATGAAATCTCCCCTTTGTAATTTAAACCTGAAAGTTCAGATTTTAAAAATTTAGAATCCTTTGACTTCCTGAAGCATCCAGTGTTTTAAATTTATAAAAAACTGTCTTCATTTTTAAAGGAAGCCTTCCAGAATTCCCATTTTAATGGAGTTAAGTACTATTACGGTCCCAATTCCACAACCAGGAATCTTGTATTTGCACACAGCTTATGGGTCTGACCATAGAATTAGGACCAAAGATAGCAAACTAGCTCTTTGATCGCATCCTGTAAGATGGTACCATGTGCCCACATTGTCAGAACCTTTCCTCATCCAACCAGATGCCACCTTTCAAAATGCTCATTTTATAAGAAAAACATTTTAGAGAGCCATAAATCCTTGCAAGAGCAGCTTACTTTACTTCACTGTGCTGCAAAGGGAAAGTGGTATTTAGGAGTGATTCACCTAAAGTAAATGGATGATTTTAACTGTCAGGGGTTTGACAACACTAACTACACCTATAGCCCATCCCCTAGGCAATTCTACAAAACTCAGCTACGATTTGCAGCAAGCTGCTCACAGGACCTAATGAGAAACACAGGACAACGATACTGGTGTATGAAACATCCTTACCTAATGACTGGAAGAAGACTGAATAACGACATTCATAGAGTGAAAAAAGATACTGTCGTACTGTTGGTAAACTATGCAACACTTCCAGAATCTCTGCCCCTTTAATAACCTGAAAGCAATCGAACAACATTTAGAAGTTTCATATACTAGTCTGAGAGAGAACATTAAGAATAATCTGATCAGCTTGAATCAGTGCAGTAATTTGCTTTACTTGCCTTCTCTCTGAGGTCAGGTCTGTCTAACGCAATCATACTGACGTAGACAGTATATGTTACAAATGTTTTGTAATCCATAAGTTCATAGGATGTAAATGTTGAAACTGTATCAAGAAAGAGTTCTGCTGCTTGTTTGAAATCTCGAATAGCTACGCAGTAAAGACCTTGGTAGACTTTTAGACGATTTCTCCTGTCCCAGTCTCCTCCTTCCTCTATTAGACTTAAAACAAATAAGATATATAGTTACATGTTTTATCTGAAATAATGAGTACAGTACATTTAACAAGGTTAGAGTGCATAAGGATGTCTTAGTTATGAAGTACACTATATCGCAACCATTAGAGCTTCAAAAATGCACTTATCAGTCGTAGGTGGGACGCTTTCCTTGGTAAGTGAGGCCAGAATTCAAGCTACATTTTAAAAAATTAAAAAGTTTCTAGCTGATTTAGTTGTGATGATAATTTTCCAAATGTGAACCTATCCAGTACTGTGATCCTGAGTCCGCAGACACACACCTCCAATGTCTGTTGCTCACAGCTTTGCTCACCAGTAGTAGACTAAAATCATTTAAAAAACTGTTAGGAAAAACCACCAAAATCTGTGGGCAGCTGTGAAACTTTCAAGACCCCTGTAATGCTGCTGTAGCCATGAGCAGCAGCAGAGGCAGGGCCAGGAGCCATTCACAGGGGAGAACACAAAAAATAGTGACTGAGGGAAGAGTACAGTTAAAGATCTCTCATTGCAACAGCCAAGATGATCAGGAACCAGTAGAGGAGACCAGCTCATTGGAGCAGCCTGAAAGTGCCATGGTGTTAAGGGGAAAAAAGTTCCTTCTCCCTTCTAGCAGCTATAGGCAGGAAGAGGTTTGAAATTAAAACTCATCAAACACAGGCTAGTCAGGAGCAGACACAAAAGATTCAAGCCCCAAGGAGCATCCAAGAGCAGCAAATATCCTCACAGAAATCCCAACACCTCCACCTCCCCGCTCCCAGCAGCTGGAGGTTGTAAGGGCACCAGCGTTTCTCATATGGGATTGCCCCATGACTAACTGATCCAGCATCCACTCATCTTTCATATCTAACTCTAGCTAGTGGGTTTATTCCTCTGGCTAGTTGGTATCTGATAAGTTTTTCAAGCCCCGGTTAGAATCGTTTGTGTCTTTCATAACTTTACTCAGGACCATAATGTATAACTAGATTTAATTTAAAATTAGTAAATAATGAGAACACAAATGTCACTTTATTTTAATTATAAGCTCTTTGTAGCAGGAACTCATATTTCTTTCAGATTGCAAAATGCACTGTGCACTCATAACAAGAATAAATACTAATTTTTTAAAATTATTAACAAATAAGCCAAACTTATTCACTCGTAATCAGGCAGTTCTAGAGCTATCTTCAAACCTAGTGTTTTGTTAGACATATGCAACCAATGATGCTTTACTTCAAACAGAGATATTTGCCACAAGTCTAACAATGGTACCTTTTTGCCTTTTCGATATTCCGTGTGATGAGGTCATTATCCATGTAAAACAAGCCAATTCTTAGAAGGTAGAACACAATATCCAGACGATGTCCCAGTGCCACAGTTTTGTCATATGTTTTACGAAAAGCAGTCAGAGCTCCTTCCTAACAAGACAATATTTTCTAATATTAGAACATAAAAAGGAACTGGCACCCCACTAAAATGTCTTATCAAGAGAAGCTGCCTTGGGCGTTACCAGGGTAGTGTACAGATTTATCTTGCTGAAGGACATTTTAGCAGTACTGCGGGGGCAAAACAAAAACCAAAACACAGGCAAGTGAAACGTGTCTTGGCACTTAAAAAAGCTGGCAGCTACCTCAGAAAGCCAGTTTAAACTAGGTTAACATACTCTGATCAAGATGCACCATCCATAACAGAACTGTACAACTGTCTATCCTAAATAATTAAAATACCAACCTTTTTCAAAAAAGGAGATTAACATTCACAACTTGTCAAAGTTTAAATCTGAAGTTCCAAAAGTTACTCCCAAAATAGCTTAACAGAGTCCCCAATGCTTATATAAATACAGTAACTAACTCACATTGCATATGCAATTATGATGTAACAGCTTAAAAACAAAACACTAGGTAGGTAGAAAATACTGTCTACAAAATGTTTTGAAAAGTTTTAAATGGCAAACTTTTATTTGTTCTCTTCTTAGTTTGCCTTTCACTTCCCAGTTTTATATCCCTTTCCTTTCTCTTGCTGCACTGCTTAGATCTCACCATTCACCCCACCCATGCGTGGTTCTATTTTCTCCAGATCATGAGTCAGTGGGCCTCCTCTAAATGGATAGCACGCATAAATTTGCCTGGTTTGAAAGACGAAGGATGATTTTAATGACAGCAGCCCAAGGAACCTGGGCCTTTAACTCACCTTGTCCCCAATTCGGCACAGGTACTCAGCCTTGGCCATCATTGCATCGCGGATTTCACTCTCCCCCAAGATCTTTTCAGCATCTTCCAGTTCATTGTCGAGACGTTTCAACTCTTCCTCATTCGCCTTTTTCATCTTATTCAACAGCTCCATGTCCATCTGCCAGTCAAGGGGCTTGCAGAGTGCTTCATAGTATGGGGCCATATCTGAAAGAGAAGTGGGGTAGCTCTCGCTGTCATAAACATTGCTGCAGGATCACATATCAACAGTCTAAAGTGCTAAAGGAAAACTCCCATTGAGGGAGGGATATAACCAGATTAGTTATCAGGCAGCTGCCTCTTAAAAGGACATTTAGACACTATGCATTGAAGATTGTGTTTCAGGTTCTCTTCCTCTTTGACATTCTCCTGCCTCTTATGCATAACTCATTCACTTCCCTGGTCCCCAGCCTGCTCTTTAGCTATTTCATCCACTTGTTGCCTCTTGCTATGCTTCTAGTCTGGCTATTAGGCTGTCTTTACTTGCTTATATAGCACAGAGCGCAACTGGACCCTGATGCTAGACTAGCACTGCTAGGTGCTACTGCAAGATAAATAACAGCCCTTTCTCTTCAGCAGTAGAGACCGTGGGGCACAGAGACTGAGATGCACCCAAACCTCACATAATAAGGTGATGCTGTGGAACACTAACCCCAAAAGGTCAGTCCCTATGGACAGACCTACCTCTCCTCTCCCCCCACCCCCATGAGTGCTGGCAGGGCACCCTGAAGGCCCACAGCTTGTTACCGGGGAAGGAGAGAAGCCCCAGGCTGCACTCCCTCAGCAGAGGACGGAATGGGGTCTGAGGTTGGGGGGATGTGGAGGGGGAAGAAAGGGGATTGGCTGTGGGATGTTTGGGGAGGGAGGGGCTGGGAACTGGAGGATGGTGGGGAGTGGGGAATGGGACTGGGACCTCTAAGGGAATGGGGACTGCATCTGGTGCTGGGGGATGTGGAAGAACGGGGGGGGACAAAAAGGGGGAGGAGGATGTGAGGGGAGAGGGCTGGAGGCTAGGGGCCGGGGCCAGTGAGGGAACAGGGCACTGAAGTAGGGGAGGGGACCAGGGGGCCGTGAGAGGAGGAAAGGTGGACCAAAGGTGGGAGAGGAGGGAATGGGAGTGGGGGCCAAGGGCCTGGGGGGACAAGGGGGGGAAGAGGAGGGGGGAGGGAAGGGAACAGAGGTGGAGTCCAGGGGCCCAGGAGGGAACGGGACCGAAGAAGAGGAGAGGAGGGAACAGAGGGCTGGATCAGGGGAGAGGGCCCAGGAGAGAAGAGAACGGTGGCAGCGGAGGGGACCCGGGAGGGGGGGAGAGGTTGGGGTGGGGGAGGGGCCCAGGAGGTAAGTGGGGAAGTGGGATACTGGGAGGAAGCAGGAGCGCACGAGAGGACATGGCTCCTGCCTCATACTGAGAAAGAGAGACAATCAGCGAGTTATTTCAAGTGCCTATACACAAATGCAAGACGCCTGGGAAACAAGCAGGGAGAACTGGAAGTCCTGGCACAGTCAAGGAATTATGATGTGATTGGAATAACAGAGACTTGGTGGGATAACTCACATGACTGGAGTACTGTCATGGATGGATAAAAACTGTTCAGGAAGGACAGGCAGGGCAGAAAAGGTAGGGGAGTTGCACTGTATGTAAGGGAGCAGTATGACTGCTCAGAGCTCCGGTACGAAACTGCAGAAAAACCTGAGTGTCTCTGGATTAAATTTAGAAGTGTGAGCAACAAGGGTGATGTCGTGGTGGGAGTCTACTATAGACCACCGGACCAGGGGGATGAAGTGGACGAGGCTTTCTTCTGGCAACTCACGGAAGTTACTAGATCGCAGGCGCTGGTTCTCATGGGAGGCTTCAATCACCCTAATATCTGCTGGGAGAGCAATACAGCGGTGCACAGACAATCCAAGAAGTTTTTGGAAAGGGTAGGGGACAATTTCCTGGTGCAAGTGCTGGAGGAACCAACTAGGGGCAGAGCTCTTCTTGACCTGCTGCTCACAAACAGGGAAAAATCAGTAGGGGAAGCTAAAGTGGATGGGAACCTGGGAGGCAGTGACCATGAGATGGCTGAGTTCAGAATCCTGACATAGGGAAGAAAGGAGAGCAGCAGAATACGGACCCTGGACTTAAGAAAAGCAGACTTTGACTCCCTCAGGGAACTGATGGGCAGGATCCCCTGGGAGAATAACATGAGGGGGAAAGGAGTCCAGGAGAGCTGGCTGTATTTTAAAGAATCTTTAATGAGGTTACAGGGACAAACCATCCCGATGTGTAGAAAGAATAGTAAATATGGCAGGCGACCAGCTTGGCTTAACAGTGAAATCCTTGCTGATCTTAAACACAAAAAAGAAGCTTACAAGAGGTGGAAGATTGGACAAATGACCAGGGAAGAGTATAAAAATATTGCTCGGGCATGCAGGAGTGAAATCAGGAAGGCCAAATCACACCTGGAGTTGCAGCTAGCAAGAGATGTTAAGAGTAACAAGAAGGGTTTCTTCAGGTATGTTAGCAACAAGAATTAAGTCAAGGAAAGCGTGGGCCCCTTACTGAATGAGGGAGGCAACCTAGTGACAGAGGATGTGGAAAAAGCTAATGTACTCAATGCTTTTTTTGCCCCTGTCTTCATGAACAAGGTCAGCTCCCAGACTACTGCACTGGGCAGCACAGCATGGGGAGGAGGTGACCAGCCCTCTGTGGAGAAAGAAGTGGTTCTGGACTATTTAGAAAAGCTGGACGAGCACAAGTCCATGAGGCTGGACGCGTTGCATCCGAGAGTGCTAAAGGAGTTGGCGGATGTGATTGCAGAGTCATTGGCCATTATCTTTGAAAACTCATGGTGATCCGGGGAAGTCCCGGACGACTGGAAAAAGGCTAATGTAGTTCCCATCTTTAAAAAAGGGAAGGAGGAGGATTCGGGGAACTACAGGCCAATCAGCCTCACCTCAGTCCCTGGAAAAATCATGGAGCAGGTCCTCAAGGAATCAATTCTGAAGCACTTAGAGGAGAGGAAAGTGATCAAGAACAGTCAGCATGGATTCACCAAGGGCAAGTCATGCCTGACTAATCTAATTGCCTTCTATGACGAGATAACTGGCTCTGTGGATGAGGGGAAAGCGGTGGACGTGTTGTTCCGTGACTTTATCAAAGCTTTTGACACGGTCTCCCACAGTATTCTTGCCAGCAAGTTAAAGAAGTATGGGCTGGATGAATGGACTATAAGGTGGATAGAAAGCTGGCCAGATTGTCAGGCTCAACGGGTAGTGATCAATGTCTCCATGTCTAGTTGGCAGCCGGTATCAAGTGGAGTGCCCCAAGGGTCGGTCCTCGGGCCGGTTTTGTTCAATATCTTCATTAATGATCTGGAGGATGGTGTGGATTGCACCCTCAGCAAGTTTGCAGATGACACTAAACTGGGAGGAGAAGTAGATACACTGGAGGGTAGGGATAGGATACAGAGGGCCCTAGACAAATTAGAGGAATGGGCCAAAAGAAATCTGATGAGGTTCAACAAGGACAAGTGCAGAGTCCTGCACTTTAGGATGGAAGAATCCCATGTACCGCTACAGACTGGGGACCAAATGGCTCGGCAGCAGTTCTGCAAAAACGGACCTAGGGGTTACAGAGGACGAGAAACTGGATATGAGTCAACAGTGTGCCCTTGTTGCCAAGAAGGCCAATGGCATTTTGGGGTGTATAAGTAGGGGCATTGCCAGCAGATCGAGGGACGTGATCCTTCCCCTCTATTCAACATTGGTGAGGCCTCATCTGGAATTGGGCCCCACACTTCAAGGGCCCAAGGAAAAATTGGAAAGAGTCCAGCAGAGAGCAACAAAAATGATTAGGGACTGGAACACATGAGTTATGAGGAGAGGCTGAGGGAACTGGGATTGTTTAGTCTACGGAAGAGAAGAATGAGGGGGGATTTGATAGCTGCTTTCAACTACCTGAAAGGGGGTTCCAAAGAGGATGGCTCTAGACTGTTCTCAGTGGTGGCAGATGACAGGACAAGGAGTAATGGTCTCAAGTTGCAGTGGGGGAGGTTTAGGTTGGATATTAGGAAAAACTTTTTCACTAGGAGGGTGGTGAAACACTGGAATGCGTTACCTAGAGAGGTGGTGGAATCTCCTTCCTTAGATATTTTTAAGGTCAGGCTTGACAAAGCCCTGGCTGGGATGATTTAGTCGGGGATTGGTCCTGCTTTGAGCAGGGGGTTGGACTAGATGGCCTCCTCAGGTCCCTTCCAACCCTGATATTCTATGAGGGGGGAAGCAGAGGGGGCCAGGGGCCCAGGAGAGAGAAGGGCAGGGGAGGGGCCCCGGGGGGGAATGGGGGAGGGGACCGGGTAGTGGGGGAGGGGACCAGGGAGAGGAAGAGGCCAGGGCCCGGGAGAGGAGGGGAAGAGAAGGGGGAGGGGTGGGGGGTCAGGCGGTGGGGAAGGGGGCCAGGGCCCGGAAGAGGAGGGGGAGGAGGGGAAGGGGTGGGGTGGGGGTCAGGCAGTGAGGGTGGGGGAGGGGGCCAGGGCCCGGGTGAGGAGGGGGAGGGATGGGGTGGGGGTCAGGCGGTGAGGGGGCCCGGGAGGGAGGGGTGGGGTGGGGGCCAGGGCCCGGGAGGGAAGGGGGCCGCGCAGTAGGGGAGGGGGCCAGGGCCCGGGAGAGGAGTGAGGGAGGGGCCGGCCCGGCCCGGCCCGGCCCGGCCCGCACTCACTGTGGCGCCGCACGGCCGCCATGAGCTCCTCGCGCACGGCGGGCTCGGGGCGCTGCGGCCGCAGGCTGAGGAGGAAGCGGAGCTGGGCGATGCGCAGGTCGGGGTTCTTGGGCAGCCCCTCCTCCTCCAGGTTCTCCAGCGGCATGGCGGGGCCGGGGCAGCGGGCGGCCGGCGGCGGGGAGCGGCGCGGCCAGTGACTCAGCCGCCGAGAGACGGAAACCGGCGGCGGCCGCTTCCGCCCGCCCGGCCCCCGGCTCCGGCTCCGGCTCGCAGCGCCCCCTGCCGGCTCCCGGGAGCGGCCCGGCCAGGCGGAGAGCGGCCCCGCTGCCGCACAGAGCCCGGCAGCCCCCGGCGCCCCGCCTCCGCCCACAGCGCGCGAGAGACCCCCCGCCCCCCATGAGACCGACACCCGCCATGAGACCCTCAGCGACACCCCCCGACATCCTCAGCGACACCCCCCGACACTCGCCATGACACCCTCAGAGACACCCCCTGACACCGACCCTCCCTACACCCGCCATGAGACCCTCAGAGACACCCCTCCTGACACCGACCCCCCCGACACCCGCCATGACACACTCAGAGTCACCCCCCGACATCCTCAGCGACACCCCCCGACACCCACCATGAGACCCTCAGAGACACCCCCTGACACCGACCCCCCCTACACCCGCCATGAGACCCTCAGAGATACCCCTCCTGACACCGACCCCCCTGACACCCGCCACGACACACTCAGAGTCACCCCCCGACATCCTCAGCGACACCCCCCGACACCCGCCATGAGACCCTCAGAGACACCCCCTGACACCGACCCCCCCTACACCCGCCATGAGACCCTCAGAGTCACCCCCGACATCCTCAGCAACACCCCCCGACACCCGCCATGACACCCTCAGAGACACCCCCCCGACACCGACCCCCCCTACACCCGCCATGAGACCCTCAGAGATACCCCTCCTGACACCGACCCCCCCGACACCCGCCACGACACACTCAGAGTCACCCCCCGACATCCTCAGCGACACCCCCCGACACCCGCCATGAGACCCTCAGAGACACCCCCCGACATCCTCAGAGTCACCGCCCGACACCCGCCATGAGACCCTCAGAGACACCCCCCCGACACCCGCCATGATACCCCTGACACCCTCAGAGACACGCCCTGACACCGACCCCCCCGACACCCGCCAGGAGACCCTCAGAGACACCCCCCAACACCCTCAGAGTCACCGCCCCACACCCGCCATGAGACCCTCAGAGTCACTGCCCGACACCCCCCAAGACACCCCTGACACCCTCAGAGACACCCCCTGACACCGACCCCCCCGACACCCGCCAGGAGACCCTCAGAGTCACCCGCCGACACCCGCCATGAGATCCTCAGAGACACCCCCCGACACCCTCAGAGACACCCCCCATGACACCGACACCCCCGACACCCTCCGAGACACCCCCCGACACACCCCATGACACCCTCAGAGACACCCACCGACACCCCCGACACCCTCAGAGTCACCGCCCGACACCCCCGACACCCTCAGGGACACCCCCCGACACCTGCCATGACACCCTCAGAGACACCCCCATGACACCCCCGACACCCTCAGAGACACCCCCCGACACCCGCCATGACACCCTCAGAGACACCAACACCCCCGACACCCTCAGAGTCACCGCCCGACACCCCCGACACCCTCAGAGACACCCCCCGACACCTGCCATGACACCCTCAGAGACACCCCCATGACACCCCCGACACCCTCAGAGACACCCCCCGACACCCGCCATGACACCCTCAGAGACACCAACACCCCCGACACCCTCAGAGACACCCCCCCCGACACCGACACCCTCAGAGACACCCCCCGACATCCTCAGCGACACCCCCCGACACCCGCCATGACACCCTCAGAGACACCCTCTGACACCGACCCGCCGACACCCGCCATGAGACCCTCAGAGACACCCCCCGACATCCTCAGCGACACCCCCCGACACCCGCCATGACACCCTCAGAGACACCCTCTGACACCGACCCCCCCGACACCCGCCATGACACAGAGTCACCCCCCGACACCCGCCATGAGACCCTCAGAGACACCCCCTGACACTGACCCCCCCTACACCCGCCATGAGAGCCTCAGAGTCACCCCCCGACATCCTCAGCAACACCCCCCGACACCCGCCATGAGACCCCCTGACAACCGCCATGAGACCTCAGAGACACCCCCCGACACCCTCAGAGTCACTGCCCGACACCCCCCATGACACCCCTGACACCCTCAGAGACATGCCCTGACACCGACCCCCCCGACACCCGCCAGGAGACCCTCAGAGACACCCCCCAACACCCTCAGAGTCACCGCCCCACACCCGCCATGAGACCCTCAGAGTCACTGCCCGACACCCCCCCATGACACCCCTGACACCCTCAGAGACACCCCCTGACACCGACCCCCCCGACACCCGCCAGGAGACCCTCAGAGTCACCCGCCGACACCTGCCATGAGATCCTCAGAGACACCCCCCGACACCCTCAGAGACACCCCCCATGATACTGACACCCCCGACACCCTCAGAGACACCCCCCGACACCCCCCATGACACCCTCAGAGACACCCACCGACACCCCCGACACCCTCAGAGTCACCGCCCGACACCCTCAGAGACACCCCCCGACACCTGCCATGACACCCCCGACACCCTCAGAGACACCCCCCGACACCCTCAGAGACACCCCCCGACACCCGCCATGACACCCTCAGAGACACCAACACCCCCGACACCCTCAGAGACACCCCCCCGACACTGACACCCTCAGAGACACCCCCGACACCCTCCATGACTCCCTCAGAGACACCCCCCATGACACCTGCCATGACTCCCTCAGAGACACCCCCCAACACTGACACCCCGACACCCTCAGAGACACCGACACCCCCGACACCGACACCCTCAGAGACACCCTCCATGACACCCTCAGAGACACCCCCCGACACCCGCCATGACACCCTCAGAGACATCCCCCATGACACCCCCGACACCCTCAGAGACACCCCCGACACCTGCTATGACACCCTCAGAGACACCCCTCCTTAGGAGAGTGATCACTTTAGATAAGCTATTACCAGCAGGAGAGTGGGATCGGAGGAGAGAAAACCTTTTGACATGATAAACACCCATTTTTTCATGATCTGTGTGTATAAAAACATCATCACTGCATTTTCCACTTTTATGCATCCGATGAAGTGAGCTGTAGCTCACGAAAGCTTATGCTCAAATAAATTGGTTAGTCTCTAAGGTGCCACAAATACGCCTTTCCTCCTGACACCGACACCCTCAGAGACACCCGCCATGACACCCTCAGAGACACCCCATGACACCCCCGACACCCGCCATGACACCCTCAGAGACACCCCCCGATACCGACACCCCGACGATGCCTCCAGAGACTCCTGACACCTCCCTCACAACGCCCTGGAGACCTCCCGAAACCAATACCACATGATGCCCTCAGAGACCCCTCACACCCCGTCTCAATGCCCTATATCCTCAGAGACCCCTGACTTCAACATCAACACCTCCCCACCGATGCACCCAGAGACCCCAGATGCACCCACAGCCTCCTTCAAATGAGACATAAATATTTCACCATAGACTCCTCCCACTGACACAGACACTCCTCCCCCACACATTGACTCCACCCACAAAGAGAGATACCCAAATACACCGTGACCTCAGTATAAGCAGACTCCACCAATGGATACACATGCACAAGCCACCAGTCCCCCCTACCCATATGTTCAAATTTCTAATTGAAATGTGAAACATTTCTATCAGCTCTAATATTTCACACTTTTCTAACACTTTTCATCTGTTGCTGTTAGCATCACACTGCGTAAAACATGTTATCTCTGCTGTAGCTTTCTTTTCTCCCTCATACACTTTTAAGGCCAAAACGGACCATCTTGATCAGCTAGTCTGACCTCATGCACACCGCAGGCCACAGAACCTCACCCACCCATTCTTGCAATAGGCCCATAACCTCTGGCTGAGTTACTGAAGTCCTCAACTCTCAATTTAAAGATTTCAAAAGTTATAGAGAATCCATCATTTACTCTACTTCAGACAAACAAGTGACCGGTGCCCCATACTGCAGAGCAAGGCAAAAAAACTTCCAGGGTCTCTGCCAATCTGACCTGGGGAAAAATTCCTTCCTGAAACCCAATATGGCAATCAGTTAGACTCTGAGCATATAGGTGAGACCCACCAGCCTCATCATTACTTCTTATTTTTAGTGAAAAGTCTGAGCATTTGTGATAATTTGAGCATATACGATATTGTAGTGTGGGCATTAGAGTAGCAAATTTTTTTTGTTATTACTTATTTGTATTGTGGTAGCCCCTAGTGATGTCAGCTGAGATGGGGCCCCATTGTGTTAGATTGTAAAATCTGTAGGACAGTGACTAGTAAAGTACCTAAGGCCCCTATGTAGGAAAACACTTACATAGACAAGACATTATTTTTTAACACTCAGGGTTGGCAGTACTGCCTATGTATTTATAATTTAGACTGTGTTCAATTTCTACCTAATAAAATTTTATGATTGTTTTTATCCCTCCAAATATCTCAATTTTGTTATATTTTTCCAAGTTAACACATAAAGCCCATGTATTTCAGTCCATTTCTGGTGGTGTGATTTTGTTTGGAGACTGTAACATTATCTGGAGTCACTAGATGGCACTATGCATACAGATGATCTTGTATGAGTGATAGTGTGACCGGGTCATTAGCAAAACTAGACAATCTATCTCTGTGTTGTTTAGTGGAAGTCTTGAATTTGCGGACTGCTCCAGCAGAGTCGATAAATCATTTATATCTATGCTGAAAAGGCTTAGGCTCAGATTACATCCATGTGTTTATTCCCCTCTCTTGCCTGACGGCTGTTTGCAAATTGTTTATTTTTCTTCAGTATTAGATAGGTTGGTAGATTGATACAGTGTCATGTTTTCTCACTAATTCCAGTTAGTATCAATTTAAGAGTCAATCCTGGGTGCCAGACTGAATCAAAAGATTTTTAAAAAGTTATATAAAGCAGAAAACTCTCATCCCCTTTTATTTTTTATATGTTTGTTGATCATCTGCTGGGTAAAATGCAGTCAGTGGCTTAATACAGCTTGACTTTTTATTATTACATTGTTATTGGCCAAACTCAAATGTATTATTGTTTCATTCAGAACAGTTGATGATGTTGTTGATAATATAACGACCTCCGAGATTGTCTGAGTTGAGGGTCTCTCTCTGCTTTTGGAGTGATTAGTCCATCTGATCTTTTCTGAGGAAGTGTCAACACTGGGGAGGTCGGGCTAAAAATTTAAAAGGCTTTCTAAATTATTTCTATGCTGTGTTTTAGTATAAACTTGAGATGGAAGTAAATTTACAAAGGCAAAAATGGCAGCCGAGCACCTAGTTCCTACAGACTGCTAATGCAAGTTGGGCACCTAACTGCCATTAATGTGTTTGTAAATATTACCTATATTATCTGGTCTGTATGATTTTCTGCATTTGTGTTTCTGAAGGGTTTTCTCGAGTTTCAATATTGTGAAAGGGACCTGGGGTATTCTATCTGCTACCAAAGATCCATAAACCTGGAAATCCTGGACGTCCCATCATCTCAGGCATTGGCACCCTGACAGCAGGATTGTCTGCTATCTTCGAGACACCACTGACTTCCTAAGGAAACTACAATCCATCGGTGATCTTCCTGAAACACCATCCTGGCCACTATGGATGTAGAAGCCCTCTGCACCAACATTCCACACAAAGATGGACTACAAGCCGTCAGGAACAGTATCCCCGATAATGTCATGGCAAACCTGGTGGCTGAACTTTGTGACTTGGTCCTCACCCAAAACTATTTCATGTTTGGGGACAATGTATACCTTCAAATCAGAGGCACTGTTATGGGTATCCGCATGGCCCCACAGTATGCCAACATTTTTATGGCTGACTTAGAACAACGCTTCCTCAGCTCTCGTCCCCTAATGCCCCTACTCTACTTGCACTACATTGATGACATCTTCATCATCCGGACCCATGGAAAAGAAGCCCTTGAGGAATTCCACCATGATTTCAACAATTTCTATCCCACCATCAACCTCAGCCTGGACCAGTCCACACAAGAGATCCACTTCCTGGACACTACAGTGCTAATAAGCAATGGTCACATAAACACCACCCTATACCGGAAACCTACTGACGGCTATTCCTACTTACACGCCTCCAGCTTTCACCCAGACCACACCACACGATCCATTGTCTACAGCCAAGCTCTACGATACAACCGCATTTGCTCCAACCCCTCAGACATAGACAAACACCTACAAGATATCAAGCATTCTTACAACTACAGTACCCACCTGCTGAAGTGAAGAAACAGATTGACAGAGCCAGAAGAGTACCCAGAAGTCACCTGCTACATGACAGGCCCAACAAAGAAAACAACAGAACGCCACTGCCGTCACCTTCAGCTCCCAACTAAAATCTCTCCAACGCATCATCAAGGATCTACAACCTATCCTGAAGGACGACCCATCACTCTCACAGATCTTTGGAGACAGGCCAGTCCTTGCTTACAGACAGCCCCCCAACCTAAAGCAAATACTCACCAGCAACCCCATACCACACAACAGACCCACTAACCCAGGAACCTATCCTTGCAACAAAGCCCGATGCCAACTGTGTCCACATATCTATTCAGGGGACACCATCATAGGGCCTAATCACATCAGCCACACTATCAGAGGCTCATTCACCTACACATCTACCAAGGTGATATATGCCATCATGTGCCAGCAATGCACCTCTGCCATGTACATTGGTCAAACTGGACAGTCTCTATGTAAAAGAATAAATGGACACAAATCAGACGTCAAGAATTATAACATTCAAAAACCAGTCGGAGAACACTTCAATCTCTTTGGTCACTCGATTACAGATCTAAAAGTTGCAATTCTTCAACAAAAAAACTTCAAAAACAGACTCCAATGAGAGACTGCTGAATCGGAATTAATTTGCAAACTGGATACAATTAACTTAGGCTTGAATAGAGACTGGGAGTGGATGGGTCATTACACAAAGTAAAACTATTTCCCCATGTTTATTTCACTCCCCCACCCCCCACTGTTCCTCAGACGTTCTTGTCAACTGCTGGAAATGGCCCCCCTTGATTATCACTACTAAAGGTCCCCCACCCCCCCACCCCCGCTGGTAATAGCTCACCTTAAGTGATCACTCTGGTTACAGTGTGTATGGTAACACCCATTGCTTCATGTTCTCTATGTATAAAAATCTCCCCACAGTATTTTCCACTGAATGCATCTGATGAAGTGAGCTGTAGCTCACGAAAGCTTATGCTCAAATAAATTTGTTAGTCTCTAAGGTGCCACAAGTACTCCTTTTCTTTATATCAAACTGTTTTTCTTCTTTTTCCTTTCTGAATTTTCAGTCCTCTTTTTCTGGTTGTATGGTTAGGGATTGCTTTGGTGCTCTTTTGAGAACTCTGTGTAGGTCTTTTGCATCAATGTTTATGTCATTTTCCTGTTGGTCCTAGTGTTTGTTCAGGTTATCTATGACTAGGGTTTCAGGGCTCTTTTGTATTTTTATTTTGATTCTTGTCCCCAGACATATTTTGGGCAATCTGTATGGGTTTTGTGGTGTGTTGTTTATTGATGGTATAATTTAAGAATACCAAACCTGGTTGGCCGTGATCTGATAAATATGGCTAATGTCTCAACACACACAGACTCCCTTTGCACACACATTTACATGCAGATTTGCATTCACATATACCTATGTGCACTCTCTCTTTTTCTTGTTCAGACTCAAACTTATTCACATTAACATCAATGAAACTGTTTACAACATTAAGAATTCCTTGTGAATAATTGTGACAGGATTGGAAACATAGGAATTGCAAGGCGGATCAGACCAGAAGTCCATCTAGTTCAGTATCCTGTCTCCAAGACTGGCCAGCACCAGATTCCTCAGAAAAAGCACCCTCGCATTAGGCAGATGTGGGATAATCTGCCCCCCCCCCCCCCCCCCCCGCCCATATTAGGTCTCCTAACTAAACCCTATTCCTTAGAGATTAGTTTTCACCCCAAAGCTTAAGGGCTCATATCTCTTCCAAAGAGATATACTCGCATTAACTGAAAGCTTTGGATATTCTTGTTATCCATACAAATATTCAGCCCCTGTTTAAATCTGGCTAAATTTTTGGCCTCAACAACATTCTTTGGCAATGTGTTCCACAGTTTAATTGTGCACTATGTGAAAAAGTATTTCTTTTTGACTTGCCACTTTTTAATTAGGCCCTAACTATTGTTACCCTTTTTGAGTGCCCACCCAATAATTCTGGGTTTCATAGGTTGGCCCAGTTAAGAGGAGAAATTGATGAGGGAGTTAGGTACCTTGGTGCAGTCTTGTTTGTTTACAAAGAATGTATAAAGTCCTGTTTCCCTGAACACACGAGGAACCAAACAACAGGTGCTAATCCTCTCTTGGCCAGACCCAAAAGTCCTCTCTCTAGCTTCTTTCAGGGCCACACACTGTGCTTGTCCAGCTGTGTCTGTAGCTTCCTTTTCCTTCAGTTTCTGTATGCTTTTCTTATTGTCTTCCCCCCTCCAGTGCCAGAATCAAGCTTTGCAACCAGATGAGGTGAAAAGAAAAGGAGTACTTGTGGCACCTTAGAGACTAACACATTTATTTGAGCATTGAGATGAGGTGAAGTGGTGGTGGACTGGACAGCAAGCCCACCATGCATTCACCTGGCAGTGGCAGCTCTTGTCCCAAGGCTCAGCCCCGCTCCCACTTTGAGCGTTGCCACCTGGAGCCCAGCCACTTCTCTGGCCACATGACAGAGGGGTAACTGGGTCAATTTTGAGTGTGTGGCATTGTTGCATGGTACATGGGATTGCAGTGCCACATCGCAACACCCAGAGCAGGGAGCCAGGCCCAACCCATTGGACTGCAGTAGCTGCTATCGGATGAGTGTGGGACTGGCTTTCTCTCTAGCCCTGTGTGAAAATTTGTGTGAGACTCCTCCTTTTGTGAGGAGTACAATATGCTTGAAAAGGCACACGCATATACCCCTAGCCTGCCAATTAGCTCCGCCAGTATCCACCCACATTCATTCAGCCAATACTTGGTGAAGGCCTTCGCCCACATACTTCACATTTCCGAGTGGCCTTGGACGTGCCTTTGCTGTGAGTGGACACTGATAGTATTTCATAAAGGAGCTTAACTGGTTTTACTATCTTAAATGACGGACATCAGTTGCACGCACCAGATTCAATGAGGTTTAGCCCAACCTACAACAGTATGTTGCTATGAGTGAAAAGAGAATAAAACAGTTGATTTTACTTTCAATGTGGTTTTCTATTATTGTTAAAGTGATGCATTTGGTTTTGGCAATTATATGTGAAAACCTAATTAATTTATTTTTCAATTTGTGTCTAAATATTTAGCCCACCGTTTTCTAAATGCATGCATCTTTGTTCTTCCCTTACCTAGTTGTTGCTTGAAACAATAACTAGGAGGAGAGGAACCTAATTGTCTGCCTTTGATCTTTAATGCCAAACATGTTAGAGAGAATTCAGGGAGGTAATTCTTATATCACCAATTGTTATAAGAAGAAAATGAGGCTTAATTTGGTGGCAATAATTCTAATTTGGATTTAGCTCTCTAAAAGAATCCAAATAAATAAATTCCTTTGTTGCAAAAACATATCAAAAAGTAGACCTGAAATGATCAGACGGGGAAATGGGATCAGGACTCCTGGGATGCTTCTTTATATTCATATTACTTCATCCATTCCAGAACAGGTATACTTCTTGAAGAGGGGTAATGTAGGTGCTCTGACATGGTTATTTAAATGGCTTAACATGCCATATTTATGCAATTGTATTAGTTAATCCATTTTTAAATAGTTCTGCTGTGCTCTTAGTGTGAACGTGGAAGGTATAGTTTGAATAGAAAACTATCAGACTATTAACCTCAGATGATATGGGGGAGGTGAATAATATGTGAAGCATTTAGTCTTCAAAATATGCAAATCTTTGTATTATCCAAAATGCAGATCACAACTCAAATTTCTTTTTACAGGTTCCCTGATTTTCCTAAAGACCTTCATATAAAACTGAGGTTTGCCTCCATTTAAAAAGGACAATGCAGAGCTGCCCATAATTTCCTGACTGTGTGCTGAGCCTGGCACCTAGCCAGCTGCAGCTGCTGAGCAGAAGGTCTCCATCAAGTTTGTTGTTTTTCTTTTTCCTGGAAGACCCAATCCTGTGAACATTTACACTCAGGAGTAGCTTTAAGCATGTGAGTAGTTCCACTGACCTCAATGGGACTACAGTAGATCTCTATTGACAGGCCCCCTGCCTCTTCGCAATCCCACTGTGGGCCAGGTTTGTCTGTCCTTGTATCTGTGTGGTCCTAAATTCAGAAATAACAAGGAGAAAGTAATTGTATTTACCATTTAGTTGAAAGGATTACTCGGTAGGGCACTCTTTGGTAAAACTGCCAGCTGGCTCCAATCTCCTCTGGGGTGCGTTTGTTTATTAAATCAAGAAGTGTAACAACATTAACATATTTAAGAGCAACAGCCAGTTATGTTACACTATCCTCCTTGTTCCCCTTCAAACAGCCAGCCCTTCCCCGCCACTAAGTTACAGCATTTCGCACTGTACTTCCAGATACTTCTGTGCTAATTTGTGCTCTCATAGGACGTTAACACAGTTCCTAAGAAAAATCCCTTTCATCTTTTTAATTCAACCTGGAAACCCAAAAGATGAGGCAGCTCTTTACGTGGAGATGTTTATTTTCTATGGCTTCTGGGTGGGGTAATAAAAGGGCCTTGCATAGTCTTTGTGGAGCTTACTTGCTTCAGTTTAGTCATCAAAAGTTCTCCCATAACCAGCTCTGACCCAGAACAGCCACAACAACAGGTGAAAACTTCCCAGAAGGAAGGCGCCTGGGTTTTTCACACTGCCCCGTCTTCACTCACAGACAAGGAAATGTGCCTGTGGCTGCTGAGCTGATACTGTGTTGACAGATACTACAGGCAAATAACACTTGGTGTGAAACTGAAAGGTGGGAGCCCAGCTTCCACATCAAGGCTTGGTATTGCTGCTGCTGGCATCCCTCTCTCTCTTTTCTCATAAGATGGCTCCTCCAACACTCCAGGACTAACCCCTTCTCAGTCAAGGGAGGGCCAGGCAGGGCCATGAACCTAGCTTGCACAACGCTGCTGTCCTGATTCTGACAGCACTAGCAGCCTCGCCCTCTTTGGCTGCAGCAATGTGGTCCTGCCAAGAGTTTCTCTCTTTAGACCCCCTGCTGTTGTAGCCTTACTGTATTCCCTGCTCGCTGATGCTGCTTCTCCTGTCACCTCTCTACCCTATCTTGATACACCTGCTCTACTGAACAGCTTTATGACACTTTCGAAGCCACTGCTAGCTAACTCCTGTTTCCCGAGAGTGCAGCGTGCCAGAACCGTGAGACAGTCACCTGTGCATGAACACCGTAGCTCAGCACGAGTTTATTACCCACCTTTGCTTTGTTTAGGTCTGCCCTGTCCTCCAGTGTTGACATAGGGATTTTTTCTGAAAAGGGTTACCCTTTTGTAAGGGAGCTGCACATATCAAAGGCAGAGTCTGGCAACTGTTCTTCATGCAGAACTGGTGGCATGTACACTCTACTGAAGTCAGCGGAGAGACTCAGTATTCACACCAGTGGTAACTGAGAGAGAAATTTGGCCCACTGAGTGGTAAGTAGTGAGGTAAAAAGTTTAGCCCAGGGAGCTGGCAGGAGTTACAGGACAAATTCATAGGTTGTGTTTTGAAGGAAGGTGTCAAAACCCACAAGGGCTTTAGATGATGAGATGAAACACAGTGGTAGTTCAGTGAGTGGGCTAAAACACTGTTAATCCTCTGTCAATCCCCTGCTTTCCTCTCTTCAGCCACCGATACTGGTCTGTAGTAGGGATGGGTGGACTGCTTTGATAAAAGAAGAGCCCTCCTACCCCTTTCTTCTGAACCATAATCTATTTCTAGCACTGCGCCTAGTCTCAAAAAGAGATCTGGATTGCACTGTGATGTAAAGTGCTACATCTGCAAATTGCCACAAGGTGACAGTGTTTCAGAGCAATATTGAAGCATAATTTTATAGCTCCTTCCTGTTGTTTTTTCATAATGTAAAGTGAAACTATGTCATTACTGAATCCTAACTAAAATGATCTGGTACCGCCAAATTATCACTAAGCAACAGTTGTCGAAATGCTTAGGGTAATTAAAGCCATAATTGTGTAAGTCTGGGGTAGGCTGCCTGAAATCACCATAGAAATGATTTTGCCTCTTCTTCATCTGTCCAAATTCATTGTTCTTAAATCAAGAATGTTTGCTTCTCCTTGTGGATTGCCTGTGAACGTTCCGGCTTGTGGGATGTCGGACTCTGAACCTTGGGACTTCAGGATACCAGTGCCTCTTAGAGCCGACAAACACCATTTTGCAACACTCCTTGTTTAGAGCTGAGGTTATAAAAGTGTCATGTGACCCCAGCCACCTACATTCCTTCTTTCCCAAGCCCAGCTGTGGATGTAAGGACCTTCTGTCAGTGCGTGTAGCAACTTCTGATGCACAACTCCCTTAATTTCTAGTGTATTAGGTACTTAGCTAGTTAGCAAATATTAGGTAGTTTACATGATTTGGCATTTAGTTTATTCTGGGCCTTGGGTCCTCAGAGCTTTCGGTCAGGGCTGGTCCAATCGCCAAGGAATCAGATAAGCAGGGCAGATTTAAGTAATATGCGTTGTGGGCCTTCACGTTCCCTAAGCATATTGATTGTTTGTTCAGCCTGGGGGAAGAGCATTCCTCATATCACTGCTTGGTGCATAGAGCCTCTACACCCCAGTCCCACACAGACAGGTTGTGGAGGCTCTGGGGCTTCCTCACCAGCAGCCTCACATGCCAGGTTGCTGGATCCAATGTCAGATCAGCCATCCGTCTCTATGAAGGGACAGAGCACTCTATCTTGGGCTTCAAAGTCAGGGACAGTCCTGAGGTCAAAGTCCACTGCAGATAGATCAGGTTCCAGTGCAGTAGTGTAGGACCCAAGTCTTCTGCAGGGGCTGAAATCTCATTGGCACTGAGAAGAGCAGCTTTAAGAAGTGAGCCTGCCAATGCTAGAATTTCACCAGTGCCATGGCTGATTTTTCACTTATTCGGAACCCATTGATGCGGGTCCATCGTTGGTGCCATTTGCCCTGCAGGTAGCTAAGAAATTGGATACTAAGGAAGCATTCACAGTGACAAAGATTTTTCAGTGCCAAAAGCCAGTGGAGGTCCTCATTTAATCCCCAGGTGTTCATCGATGCCAAGGAAATCGGTACGAGGTCCTTATTGTGACTGTCACCTCAGTTTCAAGTAATCCTCATTTCAAGGACACTTCAGTGCCTCTCCACTGCCATCAAACTAAAAAAAGTTTAAAAAAAAAAAAAGGACCAAGAGATTTTTGGTATTGGAGCTCTGGGCACCATCTCAAAAGGGTGGGAGGAAGAAACGTCACTATAGGTATGTCTGTAATGCAATCCAAGGGGTGACTGCAGCTCGGGTAGACATACCTGCTCCAGCTTTGCCTGGGCTAGCATTGCTAAAAATAGCAGTGTAAATGTGGTGGTCCAGGCTTCAACACAGGCTATACAAGCCCTCTTGGAACCGTGGGTACCTACTTGCATCGCCAAAGCCTGTGCCACCGCATCTCTGCTGCTATTTTTCTCAGTGCTAGTGCAGGTATGTCTACCTATGCCGAGATCACAGCGTGAGTTGCAATAGAGACATACCCTGTGAGACTAGGGACGTTGTGGCTGAGATATCTACCATGGCGCCTTTGATGCTGAGGGCTCCTGCACCTCTTTTCTGCCCCAACATCTGTGTTTGGTGCAAATGTCAGAATGAATATTAGAGCATCACTTTCTGAATTCAAGACTGTCTGGAAGCATGGCATCCCTTGTCTCTGCATTGCAAATGCAAATGTGTACATACCAGGGACTAATTGTAGTATTTCAGCTATTGTGGTGTCTGATAGTATGCGTAAGTATCCTTTGTACAGAATCACATTCCAAGCTGCGGTTTCTCCTCTCAAATGCCAGTTACGTTTTCTCAGGCAGTTTGAAACCATGCTGCAATGCTGGGACAGCTTGTTTCATTTTCAAGGCTGCTCTAACTTGACTTTGGAACTGATGATACTTGAGCCATTCATTCTTTATGCTTCAGTTCGCTGCTATGAACTGTTGAATGTAACACGAAGATCTGTCCTAGATCTATGCTTCCTATCAAATTAATATATATCTCTGTATCTTTTTTGAAAACTAGGGGAGTGTTTTGCACAGAGTTTCTCTGGATATGTCCTCTAGAAGATTGTGATCTGCTTTAATAACTGATTACTGTTGACATTTTACAATCTGTGGAACTTTTCACATCCAAAAATAATAATCTTTGTGTTTGATAAATTCAAGATACAGGACCAGAATCTCTGCTGGTGTAACTCCATTATCTGAGTGGCTTTAAGACAGCAGAGTATTAATCTCACATTCTCCTGTGTACATTATTAAGTCTAAGGATATTCAGAAAATGACCTTGTTTTGTGATCTTTCCATCTCAAGAATTTCTTGAATCTTTCTGGGGACTGGATGAATTCTTTTGTCACTGAGTGCCCATTCCCTGCATCTCCGTGTTGCTAATTTCATTGAACCAATCAGACATTTGTTTCATTTTAATTGGTTTGGTTTTGGTTTGTAGCCTTTTAAAAAAAAATTAGCTGGATGTTTTCCGATCACCAAGTCCCCTCCTGTTATTTCAACATGATGCTCTGAGATACAACTTTTCACATAGTCCTAATAATAAGTCTTTTAAAACATTTTATTCTGTTATTCAGTACATACTAACAAACAGCCATTTTAAGGGATTTATTAGCATGGGAAGAAGCAAACTAAACAATCATAATTAATTACAAGTTGGAGAGGCCTTTGGCCTCTGATGGTCAGGAGGTGTCAAAACACTAGCTAGGGATCAGATGAGTATGAAGGAGACCCATCCACCCCTTCCCTACTTTTGTTCCAGCCACACTCCCTCCACTGACAGCATGGTTGGGGGGAGGGTACAGAAGCTGCAACACTGTCTATACCCCACTAGAGGATTCCCCTACAAAACTGCCAGGGTCTGCTATTAATTATTATTATTTTGTTTTATTGTTCCCTTATTTGTGTGATAGTAGAACCTAAAGGGACCAACAAAGATGCTATACGAACACATAGGAGGAGACAGTTTCTGCCGAAAATTGCTTACAATCTAACTAGACAAGAAAGAAGTTTGAGAGGGGAAACAGAGGTACAGCTAGGTGAAATGACTTGGCCAGAAGGTTAGTGGCAGAGCCAAAAACAGAATCCAGATGTCCCAAGTCACAGTCTGGTTCCCTATTCATTGGATTAGGTTGCTCAGTGTTAGCAGTGCGATACCTAAGGGGGCACAGTGCAGAATCTGGGCAAAATCTCATCACAGTTCTGTCTCATGGAAATTTAAAGCTGAATTTTCCACTTACCCAAAAGGTCAGTGAATACACTAGATGAAAGTTGATCTTCATATATGTTCCAGCCAGAGGCGACGTGTGAGGAAGGCGGGGGGCAAGGGGGTATGCAGGGTCACGTGCCCCTCCCCCTCAATTTGCTGCTGGGTTTGTACTGAGCATACTCACACAGACTGAGCATGCTCAGTAACACTGCTAAAGCCAGCTGCCCTCACTGCGCCCCCCCCACCCATCCGCAGCAAGGGTTGTCTCTGGTTCCAGTATAAAATACTTCATCAATATAGAGTTAAGATTGTCACAATATGTATATTACCAAACCAAACTAATATTAGAATGCAGGGGAAATTGGGAAACACCATTCATAAATATATACATTAAAATAGGGAAACCTCAGACTTATACTTTTGAAATGCAACTTAAAGATAATTTTACGTTTTGGACATTATGTGCCAGAGCCTCACCCCATCTGAGGTTCTGGCCACAGTTCTGTGGATGCAAACTTTGAACTGTTAGAACCAAGCCACTTATTAGCTAGAAGAATCCTAAGGAAATGCTAGATTGCAAGTCTACATTTCAGAAGAAGGACATTTTAGCTTCTCCTTTCTCCTAAAGTACAGATTTACTTCTGGAAAATTAACTCTCTACTCAAAGTGTAAATGGCTGAACTTTGGTGGGGATACATATTATTTTTCATATATAACAAAAGAATCTGGGCCCAGATCTTTAAAGGTCTTTAGATGTTGCTGTACTCACTGTTGCAAAACCTAATTGATTTAGGAGACTAAATCGCTCAAACGTGATTTAGGAGCTTAGGAGTCTGAGCACAGCAGCACCTAAATACCTTAGAAGTCAACATCCATTGACGTCAGTGGGAATATCTTTATTGGCTTTGATGGGCATTGGATTTGGGCCTTGATTCCCTGCTATAATTGCAAATTTCAGTGCAACCTCTAGAAAGCCTCTAGAATGAAGTAAATGAGACTTTGGCATGAGTAAAGTCTGCAGCATGAGGCCCATTATTTTCTTAAATAACTTAGAGTATGCAAAAATCCATGACTCTTCATTACCATTTTCCCTCCCCAGCTGTGTGCCTATATATTATGTCTTTTTATTTAGGTAATTTGTGCAGTACACTTTTATCAAATAATTGTTCGAATAGTACACAGTTCCTTCTGGACTTTTCTGTTGATTCTGATTACTACCACATCGACTGCATAAAAATGTTCCTTTACTGTATAATTAACTTTATCTGCTTTGCTACAATGACTTTCACTGTTGATTACATGCACTTCAGCTCTTTCACTGCATTTCTAAGAATTTAAGAAGTGCTGATTACCCTTGCCCTGTCTATGTCCAAACTGGAGGGTTTTCACATGTGTACAATTATATCTTTTTTTCCTTGCAACATTCCTGCTGTAATTTGGATATTGATTATACCATGTACAACAGGATCTTTAAATAAACCATCTGCTTGGAATTCATTGGATTTGGCATTATTACACGAGCTGGAAGCATAATGATTGCTTGAATCACCAGGTTGCTGAATTATTAGTTTTACAATTAAGCCTTTCCACTGAGATGATCTGAAATGGAGAATGGGATTTGTGAAATATTTCAATATCTTTGTCCCTACTTTTGGTATTTTCTAGTGCTTGATTTAGGTTAGCAAGCTCACATGCCTCTACTCTGACTTCATGGAACAGTGTAATCACCTTTGCCCTCTGAATATTTTTTCCTTACAGTTTGCTGCTTTATTCTAGATATCATTGAAACTGTTGTACCATATTTCCAGTTCTCTGCAACCAGGTTCCCTTCTGAGCTCAAGTACTTTGAGGGCTTAATTTGTTTCACTGTTCTCTTTGCAAAGAGTAAGTCCTTTTCATATCATGTAATAAGAAAGGCTCCCAGCAAAGAAGTGTTACATAAACTCTCCTTAGGCCTGATCCCTTATCAAATCATACACACACACTAGTCTCCAGAGGAAGTGATGCCAACTTAATGCAATATTAATATAATATTATCCTTTAAAACAAGCAGAATGTTGTAGTGTTTCAGAACATTGTATTGCAATAGCTGGAGATCAGGCTTACCCTAAAGGTTAGTGATTTTCAGCTCTGCTCACTGCAGCAGAATGTGCATGAGTCTGGAAAGCAGTTTCATAATGCCCATTGATTTGAATGAAACATTAAGTTAAAAGTCACATCAGGTGCCTTTGGCTTCACTGACTGAGCATGATTCCTGGATGAACTCTATACAGTGAGGGTTTAAGGGTTGTAAGCGTTAGCATTATCACTCCGATATAGTGTTGGTTGTGGTTATGACAGTGTGTAAGGGCCTACAGGTCTCAAACATGGGCCCATAGCCTCCCAAGCAGCCCTCACACCCTGGCCACCCCCGGATATTTCATCCAGAACTATTGGAAATGAGGTGCTAGCAGAACTCTGACTCCTCCCAGAGTCATCTCCTAGGAGGATCCTGACTGGGGATGATGACCGGCCCCACCGATTTCTCCAGCCGCACTATTTAAGCCAGAAGGAGGCACAGGAAGTTGTCTGAGCAAGTGAGAGACTTCATGGTGGGCTGCTGCACTGGATCTGACTCTTGCTTGATCCTTCATTCTGCCTCTGACCCCTGAACTGGTTCCTGGACTCTGATTCTGGCTCTGACACCTGCCTTTGCCTCTGACCACTAGCCCTGACCACCCCTTCTCTGACCACTAGCACCCATGTCTAAGTCCTGACAAATTGTCCTGGAACATATTAATTTTCATTTTCTGAATAGTCTTATCCATATTAAATTTGTGATATCACTTTCATGACAAATTACAGGTGTTCTATAGATGAAGGGAACCCAAGGGGCTAGGCAGTAAGCCTGTATCCCACCAAATGTATATGGGATACAATACATCAGGATAAATGCGCAGGAGGGGAACTTTGGAAAGAACAGGAATGGGTTTCTGTTTCTTCCTGGAAAGGGGGAGAAATACAGATTGGGAGGGCGAACAACCCAGAGAGCGTCAGTGAGTTCCAGTTAATGGCTTTGAATGGAAATGCTGCCAGTTTCATGTAAGTGCAATTACCAGCCTTTGGCTTGTGTTCCATACGACCCCAATCTTACGTGGTGCTGAGCATCTCAACTCAATGGGGGTTCAGGATGGTCACCACCAAGCGGGATCAGACCCTAAATTTCTAGAACTATAGTAGCCCAGCTTCCCATAGCTACTTTAGTTTAATCTGTTTTCCTCTTCCTTAAATGCAGCTGTAACTGACATTCCACTTTGAGAGGGAGATTAACGCTGGTTTCTGTGTCTCCCTGTGAACAAAAGATCCTCTGCTCTTGTGGGGTGAAAAGGAAAACGATGGAGGAGATGATCCTCTTGCAAACACCCATGGTCAGTGAATGAAATTATCATAGGATTTGATCCTTGGTAAGTGCTAACGATTTTCACTTTATAGTTTGTAATCAGACTTTGTATCTTGGGGTCCATCTATCTGTCTTTTTTTTTGCTAGGTATTCCAAGTGCACCCATCACTACATTATCTGAGAAAGCACTGGCCAGGGGGGTATGCTGGAGCACAAAATGAAGTCTGCACACCCCCTAGGGGCTGGACTGAAAGCTTTCATAGCACTCCCTGCTCTTGCTCATCTGAGTAATTCAGAACAAGGTTAGAACTACCTGAAGACCCTGTGTATTGCCACACTACCAGGTCACTAGCTCTAGGAAATGTCAATAAAATTGGGGATAACCTTTGCACGTCCAAATTCCTTTTATCCTGGTCACATTTCTGATTAGGCTTAATATTCACTTTCTTATTTGCAGGTTCATGCAAAAAAAATTGGCTTTTATGTTTCACCATCTTTTTGTTATTTCCTCATCTACTCTTCACCTTCTTCCACTCACTCCATTCCACCCTGGTTTGCTCATGATGCTTCCTTCAAGTGCTGAGTGTTGATCCTTTGATACATTATCTTTTTCATTCTGGCACATCTAATTCTTGGCTTTTTTTCCCCCTACACCAAACCCTGCCAATTTGTAAAACCTCTTCTGCTTTACTGTGCTTGTGTTGTTTTTCCTTGAGTTGACTATTTTTTCCCATTTTTCCATATGCTGGTTCCTTTCATTTTAATCTACTCCCTTTTTTTTCTAGCTTCCTCTCTTGAATCCTTTTACATGTAATCTAAAACACACTGCGTGTGAATGGAGGCCCTGAGAAGTATTTGCTCTGGCTCTTAACAGCACTTAGCAATGCCAATTAACTCTGAGAGAACGGATTCTCAAACTTGCAGTAAAGTGAACCTTTCCTGTAAATTCTAAAATTTGAGTCTTTCTCACAAACTATAGTGGAGATGATTGTCTGCTTCAAACCATACATTTAAATCAAATTCTATGGAGTGCATTCAGAACATATTTTGAGTTTAAGATGTGATGAAACATAACTAGGCTTGCAAGAATTAGATTTTTGTTGGTAAATATTGGTAAACACTGATTTCACCGTACACACACAAACTGACAGAGATATTTCCAACAATAATAATAAAGATTTACAAGTAGGCAGAGTAAGAAAAATGCTGTTTTAGAACTCATTAGAGTCAAAATCCAGTGATTTAGACTTTTGAGTTAGGGTTGTTACAAAATAACTAGTGAGTGAATAGTAAAAACAGGTATGATTTGATTTAAGGATATTGATTGTATGTTTTGACGTGTAATGTTGAAAATCTGTGTTTTAACAGTTAGGAGGTTAGGGTAATGGCAGGGTGGCTAATGGAAATAAGGATATAGAAGTGGAAATTACCACATCCGAGGTGGAAGTCAAACTCAAACATCTTAATGGGACTAAATCGGGGATAATCTCCATCCAAGAATATTAAAGGAACTGGCACATGAAATTGCAACCCCAATAGCAAGGATATTTAATGAATCTTGTGAACTTGGCGGTCATACCCTATGATCGCATTGCTAACATAGTACCTACTTTTAAGAAAGGGGGAAAAAAGGTGATCCAGGAAACTACAGGCCTGTTAGTTTAACCTCAACTGTATGCAAAGTCTTAGAACAAATTTTGAAAGAGAAAGTAGTTAAGGACATAGTGGTAAATGGTAACTGGGATAAAATACAACATGGTTTTACAAAAGGTAGATCGTGCCAGACCAACCTGACCTCTTTATTTGAGAAGATCACTGATTTTTAGACACAGGAAATGCAGTACGTCTAATCTACCTAGATTTCAGTAAGTCATCTGATACAGTTCCACATGGGAAATTATTAGTTAAATTAGAGAAGATGGGGATTAATATGAGAATTGAAAGGTGGATAAGGAACTGGTTAAAGGGGAAATTATAATGGGTCATACTGAAAGGTGAACTGGCAGGCTTGAGGGAGGTTATGAGTGGAGTTCCTCAGGGCTTCGTTTTTGGACCACTCTTATTTAACATTTTTTTTAATGATTTTGGCACAAGAAGTCGGAGTGTGCTAATAAAATCTGTGGATGACACAAAGTTGAGAGGCATAGTCAGTACAAAGGAGGAGCAGAATATCATACAAGAAGATCTGGAAGACCTTGAAAACTGGCGTAATAGAAAGGGGATGATAGTGCAAAGTGCAAGGTCATGCACTTTAGGGACTAACAAGAATTTTTGCTACGAGCTGGGGACTTATCAGTTGGAAGCAATAGAGAAGGAGAAAGACCTGGGTGTATTGGTTGATCACAGGATGACTATGAATCACCAATGTGATGTGGTCATGAAAAAGGTTAATGCAATCCTAGGATTCATCAGGCAAGGTATTTCCAGTAGATATAGAGAGGTGTTATTACCATTAGAAAAGGCACTGAAGAGACCTCATCTGGCTTGTTTAGCCTAACCAAACAAAGGTGAAGGGGAGAGATGATTGCTCTCTATAAATACATCAGAGGGATAAATACCAGGGAGGGAGAGGAGTTATCTAAGTTAAGCGTCAATGTTGACACAAGAACAAATGGGTATAAACTGGCTATCAACAAGTTTAGGCTTGAAATTAGATGAAGGTTTCTAACTATCAGAGGACTGAGGTTCTGGAACAGCCTTTCAAGGGGAGCAGTGGAGCAAAAAACCTAACTGGCTTCAAGACTGAGCTTGATAAATTTATGGATGAGATTGCCGACAATCGTATGTCGCCAGTCTGAGACTGTTAGTAGCAAATATCCCCAAAGGCCAGTGAAGGGACACTACATGGGGAGGGCTGTGAGTTATTACAGAGAATTCTTTCCTGGTGTATGGCTGTTGAGCTTTGCCAAAATGATTAGGGTCTAACTGATCGCCATATTTGGGATCGGGAAGGAATTTCCCCCCTGTTCAGATTGGCAGAGACCCTGGGTTTTTATTGCCTTCCTCTGCAGCATGGGACATGGGTCACTTGCAGGTTTAAACTAATGTAAATGGTGGATTCTCTGTAACTTGAAGTCTTTAAATCATGATTTGAAGCCATCAGTAACTCAGCCAGAGGTTTATGGGTCTGTGACGGGGTGTGCATACCCCGTACTGGAGAAGAAAGGGTTAACCCCACACTATGGGCGGTGGAAGTCCCGCCCCCCAGGCCATGCTGGGCATGCTCCAACTGTTGCCTCAGTATAAAAGGGAGCAGCCCAGCTCATTCTGGGTGGATGGCCGGAGGGGAAGGACCTTCAACCAAAGCTTCAGCTGAAGAGCTGCCACAGCCCTTGCCTGTAAGAGCCAGAGACCCCGCAAGCTGGATTGGAGGCCTGGAGCCCAAAGAGCCCCAGAGGACCATCCATGCTGAGGAGCTCGGAGACCCTGATGCCCCATGGACAGCAATTTCTGGAACTACAGTAGGAAGTGATCCAGGGAGGGAGAGCGAGCGGTATCTGCCACCCAAGTGAGGTCAGCGTGTTTCGGTGGGATTCCCTGCTGACCCAGTGATGGACCACTCTATCACTGTTAGGGTCATGGCCTGGTGGAGTTGGGTGGGCCTGGGCTGTCATCCCCCTGGTGGCGGCCCTCACCTTTCCCCGCCATATTGACTCTAGCCATTAGGCTGTAACTGGCCATTGGGCTGCACTGCCCCTGAAGGTTGTTAGCCAAATGCTGGCTGCTGAGCCACCCTGCCCTGCACCCGAGGGCGATTACATGGACTCTAGCTGCTGGGCCGCACTGTCCTAGGGCTCAGGGGTTGTTAGACTGAGCCTGGCCACTGGGCTGCGTTGCCCTAAGTGTAAGGGTCACTGTACCTGACCCTGCCCTCTGGGCCGTACCACATTTGCCCCAAGGGCCGCCAGGGAGACTAATCGCGGTGATATCACCACCCTGCCCCATCCCAAAGGAGGACGGGGTGTGCATACACTACAACAGGGTCCATTACAGGAGTGGGTGGGTGAGATTCTGTGGTCTGCAATGTGGAGGAGGTCAGACTAGATGATCATGATGGTCCCTTCTGGCCTTATGAGTTTATAAAGCTTTAACTCTTTGGATCTTAACGTCTACTGTCATTAAAGAATTGTCTGACTGCCCAAAATTTCCCACATTTGTGAAAATGTAAATTGATAAACTTAAAAAAAAAAAAACCCTTAAACCCCATAATTTTGTGCAATTATGAAATTTCAAATAGGTCAAAATCTACAAAATGCTTAAAAATAAACATCAATATTATCTGTTGAAATTATAAAAAAATGAAATTCGAATTCTATGAAGCCGAAACCTAACTAATTTAAGATTCAAGTTACTGATCCGTTCCTGAAATAAAAAATATTCTGACTGCCACAGCTATTGAAGTATGGGATTCAGAGTTAATCATACCAGATTAGAGACAAAGGCTTCCTGGTGCACAACTGTTGCCTCTATTGAAGTTTATCGCTTGCAAGATAAATAAAAATGAAGAATCAGGAAAAATGAGGGTACCTCTAAAATAGACTGCACGCATAATTTAATCTGTTAAGTAGTACCTAACTGTAACAAACGTGACTTCTGCATTTTCAGAGAATGACTTTGAATACTGATTCGCCTAAGTGCTAAGCAACCCACCAACCCCTGCCTAACAAATCAATTGACTCATGGGCTCATATGAGCACAAGGGAGACCAATAGATGCCGTTTAGAGTAGAAACTGAATAATGAGTGTTACTACTTTGTGTACACACTAGCTCTTCAAAGCTCCTTGAACATTTATTCATTCTTCTAGTTGCTCCCACTGTTAGATGAAAGATAAAAATTTTACAGCCTTACAAATGAAAACTAATTGTCTGAGCTTTGTGACTTTCATATGACTCTCTCGACTTGTGCCGCTTTAAGACCCTTACATCCTGGTTGTATTCCAAGCTAAGCGTGGTATTTTAGGATAAGTAAAATAACAGGCATTTCCAAGGAGAGCCAAACATTCTAAGGGACTGGGATTCCATTTGCAAATTAGAGAAAGATCCAGGTTGGTGGTGATCAATGCTGCTTCATGGAGGAAGTAGAGTGAGAACTTTACAGTGTCTGTAAAAAAGCCTTTTCTTTCTCTTTTCTTCCTTTCCATCAGATAGCAAAGCACGTTTTATCAGTGTGGAGTGTTTTGTTCCCTGGTTAGCAGAATATTTGTGTTATCATTGTACTTTCTTAATAATTGGTTACGGGCCCCTTTTTGGTACAAACTTGGACACAGTCACCTGCATCTTGTTTGTTAGGAATAGCAGACAGACATTACATAACTATTGTGTCACAGAGATGACCTAATTACAGTGGTCATCATAGAAGCACCACAGTATTGCCTGGCAGGTACTTCTGTACCAGATATGGACTGGTCACAGAGCAAGATACACACCAGATGTGTTCATCATAGGATGCTTTAATGCTCTGCCTTGCATCGCTGAGTTTCAATCAGCTATTTTACATATAGCACCACCTAGTGGCTGAACAGTATAACACATTTAGCATTTCATTACGTTGCCTTTACCATGCTATAGCTGTATTCACAATGGGCCACATTAAGGAATACAGTGCAGTTATACTGAGGCCCACTGCATTTGAGGCACATTTTGCCTGTCCCTCAGATTCCAGCTGTGTCTGTCTACGCAGAGGAGGGGTGGTAGGGATCAGCAGCCTGATACTTAGGGTCAGCACTATTCATCATCAATGCTGGCAGCATCCCCAGGCTGCTTTGGGGTGATAAACCCGACTTTCGTGCATCCCAGAGGCCTGGCTGGATTTCCCTGAGTGCTATGAACTACTCAAACACAGAGAGTGTAAGGGAGCAGGGTTGGGCCTGCTCTGTGCCTGTCTGATTTCAAATGGAGAAGAGGCCCCCCTCCACAAACTCCTTTGCTCACGTGAGTCAAAACGTAAAGGATGGAGGCTGCTCCTAGAGTTTGGTGGGATGATGGTTATTAAATCTCTGGTGGCAGCAAAAGAGAAGACATCAGAAGAGGACCATCTACCCCATCTTAAACCAGGTTCCTACTGTCATAGTCAGGTGTGGTCCTTGTGACGATGACCATTTGTCTGGGCTGACCTGGGTCTTGCAAACTACAGATAGGTCCAATGTATGCAGGTGTGAGAGAAAACCCTGCTGGAAGGTTTGCACCATTTTCTGCTTCTGTCTTATTTAAAAGGAGAAGCAACACTCATGGAAAACTAACTGATCGGAGCCCAGTTGGGGTTCCTGTATCTTGTATCTGTCATGACTTGTTTTTTGTGTCATTTCTCAATTTAAGTGGAAAGAAGAGTCTCCCTTCTGGCTGATGAGGCAGCTGCTTGTTTGCATTTCAGATGTAGCTTGTTGCAGGGGGATGCTCACTGTGCTCTCCTGTGGAGATATTTCTGTTCTTGTTTTGCTGTTCTCTGGATATAAATAAAGGTCATTCCATCTGAAAGCTCCGTCTGCTCTTCCTTTATGAAAAAACATCCCAGTGTGTGAAAACAAAGCCTTTGTGAGAGCCTGATTTCCAAAATGCCAGGTGCTCACTTTGTGTGCATTTCTGCTCCTCGGCTACGCTTCAGCCATTGCCTGCTAACGAGGGACAAATGCACAGAAATGGTCAATTTTGCACCTGATTGGCCACCGGTACCTGATTTGCATATTTGTTCATAGAACTGCCTGCCAAATGTTTCTGAGATCAGGCACATGGTGTGTAACATTTGCCATCGTATAACAAAACTAATGCATGCAGAGCCTATCAAACTGTTGTTTTCACAGAAATGAGAGCAGTCACTGCCTAGCTGGAGCTCCTACTCTACAAGCGTTTGGTGTGCAAGTGACCTGTTGTTGCCCTCCAGTGGATAAAGAACCTGCTACTTACATAACATAACAGGACATTATGGAGTTCTTCAGCACCATGGCTTTTACTCTCTATCTGGGGTTTTGGCACTAAAGGACATGGCTCTAGTCACAGCTGCTCTCCAGGTGTGATTTAGATAGAATAGTCTGTCGGCATCATATGCATTTGTTACAAGCTTCCTAGATAATGCTAGAGGTCATTTACCTTTTTCCCAGTTAGAAGGACCCCATTAGAATTTACTGGAGACTGGACAGAGAGTGCCTGACTCCGCAAAAGCAACACATATCCTTGAGAAAGTAGGGAGGAATTTTTTCATTTTATCTGCAGAGTGGGTTTTTTTAATAAGCTCACAAAGCTTTCTTAAAAGAAAAGCTATTTTTTCCTCTGAAACATTTTCATTTCGTAACTGTGTGCAATGTCTAACATCCAGAAAATCCTTTGCATGAAAATGTAGCTAAGATGTTTCAAAAAGTGAAGTGAGCAGAGCTGAAAAAAAAAAAGAAAAAGAAAACCCTGCCAAATTTTCTCTGTGCATAGAGATTGTGTGTACATTCTGACCTGTCTGAACCAGAGCAACAGATAATAATTATATATGTGCAAAGGCTCTTTTAGACTAGGGCGAACAACAGGGAGAGAAGCCAATCCCTATGTCTCCATAGAGCTGGAAGAAATCTCAAATATTTCTGGTTGTCTGCAGAACAGCTGGTGAGTTCTCATCTATGAATCTAATTAAGCATATTCCTTGCCACAAACACTTTGAGTTCTATTTTTGAGATGCTGAATGTCTCTCCAGAATGTATCCTGGAGCATATTGCTTTCATACAGCATGCTCCTAATCCCCATTGGAAGGCTTTTTTCTGTAGCAAAATGAAATTACAGTCATAGGCTAAACTCAGAATTCACCCAAGTAAATAATATCGATTGATGTCTGGGTATCAACAAAGCATCATGAATTAATGATGGTTGAATTTAATGCACTGGACCATGGAGGCTCCTCTTCAACCTTGGAAGAATGATGAGAGCCAAATCCCAACCTTAAGGCCACATTTTCAAAGTTTGTCTTGGTCCAGTGGTTAAGGCACTAGCCTATGACTTAGGTTGGTCCCTGCTCTGCCACACACATGTTGCCTGATCTTGGGCAAGTCACTTAGTCTGCCAGTTCCCCACAGCATTTCCCTACCTCACTGGGGTATTATGACGATAAATATGCTACCATTTTGGAGTGTTCAGATATTATGGTAACGGAGGCTATCTAAGTCCCTAAAAAGGATAAAAATTTTGCTCGCATGGTCAGTTGCAGATGCAGTGTTGTGGAGTTCTCAGTTGTGAGCTAGAATGCAAGTCCTCAGAGGCCATAAATAAGTAAATAAATAATTGAGTGCAGATATTCTAGTTCACTATGATTGTGCATGTGTGCAAAATGCATCAAGTAAATTATCTGACTAGCATTCTTTGATCAGCTCTATTGCCTGCATGGCTGAAGACCAGGTAGTTAGACATCTCTTACACTGTCTTTTCACCAGTGCAAGCTCACTGACTGTGGTCAGGCTACACTGACATAAAACTGGTCAGGCCCCTTCTGGGCTGAAGCCCTTTGGAAAATGTGGCCTCAAATGAAACCAAACCATAAGTACTTTACATCTCTGTAGCAGCTTGTATTAGAGGGTCCCAAATCATTAATTTATTCTGGGATGCTCATCACCATAGTATTTGTTTCATAACTTCAGACTAACATTACCCCTGTGAGCTAAGTAAATCACATGATCCCCATTACCAAAAAGTGAAACGAAGGCCCAGAGACAGGTAGGGCCTTACAGACACTCGCTTGCACAGGGAGAAGGCAGCGCCACTTTGCCTTCACAGATGTACATGCCCATAGCTTCAGACCCTGTGAGGGATGAAACATGAGCTCCCGTCACCAGCCAGTCTGCTCCTCTGGATGTGGTATGGCAGGCAGGGGCATGGCCCCACCGCTTCCTGCTCCGTTTGAGATGGCTAGCACTATTGGTCAATAAAGAACTATACTGTCCAATCCTATTGAGAGAGTCTTTTATCCTCTTTATGGTTTTGGATTCTAGTAGTTCTCATGGCATTTCAACACCTCAGGCTGGTAGTCCCCCCACTCAGCTGTGGTGATGGAGGTTTTTTTATCACATATCTCAGAAAACAAAATAAACTGCAAATTAAGAGCTACTGCTATGCGACATTTCTATTGCTGTTTAATGAGCTGGATTCGGGGCACTGATTTCCCCATTCCAGATGGTGGGCAGTGACTCAGCAGAGCAGAGTCACCCCTGTGTTCATGCTGTGTGGTCAAAGGAGTTTCTTTTTTCTGAGGGAGTCAGCTTAGGAGGCAAATATAAATATTAAGGAGAATTTTCTCCTTTAACCACATACTGTGCTTTGAACCCAAATATTTCTTGTTCTGGCACAGAAGGGACTTTCAAGTCAAAGGGCTGGATTATGCCTTTACAATCAGCCCTGAGTATTGGGTGGGGTGGCATGGAGCTGCATTGGCCCGGGAGGAGACTGGAGAATGAATTGTGACTGAGGCACCACTGTTCCCCTGCTTCCCTCTTGCTCTTTTCAGGGAGCAACTTCCTCCTCTCTGCCTTTCCGTCTGGATACTCTTGCTACTGAGTATGAGGGCCACTTCTGCTCACCACCCTCTCCATCCCTTCTCACTCACAACACTGAGCGTTGGATAAGTAACTGACCTTCCTGCCCATTCACAATCTGAGCAGGGCCAAGCTGGGGGTAAGGGCTTTACTCTGTCTTGCTCCCCTGTGCAGCCAAGTAAGGGCTGTCACAATCTAACCTAGAGGCCAGAGCTGGGAGGCCCAAGTTACAGACCCCTGAGCTGGGCCATGAAAATAAAATGGATGGCAATAATCCTTAAGAACATACGAATGGCCAGACTGGGTCAGACCAGTGGTCCATATAGCCCAGTATCCTGTCTTCCGACAGTGGCCGATTCCAGGTGCTTCAGAGGGAATGACCAGAACAGGGCAATTATCAAGTGATTCATCCCCTGTCATCTAGTGCCAGCTTCTAGAGGTTCAGAGACATCTGCTGCATAATGTCACATCCCTGACCATCTTGGCTAATCACCATTGATGGATCTGTCTTCCATGAACTTCTCTAGTTATTTTTTGAAACCAGTTATGCTTTTAGCTTTCACAACATCCTCTGGCAATGAGTTCCATGGGTTGACTGTGCATTGTATGAAAAAGTATTTCCTTATGTGTGTTTTAAACCTGCTGCCTATTAATTTCATTGGGTGACCCTTGGTTCTTGTGTTACGTGAAGGAATAAAGAACACTTCTTATTCACTTTCTCCACACCATTCATGCTTTTATAAACCTCTGTCATATGTCTCTTTAGTAATCTCTTTTCTAAACTGAATAGTACTAGTCTTTTTAATCTCCCCTTATATGGAAGCTGTTCCGTACCCTTATTTCTTGTTGCCCTTCTCTGTAACTTTTCCAATTCTAATGTATCTTTTTTCCGAGATGGGGTGACCTGAACTGCACACTATATTCAAGGTGCCGTTATACCATGGCTTTATGTAGTGGCATTATGATATTTACTGTCTTATTATCTATCCTTTCCTGATGGTTCCTAACATTCTGTTTGCTTTTTTGACTGCAGCTGCACATTGAGCAGATATTTTCAGAGAGCTATCCACAATGACTCCAAGGTCTTCCTTGTATGGTAACGTTGTTTTGCATAGTTGGGAGTTTGTTTTCCAATGTGCATTATGTTCAATTTATGACCATTGAATTTCATCTGCTACTTTGTTGCCCAGTCACCCCATTTAGTGAGATCCCTTAGTAATTCTTGGTCAGCTCTGGACTCAACTGTCTTGAGTAATTTGTATCATCTGCAAATCTTGCCACCTCACTATTCACCCCTTTTTCCATATCATTTATGAGTATGTTGAACAGCACAGGTCCCAGTATAGATGCTAGTTAGCTCTCTCCATTGTGAAAAACTGACCATTTATTCCTACCTTGTATTTCCTATATTATAACCAGTTACTGATCCATGAGAGGACCTTCCTTCTTATCCCATGACTGCTTATTCTGCTTAATAGCCTTGGGTGTGGGACCTTGTCAAAGACTTTCTGAAAGTCCAAGTACGCTATACCAACTGTCCACATGCTCATTGTCTCCCTCAAAGAATTCTAATAGATTGGTGAGGCATGATTTCCCTTTACAAAAGCTACATCCCCTCTTCCCCAGAATATTGTATTCATCTATGTGTCTGATAATTCTGTTCTTTACTACAGTTTCAAACAACTTGCCTGGTACTGAAATTAGGCTTACTGTCCAGTAATTGCCAGGATTGCGTCTGGAGCCTTTTTAAAAAAATTGGCATCACATTAGCTATCCTCCAGTCATCTCGTACAGAAGCTGATTTAGGTGATAGGTTACATACTAGAGTTAGTAGTTCTGCAATTCCATTTTTGAGTTCCTTCAGAACTCTTGGGAGAATACCATTTGGTCCTGTTGACTTATTAGTGTTTAGTTTGTCTGTTTATTCTAAGACCTCCTCTACTGACACATCGATCTGGGACAGTTCCTCAGTTTTGTCACCTTAAAAAAAAAAATTGCTCAGGTGTGGGAACATCCCTCACATCTGCTGTGAAGACTAATGCAAAGAATTCATATAGCTTCTCTGCAATGGCGTAGTCTTCTCTGCGTGCTCCTTTAGCACCTTGATTGTCCAGTGGTTCCACTGACCGTTTGGCAGGCTTCCTGCTTGTGATGTACTTTAAAACAAGTTTTGCTCTTAGTTTTGCTTTTGTGTCTTCTTGCTAGTTGCTCTTCAAATTCTTTTTTGGCCTGCCTAATTATATTTTTACACTTGACTTGCCAGAGTTTATGCTCCTTTCTATTTTCCTCGATAGGATTTGACTTCCAATTTTTAAAAGGATGCCTTTTTGCCTCTAACCAACTCTTTTGCTTTGTTTTTTAGCAATGGTAGTCTTACTGTGGTTTTTTTTTCCTATTTGGGCTATACATTTAATTTGAGCCTCTATTATTGTGTTTTTAGATGGTTGAAACTGCTGCAAGGAAACTGTGTTAATGTTCCTTTTAATTTTCATGTAACTACATTTCACTTTTTTTTGCAGTTCCCTTTTTTGAAGTGATGCTATTGCGGTGGGTTTCTTTGGTATTTCTCCCCCTACAAGGAATTCAGTTACATTATGGTTGCTATTACTGAGTGGTTCAGCTATATTCACCTCTTGGACCAAATCTGGTGGGCCATTTAGGACTAAATCAAGAATTGCCTCTCCCCTTGTGGATTCCAGGACTTGCTGCTCCAAGAAGCAGTCATTAATGGTGTCTAGAAATTTTATCTGTGCATCCCATCCTGAGGTGACATGTTCCCAGTCAATATGGGGATAGTTGAAACCTCCCATTATTATTGGGTTTTCTGGTTTTTTAGCCTCTCTAATCTCCTTGAGCATTTCACAGTCACTGTCACCATCCTGATTAGGTGGTTGGTAGTATATTGTTACTGCTATACTCTTATTATTCAAGCATAGCCTTTCTATCCATAAAGATTTTGTCATACAGTTTGATTCATTTAAGATTTTTACTATATTTGACTCTTTTTCTTTCACATATCGCACTACTCCTCCACCAGCATGACCTGTTATTACCATGTCCCATTGATTATCATCGTTCTACCAAGTCTGCGTGATGCCTATTATATCAATACCCGCATTCAATACCAGGTACTCAAGTTCACCCTGATTATTAAAAACCATCTCTAGGGTATGTGAAGAGGCAATACTGGTCATTGGATGACCCTCACATTATACCCCCATCCCAATTCCCTAGAGAAAGGAAAGTGGCATCAGCCTAGGCAGTGGAGCAGCAGTGCTCCAATGGAAGTTAGAATGCAGGCGAAGTCCTCTTTCACCAGAAGGATGTTGAGAGAGGACAAATGGATCCTCCCAGATCTTGACTCGTGAAGGGAGTTTCACAGATACTAAATGATCAAATAGGGAGGTGAGGGTATCTTTTAAGTAGAGGGAAATAGATCAGACCAGGGAGTGGTTAAAAAAGCTATAGCTGGCACCTGGGAAGAGAGCGATGCCCCGCACAAATAAACGCTTTGACTGTTGTGGCTTTGGAGGTTTCTACCGGTTGGACGTGCTGGTTTCTCATTCTCCCCACTTCCGTCAATGTAGCTTTAATGGAATGAGTATTTCATCCAAGTTGTCTGAACTACACAGCTGGCTTATTTAATTCTTTCCATGTGGCTTTCAGGGACAATACAATATATCGCTGGTGTTTTCAAGAAGCAACATTTCTGAACTTTTTTTTTTTTGTATGCACAACACTTTTTTCCTAGGCTGTGCATTGATTTCAACTTGTGTTACACAGGGTATTGCTAAGCCCTTGTGGGAAGTCTTGACATTTCAGAGGACCACTTCACATTCCAACACTGAGGCAGGTTTTACATCCTTGTATTTAATCATCAGGAACAGCAGCTTAGCTCTTTAGATTTAGGTGCCTCACTTTAGACACTTATGTCTGAAAACATTGGCTATTATCTATCTCACTGTAGGAGACAGTGGATTTGAATTTCATTTTCACTTTGTTCCCATGTCATGCTGGCCTTGGAGCACAGCGAAGAGTGTGAAGTGACTGCAGTGATTCTATTTACAGATCATCTGAAGTTTCTTCTTGCCTAGATTTTACTTGTTGCTCATTCCTGGCAGGGTATTTTACACTTTAAAAAACAGCAACTGATCCCTACTTTTGGGCGAGGGGCCAAAATAGGGCCCTCCCGTCTCCTGTCTTTTAACTCACAAAGGATCCCTCTCTTCCATCCACATCCCTCTTTTTAAGAGCTTTGTCTGTTGATCTGGTAGGTCTGATCCTGCACCATTGGAGTCGTTGACTTCAAAACGAACAGGGTCAAATCCTTTGTGTAAGTAGAGCTGGGCCAGGTCTCTTTCTGTTCTCTCTCTGAGCTCGCTTCTTTTCCACTGATACATGTAAAATCAGCTGGAGTAACATCAGGACTGTGCCAAAGGCAGGAAAGGGTCACAGAGCAGCAGAACATGGAAAATGTGTGGAAATTTGGTGTCGGGGCATGTGATCTAAAGGAATATTTGTGTGGTGCGTCTGCGTGCATGCGAATGAGTGGTATGGCAAATTCATCAAGAGAAATATAAACATTTCACACTGGGCCATGTAGGAAAAGCCAGTTTTAATAAAGTGCAGACTGTTATTTCAAAAACAATGAGGAGTCCTTATGGCACCTTAGAGACTAACAAATTTATTTGGGCATAAACTTTGTGGGCTAGAACCCACTTCATCAGATGCATGGAGTGAAAATACAGGAGCAGGTATAAATACATGAACGGATGGGGGTTGCTTTACCAAGCGTGAGGTCAGTCTAACGAGATAAATCAATTAACAGCAGGATACCAAGGAAGGAAAAATAACTTTTGAAGTGGTAAGAGAGTGGCTCATTACAGACAGTTGACAAGAAGGTGTGAGTAACAGTAGGGAGAAATTAGTGTTGGGGAAATTAAGTTTAGGTTTTGTTTTCTGTAGAGACCTGAGTTTTATTTCTCCCATGGTTGGGACCCATGTGCACTACTTCAATGTAAATGTTAAACAATTATAACAGCATATTAGACTCCACAGCCCAGCTTGCTGAGGAGTTCTTAGACCTTATATGAACTTATCTTTCCCACTCCTTTCCCTGCTCCATCCATTTGTGTGAAAGTGGGCTCCTTTAGTCCCGTTGCTTAGCACTGCCACAACTGGTGCAAGAACCATTTTTTATATCTTCCACCATCTGGAACAGCCTTCTTTTGTTTCCTTATCTTGTGACAGTGCATCTCTTTTCAAACCCCATTGCCTTGCCTGTACCTCTTAATTTGGGTCTCATTCTATGGTGGTTTAACTCTGTGAAGTTATGTGGGAAACAATTTGTCATGAAACCATTGTTCAAAATTGAGTTGCATTGTAAACACATAGTTAAAATCATGGCTTGTGTGAAGAAAGTAAATAAGGAAGTGTTATTTACTCCTTCTCATAACACACGAACTAGAGGTCACCAAATGAAATTAATAGGCAGCAAATTTAAAACAAACAAAGACAACATACAGTCAACCTGTGGAACTCTTTGCCAGAGGACGTTGTGAAGGCCAAGACCATAACGGGGTTCAAAAAAGAACTAGATAAAATCATGGAGGATAGGTCCATCAATGGCTATTAGCTAGGATGGGCAGGGATGGTGTCCCTAGCCTCTGTTTGCCAAAAGCTGGGAATGGGCAACAGGGGATGGATCACTTGATGATTACCTGTTCTGTTTATTCCCTCTGAAGCACCTGGCAATGGCCACTGCCGGAAGACAGGATACTGGACTAGCTGGATATTTGCTCTGACCCAGTATGGCCATTCTTATGTTCTTTTAAACATTGTGAGTTGTCTGTGCACCGCAGCTAGTTAAATGAAGCTATGTTCACTTGCATGTACAAAGTAAAGCTAAAAAGAATGAATTGCCACTGATCTGTTTTCTCTCTTTTAGGAAGCATGATGGAGAATAAAATATATGATCATGCAAGGTATTTTCACCCCCTCCAGTGGCATCAGTAAATATCACACACATCAGATTTTTTAATATTTCTTTGGCATTTTTCTAACAGTGTGAAATTTGCTTGAAGATGTCAGAGATGCGAAAGCAGAGCTCAGAATTGGAATGCAAATATGGTAACTCTAAGCCTGTAATAAGAATAGTTCACTGTTCATGATTATAGAAACAGCAGCTGACTATGAGGCGGCCCATAAAACATAAGCATCTTACGTCCCAGAGGCTCTTGAAAAATTATGAAGTACCCGGATCCTCTTGAGAGCAACTGTGTGCTCATATAAAGCCCCATTGACTAACGTGGGCCATCATGTGATGTAAGGGTTTCCCTGTGCTTCCAGGATCAGGGCCTGAACTTCTCCATCAGCTAGGACTGCTTTGTTATCTAAACAAAGCAGCTCAGTACCTTGTATATGAAAAATAGAATTTCAGGTGGATGTAATATATGACCTGGAAAATCCTCAGGGATTACTAAGAATGTGATCACTGATCCTCAAAAGAAAGCCAGAAGTGGAGAAGCTCCATCTCAAGAAATTGTTCACTAGGCAGCTTTTAGCCACTGTGTGAGCACAATGTTGAATCTTTGGCCTAACAGTTTTTAAGTCAGGTTTGTGAAACGTTTCTCTGAAATAAAGGCGAATCTTTACCCTTTTGAAAACTGCTTAACAAATTCCATCCAAATACGTTTCTTGATTGGAGCTGAGCAAATGCCATGGGAAACTGTTTGAAACACTCACTTGAATAAAAATGTCAAGTTTGCTCCATGCCCTTTTGTGTTCACCTTGGTTGAAATCCACCCGTTGCAGTGGGCCAGCACAAAACCAGTGAATCAACCTCTCAGAAATAATCTTTGCAAATAATCAACATGTACGTGAACAGAAATGCTTGTAGAAACAGATAATTTCAGTGAATGTGAAATCTGAGCATTCGCACCAGAAACCTGAGTTGAAGAGTTATACAACCAAAAAAACAGAAGCGATATCATATAACCTATCTGTCCACTCAAAACTAACTAACTTCTCTTGAATGCTGAAGACTGAGCATGCTTGGTGGATAGCTCATAAACTATTAGCAGAACCATGGGTATTCACTAGAGCAGGATTTTAAAAAGAAGTTTTAAAGGTCAATTCTTCCCCCACACCTTTTTTTCCCCCCTTCCAAAATTTCAATAAAAATTTGATCAGATTGTTGAAAATCAAAACATTTCAGCTAGTTCCATTATTCACCAATGCTATCTGGTGAATAATTTTGAATAACAAATGTATTTGCCCAAATCTCGAACTGCTCTAATATAATCTGCAACTAGGCAAAAAGAATAATCTATTAAATTACTTTCTAATTATTACAGGTTTCAGAGTAGCAGCCGTGTTAGTCTGTATTCACAAAAAGAAAAGGAGTACTTGTGGCACCTCAGAATAAATTTGTTAGTCTCTAAGGTGCCACAAGTACACCTTTTCTTTTTTCTAATAATTATTTGCTTGGCTCCCTAAGTTACGAAAAAGCAGATGACACTACATGCATGTATTTGAAAATATGGGGCCCGATCCAAAGCCCATTGAAGTAAATTGAAAGACCCCCATTGACTTTAGCGGGCTTTGGATCAGACCTACGGTTCTGAAGTCAATTGGAGTCAAGGGCAATTGCAGGTCCCTTGCTTGTGCAATAGAGAAATGCTACTTGGAACCTTCAGTAGAAACCTTCTGATGCGATTATTTAGGCCACTTTTGCATGAACGTCCCTTTTATTAGGCAGAACAAGTGAACTCATCTCATTTCCCACAGATACGCTTTGATAAATATACTTGATATAGCTGGGGATTGAGGAATAGGGTATGAAATGTTGTGACCTTTTGTAAGCGCAGGGTGATTTAGATTCATAGCAATAATGGCAAAAATTGTAGTGTCTGAGACAGTTCTGCTGCCTCTTGTTAATTTCCCATGCATTATACTGTCGCCTATTTGGAGATGACCAAGGCAGAAACTCTATTATAACAGCTACTTGTGGGTGTGCACTGGGAAACTGCAGTTTCTTATGAGTGATTATAAGTGTTGCATCTGTTCAAGTTGCTATGGTGATGCCAAGGCTGATTATAAGCTAGGTTAACCACTTCAGTGCTTTTCAATGCGCAGCCTCGTCCTGTGGATCAGTGCTCATCCATCCTCGGGAATGCATGCTGCACAGCCCATCCCTTCGGCAGGGAAAAAGTGGCCTCAAAATAGACAATATTGCAGTTTGGCCAGGTGATGAGTGAAATCAGAGCACATATGAGTTATTGGGAACCACTGAAGAGTGTCTTAGATACCCAAGTAATAAAGCCGTTACAAATCACAATAACAAGCCATAACGCTCAGTGTTTGCAAATGGAGATGACTAAAAGAGGGGAAATCAGATACACCAAACACCTCCCCAATGCCAAATATACTGATAGATCCTTGTCTATTGAAAGTCCGCTTAGTTCCATTTGAATTGTTCGACATTCTTTATCAGTGAATGCTCCGAATTGCTGTGCATTTACAATCAAAAGGTGGTAGACGCTTCTGGGGATCTTATTGCAGCACTGAACAATCAATTGTTTCAAAATGTGGCATGTACAGTGTCACCTTAAATACAGCATTCTCATAGATTAGCTAAGAAATTTATTCTGATGTGCAGTAAAGGTTACTGTTTGGCAGCAGGTGGTTTTCTTTTATGTAACAGCTATTCTGTCATTACTGAATAAACATATATGTGATAAAAAGGCAACAGGGTTGACACACAGCTAATCTATTCTTAGATTTGGCATTTGCTTAGGTGGGTTTCACCACATTGTATCTGACTCTCCGCATGTGCCATTTCCCAGACAAGCAGATTTTCACTGCTAATAAATTCCGATTCTCATTTAAAATTCAGAACCACTGTGCAGCCTTCCTGCATGGCGCGCTGATGTAAAGCTTCCTCTCTTACCCCGCCGCTGCTGCACCGTACACTATCAGCAGCCTGTCTACGGAATGGACCCTTCTGTAATTTGTACATTTAGGGGTTCCACAAAATAGTCTTTCAGGGCCCATTTTTCCCCTAGCTTTGGCCAACTTTGGCTCCAGAGATGAGGATGCTCAGCACTAGTCAGAATTAGACCTTTGGTGAGTTCTTGGAGTAGTATGAAGTCCCACTGGGCTCTTCAGTGGTTGCTACCAAACAGGCCGTATGGGTCCAGCTATTTGGAAACACTTAATCTGAAAAAAAGGCTCTCTCTCTTGGATTACAAATTTAGTGCAGCTCTTCCAGATTTCAGTCATTTGATTGAAGGTCAAGAACACTCTTCTCTTTTGAGGACTGTAATGGAAACAGTGTTACTGCATATGAAAATGGGGTCAGGTGAGCTGCGGAGAGATGGGACAGAGATTCAAATGAAATTACACAAGCTCTAATTATGGAAATGAAAATATGGACAGAAGTAAGTGAAAATCCCACAGGAGCTTGTGTCCTCTTTGAATTTCTTCAGGAAGTTTAAGCACTCTTTGTTGTTCTTGCCTGGACTATTTTTTTTAAATTACACAGTTGTCTGAAAGTGTGAGGTTGGGGGTCAAACTGCTCTAGGAAATCCATAGGTAGGAAGAGAAAAATGTAGGCGAAAAATAAGCAAATTAAGGTTGCTTAAGTCTAAAAACAGCTAGAAATGAATCAGCATTTCACCTCTCACCATGTCTTTAAACCCCACTCTTTAAAAGGTTAGGTGGGTGACCTTGGCAACTTAGGCCAAGGGAAAAAAGAGACTCAAAGAAACAGTAGAGGTTTCTTTTTCCCCATTTTTGCAAGCTGTAGTCGTCATTGCCATCCCAGGCTGCTCAACATGAGCTTACTTCCTGCTGTCCACCCACCTCCTGTCCTTAGTTTAGAATTGAAATACGATACCAGTGCTGCAACAGTAAATTCATCTTCAACTATTTTCTTACCGAATGCATAACATGGGTGTCATAAATATAAAGGGAAGGGTAAACCCCTTTGAAATCCCTCCTGGCCAGGGGAAAGCTCCTCTCACCTGTAAAGGGTTAAGAAGCTAAAGGTAACCTCGCTGGCACCTGACCAAAATGACCAATGAGGAGACAAGATACTTTCAAAAGCTGGGAGGAGGGAGAGAAACAAAGGGTTTGTGTGTCTGTCTATATGCTGTTTCTGCCGGGGATAGACCAGGAATGGAGTCTTAGAACTTTTAGTAAGTAATCTAGCTAGGTATGTGTTAGATTATGATTTCTTTAAATGGCTGAGAAAAGAATTGTGGTGAATAGAATAACTATTTCTGTCTGTGTATCTTTTTTGTAACTTAAGGTTTTGCCTAGAGGGGTTCTCTATGTTTTGAATCTAATTACCCTGTAAGGTATCTACCATCCTGATTTTACAGAGGTGATTTCTTTACTTCTATTTACTTCTATTTCTATTAAAAGTCTTCTTGTAAGAAAACTGAATGCTTTTTCATTGTTCTCAGATCCAAGGGTTTGGGTCTGTGGTCACCTATGCAAACTGGTGAGGCTTTTTATCCAACATTTCCCAGGAAAGGGGGGGTGCAAGTGTTGGGAGGATTGTTCATTGTTCTTAAGATCCAAGGGTCTGGGTCTGTAGTCACCTAGGCAAATTGGTGAGGCTTTTTACCAAACCTTGTCCAGGAAGTGGGGTGCAAGGTTTTGGGAAGTATTTTGGGGGGGAAGACATTTCCAAACAGCTCTTCCCCAATAACCAGTATTTGTTTGGTGGTGGTAGCGGCCAATCCAAGGACAAAGGTTGGAATATTTTGTACCTTGGGGAAGTTTTGACCTAAGCTGGTAAAGATAAGCTTAGGAGGTTTTTCATGCAGGTCCCCACATCTGTACCCTAGCGTTCAGAGTGGGGGAGGAACCTTGACAATGGGCCAGATTTTCAAAAGTAGCCTTTATATTTGCACACCTGAACTTGTGCATCCATGTTTCTGCTTAAGTTTTTGCCCTCCCAAAACTTAGAATTTAGGGCCAGAAGGGACTACCCGGTAGTCTGACCTCCTGTCTATCACAAGCTAGCAACACCACGCAGCACCCATATACTGACTTCAGCATTGCTTGTGCCATTGTCATTCTTTTGCACAAATTGAAAACTAACCTATCAACAAACATAAATGCCATTTGCAAGGCCAAGTCCATGGTTTTGAAAGAGTGGAAAATGAGGGGTAGGAGGTCAGAATTCGGGTGAGCAAATTAGGAAACAGATTGTGGCTGCTTTGAAAAATGGTCTAATGTATTATACCCCACACTGTGGAGAAGGAACAAGAAACCAGGGGAAGGAGAGGCTATCAGTGAGGAAGAGGAATCCAAGTCTCAGTTCTCTGTCCCAGATCACTTCAGTTAAGCATCACTAATCAACTGCCTATGTCTTTATCAATCCTTCATTTTTTAAATGATTCTTTCAGGTGTCTGTTCTACAAGGATATGCAAATAAAGGACCTCTACAAATGCTCCTTATAATGTTGTATATGTGTCTGGCTGAGATGCTCCTGTTTCTTCTTAGTACACTTGTCTTACTAGCTCTTCTAGGTGCAGTGATTAACATAAAGAGCCAGTTAAGTGTAGAATGTCAGCGGGACAGGCAGATTGGTAGCTGCCTGGGTAAGAGCCTGAAAGGAAAGTGGGAGGCACCCATTCTGTACCTGTCTGTGTCAGGACAAAATGGGACCCCATTGTTTCACAGACTCCAAGGCCAGAAGGGAGCATTGCGGTCATCTAGTCTGGCTTCCTATGTAACACAGGCCAGAGACCTACCCCAAAATAATTCCTTTTGAACTAGAGCATATCATACTCTCTCCCCCAAATTAAACAAAAAACATCTTGATTCAAGAGCAGCCATTGATGGAGAATCCACCACAACCCTTTATAAATAAGATCTAGCTTTCTGGACCATGTGTTGGGTTTAGGGAAGAGGCCTGAAACCACTGACCCACCTGCTGTGCATCACTTGTAGTGTGTCTTTTCCTGCCTGTGCTCTGCAGGTAGGTGGACAGGCTTTGGATGTAATCTTCCTGGCCGTACACTGCTGCATGCCGAAAATTGGCTTCCGTTGGGCCTTAACTGAAGAAGTGGTGCTGAAGACCTTGTGAGAGCAATAGAGTCTATTCATGACTGAATAAGCATCATAGTATGGCAATGGATCCAGTGTGGTGATCAGGGCTATTTAAAGAAGAAGCACATCAGGTGTGGAATTAAATCCTGAGTTTTGCACTTTAGGTTAAGAAAATGGAGATTGGGGAGGTACTTGAAGAGGAAGAACATGATTGCAAAAGCAGAGGCGATGTCACACAGTACTAGAGACTTTGCTTTTTCTAGGGCTAATTTAACCAAACCATGTTGTGGTGTATTACTTTACATCGGTCTAGGTATTACTGTGATGTCTCTCTGGGGATTAATGGATATAGTCTTTCTAATTAAAAATATGAATTTCTTGACAATTCTTCACTTAAGATGTGGCTTGTTATGAACGACCACTGGTGTGTGTGTACGTTTGTTAATTTGATAATTTGTTTAATTATTCCCCCTTCTCAGAATAATAGAGGGGGTGCTAATCCCTCCATATTTAGGGCTGGAGCTAGCTTCCTGTTTGAAACTGATTTTCATTTTGTTCTCCCTTTACGTATAAATTACAGACCATGCAAATGCCGAAAGTAAAAAGCAATAGGGAAAAGAGAACTACAACAGTGCCATTCAGGTCCTTAGTGTTGTTCCTCTGGCAACAAAGGTAAAGAAAAGGCTCTCTGTTTTTCTTTGACTCAAGGCCAGTCCTCACTGGAGATGCTTGATGCTGCATCAGGCTCCCTGAGGATTTTCCCTGGTCCTACATCGCCACCTGTTTCTGGCTTCCAGCATGGTGGCCAGGGGAGAGGGACCATTGGATCACTTGATGATTACCTGTTCTGTTCATTCCCTCTGAAGCACCTGACATTGGCCACTGTTGGAACACAGGATACTGGGCTAGATGGACCTTTGGTCTGACCCAGTCTGGCTGTTCTTATGGCCGGGACATTCCTATGCCCTGGCAATCTGTGTCTGATGGAATGGCCCATTGGAGCCCTGGGTAAGCTGCGGGTAAATTAGAGCATCCCCAAGCCTGCACCAGTCAGTCCCAGAATCGGGGGCATAAGGGTGGCTTAAACATAACTTCTCCCACACCACCCATCCTCCAGTTGTGGAGCAAGCTCAGCTCAGGTAGTCTGGGAATCAATCTCTGCACAAGTGTGCAATACTGGTGAAAGAAATAAACCTTAATCCAAATGGGCAGCATATTTACTTTTGCTTTTTTTAAAAAAACAACGCCTGCAACTTCAAATACTTTCAGATCTCCGCAGTTCTTGACTGAATGCAAAACAGAAGCCTATGGTGAAGCATGTTTTCTGCTGTACATTCTGCTGAAGGAATTCAGTCTTTAACTACTTCTTCAGCTGGACGATCAATTACCAAGGCATTTCTTTAGCAAACTTTTTGGCTTCTCTGGCAATAGCAGAATGACTAATCTCCTCACTGAGAATTCTAGATGCTTTGCAAGTTATTCAACAGGGTGTTTGAATTACTAGTATTATTAAATGGAAATCCTGCTGATGACAAGGATTGCTTGATATAAGCCACACAATCAGATCTGGGATTGCTAATGAGGGCTCTCCAGCTCATGTCATACCAGGGTTGTTCTGATTGTGTAATCTTTCATAAAGATGGATCCAGATCACACAGAAGAAAAATTGCTTCGATGGGCAACGGACCTTTTAATTTTACCATGAACAAAACCTCAGTCCTGAAGAGATTTCATGCACACAGTGACCACAGCATGGTATTCTCCGTGGGTCTGGCAAATTTCCAGACAGAGGTCATAGAATCATAGAATATCAGGGTTGGAAGGGACCTCAGGAGGTCATCTAGTCCAACCCCCTGCTCAAAGCAGAACCAATCCCCGACTAAATCATCCCAGCCAGGGCTTTGTCAAGCCTGACCTTAAAAACTTCTAGAGAAGGACATTTCACCACATCCCTAGGTAACGCATTCCAGTGTTTCACCACCCTCCTAGTGAAAAAGTTTTTCCTAATATCCAACCTAAATCTCCCCCACTGCAACTTGAGACCATTACTCCTTGTTCTGTCATCTCCTACCACTGAGAACAGTCTAGAGCCATCCTCTTTGGAACCCCCTTTCAGGTAGTTGAAAGCACCTATCAAATCTCCCCTCATTCTTCTCTTCTGAAGACTAAACATCCCCAGTTCCCTCAGCCTCTCCTCATAACTCATGTGTTCCAGTCCCCTAATCATTTTTGTTGCCCTCTGCTGGACTCTTTCCAATTTTTCCACATCCTTCTTGTAGTGTGGGGCCCAAAACTGGACACAATACTCCAGATGAGGCCTCACTAATGTCGAACAGAGGGAAACCATCACGTCCCTCGATCTGCTGGCAGTGCCCCTACTTATACATCCCAAAATGCCATTGGCCTTCTTGGCAACAAGGGCACACTGTTGACTCATATCCAGCTTCTTGTCCACTTTAACCCCTAGGTCCTTTTCTGCAGAACTGCTGCAGAGCCATTCGGTCCCTAGTCTGTAGCGGTGCATGGGATTCTTCCGTCCTAAGTGCAGGACTCTGAACTTGTCCTTGTTGAACCTCATCAGATTTCTTTTGGCCCAGTCCTCCAATTTGTCTAGGGCCCTCTTTATCCTATCCCTACCCTCCAGTGTATCTACCACTCCTCCCAGTTTAGTGTCATCTGCAAACTTGCTGAGGATGCAATCCACACCATCCTCCAGATCATTAATGAAGATATTGAACAAAACCGGGCCGAGGACCGACCCTTGGGGCACTCCGCTAGATACCGGCTGCCAACTAGACATGGAGACATTGATCACTACCCGTTGAGCCCGACAATCTAGCCAGCTTTCTATCCACCTTATAGTCCATTCATCCAGCCCATACTTCTTTAACTTGCTGACAAGAATACTGTGGGAAACCGTGTCAAAAGCTTTGCTAAAGTCAAGGAACAACACGTCCACTGCTTTCCCTTCATCCACAGAGCCAGTTATCTCGTCATAGAAGGCAATTAGATTAGTCAGGCATGACTTGCCCTTGGTGAATCCATGCTGACTGTTCCTGATCACTTTCCTCTCCTCTAAGTGCTTCAGAATTGATTCCTTGAGGACCTGCTCCATGATTTTTCCAGGGACTGAGGTGAGGCTGACTGGCCTGTAGTTCCCCAAATCCTCCTTCCCTTTTTTAAAGATGGGCACTACATTAGCCTTTTTCCAGTCATTTGGGACCTCCCCCGATTGTCACGAGTTTTCAAAGATAATGGCCAATGGCTCTGCAATCACATCCGCCAACTCCTTTAGCACTCTCGGATGCAACGCATCCGGCCCCATGGACTTGTGCTCGTCCAGCTTTTCTAAATAGTCCCAAACCACTTCTTTCTCCACAGAGGGCTGGTCACCTCCTCCCCATGCTGTGCTGCCCAGTGCAGTAGTCTGGGAGCTGACCTTGTTCGTGAAGACAGAGGCAAAAAAAGCATTGAGTACGTTAGCTTTTTCCACATCTTCTGTCACTAGGTTGCCTCCCTCATTCAGTAAGGGGCCCACACTTTCCTTGACTTTCTTCTTGTTGCTAACATACCTGAAGAAACCCTTCTTGTTACTCTTAACATCTCTTGCTAGCTGCAACTCCAGGTGTGATTTGGCCTTCCTGATTTCACTCCTGCAAGCCCAAGCAATATTTTTATACTCATCCCTGGTCATTTGTCCAATCTTTCACTTCTTGTAAGCTTCTTTTTTGTATTTAAGAGCAGCAAGGATTTCACTGTTAAGCCAAGCTGGTCGCCTGCCATATTTACTATTCTTTCTACACATCGGGATGGTTTGTCCCTGTAACCTCAATAAGGATTCTTTAAAATACAGCCAGCTCTCCTGGACTCCTTTCCCCCTCATGTTATTCTCCCAGGGGATCTTGCCCATCAGTTCCCTGAGGGAGTCAAAGTCTGCTTTTCTGAAGTCCAGGGTCTGTATTCTGCAGGTCTTTAAAACTGGAAAGTTATCCATGGTTTATCAATTTGGCACTCACAAGTACCCTCTGTATTTCATCTCTCTGGGTTTCACTCGTTGCTTCAGAGCCTTGGCATAGGCTCCTACTTAGCTCTCTATTGTCTTTGCCTGTTCTTTAGTTAATTTCATTCTTCGTCTTAGTTTCTTGAAACTCATGTGGTTTAATCTAACAATGCTCACCAGTGTCCATATGGCGAGTGGTATGTTGCCTTTTTCATGATGAGTCGGCAGCCATTTTCATCGGGTTAGGATTTATCATGTCATGATTTCTAAAGAATTAATTCTCTTGAGTAGTTTTACAATATTGACTCGTCCAGAAATGGGAGGCAGAAGTTGGTGAGTTCAGCGATGTATTCCTGCCCCCCGCATTTATCGTGCACCTTATGGCCAAGACCTGCCATATGTGCAGTTTGTCTGAGGACTGAATGAAACCTGAGGGGATCTCAGGAATTGGGCCCCATTGTGTTTATTACTCATTATTCAATGTGGCAGTTATCTGACTTTGAAAAGGGGCTATGGTGTCTGTCTGCTGGATGCTTTCTTCTTTTGCACAATGTTGAAAGCATGGTATGATTATACAGAGGTTCAACAACCGCATTTCTTATCCACAGTGTCAATGGAAATGTGTTCTGTACAACACACAAAATCATGCAACGCTGCTCTGTGGTGAGTTTTTCCTGAGTGAGAAGGACCTGCAGACCGTGCAAGATGTTGGAGGAAGTTTAAAAGGAAGTTTGGTTTAGAGTTATGGGGCCAGATCCTCAGCTGCTGTGAACTGGTGTAGTTTCATTGACTTCAGTGGAGCTATTCTAGCTGACACCAACTGGGCATCTGGCCCATGTTCTGGAGCTGTTGTAATGACAATGATAATACCTAGCTTGTAAGTAGCCCTTTTCAGGCTTAGATCTCAAAGCACTTTACGAAAGGGGGAAAGGGTTAGGATCATTATTTCCATTTTAGACATGGGGAAACTGAGGCATGGAGTAGGGAAGTGACTTGCCCAAGGTCACGAGAAGGCCAGTGGCAGAGCCAGGATTTGGAGACTGGTCTGAGTCCCAGTCCAGTGCCCTGCACACTAGGTGTAATGGTGGTGCAGTCCTCATTACAGTATAATTAGGTCATTTTTAAACGTACTTTCCTTTTTCTTTTATTTCTTTGTACTCATTAGTTTTAAAGAACGAAATAAAGAAAAAATATCTCAAACAATGTTAACTGGACAGTGTCGCCTTTGCTAAACTGCAAGCAAGCTCCCCGTACAAGTAGTTTGTTGTTATGACTCCCATCAGGTTAGTTACCTGTGATTCTGTAATTAAGCCAACATGGCAAGTGATGCTAAATGCTTCCCCTTGTTTGCTAGGCCCTCACATGCTGTATATCCAGATTCATCTCCTGTCGTACCTTTTTGCAATAAATCACTACATTCATAAATATCCAGTGAATTCTTTGCTCCAAGCAAAACCCTGAGCTCTGACAAAGGGGACCGTTAGAGAGACAAGGTGGGTGAGGTCATATCTTTTATTGGACCCAATTCTGCTCGTGCAAGAGACAAGCTTTTGAGCTCTACAGAGCTCTGCTTCAGGTCTGGGACAATTAACAGGTGGTCAAGTCAGGCATAGTAATAAACTCAAGGAGGCGAAGTTACCCAAATAATTCCAATTGTGAAACAAACTACTGGGAAAATAACTTTAAGAAAAATGCAGGCTTTATATGAAGCAGCTGAACCATGCCGCTGCGTTCTAAAATACTCTGGCTAGACAGTATTTCCAGAGGCAATGTGCCTTGAACCACAATCCATCAGTTCATAGCTCCGCAGCCAAGTGTGCTTCTTATTGGCCTGTCACTTGTGCTCAGGGCCTTGCACTCAGTGTTGCAGAAGGAGCAAAGGAATCTCTCAGCCACTGGGGAATGATACATTTGACTTCAGATCAAGAAAAATGAAATCACTGGTTTGAGCACAAAATATTCAGCGTTAACAGTCAGAAAAATAAGCTATTGCGGGGGGGCCAGATCATGTTGGGTTTTGACCACACTAGCTCTGCTCAGCTTCGTGGAAATGCAAAAGCAGTTGATATTTTTCCCAACACACTTTTTCGCAATATTAATTTGTCTGCTGTTGGGACATATCTGAGTCAGGTGTGTGAAGTTTTACTGTCTTGCAGCTATCTAAGTGCAAGGTCCTCTTCTTGCAGGGTTTGAGGGAACCTTAGTCCAGTTTGGACTCTGAGGACATACATGTGAATACCTTTTTACCCCTCAGGAAACCTCTTTATTTACATGGCTGAGTTACAGCCGTTCTCCTCTCCTCCCTTCCAAAGGGGAGTGCTGACTGTCTCTCTGGTGGACAGCAGTGCTGGCTGGCAGCAGGCACTTTTGAAGAGCTAGAGTGTGTCTAGCTTGTTCATGTGTGTAAGTATAAGGCACCTTTCTTTCTTCCCCACTTATGCTCCTGATGACAAGAACAGGTACATTTGCAGCACCTGTGTCCTGGGGGAGCAGCAGGACTGCTTCTTCCTTGTACCTCCAGAAGCACAACCTACCCCAATGAGGGCAAGGAGCAATGGAGAGAGCTCATCAGATCCCAAGAAGGTAGCACAATGGGATCCCAGAGGGATGTAACAGCATGGCCACATTCCCTGCCTGCACACCTGGGATATCCTCTGAAGGCACCATTCCTCCCAGAACTTTCCCATGAGGCAATGCTGTGCTGCACCTCCTCTTCCCCGGGGCTAGCTATCAATGAGACACTCTGGTTTTCAGGGAAGAGCTGTTCTCCTTTCCTCCGAGCGCACCGGACTGGGCCTGGAATGGCATGTCTGAGGAGTTTCCTAGGTTATACTACAATCCCCAAAATAGACCAGGTTAACTGAAAAGTTTGCAGAGATGTAAGCATAGCTAAGAGCAGAGTTGGGCCCACTGAAGATTTTGATTCAAAAGAGGATGAACCTGGGGTTTTGACTGAGCTTTGGGCTGGTTTGGTTGTAGGTTGTAGAAACCTTGAATGCCAAGCAAACGCCGGGTAAACCAAAACTGAAGAAAATGTTCACACAAATTCTTACAAGCTGGCACTACCATGTTTCACCCAGCTCTTCTCATAGCTCAATAGTGTAATTTAACATCTGTATATGGAAAAAGCTCTCAGAGATGTCAAGTAGGTCTAGTGTTTGGAAAAATCAAAGGTGGAGTTCAGGTTCCAGTCTGATGGCAATGAAATCTTGCAAGGCTTTGGCTCCAAATGATGGAAGTCTTGCAGTATCAGCAGTTCTTGCTGACTTTTGACCATTAGAGCTGGGTGAATAATGAAACATAATTTGCAAGTATTTCACTCAACATTTTCAAAACATTTTTTTTTAAAAAAGGTTGTGAATTTTGTATACCTGCTTGAATATATAAAATACTCAACCAGTTGCATAAATTGGATAAATAATGAGCGGAGGGGAGGGAGTGAGAGGGAGGGGAAACCTTGCTGAATCCACACAAATCATGACATACATTATTTGATGGCTGTAATTTGACCAGGTGTATTTACAATCTTGGGCTAAAATCTCAAAAGGCTTCTGCCTCCGAACTAGAACTAGAAATTTTACCCCTTCAGATTTTGACTCTGAGCCAGAATGAAATTGACACTGCATGGATGGAATCAGATCAGGGGATTTTGGAGTGCTTGGGTTAGCTGCCCTCTCCCAGTGTGACACATGCTACTCAAGATGGCGTTGCTTGAAGAAAATGCTACTTCTTGGTGTTAAAATTCATAAAAGAAAAACAATTCTATGAAAAAGAGATGGTAAAAATCCATTCACCTGTGTTCAGATGACTGGTGTTTTCATAAGAAGTCGAAGCGAAATCCACCAAATGTAAGTATTTCTGAAAATGTGCATCAGTTCTTGCTCCCCCTGTGAGTTTTGTGACTGAATTAAATGAGAACAAGGGTCAGCCTTTATTTACCATGGTAGTTTGCTAATGTGTGTGCCAGAGTGTGAAGATACAGAGTTCCCTGTTAGAAATTAACAAGACACTAAACATAATAGGGCAGTATTTTAATATTCTTGCAAACAAGCTAATAAGTTCTGTTAACCGCTATGCAGCACTTTGTGGAACTCTTGTGCATTACAGACGATAAATAGTAATCAACATTCCCAGATGTTTGGTATATGTTCCAGGCTTCATTTTTTTGCTTTGTTTTGTGTGTTGAGTTACTTGGGTACTGAAAATGTAAACACAGCAGAACCTCAGCGTTCCGAACACCAGAGTTACGAACTGACCAGTCAACCACACCCCTCATTTGGAACCGGAAGTACGCAATCAGGCAGCAGCAGAGACAAAAAAAGCCAATGCAGTACAGTACTGTGCTCAACATTAACTACTAAAAAAGTAAAGGGAAAGTTTAAAAAAAAAGATTTGTCAAGATAAGGAAACTGTTTCTGTGCTTGTTTCCTTTAAATTAAGATGGTTAAAAGCAGCATTTTTCTTCTGCATAGTAAACTTTCAGAGCTGTATTAATTCAATGTTCAGTTGTAAACATTTGAAAGAACAACCAGAATGTTTTGTTCAGAGTTACGAACATCCTCCATTCCTGAGGTGTTCGTAAGTCTCAGGCTCTACTGTGATGAGCTGCAAAAATGAGTTCAAAACAAAAGACAGCTAATTAAACCAAGCACCAAATAAAACCGTTTGTCCAATCCAGTGTCAGCTGCCCACGAAAGAATATTTGTGAGCTAATAACTGGAGATTAAAGGCTCTGACTTCAAGGGGAAAAAACCCTTATACAGTTGAACCGAGTTCTTTACGATTCTGCAGCTCCAAGTGAAGCGTATGCATAAATAAATGAATGGAGCTTGAACACAAGTGTGCAATCACTGAAGTGGGAACAATGGGCGGCTCAGAGCTCAGTGCTTGCAACTGTTCTTAACATGCAGTTCAGTGTGATGTGGGTGTAGCTGGAGCGGGCTGAGCCTTTCAGTGGAGTGGAGAGTTGCACTGGGCTGACAGCGACCAGCTACAACAAATAAAATCCATGGGCACGGAGGAAGAGACAGACCCATGGTTCTCAGGGTCCCCCCTGCATCTAGCATGAGGGGTCTTGTCTGTGGTAACTGGGGTGTCATTTCCTTAATAGCAGCCTTTCAGCATTCAAGCCCTGTCCTCTGGGCTTTGCTAGCCCCCTCTTCACCTTGTAGGTTAAAAATAGGTGCATCCCAGTTCCCCAATCCCTTTGAATCATTCCCCTGTGATAGCCTGCCCCTGACTCTGGCTACTCACAGAAATCCCAGATCCTTTGCCCCCCAAAAAGCAGGGTACCCCAATTTATCAGTTTCACCTTAAACCTCACTCCTGTATACACACAGCACTTGTAGTGAAACCAAAGAAAGTTTATTTAAGAAAGGATAGAGATTCTACTAGAAACAAGAGGGAGTGGTGGAAACAAATTGTTGCAATACAAAACAAAACAAAACCATCTGGGCCTACACTTATTAATAGTTACCTTTCCTATCTAACAAAGTAGTCTTTTGTCTTTAGTCATAGACAGGGTGAATCTTCATCGCCTGGAATATTCCTTTTTCACCTCCAAGTGGTTTCGATTGTTTGTTTGCAGTTGTTTCTGGTGATTTTTCCATTGATAGTCATGGGATGGAGCGTGGCTAGACCAGTGAGCTTGGCATTGCATCACCAGTTAACTAGGGAGGGTGACAGCTCCTTCGCATGTGAATGGGCCATCACCTAGCCATATTATTCCCTGGGGACTTTTACATCAAGACTATAAACCATACTTTCAATATTTTTCCTTAAATATTACCTGTGTATGTACCTCGCAATGATGATGAGTCCCAGGAAGTTAAAAGCTTTCTGTAGATACCTTAAATGTTACCCTTCTCGGATAAATATGCTGCAAGACATGTTCAGTGTAAGAGTTGTCAGGTTTGAGATGAGAGTTGTTTGCAAAGAACAGGAGACCCTTTTTAAGGCAGCCTCTATGTCATACCGATACGGCCACAGATAGCCACACAATTGCTTCCTCTCAGCTCTCACTCTCTCTAACACACACAGCTCATCTAGACCAGGATTTAAGCTGTGATGTTAACACGGACTAGCTAACATGTTAACTAACCTGTTTTAAAAGCCTAGTCTAAACAACAGGCACTGCCTTTAATTACATGCTTTCATTGTGTTTTCAAACATGCAGGTCTGTCTTCACTGCAGAATTAACCCAGGTTCTTACCCTGGTGTTGGCCCTAACACCCGCCTGTCCACATACAAAGTCCTCTCACATGCGATCGATGGTGCTTTCAGCCCAGGCTAGCTGGCCACCCCCAGGGTATAGGCTAAAGCCTTCATGAGGCTTTCAATAAGGCTGTTAACCCACCCACTTCACTATGCAGCTGCAGGCTAAATCACTCCAATGCTGATAGGCCTCCAATACCTTCCCACAATTCCTGCCATGTGCCCAGAAAGACACAGCCATTCTCCCACAATTCCCTGGGGAAGAATCAGAGAGCAGCTAAACTTGTTACAGTGCAAAGACCCATGGGTTGCGACCCCAAAAGTCCTAGCGACGTGCACAGGGGAGCGTGGCACCAATGAGGATGCAGTCATTTGCGTGTGGCTCCTCATGCCCAGGCTAGGCTAGCCCAGGTAGTCAGACATGACTGCCGCAGTGAAGAAATGGCCTGAGCCCATTCAAAGCCACATCCCTTCCCAAAGGAGGATATTGAAGAGGAGATTACTTCAGAGGGAAGGTCTGAAGTATTGTGAGACTGCACCAAACCATGGTTGTAGGGACCAGTCACATCATCAACGTGGCGTCAACAAAGGCATTTCCCAGTGACGTACAGCGAGAAAACATTGTCTTGTTCCTGATCAGTCGTAACATGCTGTACGATACAGTCACTACTAGCTTTCCTGTGAAGTGACTTTTCCTTCTCACATCTCCCTTTTTGTGTTTTAACCCCACATAACCTAAGGAGCGCATTGGGGTTACATTAATTACTGGCTTGGTCAGCACTGGTACTAAGCTCTGCACTGCCATGTGACAGGTCAAGTCATTTTTGGGCAAGCACTTTTCAAATATGGGCTAGACCTTCCAGTCTGGCCAAGCTCTGCTTGGTGTAGGACCTGGGCAGCACCCTCTTTCTTTCCACCCTCTTAACTCGCTCCCTCTGCCCCTGGGGGACAGCCAGGTGCCATTTCCTCTCTAGGCCAAGTTACAACAGCCCCAGGGCTTTCTCTGGTTGCTACCTATAATCACCTCCAAGAGAGGCTGTTCTACCAGTGAAGATTGCTGGAGCACAGCATGGTCTGCCCACACCCCCTCCAAGCTCCAGTACAACTGCTATGCTAGTGAGATAGAACCACAATTCCTACTTTGAGGGTGGCGGGGGGGATCGCCAGGAGCTGGAGCCACTGAAGGCTAAGGATCAGGCCCTGTATATATAGCAAACGAAGGCTTTAGCAGTGTGGGTTTATTTATTATTTGTTCTGTGATGACACTGTGCTGGGCGCTATACAGAACACAGATGCGGTCAGTCTCTGTGCTGAGGAGTTAGCAGTCTCCCGGTCCCTTTACCACTGCAGAGCAAAACGCACTCTTTATTCTGTCTCTGCAGGACTCCCGGCGTCCTCAAGAGAGTTGTTAGATTGAACTTTCGGCTTTTATGCAAACGAGGGTATCCGTGTGCAGGTCACCAGGCAGGTATGTGAATGCTAAACAGAACACGTGCAAGCAATAACAGTGTTCCAGAGGTGGAAAACTCCCGAATAAAAACTACAGGCCACGTAACAAGGCTGAAATATCCTGGCTATAGCCATACGACTGTAAGTAGACCTAGAGGCTCCTTCAGTTACGGTAAGGAAAAAACAGACCAGTCAGCCTTAAAGGGAGTGTGTGTATGGGGGGGGGGGGGGACGGTGATTGTCAAGAGGAAGTTAAGACCTTAAAATACTTTTATAGCACCTATCACCCAAGAAGCTCTAAGCACCTTACAAACAGTAATTAAGCCTCATTACACCCCCGTAGGATAGAACAGTTATAAATGGGTAAACTGAGGCACAGAAAAGTTGTGTCGTTCTGCCAATCAGTGGCAGAACTGGAATGCTAAGTGGTAATTATTATGTTTGATTTGTTGAGCACCAACGGTGCACTCAGCTCTGTATGAGACACAGTCCCTGCCCCCCAAGGAATTTACACTGTGACTAGATTAGGACCTAGGAGTCTTGACTCCCTGTCTCCTGTCCTGACAACTGGACCATAGTCTTACACTTAAAGGATCTAGCCTTATTTCTAAGGGATCCATGATTTTTTCATAGAGGAATATTGTAATTCAAGATCACATTCAAGACTTAATGCATATTTTATTTTATGAATGATGTATATGTACCGTGATACAATGCACATTCTTTCGCGTTTATTTAGATTTAATCAACTTGTTACATTTGACCTTGTTTGCTTATCAGTTTCATTTAGTCAGATGTTGCTTATGAAACTGACCGTATCCGCAGATTTAAAAAAAAAAAAAGTACAGCAGATATTCTTGGAACATTTGCCTCCACAACTGAATAACATGCCTGGGAATTCTTCAGCAATTGATTACATGGTTTTGTTTAAAGTAGGGAAGCAGGTACCCTGTCACCATTTCATTAGCAAGAAGCAATGCAACAGGCAGGCAAAGTTGTGGGAAAGATCTTTAAGTAAATTATGCTGAGTGGCCAGTGTTACATGACGGGAGCTCTAGAGTTTGTGTGCCAGCAGTCTAGACTCAAAGGCCTCCATTCCTGAGCCTCCGTGATGCGATACTGAAGTAGGTCCCTCCTGAAATCTCACCTCTTGCTCAAGTTCCACTCATCATACTACACCGTACATTGCGGGGTGGTGCTACCTCCATTTTTAGCTGCATCTCAATTCCTCTGTCTGTAGACACAAAGGTCAGAAGTGCTTTGAGCTTTGTAAAAAACATGGTATTGAGAAAGAGAATACTGCGGGCACATAGTAAATTATCGCAGTTTGAACCATGATGGAAGTGCACAGAAGTCAGCTTTCTCCTAAGGAAGACAGGGTAACGAGAGCTTGAGGCTTATGTCTTAACCAGCTGTGTTTGCTGCTTGCAGTGAAGGATGAAGAGACAATGAAGAGTGCCTCAACCCAGGAGCAGGTTTCAGTGGAAGGGACGGTTGAGTCAAGCAAGTTAAAGTTTATGGCTTCCTCTTGTGCCTGAGAGAATTCAGGCGATCTAGACCAGTTTCCTTGCATTAAACGCTAATAAGAGGATGGCCAGGTGCTGAACAAATATGTGAGCATCTGGGAATAACTGTCTGGGTTCAGGAGAAGAGAATTATTTTTTTCCACAGTGCAGAGGTAGAAAATCATTCTGTGAAAGACTAAAGCTCTTTCTTAAAAGACAATGGATCAGATTTTCAAAGGTATTTCAGTGCCTATATTTTCAGATAGCTGTCTAGTGGGATTTTCAAATCACCTAACCAGGTTGGGTGCTTACCTCCTACTGAAGTCAAGAATTAGTAAATCTTTACTAATAAACCTGCCAAGAGATTCAAATAGACAAGCTAAAGGAAGTGCCTAGAGACTTACTTAAGACAGACAAAAAAAGGAATTTGTAAGGCACCTGGCCAACTGAACTCATGATGGTGCAAGAAACACCAACCTATCACTATAAGCCACGGTAGAGTTTGAGGGCATCTCCATTTCTTTAAAGCGAAGGCCACAAAACTCAATGGGTAAGTGGCAAGAAGAGCTTTCCAACAGCAGGAACCAGTTTTCTGTTACAGTCCTCTCCATTGTCTCAGCATGATTAGACAGATCCTGAAACTAAATGTTTGCAAGACAATCATCCTGTGACCCTTGGAAAAGAGTCAAAACCTCCAGCTTACTGAATTTGTTCAGGTTTTGGCACTAGCAGAGGACAGCATGCTCAGAGACAACTTCCAAAGAAAGAAGGGAAAACATGGAACAGAGAGCCAAGCCCTTGGTAATCGTTACTGGCATCACAGGACTGAGTTGCTACTTTGGTGGCTAGATTAGAGAAGTGCCCTACAAATTCGTTATTGATTAAAAACCTCTGGAAACTAGTGGGACCGGGAGAACGTTATCATTGGGTAAGGTTTTCAAACATACCTAAGTCCCATTTTTAAAGTCATTAGGGCTTAGGCTGCTAAAGGATTTAGGTGCTTTGAAAATGGGACTTAGGGTCCTAAGTCACTAAGGTCTAGATCAGCAGGTCTCAAACTAAGGGGCAGGCCTCCCAAGGGAGGTGCAGGAATGTATCAAGGGAGGCGCAAGCTGTGTGCTTGATTTTTTTTTTTTTTTTTTGGAAGCGCTTTGGCTGTCAGCCTCGGGTGACGGCTGGGGCTTGTGCACAAGGGCCGTGCACACCTGAATGGCGGGGGTAAAGAGGACAGCTGCAGCCCTGCCACCCTTTCTGAGGCCCTCCTTCCCCTCTGCCCCCATCCCTCACTGGACGGAAGCCCAGGCTCAAGCTCTCCTTCCCTCCCGCCCCCCCCAATCCCTTGCGGCAGGGCGCCGGCTCTCAGCCACGGGGCACCAGCAACAGCACAGAAGTTAAGGGTGGCAATCGGGCGCTAAGGCTGCTGTGAAAAGTGATATTGGGGAATATCGCTCTTCACGTTTCCTCCCTTACTTCTGCACTGCTGCTGGCATGGCGCTGCCTTCAGAGCTGGGTGCCCAGCCAGCAGTCACTGCACTGTGCATAAATAACTACAGACACAAAGAAGGCGGCGGCGGGGGGGGGGGGGGGGGGGATGAAATAAGTTTGAGAGCCACTGGTCTAGATCCTCCAAAGTCTTTAGATGCTTAACTCTTGTTGACTTGAATGGAAGTCAGGCCCCTAAACACCTTTGAGGATCTGGCCCTTAGACACTTTGTTTCAGGTGTTTAAGGAGTGGTAGTGAGTCAAATGGGAACAAAGAGGACAAATTGCCCTTCAAGCTCTATAAATCTGCTCTCAGTGACTGAATTATCCCCTGGTACTGGAGGACGTTAGTCAAACGGCTCTAACGGATATTCTCAGAGAGAATGAGGGCACCCTAGATTTCAAGAATAGCACAATTGTACAACAGCGCTGAGAAATATTTGCCTCTTCGCGACCTAAAAAAGAACAGTTTGTCAGATAATGGCAAGGTGAGCCATGGTTATCCAGGCCAGACGCAAGCTCTTCTACTAGGCAAGATAAGTGGTGTTGGATACTTTTTTTTCCTGGAGATTCAAGGAAGCATATAGCAAAAGAGTAGCCTGAACGTCTCTTTACAGTGGTCAGCATTGTATGTACAGCTGTGTGTGACAGCACTGTTCCAGCTGCACCACCTGCCAGTTGCCTGACCTAGGGTAAGCTGGGAAAGAGACCCATCAGAGAGAGAGAAAATTAACTGCTCTCCTTATATTTCTCTTTTGTCATGCTGAAGCAGTGGTGCTGAATACGGAGAAGGCACTATTTAGTCCAACCTCCAGGCAGTCCTTTCTGAGTATTAAATGCTGGTACCAAATGCATGACCTTTGCGAGAACTCTGTTTTCTCAGGTTTTGCAATGACAGGGCAGGTATTTTTGTAGCCTGCGCTGGAATTTAAGAAGATTGAGTAGCCCACTTGCTGATAGCTAAGTAGCGCCGGTGTATGTTTGTTTTGGTTGTGATGAGTGGAGGGAAGGTAGATGGATTCTCTGGAAGGAGAGATGCTGGAGGCTCAGGAAAAATAGGATTTGAACTAAAAGGGGGTAAATCAAAGGAGAAAACAAAAGCACTACACAGCATCAGGCCAAACCGTGACTCAACCCCATCTCCCACGAGGTGGGTGCCAGCTGCTGTACTGGAGGGACCTGGATCCCTTGAGCAGTGTTGAATTGACTATGGCCAGGACTTGCAAGCTCAGAAGTTGAAGCACTTAAGGAGGGATTTCAGAAGTGCTCAACATTGGCCTCACTCTTCTCCCATTGAAGCCAACAGTCAGATGCCCACTGACATCCATGAGATCAAAGCTAGGTCAACCCAGAGTTCTTAAAGCCACATGGAGACACCTAAATAATTGGCTTGATTTTTCCAAGCTGCTGAGCACCTTCAACTTCCATTGAAATCGATATCTGGCCCATCGCAAGTGTGCACTGATGTTATTGATTGATTTTTGGTTTGGTTTTGCTTGCTCTTGCACATTGGCTGGTGCAAGTCCACAATGCATTGCATAGGGAGACTGAAATAAACGAATTTGTTCCACTTGCAAATATGAGTTTGAGTATAACCATTTCTAGATCAATGTGGTTCTGATTATTTAAAAATCTTTTACTTCCTATTGCTGGCTCCTTTAGCGAGTCTATGCCCATCTGATTATAATTTGTCTGGGTGAATTCACTTCTGTGTGGCTTTTGAACTCTCTGTAACTAGGACTCCAGATTTCTGGGAGTTTTCCTGGGTATTTATGGCTTCAGAGTGACAGAGAGAATTTGAAAATGTGAATCTGCCCTGGGGGTGATGTTTCTTGCTGCAAAGACCCAGAAGTACATTACAGGATTCACACATGCTTTATAGAGCAGTTTATCACTTTCAGGAAGACTGCAGCAAGTTGTTCACAACACGTGACTTTGGAGCCATCAAGCAATATCCCACAGATTCACATGGAAAAAAATATTTCTGCTCACCCACTAAAATGTTCTCTGTTCTCTTTCACTCTGCTCACAGAATTTCATCCAGGTAGCCCAGTACTGGGCCCAAGAACTTGTGTTTGACTAAAGCACACCTTCCAGAAAGGCATCCAGTCCTGACTTGAAGACATCAAGATGGGGAATCTATGCCTTCCCTTGGTAGTTTGTTGCAATGGTTAATAAACCTCCTGCGTAAAAGGTTTTGCCTTATTTCTAATTTGTATTTGGCTGGCTTTGGTTTCCAGCCGTTGGTTCTTGTTCTGCCTTTCTCTTCTACATGAAAGAGCCCTCTAGTACCTGGTGTTTTACACTGTTCTTTCAACTACGCCCATTCTTGCTTTCAAGCTGGTTAGTTACAGTGGGGCAGCACTGGAAAATAGACTGGGTGGCTTTACTGGAAGCGGGATCTTTTCTAAGCCAAGTGTCGGGCTTGTTCTGAGGCCTGAGTCTACCACTCAGTTTGTTAATGACTGCAAGAAGTGGCTCAGCCAAGAAGACAGTGAGTTGTTGGGAGTCTCACAATGCACACATAGCTCTCCTGAGCCAGAACCCATCTCGGATAGGCGATTGCTATTGCTGTACCATAGGACAGCCGTACCAGCTTTTTGCTAGGGAATGGGACAACTATACTTTGCACACCACATTGGAGAAATTCAGGGCACTTTACACATAAATTAACTAAGACTCACAACACCCCATTGAGGCAAGTTAATATTTAGTCCCATTTTACAGATGCTGAAACTGAGGTACATGCTAAAGTGACTTGTCCAAAGTCATACAGCTAGTGGAGAGTAGAACACAGCACCCTGACTTCCCTAGTGCCCCCTGCTCTAACTACTAGGAAACACTGCTTCCCCATACAAACACTCCAGGACAGTAAGTGTATCCACTCAGTGCTGGTTTGCTGGGCAGCAGTATGCCATGAAATGAAACAATGGGCTTTAAGGGCAAGCTGCTCAAAGAGAAAATGGTACGAGAATCCTTGGTGGACCTCAGTTTAGTCCTCGGGGACCTTGCAGGGCTGGACAAATATTGCAAAATAAATTCATGGCCGTTCATAGACGGTCACACTAGATGCTCACAGTGGTGTTCTCTGGCTTTGGAATTGACAAATAGCTGCAGTCATAGCATATCCCCATTGAGTCGCTTTGGGTAAAATGTATGCCCATACATAGGGCCAGCACATGCCCAATTCACCATGTAAGTTCCACTTATGTCCTCTAGTCAGTTGAATAGACTTTGGGGGAACAATGCAGCTGCTTGACCAAAATGACATTGTTACCTCCAGCTATGCCATCACCAATGTCAAGTGCCACCCCAGAAACCAGTTTTGATTTGTTTAACATAGCAGGTCTGACGACACAGGAGAGAGCCAGGGACATTAGGACGTATCAGGAGTTGGTTCTTCTGCCACCTGTTGCCAATGATTTTACGGGCATGTGTCACTGTAATCACGATCCTTTCAATGACACGTCGTCCACATTCAAAATCAATGGGAATGCTGTGGATGCAAAAATTGTTTCCTTTGGGGATGCAGCCGAAGCTTGACTTGGACGAATAATCAGCTCATTTCAGGGCACGAACTAGTGACCCAGTGTTGTGCGGTTACCGTGCCTTAGAAACTATTACGTTTGACGAGGTCCCTGGGGTTTTTTCCCTCCCCCTGAACTAGTGGCTAAGTATCACTGGGAGGACTTTACATTTAATCAGGATGCTAGCTGGTTCTTGTACCCACAATTAAGCCGTGTGCTTAGTGATGGTTCTGTTCTTAGGTGCACCCCCTAACCCTTTTATCTAGGAATCATGCTGACCTGGCTGCTTCTTTTCTTAACTCTACATGCCACTGGGTTCTTTCAGCTGGGATTCCCCAGCCCCGTCCACAGCTCAGCCATGCACTTTATGGTCACTTTGGGTGGCCCTGACCAGACGAGATTCATTTTATTTATAACCAGGCCAAGAAGACAGCAGCTGAAACAACAATTGAGACCAAGACGAAAAAATGAATCAGAACGGAAGTAATTTCCAAGCGGATGTTTAAATGAATTGTAATTAGGGCTGGAATAAAACGAAGCGGGGGAGAGGGCTGATAAAATGGGTACTAAATATAGGCTTGGACTGACTGTTTTAGCATCATATACCTGATCAGATTTTTAGCAAAAGGGACGGCAGGCTAGACTAGTTCGGCTCATACAGGTGTCAAAGTTTCTAAAGGACAAGATGTCTATTCTTTTGACAAAGGCAATACACTATGATTTTAATAATTTTTCATGGACGTTATGGCTTTTTCGCCATAAACGTTGCACCTTTTAAGGTAACCAGAGTGCCTGCACCCTTTCTTTCCGGGGGCTGTGAAATTTAGTAACTGCAAAGCGGTAGCGAAGAAGATAACTCTCTAAGCGCACTGCCGTTCCCACAGGGGATCAAAGAGTCTAGCCACCGCTGGTGCAGAAGGTAAACCAGCAGGGCCTGATGGTTACAGAGCAGAAGGTTACAGGGTTGTAGCCTCATGGTCCTAGTTCAGTGGGGTTGTCAGAACCATTTAATCATGCCCCACATAGGCTAACAGAAAGCATTAATAGTTTTCTCACGTATAGTGGGTGGTAGATAGCGGCCACTTCAGAGCCCATACTAACCCTGTGTTTTCATCCTGTGCGCTGAATTTTTTTATATGCTTTGGCATTTCCCAGCGGTGGATGCCTTTCAAAAACTGAAGCAAAAAAATCCCTTCAGCAATGTCTGAACTCAGTGAAGGGCAAAGCGATGCGCCACGTCTCCCATCGTCATCCAGCCATCCCACACACTTCCTTGTGTTTGTTTGAAAACAACGCAGGCCTACTGCAAAGCTGGTTGGCATCTGAGCCGTGGCATGTACAGAGCCCACCCGGGGGCGAGCGTGTTTTCCTGGCGACAATGCGGCGTTTGACGTGTTGGAGCTGGGACTGCTTGAACATTGAGCCGTTCCATACAGTCAGTTCACATGTAGAGAACCCAAAGCCCATTAACCAGGGTGACCATATGGCCTGGACAGGCCCTTTTTTAAGCCCTGTCCCGGCCATCCCAGCAAGAGCAAATGGGACAAATGCCCACAGGTGCAGAGGAACGTGTGGGGGAGGGGGGTGAGCAGCTAGGCCAGCCCTGCGGGGGGGGACGGGGGGTGGGGGGTGGGCAGGGCTCAGACCCTACCAGAAGTGCCTTATGAAAGGAAATTGGTTTGTTGTATTCAGCACGGGAGAGGCATCCGCTGGAGTACAGTGTCCAGGGGAGATGGAGTCTTCCTAAAAGTGTGTGCGGGGGGGAAGACACACACGCACACTTTTAGAAAGCCCCCTCCCCACCCCGTGCTCCCTCTGCCATCCACTGGGACTCACCAGCCACCCGCATAGTCGGGCTAGGAGGCGCTGACTCGACACCTGCCCAATGGGTCACTTCCCAGAGCGAGGGGGCTGGAGAGGGGAACTCAGGCAGAGCAGGGTAGAACGGGCCCCAGAGCGAGGGGCTGGGAAAATTGAGGCACTGGGAAAGGCCCAGAGCGAGGGGGCCAGGGAAATCGGGGCACAGCAGGGTGGGGGTCTGTACCTGGAGCATAGGGCTGGGAAAATCAGGGCATAGCAGGGTTGGCAGGGGCAGGACCCAGAGCAAGGGGCGGGAAAATTGGGGCACGGGCGGGAATGGAGTGAGGGCCTTTGGAAATTGGGGCACAGCGGGGTGCGGATCTGTCCCTGTAGCAAAGGGGGGGAACCCAGAGCAAGGATTTTCTGGACAAAACTCAGGATAGGCTTCTAGGGACACAAAGCTCTAAAGATATAGAGCAGGTTGCACAGAGGAGCCAAGAGGCCAGTGAAGAAGCTTGGCAACATGTGACCTCCAGAAGAGGTAAGCGGAATGTTCGGGTTCCAGTAACACAAACACAGGTAACTAACCGCTTTCATGTTCTCTCCACAGGTACCATTGCGGAGAGTGGACCAGATGATATGTCTGGGGGGAGAAAGCAGAAGGAGACTCCGCTGGTTGGAAGGCATGAGATGCGATGTCCTGAGGTTGGGGGTTCCACGACCACCACTCCCAAGAGGAGAAGGCGGGTGGTGGTGGTCGGGGACTCTCTCCTCCGGGGGACTGAGTCATCTATCTGCCGCCCTGACCGGGAAAACCGAGAAGTCTGCTGCTTGCCGGGGGCTAAGATTCGCGATGTGACGGAGAGACTGCCGAGACTCATCAAGCCCTCGGATCGCTACCCCTTCCTGCTTCTCCACGTGGGCACCAATGATACTGCCAAGAATGACCTTGAGCGGATCACTGCGGACTACGTGGCTCTGGGAAGAAGGATAAAGGAGTTGGAGGCGCAAGTGGTGTTCTCGTCCATCCTCCCCGTGGAAGGAAAAGGCCTGGGTAGGGACCGTCGAATCGTGGAAGTCAACGAATGGCTACGCAGGTGGTGTCGGAGAGAAGGCTTTGGATTCTTTGACCATGGGATGGTGTTCCATGAAGGAGGAGTGCTGGGCAGAGACGGGCTCCATCTTACGAAGAGAGGGAAGAGCATCTTTGCCAGCAGGCTGGCTAACCTAGTGAGGAGGGCTTTAAACTAGGTTCACCGGGGGACGGAGACCAAAGCCCTGAGGTAAGTGGGAAAGCGGGATTCCGGGAGGAAGCACAGGCAGGAATGTCTGTGAGGGGAGGGCTCCTGCCTCATACTGGGAATGAGGGGCGATCAACAGGTTATCTCAAGTGCTTATATACAAATGCACAAAGCCTTGGAAACAAGCAGGGAGAACTGGAGGTCCTGGTGATGTCAAGGAACTATGACGTGATTGGAGTAACAGAGACTTGGTGGGATAACTCACATGACTGGAGTACAGTCATGGATGGTTATAAACTGTTTAGGAAGGACAGGCAGGGCAGAAAAGGTGGGGGAGTAGCACTGTATGTAAGGGAGCAGTATGACTGCTCAGAGCTCCGGTACGAAACTGTGGAAAAACCTGAGTGTCTCTGGATTAAGTTTAGAAGTGTGTGCAACAAGAGTGATGTAGTGGTGGGAGTCTGCTATAGACCACCGGACCAGGGGGATGAGGTGGATGAGGCTTTCTTCCGGCAACTCACGGAAGCTACTAGATCGCATGCCCTGATTCTCATGGGTGACTTTAATTTTCCTGATATCTGCTGGGAGAGCAATACAGCGGTGCATAGACAATCCAGGAAGTTTTTGGAAAGCGTAGGGGACAATTTCCTGGTGCAAGTGCTAGGGGAGCCAACTAGGGGGGGCGCTTTTCTTGACCTGCTGCTCACAAACCAGGTAGAATTAGTGGGGGAAGCAAAAGTGGATGGGAATCTGGGAGGCAGTGACCATGAGTTGGTTGAGTTCAGGATCCTGACGCAGGGAAGAAAGGTAAGCAGCAGGATACGGACCCTGGACTTCAGGAAAGCAGACTTCGACTCCCTCAGGGAACAGGTGGCCAGGATCCCCTGGGGGACTAACATGAAGGGGAAGGGAGTCCAGGAGAGCTGGCTGTATTTCAAGGAATCCCTGTTGAGGTTACAGGGACAAACCATCCCGATGAGTCGAAAGAATAGTAAATATGGCAGGCGACCAGCTTGGCTTAATGGTGAAATCCTAGCGGATCTTAAACATAAAAAAGAAGCTTACAAGAAGTGGAAGGTTGGACATATGACCAGGGAAGAGTATAAAAATATTGCTCGGGCATGTAGGAAAGATATCAGGAGGGCCAAATCGCACCTGGAGCTGCAGCTAGCAAGAGATGTCAAGAGTAACAAGAAGGGTTTCTTCAGGTATGTTGGCAACAAGAAGAAAGCCAAGGAAAGTGTGGGCCCCTTACTGAATGAGGGAGGCAACCTAGTGACAGAGGATGTGGAAAAAGCTAATGTACTCAATGCTTTTTTTGCCTCTGTTTTCACTAACAAGGTCAGCTCCCAGACTGCTGCGCTGGGCATCACAAAATGGGGAAGAGATGGCCAGCCCTCTGTAGAGATAGAGGTGGTTAGGGACTATTTAGAAAAGCTGGACGTGCACAAGTCCATGGGGCCGGACGAATTGCATCCGAGAGTGCTGAAGGAATTGGCGGCTGTGATTGCAGAGCCCTTGGCCATTATCTTTGAAAACTCGTGGCGAACGGGGGAAGTCCCGGATGACTGGAAAAAGGCTAATGTAGTGCCCATCTTTAAAAAAGGGAAGAAGGAGGATCCTGGGAACTACAGGCCAGTCAGCCTCACCTCAGTCCCTGGAAAAATCATGGAGCAGGTCCTCAAAGAATCAATCCTGAAGCACTTAGAGGAGAGGAAAGTGATCAGGAACAGTCAGCATGGATTCACCAAGGGAAGGTCATGCCTGACTAATCTAATCGCCTTTTATGATGAGATTACTGGTTCTGTGGATGAAGGGAAAGCAGTGGATGTATTGTTTCTTGACTTTAGCAAAGCTTTTGACACGGTCTCCCACAGCATTTTTGTCAGCAAGTTAAGGAAGTATGGGCTGGATGAATGCACTATAAGGTGGGTAGAAAGCTGGCTAGATTGTCGGGCTCAACGGGTAGTGATCAATGGCTCCATGTCTAGTTGGCAGCCGGTGTCAAGTGGAGTGCCCCAGGGGTCGGTCCTGGGGCCGGTTTTGTTCAATATCTTCATAAATGATCTGGAGGATGGTGTGGATTGCACTCTCAGCAAATTTGCGGATGATACTAAACTGGGAGGAGTGGTAGATACGCTGGAGGGGAGGGATAGGATACAGAAGGACCTAGACAAATTGGAGGATTGGGCCAAAAGAAATCTGATGAGGTTCAATAAGGATAAGTGCAGGGTCCTGCACTTAGGACGGAAGAACCCAATGCACCGCTACAGACTAGGGACCGAATGGCTAGGCAGCAGTTCTGCGGAAAAGGACCTAGGGGTGACAGTGGACGAGAAGCTGGATATGAGTCAGCAGTGTGCCCTTGTTGCCAAGAAGGCCAATGGCATTTTGGGATGTATAAGTAGGGGCATAGCGAGCAGATCGAGGGACGTGATCGTTCCCCTCTATTCGACACTGGTGAGGCCTCATCTGGAGTACTGTGTCCAGTTTTGGGCCCCACACTACAAGAAGGATGTGGATAAATTGGAAAGAGTCCAGCGAAGGGCAACAAAAATGATTAGGGGTCTAGAGCACATGACTTATGAGGAGAGGCTGAGGGAGCTGGGATTGTTTAGTCTGCAGAAGAGAAGAATGAGGGGAGATTTGATAGCTGCTTTCAACTACCTGAAAGGGGGTTCCAAAGAGGATGGCTCTAGACTGTTCTCAATGGTAGCAGATGACAGAACGAGGAGTAATGGTCTCAAGTTGCAATGGGGGAGGTTTAGATTGGATATTAGGAAAAACTTTTTCACTAAGAGGGTGGTGAAACCCTGGAATGCGTTACCTAGGGAGGTGGTAGAATCTCCTTCCTTACAGGTTTTTAAGGTCAGGCTTGACAAAGCCCTGGCTGGGATGATTTAACTGGGACTTGGTCCTGCTTTGAGCAGGGGGTTGGACTAGATGACCTTCTGGGGTCCCTTCCAACCCTGATATTCTATGATATTCTATGATATTCTATGAAGGGGCTGGGATAACTGGGGTACAGCAGGGCGGGGTGGGGGTGGTGTCTGTCCGTGCAGAAAAGGGCTGGGGAAATTGGGGCACAGCTGGGCGGGGGTGGGGGCATCCCGAGAGCAATTTGCGGGAAATTGGGGCACAGCGGGATGCGGGGGGGGGGGGGGGGGCAGAGTGAGGGGCTGGGCAAATCAGGGCACAGCGGGATGGGGGTGTCTGTCCCTGGAGCAAAGGGCTGGGGAAATTGGGGCACAGCTCGGTGAGGGTGTCCCTGGAGTAATTGGCAGGGAAATCGGGGCACAGCAGGGCAGGAGGGAGGTGAGCGGAACGAGGTGCCAGGCTAATCAGGGCACAGCAGGGTGCAGGGAACCCAGAGCGAGGGGCTGGGGCACAGAGGGGTGTGGGGGGGGTGTCTGTCCCTGGAGCAAAGGCCTGGGGAAATCGGGGCACAGTGGGGTGTGGGGGGTGGTAGATAGGAGCAGCCAGGTCTCTCCATCAGGCTGGGGGGTTGCGTCTCTTCCCTTCCTGCCAGGTGGTGACGGTCGGGTACTGCCAGGTTCCCCTTTTCAACCGGATGTCCTGGTCGAAAACCTGGCAACCTTAGGCCCCGCCCACTTTATGGCCCTGTCCCTCCCCTTCCCCCCACGTGACCAGAGTGTAACTGAAACAGCGATGGCTGCTTGAGTCTGCAGCCAGCCTGAAACAGTGGCTTAGAGGTGTGTGAACATGCCCACGTACTTACACTCTTAAGTCTAACATCTCGTGCTAGCACTGTCCGTATCATAGACTCATAGAATCGTAGAATATCAGGGTTGGAAGGGACCTCAGGAGGTCATCTAGTCCAACCCCCTGCTCAAAGCAGGACCCATCCCCAACTAAATCATCCCAGCCAGGGAATCACCATTCCCCAGTGCAGATCTTATCCAACAGGATTGGGAAGGCACTGGCTGTGACCTCCCCTGGGGAGAAGGAGGAGTTCCTGGGAAGGAAATGCAGAGGGGAGAAAAGAAGAGCCACACAGAGACAGGGAAGGGGGAGAAAACCAGAGAAAGGACAGCAGGGGAAGGAAGCCAAACAAAGGGCAGAATAGCTGTGGGGCTAAAGGTGAGGTTAATTTTCTCCCTGGGTGAAGGTGACTGTCACTCACCCAGCAGTCATGATGCCACGAGATCAGTGTGCAAACCTCCCTTCGGCATCGCCGAGCTCTGCTGGGAATTGACGGGGTGAAGGCCGGAGCCCCACTCTTCTGCCCCAGCCTCGGGCCCTCAATTTAAAATGGAAATTTGACTCTCTCCCGCCACGGTTATATGGTGACTAAGCTGAGGTGGTTTTTTTCGAAGGGATAGTTAGCAAGCCTGGGAGATTTCACACACCTCGGCCTGCTGCTTTCTCCCAGATGCCGGGACAGAAACTGGGCGCGGCGTCCGTGAGTTCCTCTCCACTGCAAGCGGGAGATGTGAGTGCAGCGCATGTAGCTCGCTCAGGCATTAATCGCGGGGCAGCTTGCAACGTGAGCGAGAAGCCTGCGTACAGGCCTCCCCCGGGGGCCCTGAGTCAGTGCTCAGGTAGGTAGCCAGCCTGTGGTGCAGAACGCGCGACTGCAGCTTCACGGCTATCGGTACGAGGGCTTAGCTTGGGCAAATCCAGCTCAGGTAGGTCTACACAGGCTGCGTTCAGACCTCTGCCGCATAGACATACCCTGCAAATAGGCAGCTTCCTTCTACTCGACACACACAGTTGTATCAAGCCTCTGGGGGAAAAGGCCTGGTTTCTTTCACTGCAATCTTATTGAAAAGTTCCATCTGTAGCGCAGACATCAGTAAAGCATTAGCTCCATTTTGCAGGGCACAGAGCTCAAGCTAAAAATGTTCAAAAAGTCTCCTGGAGGCAGCCCACACAAAAGACTCCACGCAGGGCAGAAGGAGCCAGATAGCAGCTCCGCTTCACAGCCTCGATCCCTTACAGATGGTGTTGGATGTGCTTGAAAGGAAAGCAGCTGATGGCCGGCGGGTGGGGGAAGACACAGTCCTTCAAGTTGAATTACGAATGGCCTGGTTTCTGAAAGAGCAGCTCACCCCCCAGGCTTCCATTGACCACAGAGCTTGACTTCAATGGGAGCCATGGGTGCGCAGAGCTCTGAGGATCAGGATGAAAGAGGAGCTAAAACAGAGATTAACAATGGCAATGTTGCAACATTCTTAGGAAAGATGTAGCCTAATTCACTGAAAATTAGAGGGAAAATTCCTTCCACTGCCAGAATCCCAGGGTGAAATTCTCTGCCTTGTGTTATGCAGAAGAGCAGCCTCGAGGATCAGGACAGTCCCTTCTGGCTTTAAAATCTCTGCTGTTTACCCTGTTAGTATAAAAGGTCCAGGGTATACATGCAGTCAGGTCAGGCCTTTATGGCCTGCTCCTGGCACCATGGAACCTAGTACAACATACCATGGGTCGGGTGCTCGGTACCTAAACCAGGAACCCCACCACTCACTGAGTGATGGGGGGGGGGGTGGGAGGCGGGGATGCCAGATACCCACTTGAATGAAAACCAGTATCCGTAAAGGAGCATCTCCCTCTGGCATTGCTGCCCTGCAGCTAGTTCTTGGTCAAATAAAGGTGAGAGGTGTAAACCCTGAACCAAATGCAAGGTGGGGAAAAATGTTAGACACATGGCACTGCAACTCAGCTCTGCCCTCTGGCATCTTCTGCAGCCATGCTGGCTTCTGAATGTCTTGGCCTCCGAGACTTTGGGCCCAGTTGGTGCTGCCAAGAGTGGGGCTTTGCCTGCTTACTAGTATCTGCCAAGGCAGACATGCCAAAGGTTTGGTTATGATGGTTGCTCTTTTTGTACATGCACAGGAATGACAAACGAACAATCTAGAGGTGGTCAGTGATCCAAGAAAGGCCTCCATCATTGACGGAGAGCTGGAGACGCTTGATGTAGACATAGCCACTTCTCCGAAACCAGCCTAGCTGCCCCAGGTTCACTACATGAGCTTACATCTCGTTCGACTTTGGAAAAAGCAAACAAGATTGCTGCGAACCTGAGGTGAGTTTTGCAGTCAAAACCTTATTAGAACCTGTGGTTGAATGTCCCGTTGCAACATGAATATCCTTCACCGTTTGCTTTGTCATTTTCACCCTTCCATATGGCCCAACACTTTCCTCCACCTCTGAAGAAAAGGACTTGCTCTATCAGCAACTCCGTGGTGTCATCAGTAAGTTACCAATGGGTGAGGACCTCTATCTACCAGGAGACTTCAGTGCTAGAGTTGGGTCAGATCACAAGATGTGGTCGCTATGCATTGGTCACCATGGGATGGGAAAAATGAACGACAATGGGTAAAGAATGTTGGAGCGCTGCACCCACTGACGATTTTGCATTACCCAACACGTGCTTCCAAGGTGGTCCCCTCCAGAAGGGCTGGTAGAGACACTTCGGAGCTGGACCCTGGCACCAACTGGATTGAACTGTCACTTGTAGAAAACACCGACAGGATGTTCTCCATACTCTCCGTTTTCCCAGTGCAGACGGTGACACAGGCCAGAAGTGTGTATGTTGCCAAAAAAAGGCTTTCTCTGTGGAAATTCCATCATACCAAAAACAGCTGTTAACATCAACAACACGAAAGACCAAGGAAGGTGTTTCCAATTTACTACAAATCTCAGGGAAGAGATGTCATTGATTGCACCTCCCCTGAATGCTAATGTAGCATGAAATGCACTCAGAATAATAGCCATGTGGCTGCAATCTTAACTTCTGGTTAAAAAAAAAATCTGTATGCGATAAAGACTGGTTTGCAGCATACTCTGAAGAACTGCTTCCAGTTACTGAAGTCAGCTGTACCGCATACTTCCACTACCACATGTCCTGAGACATGTGCTAAACTCAGAGTGGCCTAGAATGCATTGCAACGAACAGCAAGGCAATGTGCCCATTCACAGCGGTCGGTATGTGCAAGAAGATGCAAACAGCCTTTGAGAATGGAGATCTAAGCAGTGTATTTGATGGAATCAAGACCACAAGAGGATCTTCACCCAAGAAGTTTGCCGCACTCAAATCTCTTAATAGAGACCTCATTGACAGAAGCAAACATATGCAAGGTTGGGTGGCATTCTATCACAAACTCTATTTGATTGAAACCACTGTTTCTGAAGCAGCACTAAATGTGACGGCCAAGGCTCCAGCCTATTAAAGCGTTGCTATAGAACCATTGATGAATGAGCTTAAAATGGCAACCACCTCCCTGGCCACAGGAAATCCTACAGGAAAAAAACCTGAAATTCCAGTTGAAGTACTGAAACAAGGAGGACCGATTGTACTTAAACATCTGGCCAATGTCTTGCCTGCCTGCTGGAGGGAAGAAGGGGTACCACACGATACAAAGGATGCCAACATCATAACATATAAAAAACAAAGGAGATCGTAGTGTTTGTAACAACTAAAGAGGAAGCTATCATTTTAGTGTTGCAGGCAAGGCATTCGCATGGGTCATTCTCAAAAGACTAAGGTATTGCTGAATGGGTATATCCCAGCAGTCAGTGCAGCTTTTGTGTGGACAGATCAACGATCGACGCAGTCCTCACACTAAAGCAATTGCAAGACAAGTATCAAGACCAAGGAAGACCTCGCTACATGGTCTTCATTGATCTTACAAAGGCTTTTGACCTGGTCAGCACAAAGGGCCTTTTCCAATTGTAAGAGAGAATTGGTTCCCTTTTCCCCCCTCCCCCCCCACCTCCCCCACACCAAAAATCTCAATCCGATTTGATCCTTCCGTGGTAGCACGAAGCCTATAGTCCAAGTCCAGTATGATGATGATGAAGTGGACAGCTTTGAAATCCATAGTGCTGTCAAACCAGGAGGCGCTTTGCCACCAATATTCTTCCCTCACCGCTTTGACACGCTGTCTCATCTAGCCTCAAGGATGTACAGCTCCATGCAAGATCAGGTGGAAAATGCTTCACCAGTGCATGTCTAAGAGATAAAGGCAATGTCAAACACCTGCTGATACCAGAACTTTTCACTGATGCTGCAGTGTTCATTGTGCACAGCGAAGAGGAGCTCCAGCAACTTTGCAGTAGCTTTGCTCCAGCTTATGATGGATTTGGACTAACCATCAGTCTAAAGAAGACCATGATTATGGCACAAGGTGGGTTGACTGCACCAGAAGTTAGAATAGCTAGTGCGCTCTACTGGACATTGCCAACACAGTAGATCATAGATAGCAAACCTTGTGCACAAACTTAACTCCAGATGAATAGCTTAATTCTCACATTGGCAAGATACCACATTTGGCCAACTGACCAATGCATGTGTGAAAACAGGAAACTAACACTGAACAACTAGCTACAGGTCTACCAGATGTGCATTCTAAGCCTGCTGCTGCATGGTGGCAAGACCTGGCCCACCTACAGCAGGCATGAGAGAAGGCTAAACATCTTCCACACCCATTGTCCTCACCATATTCTAAATATCAAGTCCTTGACACTGAAGTACTTGAGAAAGCAAAATTGCCAAGTCTAATCACTAGCCTCAGCTCCATTGGCTTAGTCATTTTGCACGGAATGGCCAATAGGCGCATTCCAAAGGCTCTCCTGCAGGGGACCTCGTGGCTGCGCCAAGGCCACTGGGCCGATGTAGGTGCAGGTTCCAGGTTCAGAGGGACCTGAACACTTTCAATATTGACGTAACAAGTGGGAAGAGGGAGTTAGGAACAGGCAACGCTGGAGGGCTGCACTACATCAGGGAGTCACAGAGGCTGAAGGGAGGTGGCTGAGAGAAAAGAAAGCACAGCAGGCCTCAAGACTAGTAGGCCGCCATCCTGTGCCTCACACATGATTAGCTGGGGTAAGGACTGTCAGATGAGAACTGGACGTTTTAACCATGCGTGGTGCTGTACCGTGACACACAGTAACTGAACTATGCTTACGCAGTCATCTTTCAAGGTGGACAGTGGCTATTCTAGTATAAAGGAGAAGCAGGTCCCAAGTATCTAGACTGCCCTCAAATACACCCAAAGCAGCGTGGCCTAACAGCGAGGTCACATCTGGTCCTACACGCTGTATGTGAAATGACCTTTGGGGCTCGCTAGAGGGAAAGCCATGTGTATGCAAAGTCTTCTCTGTAGTAGCATATCTCACAAAACTATCAATACTCCAGGTCAGAAAGATGTATCCCAGCCAGATGATAGACAAAAACATGATTAAAAATTGAGTTCCCCCCACCCCTGAAACCATACTTATCATTCCTGGGGCTCAAGACAGAACACCCCTCCAGCTCCTTAAAACTCTCCTCTGCCACATGCCTAAAATAATTCAACATGGTCAGGCAGTGCTAAGATCACCATTTTCCTCATGCTGACCCGTACTCTCTCATTGCGGCCTTGTGCTTCCCATCTAGCTACGCCGTTGTCACATGCCTCATCCTTAGACTGTAAGCTCTCTGGTGCAGGGACTCTCTGTTCCGTGTGACCAGCACCAGGCAGCCCTGATTCATGGCTGGAGTTGCTAGACACGAATAATTGATAAAAGCGTTATTGGTACTTTCTTTTTTTCCTGCTTTTCTTCGTCTGAAACACGGCTCTAATAGACATAACTCCACCGACGAAAAGGAATTATTTGTGTTGTTATAGCGCTTAGGAGCCGCAGGCATGGCCCAGAACCCCACTGTACTAGGTGCTATAAAATCAGATCACTTGCATAGGTCACTTGCCTCGCTATAATTTTAGGTGCCTACCATTAGCAGGCATGTTTGAAAATTTTGGCCTAGATTTCTGTGCGGTGTGCAGCAATAAGTCTCCCCAAAAGGGTCTCTCTGCCCCAAAATGTTACTTGCCTAGGTTGAGTGGGACAACAGTCCTGCATGCCTGTGCTCTTGGGTTCCCCCTTCTAATACAGCTGTATTCTTGGAGTCATAAAATTGCATTGAGAGAGGAAGTAACTTTGGGTGTGATACAGTGCTTGTGGCACCTGTGTACAGTGGAGAATGGCTACAGAATCAGGCCATAAATAGGAATTAGCCTAAATATCACTGAGGATCTGGAACCCGGGGTTTGGAGTTTTAGGTGGTAATCCATGCTGTCGGGTAAATATCTTATCCTCTAAACTTTCAGCGGGTCGACCACATGGCCATAGGAACCTTAGCTGGGCTGTTGCTACCACACCAAAGGTTGGGCTTACTTCTCCCCCAAACTGATGGGCTCTGTCTCTCTTGCTCCTTCGATTGCTAACTGCTAAACTTTTATTGCTTCCTATTTCCTTTGGGGGGCCTATAATCTCAAACGTATTGTGAGAACTCATAGGCACTTTAAAGAGCTGGCATCCTCCCTTCTCCTACCTTATTGTGGGCCTTCCAAATATTCCCAAGATAGTAAACCAGCTCGCTGGCTTTCAACCGTGGCAAAGCTTACACATCCATCAGGCAGGGAGCAGGGACTATGGCAAAGGACTTCTCTCTCTCTCTCTTTGTCACAGGAGAGAAGCAGGTTTCAATTGTCTATATGATGTGACTGGCCGTTATTTAATTTCGTTGCCATGGAAAATATTGGAGAGAGGGATTTAAGCAAGGGGTAGATTGTACATGGAACTTCTGAGAGATTGCTTTTTCCAAGTAGCCCTGCATGAACACATTTGCTGTTTAATGAAGACTGGAGACATCAATATAAGGAATAGTCTGGAGCGGCTCATTGCTTAGCTTCTTAGCAGAAAATGAGTACTTTGTATCCACAAGCGATGTCAACAATTTTTAAAATTTCATAAATACAGAAAACAGGGAAAAACTGATACATTTCCCGCAAATAACTACTCACATTATTCAGAAACTTAAGAAGGGAGGGTCCACACTTTTTTTTTTTTTTTGAATTTTGAAATTTCAAAGCAGTTGTTTCAATAACATGTCTGTGAAAATATTCCCCCATTTTTTGGAATTGGTGCCAGTATCCATTTTGTGTGTTTTATACAATTGCAATTGGCCTTATTTGCCGACTGAACCTCAGTGTTAGGTGACAGAAAGACAGCTGTAAATGAACTTTGTCTGTTGGTAAGCAAGGAGTTTCTATGGTGAAATGACAACGTTGGGGAAACAGAAAAGAACAATGCAAGGATGATGGGAAATAAATTGACAGCGACCCACGGCATCTCTCTCTTATCTGCATGAAACAGCAATCCGCTCCTCCTCCTCCTGCTAAAAACCCCAAGCTTTTCTCTTTGTCCTGCGAAGGGATCGAGGAGCTCCTTGACAGGAATTAGCAAAACAAATCCTAGGGCAGTGGTCCTCGAATTGCCTCTCTTCACCTATGACACTCTCATTGATAGGGCTGCTCAGATTTTAATATATTCACTTTTACTTTACTCCATCCTTGTAGTTTTTCTTTTAAGGCAAGTGTCAACTTCAGGCTACGGCTAACCTTTCCCAAAGTGCATGGGTCCCAGAGCCTCAAAATTATGGAGGTGCCTAACTCTCACTGAGCTGGGCCCTAGTCCTGACTGATGGCCTAGGTGGAGGCATCTCCCTCTGCTCAGGATTCTCAGCCATGAAGCTTCTCTTGGCGTTAAGTCCTATGGCAGCCCATGCTCTAGTAGCTGAAACCCAGACCTTGCTTGCAAAAAAAGAGAGGGAGACTGCCCTGTCCATACAGCCAATAGTCCAAGGGTTAAGGGTTAGGGGATGACCATGTTTCAAGTCCTTGCTCTACCTGATTTGGGGCAGAGACTTGAACCAATATCTCCTACACGAGTGCCTTTACCCAGTGTTTCCCAAGCAGTGGCTTCCAACGCACCAGTGGGTTGTGGGAAGGATCTAGGCTGGCCACGCATGCCCTAGAGGTGCTTCCGTGCTCACTTCCCCGGGCAGCAGCACAAAGAAAGCGCCTCTGGGACATGTGCAGGGTGGGAACTGGCTGTGGCCTGGCATGCTCGGTAGCGCTGGCTGCTTCCTCTGCAGGGCTGCTGCTGCCTGGATCCCGCTCTCACTTCCCCAGGCAGCAGGCAGCAATAGTGTGGAGGAGGAAGAGGCCAACAGCAGCCTGGTAGGGATTGTGGCCTGGCAGCAGGAAGAGAGGAGCTGGCTTGAATGAGCATGCCCAGACACAACAATCCTTTCTTTATAGCATGGCATTGCAACGTGGGCCATATTTTCAGCACCTATGGAATGGCCCTAGTTCTTCTCTGACTTCATTCATTAAGATCCTTATCTTCTGCAAAGCCATTCCATGTCAGTGGCCCATACCTAGAACAGCCTGGGGGATTGGGGCCTTAGAGAGGGATTATATTGTAGCAATCATCTCTGATTGGTGATAAGCCTTGACCTCCTGTTTAGGTAACCGGCAAATTTAACATTATAGCCACTGATTTTATCAGAAGACTTTTCTTCCCATTTTAATGTTGGTAATGCGAAGCCATGGAGGGCAGTAACCTTGTAAATGTTGGCCAAGAAATTTATGAATTGACTATACAAGTGACAGTTAATTCTCAGGAGGTTCAGTTATGTGAAGCACTTATATCTGAAAGTGTGCGGACCTAAGAGATTAATTGTGTTTTTTAATCAGTGACAGTGAGTGAAATTGTATTTTTGAGACGCAAAATTATATAAAGTACCCTGCGATTAATGTCATATTTGTCATTGAGAGAAGTAAACTGACCCTACTTACCAGAACTCTTTTGGATACCATCTAAAAAGCTGGGATTCTTGGTAAGAAAAATGATTTATAAATTACAGGTCAGAGCCTCACCTGATGAAAACTGGTGTCACTCTAGATTCCAAGAGAGCTATGCCAATTTTCATCAGTTGAGGAAATGGCCATACATGTGTAAAATGTGAATCAGAGTCACATTAACACAGCCGATTGCCAAGGAGCTCCTATATGTGGACTATGCTGATTTCTCAATAAACCATCAAAATCAAATCATATAGGGCAGTGTTTCTCAATGACCGGTCTGCGGACCGGAGCCGGTTCCTGAGATCTCCCTGACAGAGTTTAGGAAGGCAGCAAGCAGGTCCCTGGTATCAAAAAAGTTGAGAAACACTGATCTAGGGGATTTAGTTAGTTTTTGTGCTTTAATAATAGAACAGACTGAAAATAAATGAAAACGATGACTCATAACTTCACAAGTAATAGACATTCTTTAAAAAAAACCACACACACACACACATTGGTCTTTTTCCCCTTTGGATCAATATTTCCATTTATTCCAACTGGAAAAACATTTGTTGTTTTAATACTTAGTCGTGTCTCTCTTTTTTTTTTAAAAATAATCATCATCACATTCTCCTTACAAACAACAAAAATTTCCTAGCAATAGTCTGTGGTATGGAGACCTCCATCTTCAAGATTTCCCGCATTCGCTGCTTTTGACAGGCAATAGTTTGTTCCCAGTTACAAAACACGTTACGTTTGGTCCCAATCCTGCAATGAAATCTGCCTTTGTGGCTCTAACTGCAGGAATGGGTCAGGAGTATAGAGGTCTTTCGGTGCCTAACTATGCAGACACGTGCTTTTGTAAACCCCACTAGGTGCCTAACTCCCATTGACTTTCAGTGGTGTCTGACCTGCTTAGGAGCATTTGAAAATCCCACGAGCCACTTTGCTGCATCTTTAGGCACCTAAATGCCTCTGTACCTCAGCTCCTTCTGCCACTGACATCAATGGGAATTTACCATCAACTCCAATGGGCGATTGGTTGAGTCCCCAAACCCTCCACAGTATAGTACAAAAGCTGTCGTGACCTGGCAACACCCTGGCTGGGAACATGTGAAAGAAACTGCACCCATATTACAACCCTACAGAAAATCTGCCCTCTGCACTGTCCCATGTGGGCACAGGAGGGGACACACCTTGATGTCAGGACCCAAATGGTTTAAAGCATACAGAGAAAAACTCACATCCACTACAGCACAATACATTTGAGTCCTATTTATATAACACTCTACCATGTTGATGCTTTTGTAGATTGATTCTAGCTCCAAATAATGGGCTCAATCCCACCCTTTGACTACGCATGCCAAACTCCTATTGACCTCCAAGGGAACTTGGCAGGGCATAGCTCCAAGATGGAATGAAGCCCAATGTGATTAGTTTGTATTCATTTTATAATGATCTATGTAGTAGGCAGTGTTGAAGATTCCTTTTGGTAATGAACAGCAGTTAACATAATCCAGGAAACTAGAGCACCATAAGACAATTCTATACTCAAAACGACGTCATGCTGACATCACACAATTGCACCATTTACACTTTTATTTACTCCAAATAATAGTTCAAAATTTAGTAACATCAGCATTCTCTACAGAGATGGAAAATTCCTTCCCCAACTTTGGTTGTTAAAACTTTGCAGACATTTGGTAGTTGGTTCTATTCTATTTGACAAAAAAGTCACTTTTGCAATTGTAAAGACTCCTGTACGTCACTGATAAGAGTAACTGAAAATCGAAGGTGTGAGCAGACTCCAAAACGCCATCTAGGCCTCTTTAAGATTGAACAAAGCATAAAATGTTCTTTTGATTTCCCAGGAATGAAAAGACTTAATCCTGCCCCACCCCCAAGATTTCACTGATATACTTAATACATTTGATGGCAAAATGAGAAGGAATTCTGAAGTATCATTTGTTTAGCTCTGGCTGAAAACAATTATGAATGTGCATGCCGTTTCCCAGTGACTCCTAAGATATAGAAATTCCTCTGATATTACAAAATACAAAAATATTTTCTCCAAACTCTCATTTACATTGCATTTACAACAATCATGGAAATAACTTAGACTCCAGCACTGACTGAGAGACAAATTACTTACCAAAATGGGTAATGAAAACCAAAGCGCATTAGGAGAACACGAGCTATTGATTACAGTGAACAGGGGTAACTAAACCATACGGACAAACTGGACTTAAAGGAGTGGAAGTATTTAGGAAAAAGAGGGACAATACTAGGTAAATACTCCAGGCTAAAGTGAATTGTTTTTTTCCAAAGTAAAATGTGCAAAATATATTCACCGTGCCAATGATTTATGACTACTTATAGAAGCCAATCTACAACCTTCTTACAAATCCCCAGTCTTCAGGGCTTTTTGTTACAATAAAAAGCGCATATAAGATCTAAAACAGTGCAAGGTTATGAGTTAATTTACATTCTCAGAAAGTGCCCAGGCAGTGACACTGTTACGATATGATACAGTTTTTGCTCTTTTGTCTTTTTCGGCTGTGCAACTGTCCTCTGCCACCCAACGTGGAAGACTTGGGCATGCCATACGATCCATATTTGTGCAGGAGCTCCTCGCTGGTGACGTATCGGAGATGGGCCGGTTGCGGAATTGGCTCCCCAAGGAAATAGCCTTCGTTGTCAGACTCCGAAGAGGAGGAGCAGGTAGAACACCAGTCATATTCGGCAAAATAGGGGCCCCATCTCTCCCCCAGATGGTTCTGCAAAGCAAGGTCCGACACAGTCCTTGGACACTGACCATACAGGTCTCTGCGGGGGCCCTGTTCCATCGTCTCTCGGCAGCTTCTCTGATGCATGAATTGGTCATAGTCCTCTCTGGCTCGCAGCGAGGGCCTCTCTTTCAATCGACAGCACTGTTCGCTGGCCAGATGGAGGGCGTTATCTGAGCGGGAGCGTCTGGACCGCCGGGGTCTGTGCGGGCGGTAACGCCGATCGTCATCCCGGAGATTAGTTCGTCTGCGGGTGCGCTCGCTCATAGGGGGAAGTCTCGCACTATCCTGTCCAGGAATTTTGTTCCCTGGAATCCCACTGTCATACTCAAAACTCTGATGCAGCCTTCCATGCGATGGCATCTCTCTGTAACTGACGGGATTGGCAAGGTCGCGCAAGTTCGGCTCCATATCTTGGTACTGTTGCACAGACAAGAGGCTACGGACTGACTCGGCACTTCTAAACTGCACAGAGGAATTCAGCGTCCCCATGTTACTCATCTTCTCTGAGACATTCATTCCAGAATCTTTGCTCAGATCAGGCATTGAGAATCTAGAGAGATGCTCCTGGCGCTTGGCGCCACAGTCCGCAGAGAGTCCTGGTGGGGAGGAGGAGAAACAAGGCCGTTAACATGAGAATCTTCCATTGCAACTGCACAATGCGAGGAGCTGCACTTTGCTTGGCAAAACCGACCCCAATTGTCAAAAGCAACCAAGGCCCAGAGCCTTAGAAGGTATTTAGGCACCTAACTCCCATTGGAATCACATCTGAGGATCTGGACGGAAGTGATTTTGGGTGCCTCACTTGAGACACCTGAAGGAGGCATGATTTTCACAAAGCGCTGAGCACCCCTGCTTTGGTAATCAAGGCTGCTTCAAGGTGGCGCAAGTTGCCCACCCTAACTCCCCCCACCACCAAAAAATTGGGGGTTTCCAAAATCACCAGTCGCTTTTCAAAACCTGGACCCCGTCTCCCCTCACATTTCTATTAGGACATGACTGAAACTTTGTGAAAACAACCAGTGCTACCCCGGCAACGTTCATGCTTCTGTAGCAGTATTAGGCCTTCTGACCTATGATGGCCCATTGTAATAACCAGCGACACGATCAGACATCATTCAGAGATGTCAGGGCTGTACCTTGTGTAATACTATTTAGCCACTAGGCGGAGACATGGCCACAAACGGTTGAGCAGACCCAAATGCCATCCAGTAGAGGACACTGGTGGCAGAGGTATTCTGGAAGGACAGAGCAATGTACTGTCACAAAGCCAAGGCCACCAGAATGTCACAGCGATCGCAGTGATAGAAGTCTGACCCTGCTCCAAAAGCATAGGCCTCTGCCACTTGAGCTCCAAAAGACTTAGCTGTTAGCAATATAGGGTCTATGTGACAGCACTGTATGGTCTATGTGACCCAAAGAGGAGCAATTCTGTCACCCAGGAGAGGGCACTGGTGCAAACAGACACGAGCCAGTTCACTACAGTGGTGCACAGTGTCCCCCACACATGGGATGGGAAAGAGGAAACAGTTGCTTCCATGGCACCGTATACCTGCCCACTTTGGAGGCCTGGGGCCTGGCCAGGCTGTGGTGGAGAGATATAGGGAGCCAGGCTAATGGCGGGCCTGGGGCCTGGCCAGGCTGTGGTGGAGAGGTATAGGGAGCCAGGCTAATGGCGGGCCTAGGGCCTGGCCAGGCTGTGGTGGAGAGGTATAGGGAGCCAGGCAGACACGTCACCTTTCCTCCAGGGCCATGGAGCTCCCCGAGACAGCGCTGGGATTCTGCAAAGCTGCCCCGGAAGAACCACAAGGGGAGTCAGACTGCTACACAGGAGCGGGGTTTACCAGTGCAGACTGGCCCTAGCCTCCCTGGGGAACTGCCTCATTTGGGGGGAATGATCAGGGATCCTTGTGCTGATTCTCTGTCCCAGAGCCTCCTCTTGTAGGATGGGGGAGCAAGCTAATATTAGCAGCGAGACGTACAGAATGGCAACTGGGTGGGAAGTCAGTGGCTCTTAGCAGCAGTAGAGGGCTTGTTACAAGAGCACAGGTTAGCTCAACATCCCCTTGGGAACGGAACCAGAATACAACCCACGCCCTTCACTGTTCCTCCCAGTTCTGCTCTCCCAGCCCGAGAGGCTCAGACTATCCGCCCACTGGCCTGGCAACTGGCTGTGCCCAAGGCTCATGTTGCATTCTCTAGATGCCACGTTTCAAAAGCGATTTCAGTTGCTGTCTAGTTTAACCCAAATCCCAGGGCGAAGGGTGACTTTGGCATTTTTTGATAACCTTTCTGCGCAAACTAATTGGTAAGATCTCTGCACCATTAGCATGATGCATGCCCCTTATGCCATCGCTGAAACATTCTCACTCTGTACATTGGTTGAAAAAATTCACAAATAAATTGTTCTGTTTTACTTAATAAAACTTCCCATTGATTAATCCGCAGCCTGACTTCTTTGGCATAAGCCATTTTCTGGCAAACTTCATTTTATTAAGGCCAAATTCTGCTCTCAGTAACCATGGTTTAAATCTAGAGCACTTTGGTCGAAATCAGGATGTTACTCTGGACTTTCTGCATAATTTGGTCCCTGAAAAGCAGCTGTTACTTGACAGAAAACTTCAAAGATTGACCAGGATTATCAAATGCGCTCAGTTTTGGCTTATCCTACTCCCACCGAAGCCAATGGGAGTGTTACCATTGCAACGTTGCCAACTCTTATCATGAGTCTGACGATCTCTGGTGTTTTTCTTCCAGCCCCAACTCCTGGAGTCATGTTATTATGTGAGAATCTCAGCTTTCGTTTTAAACAAAGTATATTTCTAGACATAATGGTTATAGAGAAAAGCTAAAAAATGTGACTCCTAAAGACTGAAACCCCAGAAGTCAAATAAACCAATGATGCATTTTTATTTTTAAGCCAATCTCAGGATTTGGGGGTATGAGACTCATGATTTTGGAACATTTGGGGTTGGCCACACTGACTTTAATGGGGGCAGATTGAGGGCAACCCTGCACACTTTTGAAAATCCCGCCCATAATGTCTGTTTAGAAACAGTCATGCCTTATGCTCGATGCCACTTTCATTTTTCCTTTCCTCATTTCCCCTCTCTGTCATCACTATTGATATTTTCCTGGCAAACGGATCTTTGCTGCTTGAGCAGTTATCTTCCCCTCCTCCTTGTTCCCCACTCTGTCACACCAGTCCCTTCTCAAGCAATCAGTTTGGGGATGTCACAGACGTGAAGCTTCAAATGAGGAATAACTGGCTTTTACTAATAAGGAACAGCAGCACCACTTTGCATTTATAGTTTCAAATACCTCTGTGTATTTCCACAGCAGCAATGGATTGAGCCTCAATATCCTGTGAACCAGACACAGGGAAAGAAAGCAAATAATTTTCCTTACATACACAGCAAGCCTTCCCAGATCAGACATTAGAACCCACATCTCTTGCCTCGCAGTCCCATGCTCCAACCATGAGGTTCTGTTAAAAACACTCCGTTTCCTTTAATTCATCATCAGTAATAATAAAAATTACTGTCCAGGGAGAGTTACATACAATATGGAAGTAGATCTAGAGCTGAACAATGGTTTTAAATTATCCAGGAGGTAATTTAGGATCCTTAATCCCACCAAACAAGACATGTGCAAAGGAAATGCATGTCACACTGGGCTCTTCTCATGTTCGAGATACGAAATTCTAAAGAGATGATCATTTATTTCAGGTAGTGCCCATGATGCGCTAGGCCAGGGGTTCTCACAAGAAATTTTTTGGTGGCCTCAGAGTGCGGCCACCATCTCTTGCTGGTGGCCGCTCTGATAATTTTTCCTAAAATACTTAACCTTAGGAAAAACAAATATGCACATATCCACGTCCAAATCACTGTCATTTATTTAAGTAGGGGTTTCTGCTGACTCAATAAAAAAAATAATGTACAATTGTCCCTATTCTTTACTGGACCTAAACAGAATGGAAACAAAATAAGGTGCTTTGCAAGGTCATGTCTTTTTTGTTATTTCCTTTGCTTTTTTGATTCCTTTTTTTAAGAGTTGCTAGCTAGTAAGTCTGCTGCTGTGAAAACTGATATTTATATGTTTGTTAATCTTCACTTTTCACAGCAGATTTACTAGCTAGCTGGGAGGCAGTGAAAAGTGATATTAACAAACACAGAAATATCGCTTTTCTACAGCAGACTTACTCAGCCCCAGCACAAACTGGGTGACAAATTAAGCCCTGGATAGAGTGGGTGGGAAGGCACCGGAGGCCGGGGCGATGTAGGGCCGAGGGAATTGGCGGGGTCCAGAGGCAATGGGGGATTGGTGAGCCCGTAGCTGGAGCGTGAAGCCCTGCAGCTGGGGGATGGAGCCCCACAGCCAGAGCCTGCCGCCCGCCACCCGCCACCCTAGGGCGGAAGCCGGAAGCCCAAGCCCCATGGCCGCCCCGGGAAGGTGGGGAACTCACATCGGCTGCCTGCTCCTCTGGCATTTGTGGCTCCAGACAAGGGTGGTGAGTTGTATGGGCCCGTGGTGCCCGTGTTTCAGCAAATTCAGGGCCCCGGGCACCTGGCTCCACTAATGTTCCCCACCTGCTGCCCCCGCACGCCTCCCCCATACCCTGGGGACCGTGCGGCTGCTCCCTGAGAAGGGTGCAGTGCTGGAGGCAGGGAGGAGGGGAGGAGGTGCGGTGGCATGTCAGCTTCCCCCGCCCCGGCAGGCAACTCCTAGGGGGCTTATCCTGTCTGGACCTCCTGAGGGGTAGCCTGTAGCGGGGGTGAGTGTCGTGCTGGGGGGAGGGGGAGGAGACGAGCTCCCCCAGAGCTCGCTCCTGCTGGCAGTGAGAGGGCTGTGGAGAGTCCTCTCTGGCCCCAGCCCTGGGGAGCCAGCCTGCTGCACCCAAAGGTTTGAACTCCTCATCCCCGGCCCAGCCCCACCCCAGAGTCTGCACCCCCAGCCATTGTCCTCACCACCCCCCCGACCCCAACTCTCTGGCCCAGCCCTGAGCCCCCTCCTGCACTGTGAACTCCTCATCTCCAGCCTCAGTCTTTGCTTAGGAGTTGGCATTTCTTTCCTTTGTCCTTTATAAGTGGTTCTTAGGGGTGCATTGCTGTGGGTACTAGACTGTCTGATTTGCAGGCCTTGTCTGCACTGGGTGATTTTACACCAACGTAGCTGCAATTGTGCAAGCCCCTAGTGTAGACAATCCATGCCCAGTTAACCATGACTTGTGCTGGTACAGTTTATCTCAGTGTGAATCCCCAGTGTGGACAAGCCCTTAGTAAGGTGACAACTCCACTTTATCTAAAAAAAGAGCTTTATAAAAACAAATCCTTAAGACCCACAGAAAATCGTTCCCCCTGTTATGCTTTTAAATTCCATTGAAAAAACACTGGTTTTACAGCAAGGACAAATTTCCATCAAGTGTTCGCAACCCGAGTGTTACAGCACTGAGAACTTGGAAGCACCTTAATTGATTTTCATTGTCCAAGATAAGAGATGCGCAGACTGTGAAGAGTCATAAATAGGTACAGAAATATCTGTTTACAATATCTGGCTTTCCGGCTGGCCATGTCCCCAATAATAGAGTTTCGCCTTTACCTCCCTATGCACATTAATGAAGATTTACCCTTTTAGATTCCTTTTATCTTGATTACTAGGCTGAAATATTTGTATAAGAGTTAAAACAACAAATCCAGTTAAATCAGTGTACATCCCCAGTCGTAATGCTCTGCACAGCCATGCCAGTAATCCAGTTCTGCCTGGTCTCCAGCCTGGGAGAGGAAAGGAATCTTACCCCTCATCCCCACCCCCACCCTAGAGCCCACACCCCCAGCCAGAGCCCTCACCCCAACCCTCTGCCCCAGCCCTGAGCCCCCTCCTGCACCGTGAACCTCTCATCCCCAGCCCCAACCCGCAGCCCTCACCCCCAACCCTCTGCCCTCACCCCTCCTGCACCCCAAACTCCATATCCCGGGCCCCACCCCGCAGCCCTCACCCCTGCCCCACCCTGCGCCTCCTCCCACGCTCCAAACCCCTCATCCCCAGCCCCAAGCCAGAGCCCTCACGCCCCCAGAGCCCTCATCCCCCCCGCACCCCAAACCTCTGCCTGAGCCCCTCCCATGCCCCAACCCCCTCATCCCCAGCTTCACCCCAGAGCCCGCACCCCCCAGCAAGAGCCCCCCCTGCACCCCAGCCCGCTGCCCCACCCCTGAGCCCCCTCCTGCACTGTGAATGCCTCATTCCCGGCCCCACCCCACAGCCCTGACCCCCGCACCCCAACCCTCTGCCCTACTGAGCCTCCTCCCACACTTCAAACCCCTCGGTCCCACCCCATTGATTTTGTGTAACAATCATCAACAATGGATAAATTCTTAATAAAGTTACCCAGAGGAAAAAGAACAAAAGGATAATTCATCAAGTGACGGCCTGAGTCCGACACCCAGCCTGTAACCTTAGACAGAAGAAAGATGCGGGAAATCTAAAAGATCAGAAAAGGAGTTTTCATCAGTCCTGGCTGTCAAGATGTACGTGCTTGGAGTCCAATAGCAAATTACACAGAGCTTTTTGCTTTTGGGGGTGATTGATCCAAGAGTGCTTGGTTGTTTCCATATTCAAAAGAGTATTAATAAAGTTGATATTCTTAGTTAAATATATTTTGCTTACAACAGTGATATTGTGCAATATAGGGAAACTGTTAAATGCTTACTCTTTCCAGTCCATTTTTACATTATTTTAAAAAACATATGGGGGAGGCGTGGGGGGGGACTTGGACCCCTTCTGGGCACCACCAAAAATTATGCAAACCTGCCCCCGCTGGCTCCAGACAGGGCCAGGGCCCAATCCCTGCTGGCAGCCCCAGGAGAGGGGCCACTGCTTTGGCCCCCAGTCACTGCCCAGGAGGCTGTGACTGCAAGAAGAGCCCCTGGTGGCCACATGCGGCCATGGTGGCCACATTTGAGAAACATTGTGTTAGGCACTTTCCAAACAGAAGAGGCACAATCCCATCCCCAGGGAGTTCACAACCGAAAGACAGTCAGACAGACAGGTTTGTGGAAGGGAGTACAACTTATAGACAGTTACGTTGCTATGTGCCCTTAGCGCTGTTACCCTTTTCAAAGATGTCCGAAGGAGGAGAGGGCGGGTCATTAGGGCATTGATGATTAGGTTGAAATTTGTGTTTGACGATCACGGGGTCGCCACAAGCATCAGAGGTGTGATAAGACTGTCAGTGACCGACATAAATTGAACGTCCAGACAGACCTCCTTTAAAAACTTGGCTAGAGATTGAGCTGGGTGGGGCTACATCTTCAAGGAGGCCATGTCTTGAGGATGACAACATGTTTCCACATTGTACAATTGGGTCAGAAGGAAAATAAATGGCATGTGGCTTTCTAGTTGGCTGCCACGCGGTCCTACTCTTGTGTATTGGCAACCCATCAATCCATGGACCTTCAAGCCAAGAGCGTCACTGCAGGTAACAACAGCTGTAATAGTGAAAACAAACAGAACTGCAGAGGGTAAACATGGCCAAAGATTACCTGACAACAGAACACGCGATGGCCACGCAATGCTTGCCTGTTGATGGAAAGGGACAAGAGGCACGTCGCCATAGGAACTGCAGAAAGGGGCAGATGGAGCACCAGGAGGAGGAAGAAAAGTTCTCAAGCAAAAGCTAAAGTCTGCCAAAGAGAAAGGCCCTCTCCTCTCTGATGGACTCACCAATACACTGGGCCTATATAAGACTTTCTATATAAATTACACAGTTAAAAATAGGACCAATTTTCAAAAGCTAAAGACCCCCAGAACTCCTGCAACCAAATTTCTCCCATGCTTTCTCCCTCCCATCTCCTCACGGGAAAAGTTTGGGACAAGTGACATGTCTTGTACACACTGTGCATCTGCTTCATGATCTTTGCTCCCGAACAGTACTGCTACCGTAGGAACCTCTATAACCGAGGAAGGGGGGGGCGCAGAAGGGGCAGGTTGGAGTTGGCCTTTAAGGTGCTTTGCAGTCAACTGATGGTTAACAAGGTGGCTGTGGAAGCTTTTGGTTTATACGTGACATTTATCCACATTGCCTCAACGCACCTTTGAGCTCAGTTTGAAAGTGGCAGGTTCTAACAGGGCCCAGTACTGGGATAGTAACATGCCTAATAACCGCTACAGGCCCCAGAGGTGCAAGGTGCCACTTTAACCAGTTCCTCAGCATATAGGGAACCCTCAGCTACTGTTGAGCTGATGTAGTTCTAAGCCGTGCCCCATCGCAGCAGATGGGCATTGGGGAGGTGGCTGGGAAAAGAGGGTGTGTCAGGAGTGCCTCTGCAGTCTGGCTAATTCCAGCTGCCAGAGCAATGCCTTGGGGCCATGGGCAGCCAGGTGTAAATTAGAGCAGCCTTTGGGTTGCTCTGATTTGTACCAGGGGCCATGTTTATACCAGGGGCTCCTGCTCGCTCCAGAATTGTCTCTCTCCCAATTGGATTCCTAGTACATTTTAATATAAATTGTGTTCACTGAATAAGGTGCAGTTGAGGAAACAGGAGCCTGAGTGTCCACTCCATTACACGGGGTGTGTAACCATTATGTGAGTGTGTCCCCACTGACATCAATGGAGATATACTAACGTAAAACGGTGTGACAGAGTTGAGATCCAGGCTGTACTGCTCAGATCCACAAAGGTATTTAGGCTCCCAACTTCCAGTAATTTCAGTGGATCTGGGCCTAGATCTTTAATTGTGCTCAGTGCCTTCCAGACTCTTCCCCACTCACAACACACACACAGCTATTTTTCTTGAGAACTGGAAGTCACACAGGAAAATGATTTCAGAATACAGGGCAAGTGATGCAGCGTTATCCAAGAGTGGGGTTTAAGCAGCACTTCTTAGGTCCATGGGATTTTGGGGCTCTTCACCCATGGAGCCTCGTTATTAAACACACATCAAGATTTAGAAGAGTGGGGGAATTGTTGGTTACAGCCTGAACCCAGTTCTGAGAACATCTACTGTAATCACTGCTGAACAACTGCAGGGTACACTACTGCACACACTCTGAGAAGCCCCCAGCGCCGTTCCCGGAGGGAAGACACTCCAAAGCAAACAGGAAGTAAGTCAGCTGTTCAGCAGCTGCATATCATCATAAAGCTACTCTGACCATACCCGTGGAGTGAGGTTAGGCCCGCCATAGCTAAGGGGGAAGCCAGCTTTTCATTATCTGGCTTAACTTGACTCGAAATAACTTTGCAAAAACTAAACCAAATCCACTTGAAACTTCACAAAGACGATCTCATGCCAGCATCATTTTTTTCCTACCAAGCTTGAAGCAAACTGGAGAAGGGTGTTCGTGGAATATGAGGGGGTCAAAAAAAAATGAGGTGGGCTTCACTTTAGAAGATTTCCCCTAACTTTTGCCTCCTCATCTGTCAAAAAATAACTTGGCCTAGAGACTCCAAATTTGTTTTAATCTTGTTGACCTTGGCAACGAGGGGCACGTTTCACTGGTCTGAGATTGCTGGAGGAGAAAATTAGCTCATTAATCAATGGCACTGATGCAGATATTAGGAACGCTGTGGACTCTGACAGTGAGCAAAGCAAGGACGTGTGTTCTAGGCTATTCACAACCACAGGCTGTGGAATGTCTAAAGCACCTAAAATGCAAGTGGAACTTTGAGGTTGAGCTACAGGAGACGACTTAGTGATCCAAACACCAGGGCTGTCCCCACTGACGTCAGTTTGCCATTGATTTCAATAGGGCTACGATTTCTAAAAGTCTCCAAGAAGCTAGGTTTATACCCAGGCAATAGGTTGGCTCAAATGTCCTGATTGCTCTGGCCAAACATTAGAAAATCCATCATGCATTCAGGAAGGCGATGGATTTGCCCTGGTGTCCTGTACCATCCTTCTCTTGCACCCAGTCTCATGCCGCATGCTGGCTGAAGGTACCCACCTCACCAGGCGCAGCTGCAGTTAAGGGCATCATATGTATATCATTTGTAAAGTGCTTTGGGCCAAAAGGTACTTTATTGGGATATCTCCTAAGATATTAGTCACAGTGCATGGAGTTGGGCCCATGCAAAAGGCTATTTTGCAGGATAACGGCTTTACTTTAACGATAATGAATGGTAATAACGGCTCTGCTTAAGTGTCGTATCTCCTGCTTGATTGAGCAAGTGCCAATAAGTGGGTTCTAACCAGGTGTCACCCACTTTAACTCATCACTGTGCACACGGACTGGGCTCCCTGTTGCCGTGGAGCTTTTACAACTAATGTGACTTTGCAGCTAGGCTGTCTGTGCTTTGCCTTATAAACCACAATGGCCTCGGTTCAAGGTGTCAGCAGCACCATGTCTGTAATACACATGTCTGCAGGGTTTGAGACGTTCTCAGTTACCGAGGTATCCAGCGGTAGTGGGGTTTCATATGAGTCGTCATTATGGTCTCAGATGTGTATTGACCCTCCATGGAGGAATGAGGAGACATGAGGGTAATATTTAAGTAGTGCTGTGTTTCCGTAACATAGATTAATGTACCATTAACTTTCCATTTTCTCTTTTTTCAGGCATTTGTTTTTTCATTACGACTACAAAATCCGGGGTGATGCCCTTAAATTACTGATATTTATTTACAGCCCCCTTCGCTCCAGCTTAATGATGTGTTTTGTCTGGGAACACAGTTCATAATTTGATCAAGTGAAATGTTACCCTGGAAGAAAGAGAGAGGGACCCTGCCATGCAAAGGATATTTTTCTATTAAAGAAATTTGAGAATCTGTTTCACCAGACTATCCAGGCGAGCGGAAAACTTACGCTAGCCCATGGCTGGAGGACGTTTTTATTGTACAAATATAGTTTCCCGTTTCCCCTCACATCTGCAGGACCTTCTGAAATGTCCGTTTTGATTGGGATTAAATCACCATCTCCTGATGACGCTTCAAAGCCTCAATGTGAGGAGCTGGAACAACTGTATAGCCTTGCCAAGCCTACTGCCGTGTGACTTGGCTGAAGGTAGATGGCTCCCTGGTGCTACCAGAGTGTGGCACAGTGCAAAAGGCCAAGCATCTTGTTTTGCTGATTCGTGTCAAATTGTCGAATGAAAGCACCTGCCTCATCAAGACACCATGACATTAAAGGCTAGAATTATGGGGGACTGCAAATATCTCAGCACACCCTCTGAGTTTCCAATTCCAAACAAACACGAAAGCCTCAAAGCACGACTGACTCCATCTACATTTGAGAAATCTACCTACCCTCCTGCTGTGTCATTGACAGCAGTTGATCTTAAGCGACGCTATTTCCAGTCAACAACTATACGGTTACAGGAGTACACTCCCCCTAATGTAGTTACGCTGCACAAACATCAAATGAGGCTCACGCCTTGCAACAGCATCCTTGTGTAACATCAGATTAAGCTGCCTTTGTACAAACCCCGTTTGATGTCAGTGCAGTGAATCTACATTAAGGGTTTGCAGTGATGTGACTGCACTGACATAGTTACACTTGAAAGCACAGAAAGGGCGGGCAACGTAAATGCGTCAAGGAGAATCTCAGCTCATGCTGCATATTGGTAACTTCGAAGGCCCAGCCAAGGACAGACCTGAATGGAGAGCAACTAGCGATAAAAGCTGTAAACACTTGGAGAAAGACAGATGCACAAAACAATTTAAAAAGAGCCAAGTGTCATGTCAAGTCTTCAAGGAGAGGCTTTAAATTCCGATGTGACATCTGTTCGTGACCTTGCTCCTCACAGATTGGCTGTACAGCCACAAGAAAACACATGAGCTGCCGTGACACCATTATCGGGGACGATGGATAGCCATGCACAGTTACACTGCTTCAAATGTCTCGGACGTAGGCAGGGCTTCAGTCAAAACCAATAACAATTACCAGTGTCCATGCTGGGCCATGGAAAACCAGACTTTAGATGAATGCACACATCATCTGGAGGTCACTCTAGACCAAGCTCAAGTTCCCCTAAAAGACTTGTGAACCTTGTGATGATGCACAAGACACGAGGTAGGTTTTGCAACGGTTTTAGGGTTTCTCTGTGAACATTTTTGCCCAACTGCAACTTAAATCCCACCCTCATGCTGTCTTATTGACAGCAACTGGTCTTAAGCCCATGCTTGATGCTTTGCTGAACTGGGCAGAAAGGAGGTTTCAATAATGCCTGATTAGTTTATTATACCACTTGTGAATACAGCAATTCACTACCACTCCATTTCCTTACACTCACCACACGGAATGGAAAGCAAGTCCTCTGTGTAGCATAATAACTGAGGTCTGAAACGTGTTAAATGTGTAAAGCTGAGTGTACATTTCCAAAATCAGTGTCTCCTGAATTGGCTTTGTTTAACTGCAGCGTACGCAGGCAGAACAGAACCGAACACTTTCACTTCTAACTTCCCTCCCTTCCCTCCCCCAAATGCCCCCTGGCTGCCTCTGTAGTGCTAGGTAGGCACTTTCCTAAGAACCCACAGCCCATGAAATGGGCTTGATTTTAAATTCCACCGCAGGAATTGAAAGGAACTTAAGAGAAAGAGGAGCAGTACTGTCAGTGACTTGTTTATAGCACAGCTTCACTCCACTTCGACCCTGGGATTTGCAGAAATAAAAGGGAACAGTTATATAACCACTGGAAAAAGCTAAGTGTAAACAAGGCTGGGAGAGAAAGGCAAGGAACCTTGTAATTCAGAGACAAGCGAAGTGCCTGCCAAGCCATTCACGATTCTGACACTTCGCTGTGCAGCCTGGTGCACTGTAAATCATGAAGATTTTCTAACGATTTCAGGATACGTTTCTTGTCACAAACAGCTCAGACACCCAGCACACTGAAAACAGCCACTATGCCAATACCATCTGGGTGAGAGATTTGACTGGAAATGATTAATGCAGTGTGCCTGGTTTAACCATCTCATCCGCCATGCCTCATTAGTGAAGCCTCAGTCTTTGGGGTACTCAGTGAGACAATCAGGGGAGGTTTCTACACCAGTCATTCTGCAAACAGGACCCCCCCGCCTTCCTCCCTCTGTTTTGCCTGCAGCCAGAAAAGACAGCCCCCTTCTTGCAGAATCCTTCTGCTGCTCCTTTTGTCTGCCTGCTTTGCAGTGGAGGAGTTTTCCGTAGGAAAGAAAGCTGTCAAAACTCTTAGATTTGCACAAGGAAGGGGCTGGTTATCATTTCAATGCATCATTTTGGGGACTAATTCCAGTTTTTCTCCCAACAACTGATTTGCAGGTGAGAAAGATGAACACTGTCACAGGGCAAGCAACAGCTGAGAACGTGTGAGCAAACAAGGGAGCACCACACATTAGAGAGAGCGTCGGCAGAGCCCTCCAAGTGGCTAACGTTGGATTTTACGACTCTCCACAAAACCAACAGGATTCCATCTTGTAGAACACAACGCCCGGGGTTTGGAAGGGTGGCTGATGGGTCAGGGAAGCACAACTATTTGATGTACAATTATTTTCTTGCCACAATACGGGTTTCCAAGGGTCTATTTCAGGTCTCGTTTTGTTTTGCAAAGCATATGCCTCCGTGCCTTTGTCTAAAATAAAAGTCCATGCCAGCAGCCTAGTGTTTACCACCGGAGATCCAGCAACAGCAAACTGGCATGTACTCATGCAAGGCAGGAGCATCTCAATATACACACAGACTGCAGGCCAAACTTCCAGGGGAATGAAGGAATGAAAAATAAAAGTGCGCACAGAGTGTACTAATCAGAGTTAATACACCTTGATATTGTCCTTGTCAGAAGGAGACTCTCAGGCTTTGTCTGTTTGCCTGAGAAATTCAAGGGTGTCTCTCTCTATATTTTGAAGTTGCGACAAGTCTGCTAAGTGCTGTTGCCCTAGTGACTTGAAATAAATGTTCCATTTTCCAGGGCGGGACGGGAAGGGGATGGCTGAAGAGCTGGGAGACGTCTCCCTGCCAGTGAAAAAGACAGCGACAGCTCAATGGAATTGGGAGCGGTGTGCTGACTAGCTATGTATTGGATGGTACAACAGTCTGGCTCTTCATCCACCGCCCTGTCACGAACATCCGCATCCTCAATGGGGGCGGGAGGGGAAGAGAAAAGAATACATGAGGAGTGGGATTTTCAGCAGTGCTCAGCACTGGCCACTCTGAGCTCCCCCGCTTCCAGGGACTTCAGTGGGCTTTTGGAAACCCCCACCCAAGATCTTTCATCTACCTTTACAGCAACAAAGAAAAGGGAGAGGCTAGTTTGGGCCCCCCGGGTATTGCAAGTATGTCTGAACTGCAAGCAGGGCTTTCCGCTTCGAATCCCCTCCTCACCTGGAGGAAGAAAGGGAAACAGATTGAAGGCAAAGAGCCCGCCAGGTCAGTCTTACTGCCTCTGTCGCCCCACTCCGTACACTGACAGACTCTCTCCACCCCTTCGCTTCTGATTCTTTGTCCGATGCAGGGAGGCAGATGGGCTTGGATGCTGCCATGAAAGGCTGGGAACAGAGCTGCCCCAATGGGGTGAGACACTATCTTCTGAGCTTCCTGTGACAGTGGTCGAGTCTTGCCAAATATGGCTGACTTGGCACAGGGAGATGACCTTTTTAAAAAGGTTTTTCCGTCGTAAAAGGCCCCGAGCTTCAATGCCAGCATGAAACAACTTCTATTGTGATGGTCTCACATCCCTCTCTTCCCTTTTTGCACATGAAGCTATAGTTTGCAGAACATACTTGAGGGGAGCAGAGATGGTAATTCTCTCCCTCTCTGTTTACAGGCGGTCAGAGCTGCTATAAAGCTCAGCTGGAATTTCCACTTTAATTCCAGAACTGGGGCTTTGTTAGACACTGCAGCCTTCTTTTATGCATACCGCGTTCATTTTTACGGCCACTGTGTTTACTCTGCTAACGCCCATTTGTCTGTCTCTTCCACCAGTCTGCAACCCTAGACTGGAAATTCTTTTGGGCAGAGCTACCTTTTACACCTGGTTGGGCAGTTTTTAGAAGAACCTAATTGGGGTCTCTAGGTGTTTCGTGATATAAATAACTCCAGTAGATACCTGCCCTATACCTGTTAAACCCAATTCTGCCCTGATTGACACCCCATGGAATCCCACTGACTTCAGAGTAGTTACTCCAGATTTCCACCTATGTCAAATGAGGGCAGGGTTTGACTCTATGTTGTTAACCTACACTGAGCTGGTTTCCTGGTTAAAATTTGTTTCTCCTTTTGAGCACTCCAACAGTGTCATCATTCAATGTGGGCCTGACCTCTGATACCTCCCCAAGTTGTCTGCAAACAAAGAGACTGTTATTTGACATTGAAATTTTGCTTGCCAGTACTTCTTAAAGGGGGCTATTAGACCGACTGGTGTTTTGCTAAAACCATTGTTGGGAATCAGCAGAGAGAAGCTTTTATTTATAATTTGGTCGCTAAGTGTGCACAACGCTTTGCATCAACTTTGACAAGGTTATGAAACACCCATTGGAATTAACATGACAATAGCAACAAGACAACTATTGGGCTCAGGATCAATTCAACAAGGGACTGAACGCCTTCCAAGTTGTGCTTAATCTCTGGCAGGATCAGCTCGTTCTCATGAGATAAGGATCACAAACGCCAGAGCACCAGCATCCTGCCAGGTTAATGAATGAGACAGAGGCTTTGGTGTAAACCTTTTTACAATGGTAGAATCTACTGTTGCTAATTTTGTGATGTTGGTAACTTCCATTTAATGGAGATTCCCCAAGTTGGCTGGCCAAAGGAAACTGAATATGATAGGCAGGGGAAAAGTAGCTGCCCTTCAAAGAGTGAGCTGCAAATCTATTAACATCTCAGCTTCTAAACTGGGTGACCCATCGCAGAGCAACTCGGAATGCTGAGTTTACTGGAATTGCAGCTGTGAGAATGCTAAAATGCTGATATACTCCCCCGAGTGGCTCCATCCTTGTTGGCCAACAAATAACTGAAAATGAAGAGTTCCATGAAGTTCTCTGAAGAACTCGAAAGCACAAATGTTTTAATATTTCAGCACCCTGTCTGTTCACAAGAGTAAAGCCAGCAAAGAGGCTAGAAAGATGGCACAGCTGGGAATTTAAGAATGTTGCGGCACTCTCTTTTGGAGGCCAAATGTTGGACCTGCCAATTAGGTTCTCTTATGAACCTCTGTTGGGAGTGGGACTTCTGTAAAGTTGCCCATCTGATCTCAGTAGGAGGATGCTCTCTGACTTTCTCATAGAGCTCCACTGAGACCAGGCTGGCTCCAGGCTGCATTGGAAAACTAATGTATTTCTTCTCCTGCCCCTACTTCCGATTCTGTTTCCCATACATTTAGAGAGATTAGTCTAATCTCAATGAAGGCACCATAGCAATTCAGATTGTCTCATAGATTACGATTGATACTGGGGCCAGGGAAACATTTAAACAAATCACAATTAAAAAAATGAAAGGGAAATGAGAGACAAAAACTACAATCAGGAGTCTATTTTCCTTAGCTGGTGTGTGTGGTTACGTCCCATAATTGTTAATGGAGATTAGACATGCCTAGCTAGGGGAGAACAGAGCGCTAGGGATCTAATTTAAATGCACAAACAGAAAGGAAATGCAGAGTTATGGCTAGCACTGAAAATTCAGTGGTCTAGCTGAATCTCAAGATATTAGTATACACGGTGTGACGACAGAGAACGTCTAGACACTCAGGGTGAGTGGTCAGTAGGTTTTCCCTTAACATTAGTGTTACTTAACTAACCCATTAGGAATTGGCTCTAAAGGGTTTAACTAGAATCTGCTTAGGAAGAACCCCACAGGATTTCATGTCATTCTCATGGGTGTAAAGTCCGGCTTACAAAGTCACCAGTGGAGCACACTTATCCAGTGCTTATTGTCCATCCGGTGCAACCATTTACTAGGTAGGACCATGAGGAAAGAAAGATCCGCTTGATGCCCAGGCACTGGACTGAGACTCAGGAGATCTGTGTTCAATTCCCACCCGTGGCACAACATTCCTGTGTGACCTCAGGCAAGTCATTTAGAAGAGCCTTCTTGGGCAAAGCACTTACGCGTGTGTGTGTGTACCTCAAAGTTTGTCAGGACCCTGTTGACTTAAATGGGACTACGCATGTGCTTTGCTGAATCTCTCTGTGCCTGCATTTTCCACCTGTATAATGGGCACAATGCTACTTTGTTTTTCTAGCCTTTGTCTGTCATTTAATTAGACAATAACTCTTGGGGGGGTGGTGGTTTCTTCCTGTGTGTTTTACAGCACCTAGATCTCAGTTGGGGTGTCTAGGTACTATTGACAGCAATGCAGATATAACAGTCACAATAACTTTTCACAGGTGGAAGACACAGGTAGCTTTTTACCCATAGAAAATGGACTTTAGCCACACACCTGGTTTGTTATCTGCTTTCCCTGGCACCTCCAGCTAATTACTGGCTGAGCTGTAATAGAAACATCACAGCAGAATTTCCTGCCAGGATGGAGTCAGTCAGATTGTAACATGTGCTGTGCAGGTCAGAGACTGTTTGCCCTTCAGCTCTATATAAAATAAATGTTTTCAGTGATGTCATAAAAATATTGGACAGATTCAGAATGAATCACTCCACACAGTGTATTTTACAAGGTGGAGCAACTGTGTGGAGAGAGAATTTTAAAGGGACTTTCTCAGTGTTTCAGTACAAAGGGAAACGCTGGAGTGTTTTGCAAAAAAACGCACTCGAGCTTTCTTGGTGGGAGTCGCAAATCGCATGGATAGAGTGACCCTGTGTGTTTACTTTGCTTCATTTAGGAGACCTGCAGTTTAGCGATGTGTCAAGGAATGCTCTGGAGCAAGAGGCACCTTAGGCTGTTTCTGATTTGTGACATATTTACTGTGGCGTTTCCTTTGCAGGGGGTCTGTACTGAGTGCTTTCCAAAAGCCAGGCCGAGCCATCACGAAAAGCAAAACACCATGTCTGAGCTGCACGTTGGGTCACGGGCTGAGCAACAGCAGCGGTAAGAGTGGGTGGGAGGAAGGAGCCCTGCATCTGAGTGGAGAGGGCAGCTAAACAAGGTAGCATGTGAAGTACTTTGTTTTCTCTTCCACTACTCTACTGAACATAGCCTAGCTGGCTTCAATTCCCAGCGCTGCTACCCATCTCCTGCACGACCTTGGGCAAGTCACTTAAACTCTCTGTGCCTGAGCTGGCTATTTATTAAAAGGGGATAATAATCCTTTCTTTCTTCTCCCAGGGAAAAGACAAGTCAGCCTTGTCTCTTCAGATAGTGAACAATTTGGGGCCGGGATTGCCTCTTATTCTATTTGTTCTGTGCTCAGCACAATGGAGCCCTGATTTCAATCGGGGTCTCTAGGCACCATTGTAATACAAATTACCATTGAAAACTATGATCATCATCTGGATTTCATAAGTACTTGTTTGACACCTTCAATGCAAGCCTCAGCATTCTGAGCTACTTCTCCAGTAGAGAAAACTAAGCAGGAAGGAACAGATTAATTAATATACATTAATAGAGCAAGTGTTTGGAAGGACAGTTTGATTTTAAGGGCAGATTTTCAAAGGTACAACCGGGAGTTGAGTGCCATTGAAAACCTCCCCATAATGCTTCAAAAAGGGATGTCCTAAGATTAAATATAGAGATATTTTGCATCGTAATAATTAAAACCCTTTTTAAAACTTCCCTGTTGACCTGTGCCCAGATAACTTGTTACATGTGAGCGCCAAACTACAAAATCACTATTTAAATAGCTGTACATTGCTTGCATGCTGCAAATCCAGCAACAGACCTCAGTGCGGCTCAAGTTTATTTATGCTAACAAAGTTTCCATATCGGGAGCATGAAGGGTGTGGGTCTGAGGCTCTCTCAGATTGCTTTCACCTACACTCATGCTTACACTGATTTCTGAAAGCGATTTATTTTGCCTTCTCTGTCCCCAATTTCAGATTCCCTTTTGGAACTGTATATAGGGCGGGAAGACCGCCTTCTTCTTATGTCCTATTCTGAACTTAATTTATGGAAGTTGAGCGAGGATATGGCCGGAAACAGATTATTTCAACTCCAGGTACGGTGCTGGCACATTTCCAAGACAAACACACCAGAACCCATAAACTTGTCCTGGGGGCACAGGAGTAACAAAAGAGTCCTGTCATTTCAGGCTGAGGAAATTCATAACCCTTCTAAAATTCACTCACTCTCCACTAACCCCTCTCCACTCCTAAAGCCGGATGCTACAAAGGGGCTTCAGAGACACCTACAGACTTGTCCCTATTGCATTTCCTGAGCGGGGCTGGTATGCTCTGAGCTCTCAAGGGCTGGACAGGGCCTCGCATCCGTTCGCACAGTGCCAAGCATACTGCCAGCACCTTGCAAAGAACAACAATACCAGCCCATGCAACTGGACTCTGAACCATTTCTAGGCAGCTAGTTAGGAGGTGAAAGCATGAGAGGTAGATCAGATTTTCAGGGGGGAGGGGACCGTACATGGCTGAATCCAAACAAAGCTTGGCCGAAAAGAAAAAAGCCCTGGGGGGTGGGGGAGGAGGAGGGAAGGGGAATAGGGGGAGGGAGAGGAAAGAAAAAGCAAAGTAAATATCTGTGGCTAAAAAAACCATACTTGGTATTTTCTTTTCAAGGAGGTTTCATGCTTTAGGGACTCCTGAGGAAAGGCGGTTAGCTGTGCCAGATTAGCGTGGTCATCTGATAACGTAAACTACTGTCGACTAAAGAAAAACTCCATTGCACTGGGGTCTGAATCAAACATAAAGCCTGTTTGCAGACTAATGTGTTATATCTCCTAAGCCCCAACAGGCTTATTCCACACACACGCTTTGCTGGGCCAAGGAATGAAAAGCAAATGTAGTCAGACCAAGCGAATACTGAATATTTCATTTGGATACATTTACAGTCATGGGAGGCCAGCATCATCTCTGTTTTTGTGACTAGTTATTACAATACAATGAAAAGACGGGGGGGAAAGAGTGGTGTATATAAAAAGGAAAGACTAGTAAAACAGTCAGCACCATAATGTTCTACTTAAAAAAACACTACACAAAAGGGGGCTTATTGCGGGCCTGTCATGGGTTATATTTCAAAGTATTTTGAAATAATTTTTGCCCCCAGCTGTTGCTTAGGAGAGCTCCTTGGGCTCTTGAGGCTAAAATCTGTCTCTTCTCCAGCAGCTGGCATTAATGATTTTCCTTCTTTTAAAGGAAGGATTAAAGAGCAGCAACGGGTTTGTTTTGAAATACACTAAAAGCCCCCCCATCCCGCACCCCGAAATAATTATATTTAGTAAACAAATAAGAGAAATCAAAGTGAGGTGAATTCAAGGTCTTGCAATGCTCGACTGTCTTATTAAACCTGCAAATTCTGGGATTTCCACAGTTAAAGCAGACACTCCATTACTCGCATGCACCCTTGTTTTACAGACTATACGGTACTTTCTCGGTTCCAGGGAGGTTGTACTGCTGGCTGTCACATACTGTGTTCTCACTCTGATCTCTGCTCGGTATCTATGCTTCTGTAGAGCTAGACCAGAAGAGGAGCACAAGCTGTCTTCTTTCCTCTCTTTGCTATTCTGTAGACACAATAGGGCGTGTACCTCACTTGTCCTCCACCATGCCCTTCTGTCCCAGTCCTGATCAACTCGCATTTACATTCTGAAGACATCTCTCAAATAGACGCATGGTGCATGAGATCAGCTAAGATGCTCTGGCCACTGGCCCCCATGGGAGAGAGACATGGTGGCAGGCTGGTCTCTTGAACTTGTTTCCCCATCTAGGTCTGACAGCACTCAAGCCTACTGACCTTCAGGGCACACTGCAGAGCTTGCCATATCCTCAAGGGTTCTGCGAAGCGGCTGAGTCAAAAGGGAGGGGGGTTAATGGAGTGAGAGGGAAGAGTGATTTCTGAATGAAGCTGAACTGGTGAGGAGTGTGTAACTTCTTCTCTTAGGCAAAGTAAGCTGTCATGGGATAAGAGGGAAGGTCCTCTCATGGATCAGTAACTGGTTAAAAGATAGGAAACAAAGGGTAGGAATAAATGGTCGGTTCCCAGAAGGGAGAGAGGCAAATAGTGGTGTCCCCAGGGGTGTGTTCTGGGACCAGTCTGGGACCAGTCATATATTCATAAATGACCTGGAAAAGGGGGTAAACAGTGAGGTGGCAAAATTTGCAGATGATACAAAACTATTTAATACAGTTAAGGCCCAGGCAGACTTCAAAGAGCTACAAAAGGATCTCACAAAACTGGGTGACTGGGCAACAAAATGGCAGATGAAATTCAATGTTGATAAAGCAAAGTAATGCACACTGGAAAACATAATCCCAAGTATAATATACAATGATGGGGTCTAAATTCGCTGTGACCACTCAAGAAAGAGATCTTGGAGTCATTGTGGATAGTTCAATGAAAACATCCATTCAATGTGCAGCGGCAGTCAAAAAAGCAAACAGAATTTTGGGAATCATTAGAAAAGGGATAGATAATAAGACAGAAAATATCATATTGCCTCTATATAAATCCATGGTGCACCCACACTTTGAATACTGCGTGAAGATGTGGTCGCCTCATCTCAAAAAAAGGTATATTGGACTTGGAAAAGGCTCAGAAAAGGGCAAAAAAAATGATGAGGGGTATGGAACAGCTTCCATATGAGGAGAGATTAGTAAGACTTGGACTTTTCAGCTTGGAAAAGAGACGACTAAGGGGGGATATGACAGAGGTCTATAAAACCATGACTGGTGTGGAGAAAGTAAATAAGGCAGTGTTATTTACTCCTTCTCATAACACATGAACTAGGGGCCACCAAATGAAATTAATAGGCATCAGCTTTAAAACAAACAAAAGAAAGTATTTTTTTCACACAACGCACAGTCAATCTGTGGAACTTCTTCCCAAAGGATGTTGTGAAGGCCAAGACTATAACAGGGTTCAAAAAAGAACTAGATAAATTCATGGAGGATAGGTCCATCAATGGCTATTAGCCAGGAGGGGCAGGGATGGTGTCCCTGGCCTCTGTTTGCCAGAAGCTGGGAATGGGTGACAGGGAATGGATCACTTGATGATTAACTGTTCTGTTCATTCCCTCTGGCCACTGTAGGCATTGGCCACTGTAGGAAGACAGGACACTGGGCTAGATGGACCTTTGGTCTGACCCAGTATGGCCATTCTTATGTTCTTATGTTTGATCCAGTTATTTAGGGATTTTATGTGTATGTGCGCCTAGCGCAACGGACAGTCAAATCGGAAAACAAAGTAACCATGGAGGTGCCCTCTGGATTCAAAAGCAAGTCACCGGCTCTGCTGCTGCTTGGCTCCACCACACAGCCACAGGGCTTCAGACTCTGATTTTTGCATTGCAAAAAGCTATTAGATTGTCAAACCCTGGAGGCATCCCTACCTTTTCATCATCACCCACATGCATTCCCTATGCTGCTGCAGAGCTCTGCAATTCCACCTCCACACAGCAAACCATAATTTTGTTTTAATAGGTGGATTCACCTACCTTTCTGTCTGGCTGCAGGATTAACAACAGAACATTGTGCTAGCCGGTAGTGTCTTACCTGTGGCATTTGAAAGGGCGAGGGACTCCATTGAGCCCCGTGGTGTTCGCTCGGTGGGTGTTAGGGCCTCAGTGAATTTAAGTGCATTGATTGGATGCCTTGTTCGACACTGTTGGGTAGACATCCCGCCTTCTTCCTCTTCATCATATTCTGGAACTTTGATGCTTCCTCTGGTTTCATTAAAACTCTGGTTAGACATATCGCTGTAGCTTTCTTGTGACCTAAGCCTTCCTGAGTAATAATCTTCTCTGCAGTCCTGGATGAAGCTTCCACTATGCCCCTTCATTGCTATAGATGAACTTCTCTTTGGATTGCTGAAATGTTTGGCCCATAAATCTGGTTGAGTGCCTGGGACCTGTCCTGGGTTATAGGAAGTCCTTATATTACACTGGCTGAGAAGTTGCAAGGGGCTTTGGGATTGACTTTGCTCCATTTGATTTCCATAGTGATAGAGTTCATCTCTACTCCTCCATATGTGCTCTCTGTTTAGGCTAGGAGTCTGACTAGACAAACTCAGCAAATCCATCTGTAGCGACAGTGGGTCCACATCTGCAGAAAGTCTATTTGAGGTCACTTGCAGTTGACTGCACTGATTTAACATGTTTTCCTCCCCTTTCCCTTTGTTCTTGCCAATTTTGGCACTGCGGCGGGACTCCTTTGCTCTTGCGTTCTGAAATGCTGAATCTGACGAATCCGAGCCGTTAGGATCATCGCCCACGCTGCATGCCCTCGAACAGAATATCTGCCCTTGTTTTGGTAGGAAAGGTCGACCAAGTAGGGATTTCTTGCACTGAGCACAGCAAAAACAGGTTTCTGTAGCATGCCAGTGTTGGCCGTCATAAGTCATCTGGCCCTGGTCAATACCTTGGGGGAGGGGGGGAGAAAAACATACAGAAAGTGTAAGAGCTATGTCATGAATTGGAAGTTAGTCCCCAGAAATTTCAGTGGTTTCATTTTCTAACAATTCATGAAAGATAAATCAAGAATGAAAACACAGAAGGCCCTGATTCTACAACCTTTCCTCATGTTGAGGAGCAAGCCCATAAAAATAATCCACATATAGGTCCCAATCCTTTGGTAACTTCAATGGGACTACTAAACTGTGTAAAGTTAAGTATAAGTCTTCACAGGTTCAAGGCCTAACCAAAGGACTTACTTAACGTTAGAAACGGTGGCACAGCTGAGTCAGGGGTTATTGAATTTTAAATGCTTATTTCATACTTTAAATGGTAGGAACATGAAAGTTTCTTCACAAAGTTGTTGAAGTCAACGCAATAAAACCACTAGCTACTTAAAAAAACCCACAAAAACCAACAACCCAGAAGAGGAATTTGTGCTGCTTTCCCAGCTTTGAGACGCAGCTAAATATAAACCCATCCCTGCCCTTGACTGCTCTATTCCCTGTAGATTTTAAGACCCAAACTTCTTCTAACTATTCTAGCCTCTTCTCTAAAGAGGAGAGGTAAAGAGACTACACGAACAATCACCTTGGATTGCTTTATACTCAAATCCATTAGGTAGCAGCCATACAGAGGATCAAGTTTGCCTTCACTCAGCCCTGCCTGGCTTACTGAGGGAATTAAATTCATTGTAGGCCGAACAATGAGAATCTGTTCTGAACAAGCAGACGCACGAGGCTTACCAGTCATAGGTTACACCAGCTGTAACTTCAATTGATCACCACCATATTTACCCAAGAATTATCCCTGCCAGGTTAGCTCTTCTTTGTACTCACAATGGGAAGCTGGCTTTAAATCATTTGTATTCCCTGAAATCCTCTTTACTAACTGGTGTTAAAGGCTTCACTGCAGACTAATGTGCTGTATCTCCACTCCCCCACACCAAAATTCAGTTTTTTAAAAATGGGGTAGCCAATGGGAGAGTGGGCAATGGGCAGTCTATCCGTCAGCACTTAACCTACACAACCACTAAACCGAAACACAGTCATTACATTGTCACTCCAACCTCCTGGGAATCCTGTGGGGAAGATTCAAAATGCGTTTTCATTAACCCTCCCTACCCAAATGTGTACTGCAAGAGGAGAGCAGTTACTCTGTATTTATAAACGGAAGAGCCTAACACCAAAAGAAATGACAACAGACTGGCTCAAAGAGAGGCAGACAAAGAATGTGTGTGGTACATACGTGGTAATCCTTTTTTTGGTCAAAGATATAAATATTTTCCAGGGGGGTGAAAACAGCATCTGAAGACACAATTATAATTCATATTTTTATATGTCTGGTTACATTGCAGTTCTCGGGAAAAAGTAATTACCTTAGTAATGGCTGCATGATAGACAGAATGCTAAGGGCATAAAGAACATTATGAAGAACTCAACTATACGTGTGTGCAACACAAGTTTGCACATAGAGAGTACATTTGACTAATTTTATATGTATAAATTTTCCCATGAACCCATTATAATATACCCATTAGCACATTCTATTCCGAGCTAGAACTGTTTTCAGTGTAACTTTTTTCTCCAGTGTAACAAGCAAACCACTTATATTGCATTTGAATGCCAAAGGGAGAGAAGGCAGTGGGTAGAACATCAGCTTTTTATTCAGCCAGATAGCGCCCTCTCTCCTGAAGTTACCTCCAGGAAAAGCATGAGGTTTTTTTCTCATTTAGAGGCCCTGCTATACACCCCAGTTCTGCAAAGGTCTTAAGCTCGTGCTTAGTTTTAACTGATATGGCGCTTAAGCTCATGTTTGCATTATTATTATTATTATTAATAATAATCATTTGTATTGTGGTAGCACCTAGAGGCCCAAGCCCCGCTGTGCCAGGCATTGCACAAACCTACGGTAAAATACATTCCCTCCCTTGGAGAGCTTACAATCTCAGTAGAAGACAAGGGACAGACAGGTGGACAGCACAAAGTAACAGTGAGACAAGTGTGATAAGCATAGCAGCTGCTTCTCCAGGGTTGAGTGTTCTGAAGGCATCACAGCAGACATCAGTTTTAAGGAGGGACGTGATGGAGGACAAAGTTAAGCACGTCCTTAAGTGCTTTGCTGAAATTTTTATTCCTCCGTTGACTGTTGGGCCATTTCATGTGAGAAAAAGGGTTCCCCACCCCCAAAGTGCAGTACTGCATAAAAATGTGCACTTACCTATGGGCATAAATAAAGGCCTGTCTGTGCATCCATCCGTGTAAAGAGATTTTTTTTTTTTACAACGCACAGCAAAACAGCCGGGCAGATTCCAGAATGTAGTAACATTAGCTGCCAAGCTCATGTTAACCATTGTGATTGGTACTAGCTTAAGGAATGTTAATGTATCAGTGTTTAGGAAAGAAATGAGCTAGCACCCAATGTACAAATGTATTTGTAGAGCAGCAAAATATCAGCACCAGAAATCTAGATTAAGTCTGCAGTTGTTGTTAGTTTTCTTTTTCTTTTCCTCTCTCTCTCTCTCTCTCACTCTTTTTTTGCTGAGCATATCACATCTATTTGTGGATTAAAAAAGCAAATTGAAATGTTAATGATTTCTAATGAACACACATTTCCCCTTGGAACAGCTCATTAACCCATATGCCCCCTTTGAGAGCTGGAGTGAGGAGGATCAGCTACAACAAGTGCAAGAGTATTTAAAAGAAAATGTTAAAATGGACAGTAAATGAGTCAGTGAAATCTTTGCTTTTGGTAGTTTTATTATCTCCTGAGACTGCTTTCCAATGTTCTTCCTGTTTCAAGAAACCCTCCCTAGCACAAAAGGGGATATGATCAGCCTCTCTTTTGCTCCCTGTAAAAGCAGTCATTTAAACAAATAAATTACCTTTCTTGATTCTCCAGGAAAAGTCAGATGTTTGCATCTATAGTTATTTCCGCAGGGCAGGGACATGGCTGGCGGCAGCTGTGCATAGATTTTCCTCGCACAGCGGAAATGTGGCGGTATTGACTGAAGTCCCATACAGACTCCTGCACTGCCAAATGGTTTCCGAAGGATTTATTGAAACAAGTAACAGTGCCAGAAATGTCCTTTCAAGTAAAAGTCATTTCAACAGGTTGCCTCAGGTGTGTTCCGCTCAAAATATTACCAAACCAATGAAATAAAAGCAACAGCACAATAAAGCACTATATCACCGTCTTAAATGAACCCACATCAAAAGGTGCATGACTTCATTTCCCCCCCCACCCCCACCCCTTGTGTGCTCTCCTGTTAACAGCTGGCAGGGAATTTTGCCCTTACCTATGTGTTGTGCGCAGGTGTCGCAGAACTCCGCATACAAGGACTCAAAGCAGTTGCAGCAGTACGGCCTGCCTTCCTTCATGATGTACCTCTGGCCCCCCAGCACCGTTTCGCATTCAAAACAGCAGAAGTGCTTCATGTGCCAGTGTCTCCCTTCGGCCTCGGTGCATTCGTCTGCAAAAATGATCTGGGAAAAGCCAGAGAAGGAAATGAGCCAACCAGGATCGCAGACGGACGGAGAGAGGGCTTAGAACGTGGAGATTTGTGTTACGCCAGCCACGCCGCTCACCTCCACCGCCTTTGTCAGTTTCCAGCTCCTGTTGCGTACTGTCCAACATGTGGACTGGGAGCTCCCTGGAGGAAGGGAGTGTCATCTTTGTTATTTGTCTCTACGGCACCTAGCACAATGAAGCCCTGAGCCCTGATCAGGATTTGGAAGTAAAAGAGCTGCCTTGGTTTTATTTATAGCCAGGGGATTGATTTTAATTATGATTTAAATCAGCAAGCAGGAAACCTTGATTTAAAACATCCATTTTAACTGTGCTCTGCATTTCTACTTCTTAGTTATTTTCTTAAAGAAATGTTGATTCGCATTGATTGGTAATCTCTAAAATGCGTTGAATTGCACCTAAATCTTGGCACTAAATTTGGTGCTTCTGTTTGATACGCAAGAGGCTATGTTCTAGCTATACACCTTTATTTAAACCAGTGGTTCCCAAACGTGTTCCACCGTTTGTGCAGGGAAAGCCCCTTGTGGGCCAGGCCGGTTTGTTTACCTGCCGCGTCCGCAGGTTTGACCGATTGCGGCTCTTAGTGGCCACGGTTCACTGCTCCAGGCCAATGGGAGCTGCTGGAAGCAGCGTGGGCCGAGGGATGTACTGGCTGCCACTTCCAGCAGCTCCCACTGGCCTGGAGCAGCGAACCGCGGCCACTGGGAGCCGCAACTGGCCGAACCTGCGGACACGGCAGATAAACAAACCAGCCCGGCCCGCCAGGGGCTTTCCCTGCACAAGCAGCAGAATAAGTTTGGGACCCACTGATTTAAACAATTGTTTGGTTTAACTGAGAGGTCCCCAAACATTTTACTCATGACCCACCAACTGCAATTTGTCTTTCTTGGGGACCTAACGTTGTCCCTGTTCTTCCACCTCTGCATACCTGCTCCCCTCCCCTTCTCAGCCCCGCAATCACCTGCTCCCCTCTCTTCTCAGCCCAAGCCTCCTGCTCAAGTCCCTCCAGCCCTCTGGTTCTCACTTTCCCAGCCCTGTCCCCTTCTGCAGCCCTAGCTGGTGTCTGTCCCCCAGCGACCAGACTGTGACTGATGACTGTCTGCTTGCTGGCTCCGGACACTTCCTCTGAGCCGCTGCTGCCTGGAACCCGTTCCCCATGTCACTGCCTGCTGCCCAGAGAGCGTGTCCATGTGCGGATCCCTCCCAAGACCCACGGGTGAGCTGGGACCCACCATTTGGGAAACACTGGCATAATTTACCTTTATTCAGATTCTTAACTTTTCCTTTTTTTATGTTAGAAAAAAGATGAATTATGCATTTCTGATTTAGTAGATGATGACTCATTTTGTACTTATGATTTGTGCCAAGCTCCATTTGGATGGAAAGTCAACTTCAATAAAAATGCACAAAAACAGATTTTTTTTAAAAAAAAGAATAAAACTACCCTGGATACATAAGAAAATAAAAGTTGACCAAACTGTTGATCAAAACAGCTTTTTACTTTCAAACAAACTGATTTATTTAGAAGAAGTAAAGAATATCTGTACTCAGTGAGCTGAACTGATTGTTTCTGGTCACCATGCCCTTCAAATTTTAGAACCTGTAGATCTCATCCTCTCACACCATGGCTGTATCCAGAGATTGGAAGACGAAAACAGGCTTTCCCGCTCTTTCAACTCCTAATTGGTTTCTTTACTTTGAAAGAACTAGTCATTGAACTGAACTAGTGGAATAAACTGAACTGAAAAAAATATTCTCTTTGCATCTTCTGAAAGCGGCTACTGCTGTCAAAAGCTGACTTAGCCTTTTGACAGATTCTGGTTCCAGGTGCTTAGCCAGTGACTTCCACCAGTTCAGTGGTTTAACTCTTTAAAACTTGGCAGCAAACATGTATTGCTGAATATTTATTTTTGCATTCAATTTAAATGATTTTAATACATTATAAAATGTTTAGCTTTTAACATAACTTGTCAATTTCAAAATTTAATTTTAAATAGGTTTATTTTTAAAAAAATAAATCTGGATTTAATTTAAATAAAAAAATCCAATTTGAATAAAAAACTGGTTTTTCTTTTTTACTTTAAAAATGATCACATTTTATCCACCCCGTTTATAGCACAATATTGCAGGCAGGCACAGCACTTCACAGGAAAACAAAAAGATTAGATCCTCTAACCAGGAGCTTACTGTACTAATTAGGATCACTGCACGAATTACAGTGCAAACAGAGTCACTGTTTATATTAAGGTTATATTAAGGTACCTGGTGTCTGAAGGGTTAATGAATGACTCATAGATGCTATAAACATGTTACAGACACGAGTAGTGTGAGTTATAGATGCTTCTGAGCACATCAGTGGATGATGTGAAGTCAAAGTAATAAGCAACTTCTTGACCTGTGGGACTCTGGATTAATAACTGATTAACCATTTTTAAACTCCTATTAATCATTTATTAACCATTTATAAAGGGAACCTTAATATAAAGAGTGACTGAAACAGAACAAAAACGATGACCTATTGGGGTGAGGAGCGAGACGGCAGCAGTAATGCGTAGCATCCCGACAATGCTTTTCATCCACAGACGGCCAAAAACGAGAAAGAATCAGCATCCCCATTTTATTGATGAGGAAACTGAGGCCCGGAGACGTTAGCTGAGTTATTTGAGGTTACACTGAGTGAACAGCTGAGTTGCAAATAGAGTCTCAGCCTCTCAACTTCTAACAACACTCCTATGCAGTGAGCTACTTGGCCTCCGTGACAGAGGCTAGGACCAGCACAGTATATTCCGCCGAACAGGTGAATAGGAAGCTTTGTTTTGTGGTTATTTCATATTATTTGTGATTATTTTTGGACGTAGAAGAAGTGTTTTAAAGAGGGAATTGAACAGGGTATTTGTATTAGAATTTGTAACAGGACTTTGCAAGGATAAAAGTACATGAAAAAAAGTTACTCCACTTAAAAGAACCAGAAACAGGGCCATTTCAATGGTTAGGAGTTTGTTTTTTACTGGGAACATTACAAATCTAATTGGATACATAAGTCAATGCTCTTTATACTTCATGTGGATATACAGTGGGATTTTTATTGGACACTTGCACAGAAGGGATTTAGGATTTTTATAATACTTATGGTTTTCCACACTTCAGTTTTCATAACTCTCCAAGCCAGAACAATTTCCTTCACCAGCCTTTAAACTGAGATTGACACTTGAGAAACATCCAGAATCAGCCTCGAAGGTTTTTTTGTATATTTGTTCTGCTTCTCATATCCCTTTAATCTCCTCTATGAAGGTCTATTTCAATACAATGTAGAGTCAAACTCCACATCTTGTAAGATATAGAACGCTCTCTCCTCCAGTGCAAATGTGAGGTAGACCTGGGTACAGTGGAGGCACCACCATCCATGGCTGGGATGAAATTGCACCGCTTGGTATGTCATTACAGGAAAGTTACTGAAAAGCTCTCCATGGCCCCTGACCCTGTGAGTAAACCTAGACCTCGGTTAGCGTGACCCTGGGCTGATTTGAACCTAAAACCTCCCACTGCGAATCTCCTGGGGTGCAAACTTGAAATCAAAGGGAAAAATATTCATGAACCCTAACAAACTGAAACCCCCAAATTTTATATGGCTTTGTGTGTTTTCTCTACCACTTAGTGTAGAAGTTGAGCTATATCAGGTCTACACACACACACACACGGTGCTGCAGGTCTATCCACAAAACTCAGAACATTGCAGTGTGAGTTTATTTTAATGTTAGTTGCTGTATGCAGAGTATCCCAACATCAGCAATCCCACAATATGGTGATTATTTTTCTAAAGGAAGAACCTATCTACAGGCAAGATTTGACTTTCGCCAAACCCTAGTAGCTCAGGAGGCCTGACATCATTTTTCTGTTTAGCATTTTTAGTCTGAGCATAAAAATCTTTGCCTTTTATAAGTAACCAATCACAGTCCATGTTAGAGCTGAGTCAATAATTTATAACAAATTATTTACTTTACGAATCAGCCCGTTTTGTCTGGTCTGCGAACATATTGCGATTCTCTCCGATTTATTCATTATTTAACATTAGTCACATTTTTCCACAAAGTTAGTTTTGAGCTCAGAAATCAAAGTAGCATTGCATAGTTGTGCTTGTCCTATAAGCTGGATAACACTGGTTCTGCTCCACGACTGGACGAGCTTAAACGCTGACAATCAGGTTTCTGGTGCAAATTATTGGGGAAAGAGAATTTCAGCTTCACTGTGAGGATTCGCATATTTCCACAATCCTTGGTGCTACTAAAACACAGTCCCACAAATGTTCATGGAAAGTGAATGTCCTTTAAAAACTGAACAGGGAATGTTCTGCGGTATTTGCTAAGCTCATGACGTTATAGAAGAGGGGAAATGGTTGGCAGTCAATGCAAATTTGCAGCTTTCAGCTACCTTGAACACAAAGGTACCATGAGGCTCTCTCCATCCAAAAGTCTCCACAACCATACTGTTCATGCAAGGCCTACCAGGAGGCAGAAGCGGACGGTTCAGTGGACAGCCTAGTCAGAGGACAGGTGAGCTCCTGAGAATCCCCCACAGTACAGAGTTGCTGAACTGGTAAATTAGCTTCCCCCACCTACACAACACAGGCTCTTATCATGGGCCTGGACTCTGCTTCTCCTGTCATCCCCATGGAGTACACAGTGGTTTCTACAGCCCTCCAGCTGTGAGAATCCCCTTGCAAATCTCCCTAAGGAGAAGCCGAGACATGGGTCCGGTTTGGCCTATGGACTGTTCAAGACTAGTATTACCTGCCTGAGCAGCGGCTCCATTCTCCACCTCCCAGTCCTAGGAGAGACATGGTGCTGGCTGGAGAGGGAGTTGGAACCTACCTACATTGCTGAGGAGCTGGGGTCTGGGGTCTCTAGGGACCTGAAGAATTCAGTCTGATAAGCCCCTCTATAGCCCTCCCGGACCAAGTTCTGATTTAGGGCTCAGCCATCTCCAGGCTGCGTTGCCACTTTAAACTTTCTTCCATGGCTGATGGTCACTCAGAATAACAAGCCCATTATTCAGGTCTCTCTGGTGCCCCTCATTTCATGGGGACATCACTCACTGAAGTCCCAAAATCAACGGAGTGCCATGCAAATGTGGTGTCTTCCCGTTCCCTTTTACTGGTGAAAATGACTGATGGCAGCATGAAAGCAACATGGGGCAGAGATGACCAAGAGGGACACGTGCTGCAGGAACGGAACCCCGCAGCACTACTTTCCTGCAAGAATAATTTGCTGGTCCCCCCCATTTTGACCCACATGGCTCCCCGCAGTTGGACTCTGGAAGTAGTTGGAGAGGCAGGACCCTCTCGGTTAGGATGGCGAGTCTCCCAGTCTCATGGCCAATGGGCTGAGCACAGGCCGTAATTAGGAGAACGGCAGACTTGAACGGCCACAGGATGCCCCAAATCAGTATCTCACGGCAAAACAGACAGTGCGGCTAGAAGCTAGGTGACTCCCACGGTCCAGTAGTTTCACATATTCCATGGGCCAGTAGCCACGGCGGCAAATTTGGGATGGATGAGCTGAGTTTTTGAAGAGGTGGCTCAGCGCCAGTCACTGCGATCAGAACTGTCTATGTAGTAACCCAAAGTAGCGTAACACAAGCACCGAACACGAAGCGGAGCTTGTTCTTACCTCGTCACACGCGGCACATCGAGGCTTCAGGCATTCCGCGTGGTGTCTGCCACAATAAATCTTCCCCTCTTGATAAAAGTAGATCAGATCAACCAGCAGCTCATTACAGACCGTGCATATGAAGCAGGGTGGGTGCCAGCAAACGCCGTGGCCTGCTCTGGAGGCAAATACAGCGATGTCGCCTCCACTGATTTGGCCCCCACACTGGCAGAAGAACAACAAACAGGAAGAGGGCTTGGTTTGACACTAGTCCGAAGGGGCACACCACGTTTCAGAAGGTGACTTATACAACGTGATAAAGCAGGAGCTTTTTCCCCCCACCCCCTCCGGCTGACAGTGTTTGGACCCATCAAATGAAACCTGGTTTTGGTGTCACCATCTCTTTGATCCTAGACCGCGGTTTAGGGCAGCCCGAAAGGACCCTATGCGCTACAGCTGTCTCTCTCTGGCAGCTAAAGGCAGCAAACTACACAGTTTCTCCGGAGAACAAACAGAGAGGATTCTTGGGACGCTAGACGGTTACAATTACTGCTGTGTCCCAAAGCTGGCTTGACTCTGGCTACCTTCCGCCGCACCCAGCTCTGTGGCACTGTCTTCGCGAGCTAGCCAGTCAGATCCTATGGGCAAGCATGGTGCCTTCAGGGCACATTTCCTCCATAGGCCTGTAAGGGGGGAAATGGCCTTCCTGGCATGGCTGAGTTTCCGCTGCTTGGGGAACTCTATGAAAGAGCCAAATGGAGTAACCGCCTTGGCCAGCTGGTCACTTATCACTGCACTGCAAAACCAAATGCTTCTGAAGAGGTCAGATGTAACAATACTTCCCTTTCACTTACAGCCTCCTGAACTGAACACCAGGGGCCCCATTCGTCCTTCCTCCATCACTTGGCTCCTCCCTCTTCCAGCAGTCGCCCTTCCCACAACCCACTCTCTAAATATCCCAAAACCAACCTCCCCTACAGATCTGGGCTTATTCCTCAACTCTCCCCTCTTTCCCGCACTGGGCTGCTTCCCTGTTGTTTTCCCACTCCGGCTTCCAGCCAGTTCCCTCACTGACACTCTGGGCGTGAGCTCAATCAAACTGCCTCAACCCTGTTTTGGGGTCAAGAACCAGTGTTTCAGGAGTGGTTCCTGTGGGGAATACAGGCTGGAGATTAATCAGGAGTATTTCCAGCCGTGAGGGAGGCAGGATGTGTTGGGATGCCTGCCCGGACTGAGTTGTACATGAAATTGACACCACTGCCTGCTACCTGACCTGGGAAACCCCTAAAAACACCCAGCTTGTTCCCACTTGGAAGCTAGCCAGTTACCTAAATTCAGCCTTCTGGCGGGAGAACTTGGACGCAGAGGTAGAGAGACTGCAGTGCATGTGTGAGAGTATCAGATGCATGCATTCCCTCTACATAGGCACAGGGGGATCAGACTTCCCAGTGCCCGACACAGAGACAGAATGGCTTGCTCTCATTTAAAATAACCCAAGCTAATGTATATCCGTGCTTTCCACGAGGTAGAAAACCTCATGTGAATCAAAGGAAGCCACTGCACAGAATAACAACATGTCCCGTAATTGGCACTTACCTGTTCGCAAATGGCTCCGGTCATGGTGACGGGGAATGGTCGAACATTGCCTCTCCCTAGATTCTCCCTTTTCCTTTGATTGCTGAAGAGTTTGAGCTCCCTCTTCTCTTCCTCATCCAGTGAATTACAATAGCGGACCTAATAGGCAAGCAGTGATAATTTGCTTTACCATGAACAGAACCACAAACATACCTGTTGTAACTGTGCCTTCTATTTTCAAAGCTTGGTTGAGTTACCGCCAAGTGAGAACTACTCACTTGAGACTCGGCAGGGGTGATCTGGAGCAAATGCAGTTATGCTGATTCAGCTGGCTGAGGATCTGGCCCAAGTAAGGAAAGGCTGAGACCATGAATGCTCTTTATAATCCAGTAAAGGATAGTCATTTATTTCCTTCAGTCTTTTCATGCTGGAGGTATTAGAGCAGCCCTGTAATGGTTCAGCAACGAGCTCTCCTGTGACACCCACTCTTCATAAGTTTATGATGTGGTACTAATTATTTGCTATGGGATGAAGACTCTATGCCCAGCTGCAGCTAAGGATTTATCAGAAATTCCAGATTTGGGGGGGGGGGGGGGGCAGGGGAGTGAGGGGGGGTGGGAAAGGGGACGATGTAAACAACAAATTCATAATCTCACCGAAAGTTCAGAGAACGAGAGGTTTCCACAGTTCAAATATTATTTTTGTGCTTACAGATTTGATCTGATTCTAATTTGAACCTAATGGAATCGGGTTATGGCATTTGGGGAGAAATGTTACCGCCATGAGCAGTAACAGAGCCAATCCCACATTCCTTACTCACATGAGCAGAGTCATCGAATTAACTGAGTTTCAATGGGAAATGGATGCCTAACTCCCTCCCTGTTTGCAGAAAAATTCCAGGATCAGGATCCTAACTTGTAACAGCAAATTACGTATTTATTTATTGTCAGGCACTGCAGATTCTCAGGGAGCTGCTGAAGCTTAAGGCCTACGGGATTGGGCCCTGAAGAATTTGACTCTATCCTCACTGGTGTTGGGAATTCTCCTTGATTCTGATAATACTGCATTGTATTTATATGGCATCTTGCCAGGCACAGACAAGCACATTAAAATACGACCTAGATAAAACAAGTTACGGACATGTCTTTCAGAGAGGAGCAATGTGAGGATCATTGTTTACGCAATGGAACTTCATGAGATATTCAAGTTCAACGTCCGCACGCATATGAAAAGAATTTAAAAGATGGGGCCCTTTTTTGCCGTCTCATAAACAACACAGGATTTAATAATTATCTGAATACACCTTCCATTGCTGTAAATGGTTTTGACTGGAAACTCAGAGTTGAGGTTCAACGTCTATAAAATCACAGATCTTAACTCGTCCTCTAGCGCAAATACAAAATCACTCCCTGTTTAGACACATTTGCAAGCCCTAGGTGAGACAAAACAGGATTTTGTATAGACTTTGGAGTTAATTTTAAACCAAGCTCTAGTTGATTTAACTGGAACCTTAATACAATTGTAACAAAGTTTTTGCCTTTGAGTGTAGAAAGGTTTCTTTGTTTTGCACACACCCGATTTTAGGAAGATGAATTAAAAAAATTAAAATTAAAGCTAAAACTTGACATTTAAAAACAAAACAAGAGCTTCTAAATGAATAATGTAGCTATCACCTTAATAGGGATTTAACGAGTAAGGATCTCAAGAAATTAATGTTCTATAGAAATTTATTTACAAATATGCAGAGAAAGATCTCCCCTCTCTACAGGTTTTTTAAACCATCCTAGAAAATGTAATAAAGAATTGGATACTTGCTATCGAATGCTGTAGGTTGGTTTAAAAAGTTAGGCTTTTAAATTCTGGAGGAGTTGTGCATAAGGGAGCTTACAGCAATCCGTGACAGTGAAAGGCACCTGGCCATACCATTTTCATAGCACAATATTCCAGACAGATGATAGAAAACATAAAAGTTTATTGGTTCTTTTTAAAATGAAATCAAGAAAACTCCAACTGAAAGCTGCAGTAATGTAGGCAAGATTCTTTCAGTGGATCGGCTAATCATGACACCAACGCTAAATCAAAAAGGTGCATTCCCCTCAACACCAAATATGATATATTGCAATGTTTAAATTACGGTATTTTTAAACCACTCACCTCATTGTCATGCGGCGGCAGTTGGTGCAAAAGCTGCTTAATGCGCAATTTCTCTCCAGGACTGTTCACGTAGGGCACTTTGTCTTCCGGGAGGCAACTGTAGTACTGGTGAACCTAAACATTAAAGAAGGTACTGCAGTACAATTCCTTGATTGACTTTGACACATTCTCCTCAACTGACAGAACAAAACACTTGGAGAGCAAGTGGTCACTAAAAATGAAAGGTGCAGATGGACAAAAAATGCTTTTAAAGTTAAACCATCTGCTTTTCTATATATGGAAACAAAGCAACTCAGTTTGTTTTTAAAAAGAGAGATAAAGAGGAGATAGCAGGAGTTCCATGTCTAACCTAACTCTCAGGGGTTGTTCTTTACCGTTTTCTCTGTTAACGTCCATACTGTTAGCATGTTTCCCTTGGCCGGGAGAATGTGTTAGCACCTGCCTTTGCAACAGAGGTTAACAATGCTACTCCCTGGCACCCAACGTGTTAATGGGTACTTTAGCCTCCACCTACTCTGAAACCCTCAAGGTCTTTTCTGTAACAATTTGTGAAAATAATCAGCAGATAGAACCTGTTGGAAGGCTTGTTTTTCTCTCCAGTCTCCGAGTATATAATTAAAACAATTATTTAAAGTACAGCACGGTGGAGCGCAACGTGCCCGCCTCCTAGGAGATTGTGCCCGCCTCCTTGGAGATCCTCTGTGTGTGTGTGTGTGTGAGAGTGTGTGTGTGTGTGTGTGTGTGTGTGTGAAATACACGCACAACGCCAGCTCATCAGTCGTCTGGCTGATATTGGGGCTTGGGTGAGGGCTTGCTGGCTGAGGCTTAACTCATTGGACCCTGTGGTGATGTTTGAAGGCTTGGGAAGAGCACCCAGAAGGTTTGACAGAAATTAAATTGTCCCTCTTTGGCCAAGGGAGAGCGCCCACTGGTCAGCTCTGAAAATTGCAAAGAATCAGCGGTGGGTAGATGCTCTGCTGGCAGCAGTGGGCCAGATGGCTCTCTTTAATCTGTGCTTGGCTACAAGGGTGTGGATCTCAGCACGGCTCCTCGTGCCTTCGCCACCTGGAGGTTAATCTCCCGCTGTGCATCTCTACTTTACGATACCGTAGAAATTTAATCGAGAGCAAGATGTGGCTGCCTGCTAATTTAGCAGTGCTTCGCTCAGACAGTGGCTTCCCACCAGGTCCCCTGTGGAATTTAAGATGGGTTTGGCCTATGAAATACCAAGGGATCTGACCTTCCTGAGACAGTACCTCTCCCCTGGTGCCAGCCCACTGCAACAGCAACTAGGGCTGCGGTGCCCCTGCTAACAAGATCTTTCAAAGGACAGAAACTAGGGAGAGGGTCCTTTACCCTGGAACTCTCTATCCCACTGGTGCTTTCAGGTGGCTGCTGCCCGACTTACCTCTTCTCCTGGGGGCCTTTTCCCAAAGGGTGAGTGAGGAATGTGGAATGCACGGCCAGTGGAGTCCAATTTATATTTTTAGAGTAGGAGAGGTTTGACGAAGATTTTTCACCCTTCAGGTGGCCTGCCTTCCTCTAGCCCCTAAAGCACTTATGGACACCCCACATCCCAATCACCGAATGGGGGCAGATGGCAGGAGCCATAGCATGTTAAGGGGGAAAACTGGCCAGCATACCTAAGGGACTGACCTCCAATGAGGCTTGTGCTTCTGAGGGCTCGTTCACACATGGTGTTATTCTGGAATAGCTACTGTACTTTAAGGTCACACCCTATCTTAATCTGAAACAACTTTCAAAAATCACTTTTGAAAATCTCCCTCAGCCTGTTTTATTCTGGAGTCCTTATCTGAAACAAGCCTAATCCTCCAATCCTCCCATCATTGCTTTCATACTGATGGTGAGTTTTTTACATGCCTCCATATGTATTTTTGCTCTGCTGATGGCAAGGGGCTTACATGCAGTATGGACTGCTGGATCCCGAGAACCCATTGGGCAATATGCAATGATCCAAACAGATGTCACAGAATTAATTTCACGAATGCAACAGACAAATAGACAACCTTCTAGTGTGGAAACCAGAAAAGAAACTGAAAGTTCCAAATAACTCTTATTTAAAAATAATAAATCAAGTGCTAAATACAATAATACTTACTTTGCATTTATAGAGCATCCTTCATCCAAGTACTTTACAAACAATTAAGCCTTACAACACTGTGCCAGGTAGCAAATACAACCCCTTTAGGAAGGACTAACTGAAGCGTACAGATGTTAACTGATTTATCCAGGGTCACGTAGCTAGTCGGTAGCAGAGTTACTTATACATTCCAGCAGGAGCTCTGACTGCCAGACCTTTCATCTAAATGCTGGGCTATACCACCCTCCATATTACTGAGGTCTGCTGATTTCCAATCAAGTGTCTGTACCGATAGCTTAGCCTCTTTGCTCTATATCACCTGGGCTCAGATTGTTGTAAATGAAGATCTTATGCACAATTTGTCCTTGAAGTTGAAGGAGTCCAGAAATAATTTCTTCTTGACTAGCTGCCAAATTACATTATGTTGTTCAGGTCCCTCAAGTAATGAGCTGTAAGACACACATTGTATGCTAAAGGAGCTACGGATCTAATGCAGGTCTGCACTCCGGTATCTGGTAACTAGGTGTTTGTTTCCTGGCCATCAGACAGACAGATGTGTGCGTATGGCCATTAGTCTTTCCTCTGGGAATTTTTCCATTTCGTCTCAGGAGGCCCGCTGGAGCCAGCTCCCATAAATTTAGCAAAATATTTCTGTAGGGATGGGCAAATTAATTTGGAAAACAAAACAAAATAAAACAAAAATAGCAGGCCCAGACCTGCGCGGCATTGCCTAAAATGAACCTGAAACATTTTGTCATATTCAGATCAGCTTCGGCAGGCCTTCCACGTGGTATCTGTCAATCTGCAGAGTCAGCGGAGGGACTGTCCTCACGAAGACATCTGTCTGTTCCCTATGAGTACTGACCCTCCTCCCTGGTAATGCCTTGGGACCGCCATATGATCCATCATGTGGGATTTTGCACAGTCATATTTCCCCTGGCTGGTGTTTTTGCTTGTATTTGCCCAAAGGACCAAATCCTTGCCCCTAATGGGTGCACTCTAACAATGGAAAAACAGAGTGATTGTTATATTTTGATGCTGTTAGTGCCCACAATGTGCTAGGTGCTTTCTAGATATTCAAGAAGGGATGGTCCCTTTCCCAAGGAGCTCATGGGTTAGGGACACAGAGACAAGTTGGGGGAAAGGGAACAATTAAGGTTATTTTTTAAAAAAGTTTGCTTGATTCTCAGGAGGTAGCATAGCAGGAGTAAGTCTTTAACCATGGTCAGCACCTGCATTCTGCCCTCCCTGCACATCTCCCATGCTAATGACTGACGCCTGGAAGAGAAATGGATGAAGTGGGGAAAGCATGAATAGAGGCCATGGGAAGATTGGGCCATGGCAAGGGTTCCACACCAAGACACATGGACATAGTCCTGCCCTGGAACACCAGGAGGGTCTCTGGAATGTCAGCTTCCTGAGTTTGGGGAAAATCTGGATACTCACAACCTGTCTTATAATTGCTGATTTTGTGAGTGTGTGTGTAAGAACCAAGCCAGAATCCAGCCCTTGGATGCCTTTTGTCTACTGTTTTTTTTTTTTAAAGGAAAAATATAATTTGTTTATGGCTTCTGTAGCAAGGAAATGGAGCTGCTTTTTACCTTGTGCATTTATACAAGGGCTGGTCTACACTACCGCAGTCAATCGATCTAACTTACGCAATTTCAGTGACATGAATAACGTGACTGAACTCGATGTAGTTAGATCCACTTACCGCAGGGGCTACACTGTGCTGTCGACGGGAGAGCATCTCCCGTCAACTTCCCTTACGCTTCTCGGAGAGGTGGCGTACACAAATCGAAGGGAGAGCGCTCTCTCCCATCGATTTAGCGTGTCTTCACCAGACCTGCTAAATCGACACTCACTGCACAGATTGCAGCACTGTGGATCTACCAGTAAGTGTAGACCAGCCTTAAGTGAAGGGTCCCAGCTAGGTATTAAGGGGGGAATCCTTCCCCGGCTTCCAAGGGCAGGGAGGGCGCCCTGACAGTGGACCTGGTGCGTGAGGTTCCACTGGGGGTCCTCCATTGAGAAGGTTGTGCAGGCGATGGACTCTGGCTCTCTGCACACATGGAGTACAGCTCTATGCCCCAATGCAAAGGAGAAGTTGCATCGGAGCTAGGAATCTTTCCTATGCAAATCCCACCCACCCCCATCTTCCTTGCTGTGGTGGGGACTTAATACACATGCAAAATTGTAGGTTGCCGCAGCCAGTGTGGAACTGGCGGAAGAAAGATTCCTTCCCCAATGCACCCCTCAGCGATATGACGTGGGCACAGGACTGAATTCTCTTCCCTAGGATTGGGACAATCACTGAGCCATGGAGCATTGATGGCTGTGTAGAACAGGTGCTGTCTGTTTCTGTCCTACACAAGTTTTTTGCAGATCATATAGTAGTGTTTAACACAGAGATTGAAGTCCCTTTATCTGAGGAATTATTGAGTAGATCTGGGCAATATTTTGTGTGCGCGCCACGTAATTGGCTGAAAAATGCAGCTGAGGGACGACCGAAAGTGTTCGTGAATTCGGACTGAATTTGGTGAATAGTTTTGGCTGCAAAAAATGGGGGGAAAAAATCAAAATAGTCAAAACATTTTGACTTTTCATTCCAAAATGATATTTTGTTTAGAAATTGAGCTAGATTTAACTTAAAAAAAGCGGGGGGGGGGGGGGGAAACACTCCTGAAAATGAAACAAAACGCTTCATTTTGGGTTGGACAAAATTTTTGTTTTTATTTCAGTGAGGAACATTTTTAAATGGTCATTTTGGATTGACCTGAAGCAATTCCCCCCATCTGGATTTTGTTGGTGTGGCCACTGAACCAACATATCCGTCATTTGCCCAGTTCTATTACTGATATGTCGGCCTTGTTGGGTCCTGACAGACTGCTCCGAGATTCAGCCAGGTTGCAGCTGGAGAGCATAAAGCATTGTCTCACCAAGCCTGAGACAAATTCACGTGTGTGAAAGAGAATCTCACCTTTGATGGCAATTCTCTCTCCATACAGAAGGTTCACACAGTGGTAAGGGGAAAAAAATAGTTCGGAAATAAATGGGTTTTCAACTTAGAGCAAATGTGCCAGGAAATGAAAGTTTATACCAAAGAATATGACAAATCCTTGGTGTTAACCAACTTCAGAAGCTGTCGCAGTTCTCTATGTTTAGTCTATTGTTTAGCTGTTTACTGTACCCTTAATGGGTGCTATCTATCAATTCACAGATGGATAGGGAGTCTAATTTAATGGTTACAGGGACTGTGAGGCAGGAATCACGTGTTCTATTCTTGGTTCTGCCACACGAAAGTGAAGAGTTTCAACAACATCCATTAATTTGGGGGGGCCAAACCGAGATACCTGGGGCCTGATTTTCAGAAGCGCAGCAGTCTCGTTGAAAACTTTGTTTTTCTGGAAAAATGGCATTTTTGATTAAACAAAAAAATCTTTCAGGGAAAGCTTCTGCTTTCTGTGGAAAACTTCAACTTTTAATTGAAAAACCTAAAACATGTCGGTTTTTTTTTTCTTTCTGACAAAAAGTCAGAATTATCCACAGACTCTCCCCCGGCCCATTTTCCAAACAGCTCTAGTGCAAAACACCCGCAAGTCTGTGCTGTCAATGAGAACAGGGAGTATTCAGCACTTCTGAAAAGCAGGCCCTAAGTGACTGTCTATTTGTTCTGTGTTTGTACAGAGCTAGCACAGTGGGGTCCAGGTCCATAACTTGGGCTTGTAGGCATCAGGTAATACTAATAAATACTAATAATAATGAAGGAGAATTCAAGATGGGTATCCCAAATAAGTAGAGATGTCTGAAAAATTTGTTCTTTCCAAGTCTCAGTCTGCTTAACTGTGAAATGGGTATAATGTCATTTGTCGGCACATAGTGAATCATTGTATTTTTAATTCATCGTGTGTAAAATACAGATGGAAGATGCTATGTAAGGACCTAATTCAAAACCCACAGAAATGAATGGGAGTCTTTCCACTGACTTTTGCAGGCTCTGGGGGAGGCCCGAAATGCATATACGATTTGATTACGCCACAGAATCGTGTTGTAGCGTAACCCAAATAATTTTTTTTTACTGTTAACTATTTTTAATTACTACATTATTCAGTACTTTTGCCACATACAACACAAAAATTCAGTTTTGTGTTATTTCTCTTTGTAACAACCTCCTTCATCTGTAGCTATTTTAGCAAGCACTGTTATAATTCATAGTCTCTCGAGGAGGCTAAATTAGATTTCACTCTGAATTAATCTGTGTTCATCTCTCCTCTGTGACTTGTGTCCAATTTGAATTAGATTTACTGTGAAGGAATTTACAAGATCTCAGGCCAAATCCTAATAAAAGTTAACCCACGTCACAGACCCCAAGATACAACTTGGACCAGTAACTTGACCGTAATGGAATAGAAAGGCATTGTAGGGTGGGACTCAGGAATACCGGCAAGGCAAGGGGAGTAGCTCCAACAGGTCTAGTCTTGCTTTTAAGGAGGTCTCGTTCTCTCAAATTCACAAAACAAGCGAGGAAAACAAGACAAAATGAAAGATATTGGTCTTTATACTCATCGTTCTTTTCCCAAAGTACTTGAGTCTCATCTTTCCCCATCCACCTCAAAAAGTAGATCAAACAATATACATTTTAAAGAAGATATTTACTAGCAAAAAAGCTAATAAGTATTTTGGAAATTAACAGCTCCTTCAAGAGAAAAAAAAATCCTTGTAAAATGAAACTAGGAAAAAAATTCTTTAAAGTTGAGCCAACTCTATTCAATTAATTGAGGGAAATAATTACATTAGTACACAAATGCTTGTATGTTTTCCAGTCTTATTAGTTCTGGGGGTGTTTTCAGTTTAATTCCTCAGTTTAGAAGTTTAATCTTCAAACTCTGAATAAATGATAACTTCAGATTCCTTTGGTGAATGTATTTACTTCTAGTGACTAAGTATGCAGAACCTCTTTCCGAAAGAAAAGGTTGCACACACTGCAGGGATTCAGTTGTTTGTTTGACAAAGACATTCCATGGGCAAGGAATTGGGAGCAGCATCAGCTGTCCTTTTGCCTTGAGCTGCTGCAGCAAAGTGGGGCTCAGCCATTATTTTCCGCCCATGACAAACTCTGGATGGTATCTGAAAATCTGAGATTGCGTGTTTAGAACTATAATCTGCATCAGCTGTTCTAAAAAATAATCGCTCTCATGTTTCTCCAGCCACATTCCAGTGAGACCCTCTTATTTACTTATTTCTCATTAAAATGTCAGTCTGGGATCTGATTACTCAAATTGCCAAAATAAAGCCCTTTTTACAGTTCAGACTATTCCTCTGCTTCGGTTTCATTGGGAGCATTGTAGCAACAACCATCCGAAATACAATTCCACAACATAAATAACTTTTTAATATTTAAAAGCTTTATTGCTCTTAAAACATAACACAGGGATACTGATCTCCCTCTTTGTTTTCCATCCAGATAGCTGCATGGTCTTCATTACTGCAATATCCGAGCCTTCAATACCAAAACCACAACTCTCTAACTCAGGGGCTACAGGAGAACTTGTTTCGCTGTGAGAAAGTAACAATATTCTAGTATCAGGACAACACAACTAAAAGAGATGTGATCACATGGGTAGCGTGTGACATAGTTGGTATTTCCAACATCTCAGCTTCAACCCAGCCAGTCCCTAATGCCTTTCTTAGTATGTGATGCATGTTGCCAAAGCTGCAAGATCATTAGTGCAAGAAGCTTAAGTATCTGGGTTTGGTTGACATCAACACTGAACATGGGTTTTAAACAGCTCCCAGGCTTCTCTTTTGAAGGTGTTGTGCAGGTTTCCTTTGAGGACAAGGACTGAGAGATCAGATTTGGAGCGATCGCTTTGTGAAAAGTGGTAACTCATGGACAATAGGGTGTTTTTGTCATTTATCATTTTTCTGTGTGAGTTCATTCGAGAGCATAGTGTTTTTCTGGTTTCACCCACATAGTTGTTGTTGGGGCATTTAGCGCACTGGATGAGATACACCACAGGTTGTGATTGGCATGCATAGGAACCGTGGATCTTGAAAGATCTGTTGTGGGGGGTATTGATCATCGTACCAGTGGAAAGATTATGTCTGCATGTTTTGCATCTGTTGTTCTGACAGGGTCTGGTACCACTTTGCATTGGTGTGTCCCGGTCTGTGGGGAGCTTGCTTCTGATGGTGAGGTTCACTCATGTGCTTAAAGTCAAACACATGCTCAAGTGCTTCCTTGGATCATGGCCAGCGCACTCAGAACTTTGCAGGATCTAGCACTATGCAAACTAAAAGCATTAGGTATATAACTGGGTGTGGATCTGCAGCATATTGTTCAATCAGGAGTTACTGAGAGGCACGTATTTATATCCCGCACAGAGCTCTGTGCGAAATCCATGAATGTCAGCAGTCAGTCAGGGAGTAGGATGCATTGAAGTCCACCGGTGACAGCGGGATGATGAGTCACGTCTTACCTGTGAGTAATCAGGGACCAGGAGGGGACTCATGAGAGAGCTAGCATTGCTGCAGGATTTGCTTATGCAGCAGAGAGCTCCTGGTTCTACAATCCTATCTGGGAACATAGGAAATTCTTATCCCTCCTCACTGTAAGTGAATGGATCATGTCGGCATGCAGAGCTGTTTACATAATGAGGTGCGGGGCCGTTTCTGCTGGTACATGTGTGTGTATGTGAAATCCACTTGTGGCCTCATCTCATGACCCTCTGTGTGAGAGCTTGAAAACGAACATTGGCTTAAGTGGGAAGAATGCAGCAAACAGTTTAAACAAGTCTGCACTGGCTTGAACTAGCAGAGCTGCTTCTGCAACTCATCTGGCAGAGCACTTAAAACTCGGGGATCCAGGTTCTAGTCCCTCTCTGACTTCTCCCTGAAGACTAGCTTATTAAATGGCATTTTTACAAGATGGTTCATGGACTTTAATAGTGTGTGTTTAAAACGGACATACCTCTAAAGAAATGAACACTGTTTTCTTGCTGTAGTTGGTGTTTATATTTATATGATTCAGACTGGGCTAAATTAAAAAAAATACCTCCAGAATTTTGCATGTGCCCTTATTTACATGTCCATGGAACAGAATTCTACAACTTCGATACATGAAAATTACAGCATCTGCAAACTTAGAGGAAGGGTTAAAATCTCTCTGAAAATTTGGCCCATCATGTATCATATAATATTCATGGGAAACATTATATTTCAACAACCAACCTTTGTATTAAGTCAACACATATACAGCTAGTCAGATACCACAGACAGATGACTAGTACTTACTATTCGTAGTAGTCGTACTACAGTAATGTCTAGGTTCCCCTCCGTGAGATCGAGGCCCATGTGCTAGGCACTGTACATACACATAGTAAGAGAGAGACCCTGCCCTGAAGGGCTAACAAGCTCAACAGACAAGACAGAAAGGAGGTATTTATATCCTCCATTTTACAGATGAAGAGCTAAGGAGCAGAGATTAAATGACTGGTTTACGGTCACGCAGAGAGTCTGTGTCAGAATCAGGAGTTGAACCCAGATCTCAACTCCCCGATCCAATGGCTTAACCAGAAGACCATCCCTTCCCTTACCTGATTTCTGTCCAGGGCTGGGGCTGGACACTATAATTAAATCCAAACTAGGAAGGCAAAACATTTGGTGAGTGCAATTATTTTTCTAGTTTAATACATGAAGACTGGATTTTGGCGTGAGCCTCTGGAATCTCTCCACTTAATTTCCTCCCTAAACATTCCATACTGGGCTGAACCATTGTTCCGGCTCAGAGAGACAGAGTGTGTATGTGGGGGGTAAGAGGACATGCACAGGGGGGTGAACTAGATTTGGCTAACAAGTGTGGAAATGGACCTAGCGATAAACACACAGAGAACACATAAAAACTCATGTAAAATTGGGGAGCGACCACAAACAATCTGACTAGCTAATGGAGCCTAGCGGCGATCACGCAGGAAGAATTAATAAATCTCTTTGGCAGGAAAGAAATTATATTAAAAGAATCCTTGTATGTTTGTTAGTATTTAAAACCACATTAATCCATATTATAATTGAGGAACACCAAGGTGTGCATATAATCCCATGCCTCCGGCGCTGGAAATCATTCTGTCTTTGATTTTAAGCCTCACGGTACAAGACAGGTGTACTCGTGTAAGGTGTATCGTAGATGAAAATCCTAGGTGGGATGAGAACGTCATCACCCTATAAGTCTAGATGCACCCTCAAGGGCCCTTAGAAACCGGGGCTTTAAAATTCTGGAGGTCTAATGGCAAAGCACAGGTAGATCTGAATTGTCTGGATGTACATCACAGGCCAGATTCTCAGCTACTGTAAAATCAGAGGCCCTTTCTCCCCCATCAAGACACCCAGGACTGCAGAGAGGGTGGCTTAGGAGCAAATGGGGACCCCTCAATATACCAATTTATACTAGCTGAGGATCTGGCTCTTTTTATGGGGATTGCTCAGAACTCTTGTTGGCAAATCAGAATTCTGCCACGTTTCTTAGTCAATCGTTATCCGGCGGTGTTGTTCCTGTTGTCTTTCCAGTCATAGGTAAAGGGACAGAGACAGGTGAAAAAAAATAGAGTTAAAAAATCCCTTTGTTACCAATGACCCCAAACACTTTTCGCTGGTTTTACTTCTTCAGCGTCTCTTGGCATGGATGGCAGCCGTCGATGAGTCAGTTTCAATGGTGTTCTACTCACAATCACACTCAGTTTCTCATGCTCTAGCAGAGCTCTGCAAGGCTTGGTTTGCAAACATTCTTTAAGCAAGCTGACTTCATTGGCATTGTGGAAAAATATCTACTAGGCTTAGCTGTTGTAAAAGCCTGGGAGGGAGACGAGAAGGGGACAAAACCTCAATGTAGCCTTACAATGGCCCTTTAAGATCACTTGTAAAAATGATTAGCAGTTGTTTTATGCTGGGATCTACCAACTCACTGCATCAAAACCCCTCCTAACAGCGGTAAAATCCCAGGAGCCACCAAGAATTGGGATAATCATTTACTGCAGGTACCATAATTGGCATGTTTAGAAATCCACCGGAGAGCGCCAACTGAGAATTCGTTCGTATTTACAGTACATGCAGTAGCATATAACACTTGGAGCCACACTGTAACATGCAAAGCTAGCGGATGTTGCATGCTGAAATAAAGCTCCAGTACAACGTTAGACTGAACACTGTGGGATGTGACAATTTTAATTTCCCTGTCCTTGATATTCCCCTGCTTCTTACCTCTGCTGTCCAGTACACATACACTTCCAGTTTCAAAACATATGAACTGCTTCAGATTAAGTTTAAAGAAAAGAAAAATAAATGGAGAACTATTAGCATCTGGTTTCTGATGTAATAGTTTATACAAACAAGCTGATTAACTCTGTGATAGTACAAGTCAGGGAAGGGAACTTCCACAAGAATCAAGCTGCACCAGCCATTTCCATCAGCTAAAGAGAATCAAATTGATCCCACTGAACAATGGGTCGGATTCTCTGCCTTATCATGATTACATTCAGCGAAGCAGAGAGAGGCAGGCACCATGAACAGGGTTACTGGTCCCTGATTCCCAGCACAGCCCCACAGCAGGTTAGAGGATGAGACAATAAAACATATAGAGACATATAGAGACAATAAAACATATTCCAAGTAAAACAAATCTATGAATCTAGAGCAGTGTGAGGCTACTCTAATCTGTGCCAGCTGGCAAAGGGCCCTGAGGGAACATCTGTCAGAACACAGCATGCCCTGGCCACTTCTACTGTCTGCCACTAACACATCCGCTGCATCAGGGGCTGTAGCGAGGGTGACCTGGTTACACTGGCCTTTTCTCTGTTGGGAACACCCCAACAGTGTGCAATCTTCAGCTAGGGGATGGGGTCTGTTCCTTTTGCACTACCTGAGCAATGCACAGGTAGCAAAGCAAGGCAGAGCGTCTAAAAATACATTTTCCTTCTCCTGTACGCAAAGCTGCAATAGCTGACAACTTTGATTTAGTGAGTAAGTCTGTGAATTTGACTAAAGCTATAGGAGACCCTTGGCTGTTCTTTGCCCTACCGTTTAACGGCTAGACTAGCTACCGCTGTAGCTTGAGGGTATTATAAACTAGGCCTCCTTCGTATACGTCGAGCCAAAGATACAGAACAGAAGCCACTGAATGTATTAACTATTGAATAGATTCTCTGTGACAGCTGCTCATTTCACACCACGTTGCAATGCTCTCAAGGCCAAGATTGCAGTGTTCGTTGTAGACGAAATTGGTCTCATGACCCTTCGCACTATTAATATTACCGTAGATCATATTTTTATAACTTTTAAGGGACTTGTCCTGAGCAATTGTACTATCAACAAAAGAGATTACATTATTTTGCTATATAAAGGGGGTTTGAGTCTGGGAATGACAGGAAACCCAACTGGAGGTTATGGGGCAGTTGAAAGAGAGGACCACTAACTACTATCATTTGTTCAACTTACAGAACATGCCCATCACACCCCCTTATCTCATATTATTGAGGCACAGTACAGATGCCATCATTAAGATGGTGTAAAGCTTTTGGCTTTGACGGGGCTTTTAAATATCTCTGTAGCTCAGTATATACAACAGTTCTGAAAAATATGAACCACCACTGATGCCGCTTTGAATTTCAAAAGCCATTGGGAGAGCAAACAAGTGCTCCTGTAACAAGCTATAAACCTGCAAAAATCCCTCCTAGAAATGAAGTCAGGATGTTAAACCTTGATCTAAATTTCTCTAGCTAGCAAACCACAGCCCCTGGGAACTCCAACCCTCCCACTCTTCCCCCATAGTGTCCAACAATATAGAAACTACACATTTACAATTTTAAATGTATGCCCTTAATCGGACATACCCGCAGGGAGCCATGCGAAGGTTTAGCTAGCAGACCACCAGCTCCAGCCAAGACTTTGGCTGCTGACACTGTCTCCCACGTTTCCTGAGTCAGCAGAGAGCGCTGGTCTGTAATTCCAATTTACTCGTCTCTATTGGCTTTTTAATACTGAGATGCAAAACACATACAAAAGTAACGAACTATGGATGAGCCTTCCCTATAATGGTCCGTCCCTAACAATTCCACATACCCCTCACAGAAGGTGTTTTCCTTCACCTAAGAGATAAATTCCTTTCCAAGAAAAAAGACATTTTCAGATAAGCTTATAAATCAGATGCTCATAGAGGCCTTGATCCATTGAAGTCAAATGGGCTTTGGATCAGGTCCATGAAGCAATTTCTTCCATGCCAATGTTCCAGTCTTTTGAAATTGGGACTTAAGAGCCTTTCTGTCATCTGAGATCAATCTTTTCCCACAGCTGAGGCCAAAGGATAGCCATTTTGCACAAGACTTTGTTGTCCCATGCATTGAACACCATCATTAAGCTAATATGGTTTTAACCCAGCTGATGAACACAATTCTTATAGCATTATTTATAAAATCCTTGACCTCAAATTTCTATTACTGTTAAATAATGTGTGTCAAGTTACCAACTTGATTCTTACATGGTCAGCACGCATCATGTTCAAATTGACCATATTTGAACAAGTGGGCAAGAAGCCAACCCATTTTTGTCTGACTGCACTGACTCTCCTTTAGCTATACTTGTGGCACCTTAGAGATGCATCCGATGAAGTGAGCTGTAGCTCACGAAAGCTTATGCTCAAATGAATTGGTTAGTCTCTAAGGTGCCACAAGTCCTCCTTTTCTTTTTGCGAATACAGACTAACACAGCTGTTACTCTGAAACTTAGCTATACTTAAACCTCTAGTTATAGACTTTTTGGACTATCAGAATTCTGTAATGATATATCGAAGCTGTCAAAACCCGCTACTGTATTTGTGGACAAGGGATTTCTGACTTGGTCATACATGGGGATGTGACCTCATATTCATTCATAATTTCATCTACTGATGCCAAAGGAAAATGGAAACACTTTTTTTCTTGTAGACCTTAGATCTACTGTGGGAACTAAACAGAAAAAGGAAACACGGACAGAAGCAGTAGTTTAAACTAATTGGTCATCAATGATGGATATTGGCCACCTTCTCCTCTGATAGCCTTCAAAGACTCTTAGTAAATTATTGTGTCTTACTGAGATGGAAGCTCTGTCTTCCAAGCATATCAAGAAACATATCCCCCTAGTCTTCCAGGGGATTATTTCCTAATGTACTCAGACTTTTTTTTTTTTTAAAAAGAGATTTTAGTAGAGTTGAAAACGGAAGAAAAACTCCCTCCAGCAGCACATCAGAGAAGTGCCATAGAAAAGTAACAAAAAACATGGAAACAGTCACTGTCTGCAAATCCATATTTCAGTAGATTTACTCCAGATTCACAGAAGTGAATCCAAACCAGAATGTGGCCCAATAGCTAGTTTAATGGCTGCCTTAGGCCTATGCAGTTGCAAAAGACATAGTGCTTCCAGGGACTCCACATCATGTACACACACCTGACTTATCAGTCAGGAAGCCATGTGGCTGGCTGCAATTATGTACGACTCCCGTACCAGTGAGTTGCTGCAGAGACTGAATCTTCTCACTGAGCAACCCCAGTTCTGCCTGTTGGTAATTGTGCTTCACTCCACTTCCTGATCCATTTAGGGGGAATGGCCCAATGGTTTGGAACTTCACGAATGGACTGGGGCCAGAAGTGGGAGTCAGGGCCGAGTAGACAGGAGGCTGCAGGATGGGGGAAGCAACGGGTATCGTGTGTGTGGACTTAATTATGGCAGCAGGCCAGGGTCCCACTTGCTGCTTTTCCTAGGGAGACTGCAAAGTCTAGTACTGGCCTAGTTTTTCCACAGTATAGATGAGTCAGACCATAAGGCTGTGCCCTTAGAGGCCCATCGGAAATAGGATGGGTCCCAAAATGGCTCCTGGCTAAGATCAGCAGAAAGTCTTTAAGCATCCATCTTAGCAACAGTGATTTAGGTTCACAGCACTAGACTTTGTTCGTTCACAGTACTTATTCTGTCTGTGTCATCTCCGTGGTGACTACAGCCAGACCTAGAGTTTTGCACATTTATTCGTCTGAAGATCAAATAAGGTGGACCGAGAACCGTAACTAGAAAGTTAATATTCATGTCAAGGAACAAAGTGACCTCAGAGAGAAGCATAAGCTAGAAACTAATAGATTAAAATGGATTAACCTGGGCGGTAATTCAGACTTTCAACATCCCCGGCAGCATTTTTAGATTACTCGCTTTAAAAGATCCTAAACCAATGCTCCATGCACATGCGTTATTTCTCAGGATGTGCCTGCAGTCAAAGCATCTTGGAAATACAACAAGCATCCACGCAAGGGGCTGACCTCCATGTTCTTTTGGAGTATGTGCCACCATTATATTGGAATTTGGGTTCTTTTGACTCTAAATGTGTGTCCTCCGAGTCTCGGGAAGGCACAAAGGAAATCTCTCACTTGTGAAAGCTGAAAGAAAGGAATGTTAAATCTGAACTAGCCCAGCTAGAAGAAAGAAAAGGAGAACTTGTGGCACCTTAGAGACTAACCAATTTATTTGAGCATAAGCTTTCGTGAGCTACAGCTCACTTCATCGGATGTACTCCTTTTCTTTTTGCGAATACAGACTAACACGGCTGCTAGCCCAGCTAGATGGCAATAGATGAAATGTAAGGTGCCAAGGAGTTTAAAGCAGGGACTGAGCATTGCTGTAATGCTCGCAGAGACAAGAAGGAAAAATGCAACTGGATTTTCTCCAGTCCGACAGATAATATTTACAGCCTGTGTGTGCCAAAATATTTCAGGAAATGCCGAAGACTTTCGGAATAAAGCTAGGGAAAACAGAATTTTTAAAGACAGCTAATACAAGACTAAGAATATAGGCTTCCCACCCTATTTCAGCCTCCTTACATGATTTCAAAAGGATCACCATAGCAATTATCAAGGCTAACCTCATTTCACAATCTCCTCTGGAAATGAAGCTTTAAGTCTAAAATGTAAAAGCTCAGCATAAAGGCTAAACAAATCAAGTAAACTGCAAGTAATCAAAATAAATGAACACTTTACACTGACAACATACTGGGATAAATCCACCCTATTAATTTCCTATCTAGAAATATGCAACCTTCATTTTAGTCATTTGAGTGACTTTACCCGGTGAGCTATAGATAGTATGCCTGAGAAACCAAACCCATATGGGGAAAGTATGAGCATTTGTCCAGATCTTTAGAAGTGCTGGGTACTCGCATGTTCCTTTGGTCTTAATGCAGGAAGTCACACGATTACTTTGGTTCCTTATGTGTCATGATATATAGACTCTGTTTTTCTTAAAGAGGAGACATTAGAGAAAACAGCTACAATGACACTCCCCTCCGCCGCCCCAAAAAGGGCAGGTTCCACATGGGGTGACCAGATAGGAAGTGTAAAAAAATCGGGACAGGGGGTAAGGGATAATAGGTGCCTATATAAGAAAAAGCCTCCAAAATTGGGACTGTCCCTATAAAATCAGGACTTCTGGTCACCCTAGTTCCACACAGCACAAGTCCCAGCTTTGTCTCACTTGTTTACCTAGGCCACAAGTATCTGGAACACTATACAGCACACAGAGACATCTAGTGGCTGAATAACATACTGCAAGTAAACATCTCCCACTCAACACCCCTGAATATCAGGCTAATTGTTTCTAAAGGAGAGTTTTAAAGTACATTTTAAAGCAAAGGTTTTACCTGTTCTGGTTTCAGCCCTGGAGGCACCCATGCATACTCTTCCAAGGCACAGCCTGAGTCATCATCAGATGTGGAATTCCTCTGAAAGTCAAACATGAGCTTGGTCACAGTCTTCTCCATCTCCAGAGGCATGACTGTTACAAAGTGGTCTTCTTGTGGGCACTTACAGTGAAGGCAAATCTTCCTGCAAATTGTGAAGAAACAAATCCAACTGTGAGTTTCATTTTGAAGAAGAAACAATCTGAGTGATTGCTGCCAATCAGCAAAGCTCAGATCCCAAACTATAAACACACACTCATTGGCAGCATGCCCCTGGCAATAAGCCAATTCATCCAGAGCAGTTTTCTAATTCAGTATTTATGTCTTTCCTGGGGGAAAAAAGTCCAGACTTGCTAAAACAACCCCAGAGAGTCAAGGACTGTATCAGATTGTTAAAGGTAGTGGGAGACAGAATTGTTTCCTCCTTTATGCTGAGAAATAAACTTCCACAGGGCTAATAAATAGGTGTAGAGACAGATTCTCAGCTAGTTTACACTGGCAGACCTGCAGTGACTTCAGATTGACACCAGCTGAGGATCTGGCCTGTCCTATTAAATATGTAAAATGTCAGATGAAATGGAAAGATGGGAATGAAAAGTTCCTTTACCATTCTAACAGCATAAATTAGCTTTAAAATGGCATAAAACATATTATAATCTAAGCATGTTAAATGAAAGGATGCTATGAAACACAATCCCACTGCAGTAGTCTCTCTTTCAATTACTTAGATTGTAAGGTCTTCAGGGCAAGAATCATGTTATATGCGTTTACACAGCACCTTGCACAATGGGGCTCCAATCCCTGACTGAGACCACCAGGTGCTACTGCAATACAAATAACTAGTCACATAACAACCTAACAGTTGCCATTCAGACACACACTAGTTTAATTCATTGTGAGTGTCACCTTTTTTTAGCTCAGTAAGCCTGTTCTCGCATCATTAAAGTCAAGGAGAGATTTTCCATGGTCTTGAATGGGAGCAGCAGGAAGCGCTAGGGAAAGGCCAAGAAGATACATAGTACAACCCCGTTTACCTGAACTGCTTCAAGGACATGAATCACATTCAGTGAATGGAGTGATGGGAGACTGTGTAACCAGGGAGGTTGCTGGGTATGATTCACACTGGGGGACTGGAATTCGGAGAAGAGGGAGTGGAGCTGGGATAAACTGGGTTGTTATGGGCAGTATGGGAAGATACAATGCTTTTCTGTAATGTGGCCTATCAGTGTGTGCTTTTCGTTTAATGTGTAAGACTCTGTGCTCACTTGCACTATTGACTTCAGCTATGATTTACACTACTGCAGCAGAGGGCAGATTCAAGCCTGCTATCTTGTTACTCAGAAAACGATGAGGCAATACAGAAAACAAGGGAAGGAATGGGTTTACAGATTGCTGGTTTCTTTTGCTAGAATTTACAGCCAAGGAAAACCTGAAAGCAGGAACAGGTAGACTCTGTGGCCTTTTTCTCCCAAACTTCCTTATTTCATTTTAGCCATTGCTTCAAAGACAGCTAAGAATATTAGCAGTCTGATCCAGTTTTAGTCTAAATTTCCACTGAGCCCTTCCACAACACAAAAAATGCACTCTAGCAAAAGTCAAGAGGCTCCGTTAAGTCAAGCCAGGGAGATCTGCCAGATTTTCCCATTTCCTACTTTTCATCAGATCTAAAATACACACCGACCAAATGCACAGAATGCGTCTGGCTTGCATCCAGTCCATCAAAGGGGCTCAGTACAGCCTGTGGCTGTTACCTTAAAAAGTAATCAAGGCACAATTTCTTGTGAATACTTTAATTAATCAGCTACTGTGGAAAAGCAGAGCAGTTGGTTTCACAACTGTTTCCATCACATTTTATGATATGATTACAAGCAGCTCAACATGCAACAATGTGGTGGGAATAAATAATGTTTTTAGAGGCTAAGACTTAGCATTTCAGAATTTGATATGTATTCTAGCAGGGTTTAGTTCTGTTTTACAAAATTTAATTATCAGGATAGCAATCACGTTCTTCCAGCCAGCCAACACCACAATATTTAAAGCACTGGGAACGAACAAAATAAACTCCAATATCAGGGGCAAAATGAAGACAATGGGGAAGGCAGAGAAGAGAACCAGAACATATAGCAGCTCTCTCATTGACTGAATTCCTGGAGGTGTCTCTCAACAGAAGAGCAGTTAAAAGGAAAGAGCTTGTATTATAATCAGCAGATATTAAAGTAGCAGTAAAGTAAGCACCGTGGAAATGGGCTTTACAATCTCTCCCCATACTGCTCATGTCATAAACATTGTCACTGTTCAGCCAATTGGTTATTACTAGTAGTAGGCTCTGATGCTACTTTTAATATTTTATATTCTTCCAGTTTACATGTCACGGTCACCTCTCACCAGGGGCCTGATCCTACTCCCACTGAAATCAACAGCAATGCTCCCCCCATACACGTCAGTGGGAGTCGGCACAGGCCCCAGTGTGAATGTTTAGACTGTTTTTCACTGTGGGCTTCTAATCACATCCATTCCGGAGGAACTGGAGTAGCTCACCCTGAAACCAGAACACTGTCATAGATCGGTTCGCCTTTTACACAAGGCACAGGATCGTGTAATTGTGACATCGTACGGACATCAAGATTTTTGAAAGTACAAACATTGTAACATTAAAAAAAAACCCCAATCTATGTTCACCCCAGTCCAGCGACAGGGACACAGTATTGAATGGTACTTAACTGCCAAGAATGTGACTAAAGTTTTCAGTTGTTATTAAAGGAGGTAAACTGGGCATTGATGATGAGTGTTTTAAAAAAATGAGACGCGGCAGCACAAAAAGATAAATGGTCAGTCAGAATCCTTGCTTTATCCTAGCTTGAGACTCATCACATCACTGATACCATGTCTATATACAACTCGGCTTGTGAGGAAAAAATCCAGGAAGCTTGTTCATACATAGCCTTGCTTCCTACAAATTTCAGTTATTAATTATTATTATGATATTTGTATTACTCGAGCACTCAGAAGCCCTAGTGCTGGACCCGCACCCCATTGTGGTAAGTGCTGTATAAATGCAGAACAAAAGGATGGTCCCCACTGCTGTTACCATACGTGTACATGTTCACACTCTAAGGGATCCCGGTCGCAGACCTTCACTCTTACGGAGAGGACTCAGTTTATCCTGGGTGCAACTACACTAGATGAATTTGTCCCTTCCTTTAGGGACGCTGTCCATTTCACACTGTAGTCTGCGTATTAAAAATAATCTATGAAGGGAGGATGTTTGGTCTCCCAATTACTGTGGGTCTGTGCAATCTCCTAGCAGGAAAACATCTGTATGTATAAAGAATGGTTCATATAATCAGAGGAGCTGGAGAGGCAAAGATTAAATAGCTTATCTAGTTCATCTCCCCAGCCATGTGGAATTGTTCTGGACACTGAGCCGTCTAAGGCTTTGTCCATCTCAGTGTTGAATGTCTGAGAGGATGGGACCTCTGTCACTTCTCTGGGAAGATTTTACAGATGTCAAGATCTTGCCATCAGGGAGCTGAAGTTTCTACCTTTCCTCTCGTTACACCATCCTAAACAACCCCACTCTCCAGTCTCTGACTCACTAGCATCTTGTCAACCAGTACACAATGGTCAGTCAGACTGGGCTGCAGCCCTATCATTTTGTATAGAATGCCCTTGGGTCTGGTATCGCTGAACCATTACAATTTACTGTGTGACCATTTAATTGAAAGCTGAGAAAATAATATTTCTGAAAACTTTATTTTATGAATGTTGGGATCTGATGTTTCATGACGGTGAAATGCAACACCTTATGGGTACCTTTCTTTACTAAAATATAACCCCCATTTGTTCTCTATATAGGTAGACATATTTATCATTGTTTTATGAGTTTCTAGCCCAATTCAATTAAAAAATAATCTCCCTTAATGCAAATCTGATAGAAATGTGAAGATTCCAAACTTCACCTCTGAGAGATGAAACTGATGGGGCAGAGCCATATCAATGATTGGTGCAATAAGCAGGTACACCTATGTATTGTAGGCGTATCTAATTATGCAGAAAGATGATGAAAATGACAAGACAATGCCAGTACTATATTTGAAAGGCAAAAGGGACCCGATTCTGACTCTGGTTTCACACTGGTGTAATTCCAGTGACATCAATGGAGTTAGTTCTCATTTGATCAGAGTCTGGCCCCATGAATGCTCACCTCTGTATACAGTATCACTAACACCACGTCCTAGCAAACCAAAGCAATTGGAACACTCATTGACAGTAGCAAAGATGGTATTTAGCCAGTTGTACATATGAGGTAAGAATATGAGAGTCTGGACAAGCTCGAGGTTCTTAGCTAGCATGCCAAATACATTACCATATAAAGAGTAAGACAGAGCAGGTATAGCCACATATTTCACTGCGGGGTAAACCCATTAACTTCATTGTGTCCAGCCGGCAGCACTGACTCAACGATAGTGATGTTTTGATTAAGAAAGACTTTTATCTTTAAAGTTCTGGGCAGAGCATAACTTTTCCACATATGCAGAGGAACCCAAGGCTATCTGAGAAAACAGTTCGTGCATTTGCTAAGGAGAAGAAAATTAAGCCAATCACTCAGCATCTTTCTAGAAATCTCATCTTCATTCCAAAGCAAGCCTTTTTGGTGTCAGTCTTTTAATAGTAGGGGTCTAATTCTGCCCTGGAATACACACATACAATCCCCACTGATGGCAGTGGGGGGGGTTGCCAAATTGTGTTAGGGAAATGCTTGCCCTATGGTAATTTATATGATGTTAGAAGCTCATAAGTAGCTATTCTAACATGCTTTTTAATTTCAGAGATGCCTTTGGGAGACAAGTTCAACATGGCCAACCTCAAGCATTCAGAAACCATGAGTCAGCCCCCCCAAATCATGAGATTACCTTAGAAATCATGCGAGTTTTTAAAAAATAATAATTTGGGGTTCTTTTTATTTACTTTCTGTTTGGGTTTTTTTGAGCCTTTCATTTTCACCTTTTCAGGTTTTTCTGCACAACCCTGAGGACTAGAACTTTTTTTCTTCAAATGATAGCAGAGATCCTCATGGAAACACCTGACTCCAGGAAGTGGGGCTTTAAGAGAAAGATATCATAAGACTTGCAATAAAATCATGGGTGTTGGCAGTGCTGCGAATTCAAGAATGGGTGTGGGACCAACTGAGGCAGGGGATTCGGGGAAATCTCAGGGTTTGAAAAATATTAATAGCTTGTGAAAGGGGAATAAAGAAAAGAGGAAGCAGGATGCCGACTGCTCGGCTACTGAAGCTTGAGCTACAGAACAGCCTTGGTATTGCTATTCTATAAGGAGCTACACACTTGTTTGCCTTGCAGCAGGCCCAGGAAGGAGGGAGGTAAATAGGGAGAAAATAGCATTTCCCGGTTTCATATTTTGTTGGAAAGAAGCCCTTGTTGAATTGACTTCACATGGTACCAAGATGTAACCTCCCTAAATGCATTGAAAAATTTGTTCTACCCGGGGTCAACAATTCATTTGACGAAGTTACAGGATGGAGGCATTTTATTTTCAACATCTGTCTTTCTGTTGTTTTCCTGGTATAACTGCTGCTGCACTCTGCAGAGAAGGGACTAAACTCTGTTCTCAGTTACATCAACACTCTCCCCACTGGCCACAATGGAATAGCGAATAGAATCTGGCCCGTGGGCTTCAAATTAAAGGGGACCTACTTGCCTCTCAGAAAAATAATCAACATTCACACAGTTACTGCACTGCAAGAATAGCTCAGACTGGCCTGTGGAGAACAAAGGCTCAGTGCAAGCTCTCTTGATAAGCCATGCTAACCCCACCACATTGTTGTACAGCTCGGCTGCCCCACGAAGATTACTGCAACAGTGAGCTGATGAGAACAAGAAGAGTAGAATTCGTAGCAACGATGGGCCCAATCGACAGAGTTTGGGAGCTGGATCCAAGCTCAGGGTTTGCAGCCAGGTTCCCAGTTTCTGGCGCATCTGTGTTTCTCAATAGCTTCACTGATCTTTTGTTATATGTTTGTACAGCATTTAGCACCATGAGGCAGGCCTCCGTCTCCACTGGAGCTTTTGGGGGCAGTGTTCTAATAGCAGCAGGGGAAAGATAATATAGGTGGAAGGTGCTTATCAGTACTAGGGAGTTATTAAGAGGATTGTAAACAGGCACGGTGCTTCATACAACATACGGTGAGACAGGATCTTTGCTCCCAAGAACCTGCAATGCCTTTTAATTGGATGAGCATAGGGCAGCACCTGCCACTCAAATGACAGAGGGGCAGAGAAGAGATTCATGAAAGGGGTGAGCTTGAAGGTGGGATGTGAAGAAGAGGCCACTTTACAAAACCCCTCCTAACTCGCGCACTAGAGTCTGCCAGTGTGACTTCTCCCTGGACGGTGCAAATGTCGAGGGAAACCTGGCGGTGAAAATGAATCACCTGGTTGTGCCAAATTCTGCACTGCGCAGCTCAGGGCAACAGGATTTTATACCTCTTCCCGGCCTGTCATTATAGCAACCCTAGTAGCTCCTGCTATGCTGAAAACCTTCTATTCTGCCCTGTCCTGGTTTAAAACCTTAATTTCCTGGCCAAAGTTATTTTCAAGGCACCATCCACCAGTTTTGTCATTTCTGGTAGCCTACTGCATAGTCACTAAATCACTACTAGCTCCAATGGTAGCTTCTTTCATTTCTTTAGCGTTATTACAGAGATGGTGAGCAACTGAGTCTGGGAGTGAAAAATGTCTAAAAGGGAAGTATTCCCAGATCTGGTATCTTTGATATTTCATTAACATGAGCTGCAAAACAAAGACTGAGGTAAGCCCAGATTTATGGGCCAGATGATCCTACCAACCAGGCTGATGCATTCTGGGATATGTCCAATAACCAAATGGCAGCTAGAGGGTTTTGGAGATGGGGAAACTAATTTTGACCATATTAGTTAAAATTGATTTCTGTATTGGATTCCTTCTTGTCTCCAACACACAGCCTCTGATCACTAGAGGCATTCAGCATAGAAATCTGTCCTTAACTCAGGTTTCTCTTTGCAGGTCACCTTTAATGAAATATCAAAGATCCCAGCTGTGGAACGTGCGACTCTCTTTAGGTCTTTTTCACTCCTGTATTCTGCTGTTTACCATCTTTAATTAAGGAACAGCTGTGAATGTGTAATGATTGCAAGCAGGCCCCCGCTAGCCACGTTTTTCCATCTCCTGCATTATCGTAATGACATGTTGCAACGATTCTGCAGCCATAAATCAATAAAGCTACACGACACCCCGGTGAACAGATCTGCGATTATCCTACGTGTGCCATGATTAGCTGCTGGGGTCAATGGAGATCGACCCTTGTCCTGTAACCCTTGCCAGCACTCCTGTGTGTCAGACCCTTATTACAATACCCATTCTGCAGACTGCTAAACTGAGACCTGAATGATAAAGCATGTGACTTGCTTAAGGCAATATCAGTCCAAGCCAGGAATAAAAGTTAGGGTCCCTCTGTTCTAGCCATTACGGGGGACCGCAAACCTCCTCACGGTTGTTACATTTCTGCAAGTGGAATCCTGTTGTACTTCACAAAGCAGAGGAGAGGTGTGGGGGCAGCAGGCTGACACCTAGTGGATACAGTAGGGCATACGCATTCTATATTTTGACTCCAGCCTTCAGTAAATCCTACCGCACTGGATCACCCTATGCATGGAATGTACGAGTCTGATCTTGTCTAAAATGGAAGCAGCAGCAACAATCAAGGCAAGATTTATTGTCAAGGCAAAGATGCTAACATCAGTCAGGCTGGAAAAGGGACAGATCAGGAACACTCAGCATTCCTTCTCCTTCCTCTGTTGTCTCTTGTGGGACTGAATTCAGTAAATCGTATCAGACAGAAACTTCATTACCAGGAGAACGTGCAGCAATTTCCTGACTCGTAGCACAAGCTACTGGCTTTGCTCCTATTTGATTCACAGTGTAAGGAGAAGAGACGGTTGTGCCATCTGTTTAATAAAGGATCTGCATACATTTGTGTGCATATTAATGTGTGAGATTTTGTAATCCCTTTAAAGCCAATTCTCTGGTTTCTGAACAAAAATTACAGCTGAGTTCCAATCAACTACATTTTGCAAAATTAGTGGGGTGCTTTTTTGCGTCTAGGCTGCTTGACATATGCATGAGTTCATGATCTTTTGCAGTATTGGACAATGATTTTGATTGTCAGGAAACTCTGAGCCATGTTACATTAGTCAGTGTACCATGAAAGATTACTGGAAAGCTGCCTGATCCAACACACATTTCTCAGGCATAGTTTCTTAGGGTCCAGTTCTGTTACCCCTCCTGCTGAACACGATTATGGAACCATTAGGGGAGCTAATCAGGAATTAGGAGGGATGGTGTCCTCAGCATGTGTCCGTCTCTTCTGACCCTGCCAGGAGAAGGAATAATTCACTGAGGCTAAAAAATTAACATAATTAGCTGTTGTATAGCACTTGCAGCCACAGCATTTTACAAAGCAGAGTAATCATCACTCTCTCCTTTTCCACATGGGGAAACTGAGGCACGGAGAAGGACCGTGACTCCCCCAAGGTCACACAGCACACCAGTGACAGAGCAAGAAAGAGCAACCCCGTTTCCTGACTCCCACTCCTAGACCATGCTGCTCTAAAGTATGGATGATTGCGACACAGATGAGGACTAAGTGGCTAAGACAAGTCTGAAATGTTGTGTTGGGGGGGATAATACAGCTGGGAGAAACATCCACGTTTATGTCAACACCCCAGCTATCTCTGCAGATCCTGGTAGCAGCAGTTGCAGTCCTTGGCATGAAGGTTGAATTCTTTATTTCCTGATGTGGCCCTCGCTGTGGTTACCCATGTCTTTGTCACCTTGAGATTAGGTTACCACAACGAGCCTTCCTGGAGGCTATGCCTTCAAGCTATTCAGAAATCACGGCCAATCATAGAATGCGGCAGTCCGCTGGCTAAGGAGCCTTTCAGCAGACAGCACATTACACTGGCTACCACTTGATTTCCAAGGGAAGTTTAAGGTGTTGGTTTGAACTGAAGAGCTCTAAATGGCTCTGCTTTAGAGGCTGCCTCTCTCCCTGTGTGAAACTACGGTAGTTGCCTTCCTCCAAGGTGCTGTGATGTCCCGGGTCTTGAACCCAGGCCTAGGAAGTCCCAGACAGCTGCCACAGCCTGGCATCCACACAATGGCTCCTGAAACCAGATGACCTGGAAAGCTACCAGGGCTATAGCCCCAACCACGGGTGCTCTGATTGGAGGATCACCCGGCTCCCCCAATTGGTCCAACTATGCTATTTAAGCCAGGAGGAGGAACAGGAAGTTTGTCTGAGTTACTGGGTGGTTTTCTGTTGTGGCTGCATTGGACCCTGCTTGTGCCTGACTACTGCTCCCAACCCTGTTACTGATTCCTGCTCGGTTCCTGCCTTACCCCCGCCTTTGCTCCTGTTCCCACCACGCTCCTGCTCCATGCTTGATCCTTGCCTCCAATCCTCAGTGACCAGCCCTGGCTCTAACCCTGGTGTCCAACTACTGACCCTTGACTCTGGCTTGACCCTTGGCTCCGACCCTTAGCTTTGTTTCCTGGTTCCGACTCTTGGCTTGAGCCCTGGCTCTAGTAACTGGCAGTTGACTCTGGGGCTGACCCTTGGCTTCGTTCCTCACCCTGGATGCCTGTTCCACCCACTAGACCTGACTCCTGCTCTGACCAGTAGGCAAGACTACCTACATCCTAGTCCCTAACAGATGCTCCAGCTACTAGCCCTCCTGAATTAAATGAGAGAGGGCTGAGGACAAAGTCGTTGAGCTTTGGAACTCACATCTCTTTGTAGGTCCAGTGCTGGATATGGCGCATGCTGCAAGCCCTGTCTGTGGTTTCTGAGCTGCAGCTGGTTCTGTTCTAATGTCCTTTTCAACAAGGATTTTATTATTGTCTGTGCTTGTAACATTGCACCCGGATATTGACAGGAGCAACCGAGAAACCTCTAAATAAACCGATGTAAGGGATGTTCTGCTGGGGTTAGTACCTCACTCCATATGTCTTTGTTTAAGCAACTTGAGTAATATTAAAAAACAACCACCACCCTTTGGGTTGTGCCCAGTGAAATTTCCTGTCTGTAGCCTGGCCTGGCTGCATAGAAATGATCTGTCAAATATGGAGGTCTAAAGTTGCAACAGTTTATGGCAGAGAGACTGAGGAAGATTCATACATAAGACCTACCAGGAGAGCAAAACAAAAATCAATGTATGGCATTTAAGAGATTAGCATAGCCAACCTGAGGCCAGATCCCACACTGTGGTCACCATACAGTACAAAGGTGCTCCTCAGTACCCTTCTGGAACGAAGGATTCTGAAGTATCAGGGACTGACACAGAAATGCCAAGAAAGGAGCTGGGTGGTGGCAGGTTGCCCAGTGGAAACACAGTGCCAAGAATTACCATTGCAGTTGCTCTTGACACTGCAGACAGAGGGATTTTGAATATTGCTGCATTAACCCTGCAGTTGTGGATGGCAACAGGTTTCACAACTGAACCTGGCAGTTCAATCCACAGAGCTGAAAGCAAACCATCCCCTGGATATTGACATAGAATCATACAATATCAGGGTTGGAAGGGACCTCAGAAGGTCATCTAGTCCAACCCCCTGCTCAAAGTAGGACCTAATCCACAACTAAATCATCCCAACCAGGCTTTGTTAAGCCTGACCTTAAAAACCTCTAAGGAAGGAGATTCTACCACTTTCCTAGGTAACGCATTCCAGTGCTTCACCACCCTCCTAGTGAAAAAGTTTTTCCTAATATCCAACCTAAACCTCCCACACTGCAACTTGAGACTATTACTCCTTCTTCTATCAAATAGAGTAATTACCCTTGGAAATCAAGTGGTAAATAGAGGCTGGGTGTTCAAACTCCAGCATGCCATCAACTTCAAGTCTATGAAAGGCCATTGCATTGCCCTAATGCACCTTCAGGTTCACCTGTGTCAATCCAGGATGCTTCCAACTTCACCGCTCTAAAATTCAGCTACATCAAAGCCCAGAGAGATTATTTTGCTCTAAACAGTTGCAGTTTGGGTCCCTGAATAACATTTTATGTGAGCGAATTGTATGATCTCTCTAATGAGCACAAACTCTTTCTGTATGTCTTTATAGGCACTTTTGCAGTGGTTCCTATAGTGATCTGGGACAAAATATGTGCTGCATTGTTAAAGAGCAAAGACTGAAATAGGATTTTTAAATGGCTGAACAATATAATCTGCCTCGGAGTATCATGTGAGAGATCAAAAGAAGAGCTGCCAACTTGAACCATGCATTGACCCGGAGTCCTGCCGACCAGAAATGTTGGATCCCTCCTGATCCCCCACTCCAATCTTTTCCAACTGCATTCTGACACTGTACTTTGTACCAAACTCTCAACTCTTATCTGCCACTCTGCTGGGAGCTCCAAAGTGACCACAGACTTCAGCTACAAAGCAGGTCGTTTTTGTACAAAACATTTCTTTGACTTCACACATCCTTCAGTTGTTCATTAGTATGACACTATCTCTCAGTAGAAGAAAGAGCTAACAAACATGTACAATTGTTCATTTGTATAACTGGGTTGTAAATGGTATAGAGCAAGAGTATTTTTCTGCAAAGTATCTTAAGTCTTCCCGAACAAGGAAGCAGAAGGAAAGCTACCACTCCTCTGCTTTAGGAAATTCGAGTTGCAGAAGCAGCCAGCAAGCTGTGGTTTTCATAGCACTGAATGCTCATGAAACAAGGAATTTGATTTAGGGGGAAAAATGGGCAAACACTTCCCGTGCCAAACCACCCTGCAGCCCCTCAAAACACACATATTCAGACATGATCATTTTTGAATTACCCAATAACCGCTGAAGGCGGTTGAACGAGCTTTTTCGGTTTGCTCAGGCAGAGTGACAGAGGACAGTGTGAAATATGCAACATGGAACCATTTTGAAGCCTGGTAACAATCAGTACAATTGTCATGCAGCGTGCAGCTTGTTGGGTACAAACAGACTCCTGCAGACACTACTTGGCAGAGTGTTTACTCGCATGAGGAGTTGCTTACCACAGTGAGGACTCCCACTGAAGTCCAGAGGACACCTTATGATTGCAACCACTGTGTCCTCTAATGGGTTTTGCATGGCTGAGGCCTTAAATGGTAACCCTTCACAGTGGGGTTCATTTTGCTTTGGTGGCCACCATGACGCATGCACACTGATTGCCATCATGAAAAGCAAGCTCAAAAATCTGGTACCAGCACAACGGAAATATGCAACAAAGGGTGGTGAAGCACTGGAATGCGTTACCTAGGGAGGTGGTGGAATCTCCATCCTCAGAGGTTTTTAAGGCCTGGCTTGACAAAGCCTTGGCTGGGATGATTTAGTTGGTGTTGGTCCTGCTTTGAGCAGGGGATTGGACTAGATGACCTCCTGAGGTCTCTTCCAACCCTAATCTTCTATGATTCTATTATTCTAAGACAATCAGCTATGGCAGAGGAGCACCCAGGGCAGCTTAGGACATGGGGGTACCAGGATGTTCTAAGCAACCTTTACACTCAGCTGTCCTGGGCCAGCTGTGCACTAGGCCAGCCCCTGAAGTTATAACTTGCACCAGCCACTGACAAGGGGCCAGTGTGGCAGCTGGGCATTATCTGTGGGCAGGAGCATTAAAGCCTTAATTCCCTACATCAGAAGCCGGGGTGGTGAGATTGCCTTCATGCTGCGACATTCACTCTGTGCCCCCTACTATGGAGTGATGGATGTTGTAGGTCCAGAATTTGATGGCAAAGCAACTGCAGTGCACCACAGGGAAGTTATGCCGTTAGCCTTACAGTTTTATGAAAAGCACCATCATCTATATATTAAAATACTAACAGAAGGAAAAAGCATCCCGGTAGTATGAATAATTGTAGTGGCTACCATAGATCATGCATAGCTGCACATCCCAAGATAGGATTTGCATTTCATGGGGTGCCCTTCTCTTCCTAGGAAAAACAAAGCAGGATGACAAGTGACAGGCTGTATTTTCACTGTAAACTTTAAATGTCCTTGGTTTGGGGATGTAAGACATACCCTTCATGTTCCCTGGATTTAATTCCCTGGGACTTTTATAGGGACAACAGCAGCTTATGTTATAGCTGAGCTTATGTGAAGTCTTTCATTATAACTAGACTGTATGATTTTTACTGGTAAATGTTGGGAAACATCAATTTCGTTGTACACACACAAACCAAGGAAAAAAAATATTTCCATCGATAATAACCGCCGTTTACAGGTACGCAACGAAAGAAAAGTGCTGTTTGAGACCTTATTAGCATTTACAGATATTTACTTTGTATATTTTGACATGTGATGTTGACAATTTGTGTTTTAATGGTTATTAAGGGTTAACTTTTGAATCTCATCATCTATGATGCCCCTCAATATTTCCCGCAACTGGGAAAATTGAAATGGATACAAAGAGAAAAAAAATGCTTAAACCCCATAATTTTGCGCAACTGTGAAAATGTAAATCTGTAAAAATAAAAAAAGGTTTAAATAGAAACATTGATAGTAGTTGTCAACATTATAAAAATAAAAATTGAATTTTGCCAAGATTAATTATAACTTCCTTTCGAGGTATGGATAACTCTCTGAAAAATTCCCCTTTCTGGCTGAAATTCTCCTTGCTTGGTCTCAGACCACAAATTATTATTAAAAAAAAAGAAAAAGATTCAGTAAAATCCCTTCACCTATAATTTATTTTATGGAAAGGTGAAAAAATACATTGTCCCCCTTTTAAATCAATGTTAAGAGACCTTTTGCTCAGGGGGTAACGTGTGTATGGCTGAAACTGACAATGTGAAATGATGTTCCAGTTAGCTTGTCCTCACTGTGAATTAGGCCTTTCAATTCATGCAAAGGATGAAAGAGACAGGAGTCCCTCACTGCTCTACTCCTCAACTGAGCACTAGAACAGAGATGGCTGGGGGCAAAGTTATCTTTAAACCACCATTGTGCTCCCCTGGATTCTAAAACTTACTTGGGGGACTGCACAGTCCCTGGCACATATTAAAGCAGCCTCAAGGCTGCCTTGATTTATGTTCTGCTACTTACAGTCATAGAATCATAGAATCATAGAATCATAGAATATCAGGGTTGGAAGGGACCCCAGAAGGTCATCTAGTCCAACCCCCTGCTCAAAGCAGGACCAAGTCCCAGTTAAATCATCCCAGCCAGGGCTTTGTCAAGCCTGACCTTAAAAACCTCTAAGGAAGGAGATTCTACCACCTCCCTAGGTAACGCATTCCAGTGTTTCACCACCCTCTTAGTGAAAAAGTTTTTCCTAATATCCAATCTAAACCTCCCCCATTGCAACTTGAGACCATTACTCCTCGTTCTGTCATCTGCTACCATTGAGAACAGTCTAGAGCCATCCTCTTTGGAACCCCCTTTCAGGTAGTTGAAAGCAGCTATCAAATCCCCCCTCATTCTTCTCTTCTGCAGACTAAACAATCCCAGCTCCCTCAGCCTCTCCTCATAAGTCATGTGCTCTAGACCCCTAATCATTTTTGTTGCCCTTCGCTGGACTCTTTCCAATTTATCCACATCCTTCTTGTAGTGTGGGGCCCAAAACTGGACACAGTACTCCAGATGAGGCCTCACCAGTGTCGAATAGAGGGGAACGATCACGTCCCTCGATCTGCTCGCTATGCCCCTACTTATACATCCCAAAATGCCATTGGCCTTCTTGGCAACAAGGGCACACTGCTGACTCATATCCAGCTTCTCGTCCACTGTCACCCCTAGGTCCTTTTCCGCAGAACTGCTGCCTAGCCATTCGGTCCCTAGTCTGTAGCGGTGCATTGGGTTCTTCCGTCCTAAGTGCAGGACCCTGCACTTATCCTTATTGAACCTCATCAGATTTCTTTTGGCCCAATCCTCCAATTTGTCTAGGTCCTTCTGTATCCTATCCCTCCCCTCCAGCGTATCTACCACTCCTCCCAGTTTAGTATCATCCTAACCAAGTCTCCTAGCCAAGAACAGTTGGAGCACAGAGTCTGGGGAAGCCCTTTATGTACTGGGACCATTTGTGCTTTGTTTACAGCCTCTCCTACACTACTGGAGCAGAACCAAGAATAAAACCCATGAATGTACGAAAACTCAAGACCTGATTCTGCAGGACCCCGTACCTTGTGTAATCCTGTACACCACTGCAGAGTGATTCAGAATAGGAATGTTCTGATTTGTTCTTACACCCAGGAGTCAAATTTGTGACAATAAGTATGAAGTATATGCTGGATAATGATGAGGAACTTGTAATAATGATAAATATGTAGCTTTTAGACAGCACTTTTCATCCATAGACCTCAAAACAACTTGCAAAGGACATTACATATCACTGTCTCTCATTTACAGGTAGGGAAACTCAGGCACGGGGAGGCAAACTGATGTATGCAAAGTCACTCAGCAGGCCAGAGGCAGAGACAAGAATAGAACCCAGGTTTCCTGAATCCCAGTCCAGCCAGTCCAGAAGACACATGGTTTGTGGGGGCCCGTCCTTTCTCATGGAAAAAAAACATATAAACTACCACAGCAGAGGCAGGTTGTCAACTCACAATTTTACCACTAATCTCATACCATTTAGTGTTTTCTTAAAGCCCCAGCTTCTGGAGTCAGGTGATTACATGACAACCATTTTTTAGCCCTCAAATTGTGGAGAAAAGCTTGAAAATGTGATCCTGAAAGGCTCAAATCCAGAAGGTGAATACCCCCGCACCGCACTTCCCAAGAAAATCATGGTCTGAAATCCTAGTCCTGGTGAAATCAATGGCAAAACTCCCACTGACTTCAACAGAGCCAAGATTTCACCCACTACCGGTATTATTGTTGTTTAAATCTCATGATTTTTCAGGGGCCTGACTCATGAGTTTTGAACACTTGTGATTGGCAACACTCCTGAAGCTTCCCCTATGGCAGCACAAACACGGTTCCTAACCTTTTCATGAACTGAACAGACCCTTTCAAACGCATAATGGCAACTCCAAACACACCATTGTCTGGGTTCTACAAACATCATTCCAAGTGCACTGTGAGAACCAGACTTGCATAATGAAGACTCAGCAAAATCCTTTACTAAACGCCCATTCTCGTTTTAATTCCGCAGCCCTCTGCCCAAGAGAGCTCTCAGTTGTTAAAACATCAGTGTCCCTTGAAAAGCTTGCACTGTACCGTAGGTTATCTTTTGACATTTTTAATTACACCATTCTGTTGCTTTCCAGCTCAGCAAGATACAGTGCTGTAGACCAGTCTCAAAGGATTTCTTTATATCTCCTAAATAAGGGAGAAGATTGCTTCACAGTGTTTGATTCTACCAGGGTTTATACTTTAATTTCTAACCAAACACAGCACTTACTGAGCTCCAGACAGACAACTGTGGCCTTGGTAGCATATGCAGTCCTTTATTTGTAAATTTACAGAACAATTGACCTCTCCACAGTTATTTCATTGGCCCTCCCTTGTGTACCATCACATTCTAGGTTTCATTTTTTATAATGAACTCTGTCGATTCTATTTTAAATTAAAGCTGTTTCACTATGACGTCTCCATGGTGCTATTTTTGCTTTAAAAGGATATTTACAACCTTTGATGTGTAGCAGGTAGGCAGTAAACATGGTTCCCTTTTAACATATCCTGGACAAAATACTCAGACAAAATACTCAGAAATATTGTAAGCAATGTCACACTTGGAAATATCGTAATTATTTCAAAGTTGAGGCTTACCAGAATTACTGACTCATCTAAGAATGCCGTCACCAGCAGAATGATTTTTGTGCATGTTGGCTAACACTGGCAAATACTGTACTGTCTGAAGGAAACAGGCTAAGCCATTTCATTTTGTTAAGTACAATAAAGTTGTTTAAAACAAACTACAGGAGAAGATTGAAACACGAAGCAAAATATAATCTTGTTAACTGCAGACAGTTTACTGAATAAATCTTCGCCACAGATTCAAGTCAGTACCCTTATAAATAGAACACACTGAGGTCAGACATTTAAGCGCTCACACAGTAGGTGAAAATAATCACTGAATAAAAATGGGTAGGGTAAGGTACAAGGCAACAGAGCTAAAAACTAAAAGAATGACACTGCATCTGGTGTGAATAATTATTCTGGCATTATTCTGTCTAACGTTAATCCTCAATGGTTCATAAAGGTTCAATCAGTCTTTAGTATAGCCCAGGAATCATGGCAACAAAACAAAGAGTAACTGGATTAAAATCTTTACATGGTCACAGGTCACGTCTATGTCACATATGGCCGCTCAAAGGAATATAAAGAAGAATCCACTAAAAGAAAATTACATTAGAAAATATAACTTCCTGGTGTAAGGGCTAGCTCAAACTACAGAGTAGGTGCTCTGGCAGTATAACAAAGGTGCAGTATGATTAATATTTGAAAACTGTTTTCAAAATTATGTCAGTAAAATAATAAAACAAATAACCCTAATTGTAATGTCATCATCTAGAAACCTGTACTGTATACAATTTGCTTAAAATACCCAATGGTTCCAGACTTCCTGAAGCTGAATTTACCAATGAGAGATCAGCATGTATTTCTATTTAAAACCTTTCATAATTATTTTTAAAATAAAAAACATGTTAATGAAGCTGAAGCATTTATCTTTGACTTCCTGCAGCTGTAAACTTCAATTTAACAATTAACCTTTTTCATTCACAAACAGCAAGAACAGCAAGGTTTAAAAAAATTCTCTAACGGGTACCAATAACAGTAAATCAGCAAAGTTATCACATCACTACATGTACACATAGCATAGGTGCCTATCCCCTCTGCCCCCCAGCACAGGCTCCAGCTTCTCTCGAAAAATACATAACAAAATACAAGTTGCTAATAAAAGGTAATTTCTTACCTATTCTCACCAATGATTATGCCAGTCTGGTGGTGGTGGGGGGAGGGGGGAAGAGGAGGAGGGGGTGGAAATCCGCTCAATTCTTCTGCTATGTTAGTTTTTACAGTTTACTTTCCTGGGGTATGCTGCTACCAAGAACACAGACAGCACTGCAGTGTGATAAAACATCTTGTTTTCGTTCTCAAAACTGCATGGCACACACTGGTAGGAGCCTTCTTGAAATGAGCAGCAGGCTTTTGTGGAAGCCTTTTAGAAGAGACACACACAAAACACACTGTTGCTTGAACGAAAATGTGCTGTGAGAACCATTAGCGGGGACAAGTGTGATTTTTGCCCTGTGTCTGGATGGGCTTTGTAGCTTACATTGCCTTCCTCAGAATTCCAGCTTGGTCGTTTTGCTTTTCCCCTACCATCTCCTCTTCCAGCCATCCAAATGCTTTCAGCAGACCCTACAATGTTGGCTTTGGTAAATGACCCTTAGAGGCAGCCAGAGTATATTCCATTTGCTCTCCAAAGCACAAGACATTAACAAGGAAATATGTAGCCCATCGAGAATAATTGCCAGCTTGGTAGCGGAGCCTGAATCTTTACTGTTGCAGTGCTCTCATCTCCTGCATGCTAATGAAGCAGTGATGTCAGCAAGTCAAAGTCATTGCATCTGGACAGTTCAAATTGTCATTGGCCAGTGTCTATAATTTATTTACATGTAAATCAGGCTGTTCTTACCAATCAATAATCCCTGCAGGCTGTTTAGAAACAGACAAGAAAATCCTTTTATCTGGCTCACGTGTATATTACAAACAGTTGTCTAGCTACCCACAATCAAAACTGAATGGTTTGAAGATACCAATTATCCTTCTAGACCTATGATCTTATTTGTTGCTGACCAAATCTCAATTTACTATCCAACTTGAGTCACTGCATCCCATTTAAGCTGTTCTACCCCATTATCTAATATTACAGCAGGCTATTAAAGAGACCAATTTTATAGTTCATAACAATTTATTTATCTCCTAACTTTCAATCCCTTCTTAATTTTATTCCCCACTAATTTCCTATGATGCCCCACTGATCTTAGACACAGCATATATGCACCAGCAGGGCTAAATATTCTGAGTAATACACATTATTATTAAGGTGGCATTTTATTTAGTGCATATTTTATGACCTGTACTTATCTGGCCCAGAGAGTCATGTGATTTTCATCTTTTGTGTATATCCCAGGTACATATTCTGGACCACAGGAATAAGCTCACATAGTCAATAGAGAAAGAGCATCCCCATCACACGCCATGGTTTTAAAAGAAGAGAAACCATACAGAGTAAACAGTGTGGTCAACGCTTGGGCTTTCATTACAAGACTGACAATATTTGGTGTTTTCCTTAAAGCCCAGCTCCTGGAGTCATGTGATTACATCAGAATCTGAGGTTCAATTGAGGAAAAAGGGTGTTTCTAGCCCTCATATGTGAAGACAAAAGCTTGAAACTGTGGCCCTTATAGGCAAAAAACAAAGGCAAATAAAAAAGAATCCAAAATGTATTACTTTTGGACCAATCTCATGATTTTGGTGGGCCTGTCTCAGGATTTTGGGGTACTTGCTATTGGCAATAGTGAGTAAGTTAGCGATGAGTTTCCAATGTCATATACGATGGATTTTATTATGTGATATAAATTTGGTTTCATTATGTGGGATTATACTCAATATACCAAGGGCCAGATCCTCAGCTGGCCTAAATCAACATAACTCCACTGACCTCAGGAGAGATCCTTTGGGCCAGACCTTACTGAAATAAATATTTATGGAATTAGCAATTTTTTCAAAAGAAAATATCATTTTATATAAATTACTGGTTCAAACACATGGCCCTACATAGTAAGTTATATGCTCTAGAGCAAGGAATCAGGCTCTGATCCTGCAGTTGCATTCACAGAGGCAGAACCCAGAGGCTGCTCCAAACTGGCCCCTGGCTCTCCCGAGGGGTGTATGTATGTAAATGGGGGATGAGAAACACAAAGTTGTCTTTAAGCCATTTTTGTCTCCTCTGCCAGGTCCTCTGCTGACTCAGCTCAGCAAGACTCAAGGAACTGAAACCCTTTGTTTATTACAGTTCTCAGTACAATTCTATTAAAGAATAACAGTATCAAATGCTTTACTAAGGATACACTAGGGATTTGGGTAGGTTTCTATCCCCCTCCTCAAATTACACAATTCAACAGAGTATGTAGGAGAGAAAACAACCTCCCCCGACACACACTTCCACTAAATAGCCACATTTTGTCTGTTCCTGCTTTCATCACTGTATAGGCAGGCTGGCTGTAAACTCAATCCTGAATGGTTAATGTGGATATAGCACAAGCATTTGGTAAAGCCCTGAACAGTCTGCCTGCCAAGGCCCCCAAATGATGTATTTTATCTTTAATGCAGGATATGTTAATTCAAATATGTAGTAAATGAGACAAAACTCCACCGGGCAAAGAGCAAAATGAAGTTTGTTTACAGACTGATAATTTAAAGCAGAAACAAATTATACTTGTTTACTGTAACAATTTTCCTTGGAAATTCTTTTAAAACCACATTACATGCAAGTAAAAATGGGCCTCATAAAATGACAGAAGATTAGGGTCGGAAGAGACCTCAGGAGGTCATCTAGTCCAACCCCTGCTCAAAGCAGGACTAAATCATCCCACTAAATCATCCCACTAAACCACTAAATCATCCCAGCCAGGGCTTTGTCAAGTCAGGCCTTAAAACCCTCTCAGGATGGAGATTCCACCACCTCCCTAGGTAACCTATTCCAGTGCTTCACCACCCTCCTAGTGAAACAGTGTTTCCTAGTATCCAACCTAGACCTCCCGCACTGCAACTTGAGACCATTGCTTCTTGTTCTGTCATCTGCCACCACTGAGAACAGCTGAGCTCCATCCTCTTTGGAAGCCCCCTTCAGGTAGTTGAAGGCTGCTATCAAATCCCCCCTCATTCTTCTCTTCTGCAGACTAAATAAGCCCAGTTCTCTCAGCCTCTCCTCATAAGTCATGTGCCCCAGCCCTCTAATCATTTTCGTTGCCCTCTGCTGGACTCTCTCCAATTTGTCCACATCCCTTCTGTAGCGGAGACCCCAAAACTGGACACAATACTCCAGATGTGGCCTCACCAGTGCTGAATAGAGGGGAATAATCACTTCCCTCGATCTGCTGGCAATGCTCCTCCTAATGCAGCCCAGTATGCTGTTAGCCTTCTTGGCAACAAAGGCACATTGTTGACTCATATCCAGCTTCTCGTTCACTGTAATCCCCAGGTCCTATTCTGCTGAACTGCCGCTTAGCCAGTCGGTCCCCAGCCTGTAGCGGTGAATGGAATTCTTCTATCCTCAGTGCAGGACTCTGCACTTGTCCTTGTTGAACCTCATCAGATTTCTTTTAGCCCAATCCTCCAATTTGTTTAGGGCACCCTGGACCCTATCCCTACCCTCCAGGGTATTTACCTATCCCCCCAGCTTAGTATCATCTGCAAACTTGCTAAGGGTGCAATCCATCCCATCATCCAGATCATTAATGAAGATGTTGAACAAAACCAGCCCCAGGACCAACCCCTGGGGCACTCCGTTTGATACCGGCTGCCAACTAGACATCGACTCATTAAACACCACCCGTTAAGCCTGACGACTTAACCAGTTTTCTATCCACCTTATAGTCCATTCATCCAATCCACACTTCTTTAACTTGCTGGCAAGAATATTGTGGGAGACTGTGTCAAAAGCTTTGCTAAAGTCAAGCTATATCACGTCCACCACTTTCCCCATATCCACAGAACCAGTTATCTCATCATAGAAGGCAATCAGGTTGGTCAGGCATGACTTGCCCTTGGTGAATCCATGTTGACTGTTCCTGATCACTTTCCTCTCCTCAAATTCCTTGAGGACCTTGCCAGGACCTTGCCAGGGACTGAAGTGAGGCTGACCGGTCTGTAGTTCCCCAGGTTCTCCTTCTTCCTTTTTTTAAAGATGGGCACTATATTTGCCTTTCTCCAATCGTCTGGGACCTCCCCCTATCGCCATGAATTTTCAAAGATAATGGCCAGTGGCTCTGCAATCACATCAGCCAACTCCCTCAGCACCTTCAGATGCATTAAACTAGCTCCATGGACTTGTGCACGTCCAGCTTTTCTAAATAGTCCTTAACCTGTTCTTTCACCACTGAGGGCTGCTCACCTCCTCCCCATATTGCGTTGCCCAGTGCAGCAGTCTGGGAGCTGACCTTGTCTGCAAAAAAATCATTGATTACTGCAGCTTTTCCCACATCATCCGTTACTAAGTTGCCTCCCCCATTCAGTAAGGGTCCCACACTTTCCCTGACCTTCTTCTTGTTGCTAACGTACCTGTAGAAACCCTACTTGTTACCCTTCACATCCCTTGCTAGCTGCAATTCCAATTGTGCTTTGGCCTTCCTGATTACACCCCTGCATGCTTGAGCAATATTTTTATACTCCTCCCTAGTCATCATGTCCAAGTTTCCACTTCTTGTAAGCTTCCTTTTTGTGTTTAAGCTCACCGAAGATTTCTCTGTTCAGCCAAGCTGGTTGCCTGCCATATTTGCTATTCTTTCTGCGTATCAGAATGGTTTGTTCCTGTACCTTCAATAAGATTTCTTTAAAATAGAGCCAGCTCTCCTAAACTCTTTTCCCCAACATATTAGCCTCTCAGGGGATCCTGCCCATCAGTTCCCTGAGGGAGTCAAAGTCTGCTTTTCTGAAGTCCAGGGTCCGTATTCTGCTGCTCTCCTTTCATCCTTTTGTCAGGATCCTGAACTCTACCATCTCATGGTCACTGCTGCACAGGTTGCCACCCACTTTTACTTCCCCTACCAATTCTTCCCTGTTTGTGAGCAGCAGGTCAAGAGGAGCACAGCCCCAATTTGGTTCCTCCAGCACTCGCACCAGGAAGATGTCCCCGACACTCTCCAAAAACTTCCTGGATTGTCTCTCCCAGCAGATGTCAGGGACTCTTCAGTTCAAAGATTAAATGCCATTTGTATGAGAGCTCCTGGTGCGCACTAATTTTCATTAAACAGATTAGTAAAAGGCTTGTACTTTATCTGTATTTACTATTGAGGAGCCAGGGACACTAAATGCACACACTTCTGAATGGAGTGACTCGTGGTAATGAGCATTGCACTCCATACGAAGTGTTGGCAGGAGTATGGAGTTGGCAGGATATGATCCACCTGAACTAACGGTCTTTTATTGTGCACAGAATGGTCACACCCCCGTTTTGTTGGCAGGAGATTTTAGCTCTGCCCCTAAGTGCATGCACCCAGCCTCATGCACCTGATCCTAGGGTGACCGTATATCTGGGTTTTCCTGGACATGACCTCTTTTTTCTCCTCTGTCTGGGAGGATTTTTCTATTCCAGCCATTGAAGCTCAGAAGGGGCCATCTCTGCATCTGGATTGGTCTTTCCCCTGCAGCTGCCGGATCCCGCCTGCCCTGGCCCAGCCCAACGGGTAAGCAGAGCTGCCAAGCGCCTCTTGGCCGGTCTGCTTGCCCCGCCACGGGGCCTCAGAGCCTGGCCGGGAGGGGTGACAGGGCTAAGCCCCTGCTCCATGCCCTGGGGAGGGGAGAGGCCTGCAGGGAGGCAGTGACAGGTCAGCTCTGCATCACGGGCCTGTGCCAGCCACCCTGCTACCGTGACAGGGAACATGACACTGCCCCCCAGCTCGAGTGTGAGGCTGCAGGTACCCTGTCCAGCACCCCCCAAATACCCCTCTCTGTACACACAGACCCATCCAGCACCCCAAATACTCCCTCCAGCATCTCCCCAATTGTACTCCCTCCCCAGCTCCCCCTCCCCCCAGCAGTGTCCTCTATTTGGGAACTTGAAATATGGTAACCTAATCCTGCAGGTATTTTTCATGCATAGGAATCACTCCCATTTCCATTGCAAATCAGGTGGTAGAGCGAGCAGATATGATCCACCTGAACTAACGGTCTTTTATTGTGCACAGAATGGTCACACCCCCGTTTTGTTTTGTTTTGAAGGCAGCATCAGCTGCTCCCACAAAAGTGGCGTTGCATAATCAGAAGCTGAGGCTGACAATTTAGCTCCCATAGTCAGCCTGTTCTAGCCCTGCCACTCCTCAAGTCTGACTTCTGTGGCCTATTTGTTTGACTATTTATGTTGTTAAGTAAATACTGCTGGAAATAGCAATTACATGCGGAATTCCAAGATTTTAGGTGCTAGTTGACACACAATGGTACAATGAAGGTGCAGGTCGTGACCTCATGTAACAGCCCCATAAAACAAATATTTATAGCCATGCAGCTAACCTAGGGGTTTGCTTAGAAGAAGAAACCTTTGCATCACAGAAGGGCATATATTTCTCCTCATTCCTGGCAGATTTCCTCCTCCAGTACTTGAGAGACAAAGTATTCTCCAAGTACAATAATTATTGTACAAGAAGTACTATTATTCTGAGACAAACCAGATGAGATTGTTCAAGTTTTGGTTCCAAATTTCTCATGAAAATGTACTTTTCTCTTCTGGAAAGGTGCTGAATGGGTTTGTAATCATCACTTTCGTATTAACTGCTCTACTGCCTGTGAAAACACCACACATGTTCAAGTAACTCCAGAGGGCAAATTGTGTTTCCTATGACCGAAACTGTGCATTTTAAAGGGGTGTTTCATTAAGGAGAAAGGTGCTGGCCAAGCAAACGGAGCTTGTTTCATAAAGGTCACTTGAATGACTTTTACAACTATGGAGATGGAAGTTGCCAACACTCAGATGAGATTATTGCTCCGAGCTACCATTTTGTTCAGAGAAGAACTTTGGGACGGGATTCAGAAATTAAAAAAAGAGAAATTATTATCATCAGAACTTCGAATCCCATTCCCAGATTAGGCAGTGCAAGGGCAATAATTATGCCAAAGAAATGTGACATCCTTTTTTGCTGTTGTTAAGGCAGAAAAACTGACTATAATGGTCACTAATTTGTACAAATTCATCCCCACAGCTGCAGGAACTGTCATTTTAAAAGTACACAAGCTTTTTTCAACAGCTCAGTTTACTGATTACTGATTTACTTAATTAATTAGCCTCTTACAGTTTGTATGGCAACTTCCACCTTCTCTGTATGTATATATATATAACTTTTTACTATATATTCCATTCTATGCATTCGATGAAGTGGGCTGTAGCTCACGAAAGCTTATGCTCTAATAAATTTGTTAGTCTCTAAGGTGCCACAAGTCCTCCTGTTCTTTTTGTCAATCAATGTGGATTCATGTTACATTATTTATTCTTTAGACTGCAAAAAGTAATACACTACACGGCGAGTGGTAGCAGTGGCAGGTAATCATCAGTGAGGTCACCAGGCTCCTAAACCAGATGGATGTCAGATCAAGTTGCCTTTCTGAATTATTTAGTGAACATCCTCTAAAGAGGCTGACCAAGCTTGTCAAGGCAGCCTGCTACGGAAAGAATGTGGTCGCTTGCGGATGACTCACAGGCTAGGAGCTGCCTCTGAGGCTCCCTTACATGGCACTCGGTGAATATGCAGCACAAAGAAGCAAATCCTGCTTTGGAACTTGATTGCTGGCACTCTCTTTAGCCAGAGTAAAACTGCAGCTGGCCAGCGATCCCATGAAGCTCAGAGAATCAGAGGAAGGTACATCAGTGAGAGAATGCAAAAAGGAAACACTGTTAGATAAAAGCAGCAGTGACCTACTTACAGTACGTTTCAGAAGGGACATTACCCCCTTTGGATAGGAAAAACAACATCTAGCTCCCAATGCATGTATCTTCAGAGGAGATACAGGCTGAGGAATCTACAAATACCGGGTGCCAGGTTGTAAAAAACCTTGCCCTAAACACACAGTGCTAAGCAACGCTCCCGATTTAAACCTACAAAACAATACATTTGTTCAACAGCATGTATTGGCTGGAATTCTTCTGGCAATTGTGGTGGTGATTGTTGGTGGCGATGGTGGATTATTTTGTTGCTGTTGTGGTTCGTGTCACAGTACTCCATCACGGATCCTTTGTTTGCTCACAATAAGCCTCTCAAACTTCAGATACACACAACAAAAGCTCACTTGCTCCACATTATTTTACCCACAAAAATGCAGAATTGGTTGTTTTACAGTCATTTTTTCTGTCCCCCCCCACCCCTTCTGCCCCCACCCTTTGCGGTTTGCACAGAAAATCTGATACATCTGATCATAAGAATGCCACAATAACTAACTTACATTGCAGAAGCACATGGTGCAGTGATAAGACACTAGATTGGGAATCCAGAGCTGTCGGTTCTAGTCCTGGCTCTGCCACTGAACTGCTGGGTGGCCTTGGGCAAGTCACTTCCCCTCTCAGTGCCTTTGTGTTCCCTCCCATCATCTGTCCGTATTGTATGTTCTTCAGGGCAGGGACAATCTCTCCCAGAGTGTTTGTACAGTTTGCAGGAGGGGGCCCTGATCTCAGTTGAGGCTACTGTAATACAGATTCATCATCATCAGCCAGCCTTATTCATCAGAGCCACAAGTCATTCTGTAGCATGGCTAGTAAATAAATACTCTCTTGTTTTGCATATTCCTTGCCTGCACTACACCCACTGTGTTCCTTCCTAAAGGATCTTTAGCACGCTCAGGGGATGTGTTATTTCCTCATTAATATGGACTAAAAATGCAGCAAGTTGGTTATTGAGTGGTTTTCATAATGAGTTACTTTCTTTTCATTTCCTGACCATTTGCAGGTACAGTCTGTCAACTGGTAGGGTCAGAAGGGCATGACCATCCACAGGCGACAGCTAAGGTGGGTAGGATCAGAGGTTGGAGAGAGACAGGTTGCTGTTGGCGAAAGCCGAAGGAGAAACAATGTGGTGAAGCAACTTCCAAATGCCATCAACATCCTCAGAGACTAGTCGGCAGCGTGCTGGTCTGAACGATAACCTCAGTTCCTGGATATGACTGTGCAGGGAAATGAAGACATGAATACGCCTCTGGATTCTCGGAATGAAAATCCCCAGCTGAAGGAGAGAAAAAGTGAGCAGCTGGTAGACGGAGAAGGACTGATGGCCTCAGAGGAGAAAACCTCCCACTTAGAACTAACATGGGTTGGAATGATGAAAGCTAGGTTAGAGGGGGAAAAAAGCTAACCACAGAAAAATGAAGACTTGCAGCCTTTCATATAAAGTTGGATCAAAACTGGCATGAATAGTGGCCACTGGAAGCCCTGGAGATCAGATCCTTCCCTCTCCAGGATGCCTGAACGAAGGGATTTGCCTCCCAGTTTAAAAAGAAAATGTTGCTGAGTCGGCAAAGAGGCTGCACCCTCCTGATTTCCTCCCAGTCTGCTGGCGGCCGCAAAGAGCGGATACAAGCTGCAAGAAGGAGCAGCGAGATCGAACAGGAGGGTGCTTTGACCTCATTTCCTCCTGATTATACCCCTGTCTTTGTCAGGAGAAGTCAACCGTTTTGGGGACATGAAAAGTTATTTGGAAGACATGGGCTATGAATACACTCTTCCTTTTTCAGACAGACTAGGGTTTTTTTCGGGGGGTGGGGGGGCATGTTGTCACAGACATTCCCAATTTCAGTGCCAGAGGGAGTTTTGGCCTTTTGGATGAATGCATTAAAGAAATTGCAAAAGTAAATGGGGGGGGGGGAGAGAGGGAGGGACAAAATTCAGATGGTGACAGTGTATTCTGAAAACTTGGACTTTTTATATTTTTGCTTCAGTTTGCCTAGGACTCAGGCTTTTATCTGTATGTTGGTTAATCCCCAGCTTTACATGTTACTCCTGTGCTTATAATTGCTACTTTTGATTCGAAACGCAGAGACATGCGTACAAGAGAAGTGGATGGTTGATTTTCTAGATGTTAACGTGTAACACTGGTTGCAGGTTTAAAATAGTATACAGTTTGGCAGCAGGCTGTATGAGAGGGGCAGTGTACTCCATGTCCTCTGCACCCAGTTACTTTCATATCTGTAATTTTATGTGTAGAAATAATTATTTACATATATTAATAAATTATCCAGTAATGTATGCTCAGTCCTGCAAAGCCCTAAGCACCCTCAACACCTATTGGTTATGGGTGAAATATACCCATTGGTCCAGCAAAAGGCCTATAAAGCACTGAAGTCCTAATTAACTTCTCAGAATAGAGTTTAAGTGGTAAATAGGCCTAATGCTGTACTGGGAATAATTTCTCCCTATATTAGTAACAGATTAGTAATACTGTAGATCAGGGGTTCCCAAACTTCATTGCATCACAATCCCCTTCTGACACTGCGCAATGCAGAACCATTGCGCAATGCAGAATTTTGCAGAAATTAATGTTAGGTGGGCAGAATTTCCTTCCCCCCCTGCCCCACAAAAATGAGCTGCAGAGATGTTGGCCACCACTAGGGATCGCTGGACCCAGCAGAGCCCAGCTCACAAATAGAAGACAAGGCCAGAGGGAGGGGGAGGGAACTGGAGGGTTCCCAGCAGGGGCAGTTCCCAGCACACCCTGAAGAAAGGAGGCAGCGGGTCACAGGAAACTCTGTGCAAGCCCGGGACCCAGCGTCAGGCTTTCTCTCCCTCTGCATCCCTGGGCTCTAAGAGGGTAGGGTCTGTGAGTGTCTGGTCTGTGGCTGGGCTCGGGGGGGGGGGCGGGGCAGGGGGGTAAGGGGTGAGAATGTCTGGGCCTCAGCTGGGCTTGGGGGAGAGGGTGTGTGTCTTGGCAGGGGAGGGCCCTGCAGCTGGCCTCTGGTGGGTAGGGGGTGAGTGTCTGGGCCAGGGGTGGCACAGATGGGCTCTGGGGGCGTAGGGGGTGAATGTCTGCCCCCCCCCCCCCGGCTAGGCTCTGGGTGGGGCAGAGAAGCAGGAACTGGGTTGTCATAGGTTTCTTTAACACTATTCCTGGGAGAATTTTTGTGTGTGTCTGTATTGTTACAGACATACTGGCTGACAGGTATTTTGAAATAAATTACCCAAATAAATGAAACTGGCGTCATTATATAGTGTTATTTTGACAAATAAAATTTGCAGAATTTTAACATACTGTGAGCAGAATTTTTGGTGCAGAATTCCCCCAGGGAAGACAATATAAATAATCTCTACTCCCAAAAACTGATAGAGTGTTATTTAACCCAACTTTTTGGAGGGAAAGCAGAGGAGGAAAACAAACCAGAACGCCAAAGTTAGGCTCTCATCTTGAAAGCTAGTCTTCACGGCCACTGAATGAAGCAGCTTGCAGTATTGGGGCCTTAAAATAGCCAAATTACAGCTCACACTTAAAGTGCACAGAGAGATGAATTGCACAGGAGATGCTGGCATTTACTTGCAGTAGGTCTGAGCACGCTGGCTCAAGTCAGAGCTATCAATTTCTCTTTCATTCACATCACAATTCTTCACTGTTTACAAGAAAAAGAAAACAGCACATGAGGAGTATAATATGGTTACTCCATTTTTAACCCATCATGCTATACAAGCTACTGCAGCGGGCTTGAGATACTGGCATATCTTACATGTCACGTACACTGCTGAGACACAATGGAGCAAGATACAGACTGAATTTCAATCACTGTATCTTCTTTTTTTATAATCACCTTAATGCTAGACGCTTAGAGCACTTAACAGTAATAAGCCTTCTTCATCGCCTCCAGCCTTAACTATGCATGATTATATTTTTTGCTTTTGTATTTTGGTCAGATTTTAAACAATGGTGGTGTCTGTGTTTTCCCCTCTGTCTTTCTTTTAGCTTGACAGTATTCTCATTTTAGGAGGAAAAGATGGTCCCTTTAACAATATCTCCAAAGGTTGAGTTAAAGCATGTGTCTGAATTTAAGCTAAATAAACTTAACATTGGTGTTTTTTTAAATTAAATATTTTTCTTGGGGGCTTTCCATGGCCAATAAAACTTTCTCCAAAAACATGCGATGAAGGAAATTCATAAATCTTCTGCTTATCTTGTGGGATGTTTTCCAAAAGATCTAAACCTTTGATCAGTTACACAAATTAATTTTCTATTTACATAAAATTACAAATTTACAATAAAACTGACTCGTCTTGAAAGTCTGTTTTGACATATATCCCGGCAGCAGCTTTCATTTATTTCATTCTATCTGTTTTTACTATCTGATGTTGTCTGGGTCAATGTCATGTTAGACATTTTTGGTTTGAAACATACCCACTGGGGTGTTTTGGGGCAGTGCTTGTGCCTTGAGAACTTCCCATCTTCCTCCATCTATCTTCTGTCCCCTTTACTGCGGCCCCATCCTTCTTGTGGGTAAGGCCAGGAGATGACGCCTTCTGGAGTCCATCAACCTACCTCTTTAATCAGCAGGCAGGAGTGCTTTTGAGTGGCTTTCCACGTTGTAGGCCGTCACAGGATGGTGGCAGTTCACTGGCCCAAGAGCAAAAGACTGTTCTGAAGATTCCGATTAGGTTTCCTGAAGAACAGCGCACAGTCCCGCTAACTTAGATTGGCCAAGGTCGGCATTATTGTACAACTCCACAGAGGTGTGCTGCAGCACGGCAAGACGACGGACCTAATTTTCAGTTTTCAGTGGCATGCATTTGTCCCTCTGTCTCCTGTGGAGACATTCTCCCAACTCTCTCTCTTTTCGCTTTCTCCCTTCTGCTCTTCTGTGTGTTCAGATGGGTTCTTAATGTTATGTTGTCTGCACTGACTTACCCAACCTATATGAGAAAATGTTTTTCCTGTACATTTTGCCTGGACGTGCATGAGCCTCCGCTACTCGAAAACATATATTTTTGGTCCATTAAGTCCACACAACAGAAATGAGAGCAATGCCATAAGACTCTCCTTCAGAGAAGCAGGAATCTCAGCAAAGGCCAAACTATACCATGGATAAGAAAAGCAACATGGTGATCATATGGAGAAACAGCAAAAGAACAAAACCGACTCCCATAAGCATATAGCGATGAAAACCAGGGAGTTTTCCTCATATGTTTGCCACATGCCCCCACATGAAACAAAAAACCGTCGCTGTTGACAGTACCGTGATTGCAGAGAGAGCCCTCATTTGCAGTGCTTGACACTGGTACAATAGCTTCCAGATCACTGCCTCCATCTGTCTCCTCAGCAAGGTGTGAATATTTCAGTAATGATGCGCATTCATTTGCATGTGCGCACCTGAGCAGCTCCATGCTGACAGATGAATCTCTGGCCATTCTGGATGACAGAACGATTGTGCAATTTCCTGAAGTTCTTTTTAGAATTAATTTACTGGAGCTGGGTTACACCTCTTACCCAATGCCAGGGAGGATGACGGCCCTGATCCAAAGCCCCTTGAAGTCAACAGAAAGTCCCATTGGCATCAGTTGGCATTGGATTGGGCCCAGTATCCTCCATGGAGGTTGCAGAACCAACTTGATACCCTTGACACTCTTGACTGGCAAATATCTCTTGTGACCAGAACACAGGCAGAGCTGCTTGCATGCACAGACAGGTGACCACCCTAATGCTCAGTAATTGCATCTGCAGAGGCTTCTGGGTGGTAGCTAATCCATCTAGGAGGAAGAGATTTCCTGGATGACAGTCTTGATTTTCACAATTTCTGTGCCAGACTGACAATACTCTGTCATATCATGAGCTGCCCTTATAAAACTTCACTGAAGTAAGTCAAACCTTATTGAATTAAGGTTAATACTTCGGGGAGGGAGAGGTGTACACTGTATTAAAAATGCAATTGTGCAATTTTGTACTAGTCTCTAGTAGGGAGAGGGGATGCTAATTTCTTTCCTCTGTATGAGCCTTTGATGCCTCCCTCCCCAGAGAGAGATGCATATACTAGTTCCAACTAGATTCTCCAACAGACAAAGAAAATACTTTTGGATAAAAGCCTAGGTTTTCAATGGACTCTCAGCCTTCTTCCTGATCCAGCACACAGACAGGACCCCTGGGCCATGGAGGGCCCCAGTCCTTAGAGGAGCATTGGAAAGACTTAGCCTACCCATAAGACCATGTGCTTCTTCTGAGCTGAAGCTCCGATGATCTTGTAACCACAAAGAAACCCTGACAATGGGGTGATGCCTGGTAAGCTTTTTAGCAAACATGTAGGTTCTTTTATTGGTTTTAATTTGTTTTCTCTGTAATGCTTTTTACCTTAAGAATAAAGTAGGCTTACTGAGATCGAATTGCGTGGTAGCAGTCGCTGTGTTGTCAGTCTCTGCAAAGAAAGCAAGCAGGCCTGGGTAGGCAGACCGCCTGTGCTGGGAAATGCACAGTGAAGACAGGGAACTGTGCAGTTTGGGAGTACCACGGATAGAAGGGAGAGAGAGAGAGAGGTGGGTTTCCACCCAGAAAGGCAACGGCTGGGTATCTGGAAGCTGAGAACGGGTGCCCTTGCACAAACATGGAGGGGGATATGCAGGTGCAGTTGCCCTGAACTGTGACAATGAGAATCTGCATCAGTGATTCAGTGGGCTAAAAATGCAGCTTTTGCCTCCTTTTGGAGGTAGACTGGGGCTGATACTGATGCCATAGACAGAATGTGGAAGTCACTATTTAAAGCATAATGCTCCCATTTCCACACTGAAACCAACATGAACCACTTATCAGCCTCTTTCCTCAGATCTGCTGCATAGATAAAGTCATGTGGTAAAACCATGGCCCTTTTCTTCTCCAGGCAGTCAGCTTTCACCATAAAGCCCTATTTTTGCCCCCTCTATAATTTAGACTTGAACATTTCATTCTGACTGCAAGTTGCCAAATTCACTCAGATTGCTCAGAAGGCAAAGCTTGAAGAAGACATTTTATGACACTTATTCTCAGTTATTAAAATTTTACACTGACTGGAATGCGCGGAGATGTGGCGATGAGGTCCTGATTATAGGACCAGCTGCACCTTTTATTATTTGTGCTATTACCAGTCATCTTTTCTCTGGTCTCACTGAGTGCATCCCTCTCAGGGATTAGCCCACTTACCTTCACCTGTTCTGGGATGGAATCCCACCATTCTCCCACTCGGTCTTGAGCTACTGCCCCCATGTGCCACCTGGAACTTCTCAGCAGGCCTCACGGAGCTCAGCACCTGCAAATCTGCCCTTCAGGAGCTTTCTTACAACAAAGTATTGTTTAATCTTAACAGTAGATTCCTAAATTCATAGATCCAGGACCAGAAGGGACACTGTGACCATCTAGTCTGTCCTCCTGTATAACACAGGCCAGAGAACTTCCCCAAAATCATTCCTAGATCAGGTCTTTTAGAAAAACACTGAATCTTAATTTGAAAATGGCCAGCGAAGAGAGAATCAACCACCACCACCCTGGGTAAGTTGTTCCAAACACAGCACTGGACTTTTAGAACAATAAAATAGTTTACAAGCATATCTGTCTTCCCTGAGGCTTTCCATCCCCTGGCAATTAGCAATCCTCAAAGGCTTCAGACTCTCTCTGCAGGACCTATCGGTGTCTCTCTGTGTCAACCTGTTCTACCATGAACAGCTCACTGACCACTCCCTCCCTCCCCGCATTGTCCCTTTCTAATGGTTTAGTTTCCTTGAGCTGTTAGTTTCCAGCCTTGGCAAAAAAAAAGGAACTTACCTGGTGCTTGTAAATAGCATCTTCCCAGTTTAATAGCCCAGGTATTTCCCCTTAGCCTTCTTAAAATGATTAGCAGGGAGTCACTCATCTAGGGCCAATGTATTGCCTTCCTGTTAGTTTCCCAATAGCCGTACTATTAAACTAAATCAAAACATGCACACAGCAAACATTCCAACCCAATATAGCTAAAACAACTCTTCAAGAACCAGGTCACATCCAGCATTCATCAATTATTACAGATCAGCAGCAAGAACTTCACGTGCAGTATAAGAACCTATATAGAAAGGAACAGAAATAGAATTTGAACTTTTCATCTAATATTTCTTCGTCTCCTACTGGCTCAAGCCACTTTTATTATTTGTGCTATTACCAGTCATCTTTTCACAGAGTTAAATCTCCTTGAAAGCTTTTTCACCAGCTTTATTTGAAGAAAATAAGTCATCATGAAGCAAAGTGCCTGTCTGATTTTTGCTTAGGGACTCTATCCCACTTCCACTGACGTTACTGAGAATGTGTCACATTTTAAAGACTTTTTTTGCAAAATAAAAAAAGCTTGTTTCAGACTCTAGTTACTATTACTAGATGGAAACAGTGTATTTGCCTATCACAGCAAATACATAACCAAGCACTTAAAAACAATGACTAGCTTAGAACATCTCAATTCTTATCCTACCCACATAAGAAAAATGTATGCGGCTTGTTTAATGCCAACTACAAAGAAAAGATACTTTTTGGGGCGGTTACTATAGGTCTTTGGGAGAGGGCCTATGACTACAGGAGCAAACACATAATGCACTGTGCCCTTTGGAGGAAAAATGAAAAGCTTGTTCAGGATTATAAATAAGAGTGGATTCACACTATGCTTTTTATACCCTTTTGGGGTGGGGAGTGTTCGCATGCATGGGCTTATGAAAACGAGGGACTGAGAATACTGCTTAAATCCAAGCATCCTGCTCTACGCTGCAGTTAAGAGTTTAGAAAGATGAGTGCCTACTGTTAATTTCTTAAGCCCTTATTTAGGCTCCCAAATAGGTGACCTAATTTTCAAAAGTGCTGAGCATTTCCATGGAAGACGCCGAGTCCACAACACTTTTAAGAACCAGGCCACTTATTCAGGGGTTTAAAAATGGACTTCGACGCCTAACTTTGGGCACCCAGGTTTTGAGAGGCTTTTCCTGCATTCCTATCCCATTTACTGATGGACCTCACTGCTAACCTACATCTGCTGTAACCTGTGGTAGGGCCGTCACACTACAACATGTGCAAAGCGGGTCAATGGATTTGGTGGCATTGCGATGCAGACAGCTGTTCAACTTCGCCCAGCATTCTGGGCATGCTTGTGAATAAGGCTGAATGAACTCAGGTGTCTATCAGGTAGAGGCCAGTATGGTGTATTAATCACATTTGATGCCTGCTATTTCCTCCTTCCCCCACTGTTTTAATTAGAAATAACATTGCTATCATAGCTTGAGTTTTTTTTCATACTTAGGAATAAACTGCTTTATAGAATGATATGTTGAGATTGCCTTGTGCTTTCTGTGTTTGTATTAGAGTTTCCTAGCTTATAACAAACCATGAAATTCACCACTCCTGCCACAAGTGACCCATGAAATATACCACCCAGACTGTGATTTATATGGCATCTGACTCATGGAAATTAAAAGGCTTTAATATTCCCTCTAAGACCTTATAGAACTGAAATTTTACACAGCTGAATTTATAAAAAAATATGGGGGCACAAACTATTTCATTGTTTTATTTGCCTCAGGAGGTACGAATATTAAACTCGGGATAAAAATAATTTGCTCAATATTAACTAATTTGAGTGTATAATTGGAACAGCCTTCTTGAAATAGCTTGCAGACTAGAAAGCATATTATCATTTGGTCTTTTCCAACCATTTGGATATTATATAGAGGAATATTTTTAACAACAACTTCTTCAGGGGTAATTTACTGCTAATTAGGCAAAACATATTCTGGCTGAAATAAAGTAATTGAGAATTGTCTCTGCCTCGTAACATTTAATAGGAGAAGGACAGTCCCTCATAATCTATAGGCCTTTCCCAAAACCACACCAGGAACATCCACCAAGTACAATACACGATAGCCAACTGCATCAAAATCATTAAAAAAGCCCCATGTGCCACTGCAAAGAGGTCACCATGTCAGCTGTCAAATCTATATGGTTGAAATACAGATCAATCCCAAATCCACATCAAAGGGGACTAAGGTGAAGTCAATCAAACTGCTCAGTTTGAAAGCTGAATCCCTTTGGTATTATAAACGCATCCCTTTTCAAACTCTGCTAAACCAGTTTCCGTATTACAAATCGCAACAAAACTCTTCTCATATCATGATCTATGGGGAAAGTAATCAGCACAGTAAGGGAAGATTATGATTCGGGGTGGAGTAGGACTACATTGGGTCTGAGTCCACCAAAAGGTTGGACACTGCTTTCAACACACTCCTCCCCGCACTTGCTCCTTCTCTGGAGAGTTAGCTATGTGGTCATTAGATCATCCAGTCTGACCTCCTGTCTATCATAGGCCACCAACACCCACACACTAAACCCAACAACTAGGGTAGCCAGGTGCCCAGTTTTCGACTGGAAAGTCTGGTCGAAAAGAGGACCTGACAGTGTCCAATCAGATCTCCTGACCGGACACCCAAAGTCTGATTACTGTGAGCGTGGGAGGCGCTGGGTCATCACTCGCTTCAGCCCCTACTCAGCCAGGGCTGCCTCCTACCTTTGTCGGGCAGCTTCAGCTCCCAGCCCCGGCTCCACAGGCAAGTCCCTCCTGATCCGGGCAGCGGGAGGGGAAAAGCAGCAAGCGATGAGAAGGGGGAAGAGGAGTGGATGGGGGCGGGGCCTCAGGGGAAGAGGTGGGGCAGGGGTGAGACACTGGGGGAATAGGCAGGGCAGTGGGGGGGGGCCTCAGGGGAAGAGGTGGAGCAGGGGCGAGACAGTGGGGGAATAGGCAGGGCAGGGGCGAGACATTGGGGGAATAGGCAGGGCAGGGGCGAGACATTGGGGGAATAGGCAGGGCAGTGGGGAGGCCTCAGGGGAAGAGGTGGGGTAGGGGAGGTTCCAGCACTCCTGCTAGAGTGCCTAGTTTTTAAATATTGCCAAGTTGACAATCCTACCAACAACCAAAATGAGATCGATGTTTTACAACCCACTCTGCCTGCTCTTCCCCACTCCCCTCACTTCCCTAGCTGATACAGGAGATACGGCCCTCTGAAGACAATGCAAAGACTTCTCTTGAAGCCAATCGATCAGGGTCTTGGTGTATTTCATCCAGCTTCTGCCCTATGCCAGAGAGTGGCTGAGCAGCACCAATTAGCTACATGCTGTGTTGCCGGCTGCTCGTTGACTCACTTCCAACCACGGGGCCCAGATCTCAAAGATCCCGCTTTGCAATTATCCCTCTCCCTGAGACCACGAGGGCATATTGACCATTGCGAAGTGAGCTAACAGTAAGCACAAGAATGGTTTGTGAAATCAAATTGCCCAGCATAAAATCACGACTTGTATTTAACATTAAGGGAAAAGTCATTATTTAATATTACCGCTGCAATGAGCCATTATTCGTTAAGCATGCTGAAAAACCACAGGCCATTTCTTCGTATTTTTCCTCACCCCACTGTGCTGCATGCAGCATTATCTTCAAAGGGTGAAACAAACATGTTTGCTAAACATTAGCAGACTAAATTCGTCAGCCTTCTAAAAATAATGGTTGCTGCCAGAGATTCTGTTGATCTCGCTGTTTGGTGGCTCAGAAAGTATTTTGCCGACTGCTCTAGAACGGATTGTTCTTCACAGGGACATCTTTGTGACAACGAACAAAACGTTTCTCTAAAAAGCAGTAAAAAACAGGTGGCGATCAGAAGGAATCTTTTTCTTTGCGGGGATTCAGCTTTGCCACCCAATCAGTAACACAACCCCTTTGGGCTGAAATGAAAAATCACAGGTACTGCAAATTAGCTTTACACTGGCACCACATGCTGCCATGTTATAGTTAAGGTATTCACACGATGCCCCCTTATTTTAAGGGCTTATACTTGAACTATAAAAAGTCCTTCTATGCAGAAAACGGTTCTCTCTTTATTTATATTGCAATAGCAGACAAGAGACTCAAATTAGGGATTAGGGCCCCACTGTCCTAGGCACTACACGCGCACCACAAAAAGACAGTGCCTATCTCAAAGAGGAAAGACAACAGGTGGCTAAAACAGACAGATCGGAGGAGCTCAAGGTATCAGCAAGACCATGATAATTAGCGTAGTGAGCCGCAATCACAGCCACCTCGCCACGGCTGAGTCTCTGCAATGCTTGGCTAACAAGCAGCATTTTTATCACTAAATTTCTAACAAACCTATTTGGCTGGTTTGACAGTTATTCTAGAGCCGGGGCAGGCAAACTTTTTGGCCTGAGGGCGACATCGGGTTTCCAAAATTGTATGGAGGGCTGGTTAGGGGAGGTTGTGCCTCCCCAAACAGCCAGGCGTGGCCCGGCCCCCGACCCCTATCCGATCCCCCCTGCTTCTCGCCCCCTAACGGCCCCCCCGGGACTCCTATCCCATCCAACTCCCCCTGTTCCCTGATGGCCCCCCAGGGCTCCTACCCCATCCAACTCCCCCTGTTCCCTGTCTCCTGATGGCCCACCAGGGACTCCTGCCCCATCTACCACCCTCTGCTCCCTGTCCCCTGACCACCCTCTTGAACTCCCCTGCCCTCTATCCAACCCCCCCACCCCCTTACCGCGCTGCCTGGAGCTCTGGTGGCGTTACAGCTACGCACCGCGCAGCACAGAGACCGGGTCACGCCGGGCTCTGCAGCTGCCGTGCCCCAGGAGCTCGCAGCCCCCCCCGGCCCAGAGCATGGTGCCGGCGGCGAGGTGAGGCTGCGGGGGAGGGAGGACAGTGGGGGAGGGGCCGGGAGTTAGCCTCCCCGGCCAGGAGTTCAGGGGCCAGGCCGGAGGGTCCCGTGGACCGGATGTGGCCCACGGGCCATAGTTTGCCCACCTCTGGTCTAGAGTGACACATGCAGAGGTTGCAGATTACAGATGCCTTCATGCAGTTATAGAACTCAAAGAATTTGTCTGAGGAAGTATCACCTAGTGCTTAGAGTAGAGGTTTAGAATGAAGAGGACCTGGGCTCTGTTCTCATTTGTGCGACTGACACCTGGTTTGATCCTGGAGTAGCCACTTCACCCCTCTGGGCTTCAGTTTTCCCCTCTGCAAAATGGGTATAATCCTATTATCTATCTTCATAACGTGCTTTGAGCATTTCAGATGAAAGGCTCTATAGAAAACTGCAAAGTCTTATTAAATTGTTCATCACAGAGATTGTTGGTCACTCATTTCTGAAGTGGCTGGGTGTACTGTGCATGGCTGGCATTCAGGCATGGACAATTCCCATGTAATACTCTGACATTTGTTCCTGTCTTGCCCCCGATCACAACTTCAGAAAGTAAGTAATGAGGATAACATAAGAACGTAAGAACATAAGAAAGGCCGTACTGGGTCAGACCAATGGCCCATCTAGCCCAGTCGCCTGTCTTCACACAGTGGCCAAAGGCAGGTGCCCCAGAGGGAATGACCAGAACAGGTAATCATCAAGTGATTCATCCCCTGTCACCCATTCCCAACTTCTGGCAAACAGAGGCTAGAGACCATCCTGGCCAATAGCCATTGACAGCAGGGGAAGTGGATCTGGAACTCATTTTAAAAGCCTGGCCAAACAGGTGAAATCTTAAACACAATCAAGCTCAGATGCATATCTGACAGTTTCAAGTTCCAGAGGCAGATGTAATTGTTTTTATCAAAAATGTGGTATTCCTTTATAATAAGGCTTAATTATTTTGGGAAATTTGGAAAAAGATCATTGAGAATGGGGAGGGGGGAGAGGGGAGGGAGGGTGTTTAGGGACAGAAATTAATTCCATCATGGGGTCATGGAACTAACAGCAACACACCAGATTACACATAGATATCCCTTTGATTTGATTTGATGTTGAAAGGCACTTCCTCTGCTTACTGTAATTGGGGCAACATTTTGTTGTGGAGGAGATCTGCCAATCTCTGCTCAGAACCAGGGGAAAAAAGGAATTCATTTCAATCCTTCCCTGCTAGCAATGGAAATGCTGTTGGGTAGTGCGGGTTGTAAAAAACGGCTTCCCCATCTACTCTGCAGAAACACTTGGTAATATTCAACTCATAGCTACACCCATAACTATGGTAGGTTGAAGCATATATTTTTGGACAATGCTACAGTATGGGGCTAGCTGCAGATTGAACACTGGCCATGTGTATGAAACTCATGTAGCTAATCAAAGAGGGTCAGATTCCTCCTCGGTTAAACCTATGCAGTTCCACTGATGCCAAAGAATTTGGCCTGGAGAAGAGAATTCCTACAGGAGAAGGAAGTGGTAGATTCTCCATCGGTTGGTCTTGAATTGAGATTCCATCTTTCTGAAAAGCAAGCTTCTAGTTCAACAAGAAGTTAAGGAATTAGTGGGTGAAATTCTAAGCCCTGTGTTATGCCTGAGGTCAGGCTACATCATCGTAATGCCAACTTCTAGCCACAAAATCTATGTACTGTATTCCACTCTGATACAATGGATACAGTTTCCACTGACTTCAGTATGGGTTATACTTACACAACAGAGAAGACTTTCACTCAGAATGGTCTCCTCCATCCATTTTTGAAATGTGAATTTACACAAAGTCCTCCACCTCACACAAACCACCATTATATCTGAGCTGGCAGACTGGCATCACAATAGAGAATCCAAAGATTCCTTCAATCCCACAAGTCTTTGCCAAGAGTTCACATATCCACTAAGATCGCACAGTGTTTGTGCTAGGCCCTTTACACTTACCAAGATGCTGAGTTCCAGTATGTGTGAGCCATACGAACAAAGGGAAAGGCACATTGCATCTGCTCGTCAGCTGGGCCATGCAGCCTGTGATGTGTGGCTACTAGGTTGTGGTGTGGCCATAGATGAAAGAGCAAATGTTTGACATGCCTTTCACTTTGCTTCCAATTTGTGCCATGTGCCATAAAATTCTGATACATGCTCTCACATCTAAGGTAGCCAATGCTTAAACAAAAACCGGCTAACGGACAGGTCTCAAAATAAAATAGTCAACAGGGAATCATCATTGAGTGGGTGTGTTTCCATTGGGGTCCTGCAGGCATCAGTTCTTGGCCCTATGCTATTTAACATTTTTGTCAATGATCTGGAAGAAAACATAAAACCATCACTGGTAAAAGTTTGCAAATTACACAAAAATTGGGGGCGTGGTAAATAACGAAGAGGACAGGTCACTGATTCAGAGCAATCTGGATTGCGTAAACTAGGCTGGGAGAATAATTAACCAGGGGAACAGTTTACGAAGGGACATGCTGGATTCTCCATCACTGAAAATTTTAAAATCAAGATTAGATGTTTTTCTAAAGGATCTGCTCTAGGAATTATTTCGGGGGGCAGTTCTCTGGCCTGTGTTCTACAGGAGGCCAGACTAAATGATCACAATGGTCCCTTCCAGCCTTGGAATCTATGAATATAATTCTGTGCTAGTCTTTCAGAAAGCAAGCTGTACCCCATTTGCTCATCCCAGAAATTGGAAATGTCAACGGATAATGACAGTTTACTTTTAGGGAGTAGGATGGATGTAGACCAGGATGGTCCTGTAGTTAAGGCCCTGGACTGGCACTCTTGAGAGCAGAGCTCAATTCCAGGTTCTGTCACAACCTTCCTGGGTAACTTTGGGCAAATCACCTAGTCCCGTGGGCCATGCACAAAATAGTGAAAATGATACTTCCTTTCCATTACCTCTTTCTCTGTCTATTTACACTGTAAGCTCCTTGAGGCAGGGAATGTCTCTAACTATGTGTATATACAGTGCTTAGGGGGCCTCTGAGTGCTACTATAATACAAATATTAATAATAAAATAAGGTTAAGAGGCTGGATATATTTAGTCTGAAACTGCATTGCATAGGACAGTTTCATTAGTGAGTGCATACTGATGGTGAAATAATGGAATTATGATGCCAATGAACTCTACATGAAAGACTGAAAAAATAAATCTTTGCATTTGAAGCCAGAACAAAGATTCCTCAAATGTTCTAGCGCAAGAAAATAAATGCGTATTTGAATGACAAACTGCATGTTTAGAAAAACGAGATGGGAAAAGCATTACAGCTTTGATCATTGTTAGACCAATTCTGAGTCATCCAAAAGAAAATCCGGACTATTTCAAACAAGCGACATCCACTAACTTGCAAATTCAGTAAGTGTTCTGCAATCATCACTGCCAATGATCCACACAAATGTTAGGAATCAGTTATTCAGCGGTGGGATAGAAGGCAGGTTAATCAAACACGTCTAAGCATTGTGTTACACTGCATCAGTTTACATGAAATGACAAAACATGACACAACAGAAGTTGATGCATAGTGAGAAATTCTCAGCTCTGTGAGAGCAGAATGAGCCATGCAATTTTCATTAATGTTACTGGGAACTGTAAGGTTCATTTCTCATGCACTGCAGGAAAAAATAAATGAGGCCTTTGGAAATTACAGGTATATTCATGTCTGTTACTTGCAGTGTTTGACTCTGCAGTTCTGTTCTGGTAAGAATCCAACCTAAATTAATGGGAACACATACGGATGGCAAAATCAGCCCCATCATGTCTTTCAACTTCCTGGCTACAATAAGCACACATTTCCCCTATATCTTTTCACTATTTGTTCTTGGTACCTCACTTTCTGCAACTGTCAAATTAAACAGCACACTTGCATTTTGTTTCCAAAATTATCCTGAATGCTGCAAAGCCGCTGTCAAGATGAGTTTAATATTAACCTCAGTCTTTTCTCTCTCCTCAGAAATGTTTCATCTTTCTATTAGTTTCCAACTGCTTCAGACACTTTCACTTATTACTGAGGGATACATATTGACACATGCCAGTATGCTAAAATTAATTATACTGTCACAAATAGTCAAATACACTTCAAATACTAGCTAGCTTAACTATTCCAAGTGTACAATGTGATTTAACACACAGTAATTTAATGTTTTATAACTTGTGATTTCATAACAATTGCCAAATCAGTAAGAGTGTTTGTACCACACTAACCCCACGTCTAATTTTGAGGGCATAATTGAGAACTCCAAAATAATACTGTTCATAATTTTGCACCTACAATGGGTTATGGTTATTGGCCTTGAATCAACAAGGTGGTTTTCAGAATCAAGGAGAACTCAAACTCTGAAAAATCCGGCCCCTTTAACATGTCTCCAAGTTGAGCATTCTGAAACAGAAGTACCCCCAAATCACTAGTCACTTGCAAATTTAGGCCTATCTGCCTAACTACCTGTCCCGTCCATGGATCAGGAGATGTGATGTCAAAGTGTTACTAATTGTGCCTGAAAAACGTGAAGCCAAGTTGGTGCCAGTCAGAAAATCAGGTCCAAAATATTTATCATAAACATTCCCATAATGACAGGTTTCAGACTAATTTACACTTCTGACATAGTGCCATTGTTGTTCATCCAAAGTACGATTAAGGTACAAAGACTATATTAGTATAACAGTGTAAGAATTCATAAGCTTTCTGGACTAAAACTCTTTCCAGTTATTTCACTACATGACACAGGTTTGAATTCTCAGGAGAGCTTTGTTGTCCAGTGTCAGCACAGCGAAAATGTTAATGAATACAAACCTATAAACATTTAATGGGTACCTCCCTTTCAGTCCTGATGTGATTAAGCAGCAACCTCATTACCAGTCTACTTTTCTCCTTCACTTTTATCCCTTCACAGCACAGTATGAGCTGGAAATATGGACCATATAATGAAATATTGGAAACATCAGTCCATAGTCCAAAGCAGGAGGAGAAAATCCAAACCCAAAGTGTCAGGTCACGTAACGGAATTCAAATAGCAATCACCTCGCTCCACCTTACAACCAAAGTTTGTGCAGAAAGGCTGAAGAGACAAGCCAGCAATAGGAGTTTATGGATAAACCTTGGGGCCAAATTATTTTCATTATTCATTTATTTATCTTCTGGTAGCCCTCAAACAAGACCAGGCCTCATTGTGCTAGCTGCACTGCATACTCATAGCAAGAGACAGTCCCTACCCCAAGGAGCTTATGATTTAAATAGACAGACAGAGTCTGTGTGAAAGGCAGCGTTATTAATCCCGATTCAAAGGTGGGCAATTGAAAGGCAGAAAGGTCAAGTGAGTTGCCCAAGGTTACCCAGAGATCTGTGGCAGAGCCAGGAACTGAATCCAGAACTCCTGAGGCCCAGCCCAGTGTCTTAACCACAGACCCATCCTTTCTTTCTATTCATTTCTGGCTTCATGTACACCTGTGCAATTCCATTAAGCTCAGTGAGACTGCATGGGTCTAAGGGACGGGAGAACTGAGCACCAGGGACTCCATTTCATATATGATAATCTGCCTCTAAAATGTAAACAGTAAGAACATTCCACAACCACAGCTCACTTACCCACCCAGACAACCTCTATTGCACAAACCCACTATGGGAGTATCCAACCTGGCACACAGCAGCATCTTACACCTACAGTACAATACTTCCAATCAAGCTGTCAGCGTTAACTCAGTGTCTCCCCAGTGATATCTGAGCTAGAAGCATAAAAAAGGGAGGTAATTTCAGAGGCTGCTGTATGCTAACTGTGGGAAAATGTTGATTTTTTAACCATGTTCACTGTTCCTTTCTCCAACTTTAATTTTTTCCCATTTAAACTACATGTATACATACAAAAAGGGTAAGAAATGAGTGCAAAAGATAGACAAAATATTCTTCAGATGCAGTATTGCCAACCCCGAGCATGCAAAAATCATGAATCAGGACCTCAATATCATGAGATTGTCTTAAAATCATGAGATCAATCAATAATAATAAGAGGTTCTCTTTATTTGCCTTCTAGATATTGAGCCTTTAGAGTTCATGCTTTCAAATATTTCTCTGCAACAATTAGGGCAGGCAGCTTAGTTAAAAAAAAAGGAAAGCTGAGATTCTCACGTGGTCACTTGATTCCAGGACCTGCAGCTTCAAGAGGAACACCAAATATGTAAAGGCTAGTGATAAAATCACAAGAGTTGGCAACACTAAAATATGGTATTCTATAGCTGGTGAAACCAACTTGTATTGACTGCCAGATCTGACCCATGGGATTTTTAGGACAGCCGTGTGTACATTTTCCAGCTGGAGCACTCTGACTCTTGCAGAGATGCTAGGTCTGATTTCCCACTGCATCACTCCAGTGTTACACCAGTGTAACCCCACTGATTTTGGTGGTATTACCTCAGGGTGAAATTGGAGTTCTGCACCAGAGAATCTGACCTGTCATGTTTCTGGTCTAAAGTTCCTTAAGAAAGAGAAGAGTGTGGTATATTTAAAATTTAGTCAGTGCTAAAAATAAAATAAAAAAGCACAGAGTAAATCCTGCATATTTTACAACTCTTGATAATCCATCCAGAATATATAACTTTTTTGGCACAGATGTTAAGATTTATCGGAAGGTCACAAAGCAACCCTTCAGTTTTGTTTTACTTGGGACAGCCCCAATTTGTGTCTCTTTTGGCTTGCATTTTAAATATGGAATCAGCCTCATTCTACATGGTACATTTCAGCAAGTCCTGCATAACTTAACAAGGTTGGAGAGGAAGTATTAACGGGCTATTTCAGAGTAACAGGATGCAACTAGGAGCAGAAAAAATTAGGCTTAATGTCAGGACTGTGAATTGTCATCTTGTACATCATCAGTGATCTTCAGAGCTAAGAACATGAGCCTCTACACCTTGGACTAAGAGACTTTGACTCCTAAATGAGCGCTCGTGCAGAGTTCGATGCACCAGGCACAGAAGAAGAATGCATAAGCACATACTGAGCAGAGATTAACTTAGAGGGATTCTCAAACATTTACAGAGTGGACCATCCCTTGATGTAACTTCATGGACATTTCTCCTACCACAGGTGATCAAATAACACCCCTTGGGCGGCCACAATTGCTTACATGGTCAAGTCAGGTTAAAAATACATTAGATACTTGCCTAATTTCTCTTAATGTGAAGAGAGCCAACAACAGAGCAACAACTGCTCTCCACAGATAACCAGCAAATGCTCTGTGGACCAATGGAGGTCCAAGGACCTCTGTTTGGGAACCACTGTATCAGAGAGTTGAACGTTCTCGAAGACTAGTAATGGAAGGCCCATTGCATGGCATGGGTAAAATAGGATGTCAAAGTACCGGAAAATGTCCTGCATAGAATAACCCAATGGTAGGCCCTAAGGCAGGGGTGGGCAAACTTTTTGGCCCGAGGGCCACATTGGGGTGAGAAACTGTATGGAGGGCTGGGTAGGGAAGGATGTGCCTCCCCAAACAGCCTGGTTCCCGCCCCCTGTCTGCCCCCTCCCACTTCCCGCTCCCGACTGCCCCCCTCACAACCCCCGACGCATCCAACCCCCCCTGCTCCTTGTCCCCTGACCACCCCTCCTGGTACCTCCCACCCCCCCCAGGACCCCACCCCCTATCCAACTCCCCCGCTCCCTGTCCCCTGACTGCCCCGACCCCTATCCACAGCCTGCCCCCCGACAGTCTCCCCGGGACTCCCACGCCCTATCCAACCCCCCTCTGTTCCCCAACCCCTGACCGCCCTAGAACCTCCACCCCATCCAACCACTCCCTGTCCCCTGACTGCCCCCCGGAACCTCCTGCCCAGACTTTCACCGCCGTATGCATGCTGCCGCCACCCCATTACCATGCCGCTTAGAGCGGCAGGAGCTCGCAGCCCCACTGCCCGCACGGCAGCATAACTGCGGGAGAGGGGAGCCAGCAGGGGAGGGTCGGGGGCTAGCCTCCCTGGCCGGGAGCTCAAGGGCCAGGCAGCATGGTCCTGCGGGCCAGATATGGCCCGTGGGCCGTAGTTTGCTCATCTCTGCCCTAAGGGATGAGCCAAGTGATCTACTACATGGGCTCTCAACCTGTACCCCTTTCAGAAGGCTGATTTGTCTTGCATACCCCCAAGTTTCACCTCACTTAAAAACTACTTGCTTACAAAAATCAGATAAAAACACAAAAATGTCCCATTTCAGGTATTCCTGAAAAGTAGCCGACTTTCATTTTTACCATCGAATTATAAAATAAATCAACTGAACTATAAATATTGTACTTCCATTTCAGTGTGTAGCCTATAGAGCAGTATAAACAAGTCATTGTTTGTGTGAAATTTTAGTTTGTACTGACTCTGCGACTGCTTTTTATGTAGCGTGTTGTAAAACTAGGCAAACATCATTATGAGTTGAGTACTCCCTGGAAGACCTCTGTGTACCCCCAGGGGTACGTGTACCTCTGGTTGAGAATCACTGCTCTCATAACCAATTCTGATTTCCTGTTAAAAGGCCTCACATGTCCGTCAAGCCCTTAGTAGCCAAAATGTCAACATTTTGAAACAGAAAATCCTTGCAGCCTCAGAGGGGTATATGATGTTATGTTGCAAGAAATTTCCCAGATACCTCTATGAAATATGCTGGTTTGCTTGATGACAAGGAGAGGAAGGATGGACTTGTGGTTAAAAGCTCTGGGCTAGGACCCAGGAAATCTGTGTTCAGTTCCTGTCTCTGCCACAATCTTCCTTAGATAGCCACTTACTCTCTGTGTGCCTCAGTTCCTCATCTGTAAAATGGGGATACTAATCCTTCCTTTGTCTATTTAGACCGTAAGCTCTTTGGGGCATGAGTATGGATTGTGCCTACCACAATGGGGCTTCAATACTGATTGGCGCTTCTTAGTGACAGACAGGCCCCCGGCTATGATGCTATTTTTAAAATAAGGAGACGTTTCAATATTGATAGCTAACTGAAATTTCTGCGTCAGAGTCCGCTGTCCCCTCCCCTCCCTCAATGGATGAACACAAACACAACTGACCCTGCACTAAGTAACACTAATACCTACTCTGGTGTATTCATTATTATAGACATAGTACATCTTCAGTGGGTTTTTCCACAGGATGTTATCAAAAGTTTTCCCATCGGCACAGCCGAATGTGCTAATTTGACAGTAACTTGCGATTTCCTACAAAAGCCACTAGGAGTGCGCCTGCTAGCACTGCATTGGAAAGACACCCAGTGCTGTGCTCTGAATTGGAGGAGGGAAGGTGTTTTATTATCTGGAAAGTATGTGCTCCGTGACTTGGCTGGGTGCACTTCCTCAGAGCAAAGGACCCGAAAAGGCATTTGAAGATTAAACACTGTGTATAATTTCCAGAGAAACTGTTAATGAATTGGCCCAGGAGCTCTGACAACTCCCTGGCACTCCTGCAATACTGGACGGTGTGACAGTAATGCATGACTTCATTCCACGCATGCACTTTCCCCCTTGCCAACAGCGACCATCTAAATACAGTTGTTAGCACAAGCCGAATGCAGCGCCCCTCCCACGTCAGCCTCCAACACTTTATCTGATACCCAATACAAAGATCTGTACCTACATTTTGGGCTGCGTCGTCCCTGGCCTTTGCACATGAGCGGAGTGGAAATGGGTGAAAAAAACCTTCTCCTCTCTCCCCTGCATCTTGTGTAAGGCCCAGTGAATACTCCATCCTCGCATCAACAGATTGCCCCACAAGGCGCAGAGCCGGCCCTGCTCATTGGGAAGAGAAGGATGCACCTTCCCAAAGGATAGTGCAGACAGCGCATTTCTCCCACATGCTGGAGAATTTAGGAAGGTCCAAGGACACAACCCCTTCCCCAAGCTGTCCCACAGATAGTGCATGTCTACACACACCCCTCTTGTGGCCCTCTGCTCAAACACCTCAGCTAGCCTACTTGTACTGCATATAGTTTTAAAATATTTTCCCTGGTTGGGTTGGAGACAGCAACCACCCTCCCATTATTGTATATAATTAACATATTTAACATGCCCATTTCTAAAACACACTTTGTAAATGCTGTTAAATCCTCTCTCTGTTTGAGAACAACTGCCACCAACAGATACAAATGGCTGGTCTGTTTTTCAGTGACACATCAAACAATGCTGGGTAGCTGTCACCCCTTCTCAGATTTGAAATGTCTGGGTGCATATTTAGGTAGCCTTCCATCAGCGCTGTGCCCTCTGGTCTAGTTAAGATTCACCAAAGTATCTAACAGAAATATTTTAAGCACATAGGCATCTTCTCTGGAGACAGGCATTCTAAAAGCCATACTCTCTCCCTGACTGGGATCCTCTGTAGTTTTGAATCATCACTGACAAAAGATAAAGTCCCAAAGAGATGCCATTTTGCTTCGCCTCACTGGGAGCAGCTCAGGGCTGTTACACAAGACTGTATTTTCAGTTTCCTGCTCCCCCTGACATCTTTACTCCTTTTCTGTTCATGAATGATGCGCTCACTGGTAGCCCAGGCAGCTTTAACAATGCTGGCCTTATTTCCCACTCCCCAACCCTGCAATGCAAATGGCCATAAACAATCAAACAGGACTGTTATGTGTTGGCTCGGTAGTGCTACGGCCCTTCAATTTAAGCTCTAGTGTTACCTAAGAAGGAGAGAGTCACCTCTGCAAAAATTCATATAGATTCTAATCGCTAGAAGAGCAAAGAAAATAAACTCATTGAAGGTATAAGTAGATCCAGCAGCTAATTAAGGAAATAAGTGATAACTTAATCAAGATCATTAGCGAAATCAGCATGTTGCTCCGATTACTTAAATGGTAATGTAACAAAAATACTCTTGCGTAACCAGAGCTTTGAAAGGCTCAGGGAGGCCTGCTCTGTCAATAGGCAGCGCAACACAGAAAGATTGCCCTGTAACAGTACTTTCTTGTATTACACCAAAAACTGTGTCCCATCTGAGGCTGATTCAGGAAAATACTCAAATCCCCTGGTAATTTCCTGCAGACAGAACATTTAATCATCTCCAAGCCTCCACCACAAAAATCCAAAGTAAATGATTCACACTTTCAGAGGAATTTGCCTGAAGAACAAGTACAGTCTTCTGCTCCAGGATAGATCAACTATTTGTTAGAGCAAAAATATTTTATTTCCCTTTCTCTCAACAGAAATAAAGTCAAGTAAGCCTGGCCATAGCATTTCTCTTTTACTTGTTTTACGTCAGCCAACTGCTCCTACGATTGGGATTATGCGCAGTTCTGTGGGTGTAGGATATGCACTGACTCGATAGATACATAATATTGGATCATTTTTATTTTTTTTTTATCCCCACGAAGGGGCCGTTTGTAATATGATGAACAGAATTAGAAACTTACAAGGTTTTCACTGCTCCAGCTCACTTGACACCTTCACTTGCCCGGCACTATGTTCTCAAGTTTTTGCAACTGATTATTTTAAGAATTGTCCTAATCCACTCCCTCCCAAGTGGATATTTGCTCTGTCTGTATACACAGATCACTATGTCTGCCTCTCCAATTACTCCACCATTTGTGCAGATAAACACATCTGCTTGAAGAAAGCAGGAATCCCAAAGCATACAAATGACTTAAACTGGCTAAACGAATGCAAATATAGGAGGAGGTTAAACATATCTATAGCAGCCAATAGCCAAAGTAACTTAATGCAGACCAGCATTCTGTAGACGGCGTACTAGTTTGTATTTGCGAGAAGTATCTTTTTTCCACTCAAAAGTGTCATTTATGACTAACCAATGAACATGTGAAATGTGACTTGCTAGTTGCTTATTTGCAAAAGTATTCAAAAGCCAGTAAGTTTCATTAGATACTTAAAAAAATCTGTCTTTTACTTGAAAGAAAAAAAGTGCTTTACTTTGCATCAGAGAAAGTCTACATTCCCTTTAGAATTCGTGCTAATATTTTTAATATAAAAAGTCAACATCCAAGAGTTAAAAACAACATTTTAGCCTGTATTAAACACAGCTGTCAAAAGGTTCAAGATTTGCATTTTGTCATTCCACACAAATCCCCACAGCAGCTGAGATGACATACGCTACCTTCTGAAACTAAGAGCTAAAGATAAGCTCCAGATCCCACAGTGTTTTACATGTTAGACTCTTAACGCACTAAATAACTACCAGTGGTTTTGAAGTTGGTAAGAGAAGCTGTGCAAAGCCACGGTTCTGTCAATTTTACAACTTCCCTAGGTAACAAAACAAAACCCCACTTGAAGTACAGATATTATTAATATCCTATATTAGTTAAATCAAGTCTCTGAACTGTAATTCAGCAGCAGTAATTAAATAAGACCAAAACTCTCTCCAACATTTGAGCTAGTTAGCTCAGTTTTCCTGCCTAATTGCAAAAGCAACCCTGAGTTTACAGCTGGATACAGAATATTACAAGTGAAAACAACTTTCCAAGTGTAAATATTAGTCTCAGACTAAATGGCTTATGCTTTCCTATGTTACAAACTGAAGACGATTACTTACCCCGACTACGCAGGCATTTATTTCGTGTGCACAAAAACCACTGCGTCAGTGGGAAGGAGAAAGGAAAGGGAGAAAGATGGAGAGGAAAAAAAAGAGAGACGTCTCTTCAATGTCTTCCTAATGAGAAAAGTGTGGTGGCTGAAGCAAAGAGCAAAAGGCTTACTGAGGCCCTCTGGGGTACTCAGCGAGAGGTGGAGAAGCGTTCTTACACAGCCTGACTAAACCACTGCCGTGTGGAGTGGCTCTGCTCTTCGGAGCTGCGAGTCAGTCAGGCCCTTTGGGGAGTTAAAGCACTCAGGCTGTTTCCAGGGACGCCCACCGAAGTTTTAGCTTATTGGTGAAAATCAGGAGGCACAACCCAACCCTGTCCCTCGAACCAAATTCCGATCTCGGGAGCCAGCATCCCTTACAGCTTTAACGAACAGAGTGCAGGAAAAGTCGCTTTGCCCCACACAGCTCATGGCTGTACGCCAGTAGAAAAAAGGGTTATAAGCAGCACGTAGTTCTAAAAGTAATAATGAGTCTCGCAGTTAACTCTCAGCCGTAAAAGACGCCGGGCAAATAACCCGAATACTGTTCACATTTGTTCTTTTCGATAGAACCTAGCTGTAAAAGAGGCTCAGTTCTTTTCATTGCATATAGATCGACATGCTTGATCACGGTAATAACTTTTGATACTTATACTAAACGAGGGGCTACTCATAAAATTATAAACTGCCACTTCCTACAGGAGGCACAGTGACCTAGAAACTTTCTGTTCATTCCCAAACAACAGGTCAGCATGGAAGAAGCTGCAGGCCTTTTATGCTCACGTGATAAACGTTGATCTTTTACAGTTGTGTAATCCTGGAGAGAGTCCGCTGACATATTGTACCTGCAGAATTTAGTCGAAATATGCATTCGGAATAAATCTGAAGTTATGTTGTAGTTATGGTGGTAGTTTTCAACCTGGGATCCGTGGACCCCTGGGGATCCGCAGACTATGTCTCAGGGATCCGCAAATGTTGACTATGAAAATAAAAGTTTCAGATCCCAGAAATGGCATTCCGTTTTTCTGATCAATCAGAAGTATGCGAATACCCCCACCTACAGGTCAAAACCTGGAAGTGGTGTCATGACCATAGAAGCCCACAGTTTAGCGCCCTTTCTCATCAAATGCTGGGCAGAGCACACGCAACATTTATAGTTGAATTCTGTTCAGTCAGTTTTCAGTTTAAGACTTCTACGGTTGGGGTCCGCGGACCACAGGTTGAATTTCCAAAGGGTCCACGCCTGCTTTCGACATTTTTTTAGGGATCCGCAAATGAAACAAGGTTGAAAACCACGGCCCTATAGTGTATACTCAAGAATATTGAATTGATGTAAGGACTGCAGAAACCAGCCTTAAACTAGTTTTTTCCAGCTTGGCACAGGCATGTGGATAAAGCCAATGAAGTCTACATGGGAGCAAAGGAGTGACGCTAGAGAAATCATTTAGCTGTGGTATTCCCAGATTAACTTTAATGGACTGTTTTGCATTTCAAAAGTATTACCTTGCAGATGCAAAATACACATTCTAAATACAGAAAAGGAACTCCAAATAAAAGTTCCAGAATAACCAAAACACAGGCAAGAAAAAAGGTAGTCTTTAAAACTTCAGCGAGATCACAAGGAGCGAGAGTAGGAAAGCAAATTTCACTTCCATTAATTTTTGCGATGATGGAGAAAAATCAAGGGATGGAAGATCAGAAGAATGCTTGCAAGAATAACCATGAATAACCATTTTCAGCAAGCAGGCTTCCAGAAACTCACTCTTTTTGATTGTTGAAAGCACCCCATTTTCTTGCAGCCAGCTCTCGCCAAAATTAAATGTGTCGAAAAGAGTTTAGCAACTTCAGCCCCAGAAAAAACACATTTCACCAATGATCTTCCAGAGCATCAGAATTTGGGGCAGGCTATTATTACCATAGAAGGCTAATGGGTGTGCTTGGTACTTTATAAATCAAATGTCCCTTTACCAAGGAGTTTACAACCTAGGTATGATACATAAGATACTAGTCAAAGTACAAGAACACATTCAGACACCACCAGTACATCACTATACATTGGAAGACTTCACAGCCTAAGTAGGTTCTAAGGAGGAGTTTGGAGGTTATCCTGCTCATTCAGGAGACTACTCAGAGCAACCAACAAGAGTCAACTTGTATCTGACAAAATCCCCAAATCCGTTTTTACCCAGCCCTCAGTTATACCATACGACTGGGCTTTACTGAGGCTGTTGTTTTAATTATGTGAATTGTAGCGCTCATCATAACATGACAGCAGTGGACACTGATGTCTTCAGGGGTATCCACAGAATCAACAGAACTGCAGGGCAGCCCACAACACATTGTCCTCCCTCCATCTAGAGAGAGCACAGCAGAGTGCAAAAGGAGGGAGTTTGGTCTCCTTGCATGGTCAGTCCTGGGCTTCTTTGTTGAGGCTCCCAACAAGAAAGGCACTATTTACAAGAGGCATGTCCGCCCTCCGAAAGTGGAAACCTGTCTGCCCACCAACAGAAGCAGCTGCCCCTCCACTGGATGAAAAGGTCTTTCAAACACTATCGACCTGAGCTGCAACCAAATGGAAGAGAACTGTTTTATATCCATTTACCAAGCCCCAGAACAAAAGTCTACCACCTGAAGCCGAGACGAGAAGCTGCCAGCTTCTGATTCTGTTCCACTTGTTTTGTAAGCTGCTTTTTGGTTGTACTCCTCCTCCGCTTGAAGAACCTATTCAGCTTGTCCCCCATAACATTTCGTCTGGCCCATAGCAGGATGCTAAGGTCCAAGAGGATCTGCTTCAGGTCCAGGTATTTGGCTCAGTTTGCTTACACGGCAGGATCTCCTTCAGAGACTGGGTAGCACAGTCCTTCCTCTTCAGCCTCTCTGTTACCCAGATACACCCCATGTGCCAGCAACATCACCTGAGCCAGCAACCACAGTCTAGGCTCAGCAGGGATAAAAAAAAAACCCTCCACACAGCAATACAGCAACTTAAAACTCCAGCCTGGCAACTTCTTATTTCACTAAACCCACATTAGGAATGTCCACAGGAGCTGATTTTACTAGAAGATGTCACGAATATTTATGCATGATTTTTGTTGAGCGGTGTGTATTGTAGAGCTGAACTGCCCCACCCCCCCAAGCCACAATGTTACTCCAGCCTAGACGTGTGTTTGTTTGCGCGTCTCCTAAGGTACGCCAGAGCAAAGGTGGGGCACTGCAGTGTGATTTTCAGTTCTCCCATGCATTTACTGAGGGGGATAGCATTGCTGCACTGAAAATGCCAGATGCTTTTCTGCAGTCCAGCCCCTTTGCAGCACTGGTAGAGGCAGGAAAGCCACCGTATCTTCCCACCTTAGGATTCCGCTGGCACAGCCAGCTCTCCCCCGCCCCCAGAAGGCATGGAGGGAGGGAGGGGGCATGGCCAGGGCCCTCTTGCTGTCCGGCTACTTTTGGCTGGCGTTATAACCCGTTGGGGCACAACTAGCTGGGAAAGTTTGGAGCCACACCAACGCTACTCTACCCTGTAGAGCCAGCCACAGAATCGGAGCCACAACTAATTCCACCGCTGCATCCACCACATACAGGGCCCAGCTACAAATATGTGTTTCCAAGTATGTTGGTGTGGCTGAATCTCACGAACGTAGCCGCTCTCTCTTGGAGCTTGGTATTGGGTTGGGTGGGAAAGTTGCCTTACTTGAGGGTTTTCTTCCTCTTTAATGTTTGAGTTGCTGTGAGGAAATAGGTTAGAGCAACTTTAGCTCAAAATTAACAAAGTTATTTTTTGTCCAGAGATGTTCAAACACATCAACAATATCAGTTTGTTATCCTGAAGGCTGTGGGATGCGATTTCTCTCCAGGAGGCAGCAGGACTCAAAAGCTAGAATTTATCAGATTATGAATACTTTCCTATCCAGCCTCTTTTACTGCTCTATAAATCATCTTCTCATTGTCTATACAGTTCTCCCCCCCCCCCAATATTGGATTAGCCTGAAAACCAATAAACATACTTTTAAAAAGATCCTCAGCTACACATATGGAATGGATTAAATGATATTCTATTTTCCATTCGCTAGTGCTAAAGAAAATCTGTTCCTTGAACCATTTTTATTTTGCACATATAAGCAATTTATTCCTATTTTATAAAACTATTTCTCTTCTAGCCAGTACTCCAAACATCCATCTATAAATTCATTTTGAATGTGCCCAAGACAGAACTATTTAAGTGCAATGTACCAAACTATGATTCAAAAACATCATGTTCAAAAATCTCTCTCTCTTTGAGATGGGGGTACAGGCACTCAGACACATGCAAGCCAAGTTTTTGATATTTCAGACAAGCTAATCAGTCCTTTCTTTTAGCCTCACCAACATAAAAGCATGTTTACGGACTCTGTGGGTCCTCTGTACTGATAAGATATTTTATCTCTACAGTCAAAATGGATCCATGGCATTTTAAAGAAAACCTCTGAAAAGATGAATGAGAACTGCTTTGTGAAGTATCTACACAAACTCACAATGCTATTTGGCAATTACCTGCCAGATCCACAGGTGGCGTAACTCTGAATGGATGCTTTGATGTCACTTCACTTCAATTGTGATGTTCCAATTCACACCACGTGAGGATCTGGCCCCTAAAGTCTATGGGGATGGTAACAATGGAATTGATTTGGCCTGTCTTGCTGAAGTGCTTCTCTTTCTAGAACCACCATACTCTTGCAAAGTATGCATTTTCTTCTTTTTTTTAAGCCCAGGAGTCTGGTTTCTGCATGTTGCTGAATGGGGGCTTGAGAGGGCCCAGCACCTCCCAAGATCTGGCTCTTAACCTCTTATTTACGCTCCTCCAGTTTTATTTCTTGCCTCCCGCCCCAAGTACCTCAGTAACTGACATTGGGCCACTTTATCTACAGCCGTAAGGGCAACACATGCTGCTTCACTTTTCGATTCCCCTTTGAAGCTGCTCTCTGAGCACTTCAGAGACCACTGTCTCGACGACTGAAAATTTCCATTAATTTTTGGTTATGATTAGCAGGTCAGTCCTCGCAACTCCAATAACAGCAGGGTTGATAAGTGCAACTATATTAAAATTATCTATGCATAAGGGAGAATAATTAGGGGAGCAAATTCTTGCCAACACTTATCAGCTGTATGCTGGCTGCTTGCTTTTGTACTGGTAAAGGCTTCAGAGAGCCAGGAAGGCTGCACTGTGCCCTAAACTTCATTGCTCCTCAACACAGTGTCTCCAGGAAGACAAATCTCTCCTCTGTTGTGGGCGAGATGTTGATTGCAAAACCTTGGAGGCAATCCCTCTGGGAGGTCGGAGCACAGAGAAATTAGAGGAACATTTTCCTCTCGGTGCATCTGTGCCACTTCCATTTACGCAGATGGAAATTATGCACGCAGATCAAGTAGGTGACTAGGTTTAGAAAATTCTGCTCTGGCCTCAGGAGCACGAGGCGTAGGGGGAGGGATAGCGAGGAAAGAAACACGTCTGCTGAAATCATGAAAAGCCATAGCTGCTTGTAACCACAGGAACTCCTGCAAATGTTCCATTCTGTACCCGCTAGCAGGCGTCATTAGTCACTATGGCAAAACTGATCAAGATAAAAGGTGGTTGAGACAGTCATAAAAGACTTGTAAAAATGTTTAAGATCTCAGCTCCTTTGAAGCCATCTAGAGCTCTGCTAAATTGCTTCTTTTATTTGTTTTCTGGTACGGGTTAGCTTAGTTTTCAAACTAACAATATTTATTTGAATACACCACATATCTTGGTCTGTAGGTCAAAGCCACGACAGACATGCACAATTATTTAGTGTAATTCCCAAGCTATGAAATTAAGCCCAGCACTGGGGAATGCCAACTTCTACTCTCTGAAATTAGAGTGGGGTTGTAGGAGCTAGGGCATGGTCTACGTTGCAATCACACGGTTTTGCCATTGACTTCATGGGAGCAGATACATTCCATGTATCTGGAAGAGTCTGTTCCGTTTGCAAATGTCCTGAAGAGCTCCAACAAAGTTCTGAACTGTGAAAAATGGATAACCACTGATGAACATCACAGGCTAGATTAGGGTGACCAGACAGCAGGTGTGAAAAATCGGGATGGGGTGGGGGGTGGGGGTAATAGGAGCCTATATAAGAAAAAGACCCAAAAATCAGGACTGTCCCAATAAAATCGGGACATCTGCTCACCTTAGGCCAGATCCTCAGCTGGTGTGAACTGTAGAAGTCAACAGCGCGAGGCAATTTACACCTGCTGACGATCTAACCTATTGTTTTTAAAACTCCCTTTCTCAGAGTGCTTTTTATTCTTTTCATTCTGTCACAGTTGTTTCATTATTTGCATTGGAATAACAGAAGAAACATGCCTTGACATGACCTCTCCATTTCTTAAAATAGGCAACTGTAGTGGAAGGTTGGAATAATGACCAGGGGTACAGTTCAGAGCTTCATTGCTAGAACTGCTCAGCTTTACAGTCCTGACCCCCAAACTACTGACTAGGTGGCACTATAAGAAATAGCCATGAGACCTATGAATGTAGCTTGTAAAGCTCGTGTGTTCAGCTAGGTAAATCACTCAAGGGATCGGTCTGTGGATGTTTCTGAAAATGCCCTCTCAGGGAATGGAATGGCTATTGCAGTGAGGAACTGTGCAGCTGTTTCCAGCATGAGTGTGTTGTGTGCAACATATTCTGAGGGGGCTTTCAAATACCATAAATTAATTTGGGCAGTGGAGCCTGTCTCTTTCCCTTTAGCGCAGGCGTGCTAGAATGGTTCCACTTTGCAATGCAGTCCAGGCCACCCGCCCTATTTATTTTGTATTTCCAGAGTAGCTCACAAGGCATCACTCCAGGGCACGTGTTAACATACAGAAGAACGTACAACAGTACAAATACACAGAAGTGCAAATTAGACACCTAACACGCTTCCAAACAGAACTAGAAATTTACATTTTTAATGTGTCAAATCATGAAAAATAAGAGCCTTCACTTCCTTGTGTGGAGGACACCTTACTTCTCTCTCCCTCTGCCATTTCTTTGGCTGCACTGGACCCTACAATGACAAGGATTGTTTCTTGAATTAGGGAAATGAAATCTAATTGGGCTCTATTGGTAGCAGTTACGGGAATTCTCTTCCTGAGCATTCTAATTCTGTCTTAACTGTCATCATGTCCCACTACATTAAAACACGCCCATGACAGAAAGCCTACAGGGCCAACTTGTACAAAGCAAGCCATTTTATTTTATTTTTTTTTAACCACCACGCTTGAGGACCAGATTTTCACACACAAACTCTGTACAAGCAATTACTGCGGCTGCCCATGCAAATGGCCGGTTGGGTATTCTGCATGTGCACTCCCTACAGTTTGCTGATGCTTATATCATCATAGCAGCATGCGTGAGTTATTCACACGTATTTCTATCCACTCCACTCCAAATGTCGTCATCATCACGGTATGAGGAATCGCAACTCTTTTCAAACAGGAGGCATTTTATTAAATAAAGCAGCTACCCCTACCAAAACAAGCTAACAGGCTTCCAAAGAGCTTGAGTTCCCATTTTGTCTCTCTTGTTTACCAGGGAGCCCATCCTCTCTGGAATTCTATACAGCACACAGAGACACCTAGAGGCTGGATGATAGTCTGTATACAAAAATATCAGTATTGATACTGTAGGACCCTTTATTTCATTCTCCTTTGTTACACCAAACTATGTAAATGCTGTATCCCTTTATAAAATACTGTTGAGGATTGTAAGTTCTTTTCCCTGAAGAAGACCTGAACCACTCCCTGTTTCAATGTTAGCGCCACTCAGCTTTGGTGTTTAGGTTCCTCTCCCCTGGTGCTCGCAAAGACTCTGCCCACCCCTTATCAGGATGCACCGTCGGGGAGGAGGAGAACACAAGCAGCCTGGCTTCCATAACCGTGGCCTGGACCAGGGCCAGGCAGAGTCCTAGTCATTGTGCTGATGGATTGATCTGTCCTTCCATCCCTATTCGCTGGGCATGCTCAGTGCCCAAAAAGGGGCTTGGGAGGGCTAGGGCGCCCCTCCCCACTTATACGCTAGAGGGTGAAGCTGGCTGGCCACCTGGGGGTTGGGGGGAGAGATTAGTGAGCTGCACTCTGAAGGGGCACAGCAGCATAGGCGCTGACTCTGTGGGTGCTCCGGGACTGGAGGCATTTTTCCATGGGGAAAAATTAGTGGGTACTCTGCACCCACTGGCAGCCAAGCTCCCCTCACCCCCCGCCCCACCTCAACTCCTCCCCATACACCCTGCCGCCATTCCACGCCATGGGCAGCAATATCAGGGACATCAGATCCGCACCATCAATGAATACATTTCACTCATGCAGGATTTTTAGAAAACTAAAAGGGAAACAAAAATTTGCCGGTGTAGATGAATCTAATGAACGATGCCCACAACAGCTTTTTTTTCTGGATTTGATTAGAGAATGTAACATACCAAAAACATTCTTCCCCTTTACGATAAACTCTGTACTCTAAAATTAAACCCAGCAGAGTAAGCAAGATCCTGTACAGATTTCAAAAGATACTACACTCTTTCTGTCTTTCTGCCTGCACTGTAGACATACATTGCGAAAATGCTTGAGTACCTCTGGCACCAAACGTAAACACTACGAGAGCTAAAATCATGTACTGTTTTTATCTTGATAGTCTATACCACAGAGCACAGCTGCGGTTCGCCATTTCAGGATAAACCACTCTCGGCTTTAGATCATTTTTAGTGTGTAACTGTGGATGCGAAAGCAAGATGGTATCAAAAAGAGAGGGAGAGGGAACAACCAAAGAAATGTGGGAATTAAAAAATGACAGACTTTTTTAAAACACATTTCTTAGACATTAGAGTTAGCGTTTCCCTTAAAGACAACTGAACCCTTTCGTGAGTATATAATAAACCCTAAAGAAATTCTGGATCTTTTGTAAATAGCAGGCTCCTATATGTATTTTTCAATTGAGATGATTGTAGCTGGGTCTCTGCTTTAATAATCCCAAGGATTACTTACATCTTCCGCAGTTATTTCTAGTGCAATGGATAACTGGTGCTTATTAGAAGAAAGGAGTAAACCTTTCACTTTTTTTTTTTTAATAACACTCTCCTACACATAATAGTGGTAAGTAGGCTATAAGATCAAAACAATGTAAGAGCACTGTCTAGTGGCTTAATGAAATCGCATAGAAAGGAATTATTTCTATCCCTGTAATCTCAGAGCGAAAGAAAAGCCTGGAAAAGTGGAGTAAGTGCTCAGTAGTGCCAGCTCGCACACTTTTAGTGAGAGTCTTGCAATATTTGGTGTTTCTTTTGAAGCCCCAGCTTCCGGAGTTAGGTGATTATGAGAGACTCTTAATTTTAAAAAGTAATTTCTTTGTCCTCCTGGTAATGGAGAAAAGCTTGAAAATATGGCCAAACGCCACTGACTTGAATGGGGCTAGGATTTCACCCATAAGCTATACAGGCTCAAAAACCAGAAGGCAGGTGAAAAGAACCCACATTTTCTCTCTCTTTATTTATGTTTTTTAATAAACTAAGTCTCCTGATTTTTAAGCCCATTTCCTGATTTTGGGTGGCCTGCCTGATGATTGTTGAGCATTTGGGGTTGGCAACATTGGACGCTTGAGTGGCGGAACTCCTGCGGAGATGGAATGCTTCAAAACTAGCATGTGGACTTTGCTTTCTGTCTGAGTCAATAACAACAGTTTCCAGTTACACAGGCTCCCCTCATTTCTCATCTTTCCTTAATTACGGCTCCGCTGGAAGAATACACAAATGGCTACTTACAGCGGAAGAAAGCAGTTAAATACTCTTGAACAGTAGGAGCTGCAATTGGCACGTTAATGAGATTATTGATTTTTAATGTACTTGTTTAAAAATAAAATTGCATGCATTTGTACAGACCTAGTAGCTTCCCAATGCACGGGAAACCATCTTAATGCACGTTACCCCAGCGCTGCCTTGAATAAAAACTGATTTCTCCAGTGCCTTCCAGCTGTTTGTCACATTTCCAGAAAAATGGCACCTGACTGGAGGTGTGTACAGTGTTTGGACCCAAACTAAAAAGTGTGGAGTCATTTCAGCTACCATTGAGGTCAGTGGAAAGTTAGGACATTTTGCACCGTGACTTTGCAGAATCAAGTACCATATTCCACTCAGGTTCTTATATCTTCTTATATTTTCACGCATTTCATTGACCTTTCACATATGGCTTATGACCATGTGGGGCAGCCAGCATTTCTCCTGACATCAAAGATCTGCGCTGGAAACCTTCTGAGCTAAATCCACGGATCTCTTCATCTCAACCTGAACCAACACTTTGAAGCTGGAGGCGGTAACAGACTCATGCGCTCTTTGGATCAGACCCAGAGATGGACATATAACAGACCAGTGGGCAAAGTTAAAGGAAAAGTCAAAGTGAAATTGCGACCTCCTGAAATTGCAAGTCCTTATGGAGCAAGAAAGCTTCATCAAGGCATCTTTAACTTATTTCTCATAGAGAATGGGGCTTCAATGGGACTACAAGTGCCTAAAGTTAAGCACATGCTTAAGCGTTTTGCTGGATCACGGCCTAAAACCCATTTTATTAAATGGCCATGCAACTCAGGCCGTAGAGGTTCATGCTTTCAGAACCAGAAGTCCCAGACTCAATCCCCACTAATAACAACCCACCCATGGGTGCAGCATTACATGTGCCCATATAGGGCAGATGCGAAGAGTCAACCGAATGCATGAAGGAACAGGAAGAAGGAAGTATTTATACCATGAGTTCCACAGCACTGGGTAACATTACGAGGCCCATTGTAATCTCTACAGCTGTATAATGCCATGTAGCCTGTGATAAAGGACAATATGTGCTGCCGTAGTTTTGAGGAGCTCCCATATGTCTGACTTACCACAGGGTCACTCCATAGCAATCGGGGGGGATTTTGAGGGTCATTCCTCGAAGCGCTGCCCCCTGGAAAACAGGGCTTTTGTGAATTATGTCACACCATGAGCCGATGCCTTACGCTGTGATGCGATACTCAGAAGCGCTGTGTCTGTGGCAAGACTTCTAGGAATACTGATAGCCAAAATGGTGGAGCTCTCTCTGGTTTAGAGGTGCAAGAGATAAAATTCTCAAGTTCTCCAGTGTTAGGAGGTATCTGTATCCAGGTATCCCAAACTAAGCGAGGCCATCTTAAATCTGAAATGTTCTAGTTTCTTTGAGGAAAGGTTAGATTATAATCCGTCAACATTGTTTTACAGCTTTTAACAGATATCTGACCAATGGACATAGTGTATTTATTTATTTTTCTAAAACGGAACACAAACAGAGGCTCCTGTGTCCTGAAATTGGTAGGAAACTTAGCATTTTCTTGGCTTTTACGGAATCATAGAAATGGCGGTCTGGAAGGGGCCTCGAGAGATCATCCAGTCTGTCCTCTGCACTGAGGCAGGACTAAATATTTCTGTAAGCACTTTCGTTAATTAAACTGCCTTCAGCAAGGAACCCTGCAGTACTATCTAATTCATGACGATCAAAAGCAGCGAGCAGCCGTTCAGAAGAGAGGCAATGATCCTTGCAAGACAGTGATCTATTAGTAGGGATCTACTATTCCAAACGGATCCCAGTTTCACCTCGCAGCTACCCTCTGAAAGGGTATACCAGCGCAGCTTCTCGTTCAGAATCAACACAGTTGTTTGCGTCGCATTCTTCTCTTTCTTACATGTCTCACTCAGCTCCTTTCCTGTATCCGTAGAGTATTACATGATTGTTAGTGTTGAATGCTTGTTCTCTAGTCATAATTCCTTTAGCCACACTAACACTGGAGACTGATCAAAACCCTGGACTCTCCATTTTGAAACACAGTCACGAGGCAGCTTTTACAAACTCCACCTCAGATGCAGATATTCATCTGCAGCAAAAACGTGGGAAGCTAAAGGGTCAGCTGAGCACTGGCAATAACCTTAGGAGAATATGAGCAACCACTCAAGGTACAGTGGCTTCATTTGCATCATGTCAAATTCCAATGGTCACAAAATGAAACCAGTAACGCCAAGGCACTTCACTTAGGCCTTCCCGCACTACCTTTGCTTTGCATTAATGAAAGGGTTGACCCTCATATCCAAGTAAATTAAGGGTTAAATTGTCATAGTTCAGCCACTACCCACAGCAGGATGTAAGTGAAAACGTGGGAGCTCTCAGAGATAGACCCAACGCCTCCACTGTTGTAGACTGGGCTCATGCTGTTCCTCTTACATTCCAAACAGGCCTTGATAACATATGGCTCATCTCCAGGAGTGAAATCAATGTGTAATATCGACTTCCAACCTAGCAGAAAATAATTCTAACATTATGCAAGGGCAACACTGACAAGTGAAGCCCATTGAAACTTAATTGTTGTGGGTCACACAGAGTCAATCAAACAGTTGTTGGAGCTCAGATTGTGGACACATGTAGCATGTTACCAGTTATAATGCCGCCTCTGAGTTTTCATACCCAGGAAGCAGCATTTCTGATGCAATATTTTTGAAAAATCCAGAATCAGTGAATAAACACAGAGAAAGGCACAGCTTCCAAAACCACAAGGCAAAAGTTAATTTCCGCAATCTTTGCCCTTCTTGTACAGCGTTCATTATACACCGAAGTACTCAACGATTCAAAATGGACTCCACAATTCAGTTTTACCCTCCTGGTTACTTATCAAGGGACAATGTCATGTAATATTTATGTTAGAATAGTGAATCTTCCTAGATCTTTGGAAAATAATCCAATTACATTTAACATTATTAAGTCATTTGTTACATGAAACAAAGCTATGGATAATACTCTGATTATTCCCTAATAAATATCTATACAACTCAGGAGGAAATCGATTAAAATGCATTTTACTGGAAACCAGAGATAGAAGAAATATTCACATTCTTGATTATATAAATAGAGAAAATGCATTACTATTAACTCCCAGTCTACAACAAGATTATTGGTTTATCTCAATCAAGACTAAATATATTCAGCTATTAAAATATTGCATACTTTCTCACTTTATATAACCTTCAAAAGAAGGCAATCATCAAATCTTTATACAGCCTCCAAAATACATTAAATTACTTAAATGTAACACATGAAAGCCAATGGAATGTTTTGTATCACATGTAGGAATAAAATAATTTAGAGTCAGAACTAAATATCAAAGATTGATTTAAAATAAGGAAAAAAAGTTCAAGTCCTCAAAATCAGCCTCATATATTCAGACCTGATTTTTGTTTTTGGATATTAACTGGATATTAACAAAATTACATAAAGTACATCTGATACCAACAAATCTATGTTTCAATAATACTGGTGATTCAATTAATCCCAAATTCTTTGAGTGTCAAAACCACTTTAGATATTGGGAGAAAAAAAACGAATTGATTTTATAGACATTACTGTTGAAAGTTGATTTTCACTTGTCATTCTGAAGTCACTCTCCCTGAATAATCTGGCTGATATTAAAACAAAACACAAAACCCATTGCCAGATACTGTTATTCTTTTACTGAAGAAAAGGAGAGACACTTAGAACTCTCTTTTAACCAATGGGCACCCTCCCTATTGGAAACACACATGTGAAAGACATTCAGAAAATCAAAATGTTTCAACTAATTTATAACCCATTTGGCATCCTGTTGAAAGAATGATGGAAGAATCATTTAGGAAGCTCAGACCTGCCTGACCAAAATCTTTTCTTCTCCTTTTTAATTTCTTTTCCTGTAATTGTATTATTTACTATTTGAAGATATATATGTTTATATAAAGCTGGAGTTTGCAATGGAGCTTTAACTGAACACCCAGTGATTTGGGTACCTAACTCCCTTAGGCTATTTTAAAAATCCCAACTTAAATCCAGTGGAAGTTCTGATCCAAACAATAACAACAAACAATCCCTCCCCAGGACAGAAAAAAGCAGCTCCCATCATATACTGCTTATTCTTTGTTGTACAGGATGAATAGACCGCTGCCTAAACACCCTTTAAGAATTTGTAGGTATCATTGTTTCAGGCTTATTATGTTTGTTTTAAAAGGTGCTGCAGCCAGATAGGTTAAAGCTGCAGTGTTCCAGCGATGCGTTACGACGTGAAATGCAGTGACTTCTCCGGATCCAGCTTTGCTCAAAGTCTTATTCAGGAGACACAGTCAAATATTAAAATATAACAGCTGGGGGAGAGGGAGGGGATAAAACATGTGGAATTTTAACCAAATAACTCCCATGGGAAACACTTCTGCCATGCTGAGACTCACAGACATTTAAATCTGAGGGTGGCAGGGGGTGGGGAAAGGGATTATTTTATATCTTTTTTAAAAAAATGTAAGCAATTTTTAGCTCCTAAAAGCAAAACCAGAATGTTAGCAGGACCTAGTCCTATACACTTTTTCATTTTTTTTTTATCTGCAGAATCTGGTCCTGCGATCTGCTAAGCTCGTCCTGCAGGATGCGGAGTGCATTCAGCTGTCACTGAGAGCAGAGGGCACCAGGCACCCTGCAGGTGGTGCTATGCAGCTCACTGGATCAGGCTCTTGAGCAAAGTTGTCTAGTGGTGGCAAAGGCTCTAATTCCACAGCTCTCCTACAAATGACAGACACTATTTCAACATGTGATGCCCCAGTAGAACTTTATTTTATGCACACACTATGCATGCATACACGTATACAGACCTGCGCGTGGGTCTCCCAGTTCAAAGCTCTGCAAATCCAGCTAATGGAGAATTCCCCCTACCTACAGAGCCAGAGCCTACTTCTCCTCGGACACAGGGGCATGACTGTGGAAACGGGTGCCGGCTGGGGTGTCCCAGTGCCCCAGTGATATTGGCTGTTGGCAGCTGGGTCAGATGCTAATCTTCCCTGGGAGACTGGAAAGGTGTAAATGTGACCTACAACTGTCTTTGTCTTTCCCTTCTCCTCCTGGTCTTGCTCTGAGCACAGCTTAGCCAAGCTGGAAAATCTGGCCCACACCTTTACACATACACACCCATCTGTACACACATGCTTCAGAGACAATGATCTGCCCAGCTCCCACTGCTGAGACTTATAAAATAAAATGCTCCTTGGCCAAGAGTTAGAACTGCATTGCTTGATCTTTTACAGCAAGACTGCGGATCTCCACATCAACAAACGAGCATTGACTGCATGGGGAACCTGGATCTGTTATCACTTCAGAGCCTGCTGTAAAGGTCAGCTGCTGCAAAAAGGCTACACGGGTTACTGTAAGAGGTTATCATCAAATGTGAAAGTATTCATGGTGAAAGATCTTCGTGCATACAGACCAGACAGTGAATAGCCATCCTCTGCTAGGCAGGTGCTTCTTTTTCAGAGGGGGAGGGATAGCTCAGTGGTTTGAGCATTGGCCTGCTAAACCCAGGGTTGTGAGTTCAATCCTTGAAGGGGCCAGTTAGGGATCTGGGGCAAAAATTGGGGATTGATCCTGCTTTGAGCAGGGGATTGGACTAGACCTCCTGAGGTCCCTTCCAACCCTGTGATTCTGTGAATGGCTACGCAAGAGCTTCCAAATATGCAATCCCAAAATGGAAACTCTGCAGAGTTTTTATTAATCTTCTTTGAAAAACCTTTGTAGTCAAACTCCAGAATATTCCTAGCCACACCTATGAAGACAAAAAAGCCCCACCCCAACATCATGCAATTAATCAAGTTATAAGTACCCCACAATCCGCCTTCACAGCTATAGAGGCTTAGGACACCTGAAAGTTGGAAGGTAAAACTGAGTGATAAAGCCTGGCTCAGTGCCAGTTTACAGCACTGGGCAAAGATCATAAAGTGTCTGACTCAAAACAGATTAGGCAAAAGTCCTCCCTTGATGACACTTGCCTGTGAAATGGTTTCTTTCTGGCTACCTATAAAGTGGTGGGTTGATAAGAAGTCTCTGCTGACTTTTGACTCTCTCTGATAATGAGGGACCTGACTCGACATTAGTTATCTCTTGGCTATTAAGGTCAGGCTTGACAAAGCCCTGGCTGGGATGATTTAGTTGGGGATTGGTCCTGCTCTGAGCAGGGGGTTGGACTAGATGACCTCCTGAGGTCCCTTCCAACCCTGATATTCTATGATTCTATGATTATCTAGGACCCCGATTCACTATTGCATTGATGCATGTGCTTAACTTTCATCCAATCCCCATAGTCGGTAAAACTTCAAACACATTCTTAACTCGTGGCAAACGCATAAGCCCCATTGCAGCCAATGGCACGTAAGCCAGTGCTTAAGGGCTTTGCCGAATCAAGGCCCATGCTATGACACCATCAGCATTTTAGGGGTTGTACCATTGTGCTTTTAAATTAAAGGGCAATCCAGCCTTTGTTGTAGTATCGGTCATATACTCCTGGAGCAAATCACCACAATCTCTCTCTCCCTGCATCTTAAAAAAGGCTGAAAACTATTTCATTTACATATTTTAGGTATTTTCTGTTTTAACCACTGCCAGGCCTCCCTTTGGAATCATGCGACTTTGCTTGCTTTTTTAGTGCTTTATTTGCTTAATTTGCTCTGACTTTACACTCACGTGGTCTTAAAAAGATGGGTTCATCAGCTAATAGTACAAAAATTTGGCATTGTTTCCTGATGTATAAATTCCATGCTTTGTTCTCTATTGACTATGACCTCTGTAGTCATGGGCAAGGAGAGAGTACAATGGGCATACAATGCAAATCAAAATGGTTGCATTTTACAGCCACTTTAATTACTCTGGGGCTGGTCAATGTCTGCACATGGCCCAAGGTCATGGAGAATGAAGCCCAATATTATTATTGTTATAATGTATCTGAGCTCCGACAGAACACTCCAGTCCTTTGAGGGAACAGAGTGTTTACAAATGGACAGCGGAAGAAGAGATGTTTGAGAGAGAGAGAATTCCTTTATAAAGGTAAATATTTCTATTTATGCAAATCGCTCAACAAGATGGTTGTCTTTTAAAACCAGGCAAACACAAAAGTATTAACACCCAACACATGGCTGTGAACTATTCTAAGATTCTTATTTTATTCTTTTAAATATAAGGAGTTTCTGGTGAGGTCTTCCATACACTTATGTTGCTGTAACCATTTAATAATATCAGAAGACAGAAATCATTTGGGAAAGTATTTTGAAAATCCTCCAATAAACAATCCTACGTGGCACAATATCAGTGTTAAGCACGAATTAAAAATAGTTTTAATCAAATTTACCTGTGACAGGTCAGATTATCCTGATCTGTGGCTGAACCTCTGATGCCTTATCGGCTTTGGAAGTGCCTGGCTTTGAGTGACAAGAACCAGAAACCCGTATTGTTCAGATGCCAATTTCAGCAGGAGTGTGAAAACTGTACAGTAATTGCTGAACTGCTCTTCCTGCCAACTGAAGAAACAAGTTGTTCCAGTCACCTTGCTGGAGAACAACATTGGCATGGTTACCTGGATACCTGTTGCTGAGGGATTTGTACACTGCAGTGGAATCTTGGCAAGTTAAAATGCCTGATGTGTCACCTAAAATGAAAACCCATTCGAAAATTTTACTTGGGTGAAACAAATGCTGTGACCCAAGACTTTTGAAAGTGAGCGGTGATTTGGTGGTTCTTCAATTCCTGAGTGGCCAAACTGAGGGTAATGTCTAGACTGCAATCACAAGGTACAGCTGCAGATCACGTAGATACAAACAAAGTAGTTGTAATCTAGCAGTACAAACCCACCCAGGAGCTTGGATAATTACTCACGGGGCTAGACCGTGCTGAAGCATGAGCACACGAGCTGCTGCATCTTCATTACTCCAGGACTTGAGCTAGCTAAATTAAAGCTAGCATGGGTTTGTCTACTCAAACTGCAACCACACCCCATGACTGCAGTACAGAACACATCCTAAAGGGGCCTGACTTTCAGGGATGGGCATTCTGAACTTTCTGAACAGTCCCTGATATAGGATTAAGCAGTCAATAAGGATTTAATGATTTTGGCAAAAGTGTGTTGGTAGAAGTGGGGTTTTCAAGAAGAAAAGCAGCTGACAATCCCAATTTTAAAGGGAAGGGCACTGGATTTGCAGAAATATTAAAGGCATTACATGACATTAGAAGTGTAGCTTTCTTGAATAGTCCCAGTTTTTAGAAAAACAGGACCTTGTAGATTCATAGATTTTCATACCAGAAGGGGCCACATTTAGTCTGACCTCCTACATAATAGAGGTAACAGAATTTCACTCAGTAATCCTTGCAGGGGAAGGAATTACTCATTCTTGCAGATGAACTGGTGTGTAAGAAATGCCTGCACTGTGAAGAATAAAGAGAAAAAACATAGGTAAGAAGAATCAAATACTAAACCAGAAATGACAGGCTCTATTGGCAAGGTGCCCCACATATGAAGCTCTTCCACTGGCTAAAAGTTCTGTAGAAAATGTTCCCACAGTAATACAGAATTGGCAGAACAATTCCCAAATAATATTTCTAACGGGAAAGAGCAAGAGAAAATGATTATGCTCAGCCATTTACTACTATTTTTTAACAGGATTGCTTGGTAGCTAAAAATAAAAAACAGCATAAATGGATTTAATATAGCAACTCAGGATGGCTCGTTAATGTGGAAAGTGAAGAATGTGTGTTTTACTGGTATTGTCAAGAGTGCTCATGTCAGCAACAGAGCAAGGATGAGTGTAATCGATCCTAGTTATTTAACAGAAATTGAGTTAGATTTCACCACTTGGGAGGAGGGGTTGCTTCTACAAGGGTGGAAAACCTGACACAAAATCAAGCTTTCCAAAAACCACAGATGCAACTGGGGAAGACTAAAACCCCAACACAATACTGCATCAGCAATATGTTTGTGCAGGATTTTAACATATGTGTGTATCTGCTACTGTGCATCTCAAAGAGGTGGATGCTAAGTAGCACTTACAAGGTCTAAGAAAGTTTATTTTAAAAAATACAAACAAACAATTGTTAAAAAAAAGTCAAAGGACTAACCATTGTATTAGTGTTGCCCTTGAAATTGCTTTGCCATGACCCAAGCCTATTGATTATACATATCGCTCACTTCAAAATTCTAACTGCAACCATTCATATCGGTCATTTCCCTTAGTCTATCGTTTCTCTTGTTTAATTTTTCCCAGCAATATTCTTTAGTCGTAATTGCATGCCCTGGTATAGTTATGGACATAAGTATGAACAACTGTGTTCATTATGCCATCAAAGGCTTAAAGTCCCAAAGCCACATCTCTAGGGACTTTTAAAACAAGACTAAGCTATTTCCCAATTAGTCAAGGATGGGGGCTCTTTGTCTCTTTTCTAAAAGTAAAGCAACAATATGACCTGCCACCCTCAGCAGAGTGGCAGTACTTACAACTAAAACATTTGCTGCCATTTCAATTTGGTCCAGATGCCCTACTGGGAACCTTGGAAATGCTTCATAAACTCCCCGGGCCACTCCCACTGTGTATGCTTTACCGATGAAGAGGAAGTCCATTGCAGTTCTTCGTGAAAGCACAGGAAGGAGTTATCACAGCTTTTCAAAGAACCTCAATGGCAGAACATATTATTACACCTGATACAGCAAACAATTCTAATCAAAATGTATCGGATGCCACAGAGGCTGCGCAAGCTGGGGGGCCTTGTCCTCGGATGTTTGTGGGCTCTGTAATAAAGAAAAAGGAAGCCTGATGCATATGCTGCAGGACCGTCCAACAGTCAGGCAGCTGTGGAAAAAGGTGGACACAAGAGTGAAATTGGCACTTGGGTTCAGCAACCAAGTTCCAGCTGAAAATTATATCCTAGGTGGGGGCTACACAGAGGCCTTCCAGGGGGTCCATCAACTCATCTAGAGATTTGCCTAGTTCTACTACAGGCTACGTAAAAAGCACGAGCGAGGTCAGCACAAACTAAATTTTCATACAATGACCTGCTCTATATACTATACACTGAAATGGAAGTACAATATTTATATTCCAATTGATTTATTTTTATAATGATATGGTAAAAAAAGAGAAAGTCAGCCGTTTTTCAGTAACAGTGTGCTGTGACACTTTTGTATTTTTATGTCTGATTTTTTGAACAAGTAGTTTTTAAGTGAGGTGAAACTTGGGGGTATGCAAGACAAATCAGCCTCCTGAAAGGGGTACAGTAGCCTGGAAAGGTTGAGAACCACTGTCCTAGGTTATGTACTTACTTTGCTAGGCTAACTGTGCCACAAAGCCTTTGGTTCTTGAGGGCTTCAATGATTACCAAGAGCATTATTTTACAAAAATGTAGGCGTAGGCCTAGGCCTACAAGAAAGTCATGGTATTTGGACCTGTCTGAGTTGGCAGAGAAAGAATAGCTTAACGACACAGAAAGCAATTATGTGAATTTCTACAAATTAGGACCCTGTTCCACTGCGTAGGAAAGATAGGAAGTATGGCAAATAAGCCACTCTGGGCTTAACCAGGAGATCTTCAATGATCTAAAAATCAAAAAAAGAGTCCTACAAAAAGTGGAAACTAGGTCACATTACAAAGGATGAATATAAACAAACAACAAGTATGTAGGGACAAAATTAGAAAGGCCAAGGCACAAAATGAGTTCAAACTAGCTAGAGACAAAGGGTAACAAGAAAACATTCTACAAATGCATTAGAAGCAAGAGAAAGACCAAGGACAGGACAGGCCCATTACTCAGTGATGGGAGAAAAACAATAACAGAAAATGTGGAAATGGTAGAGGTGCTTAATGACTTCTTTGTTTCGGTTTTCACAAAGAAGGTTGGTGGTGACTGGACGTGTAATGTAGTGAAGGCGAGTGAAAATGACGTAGGATCAGAAGAGGCTAAAATAGGGAAAGAACAAGTTAAAAATTACTTGGACAAGTTAGATGTCTTCAGGTCACCAGGGCCTGATGAAATGCATCCTAGAATACTCAAGGAGCTGACTGAGGACTGAGCAATTATCTTTGAGAAGTCATGGAGGACAGGAGAGATTCCAGAAGACTAGAAAAGGGCAAATATAGTGCCAATCTATAAAAAAGAGAAATAAGGACAACCCAGGGAATTACAGACCAGTCAGATTAACTTCTGTACCCAGAAAGATAATGGAGCAAATAATTAAGCAATCAATTTGCAAACATCTAGAAGATAATAAGGTGATGACAAATCCATGCTGATTGTTAATTAAGAACAAATCGTGTCAAACCAACCTGATAGCTTTCTTTGACAAGGTAATAAGTCTTGGGGATAGGGGGAAGCGGCAGACGTGGTATATCTTGACTTTAGTAAAGCTTTTGATACTGTCTTGTGTAACCCTCTCATACACAAACTAGGGAAATGCAACCTAGATGGAGCTTTTATAAGGTGGGTGCAAAACAGGTTAGAAAACCATTCCCAGAGAGTAGTTACCAGTGATTCACAGTCATGCTGGAAGGATGTAATGAGAGGTGTCCCACAGGGATCAGTTCTGGGTCTGGTTCTGTTCAATATCTTCATCAATGATTTAGATAATGGCATAGAGAGTACGCTTATAAAGTTTGAGGACAATACCAAGCTGGGAGGGGTCGCGAGTGCCTTGGAGGATAGGATTAAAATGCAAAATGATCTGGACAAACTGGAGAAATAGTCTGAAGTAAATAGGATGAAATTTAATAAGAACAAATGCAAAGTACTCCATTTAGGAAGGAACAATCAGTTGCACACATACAAAATGGGAAATGACTGCCTAGGAAGGAGTATTGCGGAAAGTGATGGGGGGGGCGGTCATAGTGGATCACAAGCTAAATATGAGTTAACAGTGTAACACTGTTGCAAAAAAAGCGAACATCATTGTGGGATGTATTAGCAGAAGTGTTGTAAGCAAGACCCGAGAAGTAATTCTTCTGCTCTCCTCTGTGCTAATACGGCCTCAGCTGGAGTACTGTGTCCAGTTCTGGGAGCCACATCTCAGGAAGGATGTGGACAAATTGGAGAGAGTCCAGAGAAGAGCAACAAAAAAAAAATGACTGAAGGTCTAGAAAACATGACCTATGAGGGAAGATTGAAAAAACTGGTTTGATTAGTCTGGAAAAGAGAAGACTGAGAGGGGACATGATCACAGTTTTCAAGTATGTAAAAGGTTGTTACAAGGAGGAGGGAGAAAAATTGTTTTCTTAACCTCTGAGGATAGGACGAGAAGCAATGGGCTTAAATTACAGCAAGGGAGGTTTAGGCTGGACATTAGGAAAAACTTCCTGTCAGGGTGGTTAAGCACTGGAATAAATTGCCTAGGGACGTTGCAGAATCTCCATCATTGGAGATTTTTAAAAGCAGATTAGACAAACTGTCAGGGATGGTCTAGATAATACTTAGTCCTGCCATGAGTGCAGTGGACGGGACTAGACGACCTCTCGAGGTCCCTTCCAGTCCTATGAGTCTATATTATCTCTGCAAAATATTGTCTGATTTTGTATGGTCTGTCCTGTGAAGCTTTGACAAGTTGTAAATTGGTGCAATTGCATAATTTTATTAGATAGCCTGTCAAACGTGCAGTATTTGGTACCATACACAAGCTGGAAGTCATTTATCTTTCTGTATTTTTCACTCTTTGTTTCTTTATGAAAACTAATAAAATAATTAATCACAAACAAAAATAAGATGAGGCTAAACATTAAGGGCAAAATTCTGGTCCCATTGAAATGAATGGGAATTTTATCATCGATTTCAGTGAGGCCAGGACTTTGCCCTAAAAATATACTTTAGGGAGTCGTCCTTCACAGACGGGGACGTGTGTTTTCTATCTCTGACTGCCATAATTCTATGGAAGCAACATCATGTTTTACTGTATGGGCCAAATTTGTCACAGAAGTTGCTCCACTAAATATGAGTCAACAGTGTAACGCTGTTGCAAAAAAAAGCGAACATCCTTCTGGGATGTATTAGCAGGAGTGTTGTAAGCAAGACACAAGTAATTCTTCCGCTCTCCTCCGTGCTGACTAGGCCTCAACTAGAGTATTGTGTCCAGTTCTGGGCGCCACATTTCAGGAAAGATGTGGACAAATTGGAGAAAGTCCAGAGAAGTGCAACAAAAATGATTAAAGGTCTAGAAAACATGAGCTATGAGGAAAGATTGAAAAAACTGGGTTTGTTTAGTCTGGAGAAGCGAAGACTGAGGGGGGACATGAGAACAGTTTCCAAGTACATAAAAGAGGGAGAAAAATTGTTCTCCTGGAGGATAGGACAAGAAGCAATGGGCTTAAACTGCAGCAAGGGAGGTTTAGGTTGGACATTAGGAAAAACTTCCTAACTGGCAGGGTGGTTAAGCACTGGAATAAATTGCCCAGGGAGGCTGTGGCATCTCCACCATTGGAAATTTTTAAGAGCAGATTAGACAAACCGTCAGGGATGGTCTAGATAATACTTAGTCCTGCCGTGAGTGCAAGAGACTGGACTAGATGACCTCTCGAGGTCCCTTCTAGCCCTATGATTCTAAAGCCACAAGGGTTATATTCAGGGATGAAAAAGATGTCCTCTCTCTGAAAGCTTTAATCACAGTTAAAACCAATATTAAAATACTATTGAGCTACAGAATCCCAGGTGCCTCAACTTGGTGTTCAAATGACATACCAAAATTTATAGCTCCTTTGTGGTAATCCTACTGAGTAGCACCACTTTGTAAATATTTCATTAAATATTAAAATCAATGCAGACAATTCCCTCTGTAACCCCAGGCAAATCCCCAAAGATTCATCAGAAGATACTCTCTGTTAAGGCAACTGCAATCTAAGACACACAATCTTGCTATCGTGCTTCTATGATAGCCTGTGGACTAGAATATGTAAAATGGATGATTTCAGTTCAGTTCTTGGAACTGAGAAAATAGATCAGCTAGCAAAGTTGAATCTGCTTGTGAAGGTAAATGTTCACACAACAACATTCTCCCTGCAAGCAAGATAGAGGCATGCTAGATTAGCTGTGTTTATCAAATCAATATACTATCAGTAATAGATGCAAGAGTTCAGACACATTCAGAACTAACCACTGTGGCCACTCTGGAAAAGCCCTGGACATCTTTATCATCAGCCCAACCCTGGTCCATGCACAGCAGTGATTTGAAACTGCAAACAAAATGTTAGAGTGCAGAGGAGTGGGATAGGAAATACGGAAACTATTACAGTGCCGTTCTGCAAATCAGTCATCGCTACAAACATGGAGGTCAAGAGCTTAATAAAGATTAGACATTTATATGGATAATGAGGATCTGTGCAGTTACATTACACAGGATACAAACATTATTTTTGGTTTTTACAAGGGCTATAAATCCTCATGCTTCAGGGTACAAACCAACCAATAGTTAATGTCGATTAGGAAGAAAAACTTCCCCTGTGAGCTTGTTATTCCATAGTTTTCCATTACAGTGTTTCTTACACCTTCCTCTCAAGCATCTAGCATTGGGCTCTCTGAGTGTCTCCTGGACTAGGTGGACCACTGGCCCTCCTATGCTCCTAAGGAAAGAACAAGCTGCAGCATTCATCCCCTGAAAAGGGCAAAATCTAAAAAGTTCTGCAACTGGACCCACTGCTGGTTGATGCAAGCCATGTGGAGCCCCAGCCCCTTCTAGATGGCTGGTACTGGTAGTGTGCTCTGCGTACCAGGAGCTCAGAGGTAAATTAAGTACTCCCAGGACTAGGCCCCACAGGTGCAGCCCTCGGAGGATTCCATAAATAGTCACATGTTCTGAGTAAATGAAGAGCTTTGCTAGAGCTCCCAGAAATTAAGAAGTACTCATGCCCTCGCCACGATGATTTTAAATTACAATGGAAGATCCATCCAATGGTTCCTCGCTCAGCCCCTGGGGACAGTCCACGTACGGGGGCGTAACCATAACAGAGTTTTACTGGGGTCTCCTCTGTGCTTCCCCTTTGCTGCATATGTGCAGTCATCCCCACGCCGACTGCTTCCAGACCACTGCATCCTCCTGCCTCTGCTACTGCTGGCCCTCTGCCGGCACCAGGCTGCCTGTTACCTGGCCTTGCCTCCGCAGCCAGCTCCCAGGATTATGGAGCCCTCTCCTGGTTAGAACAGAATTTGAACTGGGAAACAGAGCCCTCCACTAGCTGGGTGTGCAGGGCAGCTACCAACACAGTAGGGATCCAGAAAGGGAACCTCAGATGAGGCAGGAGGTAACAGACACCGATCTCCCTGTCTGGCCATTTGGGCACTGTATGCCTCCCAAGGTATGCCTATGTGCATACTGAGCCTCAGGTAGAAGAAGAGATGGCGAAAGGAAATCTACTAGATGAAACAAACAGCAAAGGGTGGTGGTCCTGGTTATGAATAAAGACAAAGGATTGTGCTGGTATATCTTGGGGTGCAAGGGAACACATGGGATCCTTCAGCTAGGGTCAAGCTGAGAGCACATCTGTCTCACGTAAGGAGGGTCACAGCCAACCTGGCTGCAAAGATTTTGGGTGAGCAATACTGAAGAGGAAAGGAGATTATCTCCAGAAAGCGTAATTTCATATGCACTCATTTGTCGTCAATACTTCTCCTGGTTATCACTTGAATCTCTATGCTTTGTAAAACACATTTATACTTAATTTCACTCTGAGCATAAGTAGGGGTCGTGTGTGTTAAGCAGAGCAGGGATCTGAGGTGGAACCAGTAAGCTGGGGTGTACTGTGACATTGGAAGCAGCGAATCTGTGAACACTGAGCGTCCAGTGAAGCAGGGGCTGGACACTCCAGGGAGATACTCAGAGGGCTTGAGCATTGGGATGTGCCTATCGCTAACCTACAGAGTAATAGGAGGGCTTGCGAGGCCAGTAGCTGGTGGAGCTGACGCATGGCAGGCCTGACAGACAAGACTTCCTTATGCCAAAGGCAGCTGGTAGTGAGGGGTCTCACAGACCTGGGTACCTTGGGTAGCATCACAGGTGTGTTTCCTCTGTGTGTTACTTATGTTTGCAATCTGGGAGTCTGGTTAGATTCTCAACCATTGCTGGATTGTCAACCTTCAGTAGTATCTGAAATGGCCATCTATCACCTGTGTATGGCTGGAACACGGTGACTTCTTCTCTCTGACGTGGAGGCATCATCACCCCAATTCAAGTCTTTGTAACCAGACTATCAGACTGCTGTGATGTGCTCTACACATTGCTATGCCTCAAATCATTCAGAAACGGAAGCATGCTCATAATGCAGTAGCTCACTTGTTCGGTCCATATTAAACCACTGCTCCAGGATGTACTGACTGCCTGTGGGTTTCCAGGTGGAGTTTAAAGGCATACTGACCTATAAAACTAAAAAACGAAGAGTTGCAATTTGGAAATGGTGCCACAGTGCACCATGGGGGTTGTAGTTCAGATGCTCATGTCCCCATTCTCCTGTATGGGCTGGACTCCTATAATGCACCATGGTCTCCCTTGTTTCTGAGCCACAGTGGTGAATCATGGGAGTCCCTGGCCACAGTGCATTCTGGGCGGCATAGTTCGGGTGGAGTACCCAGCCCACAGAACAGAATGGGGGCATGAGGCACATAATGCAAAACCTTGGCAGTGACCACAGCAGTGTTAAGGCAAAATAACTTCCCAAATGCACGGAATGTGTGAGTCAGCTGTGCAGCTCTGCTGATGTAATTGCTATACAAGCTTAAGGTTTTGCATTTGAGTACAAGTCTGATGAAGTGTGAGTATGAGGGTTGTGAGAATCTGATTTGGATGAGTATGCATCGCTTAAGGGTATCTGCTGGAGATGGAAGTAGAAACCTTATGTAGCATAGGAGTCTGGGCAATATAAAGGTAGAAGGGGACGCATAAATCTTTCTCCTTAACTTATGTCCATGTTTTTAAGATGTTGGATGGATGTGGTGTGCCATGCTGCAACCTTAATCACCACTAAATACAGTAAAAGCTTTGTTATCCAGCATGGTGGGGGAAACAATCTAGTTAACTAAGAGTTATATTTACCAGTGGAGGCAGGGAGTTTGGGTGCGGGAGCAGGCTCGGGGCAGAGGGTTGGGATGCAGGAGGGGTATCGGGATGCCGGATCCGGGCAGCACTCACCTTCGGCAGCATCCCTCAAGCGGTGACATGTCCCTGCTGCTCCTAGGCAAAGGGGCGGCCAAGTGGCTCTATGTGTTGTCTCTGTCCACAGGCACCGCCCCCGCAGCTCTCATTGGCCGCAGTCCCTGGCCAATGGTAGCTATGGAGCCAGTGCTTGGGGTGGGGCAGGGGCAGCGCATGGAACCTCCATGGCCATGCTCCACCTAGGAGCAGCAGGGACTTGTCACCGCTTGGGGGGAGCTGCCCAAGGTGAGCGCCGCGCCCCGAAATGCCGGTTTCTAGAGCTTTTCGGATAACACAGCATTTACTGTATAGTCTTTGTTTGCTAATTAGATCGATGTCTCATCTGGAACAGTGATAAGCAAAACCTCTATCAACAAAATGCTTCTTAAGACCAAGCCGGAAAGAACATTTCAGTTTGTCTACACTCCTTCAAGCAGATTTGCCTTCTCAGTGTTGTTGTTGTTGTAGAGAATGTTAACCTTTATATAGTACTGGGCTTTGAAGTGGATTCTATTTTTTTTTTTAAAAAAGATGAACAATGATATTTTTGGTAACTTATATTTCAATTAAAAGATTCCCACTCCATGAATAAACCCTGCATAAGAGCATATTATCACTTCCCAGAAAACAAATGTTCCACACAGTAGGAAGGCGGTGAAAGCACCATCAAATCAGAGGGGGGAAATCCCAACTGCATTTATGTAGCCTACTGGTTTTTTTTTAGTGCAGGAACACGAAGCTTTTACCTTGTCAGATGCAAGCATTTGACATTGTGAATGCAATCCAATAATCCAAGACACAAAAAGCAACATTCCAGGTCTCCAAAGGGATAAAATTATATGCTATTTATATACAATAATGTGTGTGTATTTTTTTCCCAAGCAGTTCATGTTTCTTTTAACAAGCTGCCTAACATAATTGTCTAAAGTGATTTAAATAGAAACTGAAAATTCCCCCAAAGGGCTTAAACTATACTGTCCAATTTGTAAATATCCTGGGTTCTATGGAAGGTAGATAGTGTTAACATAGGAAACCTCACTAATATGGACAGAAAGTTCTCATTATGGAGTTTTCTTGAAATGACAATGCTCAGATCACAAAATAACCACCAAAGTCTGCTTTGGATTAGAGGAAACTGTTTAGTGTTACCACTATGATTTGCTGTTTCTATGGTTCTAGGGTTGTGTGCAATACTTTACAGACAAATGTAAAGATAAAGGCTGAAATCCTGGCTCCACTGAAGTCAGTGGCAACATTTCCATTGACTTAAATGGGGCCAAGATTTCATGCAAAGTCATTGCCCTCGTTAGTTTACAAAGAGCCTCATTCTACAAGCACTCATGCATGTGAGTAATTTTACTTCCGTGAGCAGTCCCCAGCAAGGGGAAGGAGACTGGGATTCAGTTATCAGGCAAATGCTGATAGATGGTTTTACCAGTGTTGCTTTTTGTGAATCCCGGTCGAGCCGATCAATTTTATTTTATTTTATTTGGGGAGGGGTGGCATTGAAAAAAGCACAACAAGGTTTATTTGGTTTGAAATGTCTCCCTCCCCCCCAGTGAAAAACTTCACAATGAAATCTTTTGAAATGAAATCATTTGCATGTCCGTTTGGGGGGAAAATTGTTTTGAATTTGGGGACGTCATGGAAGTCAGTTGAGCTTCACCCATGTACACCAGCTGAGAATCTGGTCCGTGTCACTAACTGCTCCAGCCTGACCATTCAGCTCTCTGCAGTGAGCAGGCTCACACTGTAACTTCAGTGTGAATGTTGGACAGCACGAGAAGTGAGATACCATAGACCAGGGGGTCTCAACCTTTCTCTTTCTGAGCCCTCCCCCAAACACGCGATAAAAACTCCACAGCCCACCTGTGCCACAACAACTGGTTTTCTGCATATAAAAGCCAGGGCCCGCATTAGAGGGTAGCAAACAGGGCAGTTGCCTGGGGCCCCCACGCCACGGTGGGGGGCCCCCCACAAAGCTACATTGCTCAGGCTTCGGCTTCAACCCCGAGCAACGGGGTTCAGGGCCCTGGGCTTCAGACCCATGCGGTGGGGCTTCGGCTTTCCGCCCTGGGCCCCAGTGAGTCTCATACTGGCCCTGCCTGAAGGATGCTTGCGAACCCCCAGGGGGCCCTGGTTGAGAACATCTGTCATAGACGAACAAAGCCATTTTCAGCCACCATTCTTGGAAATCTCTGTGTGTGTTTTAATCAACACGAGGCTATTTTGACTAAAAATGCCATCAATTGGGTCAGTATTTTAGAAAATTTAGTCCAAATCTAAGTGGGAGATGATAGTCAATAGTCCCATAAAAATGTGCATGTCTAGTTTACTAACCCAAGCCATTTGGCATGCATTTCTTTTTGCTACAAGGGATGACACTCAACCACACAAAAGAGACGTACCCTTGCAAGCCAGTTTGTGCAGTATTAATGAGACAATATAGATGATAAGAAATAGATCCAGTGTCTGGATATAATGTATGCTCTGGGGAACAAAAGTCATACTAAACTGGAAAATAACAATCTATTGTGTATAGGATGTATGTTTGAATGAATGATTTCCAGATGGGACCTCGCCACTCAGAGATTGCAATTGTAGAAGGCTATTTTTAAGATCTGTGTTCATGGTGTAGCTTTTGTTCTTTCAAAAACAATTCATAAGGAGAATTTGTAGCAGCTTAATTGTAATTAAGAATTGAATGTTCACTGAGCAAATATTTAGATCTGTAATTTTCAGTTAGTTGTTTTTTTTGGCAGGGGAGGGCTGGTTGCAGCTCTGTGTAGAACAGGTTTTTTAACTCAGATGAGGGGAGATTAAAGGAGCATTACCAAACCTTGTTGTATAAACTGCCAGATCCGATAACTCTCTAGACAGCAAAGATGCATTCACAGACTGGTGCTCAGACGCTCTCTGTCTGAATCCTGGAATTTCTTAGTTTTATGGCATTCCTATATGCATCTATGAATATACCCAGTGTCACCAAAATCATCACTGAGCATGAGAAAAAAATAATCCAGTGTGCACGGATTTAAATAAATGCATCAAGCTATCAGAATATGAAAGTTATTTGCTCAGTGCAATCAAACTCCTAAAATTACTGAAAGGTCATTTAATAAGGCTACATGGAAAGATCTTTGCTAACAAATCATGCTAGAAGATTATAGTAGCAAAGAGCAGTACATGTGTTTTGGAGAGACTGGTAACTGGAGACAAACGCCATTCTAAAACTTGATAGAGAGGTTATTAAAAAGCTGATTAGTTTACTGTGCACAGTGCTGTTGAAAGTCTCCCTGCTTGCCAATGAATTTTAAAGCAATTTTCAACAAGGTTTGGAGTTACTACTGAAAGTCATATAGGCCATGTCTTCATTGTGGAATGAACCTGGGTGACTGGCACCTCAGACTGAACACCTGGGTTTGTCCTCGCCCCGGTGCAAGCATTCCGACTGCAAAGCTCTACCCATGTTACAGCATCCTCACTGTTTCTGCACTTGGCCATGTGTGTTTGGGGGCATATCCCAAGGATCTTTGTGCTGAGATGCTTTAGGATTCTTTCCCAATCAACCATGGGAGAATTTGTCTGCCCTTTGGCCGGGGGCGGGGGGAGGAGGGGGAGAGGGAATTATGGGAAGGCTTTGGAGGACTATCAGCACTCGGGTGATTTAGACGGTCCCCTCACTGTCAACCAGGTGGGTTCCCACCCAAGTTAAAGCAGAGCCAGTCAGGCCAGCTCGCCCAGGTTTAAAGCTCCTCCATGCAGAGGTTTTTCTATGCAGATGGTAGTGGGTGGGCTGGGCTAACACTCTGGGTTATCTCTGCAGTGAAGATTACACCCTTAGGGCTCAAACTTGCATTGAATGAAATCAACTGGAGTGTTGCCATTCTTAACTTCAGTGGATACAGGATCAACCCTTTCAGAGAACACCACTAAATAAGCAGACTCTGATTTTGCTAGTTAAGCTTAACAAGCCTAACATTTGACCTACCTTCTCTTTCTTGTGTCCATTTGCCCAGCTCAGATATTTATGTATTTTAATTAAAAATATACATATTTTCCCCCACAAAGAATGTCAGCAGTTCGGCACTTCTGAGTAAGGCTGCGAGTCCGTCAGAGGTCACGGATTCCATGACTTCCAGGATCTCAGTGACTTCTGTAGCGGCCAGTGCGGCTGGCCCGGGGGCCGCCCGACCAGCTTGGGCAGCCCGTGGGCCAGCCACTGCTGCGGCAGTCTCAGGCCATCACACACACACCCTGCAGCAGCGGAGGTCCCAGGCCGTTGCGCCCCACAATCACTAGCAGTAGCAGGGGCCCCTGGCCACACACCGCTGCCCACATGCCTGCCCTCCCACTTGCACCAGTGGGGTCCCGGGCCGCGAGCTGCGCCCCCACCCAGAGCACCCAAGATTTAGTCAGGGGTATATAATACAAGTTCTGGACAGCTCATGGGCTGTGAATTTTTGTTTACTGCCCATGACCTGTTCACGCCTTTTACTAAAAATACCCATGACTAAAACATAGCCTTACTTATAAGCTACCCTACAATAACCAACCACCAGAACCTCTTACTGATGTTCTGGCTTCACTTCTCCTCACACCTCCTCATCTTGGCACACACTAGGGTTGCCAGGTGTCCGGTTTTCAACTGGACGGGGGAAGAGTGAGCTACTGAAGGAGGGGGAATGTAGTGAGCGAGGGGTGGGGCCTCAGGGAAGGGGCAGGCCAGGGGAAGGGGCTGGGCTAGGGTGTTCCGTTTTGTGTGAGTAGAAAGTTGGCAACCCTAGCACACACTGATGGGACCGCCTCGTCAACCTTCTTCTGGTGTTGGTCAAGATGGCCATTCACCGTACCAGGAGGAGGAAGTTCTATGAGGGTTGGAAGGCTGTTCTGTGACTGTGGGGCCTATTTCCATTTCCTTGTGCAGTCACACCTCCAAACACTTCCTCTGGGTGGTGTCCACTGACTGCTTAGACACTTTGGGGGAGCAATGGGTGCTGTCAGTGGTACTCTGCTTGGTGTCCCCTTCTGGTTCTCTGATTTTCACCCTATGACCTTCATTCCCATCCATTTTTTCATTTGTTGTCGCCAGTATTTAGTTGCAGCCTGGGTCCTCTGGTGCCTCTCCCCGTAACTAAGGGGGTGTACCTTTCACTATGGGTGGTTCTTGGCCTGCCATCTCCCGGTACCCACTACTGGTACAATAACCAACCATTCATTGTACACAAGTTGGCATATTTTTGACTTTTATCAATATAATTTAGTACCTGACGACACAATGTGTTTTGACAACTGTCTGAGGATTGGTATGCATTTTGACATGTGCTTTGTGAAAACAAGACACTGAAAAATTTCAGAAGAGCTGATTCTGATCTCATTTATACCAATATAAATCAGAAATAATTTCCCCAATGGCCAATGGACTTATATCAGTGAAAAGGTGGTGAAAAATCAGACCCCATTTCAGCCCCCAAAGCGAGTAGAACTAATGTAAGTTCTATTAGGTTCTTAAAAGACCACATGTTGAAGCAAAATCCCAGTACAAAGAGCTCTGGGTGATACTATGCAAGGTGTCAAGTGCCAAAAGAAAAAGCCAATGCCCAGTGGCAGATATTTACCATTTTGCCTCAGATTCTGAGATATCTGTTCAGAGACTGTTCTCAGCAAAGGATAGCATGGCGAAATGACAGCAAAGATGTTATATTAGTGCCCAGTTCTGCAACAAATGTGTGTCACTGATAAGTTGCCTTGTAAAAAAAATAAAAAAGAAAAGTATTCCCCTCCCATCATTGGACAGGTAATTAAAATGTGGGTTTGTGCTTTTAAAAACATTTCATAGGGAAAAATTTTTTTTAAACTCTGAATAACCTGGGTTTTACATTGGTAACCACACTGGTAACCGTGCTACTCGTTTATGTAACTATTTCTTTGGTTACCAACATTTTCAAAGATTTTAAATGATTTGTCAGAAAACTACTAACTAAAGGAGTTTTTTCTTTTTAAAAAGACAATATCTGGTGGTCGCTTTCATTAAATCACAATACCTCCTTATTGCGGGGAGATCGGGAAAGATCGATTCAAAACAGAGCTGGGCTAGTGAAAGTCTGTCTTACAAAGAGGAGAAAAATCTGATCTTTTCCTGAAGATTCCTGACACTGGCACAAAATATCTCACTTTTACAAAATATGAACTACAAGGCTTCCTCTGAATAAGGCTCTCTTCTCTATCTCAGGTATAAGAGCTTGGTCCCCACATCCACTTAAGTCTAATATAGACTCTCCAGGCTTGGTTTCGGTTTCTTTTAGACTGGTTTCTACAGAAGAGTTAAAAAGATCAGAAGCACACCCAGCTGGTACTGTAATTTGTTACACTGAATGATTCCAGCAATAGCACTAAAGCAGAGGACAACCAACCTGTGGGAAATTTGGGTAGATTTCAAAACTTAAACACTGATTACAATTTGCTTCTTTTTTGTCTTCTATGCAAACTGGCTGAGAACTCAGAAAATAATTTAAACTCCTTCTCTACCAGCCTCTGGTCAACACCCGCAGTGGCTGATGAAACTCCATGGATAAACATGCCATGAATTCCTTCGTTACTAAGGCGAGGTCCACTCTATGGTGACTATACCAGCATTGCTACGGCACTGTAGCTATGCCAGCATACCATTTAGCACAGACAAAGCCTATACTGACAGAAGGGGTTTTCCATCGGTGTAGGAAGACCACCTCACCAAATGATGGTAGCTACACAGACAGACACACTCGTCCATCAACATAACTGTGTCTCCTCTAGGAGTTAGCTCAGCACAACTGCATTGGTCAGACGGGCGGGTTTTTCATACCCCGAGTGACGTAGCTTTGTTGACCTAAATTTTACATGTACACCAGGCCTTAGTCTGAGCCGAAGCTAGTTAGCTGACTGGATTCATTCCTCTGTACTGTTTATTTAGTGCAAAAGGCAGTTACAACATTCATTTATTACAAATTCATGAGCCAGAATCAGCAAACATGATGTAATTATAAAAAATAAGCTGACTTGGAAAATCCACTTAAAAAAGCATCCTTGAGGGAAAACACACTTCTTGATAAAATGCTTCAAAAAAAAAAATTACTTAAAAGCATCTTGACAACACAGTAAACAACCTAGAAAGGGATTTCATTTCATATTGTGCAATTGATACTCCAGGCAGCTCAAACTGCATTACACAGCAATAGTGTGTGTTAAGAGCACAGCAACAAAGGACCAGGTCCTGCAGTGAGCCACACGCATGCAGCCTCCTTCCATTTTAGGCTCAGCAACAGCTCACCCATCGCTATTAGAATCTATTGTGAAGCATGACAGAATGGCTATCGCTCTCTGCTTCGCAGGGAACGCTAGGGTATCTTCAACTTCCACTTGTTCAGCCTCTAGAGACAAGGCAGAAGAGACCTTTGTTTAACATCTCATCCAAAGCATGGCAGCTTCTTTTCATATGCTCGAATGGTGTCTAGTCAAAACGCAACCAATGCACTTTCTAACCCTAATTTTTAGAAAGCCGCCCAGCATTGTGGGCACTTCAGAATGGTGATGCTAAACCAGAGGGAATCCAGAAAAGCACAACAAAATTATTGGGGGATATAGGAAGGAAGATTAAATGCTAGGAATATATATTGTTTGACCATGTGGAGGGGGAAATTAAACATTTAAATACTGCATTTAACCTCGCAGTATTCGAGAAGTGCAAACAAATAATGGAAATGAATTACTTTGAGTGGCACAAGTGCATAACTCACGACGTGAAACTGACCAGGGGAAAATTTCGATTGAATATCAGGAAATAATTTCCTAAACAGAGAGATCTATTAGACTGTGGAATAGCAAGGAAGGGAAGTGGTAGAAGGCTTGAGCCATTTAATACCAGACTGGACAACGAAACAACTGCTTGAGTCATTTTCAACTAGGCTAGACAAAACATTTGAGAACACACAGTTGTTAGGAAGTTGAACAAGATGAACTAATAGTTCTATTCCAGCTCTAGTTTAAGATTATTTTTTGTTCCACAAGGTTTCTTTTAGTTTTTATTGAGCATGTAACATGCTAATCATCCTAAAATTACATTTTAATTGTCCTAAACTCCAGTTACTGAGATCCAGAACATTTGTTAATTTCCCTTTTATCATTAGTTGTCATCTAGCCATAAGCAAGGCTCGAAATAGCTGTATTTATTTGAACTGAACGTAGCTGACTTTTTTAACACACAGTGTCACTCTCAGTTTTCCTTTTTCCATTTGCAACAGGATTTCCATGCAAGGGATAATAAAACCAACAAGAAAAGCTTTGCACAACACGTGCACCTTCACATGGTCAGGCTATTATATTAGATCTCTCAGCAGCTCATAAGAGCACCAACCACCAGGTTTACTGACTTGCCCACAGGGCCTGTGGACAAGGTTATTCTTCTGTGGCTCCTTTCCTTTATTTCCAAGAAGCCTTAAAGGGTGTTGCTGGGCAACTGCCAATCTACTCTGAGGGCACCACTGAGTCATGGCCTCTTGTTCAAAGTGGGGGTCACCTGAGGAGACAGGGAAGTATTTTGAGTTGCAGAAATATTAGCTTAGTCATGCCACTTAACTCCACTTCTCCGATATGTCAGAGCCAACAGCTTTCTTTTGTTTCTGACAGCTTGCAAACACGGAAGCCAGGATGACACCTGAGATGGCGCTGGATAAGGCTGAAGCCAGCTTATTTGTATGACAATAGTGCCTAGTAATTCTAGTTATGGATCAGGGCCTCACTGCACTAGGCACTGAACAAGCACATGGCATGGATCCAACCCCTGCCCCATGAAACCAGGATGATTCTAGCTCGCAGGGAAAAGCAACTGGAGAAACTCAAGGGGCGCCTTTGCTCAGAAGCTCTCAAGATGGGTCTGGCCTCCTCTCCTGTGTGCATTGGCTCCCTTTTAAACTCCTGGCCCAGCTGCAGAAGGCTCTGCATGGGCAGAGTTACCCCGGCCCAGAACTGCTCCTTAACCATTACTGTCCCAGTGCGGGGTTTATATACCCCATCAGAGGCCCCTAGCATTACCTGGCTGAATTTAATATCACTACACACCTGAATAACATTCTGTGATTTTCCAGAGAGTGTCTATGGAAACATGCACAAATAAGTAGATTAAGTTGGGCACCATGGGATCTTACTCGCTTTCAACATGATTCCCTTTTACTTTTCTCTTCCTTGTACTAATTGCTGCTCCTCACTCAGTTCAGAAAAGATGACGCTGAATCTCTTGCCAGTTCCCAGCCTTTGTATTTTCCATCGGGTCCCCTCCTATCAAAGAGAAGCAGGTCATTTTTGCCTTCCACTGGACCAGCAGAGCAATTGTTGCAGGTCTCCATGTGTGGTCTGTATTTAAGCACCATCTGTCTTGAGTTTAGCACAACAACACTGCAGTATAAGCAATTAAAACAAGCTGCTCGAGTTAAATCCTACATGAATGCAAAGTTAAGTAAATGATCAGAGGTAAAGATAAATAGAACTAGAATTCTGGAGTGACAGAATGTATCATACAACCAACAGGAATGGGCTAACACAGCTGAGAAATATTTTGGCTACCTTCCATTATGAGGGTACTTGCAACACTGCCTCTTCAAATATGTCGCAGATTGACACCACAAAACCCCACACCAGTGCTTCCAAGAAAGTGGCTGAGATTGAGCTGTAGACTTGGAGAAGGCGTTTTTATAAAAGCACGTATGATAGACAAGCTGTACATGTAAGTATGCAGATTAAAAACAAAAAAATGTCAAAACCCCCCTCTGGCTGCAAGAGCTCAGATCTTTCTGAAGGTTAGCTGCCCGTTCACATCCCAGATTTCAACACATATTGGTTTGCCAGAAAGTGACAATCGCTTATCTTAAAAAATATTAAACAGAAAACAAAACTTTACAATGGACTTGGAGTGATTCCAAGATAATAACTAGGAGATCCTCTAATCAGAGGCTAGTAAAACACTGAAAAGCCCAGGACATCCAAGACTCAAGGGACTTGATTCCCTTTACACTTATGCCACTTTATAAACCATTTGGTTCAGCTGAGCTTATTCCTGATTTAATACCAGAGTGAGAGAAGATCCAAACCCTACATTTCTACAGGACTGAAGAATAATGACAAGGATGAAAAGACAAGCCACGTCCCAAACACTCCTGAAAATCCCCAAAGCAGAACAATTCCGGGCACATCCATTTCCCCATCCCAGCCATTCATGTTCCAAGATCCCAGTGAAGTCAGGAGACTGGCTTTAAAATAAAATTGTAGATCTAACCAGTACACTGACTCCTTTTCATTTTCTCGCAGCACGAGCATTAGTTAAAGGCGGGAGGACGAGCATGAGACATCACTCTTGAAAAGGCAACTGACTAGCAAAGCCCAGTGTTCGTGGAAAACGGCAGCGAAAATCTAAAGCCTGGGTTTACCATTGAGGGCTAAGCCCATCCATTAAAAGGAGGCGCAGGTTTAACTGATGGAATTCCAGATTCCTCAAGGGGCAGCTACGTTTTTGCCCATATTTCCCCCCATTTTTGACAAGGAAAAGAGCAGGAAAAAAGGAGGGGGGGCAAGCTAGAAGTGCATCACTGGCCTTCTGAGGCATTAGCAGGTGGTCAGAGTGATACAGTATGAAATGGTGGCCACGAAATCCACATACACAATGAACCAACCATTTGTACTGGTTTGGAATATGAACACTGCTGAGTCAAGCTCATCTCTGGACTCATGTTACCACTTGATGTGGTTTCCACGAAACCTTTAGTTACATCCACGGCTACAGCTGACCTCTAATAGTTTTTTCTTGCACATTCTGCTTTAAAAAAAAAAAGGGGGGGGGGGGGGTCTATTCCACAGTTTTAGGAAGTTATGTATAGAAAAGTAAAGTAAGCGGAGGGTGGGTCAGGTTTACACAGGTCAGAGATTACACAGGGCATTAACTGTCCATTACAGCACATTCCAGGCTGCCAGCTCTGACCGACTTTGTCCAACTCCTTCAAACTGTCATCTGGAAACATGAACCACTGTGCGTTAAAGGGCTTGAAAAAGACCACACTTAATTCAATATGCTGCGGGAGATGGAACGTCAGCTACCTCATGGCTTACTCGCCATGCCTTGGATTCCCTGTGTCCTACAATGGTGTTAATAAAACTTGTCTGGTATGGGAGGGTGATTACAGACACACACACCCTACCTTTAAACACTGCTTAAACTTGCTGAACAAAGGCCTTCCTGTGTACTGCAAGAAGCAGAGCACTTGGAAATATATCTGTCGTTGTGAATAGTTCACAGACTCTGCAAGGAGTGAAAAATCCTGAAGCAGTAGCAGGAAAGGAACAAACCTGCTGAAACATAAAGGGAGCAGTTCCAGATTGCTGTAGCTGAACTAACTATGGGACATGTTCTAGCCTTTTCTTGAGCAAAACGCCCACGGAGACCAACGCTGGGAACCAATGGAGTTCTGGGGAAGGGCTGAGAAAAGGCTGTAGGAGTCATGCTGCAAAGGTTGGAGGAACAAAAAACGAAGATAAACCAACTACATTGCCAAAATGCCCCACAAAAGTAGCTAATGGGTTGTCTTCCCTTCTGCCCACTAGAATCCTGTCACTTAACTTTCTGTGGCTATTGGATTTCTCAGCAGATGAAGGCTGGCGTGGGGAAATGACCCTAGCTGAAACTAATCTGTGTGAGGGTTTTTAATATGGACTAAATGTTTGGACTGTGGATCAGCTCTTGCCTTGTGTTTCTTGTAATTATTTCTGAGCCCCGCCCCCTATTCCCAGGTGTACATCACTAGGATTTCGAACCTTTTGATCCTATTTATTTAGTTTCTGGAGTTCAGGCAGCAAACAGATGGGAGCCACTACTGCAGTCACACTGAGAGAAGCATATGGCTCAAGTGTCTCCCTAAATACATGATCTGAAGTGTGTGCACCTGCGTATGTGAGGAAAAGGTTGAGGCCATAGCTTCAAAGCTATCCTTCCCATCGCAGAACTGGTGGCATGTTTTAGAGGAAGTGACACGGCTCAGGGCACGCACTCAGGACCAAGTTAACACCACTACTTCCACACTATGCATGTGGATTGTTGAAAGAATGATTTATATATCAAGTCCTGGAGGTTTTGCATTTCTCTGCCTGCTCTCAAAATAGACGAGCTTCTGGGGATTTTAGGAGATGCAAAAGTGACTTGTGAAAGAGAGGGAGGCCCAGTGACGCTATTAGACCATTAGCCATTCACAAAAACGGTTATGTGTGTGTCTGCCTTATCCTAGGGCTCACTGCCATCACCCCAAAATGCATCAGGATTAGCCAGACAACCTGCCTTGCTTTAAACCGGTGGGGGAAATGTTTCTACGTTGAAAGACGCACAATAGATTACAAGGATGTAGCAAGTCACTTGGGAGTGTATACACAAACAGATCAGCTAAGCCATGTATCCTATTCACAGGATACTTAGAATTTTCTAACTTAGACAACCCATTGCACCCAGTGGCCCAGATTGCTGTACTCTTCCTGAAGAGTACCTGAACTCCACAAACTGTCCCTTTGACTTCAGTGGAATGACTCGTAGTGCAAGGTGCTGTTCAGCATCAGTGAGGATGTCACAACCTGGCCAATGTGATCACTAACGGCCTGATTCTGCTTTCATGGAAGACAAAGGGATTATGCCATTGATTTCAGTGGCAACAGGAGTCAACCCTAATGCAGCAGGTGCACAGATCTCGCAGAGGGCCAATCGGGGGCCAGATTATAGCTGTGTGGTAGCATCCCGATAGTTAAGGTTGAGACTAGCTTACTGTTCATCAGGTGATGTTTCTAAGTGCTCTGAAATCCACATCCTTACTCGGATTGTACCTGGGGGAACACATTCCTCCTTTTCAAGGTCAAGAGCCCTCCAGCCCACCTGTGGGCCCGAGCTAAAGCTAATGGGAGTCTTACCATTGACTTCTGTGGGCTTTGGATCCGGCCACTTTTGCATAAGATCCACTGGTTCCATTTTGTTGGCTTAGGAATTGCAGGTGTGAGCTGATCAGCACAACCAGCAGCAGAACAAATTCTCACACAAGGGCTGGTAGCACAGGGGAAAAAAATCATCTTCCCGCTGCAGATGAGTGGACCACCTTCGGAAACTTAGTCAGCCAAACTTTGGTCACCTGTATCCTACGTTATATGGTCTGTAAACATAATATAAAATATCCCAGTGCTGATTTCTGGGCAGTAATGTATCTGCTTGTATTTACCACCCACATGCTATTTTATTCAGACATAATCAGCCTCAAACGAGAACGGCTGCCATTGGTGAAGTTTATTTTAACATATGGTTGACTCAGCCTAAGAAAACCATGTAAAATACATTTTAAACCTGTTATTCTTGCCTAATGGTTTTTATAATTTTCTTATGCCCAATATATACATTCCAAACATGAGGGGTAGGTAAAAAAAATATTCTCTCAGTCATAGGGTTACTTGCTAAGTGAAAAAGTAATGGATTACCTTTGCATTAGTCCAAAAATGCCTGTGCTGTTTTAATTTTCAATATACGAAGGGTAATTTGTGGTTTCATAAATTCTGTTCACAACATCATAATTCTTACATGGTAACAGCTGGCAGAGGTAGATATGGTTCACTACGGCTAAGAACCTTCAAGCCAGAGATGAATCGCTCACAGAGCTCATGAAGAATGTAAAATGTAGCAAAATGATTCCAGTTTAGAAAAGGCCCAGATGAACTCCTATTCAGGATTAGTCACCAAGATCACAATTCAGTGAGGCATGTAAGTACCTGCTTAATGTTAAGCATGAGAGTAATTTCATTGATTTTGGTTGGTCTAGTCACAGGCTTAAAGCTATGCACATGACTAAATCCTTTGCTGTATAATCACTGATTGGGCCACAACTAACTGGCCATCAGCTGCAGAGTTATTGTCTCTTAAGAAATGTCCTCCCAGCAGCATCTTTTCCCAGGGCTGTAATCTCACTCGCACAAGTACTGGAGGTAACACCTGTAGGAATGACACGTCACTTTCCAAACCTGGGGGCGAAGCGATCACAAATCATCAGCCTGATTCAAAGCTGCCGAACGCTCCAGTGCTAGAGAAAATTATCGTTTCCCAAACTGCTTTCCGGCAGCTAATTACTATCCCCAAAGTATCTGACATGACGTTAGACAAAATGAATAGCCCTCCTAGTTTCACTGCTAACCACCCGTAAAAAATTATGCTTGCTAATTCTGTGCAGCTATGAAAAAACTATAGTTCCCCATTCTTGGCCAACTGCAGAATAACACTGCAATTGTCCATGTGCCTGCAGTGCATTTTGTTTTGTTTTTAAGATCCTTGCCACATTTTGACAGCGTGGGCTGATAAGGGTCTAACATTTATCACCTTCAGTTGTTCATTCACAGACTCCTTGTTAAACAAACTTGCCGGTTGTGTCCCAGCAATAGCCCTGAAAAGACACAGGAAAAATTATCTTGTGGTTAACACACTGAACTGGGACTGGGCAGATCTGCGTTCAGTTCCCTGCTTCATCACAGGTTTGTGTGATCCTCGGCAAACCACAATCTCTCTGTGCCTTAGTTCCCTATCTGTAAAATGGGGATAGTACTTCCTAGTCTCAAAGGGGTATCGTGAGACATTCAAACACCGCCCATTGCTGTAGCATCTGGGTGCCATACAAACCACCACCGCACCAACTGTTCCCAATAGCCAGATGGAGTATAAAATCCTTCCCCATAACCAACTCCACCTATTATTGGAAAAATTCCTAGTTGCAAGGGGCTGATCATGCATAATTTATCATAACCAATAGAGCTGCCTACATAGGCCTTCTAAACGTTGCTTGCTTTTCAGGCTGTCAGAAAGCAAACTTTATAGGCATTATCCTTACATTAAAGCCCACAGTGCATTATTTAATGGAATGTATTTTAAAATATCAACTTTTGTTTCTTGACAGATAAACCAGAAAACAACTCTCTCTTATATGTATATTTGAAATAGGGATTGAACTAAGGATTCAGTAGTTATTTAATACATTCCCCTCTGAATCTAAGGTTCCAGCCCAGGATTTAAATATTCACGTTATGAGATGAATTTGCAAGACATGTTTTAAACTGCAGTAAGCACATTCTAAAAAAGGAATCAAATAATCAATTCCATGTGCAAATCTCTGGCTTCCCAGTAACCTCATTGACCCAAAGAAGACTGACACCATGACTAGTTAAAGTCATTTAACCCTCTGCCAGCTCATTGCCTGAAGAAAGTAAGCTAAGAGGTCAAGATAAAAACATTTCCCAATTTTGTAGGTTTCTGTTAAGACTCATCAGAAAACAGATGGCAGGACTAGCTGGAAAGTTGAACTTGGAGGACACTTGAGTCATCTGCTTTATGCATACACTGCATACCTCTGTGCATTATTTACGTTCTGATTCACATCCTGTTTTGATCTAGTCACAATGCTACTTAACGGCTGTTCGCAAATTTGGCAAGTTCTAAGGCTGATCCATCAAAGCCCTTAAGCCTGTGCTTACCTTCAAGCATACGAGTAGCCCCTTTGAAGTCAAGGGGGCAGCTCAGGTGCTTAAAGCTACGCACACGCCTCCTTGTTTTGCTGGGTTTGCTATAGGGCCCGATCCTGTAAGGTGCTGAGCACCCTCACCTTACTAAGAGTTCTGAGTTCCTTGCAGGAACCAAGCTCGTAAGAAGACATTTAAAACTGTGCTCGGTTAACGCTCCGAGCAGTCACACTAAGTTATGCTATGCTGCTACACACGATGCAGTGACAGAACAGTCCAATCGACATTCTTAGTACATAATCAGTTTGATTTGGTTTAGGGTATCTATGTGGAAACAGCTACGCCACAGTACAAGGGACAGAGCTCGAAAGGAAGCCAGCGCTGGCTACATCTCAGAGAAGCCCACCACCACTGATCACACACTAAGGGGGTGGTCTCTTCTCATGCAATGCTATCTGTATCATCCAATTACACCCTATTCTCATGGGAAGCTCTCAAGATTGATCCCGTGCCAGCTCTGGGTTGTCATTTTTGTGACCCGGCTCTGTTGTTTGTTTTTTTTTTAATAGAAAGAAGAATTATGGCTTTCTACATCCAGTGAATCACACTCCTTATAATTAAGGTTGCTGGTTTCTATGGCAACAAGGAGCCAACTCTGTTTTATGTGAAATAAAAAAAATAAAAAAAAAAGAATAGCAACGCTACAGCTGTTGGTGTGGTCTGGGCATTGAAAGCCAGTAAAAAGATTTCATTGCTCGTTCGGTACAGCCAGACAGTATTTAAGTCAAATACATCCCGTCTCTGGGGTCAAGGTGCTGAAAAAACTCAGCCCAAACTCAACCTTTTTATTTGATAGCCATTGGAGTTCAGGTTCCTCATGCTTCCTTTTTTCCTCTCTAGGCTGGGCTTGCTGGTTGAACTAGATCTCCCGTGACACATCACGGTCTCCACTCTTGGAAAGTGGATCATGGGAGTCCCTGGTCATGGAAGATATAGTTTAGCTGGGGAGCCAGGCCCATAGGGGAGAATGAGGACAGGAGGAAATCAAACGACTCTCATGAGATATTGCCAAATTGAAATACTGCCATTTTTGGATCCGATGAAGTGAGCTGTAGCTCACAAAAGCTTATGCTCAAATAAATGTGTTAGTCTCTAAGGTGCCACAGGTCCTCTTTTTCTTTTTGCGAATACAGACTAACACGGCTGCTACTCTGAAACCTACCATTTTTGGACATTTTTTTTTGACAAAATTACACTGTGCATGGAAAGCAGACACGGTTTGTGGGGGAAAAAGTCATTTAGCTGAAAACCCAAGTTTCAGTTGAAAGACAGTGGTGACCTGACACAAAAGTTGGCAAGCCCATTTCCAATTATACATGGAGAAGGGTGCACATAGGTCCAGTCATGAATGTCTCTCTTCCAGATGTCACGTTAAAATTATATTTTATATGCATATTTCTTTTTAAAAGAGCCTGGTTATGTTTACTCTGGTATGAAAGTTCTTAAATACAAAGTATTCTTGCTATTTGCACAGAAGTTAGAGAAATGGTTTTGTATTTTTGCTGAAGGATGCCTTTAACTTTTGATGGACTTTTTAAAAACAGCGTTTTCATTAATTTTGCCCTTCACCATATCCAAGCCCAATGACTTTTCCTGTTACCATGATAAATATCACAGTCCTAACTATGATAAGAGTATGTACATTGATCAAAAAAAGTCAAGTAGTTTGTATGAGAAACACTAACAAGCAGGTTAACCTCAAATATCTGATGGTCTCTATAACTGGACACATATGTCAAGTGTTTGCACTGCTAACTGCCCAATTTGAATATGTAAATATTAATTTGTGCAAAAATTTGAGGACTTGTATATACCAATGGATTAGTCTTTAAACTCCACAAGTGCATTTTAGGAGGCTATTACATATTTAACCCTCTAAGGTTAAAGCAAAATGTCTAGAGTAAACTGGTATTTTTTATGAAAAAAACTCACATTATTTTACTGTTATAGAGATTATCCCTGGTGAGACTATAAATGTTACACCAGAAGAATCAATATACATTCCCTTTGCTTCATGCAGTCTAAACAGATTTTATTTTTTCCCCAAGTTTTAGCAGGTTACATACACCAATGCCAGGAACATTTTTTCATTTTAAGACTAACATTAAATAATTATTGAATTCCTGGGGCACTCCTTGAACGAATCCAGTGGGGGAAAATAATGCGTGATAGGTTTACAAAATTCACTTGGTAAATACACAGAGGTGCAAGCTCTCTAAGATAGCCAGCCTGGTCAAAACAAAAACTTAAATTTTTTTCAAAGTTACCAATTTTTTTTTTTATCAAGAAGGAGGAGAAATTTTTTAGTAAGTTTTCAGGAGAAACTATACTGTCTTGTTGCTTTGACAGCTAAAAGAAAACTTCACATACAACTAATAGCACTGCTGAACCCTTCATTAGAAGCAACATTTCTGGCTCTCTGTGCTTATAATCTGACATGGATTTAAAGAACTCAGTTGCAAACTGGTTTCAGAGTAACAGCCGTGTTAGTCTGTATTCGCAAAAAGAAAAGGAGTACTTGTGGCACCTTAGAGACTAACCAATTTATTTGAGCATGAGCTTTCGTGAGCTACAGCTCACTTCATCGGATGCATCGGATGTATTCGCAAAAAGAAAAGGAGTACTCCTTGGTACCTTAGAGACTAACCAATTTATTTGAGCATGAGCTTTGGCGAGCTACAGCTCACTTCATCGGATGCATCCGATGAAGTGAGCTGTAGCTCGCGAAAGCTCATGCTCAAATAAATTGGTTAGTCTCTAAGGTGCCACAAGTACTCCTTTTCTAGTTGCAAACTGGAAACTCACATCATACAATCTATGCAGTCTATAAGTATCTACCTGGGGAACAAATACTTAATAATGGGCTTTCCAATCTAGTAGAGAAAGGCATAACATGATCCAATGGCTGGAAGCTGAAGCTAGACAAATTCAGTCTGGAAATAAAGCATTAATTTTTAATGATGAGAGTAATTAACCATTGGAACAATTTACCAAGGGACGTAGTAGATTCTCCATCACTGACAATTTTGAAATTAAGGTTGGATGTTTTTCTGAAAGCTCTGCTCTAGGAATTATTTTTGGAAAGTTCTCTGGCCTGTGTTCTACAGGAGGTCAAATTAGATTATCACAATAGTCCCTTCTATCTTTGGAAACTAGGAATCCATGGTAACCAAGTGTCATTGAGGAACAGAAGCAGTCGAATCTACAACTTGAGCAGCTGAAATCAAGCTAAAGGTGTTGGCTTGAATCTACGCTAGGGGGAAAAAAAAGTAGGGTTTATGTTGGATTTAGCTAACATGGATTAGCTAAACCCAAAGTAAATTCAACTATCTTTCCTTGTGAAGACAAATGCTAATTCAAACAGATATGATACAAAGGAGAGGGTGGAGAGGAACACCTTTAAACTGCTAGATTAGAAATTATTCAAGAAAATAGCTCTCTTCCGAAAGGAGTGGGAAATGGTTTTCAGAGTTGTAAGAAACTAACCTTAGTAGCATTAGAAAAGATGAGAAAAAAGAAGTTCCGTTAACTTCTGGAATGGATGCCTTGGGACATCTGCTGAACGAAACAGGGAATACAGCTAAAACTTATAGCCCTGGTGAATAAGGGGCCTGATCCAAAGCCCTCTTAAGTGAATAGATTTTTTCCCATTGGCTTTAATAGGCATTGGATCAAGCCCTAGACGAAAAACAACTGCCAGGAATGATAATGGAAGCTGCACCTCTAAGCCAACATGCATAATGTTGAAAAAATTATATCCGTTAACCATCAGTAAATATGGCAAAGTTCCCCAAAAGGCCTAAAAGTGTAATCATTTTTTTCTGACACTCCCCCTCCCATGGCTATCGACCTTCCAATACTAAAGCAGTGCCCAGATAAAAAAAAATCTTCTTTTCCTTAGCAACAGTGCAGAGTAGGCTTTTTAAAAAAATAAGAAACAAGTCGCAAGCTAACACAGATGATTTCAACGGCAATAAATATAGTACGTGGGCGTAATCAAAATCACTGAAACACAAATCACACTTTTTAGCCTGGATTATTTTAAAGCATGAGCAGAATTGCTAGTGATCTGCAAAAGAAAAAAGGACAGGGCGGGGAGGGGGCTGGGAGGAGAGATCTTGTTAGTATGGAACGATATTTTACATTCTTCTTAACTAAATCTCAATCCTTTATTGTTGATGAGATGCTGGATATTTGTCTTCAGCACTCGGTACTTTTTCAAATTTCAGCAACATATTTCTCTGCCTACACGTTGCAAAGGTCAAGTACAGTCAAAATCTGTTAAATGCATAACCTTGGTGCACAGCAAATGTATTCTTTTCACAGCTCTATTCCTTTAACAGGTCACTTAAGAGAGCTGTATTGCGTTTTTCCATTTGGTGTTGGGAAAATGTTTTCTTTCACTTGGCTTTGAGCCCAATTCAACAGAGAGATTAAAAAAACCCTTCTAGTTTCCATGGGGTTCCGCAGTGCGGAAGCCGGACACATTTTTGCTTTAATTTGGTCCACTTCAGTCTTTTGTCAGGTATTTGTTTAGCCCCCTTTTCTTTAGCTGTTCTCTTCCCCTTGCCACTGAGTGGATGATTGAACTCTTTGTTGTTCAAAGTCTACCTTTACCAATGGTAACAGCAAGTGCAAAATTCCTCATGCTGCTTTTCTTGCTCCAAGTGTTGGAAATCTTAGGGTCTGCTTCCAATCACACTTCCACTAATTTGACACCTCCGGAACTGCATCGATTGCAGTGGAGTTATTCCTGATTTACACCATAGCAGAACTGAACAGAATCAGGGTTGGAATCCTGGCTCAGCTGAAGCCAACAGAAGTTTTGCCATTGACTTTAATGGGGCTAGGATTTCACCCCAGATCCAAACAGTCGAATGGCCTTATCCAATTTGCACTAAAGTCAAATTCAAGTTTTTCTGGTGCTCAAAAACATCTTGCACAGCACATCTCTGATTATATGAAGGCTCTCACAAATGGCTCCTACATTTCTACTGCTAACACCAAAACAGAACTCCGGTTTTGGGGGGGGGGGGTTGTAAATAGAATCTCTGTTTCTCTTTCTTGTTTGACACACTCACACAAGTCTAACTTCCCTCTCCCACCCCACCCCACAGCGAGACCACATAACACAGCATGGTTTCTAACCCAGAACTACACAAAGTTGAATACCACTGTTTGTGACACAACGTCACAACATGGTCTGTCATAACATGTAAACACTGGCCTTTAAACATGGTCATTCACACAACCAGCACTGACAAACCACGGCCCTATGAATAGCCCGGAGCCTGCACCTTTCCTCATTCAACCCAATGGGGCTTTGTGCAGGTGAAAAGATCTGGAATGGAGTCATTTGCAGGATCGGGTCATCAACAGGAAACATGTGAGCAAATATGACCTGGACCCATGCAGAAATCTTTGGAGAACTCCTTGTTCCTAAGCTGGTAACGCAGTTTGAAGGGCAAATTAAATAAATAAATAAACAGTACTTTAGATATGTTTTCCATGGTTTTTGATCACATCATGCTCTTATTGATTGTGAAACTAATATACAGAGAGCTTTCCTGAATTCTCAAACAGTTACAAAAGGTGAACCAATTATCACTGTCGTCTTATAATTATTCCACCCAGAAAACAATTCTTGTTGTGTTGTATTAGTGAAGCTGTGTGCAAGACCCTGTGCATTCTGCGGTAAGCTGAGCCCCATCCCTGGCACTCTCATGTGGCAGATGGGGGACTCCTGAGTCTTTGGGCAGCAGCCTTGAAATTAAAAAGTTGGGGATTTTTTACTAAATAAATAATGCAATCAGCACAAGGCCCAGCACTCATTGCTATATTTTCTGTCTGCCATGTCGGAAAGATTGCAGCACGCAGCTGCAGCAAAGAAGTTGTCAAGGGGAAAGCAGAGGCTTTGGTGATCAGATAGAAGGACAGTTGAGGCTTCTGGCACTCGGGAATGCATTTGGGACTGTAGGATAAACTATAATAGGGAAGATCACAACACTTGGAGCTTTCGTTTCAGGTTCTCTTCAGACTCAGGAAGACAACAACAGATCCATTTTACACTCAATCCCTGAATTTAAAAAGTTTTCTAGCAATCATTAGGGAAACAAAAAGAAAAGGAGTACTTGTGGCACCTTAGAGACTAACCAATTTATTTGAGCATAAGCTTTTATGAGCTACAGCTCACTTCATCGGATGCATACTGTGGAAAGTATAGAAGATCTTATTATATACACACAAAAAGCATGAAAAAATACCTCCTCCCACCCCACTCTCCTGCTGGTAATAGCTTATCTAAAGTGATCACTCTCCTTACAATGTGTATGATAATCAAGTTGGGCCATTTCCAGCACAAATCCAGGTTTTCTCACCCCCCCCTCCCCCCCCACACACACAAACTCACTCTCCTGCTGGTAATAGCTTATCTAAAGTGACCACTCTCCTTACAATGTGTATGATAATCAAGGTGGGCCATTTTGCTTTAGTTTTTCAGGTAAAGTGGAAATTCTGGAGCGCAGTTCCCCAACCAGGTAATCACAGGATGCTTGGCTCCTCTGGCTGAAAGAGCATGCTAAAAGCTTGCCTGCCTGAAAACTTCTCTTCCCTCTTAGTCCCATAAACACAATTTACCAGGTGCTTTTGTTTAAAAAACTGCCAGCTTTGGGGAAAGTCCTTGACAGAAGCTTGGCACCATAGCATGGATTAACTAAAAGCTAATTCTCATCACATCCGGACATGATTAATCTCTCTGAGGTCCCGTATGTTGCAAGACCACAATATATATATATGTGTGTGTGTGTCTATATCTACTTCAGTAGAGCTATGCTGATTTACACCAGCTGAGGATTGGGCCCTTTTATGTTATGTTTATGTTAACTTATAATATGTATATATGAAATCCCTAAACCTGAAGTAAAATTGTTTGAAAGCTCCAACTATAAAAGACAGATTTGCTCCCAAATCCTCATCATTTTCAATCTTAGTCTCCCATATTTTTCCTACATTCAGTGGACCCTTAAGGGGGGGATTAGGTGGCACGTGATTATGTCTTATCTTCTTTATGTTCATAGTGACTTGTTTCCAAACCTTCACCAACTTTAATTAAAACTACAGTACCAATTCGCGTTGAACGGAGAGAGAGTCACAGTGAAAATCATTTCTCAAACCAAATTTACGTCTCTAAAGCACCCTTGCATGCGAGCACCTCAGGACAATTGCATAAAATCAGCTTAAAGATAGAGCAGTATGAAAATCAAAGCACTCATAATATTAAACTTACAGAGATCAGCAGACGTCTGAGATCCCTACATTCAGAGAAGAAGGGAAAAAATCGTATCTGACCAAAAAACCAAACAAACAATAAAAAATACTCAAAAAGTAGCAATTTGTAAAGTAAGAATGTCAGTCAAACTCAGTAAGCTACGCATGTATGTATAGAACCACAAACTATCCCACTGAAGAAGTGTTAAGAGTTTGCCTTAAAATGACAGAAGCCTGGAAATTCAGAGTTAAGGCTCGGTTCTACCCTACCAGGCTGTTTTTAAGTACTGCAATACCTAAGAGGATATAGATCCTCTCAAGATACCACTATAACTCCCATTAAAGTTAATGGAACTGAAGTGTGCAAAGTACAAGATGGATACACATAATTGTATGCAAGATTATACCACTACAGAAACCCTTGCACTAGCTAAGCACAAGAGAGTGAGTTAAGAATGAATAATCAGTCTGAGCTCCAAAGTAAACATCCTCCAAAGTGAGCTTGGAGAGCTGCTGGAATTGTAAGTTTAATGTGATTTATTTAAAACGGGATCTGATACAAAAAAAAAAGATCAGATCAGGTCATGTCCCCCTTACTGACACTGTGCTTCAGCCCGGACAGACTTTTTGCAGCTGGGTTCACTGGTCTATTACAGAAATACTAAGAGAAATGTAACTGGTGCCAGTGACTGCAGCTATAATACGAATATTATCATTTATAGAAACTATGCGTGAGTAGTGGCCATCCCAAACGCCGGCCAATAAAAATATTTATACCACAATCATCATCATGGTTATATTTTAGAAGTAGGAGGACAATGCCAAAGCTTTGACTGTGAACCCCTTCAAAATTCAGGGATGAGGTTTTGGACCTGAAGTGCTCAGGCCCAAACCCATGTCTTCAGTTCTGGGTCAAGGCTGGATCTGAAGTTGGAAGGGTCTAAAACCAAAGGTAGCAGCAGGGGCACTGGAACAATTTTTATGGGGGGAGAGGGGGGGAGGATGGCTGGGGGCCATTGAACCAAACTGCAAACCCTGTATCTAATGGAATCCATTTCAAGCCAGGGGGTCCGGCAGCACCCCCTGCACACACACTCCCTTAGTTCCAGCACCTATGGCAGGTATCAGTTACCAAATTCAAGTCCAATCTGTAGCCTGAGCATTACCTCTGCAGTCCATCAAACCAAAACAAAAACAATCCTTGTTAGAAGAATGTTAAGGATTCATGGGTAAGACCTCAGAAGTCAGGTGACCCCCAGATTAAGGTTGCACACACTCTTCATTCATGCAAGGGGAGCATGACCATCTTTAACTGTGTATCTTAGGTGAAATTCACACATGTGAAGAAGGGACAGTGCTATTCAGCCTTGTCCCAATGAAGTTTTTAAACTAGGGCTTTGGTAGGATTTAAATCATGCATGGCCTTTGGGCTTGCCCTCCGTGCAGTGGTGAATTCACTAAAATGTATTGTGCATACACTGTCCTCAAAATGTCAAAGTAATATGGGTCAGCCAAATCAAAAGTAGTTTTCCCTGGAACACACCCAGGCACTTCCCAGGAAGGGCAGTTTTCATGCCGAATTTCAGCTTTCTATCCCCCGGTCATTGCTGCTGAAGAGCTTCCAAAAGTAGTGAGGTTTTCTTTATTAGAAATCATGGAGAGGTCTTTTAAATCTTCATTATGCTCCAAAATAATCAAATTTGTCAAAAATAAATTATCTTCAGGCAACAACCAAGGATGAAATCCAGGTCCCATTTCAGTGAGTGGCAAAACTCCTATTGACTTCAGTGGGGGCAGGATCTCCTATCAAGCCTGGACTATTTCAGCACAAAAAGAGTACACAGTTAAACTCAGTTCAGTGAGTGACTGAAAAGAGGAATTAGAACAAAAAACATTATGTAACGGTTGCCAGCACCCTGATAAATTGTACATTGTATGACCCGAAGGTTAGGGAATCCACTTTTTTCTTTATGCAATATTGTGTAAAGCGTCTGCTCCATGAATCTATGAGCAACAAGGGAATGTTTCATTGGCCCCTTTATCTACTTTGGGGGTTTTTGCAAGTTCCAGCATCATCCAGAAAAAACCTGAAAGAACAGAAAATCAGCTTAAAATAAATTAAGTGATAAACCTTGGCGGGAAGATTATCTATTACAAAGGTTTTGGCTGCCACATATAAAAACACAGTAATGAAAAAAAAATGTGATCGACTATATAGCTGGACTTCATTGCACAAAGAAAACAGCGCAGCATTTCCTTAACCCTGTCACTGAGACACTGGGGTGCTGAAGGTGTGAATTTGGTTCACAGAGAGGAAACTCATGTGGGCTCTTTGCATGTATGAAGTACGCTTGGCAGCACTCGACTGGTTAATGCTGTGAGGTTTTAAAAGCCTTTTGTATGTCTTGCATGAGGGTCCTTTAAATGATTATAGTTAAACAGTAATCTTGCATGGAGGTCCACACATTAATATAAGAAAATATTTTAACTGTGTATTTAAGTAGTTTCACGGCTATTGACATTGGCAAAGGTGAGTCTTTAGACTAGAAGGTCTTCAGAACAAAGCAGGGCTGCCATTAGCACAGTCATTCTAATGATGTGTTAATAAATACACATGAATGCTAAAAAACCCCTATGAAACTATCATAAATCCTAACCTCTTGACTGGTCAATATTCTGAAGCACTCTTATTTTGCTACATGTGGTGTCTCATGCAGCTCCCACAACGGCGGGGAAGCCTGAATGGCAGGAGAGGAGACAACCAGAGAGTGTATTTTTGTTCTGTGTTTGTACAGCACTTGGCAAAACGGGGACCTGGCCCATGACTGGGGCTCCTACACACTGCTAACATCATCTTCTCGGGTAAGGAAATCTATCGCAGAGCTACACAAACAAAAATACAGACACTACTGAGTTCACATATGGACAAATGTTTCTACGCAGCATGGATTTCTCCTGTTGTACTGTTGGAGGTGAAATACTGCTGTAAGTGGTAGAAGATATCAAGGCCTATCAAGTCATCCTCCTGTTGGAGGTGAAATCAGTGATATGGAATCAGGGTATATTCTCAGTTCAGCCTGGCTTAGACTATATTCCTTAGTCCTGGAACAGATGTGGTTACCAACAGCATGCAAGCAATCCCCTGTGTGGCAGAGCTCCGACCTTGTCCCTGTGGGTCCCGTGCTTCCAGGTGGTTTATGCTAGCTTCAGAGGATCACTGCAACCCTCCACATAGCCCTTCTCTCTCTAGGGCCAGGGATACAGTCTACTGAGCCCTTTTCATCATAAGCGAGCAATGGAGGTTTGAGAGAATTCCCATGGTCTCTGTTGCTCCTACGGCCTGATGCCAAAACAGTTTAGCCTCCTATCCTCACAGGGGCTTGTTTTCCCCTCCCAAGAGTATTTCTGTAGTGGTGGGTTGGGGAGGAACCTGGGCCCACCCTCTACTCCTGGTTCCGGCCCAGGGACCCTAAGGTAGCAGATGTTGTCAGCCAACCTTTTACTGCCAGAGTAGCTACATTTCCCTGGGCCACTTCCCCACAGCTCTCCTGCTTCACCCTTAACTTAGGGCTCCCTTACCAATGACTTGAGAGTGTCTTCATTAACCAGCCCTACAGCCGCACTTCCTCTCCTCTGGCTCCTCTCAGCCTGACTGGAGTGAGCCCTTTTATATTATCAGAGGGGCCTTAATTAGAGTCAGGTGGTCACATTAGCTTAACGGCCTCACCTGACTCTTTGCAGGTTAATTGGAGTCAGGTGTTCTCATTAGCCTGGAGCAGCCCTTTGCTCTGGTCAGTCAGGGAACAGAAAACTGTTAACCCAGTGGCCAGTATATCTGCCTTCTGCTACTCTGCTGTACGTCTGGGACAAGTCTTTGCAGAGCAGGGTCCTCCCTCTTTTGTGCAGGTGAGCTGTGCTCACCTTATTGCCAAAGAAGGGGGACCTCCGTGATTTACAAAATTGGCGTCCCGTCTCGCTCCTCAGCACAGACTACAAGGTCGTAGCGAAAGCCATCTCGCTGCGGCTAGGGTCCGTGCTAGTGGACGTGATCCACCCAGACCAGACCTACACCATCCCGGGCCGCACCATATTCGACAACCTGTATCTGGTCCGGGAAATCTTGGAACTTGGGTGTAGGGATGGTCTGTCGTTCGCCCTCCTGTCCCTGGATCAGGAGAAGGCGTTCGACAGGGTGGATCACGGGTATCTCCTGAGCACTCTGAGAGCGTTTGGCTTCGGACCCCAGTTTGTGGGTTTTCTCCAGGCACTGTACGCCTCTGCAGAGTGTCTGGTCAGGCTCAACTGGACCCTGACCGAACCGGTCAGCTTCGGGCAAGGAGTAAGGCAGGGGTGCCCCCTCTTGGGCCAGCTGTATGCTCTGGCGATCGAGCTCTTCCTCTGTCTCCTCCGCAGGAGGTTGATGGGGTTGGCGCTACGGGAGCCGGAGCTGCGGCTGGTCCTGTCGGCATATGCCGACAATGTGCTCCTCGTGGTCCAGGACCCGAGCGACTTGGCGCGGGTGGAGGCTTGCCAGGCCGTCTACCTGGCAACCTCCTCTGCCCGGGTCAACTGGGTCAAGAGCTCTGGCTTGGTGGTAGGGGACTGGCGGCAGGCGAGCTCCCTCCCACCCGCACTTCAGGCCATCCGGTGGAGCACGGGTCCGCTGCTCTATCTCGGCGTTTACCTTTCTGCCACGCATCCGTCTCTGCCGGAGAACTGGCACGGTTTAGAGGGCAGGGTGGTAGAGCAGCTCCAGAGATGGACAGGACTGCTCCGGTGTCTGTCCCTTTGAGGGAGGGCACTGGTGCTTAATCAGCTAGTCCTGTCCATGCTCTGGTACCGGCTCAACACCCTGGTCCCGGCCCCGGATTTCCTGACCAACCTCCGGACATTGATTCTGGAGTTCTTCTGGTCAGGACTGCACTGGGTCTCTGCAGGGGTTCTCCATCTGCCCCTGGAGGAGGGAGGGCAGGACCTGAAATGTCTCCGCACTCAGGTCCATGTCTTCCGCCTCCAGGCCCTGCAGAGGCTCCTTTACGGTGCAGGTAGTCCGGCGTGGAGCGTACTGGCGCACGCCTTCCTGCGCCACTTCCGAGGGCTCCGATATGACTGGCAGCTTCTTTACCTCCATCAGAGGGGTCTTCCACGAGACCTCTCCGGGCTGCCGGTCTTCTACCAGGACCTCCTCCGGACCTGGAAACTGTTCACAGCGACCAGGTCCGTGGCGGCCTCCGTGGGGGAAAATCTCCTCGCGGAGCCCCTGCTACACAACCCCCAGCTCCATGTGCAGGTGGTGGAGTCCCCCTCGGTGCGCCAGAGGTTGGTCCTGGTAGAAGTTACCAGAGTCGAAGACCTCCTGGACTACGACCGGGGAGACTGGGTGGATCCCCTAACGCTCGCTCAGTACATGGGGCTCTCCAGACCTCGTACTCCCCTGCACGTACTTCAGGAGGTGAGGGCCGCTTTGCCACCCGCTGCTCGGGTTTACCCCGACCGGGTCCTACAAGAGGGCGCGCCCCGCCCACCCTCCACCCCAGACCCTCCGGACCTTTTCATTGGGCCCCTGCCCCGTGGACCCGACCGATCCCCCCGCCCCTTCACCACGAGCCGGCTACACGAGCTGCAGCCGGTCCGGTTCCAGACCACGCCAAGGAAACATCTCTACACGCTCGTGCTCCACACCCTTCACATCCTCACCCTCGCATCCCGCCTGACACAAAGTGGCGGGACCTCCTGCCACCTCTAGAGGGTGAGGAGCCCCGGTGGGCCAGCCTCTATTCCACCTTAGTCCTAAGGCCCACCGGGGATATCAGTTGGCGGCTCCTTCACTGGGCCGTGAGCACGGGCGTGTACTTGGCGCGGTTCACCCCAATCCCAGACACCTGCCCCTTTTGCGGTGTGAGGGAAACCCTGGCGCACGTCTACCTGGAGTGCGCCAGGCTGCAGCCCCTATTCCGGCTCCTCACGAATATTTTAAGATTTTGGTTGCACTTTTCCCCTTACCTCCTTATCTATGCACTCCCTGTCCATGGCCCCGCTAAGTCGCGGGACCTCCTGGTCAACCTCCTCCTGGCCCTGGCTAAAGTGGCCATCTATCAAACCAGGGTGAGGAGGTTGGCCGATGGAGTCTCCTGCGACTGTGGGGCCTATTTCCGATCCTCTGTCCGTTCACGCCTCCGGGCAGAGTTCCTTTGGGCGGCGTCCACTGACTCCCTTGATGCCTTTGAGGAGCAGTGGGCGCTGTCCGGGGTCCTCTGCTCGGTGTCCCCGTCCGGTTCCCTTCGTTTTACCCTTTGACTGCACTCCTGTTATTTCATTAGTTGTCCCCCGTAATTACTTGGTTTTCCAGGTCCTGTGGACCCCCCCTTTAGGCTGGATCCTGGATCACTTCCTGGATCCCAATAAGGCTACACCCAACTGGCCTGGGTCTATCACACCTGCTATAGGAATTTCAGGCAAATAACCAACACCCAGTTCCCAGGGAGCAACTCTGCCTCCAGAACTGACCGAACTGGGCAGAAAAATTTAGGCAGAGAGCAATTCCTTTATCCACAGCTCCAGCCCAAAACATGCTGCCTCGCAAAACCGATAAACATTTCCTAAAAGGCTGAACAGTGCTCATGTTAAGATGAAGAACTTGTTTAAAAAAAAAAGAGAGAGAGACCTATCTGTAACAGCACCATCTGGTGTCTGCTCCCATAACACCACTCAGACCTCCATAACAGGATAATTGTTAGCATATAAAAGACGTTCCAGCATGGAGTGTGCTGTGCAAGGTTTACTAAACTGTTACTATTTCAAATATTTTGAATAGAAGGTATTTTCAAATGTCAAATATCCATATTTGAAACATGGGCAATAGAAACCGCCCCCCCCCCCCCAATTAAAACTGATTCTTCATCTGCTCCTTGCTATGTATCAGCACACGGGGAAATGAGCCACAGAACTCGTTTTCGCTTCTGCATCCCAGCTGCTGCTGCTGGCACTGGTTTCCTGTTGTTATAGTTAATTCCTTCCAGCACATCACTGGTAACTCAGCTCTCGCCTCCAGGATTCCAGAAGAAAAAAAATAATCTTTTGTCACAACCACAGGTGTGGCTTGTTATCTCAACTATACAAAACTGGAACACAGGATCAGAACAGTGGGCCACCTGGTCCAGGATCCAACATTTCCAACAGCGGCCAGTACTAAATGATGCAGTGAAAGTTCCAAGAAACCCTTAAGTGGGCAATTAGGTCTCAGTCTAGTAAACCACTTAAGCGTCTTCATGTCTTTCGACCTGCGAGCAGCCCTATTAAAGCATATGGGACAACTCATGTCCTTCAAGTTACGCATTGTACTAAAATGATTTGCTGCATCAGGGCCTTACCAAATAATCTGCCTATGGAGAAAGTCTCTAACACACTCAGAGGTTGTTTTAAGCCCAAAGGCCTGAAGGTTTGTATCCCTTCCAAACTCTGAGGGCTTTTTAACTCCTTACTAATATAACTCCGCATGATTCTGACACCATATCATTCCAGTTGATCTTTAATCATAGAATCATAGGACTGGAAAAGCTCAAGAGGTCCTCTAGTCCAGGACTAAGTATTATCTAGACCATCCCTGACAGGTGTTTGTCTAACCTATTCTCTTAAAAATCTCCAATGATGGAGATTCCAAAACCTCCCGAGGCAATTTATTCCAGTGCTTAATCACCCTGATAGTTAGGAATTTTTTCCTAAAGTCCAGCCTAAACCTTCCTTGCTGCAATTTAAGCCCATTGCTTCTTGTCCTATCCTCAAAGGTTAAGGAGAACAATTTTTCTCCCTCCTCCTTGTAACAACCTTTTATCTACTTGAAAACTGTTATCATGCCCCCCCCCCCCGCCCCTCCGGTCTTCTCTTTTCAGACTAAACAAACCCAGTGTTTTCAATCTTCCCTCATAGACCATGTTTTCTAGACCTTTAATCATTCTTGTTGCTCTTCTCTGGACTTTCTCCAATTTGTCCACATCTTTCCTGAAATGTGGCGCCCAGAACTGGACACAACACTCCAGTTGAGGCTTTATCAGCGCAGAGTAGAGCGGAAGAATTACTTCTCGTGTCTTGCTTACAACACTCCTGCTAATACATCCCACAATGATGTTTTCTTTTTTGCAACAGTGTTACACTCCTGACTCATATTTAGTTTGTGATCCACTATGACCCCCAGATTCCATTCCACAGTACTCCTTCCTAGGCAGTCATTTCCCATTTTATGTGTGCACAACTGATTGTTCCTTCCTAAGTGGAGTACTTTTGCATTTGTCTTTATTGAATTTCATCCTGTTAACTTCAGACCATCTCTCCAGTTTGTCCAGATCATTTTCAATTTTAATCCTATCCTCCAAAGCACTTGCAACCCCTCCCAGCTTGGTATTGCCCGCAAACTTTATAAGTGTACTGTCTATGCTGGAGAGTGGTGCGCACTACCGTAAAACCTCTCCAACATTTCCATGTTTCTCTAACTGGTCTTTACACTCCACAGACATTCAGTAACAACATTTACATAGCTTGAAATTTTGGTTATCTTTGACTACAAGGACTATTGCTATAGTTACCAGACCCCCTGTTCAATACAATGATGTTCATACTTTCTGCACTCTGTCGGTGTAAAGCCTTTCGAGACTGCATTGACTCTGCACAATTTGAATAGAAAAGGGGTGGTTGCCAAGGGAGAATGTTGAAATCCTGTTAGATGAATGGCAAATTCTAAAATTCGGTATGGAATTCTATGGGTCTGCCTTAAAGTACATGGGCCAAAGTGTAATATCAGAAATGCAGCTGTATTGAATATTTAAATATGCCATAGTGAAGTAAAACAATTTAAAGTTTAAATTGAACACAGGCTTGGCATTTTCAAAATCGTACAACTGCTTGCTTAACAAATGCCAACACATCTCACTTCTTCAACAATGCGCAACATGAAATACAGAACATTTGAGCAGGGGTTTTTCCCCTCCCTAGGGTGACCAGATGTCCCAATTTTAAAGGGACAGTCCCGATTTTGGGGTCTTTTTCTTATATATTATCCCCCACTCCCGTTCCGATTTTTCACACTTGCTGTCTGGTCACCCTCCCCCTCAAAAGAAACACTTAATATACACGAAGTAGTTCAATGAGAAACGGTGTCAGTGTTGGATTTACTATTTAAAATGGTGTGTTTCTGTATATGGCACTGCATTGAGCAGCCTACAGCCTCGATTTTTACTTCAGCAGGAATACTCAGTGTGCATAATGAATCACTTGCCTAGGTCTTTGCAGGATTGGGGACTTAACTAACATGTTTGGGGTTTGATGAATTTGCATGCGTGAGTAACTTTACTAACAGAAAGAGCCCCATTGACTTCAGAGAGACTACACATGTGAGCAAGTAAACATCTTAATTAAGGCCCAATCCCGCTACCCTTATTCACAAGTAGGATTCTACCTACCAGGAGTGCCCCTGAAATCAATGGGGGTATTGGTAGAGTATGGCACTTTCCCGACGAGAAAGGTGGCAAAGTCTGGACATTGGATTGTAAGGTCTTCTTGTGCAGGACCGTGTCTCCCTTTTCTGCTGTGAAGCACTTCTGACACTTTTGGGTGAAATACATATCATCTAATATTGCCTAGATACTGTTCAAGAAATCTCTGATTTGTAATAGTGCCCACAGCTATATCAATTGGTAGGGAAAGACTCCTTCAGACATACCTCTACAATGCTGACATCTTTCATCATTACTCCTCTGTGTCTCTCAAAATGTATCTTCCTTATCCGTAAACCCCTGAAGCTCGGTGTACCAACAGGCTGAACACTAATCAATATGACAAGCTACTGAACCAGCTTCAGTGGTGGCCAAATATATGATATATACAGCCGCACTGCCATTAATTTCTAAAAAATATGATTCAAGCAGTTTTTTTCCCTTTATACAGATATTAAACAGCAAAATACTCAGCTAAGCATTATATGGTGCCCTCTGCTGTACATTGATACAAATGCTCCTTTATTTAAAATGAAGAACCAATGAGCAATTTTAATATTCATAATTTTACTTTGGATTAAATGTTTAATAAAGTTAAATGTTGTGCAACTGAGATGCTGAGCATAATGCTAATGCCTGGAGATCTCTCCCATCAGACACTTGCAAATATTCATGTTTCATATGCCACAGTTGCATCACCTTTGCAGAAAAATAAATACAGTCTCTCCTGGAACTTTGGGATGTGCAGTTTGGACATGATTTATTTATATCTCTGAAAATAACAAGGGAAAATAAGAGCAAACAATGTGGCTTCTTTATTCCGGAATTAATCAGATCGTTTGCATACTTTGCCGAATTTCACATCTGTTACAGGTACAAGCTAAATCCATCACATGACAATATGAAACCATTTTTGTTCTGCAAGAACAGCATTATTCCTGGTATTAGGAAGAAAAACCACCATAATAAAAACAAATTCAAACGCATCTATTTAAAGCCTTAAATGCTCCATGTTACGACTCTGTACAAACTGCAACGAACAATATTAACTTTTATTGTATTCACGTTTCTCCACCCTCCTTAAATCTGACATTTAAAGGCGATACAGTTCCAGCACATTATCTTTATGGCACAAAATGCAGATTTAATACAGCAGGAACGCAGCTTTGTTATAAATGTTACAATTCGTTCTGCATGTGAGAAAAAAAAGCAATTCTGTGTCTCGCATTGTTCTCGACTGATTGCCTGTTCTTTAATAGTCATGTATTTTAAGCAAAAGCCTGACTTTTCTATAGTTGTGGGGTTTTAGAGCTACAGTGATTAAATAATCTGTAGAGAGTAAAAGCATGGTTGTCAGGACTCAAGTCTTTTGGGGTCTGGTAAAGCTGGCCTATTTTCATCTTCAGGCACATGATGCAAACGCCATCTAATATGTGCCTTCTCTGTAGAAGACAAACAATAGTTACGAACTTGGTGAAATGGAACGCAACGGGCAAGAGAGATTCCTTTCAGCGCAGGCAAGAAAAGTCCTTCAGTCTTTGTAACCTGACACGTTGCCCTTCAAATGGCACTTTGCTCAAATAGGTTCATTGCCATAAACAATTAGTGGTGTTTATGATTTGTTAAGAACTAAGGATATGTTCAGCACAGTACGTATACACAAAATTACAACCGTCTGTGGCCCAAGGAGCTATGCCCATTGCTCCATTTTCCCAGCGTTCATGAGTCTATTATAGATTCCCTTCCACTGTGCATAGCTGACAACAGAAGCGCACGGCTTCTGCTATCGTGCAGATTTAGTCTGCTGAAGTTTCACAGCACCCAGGTTTTACTTTGAGTTTCAGGTTTAGGCAAACCTAAAATTTGTCATAACAAAACAGGGGACTCATCTATTTAATTAGGAAATCAACTACATTCTCCCATATTCTCTTCATACAAACATTCCAAAAATGCCCCGATATCTCTTATTCCCTCACTCCCAACTGATGCAATCTTCTGGGGAAAATGCACATGATAGCATTAGTCAGAAAATTAGAATTTTTTCCTGCAAAAAATTTAGATGAAAACCAAAAGAATCATTTTTTGTCCAAACTTTCTACGGAAAATTTAAATTTTTGGTGAAAATTCAAAACCGCAAAATATTTCAGTATAGAAATGCCACCACAGTGCCCCATGATAGTTGTCGTTTGGGTGCCTTGTGGTCCCATTCTTTTCTATAGGATGGGGCTCAGAGATGAGACCTCTCCCAATGCACCATGGTCCCCCACTTGGACAGGGGAGGTGGTACATCATGGGAATCTCTGACCACAGTGCATCATGAGAGATACAGTCCAGGCAAGGAGTCTGGCCTAGGGTTGCCAACCCTCCAGGATTGTCCTGGAGCCTCCAGGAATTAAAGAATAATCTTTAATTAAAGATGATGTCACATGATGAAATCTCCAGGAATCTGTCCAACCAAAGTTGGCAACCCTAGCCTGGCTCCTGGAGGAGAATGAGGATATGAGGCAAAGAAAATACAACTCCCATGAGGCACTGTGGTGGAATATCCAAATCTAAATATTTCCAGAAAAAAAGTTTCGAGGGAAGTTTTTGACCAGCCCTAATTGCTTCTCCATTCCAATAGTCAAAAAGGGACCAGAGCAAGGGCCTTCACATTACTAGACACCCTCTCGTCAGAGGCTAATATGAAACTATACAAGGTCTAGGGCTGAGGTGGGAAAAGCTAGCCCCCAGCCCCTCCCTTGCTGTTTCCCTTCCCCACAACCACACCGCCACACGGGCAGTGGGGCTGGTTCCGTCAGGGCAGCAGGGCTGAGAGCTCCTGCTGCTCTGAGCAGCATGATAAGTTTGCCCACCCCTGGTCTAGGGGCAGCTCCCTCATAGAAATCCCAGCTACTGGAGTTGATGAAGGCTGCCCCATTGCCTTACAGACAGTGGTCTACATACTCTGGTCTTGTAGTCTGGAATGGTCAATGTGACAGAGTGGGATGTGTCTGGGTCAAATTGTGAACTCCGTGTTGTATTGTAACCTCCATTTTGTGTTACATGCTGAACTCACGTCTAACCTGGCCCAACGCAATGTTATCACTCCATGTATTTCAGTCAGCAGCCTTACTCCAAAGAGGTGTTTGACACCTTGTGGAAGGACTCTCCTGGGGAAGCCATCACAGAGCAGATCTGAAGCCATCAACTTTGATGGTTGCTAAACTGCTGGCCCAACCCCATGGAACAATGGACTCTCTGTAAAGGAGCCTAGAGCGGGGAAGGGACAAACATGGCACGGGGCAAAAGAAGACAGAGACTGTATTCAAGGGTGAGTGCTTCTCTGTGGAGTGGGGTCTGACCATCGCCACAGGGAACCAGGGGAGGAGAGGGAGGGCTGGGTGGGGAGGATCTGCTCAGTCTGAAACACTGACAAGATTTTGGACCCACAGACGTTGTCAGATCAGACTTCTGTTAGTTTTCAAAGATCTGTAACTCTCAAGTGCTTTTAAAAGTTAAATGACTATGTGTAAGGGGACTGTTGCCCCCTTACTAACAGTCAGTGGGGGTGTTTTAGTTGCTAGCTCCCAGTACTAAAAGGGAAAGGGTCTATGGGAAACCAGGACCCTGAGACTGATAGTCCCCAGGAACAATGGGGAGAGGCCAATGCTCCAGGTCAGCCTGAATGACAGGGCAGGCAGGCTAATCAGAGAGTCAGGAGGCCAGGGAGGTCCCGTCCTCTGTGTGAGCTGGATTTGCCTGGGTCAGACAGAGTGGGGCCGAGCTAAGGAGAAAGCAGGGGCCCAAGCTAAGCCGGGGAGCAGAGCTGGGCCAGATCCAGAGGGACAAGAAAAGCAGCCCAGAAAGAGCAGACCCTGTCCTGGGAGCAGAGCTGCAGCCCCAAAGCCAGAGGCACAGCCCAGAGAGAGCAGACTTGCCCTGGGAGCAGAGCTGCAGCAACCAGATCCAGAGGGGCCAGAAAAGCAGCCCAGGAAGCAGGTCAGTGCTGGGAGCAGAGTCACAGAAGCAGCCTGCAGAGCAGACCTGTCCTGGGAGCAGAGCTGCAGCAACCAGAGCCAGAGGGGCCAGAGAAGCAGCCCAGGGAGCTGGAGGCAGAGCAGCAGCAGCAGTGCAGAGACCGAGTGGTGGAGCTGGGGCCGGAGCAGTCCGGAGCTGGGTGCGGTGAGCAGCTGGGGAGAGCGAGGGGGACCCTGGGCAGCGGGCCCAGCACAGGGAGACGCCTCAGCCAAGAGGCTCTGCAGGCCAGGCTTGGATCATAACCCCGACAGGGCGGGGGCAACACTGGGCAGAAGGGTCCTACCACTTAGAGCCTGAGAGCGTGTGGCCACCACCAGAGCAAGTGTCCAACCCACAGCATCCCTGCAGCGCAGCCAGGGCCTGAGCAGGAGGCCTGGGACTTACAAGGAACAGACTGTGAACTGCCTTGACGTTCCAGAGACACTGTTTGTGATGTTCCCTGCCACCGAGCGGGGTGATGTGTTTCCTTTAACCTTTCCCATTTCCCCTTATTCTTTTTAAAATTAATTGTTGATGAAATAACTTGCATTTGCTTTAACTTGTATGTAATGGTCAGTGGGTCAGAGAAGTGCCCAGTGCAGAGAGAGTACCCTGGAGTGGGGACACCCTAGCCCCTGTCCTAGGTGACCACAGCAGGGTTGGGGGTTGAGCCCCCCAGGAATCCTGGGCCCAGCCTTGTTGGCGTTACGAGGATTCTGCCAGACAGGAGTGTGGAAGGGGAGTCCTCAAGGGCAGGGAGGCCACTGGGTAAAGGAAGTGGGAGCGAGGACTCAGATCCTTTCGCTAGCCCACTTCACCGGGGTAGTGCAGAAGCCAGGAAAGTTCCCCACAAGAGTTGGACTATTCCCCTGCTTATATATGGTTAAGAAATTCCTTTGCTAAGCCTGTATCCCTTGCTTTCCTGACACACTGTTCCTAAAGGAGTTAAACTAGAAGCCAGAATGCCCACATCCTTGCTGGAGCTCTAGGGTTGTATATGTAAGCAACTGAGGGCCTCGGGAGGTCTGACAACTGGTTTCAGGATCTAGGGCAGCTGGATTGCAGAGCCACATCCCAAGGAAGGATGGCCTGAGCCTGGAAACGTGCCCTGTGGATCCAGAGCTAGAAACAAGCTAGACTCAGCCCAGACCCAGTTAGTTTACAACCACATGGGACCCAGCGGTTGGGTCTACTTACAACAGATGGGGACCCTACAGAATGGCACTGGGCCAGGGTGTCATAGTCACACTGTGGAAAAGTAGAATTTCCCATCAAATGCAAAATGACAGTTTCACATAATTATCATCATCATCTCACCAGCAGCAAGCAGGATGAACTGTCAAACTGCCCTGCTGAAGCAGAAGTTGAATTTCTCCCTTCCCCCGCAAATCTCAAAAAAAGCTTGGTCCAGCTGTGTTTTTCCACCCCCCCCCGCCCCCCCGCCCGGTGGAGTACCAATGACTGACGGTGCCTTAATATTTGTGCCAGCGTACACTGAGATGACAGGGAAAGATGATGGCAAGTGAAGACCCCTCCTCCAACCCCACCCAGTTCTCTAGTCTGACTAGTTTATGCATGCTTCTCTCCACACATCGATCTTCTGCACAGCAGCCCACGTGTGGAATTACCAGCACGAAGGCTGTCCCTGCAATGGCCAAGGTACAAACTGAACAGTGGTTTGTGAAACAGCAGAAGGAAGGAGGAAAGAGCAGACCTGTTTGCTTGTCATTGAGGCAATATATATTTACGGAGACTGTAAGCTCCTTGCAGCAGGGGCTGTCTGTTCTGTGTGTCCACAGCACCTAGCACAAGGGGTCCTGAGCTACGGTTGGGCCCTTTAGGTGCTACCAGAATACAAATAAATAATAAATAAAATAATAATAATAATAATATACATTTTTGGGGTCGGGAGGGAGTGAAAGGATTTGTATTTCTGCCCTGTATGGAATAATATTAATTTTACTAATCATTAATGGAATCTTCCCCTCCTCCTCACCTGGCTAACGGTGATACCAAAACATAAGTGCCTGTTCCCCTCCCCATAATGTTCATGCTCAGAGCTGGGCTAAGTATTTTTTATTTTTGCAAACAATTGCCCTTTTTCCAGTGCCAGGATTGTCCATGAACGACCTGTCTAACTCTAGCTCTAATTCCCACTTGCACCAATGGTTTCCAATTCATTATGAGGATTGATTTAAAAGCTTCATTTCCAGCACTAGATTTGCTTTTCACTTCAAGTTTCCTCCATGCAGCAGTACCCATGCAGCAGACACACCGTCCTCTGAATAGGTCCCAGAGAAACATTCCCTATTTCGATTTCCTGATAAAACTTTCAACAGAATGTCTATTTTCAACGAAACACGTTAATGGCATTTTCACATTTTTTTCTTTAAATCAAGATTCTCCATCCTTGCTGAAGGGTGAATGTTCCGTCTCTTTTGCCCACCCTGGGTGACTGTCAGCTCTCCAGGGACTGTGTTACTCTGTGTTTGTACAGCTCCTAGCACAATAGGGCCCTGTTCTTGGGTGGGCTCTAGGCACCATAGTAATACACAATAATAATTACAGTAGTTACAAACACCAGAGTTACAAACTAACCAGTCAATCACACACCTCATTTGGAACTGGAATTACACAATCAGGCAGCAGCAGAGACCAAAAAGAAAAGCAAATACAATATAGTGCTGTGTTAAATGGAAACTACTAAAAAAAAAGGGGGGGGCAGCATTTTTCTTCTACATAGTAAAGTTTCAAAGCTGTACTTTAAGTCAATGTTCAGCTGTAAACTTTTGAAAGAACCGCCATCATCAGTTGTTGAATTACGAACATTTCAGAGTTCCGAACAATCTCCATTCCCGAAATGTTTGTAACTCTGAGGTTCTACCGTATAGTACGTCCTCGCTGTACCAGAAACACAACATCTTTCTAAAATAGTATGAGAAAAGAACAGAGAAAGATAGCAAAAGGGAATGAGGTACTGGGAGCCAGCTCTCTTTTCTTTCTTGAGCAATTAGCATCCAACGTACAATGTCCTCTGCACCCTTTGAGTGCGCACAGGAGTCAGACGATAGCTATGAAACTTCATTTCTTCTAACAGATCCTCCTACAAAAGGTTTTCTGGCCAGCTAAAGAGAATTAGTCACCACATCTTGGTTCCCCAACCCCCAAGCTGTGCGAAAACATTCCAGTACACTTGAAGGAATGACAGACTTGAGGTGCTCATCAGCCAAGGGGCACAGCAAATATTCTCGGCCTTTGCACGGTTACAATGTTCACAAAACACCAGTGATACTCACTGTTCCGTTTGCAGAGTACACAGTTAAAATAAAGGAGCCAGGAAGCAAACAAGATACATTCAGAAGGTTTCCTATGGTTACTGCTGCCATGGAAATCATTTTCATCCGTATGGTCTCAGAAATATCTGGCTACAGAACTAGAAAACATGCTCCTGTCCCGGTTAAAAAAAAAATGGGACCTACAAGAAGAAATGGAAAATAAAGAAAGATATGCTTGAAGCTTGAGTCTGGTCTGCACTGAGGGTTTTAGCCACCAGCATAATTGCACTGATGCAAGCCTGTAACACAGACATGACAAACACCATCACAACGCAACGGGCACTGGGCAACTTCTCCTGGTTCCTATCCGGGGGTGAGCTAAAGTGGTACAAATCACATCTGTGCAGATTTGCACTAGTTCAGCTACCCCAGGGCTAAAATGCCTACTGTGGAAAAGGCTTTAGAAATGAACTTTTAAGTTTTTTTGAGACCTTGGCAGCTCTGGGTAATTGGGTGCAACTCCCAATAGCGAATGAGGAGGCTGAATTTGTTCCTGTGGGTAAGAACAACAGCCCTTTGTAAACCTGTTAGCCACAGTGGCTAATGCAACTGCAATTCACTAACTACACACGATTTGCTCAAAACTCTAATATTCTCGCTCCCCAACTTGCTAGGGGCTTTCCTTTTTTCACTCATGAATTCCAGCGGGTTGGTGACAAGAAATAGGAGGAGGAAAGGTGGTGGTGGTAGGGTGGGTAGCTAATTGCTCGCAGCTGTGACCAGACAGCTCCAATTTAGTATGCCGGAAGCTGCAACCGGCTGGAAAGCGTGCTGCGGCGAGTGGTTAGCATGCTGGTTAGGTGGAGTTTTATCCCTTTTCTAGGGCATAGCAAAGTGCCCCAGGAGCTTCCCTTGCAGATATAAAGGCAGAGGGACTCATCTATCTACAGGCTTCCCACCTCCACCTCCGCAGAGGGACTTCAATAATTATATTTATATAGCTTCCTTATCTCCAAGAGCAGCCATTACGTCTTTTATCATTGTAGCAGCAGCTACAAGGGCAACTGGTACCGAATGAAATATTTGCCGGGATGACTGAGTACGAAGCATCACCCTCCTTAGTTGTAATAATAATAATAATAGCAATTCTGAGCACTTCAAGCACCAAGCTTTGGAGTCAGATCACTGCGGAGCGTAAGAACCATACATAGAGGAAGAAACAGTCAGGCTCTTTCTGCTTAATGCAAGAGTGCACTGTGATTTTTGCAGATCCAGCCTAACTTCTGCAGTTACTGCTCTCTTAGGCCCCGATCCTGGTTGGTGCTCAATTTCAATGGACCTCTCTGTGCCTGGACGGAGCACCACTGAGTTCAGTGAAACGCCATGTAGGTGCAGAGCTCTGTGAGAATGAGGGCTTGGAGTCCAAATTTACACAATGTCCTCAGCTCCCTTTGAAGACAGGGATTGGACCGTCGTAGGAGGCGGTCGGCGCCTTGCAGAATCTGGCTGTATGCAGTGGAGCATCCCGTGCAGCATGGATGGGAGTACAAGTGAACAACAAAGTGAGTGATTTCCAGCTGAGAGATCATTTCCCTTACACGGCTCTAAACGAGGATCAGCTCCACTGAAACTAATGGAAGACTAGATTGGTGTAAAAAAGGTACAATAGACCCATAAACAGCCACAGCATTTTAAGGCACATGCAGTGTACACCTAGACATACCAAAACTTAATTGGAAAGTCTGTCTATGTAGCAACAGCCATGCCTGTATGGCTTACCCAGAAATTTGTTTTCTTTATAATCAGACAAATTACAAATAGCATTTCGAATTCCTTAAATGTTAGCTAATGACCACAAATCAGCGTCATGTCGGGTGCACTGCTTACAGAACCTTCACCCCTGATTTCCTGTGTGATAACTGCCTGGTTATTCATGGCAGAAAAATTAAATGTACAGTTGAAATTCATAAACAAGCTATTATGAGACCACCAGGCAAAAATCTGAGCTGACGCTATTTGCCGATACTTAAGCTTTTCCATATACTTAGAGGACCAAGATTTCTATAAGGAGATTGTGGTCAATTAGAATGTAACAGATTATTAAAACAGTGATTCATTGATACAATCATTAATGGATTACAAAACTGAAAGAATGGGGAAAGATTTTTAAAGATAAACAGTAGAATAGGGAAGAGAATCTCTGGAAAGAAGTGAGAACAATTATCTGTAACGGGGAACAATCAAAGACAAGAGCCTGACTTCCGCTGATGGAGCTCAGCATAGATACTGCACTGGTTTACAGCAGGATCTGGCTGCAGAAATGTTTATGTCTTAAGAAAACGAATCCCGACTCTGTATGAAAGGCTGCAAAGTGAAATACTGGCCAGGTGATCTTTTTTAGACTAAAAAAAAAGTGATCTTTTTTAGACTAGCACATTTCGGTTTTTAAAGTCCCTTCTCTCTGAGACTATAAGCCCTCTATTGAAGGTGTAGGAGTTTCTCTTAAAGCGCAAATGCCCATTTGTGCTATAATCCCCACCCATGGTGGAGATAATGATACTAATACTGAGCCCTTTTGATTGGGCCTTATGCATTAGAGCACTGCACAAAAACATTCATTAGCCCCCTCAATGTCTCGCAGAGAAATATAATACTATCCCCATTTTACTGGGTGGGGAAACAGATATATAGGGCAGCATTGTAGCTTTCCCAGCTTCAGCCATGCTCCAGGGGTTCCCAGAAGTATTCTCCCTGCAGGGGACTGAGAAGTAGAAAGTAGGAAGGGGGAAACCAAGTGAGAACACCTGGGAGGACACTCTTGAAAGGGTCCAATGTACACTCCCTCCCACAATGGTCCCAGAGTCCCTCCCCACCAGCCACAACCCAACCCAGCTAACAGGCTCCCGTTTGGGCTCACAAAGCACAAGGTATGGGATTCTTGGAAGCTGATAGTGAGTCAAGTAGAGTTAGAATCCATGAGTTCCCTGCTCCCAGTCCTGTGCTGATTCCACTAGACCACAGGGCTTCCCAGATCTATGCCGCAAATGAAGTCTAACTGCAGCGTGGGTAGGCATATCCCCCGCTAGCTTTCATCTCGATAGCATGGGCAACAATAGCAGCGAAGACAAGAGAGTGCAGAACCCGGAGCAGGCCAAAAACCCAAGTACTTACGGTCCCCAGCGGGCTTGGAATGAGGCAGCTAGCATGCACCAAAGCCTGCATGGGCCACATCCTCACCACCACTGCTACCCACGCCAACTGGACGAAAGCTGGCTCGACTGTGCACTGCAATCACACCCGCCTTTGTGGTGTAGACACACCCGGAGGCACAGAGTCAATTTACAGAATAAGAAAATTTAAATAAACAATTAAAAAAACCACAACATACTCCCTTATAGATGGCAATAAACCACAGCTGCACTACAATGAGCCACTAAGCCAAATGACAACTGCAACAATCAAGCCCTTAAGCTAGTGTAATTAAGGTCAACTAAAAGCCTAACAAAATGTGTACACCTTACCAGCTTAAGGACAACCACACCAGACTCTGTCAGAATACTAGAGGAAGTTATTAATTATTATAGCATTACAGACAATTACCTAGAGACTTATTGTGCTTGGCACTGTATATGTGTGTACACCCACCCACACGTGCAAAGATGTGGTTCCTTTCCCAAAGAGCTTGCAAAGTGAAGAGAAAACAGAGTGGGAGAAAGGAAGTATTATTATCCCCATTGTCCAGATGGGAAACTGAAGCATCATAGAAGAGATCTGGAATTGAATCCAGACCACCCCACTACAGCCCTGTGGCTTAACCACAAGATCATCCTTCTTTTATGGAAGAGAGTGCCACACTGAAGGACCTTCAAGTCTAAGGAAAAAGACCTTATCCTGGAAAATTCACTCCTGGGAATTGGCAGCAAGAACACCTGAGACAATCTCAACTGCTTCTACTAGCCAGGAGAGAATCAGGATCCAACTCTGCTCTGAGTGACACCAGTTTTACACCAGCCACATCCCGTCTCTTGTGACTTCACAGGAGTAATTCCCAATTTACAGCAGCATAAGTGGGAGGAGAATCAAATCTTCCATCTCTTATATCAGAGGCCTTCAAACATCTTTGCAACATGGACCATATCTTAATAGAGAGAAAAGTTGTCTCGTGGACATCTCCCACTGACAATGCCACAGACACCCTCTCCTTCCTATTTGTTATCCCATAATGTCCTGGTGGCAACTACAGCCATTATTTCCAGTGAAAAGTAATACTGGGGAAATACTGTATGTATTTTTAGTTGACTTTGTCACAATGTGGCACCTAGAAACAAAAAATTGCCAGCATCATGTGGGCTGACAGCTCTCCAGGGCTCTCCACCGAGTGCTGGGAGGGCCACCAGTGGACCACAGTCTGAGAAACACTGTTTCAGTAAATCACATCCTTTAGACGTCTTTGTATACCCTTTTAATTTTTAGCTGTGTTTCTCTTCTCTGTACCTAGGTATTTTTCTCACCAACCCACTAGTATTACTCTGAATCTTTTCATTGCGGGGGGATCTTGAATTGCTAGTTTAAAAAACACTCTGCTATCCTAGAGCAGTGGTTCTCAAACTGTGGGTCGCGACCCCATTTTAATGGGGTTGCCAGGGCTGGCTTAGACTTGCTGAGGCCCAGGGCCAAAGCCAAAGCCCAAGCCCAAGCCTGAGGGCTTCAGTCCTGGGCATTGAGGCGAAGGTTACAGGCCTCTTGCCTGGGGCTGAAGCCCTTGGGCTTCAGCATTGGCCCCCCAGCCTGGGGCAATGGGGCTTTGCCCCCCATCCCCACCCGGGGTGGCAGGGCTTGGGTGGGCTCAGGCTTTGGTCCCCCTTCCTGGGGTGCTGTAGTAATTTTTGTTGTCAGAAGAGGGTTGCAGTGCAATGAAGTTTGAGAACCGCTATCCTAGAGGAATAGCTCCCTTGACAAAACACCTCTCTTCTCAACAGGCTACAAATGTCGCTGTAAGAAAACTTCCGGCAAAGGATCAGCTGTGAAAACCATCAAACCATAAGAATATGAACCGTTAAATAAACAGGGTCAGCTACAGCCAATGTTCAAGTGATCTGAATGAATGAAGGGCTATTTGATCACACAAATATTTGGTCAGTGATGGCTGTACTAACTTCCACCATCCAGGATGGCTCTCTGCTTCTGAAACATTGGATGCTTCTCAAGAGATTGCTCCCACGGAGGGTACTCAGCCCCTTCCATGATTAATCTTTCATCTCTCATTGAGCCATGGGGCACGTGAAGTGCTGATGATAAATACGAGGCCCAGGCCCTGTCAGGAAATAAATGGTAGCAGGTAGCCAACTACACATTGTTACTATGCAAATCAGAAACCTGACTTGAAAATTAGAACAATATCTGCAACAGAGCTACTGAAGGGAGCTTTGCTACAGAGCACTGGGACTTCACCAAAGACTTCTTATGAGGAAATATGTGAGATGCCTTCAAATCCATCTGCCAGCTGAATCCCCTCAACAAGTGCACAATAGAATATTGTAGAATTCAGATCAAACTTTGATCAAAGCAACCACCCTCCCCAGACAAAATTCTCCCACTTCACAAGTTCGCCAACTGCTGCTGATCAGTTCTTTTCCTACCAAGCATTACTTCGTTTACATGCACCTAGCACAAAACAGCCTTGATTCCTGATTGTGGATTCTAAGCAATACAAATTAATATCAACCTAAGGGGTACAACATGTCTTCTCAATTACTCGTAGGAGGCAATGCCTACTCAGCACAGCAAGAACCCTTCATCTTCAGGGGGTAGAAGAAATAAGAAAACTGACTGCCTTCCCTCCAGCCCCCTTGAGAACTTGGTCCAGCAGGCAGATTATCTGAAGCATCAACATCATTGCTGCAGGAGAACTGCATGAAACAAAATGTAATTGCTACCATTTTTCTCCTGGCACCCCAAAAAGGAGAGAGGCTAGGAGCCAAGGCTATGAGATCCTTGGGGAAAAGGTGCAATATTGAAAAACAAGCCATGCTAACAGGCAGAGCTCCAGCTCAGCAGTTAATGGAAAGAAGGATCCGATCTAATTCACCAACGTCCTGAAATCTCATCCCAATGAAGCCGTCCGGAAGACGAAAGAAAATCGGAAGTGGAAGCAGAAAGACTGTTTTGACAAAAGAGCCCATGATCTTCCATCTCTTAATCATCTACAGAAGGGAGCTTTGCTACAGAGCACTGGGACGTCACCAAAGGCAGGTTCTTATGAGGAAATATGTGAGATGCCTTCAAATCCATCTACTCCTCAACAACCCAGGAGATAGATTATGCCTCAGGAATCACACCTCTCATACTTCCCTACCTCACAGGGTGCTGTAAGGACACACACATTAAAAATTGTGAGGTGCACAGAGGCCCATGTAAGTACCATAGAGAGATCAATCATATTAACACTGTTTTTTCCTATGAAAACTTACAGAGAGAAGTCATAAAATAATAAATTAGGTCCCAATACTACAAACACATCTACACATGCTTAACCTAACACATGTAAGTAAATGGGACCATTGAACTCACATGCTTAAAGTTACATGCGTGCACAAGTATCTTGCTAAATCAGGGTTTTTGTCTGTATCGCTCAATAGCACCACAATTTAGTTTCTAGTTTGTGTCTCAGAACAGAAGGCTGAAGAAGAACTTCAGCTTTGGCAAGAAAGTTATTTTCCCCTTTTTAGGGCTTAGCAGTTGATGGATCAGTTTTACAATAACTGAAGACAAAAGTATGTTAAAAGTAAATGTTTTTCTTAGAAGCATTTTATAGTGTTCAGTAAAAATACATTAATTTACATTTGGTCAATCATTTGAGTTGGACACGACTACTATTGTATGTCAGGTTTTGAAGTGGTAGCCATGTTAGTCTGTATCAGCAAAAATAACAAGGAGTCCTTGTGGCACCTTAGAGATAGATTTGTTAGTCTCTAAGGTGTCACAAGGACTCCTCGTTATGTTTATTGTATGTCAGGGCATTAGTTTTCTTCCACGCTTTATAATACATACACACAGTTAAAAAAGAAACAAACAAATATAAATTCTCACAGGTAGGTGGAGATAAAATGAACCCCAATGGGACAATTTAAGTCCTGACGTAAAGTCAATGGGCTAAAGCAGCAACTCCAATGTATCTATAGTATGTCTACACTGCAATTAGACACTTGTGGCTGGCCAATGCCAGCTGACTCAAGCTTATGGGACTCTGGCTACGAGACTGTTTAATTGCAGTGAAGACTTCCGGGCTTGGGTTGCAGCCGGAGTTCTGGGAACCTCCCACCTTGCAGGGTCCGAGAGCCTGGGCTTCCAAGGCATTTAACGGTGTAGAGCAAGAACATGCAGAAATTAATGCTGATAGACTCAACGTTAACTGCAGAGGATATTATATCACGTAGAACAGCGCTCCATGAGATAGACCCTTTTTTACTCACTCCTGTAGAGCCTCTGAACACATGGCAAGTCCAAGGAATGGCTTCTGGAGATGAGAATGGAAGGGTATTCACGGTCATTAGGTTCAATATTCTTCCCACCGGTACAGTTTTGTCTATTTCAGCAACCCACCACAAAAACTGAATAAGATAACATGGCCTTGAGTTACTGCAATGGAAGTGATATGAACAGAAGCTCATACAGGATAAGATTGTGTAGGGTATGCTCATGGTCTCCAAACTAAAAGCCGTAGAAATAAAAATGCAAGGATGTGTAGAATATCTGAATTCTAAAGGAGACAGAGATGCAAAGCATGTTATTCATGAAAGGAAACAATTGCAAGCAGTGTAAAAAGGCTGAAAACATATGGAAGCAATAATCTGTATTTTCTTTTTTTTTTTCTTTTTTTTTTTTTTTTTGAAACCAGAGACAAATGCTTCAGAATTCACTGTTATTCATTCATGTGCTACACTGAAAACATTGTTGTTTCTGCCCTGTGGAAGCTGCACCAGTAATCAAACTGAAGACCAAAAGCTGGCCAGGGAAGTGTACATTTCCAGGGAAGAATGTGACTCCAATATATGCAGATTTGGGTTATGCACAAATATAGAATTACTAGTTATTTTATTAATTATTAATGGTATGTTAGTCCCTAGGACAGTGGTTCTCAATCAGGGGTACATGTACCCCGGGGTACACGGGTACATCACTTCATTTTGATATTTGCCTAGTTTTACAACAGGCTACATTAAAAAACACTAGCGAAGTCAGTACAAACTAAAAATGCAGACAACTTGTTTATACTGCTGTATATGCTGTACAATATTTATATTCCAATTGATTTATTTTATAATTATATGGTAAAAATGAGAACGTACGCAATTTTTCAGTACTCATGTGCTGTGACACTTCTGTATCTTTATGTCTGATTTTGTAAACAAGTAGTTTTTTAGTGAGGTGAAACTTGGGTACACAAGACAAATCAGACGCCTGAAAGGGGTACAGTTGTCTGGAAAGGTTTAGAGCCACTGCCCTAGAGGACTCAGCTGAGATCAAGGACAAGGCACTGTACAAACACACAGTAAGAGACAGTCCCTACTCACAAAGAATTTACCATCGAAGTAAAGCAGACAAAGGTTGGGCCTGTCACCACACAGAGCCTAGGTGATTTCCCTGAGATCACACGGCAACTAGGTGTCTTGACTCCCAATCCAGTACTCTGTCCACTAAATCATGCAACCTTTATATAAATCTAGGGTCCTCTTTCCTTGAGGCATTGTACGCTTTATAAGCACAGTGAATGCTTTCAACAGTTCTCTCCACAGGATTTCATTCATTAATGTTAAATATTACCAAACTGAGAAACAAATGGTTTCCCTTCTTTTAAAGATTCTGCTTTATAGTGTCTTTTTAAGTACTGGGCAATGCTTGTTACATAAACATAAGCCAAAGTTATGGAGACTGTAAAACAATTTTAACAGGCTCCTTGGGGAGAAGCGGAACTCTTGACCATCAAACTATGACTTAGGAGGGAAAATGTCACCACATGTTACAGGGACAAGAATTCAATAAACAACACAAATGTGATTTCACAGTGGCAGTCAAAAACTAAAAGCATTAGCATCATTTTTATGGCACATTTATTACTACTATTTAAAGCTCTTGCAAATGAGAAGCATAACTATGGCAACAAAGATTTTCTGCAAGAGTTTGGCTAATTTTAAAAATACTATCTATCTTAGGGTTTTATACTGCCACCTGTCAGCATGGTGTCTGGGCGCCTTCCATGTAAAATCAATAGCAACAGCGAAGTCTCTAGTGGACTTAATGGAGTCTCTGGCACTTCTCCATTTAAGAACATAAGAGTGGTCATACTGGATTAGACCAATGGTCCATCTAGCCCAGTATCCTGTTTTATGACAGTGGCCAGTGCCAGATGATTCAGAGGCAATGAACAAAACAGGACAATTCTGTCCTGTCATCCACTCCCAGATTCTGACAGTCAGAGGCTTAAGGACACCCAGAGCATGGGATTGTGTCCCTGACCATCTTGGCTAGTAGTCACTGATGGACCTCTCCTCCATGAACTTATCTAGTTATTTTTGAACCCAGTTATAATTTGGCCTTCACAACATCTCCTGGCAACGAGTTCCATAGGTTGACAGCGCGTTGTGTGAAGTATTTCCCTATGTTTATTTTAAAGCTGTTGCTTATTAATTCTGTTGGGTGACCCCTAGTTTGAAAGTAAATGACGGTTTAAAGAGGTAAATAACACTTGCCTATTCTTTCTCCAATCATGATTTTATAGACCTCTATCGAATCGCCTCTTTTGTCTCTTTTCCAATCTGAACAGTCCCAGTCTTTGAATCTCTCCTAATATGAAAGCTGTTTCATAACCCTAAACATTTTTGTCTCCCTTTTCTGTACCAGTACTAATATCTCTTTTTTGAGATGGGGGTGACCAGAACTGCACGCAGGAGTCAAGGTGTGAGCATACCATGGATTTATACAGAGGCATTATGATATTTTCCGTCTTATTATCTATCCCTTTTCTAACGGTTTCCTAACATTCTGTTGGTTTATTTGACTGCCAATGCACACTGAGTGGATGTTTTCAGAGAACTATCCATAATGACGCCAAGATCTCTGTCTTGACGGGTAACAACTAAATTAGATCCCATCAGTTCTTTACTGGATCAGGCCTATGGTAAGATGAATATGCATGGAGAAATTATGAGGTTAAAACTGCTTGGAGTAGGGGTTTTTTGTGTGTGTGTGGGGGGGAAGACTGGGTGGGGGGGCTGGGAATAAAAGGGGTGTTTGAATTGTGAGGGTCACTGATGGTGAAAAGACTCTCTGAAAGGGGAAACATTTCCACGATATGCTATGCATCCGATGAAGTGAGCTGTAGCTCACGAAAGCTCATGCTCAAATAAACTGGTTAGTCTCTAAGGTGCCACAAGTACTCCTTTTCGTTTTACGAATACAGACTAACACGGCTGTTACTCTGAAACCTAAACAATACAGGGCTGTAGATGATACACCAAAATCAGGCAACGTGTGGCAGTATGCGTGATTGTATTCAACAGTATATTTTAAAAGCGGTACGAAAAGCAATTTCAAGTATAACTTTCTCCAATGTCCATGTGAAAGGACTATCGAAAACTTCAGGGTGGCAAAAACAGCATGATCTGTTGTCCTGATTGGTACCCATTTGTCACCTTTAAGGTTTGCATATTCATACTAATTGCATTAGGAATAGGCGATAAATTCCCTTCCCTTTTCTCTCCCCTGACCACCTATTTTGCAGGCTTTTCTTCAGCCAGACATTATGCACAAGACACTTCTAATGGCTATTCATTCACTCAACTCCAGTGACAGCTTTATTTAATGCAAAGCTTGTTAACAAGCTGAATGGCAAGTAGTTTAATGTAATGCAGATCTGATTAGGAAACAGCAACCAGAATCCTAAGGAGTTGGAGATTTTATTGAATAAGATTTCACTTTCTCACACAACGCCACCTTTCAAGTACCAGCCTATATTAAATACTGAATGAGTAATCTGTTGTTTACATTACTGGTAATTTTCAGGAACATGGCCATACACAAATATTTGTCTTTTTATATCTTTAGTTCACAGTCTACTGTAATTAAAAAAATCATGTTATTAAAGTAAAAAGTCACTTTGCTCTTCAAGACCACTGAGAAATTGCAGGTTACAGTAGCTACTGTTTGATAGTTATGTCTTTGGAGGACTGCAGTGCAGAATTGATGTCTGGTGATGACTAAATTCAGTCTTGATTCTTTTAAATAAAATAGTCTATTTTTCTTGTGGCACCTTAGAGACTAACAAATTTATTTGAGCATAAGTCTCTAAGGTGCCACAAGTCCTCCTTTTCTTTTTGCGGATACAGACTAACACGGCTGCAACTCTGAAACCTGTTTTTCTTCTCTTTTTGCGAAATCACTGCAAACTGAAAATTTAAATTCTCCATTTACGTGGGGGATCAGTGACGCACAAACTTCCATGGGCTTCATATGGGTATTGTGCATATATAAGGACCAAAATTTAAAGAATATGTTGCATATGATTTATTCTAACTTGGATCCATTGAAATATATATTAAAAATGCTGGCACATTAACAGAGAAAATCCACAAGCTTCCATGAATGTGACATTGTAATGTAAAGATACGATTACAACAATTCATTCATCATGATAAATCAAGATTTTTTGAAAACCCCTTTCCTTTTAAATTATTATTTCACTTCCTCTAAATTAGACATGGTGGTCTTATTCGGAAGGCAGAAATAGTTTGGAAGAATAGGATTTATTTATGAATGGTTTCCTTCAAACAGGAAACATGCATATGCTTCCAAGAATGATCATTTCAATCAATAATCAAAATCAACCCCATACCTGAAAAAAGTGACTTTCCAATGAATGTAAAAGCATAAAAATCTCTGAGATCTGACAGGACACAACTTTGCTTGCTTGTTAACATGGACATATAGATCATGCCCCAAACTGCAGTTAATTAGAAAACACACAATTCCACATAATTATCTATAAAACACAAAGCTTGCCTCAGCAACTGCGATGAATTCCACTTTCAGTGTCTGCATGCTTATAAATTCCCCTGTCCCTGATCTATGCTGTAAATTCCCACCTTTGAAGCCCAAGTCCAATTTACATTTATCAGCAAAAGTACACTGTTAAAGGATTACAAAAAGGCTTACGAACCTCTAGTGGTTAATTGATATGGGCTTGTATCCTTAATCCGTACATCCCCTTGAAAACTATTGTTTCTTTCAATTTCACCCAGCGGTTTAATATGTTCATGAACATCCCCAGTACTAGTTAAATATACTTTTTTCCATATTCAGCAGGTCTATTCTCCTGTGAGTGTGTGACCTACAAAAGTAACTGTTATTAATATTTGCCTACTTATAAGTCCTAGGCACTAATGGGAGAACAGACCTCTCAAAAGTAAAAATGAATGTATGTCCACTGTATATATTTATTTAAGTAGGCAAATTAGCTGGCTTCGTTTTACTTGATTATATATTCATACATTTAGGCAATTAAAAATAATTATATGGGAGCTGGTACAGTCACCAGTATAACAAAACAGCTAAAAGAGGTTCTAACTTATGCACATGGGCTATTAACATAAGAATATAAAAACGCCCAGACTGGGTCAGACCAAAGGTCCATCTAGCCCAGTCTCCTGTCTTCCGGCAGTGGCCAGTGCCAGGTGCCCCAGAGGGAATGAACAGAATGGTAATCATCAAGTGATCCATCCCCTGTCACCCATTCCCAGCTTCTGGCAAACAGAGGCCAGGGACACCATCCTGGCTAACAGCCATTGATGGACCTATCCGCCGTGTACTCATCAGGGTCTTTTTTGACCTTGAACTTATCTAGTTCTTCTTATTCCAGCAGCCAGGGACAGCCAGAGTGCGCAGTACAATTGCCACACCCCCCATGTCCTTGGGAACATCCCTGCACTGGCTGGAATAGAGGCAGTGCAGAAGCTCCAATGTTAAACAAGAAGAAAAGGAGTACTTGTGGCACCTTAGAGACTAACCAATTTATTTGAGCATGAGGAAGGTAGCTACCTGCTTTGCATTGCTAGAGCATTAGAAAGCAGCTGGAGCAGGAGTCAGAATCTGGCCCACTGATTTCAATGGATTTACTCCTGACATTCACTGGTGAAAGAGAGATCAGAATCAGGCCTTCCGTTAGGATACAGGAGATAACTCCCTCCATTGATATGGCAGCCTTTCCTTTAGAGCCAACACCATCTCACTCCCAGTCTGCCAGAAACCCTCCGTAAGGCTTGGAAATTTTGAGAGAGGGCGGCTGCTGCCATGTCAGTGCAAGTTGATGGCAAACCATTCATCCACCGAGATGAGTGCAATTCCATTGGTGGTGGCAAAACAGCATCACCAGATTGTGACGTTAGGGAAAAAATGGCCTGCCAAGATGTTGAGAAGTAGCTGCAGATTTTTACATAATGGAAACCAAACCTGGACCCCGCACAGCGATTTGTGATGGTTAGAGACGGTAACCTTGAGAGGTGCCTCCATCTTCATGTAACATATTTATAAGGTCTCCCTGCCTCTTTCTGACATTATGAAGCACCTCGCAAGCTTCTGGGACAATACCAAGTACCACAAACCTGAGATCTGAAGATGCCTTTGACAGCTAACAAAAGCCTTGTATATCCCCTGGAAAAAGATGCACGGGGTGACTGTACAAATATATTATGACGCAAATGTGGCGGATGCAGAGTATGGGAAAAGCAGCAGGACACGGCAGCTGCCTCAAGAGAACAAGAGCAAGCGCTGGGCACACTGCTTCCGCCAAAGGTTGGGGCGTGCAGCCAGGAGAGCAGTCACCATGGGAAAAGGCTGCCCGTAGCCCTCAAACCTGCCGTACGGGACAGACATTGGGACGTGGGGCATAATTGCTCATTTCTACATTGAGAAACGCCCAGTAAGGGGCAGGCTGGAGTGGAAGAGAGGAAATATCCTGCCTGATGTTTAGCATCCTGCCTCAGTTTGGACCCAGATTTGCCTCCGTCCTATCCAGATCTTGCAGTACTTGGCTTTCACTATTGTCAGTAGGATATAAACACAGGATTAAACTGAGGATATAGAATCACAGAATCATAGTGGAAGGGACTTTGAGGGGTCATCTAGTCCAGTCCCCTGTACTCAGGGCACGTCTAAGTATTATTTAGACCATCTCTGACAGGTCTAACCTGCTCTTAAAAATCTCCAATGATGGAGATTCCACAACCTTCCTAGACAATTTATTCCAGGCATTGTTCATGCCAAATAAATTAACCCAGCTACTTCCAGCATCATGTCGTTCATGTCCCTCATTTTGAGTCTGCAGTTCCATCTGATGAGGGACACCCAACTGTCAGGGGGGATGGCAGAAGCCACAAAGATGAGTTGGGCACGTAGCAAGCAGTGGCAGCTGAGTGGGCAGTTCAGAAACAAGCAGCCAGGGACCATCATTCTAGCACAGGATGGGGGAGGGAAGAAGTGCTTAGAAATGTTGGTGTTCCTCTTGCTCTGGGTGTAGGATGGATTTCAGTGCTTTACAATCCCAATGCCTAATATCACAACTCCACCTGTGCCCCAGGAGGGAAGCAACTTGCTTATGAAGAAGACCAATCCGCCAAACATGACAGGTAGGGGAGCTAGGGTCACAATTCAACATTCACAGCTGATTTATATAAATTAAAAAAAACCCACGGTGACATTTTCAAACTGGAGATGAACTGTAAAAGTTCTGAAGCACTGTCTCAGTGAAAGGAGAATGAAACCCCAGCCACAGGACACTGAGCTAAGCATGGCTGTTCACACATGGGAAAGGAAGCTCCCAGGGCCACAAGCCTCACTGAATGGCGCACCCCCGCTGCATCTCCTCTTTGATCCTTCAGGTGGAAAAAAAAGTGAGGAAATTCACCCACGCAAATCACCCCCTTTTGCATCCCTTCAGTGAACTTTGTGGCCTGCCGTTGCTTCAGTTAACTAGGAAACTAAAACATTCAGGGGCTCCTACCTCCATTTATGCAACGCAAACCCCGGGCACTGGTCACCACATGCGTTGCAAGGCTGTCCTCTCTCCGGCTCGCCCAAGGCAGTCAGCTGTAAAAAACAACAACAACAAACAAGAAAGCAAAGCAACGTGTTTCCCCCTCCAACCCTAAACCCGAGTTTTTCCACCCCACCCCACCTCCCCCCCGCTGGCCGGGGCTCCGATCGGAGCGCATTGCTCCCACCCAGGTGACCCTAAAGCAGGTGGGTTTGGGAGGTGCCCCGGCGAAATGAACGGGCCAGGCGGCGCCTCCGGACGGCTCGCCCCGGACAAAGGCGAGCGAGCCCCGCTGGATGCGGCTCTGGGTCGGTGCCTGGGAGCCTCCTCCTGCGGCACCTGCAGTGCGGACTCCCGGCAGCGGCTCGGATCCGGGGGGGCGGCCCGGGCTCGCCGCAGCCCGCACCGCCGGGGCCAGGGAGGGCGGCTGCCCCGGGGCCAGCGCCGGGCGCTCCCCGCCAGCAGGTGCCGGACCCCGAGCCCTGGCTGCAGCGGACCCCGGGAGCCGGCCGGGGGCGCGGGCAGGGCGCACTCACCGATCTGCCGGAGAGCCGCTTCCGAGAGCCCCGGCTGAACATGGCAGCGCCCGGCCCCGGGGCTGCGGCTCCCCGCCGCCCGTGTGCGAGAGAGCGCGGCCGGCACAGCCCTGCGCCCGCAGCCCGGCGAGCCAGCGCCCCGCCTGCCTCCCACTCGCTCCCCGGCTCCCTCCCCGCCTCCCCGGGCTCCTAGCCCGGCCCGCCCCGCCTCTGGCCTGCCCCTCGTCCGCTCCCGGCGGGCCCCTGCCCCTCGCCTGCCCCCTCCCTCCGTCCACTGCCCCCGCCCCGTCCTGCCCCTCGCCTGCCCCTCGTCCGCTCCCTGCCCCCTTCCACTGCCCCTCGTCTGCTCCCTGCCTGCCCCTTCCACTGCCCCTTTCCACTCCCTCCTGCCCCTCGTCCGCTCCCGGCGGGCCCCTGCCCCTCGCCTGCCCCCTCCCTCCGTCCACTGCCCCCGCCCCGTCCTGCCCCTCGCCCGCTCCCTGCCCCCTTCCACTGCCCCTCGTCTGCTCCCTGCCTGCCCCTTCCACTGCCCCTCGTCCGCTCCCTGCCCCCTTCCACTGCCCCTTTCCGCTCCCTCCTGCCCCTCGTCCGCTCCTTGCCTGCCCCCTTCCACTGCCCCTTTCCACTCCCTCCTGCCCCTGCCCCTCTCCTGCCCCCGCCCCCCTTCCACTGCCCCCGCCCCGTCCTGCCCCTCGTCCGCTCCCGGCGGGCCCCTGCCCCTCGCCTGCCCCCTCCCTCCGTCCACTGCCCCCGCCCCGTCCTGCCCCTCGCCCGCTCCCTGCCCCCTTCCACTGCCCCTCGTCTGCTCCCTGCCTGCCCCTTCCACTGCCCCTCGTCCGCTCCCTGCCCCCTTCCACTGCCCCTTTCCGCTCCCTCCTGCCCCTCGTCCGCTCCTTGCCTGCCCCCTTCCACTGCCCCTTTCCACTCCCTCCTGCCCCTGCCCCTCTCCTGCCCCCGCCCCCCTTCCACTGCCCCCGCCCCGTCCTGCCCCTCGTCCGCTCCCGGCGGGCCCCTGCCCCTCGCCTGCCCCCTCCCTCCGTCCACTGCCCCCGCCCCGTCCTGCCCCTCGCCTGCCCCTCGTCCGCTCCCAGCCCCCTTCCACTGCCCCTTTCCGCTCCCTCCTGCCCCTGCCCCTCGCCTGCCCCCTCCCTCCTTCCACTGCCCCTTTCCGCTCCCTCCTGCCCCTGCCCCTCGCCTGCCCCCTCCCTCCTTCCACTGCCCCTTTCCGCTCCCTCCTGCCCCCTTCCACTGCCCCTCGTCCGCTCCCGGCCCCCTTCCACTGCCCCTTTCCACTCCCTCCTGCCCCTGGTCCGCTCCCTGCCCCTTTCCACTGCCCCTTTCCACTCCCTCCTGCCCCTGCCCCTCTCCTGCCCCCTCCCTCCTTCCACTGCCCCCGCCCCGTCCTGCCCCTCGCCCGCTCCCTGCGGGCCCCTTCCACTGCCCCTTTCCGCTCCCTCCTGCCCCCTTCCACTGCCCCTCGTCCGCTCCCTGCCCCCTTCCACTGCCCCTCGCCTGCCCCCTCCCTCCTTCCACTGCCCCCGCCCCGTCCTGCCCCTCGTCCGCTCCCTGCCTGCCCCTTCCACTGCCCCTTTCCACTCCCTCCTGCCCCTGGTCCGCTCCCTGCCCCTTTCCACTCCCTCCTGCCCCTCTCCTGCCCCCTCCCTCCTTCCACTGCCCCCGCCCCGTCCTGCCCCTCGTCCGCTCCCGGCGGGCCCCTGCCCCTCGCCTGCCCCCTCCCTCCTTCCACTGCCCCCGCCCCGTCCTGCCCCTCGCCCGCTCCCTGCGGGCCCCTTCCACTGCCCCTTTCCGCTCCCTCCTGCCCCCTTCCACTGCCCCTCGTCCGCTCCCTGCCCCCTTCCACTGCCCCTCGTCCGCTCCCTCCTGCCCCTCGCCCGCTCCCGGCCCCCTTCCACTGCCCCTTTCCGCTCCCTCCTGCCCCTCGTCCGCTCCTTGCCTGCCCCCTTCCACTGCCCCTTTCCACTCCCTCCTTCCACTGCCCCCGCCCCGTCCTGCCCCTGGTCCGCTCCCGGCCCCCTTCCACTGCCCCTTTCCACTCCCTCCTGCCCCTCGTCCGCTCCCGGCGGGCCCCTGCCCCTCGCCTGCCCCCTCCCTCCTTCCACTGCCCCCGCCCCGTCCTGCCCCCCGCCCGCTCCCGGCCCCCTTCCACTGCCCCTTTCCGCTCCCTCCTGCCCCCTTCCACTGCCCCTCGTCCGCTCCCTGCCCCCTTGCACTGCCCCTTTCCACTCCCTCCTGCCCCTGCCCCTCTCCTGCCCCCTCCCTCCTTCCACTGCCCCCGCCCCGTCCTGCCCCTCGTCCGCTCCCGGCGGGCCCCTGCCCCTCGCCTGCCCCCTCCCTCCTTCCACTGCCCCCGCCCCGTCCTGCCCCTCGCCCGCTCCCTGCCCCTTTCCACTGCCCCTTTCCGCTCCCTCCTGCCCCCTTCCACTGCCCCTGGTCCGCTCCCTGCCCCCTTCCACTGCCCCTTTCCACTCCCTCCTGCCCCTGCCCCTCTCCTGCCCCCTCCCTCCTTCCACTGCCCCCGCCCCGTCCTGCCCCTCGCCCGCTCCCGGCGGGCCCCTGCCCCTCGCCTGCCCCCTCCCTCCTTCCACTGCCCCCGCCCCGTCCTGCCCCTCGCCCACTCCCTGCCCCTTTCCACTGCCCCTTTCCACTCCCTCCTGCCCCCTTCCACTGCCCCTCGTCCGCTCCCTGCCCCCTTCCACTGCCCCTTTCCACTCCCTCCTGCCCCTGCCCCTCTCCTGCCCCCTCCCTCCTTCCACTGCCCCCGCCCCGTCCTGCCCCTCGTCCGCTCCCTGCCTGCCCCCTTCCACTGCCCCTTTCCGCTCCCTCCTGCCCCCTTCCACTGCCCCTTTCCGCTCGCTCCTGCCCCTGGTCCGCTCCCTGCCTGCCCCCTTCCACTGCCCCTTTCCGCTCCCTCCTGCCCCTCGTCCGCTCCCTGCCTGCCCCTTCCACTGCCCCTTTCCACTCCCTCCTGCCCCTGCCCCTGCCCCTGCCCCTCGCCTGCCCCCTTCCTCCTTCCACTGCCCCCGCCCCGTCCTGCCCCTCGTCCGCTCCCTGCCCCCTTCCACTGCCCCTTTCCGCTCCCTCCTGCCCCTCGTCCGCTCCCTGCCCCCTTCCACTGCCCCTCGTCTGCTCCCTGCCTGCCCCTTCCACTGCCCCTTTCCGCTCCCTCCTGCCCCTGCCCCTCGCCTGCCCCCTCCCTCCTTCCACTGCCCCCGCCCCGTCCTGCCCCTCGCCCGCTCCCGGCCCCCTTCCACTGCCCCTTTCCGCTCTCTCCTGCCCCTGGTCCGCTCCCTGCCCCCTTCCACTGCCCCTTTCCGCTCCCTCCTGCCCCTCGTCCACTCCCGGCGGGCCCCTGCCCCTCGCCTGCCCCCTCCCTCCTTCCACTGCCCCCGCCCCGTCCTGCCCCTCGTCTGCTCCCTGCCTGCCCCTTCCACTGCCCCTTTCCGCTCCCTCCTGCCCCTGCCCCTCGCCTGCCCCCTCCCTCCTTCCACTGCCCCCGCCCCGTCCTGCCCCTCGCCCGCTCCCGGCCCCCTTCCACTGCCCCTTTCCGCTCCCTCCTGCCCCTCGTCCGCTCCCTGCCCCCTTCCACTGCCCCTTTCCACTCCCTCCTGCCCCTGCCCCTCGCCTGCCCCCTCCCTCCTTCCACTGCCCCTGCCCCGTCCTGCCCCTCGTCTGCTCCCTGCCTGCCCCTTCCACTGCCCCTTTCCGCTCCCTCCTGCCCCTGCCCCTCGCCTGCCCCCTCCCTCCTTCCACTGCCCCCGCCCCGTCCTGCCCCTCGTCTGCTCCCTGCCTGCCCCTTCCACTGCCCCTTTCCGCTCCCTCCTGCCCCTCGTCCGCTCCCTGCCCCCTTCCACTGCCCCTCGCCCGCTCCCTCCAGCCCCTCGCCCGCTCCCTCCTGCCCCTCGCCCGCTCCCTGCCTGCCCCTTCCACTGCCCCTTTCCACTCCCTCCTGCCCCTCTCCTGCCCCCTTCCACTGCCCCTCGCCCGCTCCCTCCTGCCCCTCGTCTGCTCCCTGCCTGCCCCTTCCACTGCCCCTTTCCGCTCCCTCCTGCCCCTGGTCCGCTCCCTGCCCCCTTCCACTGCCCCTTTCCGCTCCCTCCTGCCCCTGCCCCTCGCCTGCCCCCTTCCTCCTTCCACTGCCCCCGCCCCGTCCTGCCCCTCGTCCGCTCCCTGCCTGCCCCTCCCACTGCCCCTTTCCACTCCCTCCTGCCCCTCGTCCGCCCCCTGCCCCCTTCCTCCTTCCACTGCCCCCGCTCCCTCCTGCCCCTCGTCCGCTCCCTCCTGCCCCTCGCCTGCCCCCTCCCTCCTTCCACTGCCCCCGCCCCGCCCCTCGTCCGCTCCCTGCCCCCTTCCACTGCCCCTTTCCGCTCCCTCCTGCCCCTGGTCCGCTCCCTGCCTGCCCCCTTCCACTGCCCCTTTCCACTCCCTCCTGCCCCTGGTCCGCTCCCTGCCCCCTTCCACTGCCCCTTTCCACTCCCTCCTGCCCCTCGTTCGCTCCCTGCCCCCTTCCACTGCCCCTTTCCACTCCCTCCTGCCCCTCGTCAGCTCCCTGCCCCCTTCCACTGCCCCTTTCCGCTCCCTGCCTGCCCCTTCCACTGCCCCTTTCCGCTCCCTCCTGCCCCTCGTCCGCTCCCTGCCCCCTTCCACTGCCCCTTTCTGCTCCCTCCTGCCCCTGCCCCTCGCCTGCCCCCTCCCTCCTTCCACTGCCCCCGCCCCGTCCTGCCCCTCGTCCGCTCCCTGCCCCCTTCCACTGCCCCTTTCTGCTCCCTCCTGCCCCCTTCCACTGCCCCTTTCCACTCCCTCCTGCCCCTGGTCCGCTCCCTGCCCCCTTCCACTGCCCCTTTCCGCTCCCTCCTGCCCCTCGTCCACTCCCTGCCTGCCCCCTTCCACTTTCCCTCACTTGCCCCTCGCCCGCTCCCTCCTGCTCCTGCCCCTCGTCCGCTCCCTGTCCCCTTCCACTGCCCCTCGCCTGCCCCTGCCCGCTCCCTCCTGCACCTGCCCCTCGTCCGCTCCCTGCCCCCTTCCACTGCCCCTCGTCCGCTCCCTCCTGCACCTGCCCTGCCCCTCGTCCGCTCCCTGCCCGCTGCCTTCTGCACCTGTCCTGCCCCTTCTCTGCTCCCTGCCACTGCCCCTCGCCTGTCCCTGCCCACTCCCTCCTGCACCTGCCCTGCCCCTCGCCCGCTCCCTCCCTGCCCCCTTCCACTACCCCTCCCCGCTCCCCAGCTGCCTGTCCTGACCCCTTCCCTCTCCCTCCTGCACCTGCCCCGCCCCCTCCCCTTCCCCTTCCCCTTCCACTGCCCCTGCCCGCTACCTTCCAACGCTGCCCTCTTCCTGCCCCCTTTCACTTCTCCTCACCTGTCCCTGCCCGCTTCCTCCCACCCACTGCCCCATCCCGCCCCATGCTCCCTCCCTGCACTGCCCCATCCCGCCCCTGCCCCACACCCTTCCTGATCCCTCCCGGCCCAGTTCCACTGCCCTAACTGCTCCTGCCATTGCCCCTCACCTGCCCCGTTCCAACTCCCCCTTCCCTGCCCCATCCATTCCTTCCAGCTCCCTCCGCTGCCCCCCGGGGTGCTGGAGCAATTGTTATAGTGGGCTGAAGGCAGAAACCATGTGTCTGGGTTGTTATTGCTCTTTCACACCAGGGGGGTGCAGCAGCACCTCTAGTTCCAACACCTATGTCTGCCCCCTTGTAACTCCCCCTCCTCTGCCCCTGCTCCCCCCGACCACTGCCCCTACCTCCTCAGCCCAGCTCACCTCCATGCCCTGCCCGCTCATCCAGCTCACTTCCCTGCCGCTGCCCCTCCCCACTCTCCCTGCCTGCTGCCTCCTCCTTCCAGCTCGCTCCCCTGCCACTGTCCCTGCCCATTCCCCCTGCCTTCAGCTCCTTCCTTCAGCTCTCTTTCCACTGCCCCTGCTCCCCCGGCCTCCTGTCCCACACTCTACTTCCTGAACGGCCAGTGGATCTCTGCCCAGCTGATGGGGTCCCCTGCAGCTTCTCAGACCTTTGTCAAGCCTGTGTGCTGAGCTGCAAGCTGGACCTAATCCCTGCAACAAGGCCCCTCTAGTCTACAGTACTCAGGTGGAAATTGCAGCAGCTTCAGTTAAAATTGTTGGCTTTTTAAGTGAGTATTTTATTGAATTCAATATGAGAATAAATAATGTACTCAGTAACATAGCCCTTGGTATGTTGTTCAATTTATTTTACGCTGTCCTCACAGTTCCGGTTGTCAGTAAACTACAGCATGGTGTCATTAAGTTTCAGAGTTAACAGCATATTTATTAAGCTATTCTTATTGTTTATACAGTGTAATCAAATAGGTGCAGCAGACCAAACACCAGCACCTGACCTAAGGCCTTTGCAATCTGGCACAATATGGAACAAAACACAGAGAACATTGTGCGGCAAGAACATTTCATAAAACGGGGTTCTATAGAAATGCTTAGAGACAGAGAATCAGGAGGAGCTGATCTCCAGGCCAGATGGTGGAGCAGCATCTCCATTATTATTTCGTAGGTTCACCCTAGCGTTTCTCGTCCCTCACACTGTCATCTCATCTCCCTCCTTTGCTTCGTGTTTGTTCTCTTCTCCGCCTATCTCGCTCACTTTGGGACCCCTGTCTCAGAGTTAGTCAAAAATCTGTTCATCAGTTTCATAGTTTTCAATAAAAAAATGGAACTTTTTTGCTGGAATTGTAAAATAAAAATCATGTTTAATGTTGGTCCAAATATCCAGTGAGCATTTGTTGAGGTTTTGGTGAAGGAAATGAAACGGAAAACCTTATTTCCTGGTTTTTTATGTATTAGTTTGAGTTAAAATGTTCAGTTTTCCAGGTCTGATGGTTGGTTTTCCAAGCCCAGTAACTGAACAATGTTTACCCTAAAAGTTTCTGTAGAAGTTATGGAAAAACCACAACATTTTTCTCAAAAACAAAATTTTGCACAAAATTACATTTCAATGGAAAATGTTGACCACCCCGTTCCCTGTCTCCCCTTCTATGCTTCCTTTGCCCTGCTACTTCCCATTCCCCAACCTTCCTCTCCCCCTTAGTCATTGTTTTCTGGCTTTCTCCCTCTTTCTCTTTGTCCTCCTGGATTTTTTCTCATCCTGTTAGCTGTGGGAGGTGACTTATGTACACAATGTAAGTTGTTTGCGGGGCAGGGCCTGTCTTTTGAATATGTGGATGTACAATGGGGCTCTGATCTCTGCATAAGCTTCCAGTTGATACTATGGTACAAATAATAATTAATAATGGGACATGGTAAATAACATAGTAATGAGCACTCTCATCTCTAGGCAAAGCCAGGGGGATTTCATGGCACGAGGCACCTTGCAAGACCAGGCCCTAACTTTATGGCATTTCGGTGCCCTATATGAGGTACTGTACAGAATACCTCAAATGTCAATTTAAACCTGCCAAAAGAAAATAAGCACCAGAAAAATGATTTAAAACCAGAATCAATGTGCTATGGGAGATGCTTTCCAGGTTACCTGCAAATCATTTTTGGTTTAATTGCTTTTGCAATAAGGGTTTGAGTGCCCTCAATGGTCTGGCTGGTCAGGACATGTGCAGTAGGTTTAAAACATTTTTTTTTAAAGTAATCCAGACTTCTAGGGCTAAATTCCCTGCTGGTGTAGCTGCACTGAAATCAGTGAAGTTGGTCCCGCTTAAGCAAGGGCGAATTTAGTCCTAATGTACAGGCCGTCCCGCTTGGCTCAGTTACTGGGAGCATATGGCAGGAATTGCTACAGATGGTTCAGTTTTTTATAAATTGTGCAGTTCACTCTTAATTTAAAAGGGTATGGGTCCGGATTCTCCGCTGCACCTCACTGGGACAGCTGAACAGGGGAGCAACAACAGCTCCATGATCTTCTGCTCTAGCCCCAGCCCGGAGGCTGCTCTAACTTGTCCCAGCTTGTTGTGGTCCCCAAAGATCCCTGTGTCAGTTGGGGATCATCAGAGCACACTGTGCTGAAGGTGTGCTCCCTTCCCAGCAGCACACCCCTTCCTGCTACCAATACACCCGCTGCACTGGGGGTGTGTACAAGGATGGAGGTGTACAAGCTTGCTGCAGAGTTCTCTGTGACTGGCAAATCCCCACTGGGGATTTGTAGGTGGCTTCCCCAGCCTTTACAGCCTGTGTGGCACAAAGCACATTGGAGGACTGGCTTAGAACTCAAAACAACCTTGGCAAATTAGAAAATTGGTCTGAATTCAATAAGATGAACTTCAGTAAAGACAAGTGCAAAGTACTTCACCTAGGAAGGAAAAATCAAATGCACTGCTACAAACTGGGGAGTAACTGGCTAGGCATAATGCTGCTGAAACGAGTATTTGGGGTTCTAGTGAATCACGAATTGAAGGTGAGCCAACAATGTGATGTAGTTGCTAAGGAGGAGAGCAACAAACGTTATAAAAGGTTTAGAAAACCTGACCTCTGAGGAAAGATTACAAAAACTGGGCATGTTTCGTCTGGAGTAAATAAGACTGAGTGGGGACCTGATAACAGCCTGCATGTACGTTTTGTAAGCGGTGATCTGTTGTTCTCCATGTCCACTGAAGGTAGGGCAAGAAGTAATGGGCTTAGTCTGCAGTTAGAGAGGTTTAGGTTAGATATTTGGAAAAAACTTTCGAACTGTAAGGGTAGTTAAGCGTTAGGGTTAGGAGGTTTAAATGAACAGGTCGGACAAACATCTGTCAGGGCTGGTCTAGGTTAACTCGGTCCTGCCTCAGTGCATGGGGCCGGACTAGATGCCCTCTTGCTGTCCCTTCCAGGCCGACATGTCTATGGTTCTATGAAAGGGAGTTGAACAGGACAGAGAACCTGCCCCATGGTCCTAATGACCTGCTCACAGACCAAATTCATAACCCGTGGAACTCCACTAGTAACTCCAATAAGGTCGGCAGCCGGGGCATTCTACAAAGCTGGATTCTTCAACCGACCCAGCACACTGAGCTTGTTCTTACAAACTGCTGAGCCCCCTCAACTCCTAGTACCTTCAGTGGGTTCTCTGCACCACACAAGGATCAGGCCCATCATAATCACAAGCACAAGACTGGGATCCAGGAATCCTGGGGTTTTTTACTGGGTCCTGTCACTGACTTCTTGTGCAACAGTGGGCAAGTGATGCAACTTTACTGGCCTTCTTTTTCCCCACCTGTAAAGAGGGGACATTTATCCCTGCTTTCCTCACGTGGTCTTAAATGATTAGTGTTAGTGAGACCTGAAGAAGAACTCTGTGTAAGCTCAGAAGCTGGTCTCTCTCACCAACAGATGTTGGGCTAATAAAAGATATCCTCACCCACCTTGTCTCTCTAATATCCTGGGACCAGCACGGCTACACCACCACATACAGAAGTATTTCCCAAGCATTTGGGGCTCCTAAAATGAAAGGAGCTAGAGAAATATAGATTGTATGTTACATTCATGGCTATATTGCCAGCTCCCTTCTGCAACAAAAATCACATTGTGGCTACTTCCATTTGCACTAGGGTAATATTTCCCATCCTCTGGGGCCTGCCCCCTGAGACCATAGGAAGGGGGCATGGACCTACCTTTTAATTGTTCACCACTCTCAGCTTTCATTAAGATAAAGTCAGTCTCTAAGTGTTATGGTTGCAAAGACAAGCTTCCGAATGTGACCTGAGTGTAGCCAGTGCAGAGGTGTCTGCCTGCCTTTGCAGAGAGCCTGTGCACTGCCTTGTTCATTTCACTGGGTGCTAACTCAGATGCCAATGGTGATGCTTCAAACATTATATATTTTGTAGCTCAAAGCATATAAGAAAAGAGAGGAAAGTGTATAGTATGAAGATTTACAACAGCGTGTCCCAAAAAGTGGCGCTTGCACCCCTTGGGCATGAAAGATTAGCTTGGAGGGTGTGTGGGGCAGGAACATCTAGAAATTAAAATCTGAGTTCGATTCTTGGCTTTGCCACAATGTTCCTGTGTGAGCCTGGGCAAGTCATTTAATCGGTTTGCCTCAGTTTCCCCTCAAGAGAATGGAGGTGGCCATCCTTCCTTACCTCAAAGCCCTCCTTTGAGGAGGCATTCATTAATGTTGGTGAGATGCTCGGATACTTCAGTGCTAAGGGGCCTCATAAGTCGAGAGATGGGCCGGGAGAACATCTATGCGATCATTGCAATTTGGGAGTGCTATGCATTTTGGGAGGAAGAGGGAACCAGGAGGCAGCCCCTCATCAAACCTGCCCCCAAGGAAATCCACTGGGAGTTAACACTTCTCAGGGCATGGTTTCTACCACTTTGAAAGCGGGGTGATGCACAGCTCCCATCCTGCCGTGGTTTTGTGGGGGGTGAAACCAGGGAGCAGAACTGATTTTTCTGGCTGTTTATCCCCACATGTTCCCAAGCCTCCATGTAATTAGAAGGCCACCACCCCTGCCACCCCATGCCCCTATAAACACCCTCCTTCCAGAGGGAAATGCGCTGGAGCTACATATAGAAGTGTCATCCTTCTGTGGGTTATTCTGCAGAAGGCGATGAAATTCAGATGTGGTATTATTTTTTGGTGAGACAGACACCTCCAGCAATAGGCTCAGTAGGATAATATCTGTCAGAGGCAATATATTTGACACATTGTTGACTTTTTGGTTATTTAAATTGTTCAGCACATTTTGCCCCACATCACTCCACCAGCCCTGTGCAAAGCTGTCCATTCTAATTGCTGCCCTTTTCCTTTTTAAGGCTAATCCCGTTTTTCCACAGCGAGCAGAGCTCTTGCTTCCTTTTGATGTTTCAACCTGCTGGGATGAGCAAAGTGGGAGGAAAGTTCATTTGACCCCTTCTCTATTGTACCTGGTGCATGCAATCAATGAGCTCCAGGGAAGGTTGAGGACAGTTCCTGCCTAAACTTCAATTACCACGCTGAGTGGCTTCCAGTTACACTGCAAACATTACTTCTGTGTACAAATACTGCAGTATGCACTATAACTTACTAGCTTTTCCAAGGGTAAACTGGAATTTATTCAGGAGTTTTTTCTCCTCTGGACTGAGCAATTTATGAAATGTTTCTTAATTCTGACTGGTCAGATATGTCATGGGGTATTGTTCCTATGCCCTGACTGGCTGAGCACACGTCTTGCATGAAGTTTTGCAGAGCACATTTAAAATTCTGTCTCTGCAAACATTTCTGGCAGCAAAAGTCAATGGCGTGAAGGTGCTTGGAAAGCAGACACACACACACGAGGCGGGGGAGTGGTTTTCACACAACTAATTTGTTTGGGGCTCGATTGTGCACGGACTTTGGCCCAGCACTCATAGCCATGTTTCACGGCCTCAGACACATTGCCCCCCGTGCTCTGGTGGAGCATGCACGACATTACTCCCATACGGACGCTGTTCAGCAGGTGTGTGGGGGAGGGATGCAGGCAGAACTACTCAGTGCCTTTCCATTCCCCTTTTAGGACAGCTGGCAACACAGGGGAATAGCTAGAGTGCCATCTCTGAACCCCCCTCAGGTGGGCACTGGAATTCTGTCTGACCTTTGAGGGCCAGCCTTAGGGGAAATGACGCCCTGGGTGAACTTGTATTTTGGTACCCCCAGTTCCTGCTGCCTCCCTGGGCTCCCCACAGCCCTGCACTCATTCCCTCAGGCTCTTACTGCGCCCCTGGGCCCTGCTGCCTCCCCACCATTGCTCCAAACGCCCTTCTGTGGCCTCGCACCCAGGCTCACCCCGCTCCTTGCCTGTTTAGACCATGGTGCGCTACCACAGTGACCTGGGCAGTTGCCCACCCATAAGACTGGCCCTGCCTGTACAGGGCAATGCAAGGAACGGGAGGTTCCTAATTCCCTTCTGCTGCCCACCCCGTACCATATTTGTAAAATATAGACTATAACCCTTCAAATTTAGACAAATGTTCCTGGAAAATTTCTCGTGGTATTCACCCAGCTCTTCCAATACTTGTCCCCAGGTGCTGTGCAGAGCTAATTCCTGTCCACCTGCATCCTGCCAGCAGCCCCACTGAAGTCAAATACATTGCATGAGCAAGGCAAGCAGAATGTGGCCTTTCTAGAGAACATTTTAACATCAGCTGCTGACAGGGATAAATTACAAGGCAGCGGACCAGATCCTCAGCTGGAGTAAAAATCATCATAACCCCTTTGTACTCACTGGAGCAACACTGGTTTACACCAGCTGAAGATCTGACCCCCACGACAATAGTTTACATCACAAATGACGCTGGAGTCAATGGTGGGCCCAGCTGCTGCTGTTCATATATTGCTCAGTCAGCCCTCTTGTGGCTCTTGACACGGAGAGCTTCAGCTCAGGTGAATTACAGCCCTTTATTAATTCTGCAGCCATCTACTATCTCATTGATAATAACCCTCTGGCTGGTAAATGTCTAAGCCCTTTCAATAACAAAAAGAGAGTTAGAAAACCAAGTAAGTGTCTCTAAATGCCATGCCGCTGAAGGACTGGGCTATAAAACAGGGATCTATTTTACAGCACTGTCTTCTGCTTATTCACCAAACCCTTTCTTTGTGGCTAAATGCGCCCTCACTTGGGTCCTTTATTAGGGAGGCAATGTGATGCTTCCACTCTGGTCTGAAGACCTTTCGGTTATTGAAAATAGAGATGATTATGCATCAAGACCAGGATGGGGAATTTCAAGCTGTGCCAGGCGGAACAGCAACTCAAAACAAGATGAATCGTGCCATATTGCTTCGTTTACTTTCATGTATTTATTTATTGCACTGTGTAGCTTTTCTGCTGCATAGTCCATTAGCATTCTCATCCTGGTAAAATGTATGTGGAATATTCACTACACAGTTATTCTGTGACACACACACTTTGAATGTCTGAAACAGCAGCAAAGTAAGCCTAGAGAGAGTCACCGAGAGCACTCTGTGTTCCATCCTTTACGTGGAATGCCATAGAGGCTTGTTGTGCTCATTATCACAGCCCTCTGACTAACACATGAGCGTTGCTTTCGCACTTGTGTCACATTGCTGGGGTATTTGGATCGAAACCGCTTTGAATAATTTTACAGCAGTTCCCTGCCTTGATCGATACAATAATTTGTAATGATCACATGAATTTTCTTTGTCCTCCCACCCAGAAATGTAAAACTGGGCATTGTGTACACACCAAGGTATTTCTAAATAAACCCCCTCCTTTTAACCTTTGCATTTTAGTGGGTTAGTTGCTAAGTAACTGACTAAGATTTATAGTCATCTATTGTTAATTTCAGAGGCTGTCTTCAGTTTCACCATAAATAGTATTTGGGAGTCAACTTCACAACAGAGTGTAAGAAAACCGACCAGCCAGTTTTTACCATGTGGAGACAAACACACTCTATGCAGGTCAGAGCCAAGCAAAACCAGAAAAACTGCACCCCCATCCCAAGGATTTGCATGGCCCCTCTGAACAGATCCCATAATATACCTACATTAGATCAAATCTTCAGTGCCCTCTGGCACCAACTCACAGAAGTCCTTGTATAACTTAGCATCCAGGGTGCACTCAATCTGACTGCATCCTGTTTACCACTTTGCTGGTACCTCACCTCCCACATAAATACCCACCACTTGTTTTTACATTTCCTTGTCCTTTTAAGCTATTACTCACTAATTAGCAGAAATGACAGGGAACAGCTCCTCTGAGAATTGCATTCCTCTGACATAAAGAATAGGATATTCTGCATATAGCTAAATTTTGCATACGTTTCTTTATGGGGTATGCTATTCAATGCATTTGTTTTAATTAGAGATTTAAAGCAAAGGTTAAATAAACGTACAGAGATGGGTCAGAAAAGGGGCCTTCTCTAGCCGTATGTTGGGAGTAATAAAAGGAAATGCAGTGTACATAATTCTCTCCCTTCCCTGCAGTGACCTCTAGTGTGACCTAGCAGGACTACTTACTCGTCAATCTCCCCCCATACTACCTTCGTTTTGGATCTTAACTGAAGCAGAAATCTGAGATTTGGGGAAATCCATAGAGATGGAAGGAAAGGACATTAAACTATTTAGAGCAGAGTTATTCTGATGTTCGCTTGGGAGTGCGATGGAAGCGCCAAAGTCACTTTATTCAGTGTCTCTAATTAATCGTGCATTGCAGTCCCACAGGTGGAAAGGTTCATCTTTTAAAAAAAATCCTCTTAACTGTTCGCCCCCTGCCCCCACCACCTGCCTATTAGGAATAAAACACAGTATGTTTTTCAAGGCAGTAACCAAATGTACTTAGCATACAGACTGTTCTCCCTGTTTTTTTGGAAAATGTGGGCGTAACAGAAGGTAATACATTACTCTAAGGAAGAGCTGTATTTCAGAAACCTTTTTTCCTTTTATACATGCGACAAAGTGGAAATTTTTTGTCATAGTTTTGTGAATCCTACTTGTGCCTCAGTTTCCCTATATAATTTGAATTGCCATCCAGTGGGGGATTCAAGAGTTAAGTCTGCTTTGGGGGGCAGTGCAGGACCTAAGAGGTGGGTGTCGCCTTGCTGTCTGGCTGCAATGAATGAGTCGTTAAGGAACCAGATGGAACCTTCTGAAAACAACCGGTATCAATGCAGAAAAGAGACAACAGCTGGCCTCAATGACCAGAACATTAACACGGAGGGAACAAGAATCCAAAGGAAGAAAGTTTCCCCTTGACCTCTCTGCTGGGAAGCTGTCCAGAGACCAGCTCCAGAACAAAGGACTGAGAGGTGACACGCAGAGGACAAAGTGTGCCTGGGACTGCCAAAGAAGTCAGAAAAGAGACAGAGCCTGAAATGTTGGCTGGTGGAGTGCTCTGGGTTGGCCAGATGGCCTTCCTCTTAATGCCAATTCCTCTGTGCTAACCAAAGGACTTCCGACCTAGTGTGACGGTTGACTCATCACTCCTGCTGTTTTGCAAACCCTGCCTCTTGTCACTGTAAACACTTGCTGCAGAGCATCAGTCCCTGGAGAGCGCAGTCTCGAACCAGGAGTCTATTTCAACTGGATTCGCTGGGCTGAGCTCATGGCGTGAAGGAGTGCTGAAGCCAGGGGCTCGGTCGTGGAAGCATAAGGCTGCATGGCCTATCATGAAGGAAGAGTGCGACCCCTTGGGGATCCAGCACACTAAGGTGCTTAAATAAGGGCCTCTGGTCTAACTTCAGGCATCCAGTTTGGAAGCTCTTGGCCTATATTTATATACTGGGGGGCAGGGGGAGGGATAACTCGGTGGTTTGAGCATTGGCCTGCTAAACCCAGGGTTGTGAGTTCAATCCTTGAGGGGGCCATTTAGGGATCTGGGGCAAAAATTGGGGATTGGTCCTGCTTTGAGCAGGGGGTTGGACTAGCTGACCTCCTGAGGTCCCTTCCAACCCTGATATTCTATGATTCTATATTTTGTTGATGTGCAGTGCAGTGCATTGCCGGGTTTTCAATCTATAATTTTTGTGAGACAACTGGGATATGTTTAGGTCACCTATATTCAGAAATGCAAAATATAAAGAATCAGAGGTGGGTTAGCTTGGAATTTGGTCTTTACTGGGCTGTGAATTGAAACCTATTAACCAGTAAGCCGAAACATACAGTTCAAAGAATAAGTTCGTAATGCAATAGTCGTTAGATCCTGGTTATTATGATTACGTTACATGAGCACGTAGAGGCCCTAACGTGCTAGGTGCTGTATATACACATAGCAAGAGATGCTCTCTTCCCCAAAGACTTTACAGTCTGACTTGATGAGCCAGCCAAAGGGTGGGAGGGGAAAGAGACTTACACAACTCAAGTGACTGACCCAGATCACACAAGAATTCAGAGGCATTGGTGGGACTAGCCCCATCATCTCCTGACGTTCACGCCAGTGCCTTATCCACTAGCCCAGTGGTTCTCATCCTTTACAGATGACTGTACCCTTTCTCTTTCGTACCCCAAATGTTACCTCACTTAAAAACGACTTGCTTACAAAATCAGACATAACAATACACAAGTGATACAGCACACTAGTACTGACGAATTGCTTGCTTTCTCATTTTTACCATATCATTATAAAATAAATCACGCCTCCGCGCCAGGTTAAGAAACATTCATATAATATAGAGGGCAGTATAAACGAGTCATTGTCTGTATGAAATTTTAGTTTGTACTGACTTTGCTAGTGCTTTTTCTGTAGCCTGTTGTAAAACTAGGCAAGTATCTAGATGAGTTGACGTATCCCCAGGAAGACTTCTGCGTACCCTCAGGGGTACACGTACCCCTGGTTGAGAAGCACTGCACTAGACCATATATAAAAGACATGGAAAACTCATTCTGTCAAATGAAAAAACAAATCATGAAATCAAAGTGCCCCAATTTATGTCACACATCTTCCCCAGTACAGGAATAAACTCATTAAGGAGAAGGCAATTATCAGCCTAGCAAGGTCACATAATTAAGGGGCCCTCCACTGTGCTAGCATGCATTCTTATTAATTTCAGTTATGCCAACAACCATGGAAATGAACTAGCTCTGGAAAAACCTGTAGTTTGTTTTCTATTACACAGCACAAATCCGTGGACACTGATAGGGGTTGTTGGAAGCACTTTTCTAAGATGATTGAAAGGGACTGGTACAATTTGATCAGCAGAGTTTACAAATGCGAGTGTCATTTCAAAGGAAGGTATCAGAAACAAGTGCATGCTGGCCTAATAATGAGCTAAATTTTCATCTTCGTTGGAAGAGGAAAAGTTACTTGGCTTGGAAGCCAGCAGTACGGTGTGTCATGACATGGCTTGATCCTGTTGTACAGCTTTTATTGTTCTGTATGAAGTTTGTGTTTACAGAGACATGATAGACGGGGAAATCCATGAAGAAGGAAGAGTCAGCACACTAGGCAAGAGGGAATGAAGGCAAAGCTAAGACTTTCCCTGGAGGTAGAGTTGGGGGGGTCACATACATGGGAAATATCGTGGATGTAGTGGCAGATGTATTAATTGTGTTATAGTAACGCCAGGAGACTCTGTGGGAGCTGAAAGTTGTAGAAAAAGGGCACTGTAGTCTCCACTCTTGTAGAGAAAAGTTCCAATTTACTTTCTTCTTCTCTGCTGGCATATTGAAGCCAATGGATTTGCACCCATTTACACCGGCAGAGAATTTGCAGCATAGCGCACTTGGCTTATTACTTGTGAGTTCAGTTAAGCGTTTGCAAGTTCAGCAACATTTCATTTGCATCTGAATTTATGTCACATAGGGCCATATTTTCAAAGTCTGTCCCACGTAGCTGTGTACATGCAGCTATATACGTCTAATGCACAGCCATACCTGGTTGAATGGCCACAATGGGTAGATGTGCATGGAAGCCAGGTATGTGCAAATGAATGTGCTCAGCTGCATGCTCCAGACGTTGAAAATCTGACCCAGGCTGTAAAGGTCTGGCATAACGTGAAGACTGTACTACAAGAGACCTGACGTGCATATATGATGGCCACCATCTTGGCCAACACCTTGGAATGAAGCAGAGCGCTCCCGAAAAGCATGAACTGCCACAGCTTGAGCTAAAGCTCTCTAGCTGGGGCTATAAAAGACTCAGATCCTCTGGATTGGCCACAGAGGGAAGTCTGTAAAACACACTCACCAGTGGATTATATATATATATATATATATATATATATATATATATATATAACCCCCCTCCCCCATAACTGATTAATCACTCTTTAACTCCTGGCCACTCACCAGACTGCTGTGACGAGATCCAAATGCTGAATCCATGTGCTTTTAGCCTCCAAGTCCAGGCACCGCCCCTGCCTTGGGATCTCTCGGCACACTTTCGGGGTGCAGGACCTCTAGCGTGCTTTCCATCCTGACAACTGAGACCTCCACAGTCCAACAACCTCAACCCTGGTACCAGTGCTGACTCCCAGATTTCCCCATTGCTTAAACACACCCACTCCCAGAACTCTAGCCATGTGGGTCTACAGATCAACTCTTCAAGGGCTGTAAGATAGCTGGTGTGCACACACTCAGAGACCGACTTTGCACAGGATTCTAAAGCACCATTGCTCTTTACTTAAGACCTAAAGCACAACAGAGACCAGATCATTTAGAAAAACAACAAACACCCTGCACACAGTGACCCTCACTCTAGCTCACCCTTCCCTTGGGACCATCTGGGTTCAGGTCGGCAGGGTCCCCCACAGCTTCATGCCTCTACTTTGAGCTGGCAAAAATGACAAAAGATCTCAACTAGAGAAGCCTTCCATTTTATAACCTTGGTCAGGTGACTTCAGATCATCTTCCTCAGGTGATCACAGACCCCGACCAGGTGACTTCACTGCTGGGCTAGCTCTCCCCTGACAAACTGTTTCTCTTTGGCGTGAGCCAGCATCGTCTCTGGGTTGTTTGTATTTGACTAGAGGAGCATTCCAATGTAACCGCCCTCTGGTGTCAACCCTGTATCACCGCCTCTTGGAATTTCAGCCCAACACAGAGGTGAAAGCACAAGAGAGAATTTGCAGCTTGGTAAAGACAGTGCTTAAATTATGGGAAAAAGTGGCTCGCTTTAATTTAAACAGTAGTGGGAAGTAAGGGGCCCACAAGACAGAAGTGAGGTAGTCCCTAAAAGAAGGGAACCCGCCCTCTTATCCCTACCCCCAGTGAGAGTAATTAACCAGTGGAACAATTGACCAAGGAACATTGTGGATTCTCCATCACTGGCAATTTTTAAATCTAGTTTGGATGTTTTTCGAAAGCTCTGCTCTAGGACTTATTCTGGGGCAGTTCGCTGGCCTGTGTTCTATAGGAGGTCAGAAGAGATGATCACAGAGGTCCCTTCTGGCCTTGGGATCTATGAAAATTCACTCCCACCTCCACTAATTCAAGCGTCGCATACAGAAAGATCAAAATCTCACACACTATTTGTAAATTGTCCCCAAAGTGTTACACCAGTTTACTTACTTTTACCATTAAAAGGTGTAATCTGCACTATGTGTTTCTGCATTTAAAAGTATTTCTGGAGACCAGGACAATCTCCAGTACTGAGAAACGTTGGTGACGAATCTGTGCAATTACTAAGGTTTTCCCCCTCAGACATCCTTGCAAAATAGAGAACATTGGCACAGGTTAGTTCTTGCTGTTTGATTGGCAATGTGTTCTCATGAAGTCAACCATCATTCTCTGCTACACCGCAATTAATGAGTTTTACTTAAAATATTCCCTTCTGTGTAGTGCGAAAAAACCCAGCAGCGAACAGCTTCAAAGAAGGTCAGCAGCTAGCAAGCCTGGATTAAGATGGGACAATGAGGCAAAAACCTGATTAATTTAATTGTTCATCAGAAGTGTAGTTAAAGATTATAGAAGGATGATGAAAATGATCAACATATGAATGGAGCCAAGTAATCATTTTTATTTAAGGAAGAATACATATGTGACCCTACCCACAGACACACACACATAAGGACTTTGCACTCAGGGATTACTCTTTAGATATCTGGGTTTTGTCCGTAGCTTTCTTGTCAAAGATGAATATTTTTATACACCAACCACTAATTAGCTGCAGTTGGATGTCGTTGTAGGCTCTGATTCAGCAAGGTACTTAAAGCCAGGCATGGACTTGAGCAAGTGAATGTTGAAGGTTAGGCACATGCATAAGTGCCTTGCTAACGCCAGGACCTTAATGGTGAAAATGGACAATCTTAAGTCATAGCTTGCCACTTGCCTAATCAATGCTTCCGTATGTGCACTGCACCCCATCTAGATTTTGTCTTAAAGGAACAGCTACTGGATACAAGAATCAATTTTTACATTAGAGAGAGGTAAACATTTAAATAGATTCGGTACATGCTTATATATGATTTATTTTGTCTTTTAAGATGTAACCTGGAAAGAAATCTTGTGCACATTCATTCTATCATATGTCCAAACATTTTAGAAATGATACGTCCAAGCCAAGCTGTGTGGGAACCAGAATTTCTGTTTCATGGGACATTCTGCAATTTTGAAATTTGAAACCAAAGAAATTGGAAATTTCTTGCAAAATTTCATTTCAGGCCAAGCAAAGTGTTGTTTTGATAAATTCACAGTGTATGTTTTCTGATTTTAACTTTTTAAAATTGTATTTGATAATTTATTATGTAATCTGAAATGAAATAGATTTCTAAAACAAGAGACAAGGTGGGTTAGGCAGTATCTTTTATTGGACCAACTTTTGATGGTGATGGGGACAAGCTTTTGAGCTACACAGAGCTCTCCTTCTCTGTGTAGCTCGAAATCTGGTCTAGTTCACCAACAGAAGTTGGTCCAATGAAAGATATTACCTCCCCCACCTTGTCTCTCTGATACCTTGGGACCAAGACAGCTACTACAACACTGCAAACAATTTAGAAACAAAATCATTTCAAAATGAAAAAGTGAAATATTTCATCTCTACAGGGTCAACATGCCCTTATCACAATACCTCACTTCAACTTCTTTTACATGACATTTCACCAAAATCAACATGCTCCTGCAGAAAGTTTCAATTCAACAAAACAACATTTCTGATGGAAAAATGTTGTTGGAAATTTTTCAACTGATGATGCTATGGACATACCACGGTTTAAAATTAGCTCTAATATGACTCAACTTATGCAAAAATGCAGAAGTTGGTCCAATAAAATATATTACCTCACCCACCTTGTCGATCCTAGGAAAAACAGGGCCATTTTCAGAGACTGTTATGGTTGTGACAATTTCCTGCAATAGCCTGGACCAGCCTCATTGAATTAAATTAAACCTTACTGAATTAAGTTGCAGTATCGTAGGCGTTCTCTATTAAAAAGGCAAATATTTGTGTAGTATTGTGGGATTGTATGTAACATCTCTAGGGAGGAGAGCAAACTAATGTAAACTCTGGGAAGTTATAAGCTTTTAGAGGTAAGTCGGTTTCCTAGGAAATGCTTGGAAGGGAGTGTGGAAATGCAAATTTCCCACCTCTGGACTGAGCCCTTTGAAGTATCACCCTGAGGAGGGGCCCTTTTGTCTGCTGACTAAAGGAGGGGGGATCAAAGACCCAAACAGTATAAAGAAGTGACTGAGGGCCAGTCTCCCTTAGAGAGGCTAGTGGCATAGCTTCAGTGCTTCAGCTACGCGGCTGTAGTGTAGACACTTGCTACAGCAGCAGAATAGGAGAGGTTCTTCCAGCACTGCAGTAAATCCACCCCTCTTAGAGGTGGTAGCTACATTGATGAAAGAATTCTTCTGTCAACCTAGTGCTGTCTACACGGGGCTTTGGTTGGCTTAACTAAACCTCTCGGGCGGGAGTGGGGGGAGGGGAGTTTTTCCCACCTTTAAGCAACGTAGCCAGATTGGCCTAAGTTTCAGGTGTAGAGCAGGGCCTCACAGATTCATGGGTGTGCTTGTTCTGACCCAAGGCAGTTTTGAGCTTGTAACCACAGGAAAAAACACTCAGTGGGGTTTGAAGGATTGTCAGCTGCCAGAGCCCTGGTTGACGCTGGGGTGATCTCGGAAAAACATACTGGCATTTGTGTAGGTTCTTTTATTATTATCCATCTGTTTTCTCTGTAATGCTTTCACCTTAAGAATAAACGTGCTTGCTTAGAAAAGGCTGTGTGGTAACTTTACAGAAGGCAAAGCAGGCCTGCTGAGGTAGATTACCTTATTGGGGTTATCACAGTATAGGCCAGGAGCTGTGCAGCCTGGAAATACCCAGAGAGGATGCAGGGAGACACGTGTCTCTGCCCAAGAGAGGTGATGGCCAGGTAGCCAGAAGCCTGCGAGTGGGTGCCCTTGCTGGACCACAAGAGGGAAATACAGGTACCATTGCTCTAGTTTGAGTTCCTGCGTAGCACAGGCCAGAGAATCTCACCTAGGAATTTCTGCAATGGAGAGACTCATTGACCCACACAACATAGGTAAACACTCTTGAGTCCAACAACATTTGGATGGACAAGAGTGTATCTTTTAGCCGGGGCAGCTCTGGGGAGAATCTTGCGGGGGCTATAGCCACCCCAAAATTTGCCTTAGCCCCCCTGTAGCAGCTGCTGATTTCTGGCCGCCCAACTCTAAAGGCATAGTAGAGAGAGCAGCAGCTGCTGGCCAGGCGCCCAGTTCCAGTAGCAGCAGAGAAGTAAGCCCAGGCAGGGGTGCCCGAGAGCAGCCCCTGGCCCATGTTCCCACCCACCGGGGCACACCGTCCAGGTCAGGTTGAGGGTCTGGGGCTCCCCACAGCAGCCTGGACTGACCCACTTCAGCCCAGGGTCCTGGGCCCTGCTCCCTGAGTGCCAAGAGGGGCTCAGCCTCATAAGGGGGGGGCTAAGGCCCACCTCAGCCCCCCCCGCCCCCCCCACACACACCAGGAAGAGGCTGGCACCACCCCTGCCTTCTAGACAGACATTCAGTCTTGATGTAACAACTCCAACTGATGGAGAATTTACTATATCCCTTGGGGAGTCGTCCCAATTGTTAATTACCTTCACTGTTAACAAGTCGTCGTATTTCCAGTTTGAATGCTATGCCTTTGTCTGCCAGATAAAAGGGCCTTCTTATGTCAGATATCTCCTCCCAGCCAGAGATTCTAGCTGGTAGGGGCAGAAGCAGCCAAAGCAGGGATGGCTGCATTGGGTGGAGGGGGGAAGTTGGGGCCCAGACAGAGCCTTCCCTCCCACTGCACTACTGTGAGCCCCCCACAACACCCACACATACCCACACAATCTGGAGGCAGTAGGACCCAGGAGGTGCTTTCCCCCTGCTCCCTCTGGCCTTGGGATAAAATTGCAAAGAGGCCAGCTAGGTTCTTCAGAGCAGAGACAGTGTGTTACTGTGCCCCACTCTTGGTTGTCCCTTAGACACTACTATAATAAACATAAATAATAATATTAATAAGCTTAATCGGTTTGGCTCCTTAAGTCTTGCCCTATAGCATATATCTACCCAACCTCAAATCACTCTTGCAACTCTTTGACCTCTCTCCAATTGTCCAAAGTGTGCACACCACACCTGACCACAGGATTCCAAGCAGTGATTTCCCTGCTCTATAGAATACACTCCTCTCATTTAAAAGCAGGAGAAAAAAAGCATTCCTGCAGGATGTGAACAGATGCAAAGTAGCTCTTTTACACAAGAGATCAATGAAATCCTGCCATGGATGAAATATTTAGGTCGAACACACGGGCATGGAAGTCATGCAGGAGACATCCTGCTTGTTGACAAATCTTTAGCTGTGCTCCAATTCTGTGATAGCAGATCACAGATGATTTTGGGCGGTGTAAGATCTGGGGGTGAAATCCTGGCCCCATTGAAGTCAATGGCAAAACTCCAATTGACTTCAGCTGGGACGGTACTTCCTCTCGGTGTCTCCATGGTCCCGCTGAAGTAAATGGCAATGGCTCCTCCCTCCTGTGTGAAGGCAGCTTGCACCCAGCCTTTTGTGGCAGGGCTTTTCCTTTTCTTTGCAGAGTCTGTTAACCCTTTCTTCCCCTTGCTGAGGAAGGGGGCAGGGTACATCCACCCCATCAAAGGCAGCTCTGTGATTAATTATTAGTAGCAGTATTTGCATTATCATAGCATCCTGGAGCACCAGTCATGAACCAAGGCCCCATGGTGCCAGATGCTGTGCAAACATATAACCAAAAGACAGTGTCTGTCTCACAGACCTTACAGTCTAAGTAGGCTTTGTCTCACTCTTATCCCCTGCCAACCAGCCAACCAGCTCCCAACCCAAACGGCTCTCAAGATGGCTCTGCAAGAGATGGGACAGTCCAGAAGCAAGAGCTCGATCCTGCAAGGTGCTGAGCACCGCAGCCCCCCATCCAGCCAACCACTGAAGCACGCTGGCTTTCCAGTTCTGAAACCAATATGCCAAATTCAGCCCTCAGGACTACTGTGCTGTCTTATGGGGTTACTTACTGGTGGCTACTGATAACAAAACTCAGCTCACAAAGATATATATACTTTGGAGAACTTATGGAAAAAATAAGTGATGCAGTGAAAAGCATGAGGGGCAATACGCGTGGCATGAACTGTCTGCGTGATTTGAACACTTCCAATCCCTTGTCATGGACTGCACCAGAAGCATTTGAACAAATAGGTGGACCCAGAAATGTATTTCACTCTTGTTCACCAGAGTATTTGATAGAGAGAGGTTTTCTGTTGGAATTGTCTTGGGTTATGTGCATTTTTTTTTACTTTCATAACTGATGCAGCAAGACCACAGGTGCCAGGGCTATGAACTGCCAAGCCTAGAGGTGCCGGGGCTCAGCCCTGGCACAAATTAAGCACAGTGTGTACTGAATGGTACGTTACTATCTGCTGTAGATGGTTGCAGCTATGGCTACATCAACACGATGAGTTAGGGGCTCGGGCCCCTGCTTGCGTGTACATATGCTACCTTGCAAGTATAAATAGCAGCATAGCTGTGGTAGAACAGCTAGCATACTCCTGGGGAATTCTGCACCAAAACATTAAAAATTCTGCACCAAAAATTAAAAATTCTACATACAATATTTTAAAATTCTGCAAAATTCTGCATATTTTATTTGTCCAAATAACGTAATATAATCACTCTGGTTTCAATTATTTAGGTAATTTATTTAAACTACAATACAATGGATGGAGAATGGCAGTGGGGAGCATTGGAGGAAATCCACAAACCCCCTTGCCTAATAGTAATGGAGCTAGGTTTGACCCTTTATTTCTAGTTATTAGTCAACAAATATATGCAGCCATATGCTCAGTGTTACATCATAGGTAACTGAAGAGCAAGTGAGGGCTGGGGACTCAAACTCACAATTTGTATTGGCTACTGACCATCTCCAAAAAGGTCAGTAGCAAACAGTTCATGTAGCACATTTTGATAGGAAATTTTTTCAGTCCAAATATTTAGACCAGTTCTAATCATGAAAGCACCATAAGCATTTATAAGGCCACACTGCCCTTTACACCGCTCTGGCAATGCGAAGGAGCCTTAAAACTTTTGCACCTGTTTTATACTCCTGTGGGAAATCACAAAGACAATGGGAACAATTCACTAAGCAGGCAGGCTGCTTCATTCTGCTCTGCCTGAGGGGAGAGAGCCTACCCTATGCCTATCTCCTCAGAAACACCCTGAAGCCCTGCCCCTCCATGCTGAGCTTGCTGCAATAGCTTGCATGATTGCCCAGCTCACCCCCTCCTGGTGGTGATTTAAGTCTCTACCAGCTGCTCCGGGCACCCGAGCCAACCTGCCTGTGCTGCCAGGGAGAGGCGCATGACCGCTCTTGCAGCTTCCCTTTACTTTCCCATCAGAAGTCATTTTTCTGCAGGGAAGCAAAGAAATCTGTGGGAGACATGAATTCTGCGCACGGGCAGTGGCACAGAATTCCCCCAGGAGCACACTACCAGTAGCAGCTGAGGCATGGCTTAGCTGTGCCAACTGCATACCCACCAGTTTCAGGCAAGCTGGGGAATCTGTTAGTGCTTGTCTACATAGAGCATTAGTCCCACCAGAAGGGTGTAAATTTTAGTCTGCACTAACAGGCTGCGCACTGGCCTGCGTGGACCCTGCTGGACCCTGGACCCCCCAGAGTTTCCTACTGCATGTTAACATAGTCCTGTTTCAAACAGTTCTACGTTAACGCACACTAGGGAATTTTTCGCACATGCCAGCAGGGCCCACATGGGCCAGTTAGTACGTGACACACTTGTGCAGACTAAAACATACACCCCTCTGGTGCAGACTAAAGCATCATATAGACAAACCGTAAGATACAGTATTCTCGGTGGAATGTATCATTGTTTGGTAACGCTCCTGTAGGATGTTTTTTTGAAATCTCCCTGCCTTGAACCCAATCTTGTGTTCAGACTTCCTTACATATTTAATATTCATCTAGCTTTTCATAGTTCTATATAAGGTACATATATATCACCCACTATCTGAGCCCCTCCTGACCCTTATTAGATTGATCCTCACAACACCCCTGTGAGGCAGGGCCGTACTATTATCCCCATTCTACAGAGAGACGATCTGAGGCACAGAAAAGCTAAGTGACTGACCCAAGGTCACACAGGGAGTTTGTGGCAGAGCAGAAACTTGAACCCAGTTTTCCCAAATCCCAGTGTAGTGTCCTAACCCTGGGACCATCCCTCCTTCCAAAAGACATCCATTTTTGATTAACTCTTTAAATTAGCGTGGGCCTCATTGGAGCTACTACTCTATTTCCACCAGCTGAGGATGTGGCCCATAATATTTCACCTTATTCCTACCTTCCGAAACTTTTGATAATGTGGGTACTACGTCTCCGATGGTTCCTTCATTCCTTTGCACTGAAGAACTCCAGCAATCAAAAGCTTGGGAAAAGAGATGTTAGTGTAACATTCACTTTGATCAGCAACGAATTATTCCCTTGCGTACAAAGTATTTGGTCTCTACAATAGCGCACATGTAGTGAGCCGCGATGATGGCAAAAAGAGACCACAAATGCACATGCTACAGATCTTTTCATTTCCTTTTGGCGGTAAGAAAAGAAAAAAATAACCTTGTACAGGAAAGTGCTTGGAAAAAAACAATTTTTAGAAAAATAATGGCATTGGTACAGCAAAAAATAGAATTATATTTACGTTACAAGAACGAATATCTCAGTGGTCCCCACCTTTTCTTCTAACTTATTTAAATCTATCAGTGATTCTAAAGATAAGCAACTATAAATAATTCCCTTACACTTTATTTCATAATTTTAGCTTTCTCTTGCCTCTGTTGCCGGCGGTTATTAAACTACATGGTAGAAAGGAATGCGTACAGGTCTAAATATTATTTCTTTTTTATAAATACTCGTTCACTTCATTCCAGAAAATAAAATCAGCCTGCACTGTCCAAGCATTAATTGAGCACCATTGGTTTTTCTCCAAAAGTTAGTGCAATTTTCCCTTTTTCCCTACAGGACAGAAGCATTAATGACGAGTAGTAATCACAAAATCATGATTTCATAGCTACTCTCTCCCCCCTCGCCCTGGTTTTGTTTTTTTTAATAAAACATACTTTGAAATGGTATTTTTGGCATTTTCTCAAAAAATATTGCGGGTGTCATTTCATTACCATGACTCACCAACATACAACCCAGGTTGGTGATAAACGATTCATCTGACTGCCGTAGGACCATATCCTACAACTTGGTGAAATATAAAATGCAAAATGCATATGGGATAATGTATCTTCTTTTTGGATCCAAACATTAAATGCATGAATTCTTAGGCAACGTTTGACAAAGTAGGCAAAAGTCAGAGTTTCCAAGTGGTGGAAATTAGCATAACCTTGTTGATTTTAATAGCGTGATGTCAATTTATACCCACTGGGGATCTGGCTAGCAATTTTCATTCTAAAATAGACCAAGTTTAGATGGCAGAATAAAGATGCTGATGATAGCCTAGCAAAGGCATGGATTATAAATCAGTGGACATGATCATGAACAGATTAGACAATCCCAGCCAGGGATAGTCTAGATAACAATTAGTCCCGCCTCAGTGCAGGGGAGTGGACTAGATGACCTATCGAGGTCCCTTCCAGCCCTACGTTTCTATGATTGTAGTTTATCGATACTATAGTTTTCAACAAACTGATTACATTTGCTCTACTTAGTGATGGCTGAAGTATAATGCAGGTTAACAGGAGCTCAAAAAGTTCTGAGGTTGGGTTTGGTAAGTGTGTGCACCCAAAAGTATAGGTATTTATCCAATTTTTTGGATAAACTCTTTGGTTTCCCACATTGATGAAAGTCCCATGATGTCCCCTCCCATACTGTTCCTGAGAGTTCCTGGCTTCTGATCACACCAAAAATATAGTGAGAATGGGCAGTATGTTCCCATGTGTAGTAAAACTGTAGGGAAAGAACTAAAGGGCAGAGTCATCTTCTACAAAAATAGTCTTGCCAAGTCACCACCACAGACGTACTGCAGAGTTCTGAGTAGATGGTCTATATGTAATAGGCAGCAAGGCTGGTGACATACAGACAAAGACCCTTCTGCAGTCCTCACTCAGCCAAACTTTGACTCCAGTGGGAGCTATTCTTGAACAAGGACTACAGAATCAGTTGTGCATGGATGGAAGAAACCCAAAGATTACAGATGCTTTGCTGGGGAAGAGCGAAGCAATGCACTAATACACATTAACCAGCATGTGTAAGAGGGGCCGGGTGTTTGCACGTACAAAGTGATCTGATTGAAACACCTTGTAAGTCTGAGATGAAGCTTACTCGTCCCCTCTTGTTTGCAGATGACCCTGTATGTATAGAAATCCACAAGCATTCCAGATGTCTGCTGATATTGAGTTAGGATAGCCCAGAACAGTAACTTATGCATTGTCAGGTAAGTTAGGATGTTTTTCCAGGGTGTCCTGGCTGTTCCATGACCGCTCCCACATTTCTGCAGACCCCACTCCCAAGAGCATAATACGAAGTAGGCGGGTTTGGCTTCTTACAATTTTGAGGCAGATTTTGCTATACTTTTCAGCATACACACCATGGGAACATATGGCCCAATCACACTGTCTTGGACAAATCCAGCACCCCATTTCCAGACGGAAGTCCCACAGCGGATGCAATTAGACTATATTAATTTTAAAAATGTAACCAAGGTTTTGCGAGCCTTAAAAATGGGTTTCGAGTTTTGGACCCATTAGCAGGGTGAGATCCTAAGGTTTGGGTTAGACCTTAGTTTATCTTAATTGGCTCATCCATCCATTTCCCCCCTTTCTCTATGGTGGTACTGTATCTAACTGTCTAAAACTACAGAGAATTAATAAATACATTGTGGTAGCACCAAACCAGCGACTGATAGCACTGGCCACAGAGGTCATATGAAATTAAAAATATACCTAAAAGATAATGACTGATAATACAGCAAACACTGTATTCATTTTTCATTTGTTCCCTTAGTGCTGTCTGCCTAATAAGTAAAAAAAAAAACAAGCCCCAAACCCCCAACCTGCTCTATTTTCCTTATAAAAAGATTGTATTGAAATGCCAAAAATACCCCTATGCAAATTGTGTAGCACCTTGAAAGGCCACAGCAGCCTGTAACAAGACGAAAAATTACTGATTGAAAGTAAACAATTGAGTACAGTGACAATGAAGTATCACTTTTGTCATAATGCTACATATAATGTAGAGTACGTAAAATGCAGTGGTTTGACTGCAAGGTTTAACACAAAAAACAGCAAAAGCAGCCTTAATATAAACATTTTACGTACAAAAATATTAAATCAAAATAAATAATTCCAGCCATAAATATTATACTTTACATCATTAAGAATATACAATATATATATACACACACACACACACACACACACACACAAGTACAAAAGTAGAAGGCAGAGGTATTGCAACACTATCCTTCATCCATCTCATCTCCCTGCTTTCAGAAAACCTGAAATATACAAACAAGTTACATGGTTTAGTAAGATGGTTATCTTCGCTTTTGAAACATTGACTTTTTATATCAGAAAAGGACTTGGAGCCAGAACAGCTTGCGGAAGCCAACTCGAAAATCAAATATCCATGTGAAAATGTTATATCTGCTATTCGTAAAAAGAAAAGGAGTACTTGTGGCACCTTAGAGACTAACCAGTTTATTTGAGCATGAGCTTTCGTGAGCTACAGCTCACTTCATCGGATGCATAGCATATCGTGGAAATGCATCTATGCATCCGATGAAGTGAGCTGTAGCTCACGAAAGCTCATGCTCAAATAAACTGGTTAGTCTCTAAGGTGCCACAAGTACTCCTTTTCTTTTTATGAATACAGACTAACACGGCTGTTACTCTGATATCTGCTATTGTTACCGGTAGCACCTAAGGTTGCAAGAGCTGAAAAGAGCAGAGAAAACCTGTTTCTCCACCTCTTTCAGTTTGCATATGACAGTTCCGTGTGTACCGTCAGTCTCACTGTTTCCCTGAGCTTGACCCTGCTCCCATTCAAGAAAATCGACCAATTGCCATGAAGTTTAATGGTCCAGAATCAAGTGGTTTATGCTGTGATCCACTCAGCCCGGGATGGGGGAAGCCATCAAGGAACCACAACCCTAAGTGTAACTGGATCCTTGATTCTAGGGTGTAGCTGCTCAGCCTGAGGGCCTGGTGTAAGTTAGAGGAGGGGCTCTAATTGACCCCTGCTGGCTATGGTCGAAGGGGCTGTACTCCAGCTGAGAATGGAGGGAGCACGACTCTTTGTACTTCTGAGTAAAATCAACCCATCTCCAGTGTGGGGTCTTTTGGACAACATCTTAAAAACAGAGGCCCAGCCTACATGGAAATGGGGGACTAAATTTTCAGTGGGAAATTTGAACACTGAAGACTGGACACATGTGATTTACCACTGCACTTACCATGACTGCTTGTGTAATTGCTGCACATGCAAATCAATATTTAGATGTCTAAATCCCCATTCTGCACATGTAATTTCAGTAAATGTGCGTACAATCATGGAAAATGCAGGCATACATGTAGGTCCACAAATGAACATGCATTTTTGCCTGTGGACCTTCTCTGAAAATTTGGTCCATATGATCTTTGGTATTTTCTTCAAGTGGAGTGGTTTGTCCTGGTGTCTAGGACATAAAGCAATTCCCTGCCTAGTGTTGTATGTGCCAGCTGGCAGTCCTCTCCATCCCAATGGTGGCTGAGTATCTGTGAAGCCGTATGAATTTATATGGTTGTTTGATAATCCCTTTGGAATTAAAGGCATTATATACAAGTCAAATTTTAATACCAGTGGAGTTTAAATACTGGATAACATTTTCAAAAGCACTTAAGTGACTTAGAAGCCCAAAGCCCAAGTCCCATTTTCAAAAGAGACTTAGGCACTCAGGGTAACATTTTAAAAAATACCTAAGTCCCAAGCAGACAGAATTCTAGGTGCCTAAATCTGGTTTGACAATAGGACTCAGGAGTGTTTTTCTTGAGCAATACCTTCCTGGAACGATTTCCCTTAGCACCAAAAACAAGGGGAACCTACCGTTGCTATAACACTTGAACCTCGAGGCCTGTTCCAGATGATGGAGTGCACTTTCCACAGTAACCACCACATTTCCCTATTACTTTGGTACCATCCTGTGGGAAAAATCAGAAATGATGTCTCAAACCATGTCACACCAGAGAAAATCAAATGCCGCCATTTCCAGATACCCGAGTCTGTGGGTGTTTTAATAATAAAACTGAAAAAGTTTATTGGAAGGGAAAAAATTCCTCCCCAAAATCTATAACGATGTATAAATTAACAGCTATTTTTTCCTTTGATGCAAAGGTAATTACATTTATGGCTAATAGGTCAGATGCTGAGCATTTGAATGCAGAGAAAGTAGAGTATTTGTGAACTGATGCACAAATACATTTGAATGCAGAGAAAGTAGAGTATTTGTGAACTGCCAAAAGAAATGACACCCAAGGAAGAGGCCATTTGCTGGGAAGTTCTCTAGGCCTGAGCTTTCTCCAGCTTGCCCCCACAAAGAGAACTTTCTCATGAGTGAATTACTCGTCTCCTCCCCTTGGACAGGATCACAGATTAGACAGGAGAAACAAGACAGCTGGAAAGAAACTGCATTTCAAACGTTACCGAGCATGTGAAAGGCAAGGAAAGATGTTTGCCAGCACTACATCCCAGTGTTTATTTGCGGGGGAAAAGCCTGGTGTGGCTCAGCAGCCCCAGGTGTGACAAAAAGTGATGATGTGGAAATGTGGAGATCACTAGATCTGGCTGCTATTCTCCCAGATTTGTACATCATTCTCCAGCCTTTCTAAGCTGTAGACCAGGGGCAGTCAACTATCCCTTGTCAAGGTCCAGATTTCTTGGTCAAGGTCCAGACTCCAAAGGAAAATAAGAAAAAACCAAATAACCCCACCAATAACCACCCACCACCTCAAGTAAATAAAAAAAGATTTCTGGGTCTGTTCACAAGTGTCTGGCAGTCCAGATTTGACCTGCAATCCACATATTGACTACCCCTGCTGTAGACGATGAAAGACAGATAAGAATGAGAAGATCTTAGGCCTGAGTCTGATCTCCGTTAAACCAGTGTAACCCCATCAGATTCAATGGATTGACACCAGAGTAACTGAGATTTGAATCTGGTGCTCTCCTCCGCCTATTGTCTACAGAGCATCCCCCTCCGCGCCCCCCCCCCCCCCCGGTCATTTCCACAGATAGACACTCTTCAGAGGGGAATTGAGCCATAAATTACCTGAAAATTGGACTTAAGTGCAGTGCAAGCCTGCACAGAGCACTTATTTGTAAACTGCAGTGTATGAACTCTCTCCTGCGCTTGGTGCTATTGATCTGTGATTGTAGCAGACCGCTCTCATCTCTGATTGGTATTTCTTCTCTCCTTCGGTTTGCTCTGGCACTTACACCCCAAGAAGTATGCCAGGCAGGTTGCCAAAAGGGTAATCAAACTAAGCCATGTGCCTCAGAGTCTGTTTTAATTCTGCCTCATTTGCCTCTCCCAGCACCTAACTCGACTGCTGAAGCTTCTCCTTCCTGAAGGGGAGCTGAATAGATCTGTCCTGGCCACGACTCGGACCCAGGGCCTTGTGTCCCGAGCTCACTGGTAGCTAAAGTGGAGCAGAAGCAGCTGTTCCTCTCCAGTATTAGGTACCAGTGATGTCATCAGCTGTCGCAAGGGAAACAGAGAACCCTGAAACTGACAAACACCAATCTAAGGCTGGATTCTGCTGGGCCCTGACATGGGTGCAGAATGGGGCGCAGCACAAGGAGCTTCCCCCAGCACTGAGCTGCCCCCCAAAGGACCAGACAGAATTGCTAACCTTGCAAGGAAAGAGAGGAGAGAGGCAAAGGGATGCAGGAGAAGAGGACAGGGCCATGGCTGGACTCCCCTGCACTAAGGTGGGAGCAGAGATTGCTTTGTTCCTATTACTCTAGGGGCGCTCAGTGCCCTCAGAGGAGCCAGAAGGGGCAGAGAAGAGGGAAAGCTACACCTGTTTCCCCACCACACTCCATGCACGGGTCAGCAGAGAGGGACTGGTGCACAGGAAGGGCGGGCATGGGAGTGGCTGCAAGTGCCCCTTGTGCTGGGGGAGTTCAGGGAGGTATTCTGCCGCCTGGTACTAGCCCTGGGGCAGTACAGGGCCTCACCACCCCTACGGATGGGCTCTGACCCTAGTCCATAATCAGGCACAAAACTGACAGCCGGATCCAAACCCTCTCCCCCCTCCCACCAAAATATAATCTTTAGCAAAGTGAGATAAAAAGGTTGAGAACGAAACACGTCATTGTTATGAGAGTCCAGACTGACTAACACCAGAAGAAAGCACCAGCTCAGACACCAGTGGCATTATCCTTATCGAAGAGCATCTGAGTTTGAACAGCACCTCACACAATAGGGTCCTGGGCCATAAGCATGGCTTCTAGGCACTGTCACAATACAAATAATAAATGATGTTATGCTGGATGGTGGGAATGGCTGCCATCAGGCAGGGCTTTAATCATGAGACCTGGTTAAATGGCAACTGGAAGAAGCAATTAATCTCCTTTTATATAGTGATAACGAAAACAGTAGAAGCCACTGCCGAAGGCATTGGGGTGCACGACAAGCCTGAGCAAGAACTAACTGAGGGAAATAAGAAGGGTTTCTTTGGGACTGATTGCAAACACAGGGCGAAGGGCTTGTTTGACATGCCATGTGTGTACATGTGAAGCGAACAGACTGTGAGAGCAGCAGTGGTGAGCATGATCCTGAGAAAGAGAGCAGAGAGAGAGTTCCTTGGGACACATGACTGCCTGGAGAGGCAGGCTTGGAAGCAAGGTAACCACCTGCTGTTGTTTGTTCTTACTGTGTTCAGGGAAACAGGAGGTTGTGCACATTCTTTGTAAATAAATAGGATTGCAGCAAAGAATATACCTGACTTGTATCTTCCATCTCTCCTAACGGAAGCAATCCTGCAAAACCTGCATAACTGGCTACCCGCTTGGGCCATGGAGCAACAGTAATAATAATAACCAAGCCATAGAGCAGGAAAGTAATGCATGGTATAAATGTGAAATGCTTATGGTGACATGGGGTTGTAGATGGGGGCTCTCTGAGGCACTGATGTCTGGATAATACCAGACTCTGGAAATAATGAACAAAATCGCTTCCAAAAGTTAGCACTGATTCTCAGAGTTCAAAGCATGATCAATATCTGGAGGGGGGAAGGTGTGAGAGGCGAATATCCACAGGGATGAGGGACAGTCTTGCATTGGAATGCTGCTGTCCCCTCACCTCCCATTGACCACATGCTGCAAGCAAGTCAGATGTCCAGTTCCCCTCGAAACCCGCTGAGGCTCCTCTGAAAACCTTAGCCATGATCTCTAAGAGGACACAGCCTGAAGACATTACAGCCCAAGAATGACTCTCTTGCTTGGTTCTTCTCTTCCTCTCCGCTAGCTTCAGTCTTTATCTTTTCTCACTTTCCCCCCCCTCTCTCTTCTCACCTCATACCTTGAAACCCTCTTCTCCCACTGTCTGCCACCCCATCTGCCTTTCTCCTCTTTCCTTCTCTAAGTAATACCAGCACCACACTTCAGGGCAACTGCACCTGTATTTCCGCCTCTGTGGTCCCTCAGGGGCACCTACTTTAGGCTCCAGGCTCTTTGGTCATCACCTCTCTTGGGTGGAGACCCCTGCCTCTCCCCCTCCTGACCGGGGTTTTTCTAGACAGCACAATTCCCTGCATACACACATGCTAATAAGCTGACCAGAGATCACTCTCCAACTCTAACAAGGGCTCTGATCGGAGTTAGTCCCTCAAACCTCCCCAATGGGTTGTTTTTGTGGTTACAAGTTCATAACAACCTCAACTCAGAACAAGACACCGACAGCACAGAGCAGCCTGTTTCTTTTTTCAGCCTCGGCCTTTGATCCCCAACCTTCGGAAACAGGTAATGAGCAGACAACAATCCCTTCCTCTGGGCCTGGCTTCAAAAGGTTGCGTTTTGGCGAACCAGCAGATGGCATCTGTATTCACCTCCTCCCTGAGATTCCCCAGGAATTCCACGTCCTGCATATTGTCCCAAAAGATCATTCTTGTCTGCTGCATTGTTCAATATAGCCCCTTCATCACCCCAGCCCACAATAATGCAGAACCTCGGCATTTAATACATTGGACTCCAAAGATACGTAAACTTAATTCAGTAAGGTTTTCCAAGCATACTGCAGGAAATTGCCATGTCTGTCACAACCAGCATCTAATACTTACCAGGGATAAGCCAGCATCTAACCCGAATATCTACCCACACAGATGGACAAACACTGACTAAGTGAGTCTTTAAGATTAACTGCTCTAGCAGCCAAAAGAGTTAAGCTGCTTGGGGGCAGGGACTGTCTTCTTCATTATATTTGTGTACAGTGCCTAGTGAAATGGGATCCTGATTCCTGGCTGGAGCCTCTAAAAACTCCTGCAAGCAAATAATAATGGCCACACCCCCATTATTGGTTTTACTGATTGCTCTTGGTCATGAAATTAGACATTATAGATAGAAAAGGCCAATGAGGTCAAATTTTGCAGTCCTGACTCAGGCAAAGCTCCCAGCAAGAACTTTTCCTGAGGCAGGGTCACAGAATGTGGTCCATCCTGCTAACAAAAGATGCGTCTGCACCACGGTGTTCAGTGATTTTAGCTTCACGGTTAAACAGACCCATTAATTAATTGCAATAATTCAAATCAAGTTAAGTTTACTACACCTGTCCTACTCCAACACACACACGCACACAAAGTTATGGGCTATGCTTCACATATCTAATGCCTACATTAGATTTCATTATGATATGCTGTTAGAAGAATGATTCTATGCAAAATAATGTGGCACACAGAAATTAGGTACCTCCCATTAGCAGGTATAACCAGATTCAGAATTAATATGCTCATTCTCTTACTGGGGATTTTTGAATTTCCGACACCGCGTAATTCCCTTGCGAGATCCATTTTGCTGTTTCTGTTAGCGAAAGGCCTGTTCCGTAAAGATCAATGCTAAAGCGACCCTAAAAACACAAAAACACATTGATTACCACAAAGACATACCTTCTGAAATGGCTCAATCAAAAAGCGCTCAGAGAGGGATGCACAAGGAACCTGAGACCCCACATAACCCCTGAGCCATATTTAAATTATGTTATTCTTCATTGTTGCAAGCACGCTTCTGTAACAACATGCCACGGTGTCATTTTTCTAACAAGATCTCGCCGGCAATGTTTTCAATTTTTCCAAGCCCTGAGAGTGATTAGCACATATTGTACAAATCACAGCATGACTCAGATTAAGAATTTCTTTTCATTTGGGGCTTCAAAGGAGAGGGCTGCTTTCCCACCACTGGCCAGCTGAGGGCATTCTTGGCCTTCCCATTGCAAGCTGCTTCATCAGCTCCTGGAACATGGAAGAGAACTGCATCCAACTCAGCCTCGCTTCAGAGCTTTTTTTTCTCCCTTCTCACCCACAGAGGGCACCCATGACCTTATTTTGTCCTATCTTCTCCCCCACCCCAACTTAAATCAAAATCAAAACTCTGTTTTGTTTGGTTTTTAGGTATGTCCTTAACTTAACTTGCCTTTTATTTCCAGAAGCAAAAAATGCTCAAAAAATGAAGGGGTAAGTCTACACTTGATGCCTATGCATAACTCCCATTAGCAAACACCCACTTGACTTTGCGCTTTGAAATACCCCTTTCCACCTAACACAAAGTCCGTGAATCTGCTGGCTGTTATCTCAGCCTGACCTGGAGTCCAAGATGGCTGCTCTGCTAGGAAAAGGCAGATCGCGGCTAGCTGTGCTCCATGTACTTGCTACCTCGGGAATGTCAATTTCCCGAGGTAGCGAGTACATTAAATGCCAAATATCTACTTAGGTGGAGAGAAATCAACATTCATGAACGTTCCTGAAGTAACAAGTCAATCCCTGAGACATGGTGCTGTACAGAAAGACATCAGCTTGGAAGGCAAGGAAATGGAGAGACCTCTCTTCCTCCGTCAGCTTCCTGGACTCCTTATTCACTAAACCTCGCTCCCAGACCCTCCTACCATGACGAAGGTCGAGAAACAAGTTCTTACTCTCAGAACCGATCACTCGTTATTCTTACTCCAGAATTCAACAGTGTTATACGCTGGTTGTGCTGGAAGCTGAGGACACCTAGAAGGCTAAATGAGGCACCTGTAACATAATGTAAACAGGCCTTCTCCTGACACATTGTATTTCAATATAGTGTACAGCACTGTATACGCCAGGGTGAAGCTACTACATGCTAGCAGGAGTGGCAGAAGGTCCCTAAAAGTGGGGGAGGGGCTACCAGCGCCCGAACGGAGGCTCCGCCCTCGCACCGCCTCTGCCCTCCTGAGGCCCCATCCGCACCCCGACCCTTCCCCCATCCTTGCACCACCCCTTCCCCCTAAGATCCCGCCCCCCACTCGCTCCTCTCCACCCTCCCCTTCCCGTTGATAGGTAAAAAGTGGGAGGGCCGTGACCCCCTGGCCCCCCGTTCCAGCGCCGCCTGCACGCTAGAGCATTTCCAAATGTGCATATTGGTCATAACCAAACTTCTCCAGCTCACTGGGCCTGTCCTTCCCTCTCTTTCCTCTGCAGGCTGCACAAACATCTCCACACTTGGCCCCTTTGCCCTCCTCTCCCTCTGCTGTGTGTGCCCCAACACCAGCGCACCGCTCCCCTGCCGCGGAGACCAGGAGATCACACAGATGTCAGTAGTCTGATTGATTCTGCCTTCAGCGCCACCATCTTCCTTGCCAAACTGCTCTGCTGCTCACTGGCTCCACCTGTGCCCACACCCCCAGCTGGCCCCTTTCTGCTTCTGACTCTCAACTTCCTCTTGCTTGCATTTTCTGTGGGAACACGTGTGTTATCTGAGGAGGACTCTCTCCACTGCCTTTCACTTGCCTCAATCTTTCTCTTCACACACCTTTCCCAGCACGGTCTCCTTCAACCTGATCTCCAACTTGAGGTGTCTCTCTTGCTCCTCTCTCCTAAATGCCCCATTCCCTTCCAACTCTCAACCTTCTTCTTCCATCCACTCTCCGTCCTCTTTAACCACTCTCCCCTTAGCCTTCAGATACGCCACATTCCCTCCGGCCTCCGAAAACCTTCCTGCAAGCCTCATGACAAGCCCATCTCCATCCTCCATTTTGCCTCTTGGCTTCTCAAGTGCATGATCCCTATTCCTGCTCACTTGACTTCCTTCTCCTTGATCTCCTACTGTTTGGCTCTGTCCCCTTTCCAGCCACACCCCCTCTTTGGTTGCATTCTTCTTGGCCTGGCTGGTAAAGTTGTCCTCTCTCTCTACGCCTTAGCACCCTATGACCGTACTATCTTGATCTCCATCCTTGTTCTCCACCTGCTCCTTTAGTGCATCTCTCTCACTAGTCCAGAAGTCCCTTGAGGTTCCCTGCTTGACTCTCCCCTTTTTTCTTTGTACAGTCAGCCTGTGTGCCCTCAGCCACTCGAACAGCGTGAAGCATCACTGTTATGCTGATGATTCACAGATCTGCTGCTCTGCCCCAGACCCACCCCTGCAATTCCGCTACATCACACACCTCTGACTGTCTCATACAGTGGTTTTCAACCCTGGGGGTCCACAGACTGTGTCTAAGGGGTCTGCAAAAGGTTGTTGTTAGCAGAGAATGGAGGTTTTCAACCTGTGGTCTGCGCACCCCTGGGGGTCCGGAGACTATGGCTAAAATTTCCAAAGGGGTCCGCACCTCCATCCAAAATGTGTTAGGGGGCCGCAAATGAAAAAGGTTGACAACCACTGATCTATTAGCTCAACCTAGCAGAAGAATGGTTCAAAGCTTAAGGTGCTAGCCAGGGATTTGGGAGATCCAGGTTCAATTCCCTTGTTCGCCACAGACTTCCTGGGCAAGTCACTTAGTCTCTTTGTGCCCCATCTGAAAAGTGGGGGTAATAGTACTGCCCTATCTCCCAGGGGTGCTGTGAGGATAAATGCATTAAAGAAAGCAAGATGCATAGATACTACTGTCAGGGGCCAGGTAAGTATCCAAGATTGATAGATCCCACCAGTGCAAACTGAATCAGGCAAAACCTCCCCAATCTTTTTTTTTTTTTTTTTTAACTCTCGTTTCCCCTTTATTGTCAATTCTGTCTCCCCGTGCTGGGCTGTTGGATCAGGCCTGGCTTTATGGAATGTCTCTTTTTGAACCCCGCTGGTTGTCTCCCAATAACCCAATGGCTGTTTGCAGAACAGAAAGTACACTTTGTACAGACAAAAGAAAGTTTCAGACTGCTGAGATGAGAATGTGACAGTTGTTGGAGCTGGGCTGATGTGATCAAGAGTAATTAATATAAAGTCTGAACATAATAAATGGAGCCAGTCCCTAAGAAATATTATTGTCAAATACCTGTGGGCATTTGGCCGCACTGTAGCAGTCCCCCGCAGTGGCATAAGGAACAGGTCGACCATCATGTGTCCGTGCAAACTGTAAATCAGTTGCTGAGAAAATTATTTGGTGAGCAGCACAGAGAGGGCAGATGGGGAGAGAGAGAAATTTGAACACGTTATTTGCTAACCAGGACATCTGGGCAATTTGCTTTTATACATTTTTCTAGGGAGTTCAGCAAGATCTTGTCTCTTGGCTTTGCAGCAGTAAAACCCCAGTTCAGCAGGCTGCTTAAGAACACGTGTAACATTCCGCACACGAGTAACGCACTGACCCAAATGCGGGTCCTCACATATTGAAAGTTGTGCATGTCTTCAAATACCTTGATGAATTTGATTGTGTAGAAAAAAACAACAAACACGGACATAATGGTTTTGGTTATATTCTCACAGCAGAAAATTTCCCAGTAATCTGAACCCACCAGTAACACAAAACATATGAACATCCAAAGTGTATATTTTCCCTTAAACAAAACAAGGCAGTGGAACAGAACAAAACTGTTGTTTCAAAGTTAGAAGGGCTTAGTGAAAAATTCCAGCTGATTGATTTAAAAGAACGTATGACAAATCAGACTGGGATTTTCAGAGGCGTCTATGGAGATTAAATGGCCATTTCCTTTTGTATTTCGATGGGACTGGGGTGTCTCATCCCCTTAGGCTCCTTTGAAAATCGGAACCTCCTAGATTCTATAGCTCACATGGTGGGGATATTGCCAGGGTGCTTAAAGCAATTTGCAAAGGAAGTGATAGCAATCACGTGAGATTGGTTTATCCGGCCGTTTTAAAAATCTGCAATCTTTGCCCCTTCAATGCCAGTACTAATACTATGTTGTGTGTTTAAAATATTTACTGAAAACTGATACCCAGCCAAATTCTACCCTTAGACGTAGGTGTGCGGCGCTCCTCTTGGAGTCAATCTCAGTGGGCCATCAGACATGCACCCCCAGCGTCCAGGGGCATGGCAGACATAGGATTTATATGGCCCATCCTCCTCCCACTGAAGCCAATAGCACAGCTCCCATCGCCTTCAACAGGAGTAAGACTGGTTCCCTAGGGTTGGCTCATTGCCTACTGAAGTCAAGGGAAATCCTCCTATGACTTCAATGGCCATTGGATCAGGCCCTTAAAGAGTGCAGAGTTCAGTTCCAGCTGCACTACTGGGAGTTATATATCGGGGTGCTCCATGCAGGGATGAGCATCTCTGAATCCCTGGGGCCCTATCCTGCAATTGCAGCTAATGGCACGTGTGAGTGAGAGAGAGACACAGGGCCAGGTTCTCCAGGATTATATTTGCAATTCGATTCCAATTTAATATAAAAATATCAACAAACCAACGTATAAACCAGGCTGAGTTCACAGCATGGTAACAGATAATTCAAAGGAATGAGAAAACAGTCATTATTCTGTGTTTTTTCCTGTCTTAAGGTGATATAGTTTAATCATTCCTAGTGCACCTAAACTGCTTTTCAGGGGAAAGATCTGATGAGCTCTACATTTGAATGATTTGGGGTGATCAGGTATAAAATGAAAGAAGGTCTTTCACAAGACAGCCCAAGAACATGGCACACTGAATTCCCTCTCTTTGTCTGTCCTTACAGCTCCATTTGGTTAAGAGAGACCCTGTTTTTTACTCACTTATTATCTGCATTGTGTTCAGGTCCAGCCTGACTTTGCTGAAGGCAGAAAACCCAGCTGCTGTGTAATCTTTCCTACACTGGCAGTCTTCTCGTCTGCTCCCGTTATACGGACATTCAGTCGGGTTATGTAATCTAAATCAAAAGAAAACCCTTTCTACTCATGACAGGAAAATATTGCCATGGAAAACAAAGAGGCATGAAGCTCAGAACCAAGAGATTGCTTACCTGTAGCCGTACACTTCAGAGAAATTCTCCGCATACCCACTGACAAGAGTCACATACTCCTCTGGGCTGCCAGTCTGCATCCCAGCACAATATATCTGAGAGTGAGAGAGATCGTAATTTTGTCAGACACTGACTGTAAAAAGCATGGTGGGAAACGCAATGGTGGAAGTGAGGAGTACACATAAGATAATCTTGCAGCTTCAAGAAATGCAGAATAGATTGCCGAAACACACCTTTAATATCCTTCCTTTCACTTTCAGGTAATATTCACCATCTTCAATGACACCTTTGAGTCTTTTAACATCTTGGCAGCTGCTTGGTAATTCACCTGAAATGACACTGAAATAGTTGTAGTCAAGTTGTCATTGTACATCACCATTCCTTCTGGGAGCGCTTAGGCCCTGAGCCTGTGAAGCATCTAAACATATGCTTAACTTTAAGCATGGGAGTGGTTCCAGTGAAATCACACACATGTTCAGCGCTTTTCTGAATCAAGGGCCTGATGCGGGAAGTGCCGAGGACTGCGGCCCTCACGAAAGTCAATGGGAGCTGCAGGCGCTCGGTGCTTCTCTGGCTCCACCGTAAGTGGAAAGCACCAATCTGTAGACTTACAATCATAGATGTTGTGACATGTCCTCCTCTCTTCGGGTTTTAAATCAGCATGGCACAAAGCGCTCGCCTGGTCATCATTGGTCAAGCATTGCACTGACCGGTGCATCACCCCAATGCCACAAGTCACCGAGCACTATAAAATAAAGCACGGTAAGTATCGTGCCATGACTGGTCCTTATGGTGCTAGGCTGGTAAAACACAGACAGCTGGTCAAGATCAGATTGCCAAGGCCCCAAACCAGCATAGCATGCGAGCACACGTTGAACTTTAGACACACAAGCAGTCCCACAGTTTTCAGTAGGACTACTCACCAGGCTTAAAGTGCTTTGCTGGATTGGGGCAGAAATGGTTCAAGTGAACCATATGCTCAAGCAAAGAGTCCCAGTGGCTGCTCGTTCCACTTGCCCAATCCAGTGGATTGACATTGTTTCACACCAGCAGGGATGCATGACAGAGAAACATTCATTAAGGAGTCTGAATCCAAGCAAGTCTTTGCTTACGAATGTGAAGCTCAGCTCCGGGTCACAGAAAGGCCCCTTTGAACAAACATGGGTTCATTTATGATTTCATATCCAAACTGTTCAAGAGATCAGGTGAAATGGTGGCTATATCTGGGCTCTCTTTGAAACCCAAACTCAAAAGCAATCTCAGGGGTAAGAAATCAAAGGAAGTGTTTACACCAGATCCTGCAAACGGAAACCATTCCATTTTGCGCAGCTCTAGGCCTGAATTTTCAACAGCGAAGAGTGATTCTGGATGCTCTCCATGTTTGGGTGCCCAACCTGAGACACTTTAAAAGGACTAGCGCTCCCATTAAGTTCTAAAAATCAGGCCTATTTATGGTGTCTCAGGATGGGATAGCCAGAATCACTAGTTCCTGTTGAAAATTTATTCTTAACTAGTGCACAGTAAGATGGTGAAGACATTCTTCACATGTTAAAGACAATCATAAATTATCCATTTATGCCCGTCCCTGGGTCACAGTGATCACTCTGCATCAGTCCCTGAACCATAACATTTCTATGGGAGCAGAACAGGGCCCAGGATTTGAACAAAGCTGAGAATTATTTCCACACTAAATTATTTTGAAAATCAAAGGCTGGCAAAGCCTGATGGTTTACAATGTTTGGTAAGGACAACAGGGCAAACCAACAGCCAAATTTTTACTTTCTGAAGTGTGTGCAACTCCCAAAAAAAGTGCTATTAAGTCAGACAAATTTCACACTGTTTTGCTTGACTCAGTCCTCATAACCTCATAAAGATTTGATACATATCCTTAAATGCCCGAGATGTGTTAATGAATCAAAGCCACTGGGGAAACAACGTTTCAAAGAATAGCAAAAGTCTTCAAAAAAGTGAATTGTCATCTTTTAACTAAAATCTGAGCTGGTGGTTTAGGATCCAGAATAGGTTTGGCACTATAATAATGTTACACTGAAAGGCTAGTTTCTTTTCACTGCTCTGTCACAGCACTTGAAGTAAGGGGGGAAAGGAAAGTGTAATTCTTTACGTGTTGATGCTCAAAATTTGTCCCAATTTTGGCATATCAATTATTCACATAATAAGCCTTGAACATCCACGTGAGTGAATTTCATTCCAAAACACATGGCCAACCATCGCTTTTGCTAGATCCCAGGCAAAAGATCACTTCCTCTTTTTTGGCCATCTGTGCAAAGGCTGCTGGGATGTACAAGCTACCTGGGAAGGCATGAGTAAGACAAGCCGAGCACAGAGGGGAGCTGGGAGGAAGAGATCTGTGTCATGCAGTCTTGCTAAGACAGAAGGGGAGAGCGGAAAGGAAGGGACATAGGGATCAGAGAAGCAACGACGGTTCTGTGACTGGAGTTATCAGTCACCTGGCTTCAGCAGCAGTGCTGTGATCATTGGAGCTGTCAGCTGTTTGTCTGCTGGGTGTGGGACCCTTGGGAACAGTCTCAAAGGCTAAGGCTACCATTGCCTGAATGTGTGTTACCCAATGCATCAATTTTGGGCCAGTGTTTTGACCCACCAGCTCAACTTCAACCTTTCTTGCCCCTTGGTAATACTGCCTCTCTCCAGGCACCACAACTCAACATTAAACTTACGCTTCCCCAGTTGCCAACTCGCCATGTTGCCAAAACTGGACATTCCCCGAGGTAGCATGTGCGGACATTTGGTGGCTGGGTGCCAGGACAGTTGTCTATATTCTGGTAACCGTACTCATAATGGTCCTTCTCGGTGTAAATTTCACTGCACGAGACCAACCTTTGCTTATAGCCCTTGCCGCAGGTCACAGAGCACTGTGGAAAATGAAGAAGTTTGGTTAACATTGCGCATGGGCGCTCGCAGTGTCTCTTTGACAAACAGGGAAAAAGAAAGGCTAGCTTGTATTCTTATGCCAGTTATGGAGGAGGGATTCTATATGCTTGTGCTCAGAATGATCAATAAATGACCGGTACGCCTTAAAGTACAGTACTTAAGTGGCTGCTGATTATTGTAGTGGCCATTCGCAACCTACAAAACCAAGCGCTAAAATTAGACGTGGGTCACACTCTGCCCCCCCCACCCTGCCCCTTACTCCCCCTGAATGGTAGCTCAGTTCACAAGTAGTCTCATTGGGACAGATCCTCAGCTGCTATCAATCTGCAGGCACGAGGCCACTGATATTGGTGGGACTCCTTGTGCCATGCGAGTAAGGGCAGCAGCATGTGGTCCTCTGCGATCAGTAAAACACTGCTGTGAATCTGTGTTCTTCTACAGGATTTTCAGAAAAGGCGGGGGTGTGGGGGGGAAAGGTAAACGCGTGCCCTGCACCACTGGAACGAAGATATGCTAGGAGGCTACAGGAGGAGGGACGATGTTTTGTCTGCAGTTAAAAAAAAAATAAGTAGCTTCCCCTTTATAGCCTATGAATTTAACAGCACCTGGGGCGAACACATTGTTGATCTGAGAGAGAGCATAGGCCTCGATTCTGCAAACTTGCACACACGCAACTTTATGCATGTGAGTAGCCCCACGGCAATGGCTAAATGTAAGCATGTGCATAAGTGTTTGCAAGATTGGACCCATAATAGGTTACTGAAGCAGATATTTTGGTAGATCCTCTCATATTTGAAGGAACATTTTTCCAGAAAAACCATATGACGCCTGAGGAATGCTGGGTCATAGGCTGGTCCTCCCAAAAATCTCTCTCTCTCTCTGTATTTCTCTCCCCTGTATTTTCTTGAGCTCCTCCCCACCCCACCTTTTAGTCTCTTTCTTTCTTTCTTTGCCTCTCTCTCTCTCATCTCTGCTGTGTCAGCAGCAGCCTTGTCAGGTTCCTCTGTTGCTCTTGCAAGTGGAAAGTACTCCTTCACTTGATGCAGAAAGAAACAATCTGCGATTAGTCCATTTCCTTCTGCGGTGAGCTCTGGCTCCAAAAGGAAATAGATAATTTTCCTTGGCATGCCGCCTCCTGCACGTTTTAGGTGGCAAATCCTGCTCGCTTTCCTCACATGAATAGCACTTTGAGTGCCAGTGAGACTGCTGGGGTCAGGAAAGCGAGCAGGATTGGGCCCTCAAATGCTACGATATGCAAGATTAAGAGAAGGATCTGGTAATTAAGCTGATCTTCGAAGGCCAGATTCTAGGCTGATGAAATCGGTGTAGCTCCACTGAACTCAATGGAGTTATAGAGATTCCCACCAGCTAAGGATCCATTTCTAGCGGAATTGTGCAAACAGGAGGCCGTGGTTGGACTGCGTTCACTTATGTTATTTGTACCAAGGGAATAAAAACATATTTAATATACACTGTACGGTAAGTGGAATCCATGTGGGAATAAAAACGCTTCAAGTTATCAACCAGGACTGTACCGGAGACTGATCTTTACTTTTTAATATCCTCTCTTTTGTTCCTCTCTCCCACAGAGAAACTACATAGAAACAAACAAACTAATAATTAAAGTATCCAGCACCATGCTGCAGGCACTAATTACTGCTCCAGCACATCAACCCTTTTCTTTTCTTGTGGGGAGGGGGCAAGGGGATGGTGCTCCTGTGTGGAAAGATTGAGCTTTTTGGTCACATCCTCAGCTTGGTGCAAATCAGCATCGCTCCATCCAAGTCAAAGGAACTCCACTGATTTGCTCCAGCTGAGGGTTTGGCTCTTGTTGTTCAGAGGGTACATTCAGACCCTGATCAGACTAACGATGTTGAGGCTCACAGTCCAATCAGCAGAACGACAGTCGCCGCGGAGCGCTGCGGTAGAGTCCCTGTGGTGCTCACCTCGGACCATTCCCCCGTAATCCAGATGTACTCGCAAGGCGGTAAACTGCAGCTCTCCCTATCAGGGGGGCGCTTGCTGACATCACAATTCATGCTGTCCTCCTCCTGGTTATTCTGATTCACGCACACAACTTTCCGGTACCGGGACCCTTCCCCACACGTTTTCATGCACTGCCGATAAATGAGAGAGGTCAGCACAGGTGTCCCAGAACTTCATTTTAATTCACATAGTGATGCAAAAACATTTCCCCAGTACAAATGATAAACTAATGGTACTTACGAATGCTGTTGCTTTCTATTATTAGTTACTTGTATTAGAGGTAGCGACTAGCAGCCACAACTGAGGTCAAGGCCCCACTGTGCTAGGCACTGCACAAACTCATAAAGAGAAAGAGCCCATGTCTTGACAAGCAAACAGCTACATAGTTGGGTTGCCAATTTTGGTTGGACATATTCCTGGAGATTTCACCACATGACATCTTTTTAATTAAATATTCATCTTTAATTCCTAGAGACTCCAGGCCAATCCTGGAGGGTTGGCAATCCTACTACATAGGCAAGACAAAGGGTGGAAGGGGAAACAGAGGCACAAAGAGGTTGAATGACTTTCAAAAGGTCACACAGCTAGTCAGTGAAAGAGCTGGGTATATAATATAGGTTTTTGGATTCCCAGTCCAGTGCCCTACCCACTCACTGGACCCTACCTGCCTTTATTGTCTTTCTAACTGCCTATTTTATATCAAATTAATGTAAAATATGTTTTTGCTTCCTTATTGGCCATCCTTATTTTGAGACTAGGAATTGTTCAGGGGCTGCTTGCAGCCTGATGTAACAAGAGTTGGCAAGAGTCAATAGGGCGGCACTGATTAGTTTTTAAATGCTGGTGGATCCAATTTGTCCTGGGCTACCGTGCGCAACCCCGAAGAAAAAATTAACTCCAGTGTGGGTTTATGTATTTAGATTTAGCCAACAATATACTGAGGCAGGTAAGGTAAGGTAAGAGGAGGCAGACAGAATGTGCACGGAAAAATTAGGGGGAAGATGAACCTGGGACTCTCGCTGATGGGTTGGCTGGAGAATGCACATTTGAGGAGGGTAAGACATGTGACAAGAATGGGAGAAGAATGACCGGCAAAGGAAAGGGACTGCAATGGAAGACAGAGGATACAATGGAAAGACTCTGCCAAGAGAAGACTGAAGAGAAAAGGACTTGAACTCCAGGGCCTATAACCATAGGGATAGATTGACTTCTATATTTGGGGAGACAATTCTAGCCAGGCCAGCGGGGCAGTGTGTGGGGGGACAAATTCTGCGCCTTCCTGAGACTTGCAGTTTGGGGGAGCAATGCTCCCCCATGGCCCTCCCCAAACTATGTGTATGCCTGTAACCTGTGCCATGAACCAGAAGGAGTGGCAAAGAATCCTGGGCAGCTCTGACACCAGGTAAACGGGAAAAGACGTTGAGAACTGAAGTGAAGTGGGATTTATGTATTTAGATTTATTAAAAGCATCTATCACCAATATTAAAAAATAAAAAATAATTTCTCCCCTACACAAAAGACGGGAGCCCAGAGAAGGACTCTGGAAGAAAGGTTCCCCAATGATCGCCCATTTCGAATAATAAGCTAGTTACGTACGGTACACATCTGGCACCCTTTGCAACAATATTTCAGCGCTTCACAATCTTGAATATATTTATCCTCCCCACATCCTTTTGAGACAGGGCAGTGCTACCACCCCCATTTTACAGAAGGGGAACTGAGGCACAGATAGACTATGCAACTTGCTCAAAGACTGTGGCAAAGCAAGGACTTGACCCCAGGTTCCCACTAGACAAGAGCCCTAACCTCTGGACCAGCCTTCCTCTTCTACCCTACAACCAGCCAACTCAACCCTTCCTGCAAGGCCCAAATTGTGCAGGAATTGTCTTCCTCGAAGCAAAGGACATAATATCCAATCAGACTGCCCGCATGCGCGCACACACAAATCTACATGTGAAGTTACCTAGGGTTTCATCAGTTAGCTTCATCATGTGTACGTCATTTTCAAGATCTCTGAACCAGTCACGGCTTTCCTAGGACGAGTGAGATCTACCGAGTACACCTAGGGCAGTGGTTCTCAAACTAGGGCCGCCGCTTGGTCAAGGAAAGCCCCTGGCGGGCTGGGCCGGTTTGTTTACCTGCCGCATCCGCAGGTTCGGCCGATTGCGGCTCCCACTGGCCGCGGTTCGCCACTCCAGGCCAATGGGGGCTGCGGGAAGCGGCGCGGGCCGGGGGATGTGCTGGCCGCCCTTCCCGCAGCCCCCATTGGCCTGGAGCCGCGAACCGCGGCCAGTGGGAGCTGCGATCTGCCGAACCTGCAGACGCGGCAGGTAAACAAACCGGCCCGGCCCGCCAGGGGCTTTCCCTGCACAAGTGGCAGCCCTAGTTTGAGAACCACTGCCCTAGGTGAAAGGCAGTACTACCAGAGCCTTTTGTTTTTAATTAGCTGTCAGAATCCAGACTGCAAATGATTTCTTGAGAAGGCTGAAATAAAACGTCAATAAGTAGAAGTGCTGTGGTTCGGAGCAGCATAGCCCTTTGGGTGCAGAGGGCTCGCAGGAAATGCAAGTTAAGGCTCAACATCAATAGTTAGTGAATAGCAATGATGCAAACCAGCAAACACCCCCGCTCAGCAGCATTTATTTTGGAGGAGTAATTTAGCAGCTCTTAGGCAAGAGTCAATATTAAAAAATTTGCAGCCTGGCAAAAAGACCCTACTGGCTACATGTGCTTTTTCAACCTTATTTACTCTCTTGTAGGTCCCAAGAGTGGAAATTTCCCCTAGGTCTGAACTGAAATGTAGCACTCCTAAGGGGGAAAGAATAATTTGCTTGACTGTGATTTCTCAGGAGAGCGAACCAAATGTGCTATATATTTGCCCTTCTCAGGTATCGCCTCATGGTATAAGTAGAGTACTCCTTTAAATTACATTTAAAAGTGGGTTACGGGATTCCCTAAGCACAGTCCACAGAAAGCATTAATTGTCACCTTTCCAATGCAGCATATACCTTAACCGAAGTGCTCCATTCTAATTAGGGAGTTTCTGCAGAAATCTGGATGCCGCGGGAGAAGGAATAAGTTCTATGATTTTTAAACTAGACTGATGCCAGCCCCAGTTAATGAAGAGAAACTTCATATAAGCCAACCAATAATTCCACAAGCAACAGGCGGTGGAAGCTCCCTTGCTAGGCTGAAACATATACTAGAAAAAATTCAGACGGTCACGCTGTCCAAGAGGAAAAGAATCCTCGAACATGACTTCCAGTTTGCCCTTCGATGCAATGGGGAAAAGACAAAGTGACGGACAGATACAGTGACAGTATATTGCCATAGTGTGTTATTAATTTTTAACTAGGGAGGAAAGAGGGTCTTGCAGTTAAGATACATGGACTGAGATCCAGGAAATGAGATTCCAGTTCCTGGCTCTGCCACAGATTCCATGAGTGACCCTGGGCAAATCACTTCATCTCTTGGTGCCTCAGTTGCTCATCTGTAAAATACCTTATACCCTAAAGGGCAAAAGACCTGGGCAAAGAGGAAGGGGAAGCAAATCTAAGGCATCTCTCGCCTTTCTACTGTCTTGTCTATTTAGGCTCTGATTTAGCAAGATACTTAAGCAGGTGCTTAACTTTAAGCTCATGAATAGAACTGGCCAAAAATTTTAACTTTTTCCACCCCTCCTCCCCCCCCAGAAATGCAGCTTTAGGTCAACTGAAGCATTTTGTGAATTCAAGTCAAGCAAGCAAACAAAACAAAAAAGTAAAAAACAAAATCAGAATATTTTGTTTTGACATTTTTCGATGGGCATTCTGCCTAAGTCAGGACTGAAAGATTTCCCCTGAAGTAACAAATGCCAGAAATACACAATTTTGTATTTTTTTTTTTGTAACTTCCATTCTTTTGCAGCATTCTCGCATAAGGGCAGAGCATCCCACAGAGTAGAAACTCGGTGCTGGCCATGCATGTGCCTAGGAGCCCTGTGGCCCGCCCGGGTGATTTAACAGGGCCTGAGGCTCCTGGCCACCGCTACTGCAGCAGCAGCCCCCCAGGCTCCTTTAAATTGCCCGGGCCCCTGGGCAATTTCCCCCTTTGCCCCCCCACATCGGCAGGCCTGTCTCCCCTACATCAGACGCCACCAACACCATAGAGCACCTGCCCACTCAACCCAGCAACCTCAGCATCCTCAGTGCTGCAAGAAGCTAGAAGAGTTAATTAACGACTATAACAAGAGATGGTTTCCAGGATGTTCCCTATGGCTTTTCATTGGCAAGACTAGAGTGGTGTTTTTAAAAAAAGGAAGACTAAACGATGCTTGACAAACCCCCTTTAAAAAATGAAATCAAAAAGTGAACGGTGCTGTACCGTTATTTTAGGTCATGCCATAAGTGTTAATTTGGGTTCACTGCATTCCTTGTTCACAGCATATTAAAGCAATCTGTGCCACAACCCTATGAATAACGTGCCTGCTGTATTTATAGCTGGCAAGGAGGTGATTTCGCTTTAACCATACATCTGACAAAATGAAAACTACTCCAAGAGAAGCAGTGACAAATTCAAAATGGGCAACATCCGCAGTGGGTTTCAATTAGTGATTCTTCTTGGGCAAGGAGGGTTTTCTCTCCCCCCTCTATCCCTAAAGCTTCCTTGGAATCCAATGTGTCACATGCTTGAGATCTCCAGAGTGCACACAGTCCGGTGGGGAGCCCTTTAAGAAACCAGTGTGAACATCCGCCTCCCACAAAAGTGGTGGGAAGAGGAGCGGGTCATTCTCTCCAGCTGCAAAAATGAGAGAGAGGACGCCAGGTTGGAGAAGTTCCTTTAAGGGCTAATTATGTTGTTTGGTAAGTACTAAAACGGCATGCTGGTCGGTGAGCTACTTTGCTTCCCGCTTGCATATTCATTAGCTGAATGGGTTTAATGTCCTCTGTAGAAGAGAATGTGTTGTTTGGGACAGCAGCTTAGCCTTTTGCAAATTTCTTTCATGCTAACGCACTTCTGTCTGAGGCAAACAGCTCATAGTCTATTCTGTTCTGCCTCTGTTCCTTACCTCCTCAGCCTTGTAACCGCAGGGCCAGATCTTCAGCAGCTGTAAATTGGTGTAGCTCCGTTCAAGTCAATGGACCTATGTCACTTTACACCAGCTACAGATCTGATCCCCAATGTTTCTAGTAGTCTTGGAATCGTTCCTCAGCTGCCCCCACATATGACTATAACATCATTACAGCTTTCAAACATTAAGATTATGGCATAGCTAATGGAACGAAGTTGGTTAAATTTGTCTGTAACAGTCCATAAGGCCGAGTACCACAGGGCTGTGAGGTGTATACAATAATCTGTTATACTCTTGGCTGCAATGAGTGAGTGTACTGTACTGAACCGAATCAAGGATGAGCTAGTAGAGAAGGAACAAATAAAAAGGCAGAATGGAGCTGCTGCTTTAACCTTGAATCTTCTTGCTGCAGGTGAAACATTCCACAGCCTTTGCAGGACTGAAATGCTTTTTGTTTTGCCTGTGAATTTTTTTTTCTTATTTCTTGTATATAACCACAGCACAATAATAAAGAAAATGGGAGTTTTTGAGCACACCAATATTCTGAGCAGGTGAATATAGTAAACGGGCAGCGCTAAATTGTCCTTTGCATTCTGAATAGAAGGGACCAGTTTCTCATTTAAATTGAAGACCCCCTCTGGCAGCGTAAACAGGCCTTAAAGAATTTATTCCTGCTTTAAGACCCTTTTGCATTGCAAAAGCACTGTAAAGGGGCCTTAGTATGAATTAAAACCAGGCCCCAGATCACTTAATGATTATTCTGCTCTCCTTATGGGATGGAATCCACACCATTGCAGCCTTCATTACGAACCACAATGTACATAGACTCTGATCCTGCATCATTAAAGTCATTGGGAGCTTTGCCATTGATTTCAATAGGTCCTTAATGCGCCCCAAACCCCCACTGATATCAATAAGTGTTATGTGCCTGCAGCAGGAGGCAGAGCAAAAGGCACATTAAGCAGGTTGCCATTTGGACTGAAGAGGAGATTCATGAAAGGTCTGTTACACATGATGATGCAAAGCAATTCTCCTCACAAAAGCAGCAGAATAAAACCCTGAACTTGAACCTCTCTATGCTCAGAAATTTCTGTCAGCTGTTGCTTATTGTGAAATATCCAGCTCAAGGGTTCTCAATGAGTAGGGGATGGCATTTAAAAAAAACCCATAATTAAATATTGACAAATTTTAAAGTTGTTTCCATTGTGCAGTGTTTGAAACAGCCCTGCAATTTTCATTTTGCTAGAAATCACCAAAAATGTCTCCAATAAATGAAACATTTCAAACAAGTCAGCAGGTTGTCAGATTTTTTTTCAAAAATACGATTTTTTGGACAATCCAGCTGAAAAATTTCAAACAGTCCTATGCTCACCCTTTTTCATCTCCTGGCCTATTGTGTAATACAGGGATTCTTTTGGGAGCCAGGCCTCTCCCCTCCCATTCACCATTATACCACTTTGGGGTAACTACAGCAGAAAAGTAATGTTAGCAAGTTATGTGTTTTAACTGTGTTAGAATGTAACGTAGCAGCTGGAAATAAGGGGGAAGGGCTAGTACCATTTGACCAGTCAATCGCCAATTGATTATGCCTTGAGACATAGGCCATTTTAGAACAAAATTGGCTCTGTGTTCTCATTTCTAGCATAACTTTTGTGAACTGGGGTTTATAGACAACCATATTTATCTTCAGAAAATAATCCAGCATCATATTAAGCTTCCTACATTAATTGTCTTTGTGTCCTTAATTTTGGTTCATTAGAAGTCTAAATTCTGAATGCGGATGGCCTAAGAGGCATAAAAATCCTGCATTTAGATAATCAAATGGGCAACCTGAATATCCAAGTGCAGGACTTAGACAGCTGAAAAGTGGAGCCTACATCTACTTGGAGGCTTTGGTAGACAGTAAGAATCCACAGCTTCCCTGCTGGCCTTGAACAGGCTTCTGGCTTCATCCTCGTTTGCCCTTGCTATATTCACGGGGTCCAGCAGGTATGTCATAATCTCTGTGATAACTATCATCATCCCACTTAGACACAGTTTAGTAGGTTTACCGCAAGCAACGCTGAAATTCTAACGATGCCTGATACCGTGTGTAACACCAACAAACCCTGGCCGTCGGCGAGCTGGATAGAACCTGGGACCTCTGGAGCTTAGTGCATGAGCCTCTACTGCATGAGCTAAAAGCCATACGCCTCTTAGCTAAGGCAGTAGAGCAGACTCATTAATCTCTCTCTGAGTGGTCTCGGTGGCACTCTATCGTACACAACACCACACCCAGGAGGGTATGGGTTACACACGCACCGGTCACAGTAAGTGAACACAGTGCAAGAGATCTGAGTGCAGCTTGAACCTAGGTGTGTTTCAAAGATGCTGGACTGGTGGAATAAGGAGGAGAAATCTCATGTTGGATGGGGAGAGTTATCACGTTGGGGGGGTGGGGTGGAGGGAGTTTGAACAAGCATCCCAAAGGCACATAGATGATGATGTAGTGTGGGAGGTTACTTTTTAAATGCACAGCTTCCACAGCTTCCTACAGCTCTGCAAATAGCGAAACTTAGCTCAATCAAACGTACTTACCAAGTTCCTACTCCTGCATGTGTACGGATGGCAGACTCACGCCCAAAGGCAGCTAGTAATGAATGGGAAAAGTGGGGCGGAATCGGGTGCTGCGTCAGCAAAATGTGAAAAATACTGGCTTTGTGCAGGTCCTACCAAAACATTCTGCAGCATGCACATATAAACCTGTATTATGCATCGTCTTACGCTCCAGTGCTTTCTTTGGCACTTTCTAAAAAACTGGCCCAATCTCCATACATCACTATGTAATTTATGCCAGACTTTCTTTGACATATTTTCTTTTCTTTTTTTGGCAATCTAAAGTTTTAAATTTAAATGCATGCACACACATACAGATGCAAACACACAAATACACCCTCCGTCTGTCTCAAGGCAAGCTCTAACCCTGTTTAGTGTAAACCCTGGCCATCTGACAACAATCTTTTGAACAAGCCAGCCATCTCCTAAGTCTCTCTGTAGTTCACACTTCACAGAACGAGTAATGTGATCCTGGTAAACGTCAGGAAGAAGGTCTTACTTTGGTATGCTTTGAATACCGCTGAAGCTGCCTGCTACGGGCCCTTTCTACTTACAGTTTGCCATTCCTCCATTTCCCAGCTGTAACTGGGACATTCAGCAATGTGGCATTCCTGTTCAGAGACTGGTCTTGTGAACTGGTAACAGTCCGTCTCCCTGGCTGGTTTCTGAGTGCCCGGGTGGCAATACACATTTCTCTGCTGAACTCCTCGTCCACAGGACACAGAGCACTAAAGAGGGACAAAAAAGAAGTAAGTTGCAGCTTTCCTTATTTTCCTTGTGAAACTCTCTGTTGCTGTAGTGAACCTCTCTGATTTCAGATGAGGAAGGGAGCTCTGCTTTGAGTTCTGCAAACACATTTATCACTCGTCTGAGTGAGCAAGCAATAGCACCTAGACATTTAAAACTCTGATTCTTTTTGATGCAGACAATTCTTCTCCATGTAAGAAAACATTTTGCAGAGAATCTGAACACATAGGGTGAAGTCCTGGCTCCAGTGAAGTCAATGGGAGTTTTACCATTAACCTCAGCGGAGTCTGGGTTTCACCTATAAGATTTATACTGCAAAAATCTCTCAGGATAGCAGCATTGTTAAAAAAAAAAAATCACAAGATGCTAGAGTCAGCAGGAATTGTATGTTACTTCTTGCACACTCAGTTCAATAGTTTAAATAAATAAATCACACTTTCCAGAAACATCGTTCAGGAGACTGATCAGCCTGTAATGAAAAGGAAGCACGAATTATATAGCATAAGAACTGAAGCAATGAAGATTTGTAGGTACTCGACTTCTGGAATTGCTTTTAATTTACATATTCACCGTAGCAAATGACTACATACCGCATATCCCCACAAACAGAACTATTTCTGTAAATTAGTTGCTTTACTTTCACACGTTAGCTTCATTATGGCATGAGCACGTTTTTATCCACTTCTAGTCATATACTATAAGCCTGATTTTAATAATGAGCAAAATACATTTTTTCCGATTTTTGAATATTGATGTCTACAGCTCACTGTTTTCAATAGCTTAATTTTTTTCCCATACAAAAATACTTTCTGCTAATATCCCACAATATATGATGATGAACTGATACTTAACTTCACTGCTGTATGGATTCTTTATTGTTAGGTCCTAATATATAGTTTGTAAATGTGGGACAAGATTAGTAAAGATTAGACAGAAGTGTGTATAAGAGAAATGGTTGAAGTGTAGATATTATGATTAACGTTTTGTTGAATTAAAAATTAGTAGAAAAGACCTAATTAATATATGAGCTACTGAGAAAACAAGTTTATAATACCACGAAAGTAAGCCTTATTATGTAATGGAATTAAACAATTTATAATGTGCAAGGAATCCTCTTCCAAAACTTTAAAAAGTATTCTTCTGTAATGCAGCATTTCCTTTAGTATCTGAACACATTATAAAGCAAAGGAGACCAAATTCCCCTCCTCCCCCCGACTGTGAACATTCTCCTGGTTATAAATATTTATGAAAGGCTGGTTTGTGTAACTTGGAAAAGTAGCACAATGCAGTTAGATTCCTATGATTGGTGATGCAAATACATCCCATATGCTGTAGTGGTTCTATTGTGATTAATAACACGGTTTATCTTAAACATTCCACAAGAGAGAGTGAGCTGAATAGTGGAAACACAGTCGGAGAAACACATCCACCTGGATGCTTAGTACATTTTAAAATAACTTTTGCCCAAGTTTATCACCTACAAAACACACATTTGCAAGAATGTTGTGATATTGACAGAAGGGGTTAAAGTTGCAGCTCTGTCCTAGAAGGGGCTAATCATGCATTTGATACTGAATTGAACAGGAAAATGTTATACAACATAGTGAGCTAAAAAGGACAGTGATGTCTTATTTTAGTAATGGAATTTATTGTATGTAAAGCTGTAATAACTGTATTCCAGTTTACTGTATGTAAACCTATAACACTCCCAAGGACCAGACCCGTGGACACCAGACCCCAGGAAAAGATTTTGGCTCATTTAGGGGCTCACCTGGAATGAAATCCTGGCTCAATTGAAGTCAAGAGGAAAAACTCCTGCTTAATTCAGTGGAGCCAGGATCACACCCCATTTGTGAGCTTAAGTCAGGAAAAATCGTTTGGAGTGGGAATTTTTTCATCAACTTGAAGGGGGGCAGGATTTCGCTCCCGAGATCCCTGCTGTACTGTACATGTTTATCCAGAACACATCCAAAAAACACGAGGCTCCAAAACTACTACTTTGGCTTAACTGATCACAGAGGAGTAACTACTGCCGCGGTTAGAACATGAATATTGGATGGACGTAATTTTTCTTACAAATCAGAGCGGTGTCATCTATGAGGTTCTGAAAACAAGGAAGTTGCCAGTTTATGGCCGAGAATTCTTTCAAAAGCGTTACCACACCTAGCATCTGGATCCAAAGGTGATTGAAGTCAATAGGAGTCATTCCACTGACTTCAGTCTGCTTTGGATCAAGCCCCTAATCAGTATGCAGCCTTCTCACTCTCTGTTTATAACGTTTACATATTTGTCAGAGTACAGGTAGGATTTTACAGCTGGATTCCTAATAATAGAATGAGACACTATTATAAATGCCCATTTAGACGGAGACTGCCCTACAGTATATTTTTAACAGTGATCACTGTTTTACTTTATCAAACCAATTGACTCACCTCTGTTGATCTGAGAAGAGCAACTCTGATTTACACCTCCTGGATATCTGGCCCTAAAAGCATAATAAACCTGATACTACAGTCCTCCCCCTGTTCATGTAAGGATCAGGGCGGACTGTTACTATACTCATATATTTATCATCTATGTGGGACAGAACAAACCTGCCACTTTTTTCACCATAGACCACGATGTAGTTTAGCACAAATTCTCCACTGTCTACAGAGAAACGCAACAGTAAAAATGGAACATATTAACTCATGTTACAAGTTTATCACCGAGAAAAATATAGGGCCAGGTTTCAACCTGAAATCTACCTAAACAGACAGACAATTTTCAGACTACAGAATAAGTATTGTTATTTTTACTGCTTAAAAGATAATGGTGCTGATTTACACTTAGGAGACATAAGCCATAGACATATCTGGCATAAGCTGTCATAGAATCATAGAATATCAGGGCTGGAAGGGACCTCAGGAGGTCATCTAGTCCAACCCCCTGCTCAAAACAGGACCAATCCCCAATTTTTGGCCCAGATCCCTAAATGGCCCCCTCAAGGATTGAACTCACAACCCTGGGTTTAGCAGGCCAATGCTCAAACCACTGAGCTATCCCTCCCTCCCGTCTCAGGGCATTTTCTCAGTTAAAAACACAAGTCCATTCATTACTTGAAGAGACAAATCTTTTCACATAAATGCATAAATTAAAAAATGTTTTGCTCTAGGAAGGAGGATTTATAATTATCTAGAAAAGAATTGCCCAGAAATTAAATACAAGCCAGTCCAGATAATAGAAAACATACAGGACTGGAGTACTCTCCTGCACTTTGTGCTGGCTAGTATTCATTATTAATCATTCACGTACCGTTCCTAAAAGGAAAAGGAAACAGCCACGGGCACACACAACACAAACTGTGGGCGTGTGGTGACAAAGAAAATGTATGTGTATTTTAAAACTCTGTCTTACATCTCACACAGTCTATTGCTGGTTTACCCACTACAGAAAGAGACAATTTCATGGTAACGTAGCACCGTTCTTATTTTTACAGTTGTTAAGATCTACGAAACAACAGAATGCTTCTTTGGTGGTATCCAAACTGTTCATAGCTAAGATTTCAAACAGCACATAGCCCATTTCACCCATGGTGTGGAAGGATCGCACCAGCTCTCTGCTCTCACTTTAACATGGAGTGGGAATGGTGCCCCGGCCTTGAACTGGCCTGCTACTAAATGTCACTCTCCTTGAAAAAGGTGTATATAGCTGGCTGTAGTTTTGCCCGTATTTGTATTAATTGAGGACCTTATCCTGCAGTTCTAATTCAGGCCAAACTCCCCCTGGTTGTCAAACCCAGTGAAGCCAGTGAGCCATCTGCATATGCAGTCCAAATACTTTCCTGCCACCGTGCCTGGGGCTGTATCCTGTATCTCTAAGGTCCTGCTCCAAAACCCATTGAAATCAACAACTGAACTGACCTCAGTAGGCACTGGATCCAGAGTGCGATTGTTAATTTCTTCTGTTTTAGAATCCAGACACATTAGAATTGTGTTAAGTGTTACAGAGTGCATAGCTTTACTTTTTGCTGTCTAGTTCAGAAATCAATTTCCTAACTCATTCTAACCATTCTAGTGACATCTTGGAGCCCAAATAGAGAGCTGATGTTTGAAAAACTCTGGCCCCGGGCTTCAGTTGGTGTAAATCATTACAGCTGCACAAGCGTCAATGAAGCCACACTGATTTACACCAGTGTGGGATCTGGCCAAGCTGACTTCACTTGACCAGTTATGCTTTTATTTCTTATTTAGCAGGCTTCAGGATTTATCATACAGAGAAAGCATTTTAATCGCTGTTGTTCAGCCGTTTATAAACAAATCACGTGGATACTTCCAAAAGTATTTAGCATAAAAGGCACATCTAGAAGTGTGGCATGCATGCCACTAAGGCATGACATTATTCAAGACTTCTACCTGTTCCAGTTTTATTACATCAAACGTAGACAAACTCTTCCAATTTACTACTTGATGACTGGCTCTGTGTTACACACAGAATATAAGGAAACAGTATCATAACATTGTTATTTTTAAATGATCTATTTTGCTGTTATATGATGCATTTTCATCTTTGCTTTCATAGCTAATTTTTAGGGCCAGATCCTCAGCTAGTCACGCCGGCAGTGCTCTCTAGTATATAAAGAATACAAATATTCTTTAATTGCCTCGTCATAACAGATTACTTTAGGCCATAAATCACCTCATAGTCTCATTAAGCTGAGCTTCTTTCTCAAATTGTATGAAACTGAATCCTATCATGCAGTAGAATGTTTTGAATTTTAAAACATTTATCTTTATCAATTAAAATTAGCATGTTTTTAAGCAATCAACCGACCATTGTGTTGGTACGCTGACTTTTATTAGCTGCAAAAATTGCTTTCAGGAGCAGTCACTTTAAATAAAGTGCAGATCTGATATGATGAGACATTTTAATGGTCATGTGAGTCTTTATTCTTGTAGGCTCTTGGACAAAATTAAGGCCACAGTACCGCAAACAATAAGGCATTGTGCTTAACTTTATATCTGGGAGGAGACCCATTGAGTTCAATAGGGCTGCTCAGATGCTTAACATTAACTAATTGTGTATTTTTTTGGAGGATCAGGGCCTAAACAACTAAACGTGTATGATGAATATATGATTACCCCATTCTTCAAGAAAGAAATACAAATATTGTACAGCACATATTCTATTTATTCTAAGAGGAGAATAAAAAATCCAAGTCTGAAAATAATGATGGATTTAATGCTTTTTAAATTTAATATTTGACATTTGATAAAAGTGTATGTACTAATATTAATATTTGTCTATACAGATGCATGTACAGATGTCTTCATGTTTTATCTTTTAGGAAAGGATGCATACAGCAAGAATCTTAGGGTTTCATATAGAAAGCAAAGAAAGATTGTGAATGTCCAAGTTAAAAATGTCCCAAGTTAAAAATTCATTTACTTATGGATCTTCAATAATTTGACTGATTAGCACATCATTCAGGTCCATGTGAAATGGAGATTCAGAGGTAAATATAAATCTGATGAAATAGGTTAAAGGTACAATTTGGTGTGATAGAAAATATTAAATTTTAGTTTCCAAAACCAAATTCCACTCTCAGTGTTAGAGAAAAAAGGATGAGAAAAGTAAACTGATATTTTTCATGCCTGAAATATTTCTCAAGAGTTTAATATGGGGAAAGCAATGTAAATAAAGAACCAAAATGGCTGAAAGTTATGTTCTCAGCAAACAGCATCCTTGAAAAATCCAGACTTTCCTACTTTCCTCCAGCCTATGCATGAAGCACCTGATTTTGTAATGACACAGAGGTAGACTGCTGTTGTTCCCGTGTAATGCATTTGGAAAAACACAAAACTGAGTGAAAAGTACGTTTTAAAATTAATAGCTCCTATATATTTGCTCAACTTGAATAGGAAAATGATTAACAAACAATCATTTAAATTTCATACGCCTCCAAATTAATCACAATTGCACTCAGGATCCAAAGTATTGCAATAATAAAGAAGGAGGAGGAGAAGAGAGTCTGGTTACTCATACACAGCAATGCCTCTTCTAGCAGCAGTTGAAGAAATTTACAACTGGTGCTTCTTTGTTAGCAGTTGACCACCCCCTTTTGTATCTAAAACAGTGCTGGACTTCAGCTGATGTCGATAGTGCAGCTCCAGAGACTTATCTGGAGCGATGCTGATCTACCCGAGCTGAGCACGTCACCCAGAACATTTATACTTTTATTGCAAAAGGATTGAAATGACGCTTGCAAACAATGCAACAGATAAGGACTACCTAATGGTGCAAGAGGTAAAATGTTGCAGCTCACCTGTCCCCAGTCTCCTGTTTTCCACTTCGGACATCTGCCCCCTCTACACTTCCTTTGCACGTTCGGTTTAGCAAGGTGCTTGCAATAATCATTCTCTAAGCGGTTTCCTTCCTTTGACAGGCAGTACACATTTCGGTGTTTATGTCCCCGTCCACAAGAAGCAGAACACTGGAAATGGAAAGCAAGGAGACAGTTTTAATGCAGTTAGGGCTACACTGTTACATACATCCAATAACTAAATAGGGTATTTATTCTCAGTGTAACAGGCCAAAAATTATGTCCTCCGTCTCATGATGGTAGCCATTAATAATGAGGGGTCGTAACAGAGGACAGAATTTAGCCCATGAGAAATGTCCTCATTTGTATCATGTATTGCATCTTATTCTTGCTTGTAAAAGCCTTTCTAAGCAGAAAATACCAACAACAACTTAAAGGAATGGGATAGAAAGTGGCATTCAGCAGGCTAGATTCTTGGTTGATATAAGTCAGCATGACTCCAGTGACTTCAAAGGACCAAAGTCAATTTTCAGCAGCAGAGAATCTGGCCTTTAGAGTGGTACATTCTACCACTAAAAAAATTAAAGGGACAGAGTCCCTTTTGGGTAGCCATTGACTCATGTGCCATGCGAGAGTAAAAGGCGGATAAATCAGAAGAGCAACATATTACGCCCACTTTGCACAAATTAAAACGACTCCACAAGGAGCGAGGCAGTGGAGAAACAAATCCATAACCTTCTGAATGCCACGTTTCTAAAGCTATATTTGTTTTAATGTTGTACTAAACAGTGTAGACGGATTTATTTTTTTATTAAATAAATACTGAAATCGGGACAAGCTCCCACTTCATATGTATACGGTTTGAAACTGACTCAGAAGAAGCCGAGAAGACAGAACATAAAGAATCAAAGCAAAAAGCAAATCAGCAGGTAGGTGAGCTGTACGCTTTGTAGTGAAGCAACTAATTTCAACCTTTCTCTGCAGGTTCATTGAACTTTTTCAGATGTGACCACTTCTGGCATGCCAACCCTAAGCAACTTCGCTTTGATTTCAGATTAGTCTCCTCCAAAAGATTTAGGACTCAAAAGAGGTCTGGAATCACGACAAGAATTTAATATGACAGTTTCTTGTAGAACAAACCTCTTACTCAGCATGATGCACTGAGAGATTCAATTTCAATTTCTTCATTACACGTTAGGCAAGTCATTGCATGTTATATCACAAACATACGGATTTAGTCCTTCAATACAAACACAGAGTTTCTGCAATCTCTCAGTATAACCGTTCTCCTGTTTTCGTTTTAGAACGGAATGAATGCAGAAGATGGAGATAAATAATGTCAAATAGACCTTAGGATTCTTCCTTTCTTTTGATGACTCTTATCAGTGCTTTTACTAAGAAATAAACCAAGCCAAAAGTTTCCCCTCACCCGCAGTTGGTAAATAAAAACACAAGGATTGTACATGTAGGACCTTGGAGGTTACATTAGGTCTAGAAATTGGCCAGAGCCAACCCCATCTATTATTATTTTAATTACAGCAGTAGGGCTCAATTGTGTAGGACACTGTGCTGACTTGCCATCAGAGAGAGTTCCTGCTCTGAAAGGCTTACAAACTAAATACACCAGACAAAAGTGGGGAGCAGGGGAGACAGCACATAAGCAAAAAGTAAAAACCAAGACAAGGAGATATTTTAGGTCCCGAATCAGGAAAGCCCTTAAGCACACATTTAAGTGCTGCCCTGGATAGGGATTGTTCCCTGAAGCAGAGCCTAAATGACTTGCCCAAAGACACACAGGAGCTAGGAACTGGCCATACTGGGTCAGTCCAATGGTCCATCTAGCCCAATGTCCTGTCTCCTGACAGTGGCCAATGCCAGATGCTTCAGAAGGAATGAACAGAACAGAACAATTACCAAGTGATCCACCTCCCATCATCCACTCCCAGCTTCAGGCAGTTAGAGGCTTAGGGACACCCAGAGCGTAGGGTTGCATTCCTGATCAACTTGCCTAATAGCCATCAATGGACCTAACCTCCATGAACTTATCTAATTCTTAATCATAGATCATGCAGATGCAGAGTATGGGGAAGTCCAGATCCAAACCACGTGCCTGGCCCCAGTCACTGTAACGTGTTATGTCAAAACCCTGAAGCTAAACACCCTAGTTTTGAAGGAGTTGAGATCGATATTTGAACTCCGTGTCTCAGGCGCAGCCCATTACTTTGTAAATTATTTGTTAGGATGGCCAGCTGGCTGTTCACTTCTTATTCCTTATGTCTGATCTATAGTTCCTTTCATCTCAAAGGATCCCAAACTGCTGTGCAATCCACGGAGTGGATTTTTGAAATACTCACACACATTGTGTAGTAGTTACCGATGCTCATCTCATTGACTTCAGCTGAGTGTTACTCAACACGCGAAAAACTGCAGAAACTGGTACTCCCCTTGAAATCAACACAGCAGATTTGAAATGGGGGAATGGAAAATTTGGCCAAAGCTATTAGCTTTAATCCTTACTCATACAAAAGGAGCCATGGGATATTTATTGTTAACACAGAGCAGATGTCCAGCACTTTGGTATTTAGCATCTCCCCTAGAAGACACCCTCCAACCACCTCTATATCAAAAATGGCATGGTGAACAATCTCCCTTGGAAAGCTAAATAACGAAGTAACCCAAATAACTGGGAACTGAACCTACGAGGTCAGGTATTCAAATGTTCATGTATTTGAGCAATCGGAGTGGGAGGAAGCCCTTGTGCGTGACTGGGAAAGGGCGAGCCAAGCACCATGTCAACTGTAAAGTTATACAGTCTACTATGGACCCCCAAAGAGCAGAGAAGATGAACCAGCATAGGATGCAGTGGTGCCTACACAGTGACCATAGTTAGGCTACCTCATTCCACCCCTAGCACCTCAGCCATGCTTTGCTACAGCAGTGGGATCTGAGTAGGCTGAACTTTCCTGTGGATGAGTCAATCCACTGTGCCACCCAGGAGAAAACCACATGTATTTTCAGTTAGGGGAGGGCCCTTAAGTTTTCCTAAGAGTTTTGTGGAAGTGTACTGTAGTTTCCAGGTGGCCAAAAAATAGCTCAGCCTCACATTTAAAAAACGGAGAGAAAACACAGCTCCTTCCTCCAACACTGGGATGGCTTAAAATTATGGAAATTCACAATTTTGACAAAATTTCAGACGTCAGCAGAAACAAAAAAAAAAAGTCAGACTTTTTTCCAAAATTTTGTCTTGCTTTTTTGCCAGAGCTGATTAAAAAAATCCCATGGTGTTTTTCATTGGAAACTCAGTGGTTTTTGTGAAAAATGTTCAAACAGCTTAACTCCAAAGCAAATGTAATTAAAAAATAAATCGTGTCTGGGCAGCAAAGATTAAGAACAGTCTCAAATATTGTTACAACCAAATACCGTCTAACATTTTCATTTGGTTACCGTCTTTGGACTAAATCCTGCCATTGATTGTTTAATACAAATTTCCACTATCTTCATTACACCTTCTGCATCTGGAATGGTGGCAGACATGGCTCTTAAACAGAACAGTGAAAAATCAAATAAATCCCTAGACTTGATTAGTACTTTTCCCCAGTCAACGGAGAGATGTACATCTTTAATCTATATATTTGCCTCCCATTTATTACATAGAGACACTAATAACAATGCTCATGCATAGCACCTTTCTAGGGAGCTGAAAGTATTTGACAAATATTCTGTCTTACAAGAACTGTGGTACTGCTCGGAACGGTGCCAGTGGTAAGTATTTTTATCCTCATTTTACAGATTGATGTACAGAGAGATTCAGGGTCCAATCCTGTGAGATGCTGAGTGCTCTCATAGTAGGTCAACACCTTACAGGATGAAATCCCACGTCAGTTGGGGTCACATATGCAATTCATTCACCGTACCAGGAAGAATATCCAGAAAATGTGACTCTGAGACCTATGCTGTACATGGGGAAAGAGTTAGAATCATAGGACTGGAAGGGACCTCGAAAGGTCATCTAGTCCAGTCCCCTGAACTCATGGCAGGGCTAAGTATTATCTAGACCACTCCTGACAGGTGTTTGTCTATCCTGCTCTTAAAAATCTCCAATGATGGAGATTCCACAACCTCCCTGGGCAATTTATTCCAGTGCTTAACCATCCTGACAGTTAGGAAGTTTTTCTTAATGTCCAACCTAAACCTCCTTTGCCGCAATTTCTCTGTCTGTAGCACAATAGTTCAGCCTCCTGTGGGCTGTAATACTTTGGTCTCATTTTGGTTATTGGGTTTAGTGCGTGGGTGGCCTGTGAGATACGTGATATGATCTGATGGCCCCTTCTGGCCTTAAACTTGATGACGCTAGGCGAGTTTCACACACATTTACATGCACATAGTTGCATTCTTAAAGTCTATGAGTCTATGTACATTTAACTAATTTTGCTAATGCTTGAATATAGTTGGGATATTCTCAAGATGATGATGTCTGGTACCCAACATTCTTCTGTTCTCCCTTTCAAGAACATAAGACAGCAGTGCATAAACATTTTTCTATCTCAGCCGTATTTGCTTTCATTGTAAACTCTTTCACTCTTAAAGGAATGATAGTAGGATGAACAATCAAATGCAACTAAGACTCTGAGGACTGAAAATCCCTTTGCCAAGAGCACACATTGTGATGTTTTAAAAATTCTTTTCAGGTATTTTCAGTGTTATTGGGGGCACTATTTTTAAGCATATGTGACGCAGAAAAAAAAGGCTTAAGGATGTGCTTCACCTCTACTGTATGTGATTTATGGAAGTACACACCAGGGTTTTGCACCCTGACTCATCTTTTCTTTCTAACACTGGAAGAACTTTGCATGTCATTAACAGAATTTAGAATTCTTTTATAGCTGGAAACAACACGGTCTGCTTACAGTTTATGTCAGTAACAGCTCCATGGTGAGGTAAGCTTTGACCTTGCCTTCTTTAAAGCCTGTGAAGTGTACAGATGAAAACACTTCCTCTTTTCTTGGTTTTGTTTGTAGAAAGTACTTCAAAGTAATGGGGAAAGGGAGGAATTGAGACTTTCTTTTTATGGGATAACAGCCTAATCCAAAGCTCATTTAAGTCAATAAAGAGATTGCTACTAACCAAAATTGCCTTTGGATCTGGCCCTAAATCTGTAGCGGAGGTATTGGTCTTTTGCTAATTGGGTGTCTGGACTTAGGGGTTGTACTCTCAGACATGCTCAGTTTGGTCTAACTCTGTTCCCACTGAAGTGCTTTTGAAAATTCTACCCTAACACCTTACAAACCAGGCAGAATGCCTGGCATAACAAAGGAAACAACAACAAAATCCAACAGGGATTTTGCAGTCTAGACACATGCAAAACTTCCATTAGCTATGGCTGGGGTTAAGGGAGTAGAAAGACTCTAGGAAGTTGATACCATGGGGTTTTTCCATGCACTTTGGAGCTCACATTAGATGGAGAATTCCCGTTTGTCTGAGAGAAAGAATAGCCCAGAAAGTCAATCTGAGCTACTGCAATTAGTCTGCATAGGCAACTGCCACTGATATTAGACACTGACTGAGGACTGCAGAAGGCCCTACAAGCAAAACTGGGCTCTAGGTTGCACTAGCATAAAATGGAGTCACTCCCTTGAAGTAGCGGGCACTCAGCACCTGGCGAGGTTGGGCCCTTTGGTAGCTATATGAAAGTTTTAGACATATATGGACAGAGAACTTAGAAGTTCAAGTGAAATTTTTCTTGGGTCTTTTAGAACTGCCCCAAACCTTTACTCCCTACCACCCTCCAAAGCCCCACGCGGCAAAGATCCTCCGTCTCGCACCTACATGCGCTAGCCTGAACTAGAGAGGTGCTTCAGAATAGCAACAAAGTCCCAATCCACTCCCAACAGGCTGAATGCACTGCCAGCTAGGGAATGTAACTTGGATCTTATCAGCACAAACTGATGAAAGTGTGGTGTTATCTGGCAAAGCCTGCTGCAGGCTGATTTCTAGTCAATTTCATTTTTGTTAGCTGTCAGTTTCAGCCTTCTGCTTCTCATACTTAAGCAGGTTGCTGCAATGCTGCGGTTGAGAAAATAAATGTAGAAAACTGTTATTACTTTAAAAATAAACTGTGTCCACTACACTAAGGGTATAGTGAAACACTTCTATTGTTTATTGTTATCATTGTTCTTTAACATGTGCACAGCATTATAATCACGCCTTCTGCTTTACACAGAGAATAAACAATCTTTTCCCAGAAAAGCTTAGAATCAATGTCCTGGTTGCATAGTTTTAATTTACTTATATTTTTTGTGTGATTAATTAGAGGAAGGCACCTAGAGTCTTGGAAAGGTGTCTATTTAAAAATAACAAACCTAAAATGTACTACTTAAATTAAATAAATATCCTTATTAGTTGTTCCCGCCAAGGTCAGGGAAGCTGCAACTCCGAATGTGAAGCAAAACATTTCCTGAGATGCAATGTTCTGTTCCATTGTCCAGGTGCTGGCATTTTCATTTTCACAGAAATTTGCTTTCTATTTCAGACTTCAAGAATTATGAAGATTATTTTATTGTTACCATGTATGTGTGAATTGCATCAGCTTATTCCTCACTGCATTTCCTATGTATAAAATTTGGAAGATAAGATGCCACCTTCTTCATTAAGGCTCTTACAAAATGGAAAGTCTGCAATAGATTCCAAGATTTCTGACTGGCTTAGTGCCTGAAAAGAACGGAATATATACCCACAAAGACCACTTAGGTTATAAAAGATTTACACAAATTATGATCATTTAGGACCAACATCTGCAACCGGATACATGTGGATGATACCAGCGCAAGAACTGACCCTTATAATGTGCGTACTTCACGCTATCTGTATTTTGAAAATGGACAACTGGCTGTAACTACAGGGCAGAACTGCTAACTCCCACCAAGAATATGGCTAATTCTTCAGAGTAACAAAATTGTATAGAGTGCTGTCAAGGCCATTTTTACAGATACTGTGCAGCAGCCTTACAATTTGGGAAGTATTAAATGCAAGCTGCAGCAAAAAGGCTTCCTAAAGATAATTATAATCAGTTACTTGAAGAAAGGAGGGAAAAATCACGCTAAACACATTTTTATCAGATTTTGCAATGGGCAACTTTTCAAAGGCAATTAAAACCCATTCCTGAAGGTTTACATTTCCACACTTTTAGGATCATACTAAAAGTAAACACTCATTCGTCCTATCCAAAAAGCTTAGCTGAAACAAATGATAGATGAAACAAAAAAGAAAAATTAAGGAGGTTAATGTTTCTCCTTCATATAACTTAGTCTCATTTTACATCATTAGACACTAAGCTATTGAAATTCAGTGGGCCTCCTTAAATGCAGCTGTAACCAGATCCTGGCAATCAAGTAGCTACTGCACTTCGCTTCTGCATTGGTGCACGCAAAGAGATCCACTCACAGATACTGCTGGTGCTCTGCAAACGTGGCCCTGTGAAGCACACCGCGCCATTCCCATTTTCAGCATGATATGGGAAGATATGTTAAGACTTATGCATATACATTAGCAAGATTAGCATGGATAAATTCTGGCCAGCTGGCTGTTTATTGGACTACATGGATTTTAAAAAACATATTGAAGTCTTTACACGGCTTTCAGCAACACCGGAACACCCTCCAAAAGCGGCGGTTGTACGAGGACTTGCTAATTTCATAGGCCCTGATTCAGCAAGGCATGTAAGCACCTGCCTAACTTTCAATACATGAGTATTCCCATTGACATCAGTGGGTCTAGTCTCCTGCTTAATTAGGGCCCTAGTTTTCATACAGAACGACTTCACCACATTTGTGGAACTCCCGGTGCAATGCTACCAGCGCATCTCTACTGCTGGTGTCCATCTCTGGGAACAGGTCAAAAGCCATGTCAGCTATTTACAAGTAAAATGGGGAGAGTAATCTTTGTACCGAAGAGACAGAGCTACTGAAGCAGGGCAAACAAAAATCACTCCATGGCACCAGAGTCCACCAAATCCTCCCCAGCTAGGGTGACCAGATGTCCCGATTTTATAGGGACAGTCCCGATTTTGGGGGCTTTTTCTTATATAGGCACCTATTACCCCCCACCCTGTCCCGATTTTTTACACTTGCTGTCTGGTCACCCTACCCCCAGCGATATGCACGGTAATACTTTCCTTTCCACAGACACTGTAAGAGAAAGGAGGGAAGTGAAAAGTAAATGGACACTGGGATTTTTCTTGAATTGGATAAAATTAATATATTTGTGAAAGAAAATGCACATGCCTGCTACAGAAGAACAAATTTTTTAAAACTAATAGTTTGTAGACATGTGCTAGAGAACACTTTGGACCAAATTCTACCTCCACTAAAGTCACTGGGTTTCTTTGAGGGTGAACCAGGCAGAACTTGCCTATGTTTCCATAAGGAAAGTTACCGTCAAGGACACAATAGTGTTGTATCACGTTTGGGTTTTCGGCTACATGAAAGGTGGTTTTACAATGGACTATTTGGCTTCTTTGGACTTCTGCCATCCAATCTATGGGTCAGAAGTATGATCAGTAGAGCAGGTTGACATTTCCTGGCATTTGAATTTTTGAATCAGTTTTTAATTTCAGTGACAAAACCATGGCCAAAAAATGGATGGAATTTTCACAATTTCCCCTCCTCCTCCATAGGTGCTGGAATGATGAGTGTTGTGGGTGTTCCCATACCTCCTGGCTTGAAGTGGTTTCCGTTATATACAAGGGTTATAGTTTGGTTCAGTGGCTCTCAGCACCCCCACTTCAAAAATTGTTCCAGCACCCCTGTTCTCCTCCTCCTCAAATTTTTTGACAAAACCCTAGTGATAAGTCCTCTTGAAAAAAAAAAAATCATTGACTTCAAATGGAGCAGTGGGTTCTCAGAATCGCTGAAAATCAGGGCCTTTGGACACATCTATGCCGCAGCGGGACACATCTCCAGTTGCGGTATCTGGCTATTTCCAGCGTGGGTAGACGTACGCATGCTAGCTCTGCTTGAGGAAGTCTTAAGTGAATACTATGTAATTTGTACAACAGAGGTGGATGTGTATGTAGCCCATTTCACTGGCCCTCCAGGGTATGTCTACACTGCACACTAAGCCCGGGCTCTGACTCAGGTTTGAGCCCAAGCTCCCCTTCTGTCCACACACAAATCAGTCTGCCTTGGGTCAAACACTCAGGACCCTACTAGGGGACTTGGTCAGAGCCAGCCAAGCCCTGCCACTTTGCAGTGTGGACACAGCTCCAACTGCAGATGCGAGTCAGAAGGTCTGTGTATGGACACGTTGGCATGGCTCTGACACCAGATCCAGTAGCCATAAACCCAGGTTTATAATGCAGTGTGGATGCTCAAGTGCAGGGTTGAAAACATTGAGTCCACGAGCCCGGATCCCATAGACTTGGGCTCACACTATGGGGCTAAAAATAGCAGGGCAGATGTTCCAGCTCAGGCTGGAGCCTGCATTCTGAAACCCAGCCAAGGGCATTGATCCGTGGTCTGAGACTCGCGGATGCGGGGTTTTATTTTGCAGTGTAGATGGACCCTTAGTGCCCAGTGTAGTCCTACCCGGAGAGATGGCCCTTGGTCAAGCAACTCTTTGGCAGGAAGGTTGCGCTAACTCTTCAAAGACCTGAGCCAAAGCCCACTGAGCTCAGTGGAAAGATTCCCAGTGACTTCTTCACACTTTGGATCAGGCCCCAATTGCGCGTATCTGTGGGCAACAGGGAGCTCGGAGTAACACCACAAGACAGGAAAAAGTCACGTACCCATCTTTCTCCCTGCAGCATCCAGGTCGTGTTTGTAACGGCCCATATTTCCTTCCATGGTTGTCCTGGGCTCTCTGTTCTGCACCGTCATTATATTCTGTGTAGTGATGTGCCAGCTCCTGAAGACCACACTGCTGCATATGTATCACTACGTGCAGAATTTTCCCATGTGACCCATGGTCCAAGCTACTTAACTTCAAAAAATAATACCTCGTGAGGACCTTGGGTCGCACTGATGCAGGCAGCATTACCAGAACCATTTCCCCAGTGCATTTGCTACTGATGTATTTTCCACCAAAGCAAGGCATGCATGTTTTCCTTCCTTCTTCATCCTCCAGGACAAAGTGACATCTAGGTTACATGAGCAAGTTGGTGTATGAAAGTGTAAAGGAGTCTGTGTGTCCAGGGAAGCGTGATTGACATGCTAAGGAACTAAGATGGGATCAATTAAAGCAGAGGGTGGCCTAATTTAACTGACATCACGCTTTTATAATGATTAAGTACTTGTATAATGGTAGTGCCTAAAGGCCCCAACTAAGAATATGGTTTTGTTATACCTGCCGTACAAGCACATAGTAAGAGACTGCCCCGTCTGGAAGAACTGACAATCTAAATAGGCAAGACAGACAAAATGACTTGCTACAGGGATTTGGTAGCAGGGCTCCCTTAAAACAGAAAATATCTTGTTATGATTCTGTATTCAAATACATCATCCATCATGTACTGTCCAGAGGCTAACGTGTGGAGCTTAGTATCAAGGAAACCATGCATGCAGCACACCCACCTGCCTTACCGATGAGATAGTACAAAAAATAAAAAACATAAATAGAGATCCTTAAGTGTCTTTGCAACTAGGTTTACAACACTATGTCCTTAACAACCGAACAGTCACGATGTGTGTTATATTTATGGTAAAGGCCTGCATGCTCAGAGTCCATGATAATCGCATATTCTTCTTTCTAAAGAACAAATCTATTACTATTTCTAATACTTCAGCAATGAGGAAACAACTACTATTGTAGCCTAGGAAAAAAATATGTGCAGGCTTCAAATCATAGCCCAGGGATCCAGCTAGCGTTCTTCATCTCATCCATGCACATTCCATTGCCGTGTTACTGCCCTTCACTGTTTCCTGCCATCGGGCACACTGCTCAATTGCTGTACGGGAATTCAGTGCTTTGGGAGACAAATGTAACCTTGCAGATAAATGGCAACCATTACTGGTTTGTTTCCTCCCGCCGGGTGGAATGAGGATTAGCTCTTTATGATGTCAGTATTTTATGTACCTACAGGTGAGCCCACCAGTACAACAAATGAGCTGAAGTGAGTATCTCGCCCTCTGAAATCACTTAATGAACCATCAGCATTTGTCAACACAACTGCTAAATATCCTTTTGATCAAGTTCAAGCCAATGTGCTGCAGAGACCAGCAAACGTCCAGCTCATGGGAAGAGCGGATACTAAAGAAGAGTTAGTAAGTGAACTAGTGATAAAATGAGAATTTTATCCCTGTTCAAATAATGGTATGCAATTAACTTCTTCAACAGTCTAAGTACTTTCAACTGCTCATGCTCTCCATTCCAGATAAAATCAAACAAACACTGTATCATCATTTTGGGATGAAAAACAATGGTCATTTATTATGCATTAAACCAGTTTGTGTCTAAGAGTTAGCTTTACTGGAACCACTTTAACTTTCAGTTCCAGACGTTTTTTCCTTCTGGGAATTTTCCAAGTTTATTTGTTTAAATCTAGAAAATATACAGTGGAAAAGAACATGAAAATAGTGCCTCCAAAAACACCTATGTCCACAAAACTTCACAAATTGAAAGGTAAACTAATCCCTATAACAGAGCATCAAGGTAATCCTGGTCCAGCTACTACTTCCTACTTTTGGATTTTTCATTGCAAAATTCAACCCTTATTCAGGTCAGCAATTAAGCATGTGCCTGACTTCTAATGAAGTCAATGGGCCCTTAAGCACATGCGTAAAGTTAAGCACGTGCATTAACTGTTTTCCTGAACTGGGGGCCTGAACTGTACATGTCTGTGAGATGCTAAACAATATAATAACTAATGCTTAGTTTGTATAGGGCCATATTGTGACTGCAACCCCCTCTGGAATTAGTTGTTTCTGACATATTACTCTAAGCCTCTAAGGGAATCATGCTTGGACTATAGCAGCAATGGCCACAGAGACTCAGTACTCCATTTCCGAGATTCCCTAGAGTACAGGCTGGTGACAAAACAAGCTTGAAGCTACTACCAGAATCAACATTAGCCAGAGCTCAGATACAAAGTGTTGGGTTGTTGTTGGAGTGGAGCAGAGACAGAACAAGTATCACAGCCTGGGAGGTCCCCAGAAAACTTCTCGTTCCTACCCAGAGGGAAATGTTGAACTCTGGTGGTGGTTACTGGGTCACCGATGGGTGACAGCCCAGAAGAGACCAGCAACCCAGGAGGATGAGGAGCAATTCCAGGTTAGGCTACCAGGGAAAATGAAGCTGGCTCTTGGGACTCCAGACTAGGGAGCCTCAGGACAATCCTACCCTTTTAGGGGCGAAGGTCTTGTAAGAAATCGCATGTCTGTTTATTTTGCATATGAGTTTTAAGCTGGCCAACAATTATAGTGCTGCATCGCTCAGTAAAGAACTGATTCTCCACTCACATGCTGCCCAGGCAGGTGCTAGGAGGGATTGGGCGCATAGGAAGTGCTGGCAGGTGGAGGGTTTCAGGTATTGTTGCTATTTTATTATTCTAGCTACTCCTATTCTTTCCTTACCCCTTATCTTCTGTGCCCTGGGCCTCATAAAGTCCCCTTATTGTTGTGTTGTTTTATCCCTACATTCCTAGTATAGTACATGGTGTTAAATGTTTTCCCAAGGGACAGCACCCGCTGTGTCCCTGGCACAGAGAGGAGTCACCTTGGGTAGAGGCACCGGGCACCAAAATAAAGAACCCATGCCCCTAAGGGAAGAAGGGAGAAGCTGCCGTAAGCAACAGGGAGAAGGCTCGAGCCCCGCCCCAGGGCTGCGGTTACATGACTTTACTCAGAGTGGCAAGCACCTGCCTGGCTCCAGGAGCAGCTCAGGGATGGACTTGTGACTTAGAGTCACATTTCCCACCTAGCTTCCCCCCTTGCTCCAAGAAGCCAAGACAGTACTTTGCTGCTGGTGTGGGACTGTAGCAAATTACTTCCCCCGCTGTGCTGGCGCAACTGTGCAGACTGTCAGAGCCTCACACTTTGGCAGGAGTATGAGAGGCGCTGCTCCCTCTGTGCCTCTCCCCACCTGCTTTAACATGGGGCACAGGGACTCTGTAGCCTGCTGAACATGGTTTCTCCCTCTCTTCCAGGTGGAGAGCGGTGATGTGTGGGATATGAAGGGATGCTTTCCCCTGTGCGGCACTGCAGAGCAAATCACAAACTTGCCCACAGGCCACAAAGAACGATCTCCAGATTACAGCAAGTGACCATTTCAGAGCCTCAGTCTCCACGCCAGAACCAGCGGCTCCACACCAGAACCAGTGGCTTTTGCTCAAAGCTCTCTCAGCGGCCACACACCTTTTATCATAATCATCGTGACTATTATACCCAGCACCGCGGTGTGTAACTGACCAGACTTGACGGGATGTTGCACTCATGGCATTACGGTGCCTCATCCCCGTTGGGGAGGGCTAAGCACCCGCAGCTCTGGAGGCACAAAGCACCCTGTCTATGGAGAGGAATAAGGGGAATTGTTTTTCTTAAATGCCTGCATTAAAATAAAGCCATCTCTTCCCCCAATCCCTACAGACATCAAACCATCCAGCTGTGCCAAGCCAGTACAAAAGCTTTTTTTATTTTAAGTTGTCATGTTTAATTGAGGCTACTTAAAGATCTTCTAGTCTGCGGTGCGGTCAACTGACATTCAGGGAACGCACTACACAAAGAAGCAAAAATAGGCATAACAATCTGAAAGCAACTGTGCTCTCTCATGGTCGTTATGGGAGCAGCAACAAAAAGGAGGTGAATGGGCTTAACATATTCTGAACGAGATGGTTCCTCTGGGCAAGGACTGTCCCTTCGTACAGGCCTGATTCAAAGGCTGCTGTTATCCGTGGAAAGGCTTCCACTGACTTCAGTGAAATTTGGGTCAGACCTTAGGTGTGTGTACAGCACCTAGCACAACTAGGCCCAAACCCAGGTTGGAGCCTCTGGGCACTATCACAGTACAAATAACATAACATAAGAACGGCCATACTGGGTCAGACCAAAGGTCTATCTAGCCCAATGTCCTGTCTTCCGACAACAGTCAATGCCAGGGGCCTCAGAGGGAATGAACAGAACAGGTCATCGTCACGTGATCCATCCCCTGTCGCTCATTCCCAGCTTCTGGCAAACAAAGGCTGGGGACACCATCCCTGCCCATCCTGGCTAATAGCCACTGACATATAGGCAGAGGTGAAAGTAAGCCGGTAGGTCCCGGTACAGCGTACTGGCAAGAGCCGGTGCGCCGTACCGGGGTGGATCGGCTTCCCCAGACGCAATTTAAAGGGCCTGCGACTCCCAGAAGTGGCTGGAGCCCCGGCCCTTTCAATTGCTGCCAGAGCCCCGCTGCCAGAGCCCTGGGGTAGCAGTGGTGGGGCTGGGGCGGCGATTTAAAGGGCCCTGGGTGGTAGCGGCAGCCAAGCCCTGTGCCCTTTAAATCATCCCTGGAGCCCCGCCTCCGCTTCCCCAGCGCTCCAGCAGGCTCCGGGGACGATTTAAAGAGCCCGGGGTGGTAGTGGCGGCCGGAGCCCTACGCCTGGAGCCCTGTGGCCGGAGCCCTGGGGAAATGGCGGCAGGGCTCCAGGGATGATTTAAAGGGCCCAGGGCTCCATCTGCCGCTACCGCCCAGGGCCCTTTAAACTGCTGCCAGAGCCCCTGGCTGCCGCTGTTAACCCAGGGAGGAGGAAGGAGGCACTTGCCGGTACAGGGTAGGCCGGGGCTGGCTCTGACCTCCCCCAGCCTTGCCCCTTCCGCCCGAGGCCCTGCCCCTTCTGGGGGCCAGGGCCGGCCCCAGCCCAGCCCCGTACCGGTAAGTCTCTAGACTTACGTTCACCCCTGCATATAGGACTATTCCTTAAGCAGCACCAAGCTGACCACATCTGGAGGAAACCCCTGTATGTTCTGTCTATTTAAGTTGCTCCAATTTGATCTTGAAATGAAATGCTAGAGAAACCTGAGAGTACTCTGAGGGGGTCTTACTGGAATATGAAAACATTTAATATTTTTGTGATCAGGCAACTTTCTCTGGGACACTCTTATAGGACACAAAACAACCTACCTAATCCCTACCATAAATCTCACTGAATCCATAAATGACCCTAACCTGTAGCTGCAAAATGCTTGGGTTTCTATGCTTTTTGTAAAGGTTGGATTTGTGCTTCTTGATCTTCCAGTCATCATACATATAGAGCAATGTGCTGACAGATGCGGGGGCTGACCTAGATGGTGAATCATGGCAGAAGACACTAGGTAAGGAAGCAGAAGACACAAGTCAGCTCCAAAAAATGGAAACTTGTAGGGGAGGATGATATTAAGTATGAGGTTAGAAGATAGCAAGGAATCTTCTGTTGAGATTTGTTTAGGAGGAAACAACAGAAAAGACAACAGTCGAAGAAGATTGGGAGTGGCTGTGTCCAGGCACAATGGAAGCCCAGAAAAAATATTTGATAGGGAACAGAAACCTTACACAGGCTTGGTCTACACTACACAGTTAGGTTGACATAAGACAACCTAATTATGTCAGCGTCCACACTACAGCCTCGTCCTGCCAATGTAACTGCCCTACTACACTGTCATAACAACTCCACCTCCAGGAGTGGCGTAGGGCTTATGTGGGTGTAGTTAGGGCCAGCAGGGTCTGCGTAGACACTGTGTTACTTGCATCAACTGTTGGCTGGCTTGTCAATTTCATGGTCCCTTGCTGGAGCCATGACATTGATAAAAAAGCCAGGCAGCTAGAGCCTGGCTGCCCCCGTCTCCCCACTCCCAGCCAGGCTGCTGCCCGGAGACTCCCCACTCAAGGAGCTCAGGCGGCTGTCCCCCGCCTCCCAGCTGGGAACAGGGAACTGAGAGCCGGCGGCAGGGCGGGGAAGGGGGGAAAGCTGGGCTCCTGGAAGGGAGCTGTGCGGAGGGCTCTCAGCACCTCCCGGCCCCCCACTGCCGCTCTTCAGTTGGTGGAAGCGCTCCTGGTGAGGATGCACACGACCGACAGGAGGAGGGTAGTGTGGACATCAGCCACCGTAGGACCAGAGATCAGCTTACGGTGTAGCGTAGACATGCCCATAAGCCCAGATTTTTAAAGGTATTTAGGTGTTGCTGCCTTCAGCATTGCAGTACCTCAGTCTCATTTTCAAAATTAGGGCATCTATTTGGCTGCCCAAAGACATCTCGCCACCTATCATCAGTTGAAATCAATGAGTTTTAGGTGCCTAGAGGCTTTTTGGAAAATCCCACGAGGCGCCTAAACACTTTTTAGAATCTGGCCCTAAAATCCCTTTTGAACATTTCCGTTGGCTAAAGTCTTGGGATAATAATGATTGATAAACAAGGAGGCCTGCTTGCCAAAATCACACAGTAGATCATGCTGAAAATGATAACACGGTTCTAGAGTTCTCTCAGATACAGTTCATGAGCCAAATTCAACACTGACTTATAGTCACGGAGCTGCCTGGCAGAGGGATGTCACAACTGAAACCAAGGGGATGGCACTGGGTAAAATAACTGCTTCATTTGACCCTTTGTGTTTTCTAATCAGAAGAGAAGGGAGCAGGTTGTGTAGCCTGTGATAAGTAATTTCTTCATTATACAGATATCATATCAATGTCCAGCTGTGCTATCTATTAGGGTACACTGTAATGCAATCATTTATTTTCTTGAGAAAACATATACCCTGATTATTTACCCTCTAATCACTGTATGCCATTAGTTGGAAGGGCTCAGTTTTAACAGGATTGTTCGCAGTGTTGTTGTAGCCCTGTTATTTAGCAAACCAAAGTCTAGATCATTGGAAGGCTTTTGATAAACTGTACACAGCCTTTCAGATGTTGTTCTGCAAATGCAGTGATAGGACTCAAGGCCCAGACTGATCTGCCCATGTGGATCCAATGGCAGAATGAGGGCCACTGTCTCTCCTGCAAGTATTTGACACAACCCCCATTAAAATCACTGAGTACAATACTCATGCAGTGAGGGTATAAGAGACCCACCTCAATAACTACAGAGATATTACTAGTAGGTACCCTATGATTTGTTTACTCTTTCAAAGAACTGGCTTTCACAACTCTAGTGCCCAATTTGCCAAGACCTCTGTGTAAGAAACTCGCATCAGCTTCAGTGGGGATTCTGTACTCAGGAGGGTGAAATTCTGATCCCATTAAAATCAAAGGAGAAACTCCCATGGACTTCAATTGGATCAGGATTTCACCCAGACAGCTTTTGGATAAATGGATTCAAGGTTTTGAGTGTACCGATTCTTGGCAACCTAGTTTTTAAAAGTGTGCGAATGTTCCCTTTCACCATTTGCATGTACATAAAAAGTTGTTCTTTGTCACCCAACTTAATTATACACGTGAATTTTACGAAAGTATTAGTTCTCCCCAGTAACAGTCTTTATATGTAAGTGTCCTAAAAGCACGTCTATCAGATGGATTATGATTCCCCCAGGGCTTGAACACTAAATGTTCTTGAATAAACAAGGAGTTTGAAAGGTACCACATGGTTTTGTGATTCTTTTCTTCCCCGGGAATGTCCATCACAAAGGTAATGCTGGGTGCATTTACACCAGCCATGTCATATGATAATGGTATGATTTCACATGCAGCTTTAAAAAAAAAATAAAAAAATCTCTGGGCTAAACCCTGAAATGTTTAGGTGAGATAAACCTCCCCCACTTTGATTTCATAAAAGGTCACTACAGAATTTGCCTGAGTAAGGGCTGCAGGATGCACTATTAATAAAATGAACAGTCTAAGTTCTGATGTTTTATATAATACATTTCAGTCAATCATGCAAGAACACTACCCCGTTAAATACTTGCATGAAAGGACTCATCTGTACTTCACAGTCACAGTGAGAGGTTTTAGAGCACTAGCATTATTTCAAAAGTAACTAAATGTATCTCTTTCTAAATATAGCTTATATTACTTAGTATGAACGACTAATTTCCTTAGAGTAGCACTAAATAAATAATAATGATTTTTAAATAACCGTTGACGGAAGATAATCTTACACTGCCGATTCAGAAAGGCTTGCCATCTTATAGTATTAAGTGTATTGTTGCAGTTTAGCATACGACTCAAGAAATCATTATACAAATTCATTTCTGATTACTTTCTACTTGTCTTTAATTTCCACTGTTTGATGTTAACATTAAACATTGTAAATGTATGCAATATTTATATAAAATTAAATAACAATACTGGAAAAATAAATACACTTTATTACATAAATACATAAATCCACACTGCTGAAAAGTTTCAGCTAATACTATACTCTTGTTTCAAAAGTGACCAAAAATATGGTAGTGACACTCCACCTGATGTTCAGATGAAGTCTGAACGGCTACAGAATGACGTCTGCAATCAATGTCAGAACTAGAAGCAAGTGAGGTGATATAATAAAAGAAAGTTGGACTCTCCCCTACTACCTACCGTAGTAGCGCCTGGTAATATGAAAACGAGGGATACGTAGAAATTTATTATATTTTTCAGGAGAGACAAAACTTTGGTTCCTTGTTGAGCCCACAGGTCCTCAAATACAGCTCTAGAGTCACTTACGGCAGAGCTCGGGCAAACAACAGATAAGATACTTCACATGAAAAAGCAAGACCCTATACGGCAATAATAGTGGCTCAGCTCTGAAAATCTTTCTCCAGCGGGAACTTTGCAAGAGAAGGGACGGTAGGAGCGGGTGACGCTACTACTGAATACTTTGGTCGCAAGATTCTCCACTGACGAGTTAGAGCAAACTTTAATTAACACAAGACTAAGAACACAGTTTACGACTGCACGCACCCCAGTGCTGCAAGACCGATTCTGCACATCTGACCCAGCTCATCGACACCTGGCGTCAATGGGAAGTTTGGCTGGGGAAGGAATGCAGGATGGAGCCCTGTCTAGCAAACACTGGGGGGGGCAGATTCAGCTGTGGTGGAAGTGGGCACAACCCCACTGAAATCGATAGTTATGCCAGAGCTGAGTACAGCCCTATGATCTGTTCCCGAAAAGACGTGGTGATAATGCCAAATGCTGGAGGACACCAAAACCCAACAGAACAGGCTAGCCATCTTGCTTGGGTCTTGCAAACATTCAAGCACATGAAACAGAAGTTAGCAGCAATTTTCAGGACGTAGTTGTGGGAGAAAACAACCGCCTCGGGGACTGAGTAGTGCTCAGCTCGTTCAGTCAGCACCAACTATCCGTATAAAAGTGATACATTAGCACCTCAAATTAATCACTGTCCCTTGTAATGATGAAGCACCGTATAAATACTAGTCAGCAATGTTATGGCTATCACATAATTCACTGAGGTATGAAAAAAACAGAAATGTTACCAAAAACATCCACAGAAACTACAATGACATTAAACTCCAGCAATGTGACGTTAAAACCATAGTGTTTAAGGAAGTCAATATATTACAAAAAGGCCTCATTTTTTATAAAGTGCTTTCAAGTCAAATCACCTTTAAAAAACCTTCAGCTATGTTTAACAAAATATACAATACATTTTGACACGTGTTTGCGTGTCATTTTAAAATGGTCACATCAACGGTTTTCATTTTCTCTAGCCAGTGTCCCAAGTCCCACACTCACTTTGGTGTAAGAGCACCTGTTAGCAACCAGCCAGGAGCACTAGAATTCCACCTGTCCTCAGGTGGAGAGGGCCTTTTATACAGGAAGTCAGTATTATTCTGTGGAGTTCACCTTGCAGAGCAGACAGATCCCAGGCTGGGCAGAGTAGAGTTTTAAACTACAGGACACTATATAATGGTCCAGATCATCCCCTGCATTAGAGCCATGGGCAGAACACCGCAGTGCAGGAGAAGCATCCCAGTGGCACAGAGCCAGCATAACCACGCCTATTCCACTCCCCTCCCAGAGGTTGGAGAGGAAAGGTGACCTAAGGAAAGGGGGCTTCCCTACTTCCTGTTGACCCCTGGCTGCCATAATAGTCCCCCACGGGCAGCTAGTGTAATTTAGAGCAGTGGCTGGGGATCGGACCAAGGATCAGAGAAATATGCAAGGGTAGCTTAAAACCACTTTAAGCCTGGCCCCTCATCAGTTGCACTATATGATCCACAGCTGAGAATAAAGGACATTATATATATAAACATACATGTATATATATAGAAATACATATACATGTATATATGCATTATACTAAAGTAGGAATGTGCCTGTGTTTTCTGTATGGGTGTGTATATATTTATAAACTAATACATACACACTTATAAACGCATATACTTGCAAATGAGGGCAACTTAGCACCAAAATCCTCCCATAACTATAATTTCTTTTGCAGAGAAAATGCAACATGGGCAATAATAAGTGCACAATAAAATATTAATATAAAATATAATCAAAACTTTCATTTAAATTTAAATATACTGCTTAAAATGCCAGGTTTTAATTTGCATGCAAAGAACTCAGTCATAACCAAGACTCGTAATGCATGGTGCTTGCAATGTAATAAAATGTAGAAAGTTGGTTATCTAGCAGAAAGTGCCTTTTAAATTAAAGGAGTTTACTTTGCTAATGTAAGCCCTTCCTGAATGCGTCGCTCTGAGTATATTGTAAATAATCTTCTTTAAGTGCAGTTTTATGACACAAAATATTAACACCTTGGCTTTAAGCATATTAGATTTGTTGTTATGGAACATCTATAAAAAGAGTCACAAAGATAAATATGCTATGGTCATACCGAGCTCCAAGGACCAGAATTCCAGGCAGCATCTCTAGGACAGTCCTGCATATTGCACCGCTCACGGTCTGGTGGTTTGTCGAGAATTTCACAGCTCAGATCTGGAAACCTTTCACCATTAGGGCGCTGGCACACCACAAGCCTTGTTCGTGTTCCTGCACCACATGCCTTTGTGCACTAGAGAAAGGAAATCAACAGAGTAGTTATAATATTAGTAATTTACATATCGAGCATTGTCTGCTCCAACCTCCATTGAAATCAACGAGAGTCTTTCCACTGACTTCAGGGTGGGGCGAGACAGGCCCCAGAAGAGGGTGTTGGTATTTTTTTAAATTTCAGAAGGGACCAGAGGTTTTGGGGCCACTATTTTTGGGTACTCAAAATAAGACACATTAAATGAGACCAACTTTTAGAAAGCGCTAAACATCAGCCAAGTGCTTTTGAAGATGTCTGAAGCTGGACACTAAACTCACTACAGCAGGTTGACATAATTCAAATGAGTAGCTTTTCTCTCAAAAAATGGCCTTTTTTAAATAGATTTTTCAAAATCTGTCATTGTCCGGAAATGTTTCTGCGACGTGCTTAATTGAAAACATTACCAGATTCTTTACAGAACTGTTTCAGTTCCCAAGAACTCGCTTTTCAGTAAATGAAACATTTTGCTAACCTTTGGCAGTATTTTTTATTTCCAATTTTCAACTCCCCACCCCGCCCCCCCAACTGAAAACCTTGGCGTACGTCTTTTTAGAGACAGGAAAAGTTTAACTTGGTTCTCACCTCTCCCCAGCTGCCATAAGCCCACTGAGGACAAGGGCCAGATTCACACGATCTCTGCTCAACAGGTTTTGCTTTCTCATCACAGTTACTCGCAGTGTATCCGTTTTCATCCTGGCACACCACAACCCGCCGCTGGAATCCCCCAGCGCACGTACTAGAGCACTGCAAAACACAATCACCCACCATGCCATCAAGTCCAGTTTGGGCTTAGCTCTCCCGAAGGACCATCAGAACACTCAGCTATGGGAGTGCGCTCGCGCAACAGGAAGCAAAACCCCCACCTCTCGCCAAAGGAGCTAGAGTTAATAGACAAATGTCAGGTCTATGGCATCAGCCTAACTAACATCCTTTTACTTCTGCAGCATAGGCGCCAACTCCGTGGGTGCTCCAGGGCTGCAGCCCCACTGATCAGCTACTCCCCCTCCCTCCCAGCGCCTCCCACCTGCCACGAACCAATTGTTCAGTGGCGTGCAGGAGGCACGGGGGGGGGGGGGGAAGGGGTAGAGCGAGGGCAGGCACACTCGGGGGCGGGGCGGGAAGAGGTGGGGCAGGGCCTTGGGGGACGGCTTGGAGCGGGGGCAGGGCCTGGAGTAGAGCAGGGGTCGAGCACCCCCGTGAAATGAGGAAGCTGGCACCTGTGCTTTGCAGTCTACGTGAATCAAGCAGAAAAGCCTGTTTTTACAAACATTAAATCCCCCGTGACGCTTTAGGCCCCAGCTCAGCAAAGGAATCCTGCATGGGCATAACTTTAAGCGCCTGAGCAATTCCAGTGACTTCACTCAGATATTTAAAATTCCTCCCACACCACATCACCTTGCTAAAGTGGGACCTTAGCAATGCACTGTTTCAACCCTGCGTTCACAGGTTTTGTTTAGAAAAAAATAAGAAAGTCTCAATTGTGGTTGGTCGCTAGCCCTGAGCAAGAAGCAGAGCTGAGCTGCCCCAGGAGAAGACCAGGAACCACACGATGACTCAAAGGCACCATCTGGTCTCTAGTAAGTCCTTTGTCTCAAGGGAAGTAACACTGCCAGCCCTATGCCTGGCACAGATTACTTACTCTGCCATGCCTTCTGGTGCTTTGGAGGAGCAGAGCTAAAGCTCCATGGGCAGAGGAATACACAGAGGCTTGAGTCATATGGGTAGTGAGTGCAGGGGAGTGAAGTGGTACCTTGTTGCACATCTGTGCAGGGGGAAAAGGAACACAAGGGTCACAGTTTGACCTGAAGTGAATAAATTGACACTTACAGCACCCCATGGGCCGATTCTCCATTGGTTGTCTCCTGGTATGTGCGCGGGGCCAGTATTCTGGTTTGGGTTTCCCCCTGGGTGGGATTTCGGCTGATGCTCCGGGTATGGGAAAGGGTGGATTGGCCTGCCGTAGTCATGGATGTTCTGACAGGAAGACACAGAGCAATCCTGGTCCGTTGCCGGGAGATCATCTGGATCGCATTCACTTCTATCGACCACCTGGTCGCTGTAATTCAAGCAGACCACCTGCCGCGTTGCCTTACCTTGGCCGCACGTCACTGAACACTGCATTGACAAGTGGAAAAGAAGACACTTTCATTTCCAGCCTGGAGAGATGTTTTTTAAAATGAAACCACTTGCTAATAAAAAGAAGTTGAAACATCTCAACTTCCTTGCCTTTTACCTCAGAAGTGCACTGGATGACAGAGTACATGAGAAATATATGACATAAATTGCAGGAACAGGCCATATAGATTATACTGTGGTAAGAACTGGATTTGCTTACAGAACTCCACTCCAGGGCTTTCCATTGTCCACATGGCGTTACGGAGCACACTTCTGTCGCTGAAGGCTTAGGGAGATGAAAACAGGCAGCTTCATCAGCCACTGAGCCCTGATCATCACGACAGCTGACATATCTCATCCTGGTACCTTTCCCACATGTCATCGAGCACTAGGAAAGATCAACAAATAGTTTAGTGAGAAGTCATCTCCTGTCGTGCAAAGGCACAGACTTTGGGATAAAAATCAAACCAACGATAACAAAAAACGTGTCATCTTATAAAATGTAGCCAGTGACCACACACTTACGGGTGTCCAAGATCCAAATCTCCATTGTGTCCTGTGAACACTGGGCATAGATCTTTTCGTTTCTGGAGCAGCTGGATGGAGAGGACATGCTGCTATTTCACAGTCCTACCAAACAAACGTATGAGAGAAAATGAAAAATATTGGATTATTGATTTGCAGATGCTCCAGGTAAGTAATCTCCACAATGTGGTTAAGAAAGAAGGAAAAATATACTTTGCCCTACAATCCGCTATTTACAGACTCTTCACTTTAATAGAGGCAGGTTCTGCTCTCAGGTCCTCATGACAGATCTGCAAAATTTGAAATCAATACATTGTGGGGGGCGGGGGGAAGAGGGGAACTGACAGCAGAATTGCACTTAGCTTTTGATTTGCCAGTATCCTCACAATCATATGTCATCTGCATTTATGACGATGAACTTCCAAAGAAACGAGTTTGGGGGACAAGAGTAGAGATTGTCACCAAGAAGGCAATAGACATTCCAGCCCCTAACAATTTTCAGTGGCAGTTGGGCTCCTAACACCCTTAAGCACTACTGAAAAATACCAGCCAAACTAAGTTTTTAAATCACAGGAAAAAAATTGGACCTGGAGCAAATGTATTTAACATAAGTCACGCTGGTTTTGGAAAGAATGAGATGAATTTTTAACTTTCCTCAAGTATGTTCCAAATAGGGAACTGACTGGTCAATGTCTTATGCCTCTTTCAATCAGGCTTTCACAAAGCAGTGTGGCCAAGAAGACAGAGCACTGAACTGGTACTCAGGAGTCCTGGGTTCAATCCCTGCATCTCCCATTGGCCTGCTGGGTGACCTTGGGCAAGTCACTTCACCTCCCTATGCCTCAGTTTCCCCAACTGTGATCTAGAAATCTACTCACTGATCAATGACTGAAAACTCAACCCCCTTCTATTGGCGGATGAAATGCTGAAATCTCTGCCAAACGTACCTTGACTGAAACACAGTCTCCCGAGTGTATTAAATGTAATAAATAATCCAAAATAATTGGAACAGAACAAGGAGATGGAATGTGACCTTACATATTTTCCATGATGAAAAATGCTTCTGTTTTGCAAATTACATAATTTTAGCACATACTTTCCGCCTCTGAAGTAAGATACTGTATTCTGTACCTCTGCAGAACTTTACCTATCTAATTGCATCCAGATACCATCTATACTGTGATACACAGAGAAGCTGGATTTGGATGTAGGACTAGACTGTGATTCTATCCTTCTCAACCGGAAGCATGATAAACTGATGAGTGGACAGTATCAGGAGTTCTGAGAGCCAGAACTGATGAGGTCAGGCAGGGCCCACCAGTATAATCTGAGCTGCCTCTTGTCTTACCTTCCTTAACACCTTTGGAATTAATGGAAAAGGAAGGAAAGCCTACACCTAAAACTACAAATTGTAGATGTTTCTTCTGTGCAGGATTTATCTACACATGGAAGTAAGCTTCCTATAAGGTCAGGGTCATGAACCAATGCATAGGATATAAAGTGGGAATAATTGAAGCAAGAGTTACCATACCAAATTTGGTGCATCTAATGTATTTGTAATAATTTCCGAGATCCAGGATCAGATGACAACCTCTTTTCTTTTTTGGTATGAGGAAATAAGGGGGATATAAGCCCTTTCCCACAAATTTTTGAGGTACCCATTCTGTCGCTCCGAGATTAATTACGTCATCTCCCTCTTGACGCATAGTGCTCTCATGAGACTAGCGACTAAAAAGGAACTGTAAGGGTGGGAGGCACAGATTGAAACTGAATGGTGTAACCATCCTCAAGACATGAAGAATCCACTGTAATCCAACCCTCCTCGGACAAAAAAGACAGATGGGAACCAAGCGAGGGAGGAAAAGGTATAGATCCTTGTAGATTAGTCCAAGATCATTGACTGTGGCAATTGATCTGATGCTTTTGCATCTTTCCTGATTGTGATGTTAGCAAAGAGGATGATGGACCAGCTCTCTTCTTTTGATATCTCAATCTCATCTAGGATTGGTGAGACGATCTCTGTTGATAAAAGTTTCAGAAAGGTGTAGTGTTCCAATATCTCGAGGAAGAAGGGTGAGGACAAAATTGCTTCCTTCTAAATATTAATGTGTATAAACTCAGTGATCTAATACTGGATCTTGAGTCTTTCAATGATTGAAGACACTCATCCATTATAGTACTAAAAAACTGTCCATTGAATGGCAAATCTTCAGTGATTGCCTGTACTTCCTTAGGCAAACCTGATGCAGCCAACAGTGATGCACATTTCATAGCCATTGAACGGACACCAGTATCAGCAGCGTCCAATGCAACCTGCAGTGCGGTTTTAGCAACTGAGTGACCTTCTTCACAGATCGATCTAAATTCATTTGTAATTTCTACAGGTATCTTGTTCTTAAAATCAGACCGAATATCCCATTGAAGAGTATCTTATTTAGACAGCATGGCTTGATTATTAGCTATCCTAACTTGTAAACACCGAGGAATCATTTTTCCATCCAAAGAGGTCTAGTCTCCTTGATTCTCTTTCTTTGGGTGTTGATTTTCCTATTTGTTTTGATTTTGCATTTTCAGCAGTGACAAGTGAAGATAGAGTCGGAGGAGTATAAAGATACTCTAAACCCTTTGACAGTACTGGATATCTATGATCAGCACACTGTGAAGTAGTGGCAACTGAGACAGGAGTAACCCAGAGATCCTTTGCCAGATCTAAAATTCCTTCATTTATAGGTAGCGTGACTCTACTCTGTGATGCTGTTCGTAAAGCATGGGCAGATTATTTATGTATACAGTAACTGGAGTTCTTCAAGATGTTTTGTCCCCTGGGAGCTCCATGTCAGGATGTGTGTGCATCTGCATGCTCTTGATTGGAGATGGTTTTTGTCAGCAATGCCCCGTGCATCCTTGTGGTCTGGTAGGAGGGTATGCAGGGAGGAGAAGACCCTCCACTGCTCCGTTTTCTATTCATGAAGCCCAGATGCAAGGACAGCAGAGCAGAAGAGAAGGAGGGTGGGTAGTGGAGCACAGGGACAAAACATCTCAAAAAAACCCTCCTGTTCCTTACAGATAAGTAACTGCTCCTTCTTCTTCGAGTTATTGTCCCTAGGGCGACACGTAGCCTGCCCACACTCACCAGCCACTGCAGTTTGCAGCTGGGGACTGGGGACAGGGCGCTGCAGGCCAAGAGCCAGCATGCAGTGGGGGGCTGTGCTGATGGCACTGCAACTTTGCCTCATCCTCAGCCTTGCACACCCATCCCTATTGTTGGCCACTGGACCCCACCCTCACCCCGCACTCACCACTGGTGGGCGGCTGGCGAGAAAGGATCCGGCCAGCAGCAGGACCTGCCAGTACTGATGTGCGGGAGACAGAAAATAGGGGACAATTTGCCCGTTTTCAAGAAAAAGCCAGGATAGCTGCAGGAGGGCTTAAAAACGGGACGTCTGGTCACCCTAGGCATGCTCCATGGTATAGAACTGACAATAGGAAGCCCACTATGGCTTCGACATCAAAAACAGAGCACGTGACAACTACAACAAGGCTGTACAGATCCATTTCACGGCATACGTACATGTTAAATCCTCACCAGATCTGGCAAAAATGCACACTGGAGCACCCTGCCCGCTGCCAGGTTTGCTAACAGAGAGGCCATGGTCTACAAGCTCTGCTGCTCTTGTCTGAGATCTGCCAAAAACACGCAAGTTGGCCACTGAGGGTCCATCTCCACTGCAATTAAAACCCCGGGGCTGGTCCATGCCAGCTGACTCAGGCTCACAGGGCTGTTTAACTGTGGTGTAGACATTCGGGCTCAAGCTGGAGCCCGGGCTCTAGGACCCTGCGAGATGGAAGGGTCCCCAAACGTCTACACCTCAATTAAAGAGCCCCACAGCCCAAGCCCTGTGAGCCATGTCAGCTGGCACAGGCCAGCCGCAGGTGTCTAATTGCAGAGTAGACCTTACGCCCTCAGCTGGTATAAATTCGCATGGTTCCACTGAAAGTCAGTAAAGCTATATTGATTTGCACCAGCTGAGGATCTGGCCCAGAGATCTTCAAAAGAGCAGGTCTTGGTATTGATTTACTAAGCCAGGAACAATTAATAGAGAGGAAAGGCGTGCTTATTTTATCACTCCCGCAAGAGGCAATGCCTGGATGGGAACAAGAGATGAAGAGAAGTGTAACATTTACCTGTGTGTCCGTCGGTCGTGTAGCAGCGTTACACTCATTGTCATCCACTACAGATACATAGGCACCGACAACACATTTCACTGCTCTCATTTGGTAGCCCTGCCCACATGTCACTGTGCACTGGGAGGGAGGAAAAAAACAAGACAGACGTGCACGTGACTGAATAAAGATTTGACCTGGAAAGTATTAAGCAAGGGTAGTGTATTTGAAGCGCATCATTTCTTTCATAACATCCACCAAAAGTAAAAAAAAGCCATTTTCTTCTACTTCGGTCATTTCAGCTTAAAAGGAGGTCAAACTTAATTCACTGCTTCCGTCGGAATCCTGCATGCTTCATTTATCATCTTCAAATATGGATGTATGAGTGTTTAAATGATTTCCCATTCTGTGGGATATGAATTTAGTGTAATCCCTGTCACATTGCTTTGCATGCAGGCTGTGCAAGCGTCCAGTAACATACCATGATCATGAATGAAAGGCATTGTGCCGATCAGTAATTTGTGTGGTCCGGCTAATTATTATTATTTTTTAATAACTAAATCATAAAAGTTACAGCTGCGGTGGAAATCAAGAAGGCAGAATCCTCTGGAAGAAATTAGCACAGATTGCTTATTTTCCCTCTGTGAAAATTAATATGAAACAGACAACAAAAATGAAGGCAAGATTTTGGAAAAAGGCTGCGGAAAGTCAATGGGTGCTGCACTTAGGAAAATCAGGCCACTTATTATTAAAAGGAGGTAATATTGCCTAGTGGATAAAGCACTGGCCTGGGAATCTGGGCACCAGTTCCAGCTCAGCTGTTGGATGACCTTGGGCAAGTCACGTCACCCCTCTGTGCCTCAGTTTCTCCATCTGTAAAATGAGGGTAATGATACTAATCTCCTTTGTGCAGTGCTTTGAGATGCCAAGCACTGCATCAGAGTGGGTATTGCTATTATTTAGGTGCCTAAATATGGACTTCGTAGTCTAAGCTTGGAAACCCATTTTTGAAAATCTTTGCCAATCTGTTATAAACACAAATGAAATTTAGCATGGTCCTGCTACTGCTGCCAGCTTTACAACAACAGACCATTTATACCAGGAGCAGAAGGAAACAGAGTCTCTTACATTACCTGTCCCCAGGGTCCTACTTGCCACGCCGCACATTCCTGCTGCTGACAGGTCTGCACAGAATCGGGCTTACTCTCCGGATCACAAAACCTGTCATTTAATCGATCTTCTCCAAACTGGCACCAAGTCTGGCGATGTTTGTGCCCTTTCCCACAGGTTACCAAGCACTGCAAGGAGCAAATCACAGACTCGAGGTCAGATCCTTCGCTGGTGTCAATGGAACTATGGTGATGGACACCAGTTGAGAATCTGCCCGTGATATTAAAATCAGACCAGAAACTGCCACCAAACAATTGTTTGCTTAGAGGTGTGTCTTTAACTAAGAGGAGTTGGTTCATAGCACCAACTGGAGCTTAGAGACACCTATGAGGGTCAAAACAAACATACAGTGAGGGTTGAAAATAACATCAAGTCAAAGAACATGGAGAAAAATCAGGATTATTATTAATCACCCTTTTGGGGAAAATCAATGTAATGTACAGTGCAACTCATACAGGATTTACTGGGCTGGATTCTGGTGTAAATCTGGTGTAACTCCACTAACTTCCATGGGACTAGCTCAGCTTTACAGTGGTGTAACTTTCCCTGCGTATTGCTAACACCCTTGTTATTCGTGATGTTGGCTCCCTAGAACTTCTGAAGAAGTGCCAGAAATCAAAGGAGCAAATTATAGATGCTGTAGCGTGAGGGCCAAAATGGGAGGTGCGCCGGGGAGAAAGGGTGCAGAAGCCCTTGCCTCCAAACCAATCCAGTGCAGAAGGCAGCCATGATTTGTCTCCAGGGACCGAGGAGTCTGGAAGGCCACACTCAAGCACTAGGGGACAGGACTGCTGGCAACATCTCTGCAAAGATGTAGCAAAGTGCTCGTCTTTCCATGTTCCCGCCAGCCCAAGCTTTCCAAAGGCATCACAACTCCAGAGGCTGACGCTCTCTCTTCCCGTTACACGGCTCATGTTCTTAGGAGCCAGAGCTGGACCAACGTCCACTCACTGAGGGAGTTTTCCTCCATCATCTCATTTCTTTGACTCCGGAAAGAACATGACCCCTGGAGAAGTGAGCCTTGTTTCGACGAGCTGCTGAGGTTTCCGCTTGTGGAGCTAGGGGGCAGGAATTTCCTTCTCCATGAGCCCCCTGTCAAAGGCTACAGAGCACCCCTGGAGTTGAAGTAATGCCTCATTTCCCTATCGAAGGCACATGCTTTCCAGAGAGAAAAACGGTCAGTGGATCTGGAGGCTTAGGACCAAGGACGCTGCTTCCGCACTCCTCCCACTATCCTGGCTCCCAACTTTTCTTGTGTGCAGGGGGTGAAGAGAGCCCCTACAGAGCAGAATGCTGCTACGCCCATGGGGCATAGGCCTCTGTGTGACATCTTTCACTCCTTTCTCACAGCAGAACCCCAGGGGCTCCAATGTGCCCCCTCTAAGGGAAAGAATCTGGTCTTTCGTAGCCATTCGTTAGTCATAGGTACAGACAGGCGCATCCACGCAAGCTGACTTCTAAGTGCAGTGTTGCTGTAGCCGGGTCGGTCCCAGGATATGACACAAGGTGGGTGAGGTCACATCTTTTATTGGCCCAACACCTGTGGGTGAAAGAGACCAGCTTTTTGGTTTTAAAACAGTGGACACTTACTTCTGACCAATCCCCTGTTCTCCACTGTGGACACAAGAAGTCACTACAGCGCTGTACAACGAGCTTCTCCTGCCGACTGCATTTACTGTCGTCCAGAACATCGTTGAGGGTGTTAACGCAGATGGCTCGTCGTCTCCTTGTGCCACCACCGCAACTTTTAGAGCACTGAAAGAGAAACTCAGTAAACACACATGGGAATTGTACTTGGGGCCAGGCCAATAGTCTACCTCGTCCTGTAACTTGGACGAGAGGCTTCAGAAGGAGATGCAAGAAACCCCATAAAGAACAACTGTACAAAAGCGCCCCTATGGGGTAAATTTCTTCCTAATCCCAGGCAGCTGATGGCTGGTTTTGACCAGAAGTACAAAGGTTTGTATCCCTTATATATATATATTAAATCTTACCAAGCACAATAATATCTTGTGGCAATGAGTTCCACAGGTTTCATTATGGGTTGTGCCAAAAAAAGAATTCCGTTATTAGTTTTAAATTTGTGGCCTTTCGATTTCATTCAACTGGTGTCTCTTTGTACTTGTATTATGAGAAACGGTAAATAGCAGTGGCCTGATTTAACTTCTTAATACCAATCATTGTTTTACATCCTCTACCATTTATACCAAGGTGCCACTACACCACTCGGGCACTTTACGTGGCCTCAAGATGTGTCAATGCCAAAACAGTGTAAAGGGGCCTCAGTGTAAATGAAAATGAGGCTGCATAGTATTTTAAAAAGTAAAGCTATTTATATTGCAGTCATGAAACAAAACCCTGTCTTTAGTTCAGTCTGCATGCTCAGGCCACACACAAACTCTTACTGATGATGGTGCTAGCAGTCGTGCATAAAGAGAACGGTCAAGATTGGCCTTACGGACATCGGAGGAATGCAGAAAGCAATGGCGGATGGGTTACTGGGCAGCTTTGGACCCAGAGAACATGCTGAAAACCGTTTCCCAGTTCCACGTGCTATGCATAGCTACCAGTTTCACAGACGAGCGCCTCCTGATGACGGATCCATGCAGGACTGACCGCCAGCAGAGTCCATCTCATGCACTATTCCAGCAGGCGGCTTCAAAGCAACAGCAGCGCACAGTTGAATGGCTCCGCCACAAAAGCAGGACACTTTCCAAATCAACTTTTATTACTAGGTTAGGCTGACCAAGTGCCTGCCCCCCCTTGACTGAGAGCTGCCAAGAATACACAGGCTGTAGATTTTCACCTGAAATAAGGCAAATGTCACCACTCAGGTGACATACTTACTTCAGACCAGGCTGAATACCGCCATCCTCCTACGTTACAGTCTCCAAAGCATTTTTCCCTAGTATTTGGCTTGGTTTGGCCACTGCAGAATCGATCGTCGACTTTCTCCGTCTTCCCTTCCGACCTACTGTACTTTGTGCAGTAGACCTCTAGTGTTCGGTATCCCAGCCCACACTGCGCAGTGCACTCGCTCTTTCTAGCAATATGCCACCTGGGCACACACAAAAAAAAAAGCCCCCCAAAACCCACCATCAGTAACTCTGCCAGTATTACACTGTCTAAAGCAGAAAGTCTGGAAGAGCACGGGAACGCACGTGGTTTTGAGAGGAAAAGCGGAAGCAGAAAGGGTTACTGCTTTTTAGTATCCTACGTGTATAATGCAGTTAGTATCATGTTACATAAATAAGGAATATACATACTTTAATCATGCAGATTTGTAACTCATTACAACACCACCCAAAGCTTTGCATCTTCAAAGTGCTGTCTAAAACATTAGCTAATTACTCCTTGAATCACTCTTGGGATGTACATATGCAGTATCGGCCCCTTTTTATGGATGGGGAAACCAAGGCAATGAGTTTAAGTGACCTACCCAAGGTCACAGAGAGTCAGTGGCAGAGCAAGCATTAGAATTCAGGGGTTCCTGGCTTCTAGGCCTGTGTTCAGACCCCTAGACTATGCCTCACCCTCAGAAAACCAAAAGCTTTAAAAAAACTTGGCATCAAATGTATTAAATTGTATGGGCATGAAGCGTATGTCAAATGTAATTCCATGAAGCAGAATGCTTTAGCAAAACTTTCAGTCCTCTGAAGTGGAACTGAGTGATTTGTGCACCGGTACAAGATAGATGATACAAAGAAAGAGTTCTATCAGGGATTAAAAAGCACTTGCTCTCAGTGGGTGGGACTCTGGTCCTGGCATTTGCCGAGGGGCTTCTATTGCCCGCAGGCAGCGATGCAAAAACGAAGGCCATTCAACTGAGAACCTCAGGGATTTCGTCCACCTTTCAGTTCTTGAACACACTTTCCTATCTACAGCCACCTCCTCGTGCTTTAGTCACCTTTCCTACCCTGAAGCTAGGAGATTAGACATCCTCCTTTAAGACTGAAATGGCAAGAAGGCAAGCATGCAATGTGTGTGGCATTCTCTCCAGAATAGTCCAGAATCACTTCCATGCAGTCCCCAAGCTGGAGAGATGTGGCTGCTGCTGACCCTGGACTTTTCCCATGTGGTTGCATTAAATTTATGTCCACATACATGGTGCAGTTTTCATCAGGCACCAGAGGCCTGATTTTCACAGTTCCCATGGACTTTAGCCAGAGCTGTGGGTGCTCAGTGGTCCAGATGTGCTTTCCAATGTTTCCATACCCTCCTCATAGAATAGATCTGTGCAGGTGATGGGCGAATTTAATTCACACTATTGGGATTCCTCACTCCAGAATCTGGAACTAACATGTTTTCCAATATTAGGACTTGATATAAATCTTAAATTATACCACAGGGTGCTGGACAGGTGGCAGAAAAAGCACGGTCCCATCGACAGGCCACCGGACTGGGAAATTGGAGCTCTGCGTTCTATTCTTGGATCTGCCACTGATCTGCTAGGTGACCCTGGGGAAACCCTTCACCTTTGTTTCCCAGCCTTCATGTTGCCTTTGTATTTATCTTGCAAACTCTTTGGGGGCAAGGTTAGTCTCTTAATGTGCCTTTATACAGATCCTAGCACAATGGGCCCCAGCCCAATAATAATAATAATTAACTGCATGTTTAGTCCTAAAGGCTTACTTTCATACTTGGGAGAATAAACACAACTGCTCGTGACCATCAGTGGACTGAGGATACATGCAAGTAATTGCCATTAATGCGATCTACACAGGCATATTGCCCATGCGTCAGAGAGGCACCAGGCCCCAAGGCATGGAACACTTTTCATAGCTGTTGGGTAGAACCCTGCCTTTGCAGAGATACACCTGCATATCTGGGAGCAGAAGTTGGCCTTTCATACTCTTTTGAGGGTGTTCTCCATGTTCCTCTTAAACACCCCCAATCCACACTCCCATCCTCTACACACACACACACTCTTCTGGGTTTTATCCAAGTCCCCACCCCAAAGATCCTCCAATGCAGACACCATTTTTCCAGGCGAGGACTGCTAGACTGGTCTGCCTGTATCACTGCTTCTTTACTGGTTGTCCCCATCCCTGGAGGAAGTGCTTGTGGTTACTTCACTACAATTGCAGACTGGCAGGATGACACTGACACTGTGAATGGGGCTTGATTACATGAGGTCCTGAGAGCCCACTTGGAACTTGAGGGCACTCAGCACCTCGCCCAAGCACCTTGCAGAATGAGGTCCCTAATTAGGGAACTAATTAATGTCTACTGAAGTCAATGGAATGAGTCCCATTGACTTCAACAGGCATCGGATCAGAGCCCAGATTAGAGACTCCTGTATAGAAAATGCAGAGCTCCTCAACTTGGCCACAAGGCTAAGCTCCAGGAGAGTAGCTAGGAAAATAAAATAAAGATCTGGAACCAGTAGCTCCTGATTTACTGGTCAGTCTCAGATCTGTTATTGAGTTCCTAACTTTTACAGTTCCCGCCTCTGGAGCTTCCAAGCTGCGCAATGGCACCTGAGTAGCCTTTCAGCTGTTACAGTGACCCTCTGAGAGGACCATCACATTCTCAGATGGAATCTAGATAAAAAGTAAACTGGCTCAGCAGCAGCCACTTAACCCCCCCTCGGCCCACACTTTAGTTCAAAAGTTCACAATTTAGTGATAGAACCTCCATCCATAGAGGTTTTTAAGGCCCGGCTTGACAAAGCCCTGGCTGGGATGATTTAGTTGGGGTTGGCCCTGCTTTGAGCAGGGGTTGGACTAGATGACCTCCTGAGGTCCCTTCCAACCCTGATATTCTATAATTCTATGAAAAGTTAAACAGGTCTAGAAATAATGGTTCTTTTAAAAACAGTCTTCCTCCCCAAAATCTTTCGTCATACTGTAATCGTCACAGGCCGCTGTTTGGCTAAGGCCCTCATCCAGCAAAACACTTCAGCACATGCTAAGGTACAGCTCACGAGTACTCCCGCTGACTCCAGTAGGATGACTCACATGCTTAAAGTTAAGCACTTGCTTAAGTTGCTTTGCTGGATTTGGGCCTACTTTTGTTTGTTTTCTAAAGTTTGCAGACAGCTTTTCCTGGACAGACAAGACCGCCATGCAGTTCCCAGCCTTGTCGATCACGTCAGGATAGGAATCACAGACATTTGTTTCACGTTTCTACATTTCGCAGCATCAGATAAAGGATGTGCCCCTTACAGTTAGTGCTGCTTTCACCATAGAAAGGCAAGCTGAAGTGAACAGAGCAAAACGTGTCCCTGCTGCAAGGAAGACTGTGGGCACCATTAACTCTTGGCTGACAGTGGCAGAATTCTACTCTGCAGAAGTCTAGGAAAGCAATGTTATTGTCTGCTTCAGCTAGTGTAGGTCACTGAGAAATAAGGAACCACAAAAGGCAGTGAAAGGAAAGAAGACTAGGCAATAAATATATGATGTAATGTATATACATGACTGAGTAGAGTGCACCTTAATTCACATTCTGTGCTACAAGGCTCAGTTACTGGATCAGGTTGGGGAATTCGATCACATCTTTGATCTGACACCATGAGTTGATCAGATTCTCTGGCACAAATGGGTTTCCTTTTTCGTTCCCCTAAATAGGAAAAAATACATTTTTAAACACATACAGGAAAGTGATCCAATCTATTCTCTCTCTTTCTGTTTTCAAAATAGCTTCTTAAAAAAATTCAAATTGTGCTCTGCAAATCTATTTGATCTAGGGAATCTAGTACAGAGGTGAAATCTGCATCGTGAACTCAAAAAAGGATCCACCATATTTAGATGGACGTTAGTACTACTGGTGAATGAGAGAGAGGTAGTGCACCACAACATAAGAACGGCCATACTGGGTCAGGCCAAATGTCCATCTAGCCCAGTATCCTGTCTTCTGACAGTGGCCAATGCCAGATGCCCCAGAGGGAATGAACAGAACAGGTCATCATCAAGTGATCCACTCCCGTCACCCACCTAGAGGTATATAGAGGTACAGAGACAGATGCTCCTGAAGGCTAACCCCAGCTCTGACATTGACTCCCGTTGCAGCTCTGGGAACGAGAAGGAAACGCTCTGTGCCTCAGTTTCCCCATTGCAACACTTCCCTACCTCATAAGGTTGTTGTGAGGCTCAGTGAGTGTCTGTTTGTGAAGCGCTTTGAAGATGAGAAGCACCAGAAAAGTGCTAAACATTATCAGCTGGCATAAGGCAGCCTAGATCATTCCACTACTACAGTTCACAGAAATGATCAAACTCATATGAGATAATAAGTTCAGAGAAAGCAAGTGTAAATGCATTTGTTACCACCACCAAAATCCAGAAAATGCTGTGACTGATTTAAAATATTCCAAAGCACATACCTTGGCAAAGTTTACTGCAGGCTTGCCACGGGCCATAGATGTTCCAGTAATACTGCTGAGGTTTGTCTTCAATGGGGATATTGAATGTGTATCGAACATCAGGGTTATATAAATTACCCACTGATAGAATCTGGGGAAAACAAAGACACACACAGATAAACTAAGAACAGTCAATATTTGCGCTATTTTCACTCAAATAAAACCCAGCGGAGGTGCGTTTGCGTGAAGAAAGTACACTTTACCTGAACAACGATTTCTTGCTCAATGCGCTCCGTAGAATTAATCCTTTCAATTGTATTGTCTGAGCCACTGTATTCGATCACAGCATTCCCAACTTTGATTTCCCTTTTAAACATGCTGACGACAAAGTCCCCATTTAAGATGAAGACTCCATGGCTGTTTGATAATGCTGCGCAAAAGAGGTAAACACAAATCAACCCCACACTCACATAAGTAACTCATGCACTTTATTTGAGGTCCCGTATATACACATTTTAACACTATGGGGCCAGACCCTTCGCTGGTGTAAACTGGTGTAGCAGCATTGGCTTCAGTGATTTCCCTCCCTGATTTCCAGGGGTTGAGGAGCTTGCCCATACAGTTTTGGAAATGCCATGCTTGATGTCAGTGGAAGCAGAGGGAGACTCCACATATGACGGGATCAGACCCCTAGGCTGGAGACATTGCCCCATTGTGGAGCCCAGCAGCCAGGTAGCAGGGTCAGGCAAGTCGAGGCAGTGATACAATTTTGTAGCTTTGAGCCTTTTTTGGGGTTAAAAATCCTTATTTTGAGCCTGAAAAATAAGTAGTTTTTGGAGGTGGGGAGTTGCTGTAGTTTCCAAAGGAGGGGATGGGGAGCAATCAGCAGGACAGGTCTTTTCTGGTCCCAGGCTGGGACTGACAAAAGGAGCCTCCCTCTGTGAGAAGACCCTTCGATTGTCCTAACTTACGGAGGGGCTGGGGGAACAGCTACTGCTTCCTGACAGCCTCCTGCATTGAGAGGATCTCAGGCTCGGGGACACTCTATCCCATGATGGTGTCTCTGATTTTAAATCAAGATTGGATGTATGATTAGATGTTGATAGATATTTGGCAGCACATGTGTGTGTTCCCTCTGTGCGCCGCAGCTCCAACCCTGCACAGACAGCTGGCACAGCAGACCTCGAGCAAACCACCCAATGACCACAAGATCCGTTAAGAGATGAAGGCAAGCTGCTTTGATCTGTTTGCTATCACTTAAAATCTATCTTTTGTAGTTAATACATTCTTTTTCTTTGTCTAAACCAGTGTGCCTTTGAGTGAAGTGTCTGGGGAAAAAGCCCTGCTCTGCGAGCAAAGGCTGTTGCATATCTTTACCACATCGAGGGTAAGGCAAACGTTATTAATGAGCTTACATTGTACAGATCCCTGTGCAGTGCAAGACGGTCTAATTTTGGGTTTATACTCCAGTGAGGGGGGTGCGAACCTGGGAAGCTGGGAAATTGTCTGTCTGTCTGAATGGGTTAGGTACAGCACTGAGGTAGCTCAGTTTGGGTGTGGGGTGCCACCTGCTGTCCTGTTGGGTGATAACAGGGCCTGGGGAGGCTGGCTGTGTCTCCCCAGCAAAGCAGTGTGAGAAAAGGGCCAGATAATCTGGGCTGTTAGAGAGGTGCAGCGGTCCTCCTGAGGGTGACAACCTGTCTGCACCCCTGCGGGTGACAACCCATCGCAGATGCTTTTCTGAAACGTCTGCGCTAGGAATTATTTGGGGGCAGTTCTCTGGCCTGTGTTACACAGGAGGTCAGACTCAATCACAATGGTCCCTGCTGGACTTGGACCCTATGAATTATTTAAAGGTGATCTTGTAGATCAGGGGTGGGTAAACTTTTTGGTCCGAGGGCCACTTCTGGGTATGGAAATTGTATGGCGGGCCATGAATGCTCATAAAATTGGGTGTTGAGGTGTGGGAGGGGGTGAGAGCTCTGGGGTGGGGCCAGAAATGAGGAGTTCAGGTTGTGGAAGGGGGCTCTGGTCTAGGGCAGGGGGTTGGGGTGCGGGGGGTGTGTGAGGGCTCCAGCTGCGGGTGCAGGCTCTGGGGTGGGGCTGGGGATGAGGGGTTGCGGGTGCAGGGGGAGTGTTCTGGGCTGGGACCAAGGGGCTCAGGGAGCAGGAGGGGGAATCAGTGCTAGGGCAGGGGGTCGGTGCATGGGAGGGGGTCAGGGGTGGAGGCTCTGGCGAGTGCTTACCTCAAGCAGCTCCCGGAAGCAGTGGCATGTCCCCCCTCTGGTTCCTACGCGGAGGTGTAGCCAGGTGGTTCCACACGCTGCCCCGTCTGCAGGTGCCACCCCTGCAGCTCCCATTGGCCGCGGTTCCTGGCCAATGGGAGCTGCGGGGGCGGTGCTTGGGACAGGAGCAGCGCACAGAGTCCCCTGGCTGCCCCTACGCATAGGACTCGGACAGGGGGCACGGAGCTGCTTCCGGGAGCCGCGCAGAGCCATGGCATGCGTGGAGTGGGGCAAGCCCCTGACCCCACTCCCCAGCGGGAGCTTGAGGGCTGGATTAAAAGGTCTGAAGGGCCGGATGTGGCCCCCGGGCCATAGTTTGCCCACCCCTGTGATAGATCCTCCTCCAGTAAAACCCGTTGGTTCTCTCAAGGAAGAGGGGCTCGAGGACCGGGGCAGTGACAATCCAACTGCGGTGCCCGCAGCTGAGGAGCACTCCTGCTTATTGTGGTGTGCCATAGCTCCGCCCTGGGAGACCATGGGGCCGTGTACACTGCACACCCCTTATGGCGGCGTGTAGAACAGAGACACCGCACGACCCCCGAGCGTGAACAGAGACCCCTCAGGGACCTACCCTGCCCCGGGTCTCTACACGCCCGCACAGGGCCTTCCCCATCTACACTGCTATTTGTAGTGGAGCCTTTCCTAGGCATACGGAACTGCTGGCAACTTTCCCCACCACAGGGAAAGACTCCGCCGGGGGGGAGGCAGCGGGGAGAGGCTCCGGCAGCTCCCCGTGGTGGGGGAAAGGCTCCAGCAGTGGGGAACAGGCTCCAGCAGTGGGGAACAGCTCTGGTAGCGGGAAGCCGCAGCGAGCGACCTGAGCCTTATCCCTATGGCCTCCCCCATGCCAGAGCCCTTCGCTGTCGCGGGTCGCTCCGCACCACAGGGAGGAGGCTTTTCCCTGTGCCTCGTAGCTACACGGACCCGACAGGCCACTGCCAGTGGCGTGCAGTGTAGACAAACCCTTCAGGGAAGGTGGAATTTCCAGCTCGAGTGGACAACCCCATCCTCGCTCCGAGCAAGAGGCGTGAGCAACGAGAGGGGCTGGCCATGCTGAGTGCAGTCCCATCAGAGGCCCTAGGTACGTACGCAGGGCAAGCAGCCCTTCCTGCTGCCATGGCGAGACTGTGAGGGTTAGAATGCGAGGGCAGGCAGAGCTAGCGTGGGGATGCCTGGCTGCGCTGGAAGTCACATCTGCCAGGGCAGCGTCGGCAGACCCTAAGCTGGCCCCAGGCCTTATTAGAAGAAAGGCCGACTGCTGGGGGTTGCTCCTCAATACAGGGCACAGGCAGGGTGGCAAAGATGTGCCAGCGTGGTCTTTAAATAGAACATGTAAACTGCCCCCCAAATATTGCAACACCAGAATTACACAGATAAAGATGGGCTGGGCAAGGCTGTTCGCTGGAAAGGTTGTCAGGCTGTAGCCCCTTTTCATCCCGCATTCAGGGGCATAGGGTTAGGGTACACGCCATCAAACTGAGCTGCCTGGATTTCACCTTCCAATGGAGTTCAGCCAGCATCATCCTTTTTTGTTTTATTCCAGATCTTGAGGTATGCAAAAGCACTGACGGCTTAAAGCCTAACTGCTTTCTAAAAGGAACAGTTTCCTGCAAACAGCAGTCTGTTGAACAACTTCACACTAATGCGATTATGTAGCTAATTTCCTAAGTTAGTTTCCCCACCATTTCACCCATCACAGCTACATTACTACAAAGGCTCTCTACTGTAAAACCTAAAGCTACCATCAAAACGTGGAAGGTGTGGTTGAAACATAACTAGGAGAGAGAATAAAGCAAAAGATTGCTCAGCAGCTAACATGTACATGGCCAAAGGAAAACCTCAAACTGCAGGATTCAGCCCCAACCAAATTCTTCCTACTGTGACTTAACACTATTAACCAGCACTAAAACACATTAAAGGAATCCATTCCATTTATTGCACCTTCCTACAACAATAGGGGAGACCGTTTAGACATCCCAGACTTGATGACATCAAATTCCTCCTAGATTGTTATGTAACTACTACAAGGTTCACAATATCCAGGGCCTAAGATTTCACACTCAGTGAACTGTGAAATGAATGTACACATGCACACTTTTGACTTGCTTTTATTCAGGCCTAATAGGAAGAGATGCTTTCCCAGCAATATTCAGTTAAAGAAATCACAACTGGCCTAGACCCTATACTCTATGCTGTAACATTAAAGAAGATTTGACTTCATGCTTTTCAAGAAGATTAAAGCCCTCCAGAAAGAACTGAGAGGTTATTCTGGGCGCAGGGGCCTGGCCGGGGTAGACTGTTCTGAATACACAGCAGGGAACTATATACATGGAAGATTATTTTTCTAGGAAAGAGAAGAACAGGGAGGAATCTCTCCCTCTGGAGAAAGACCAGAAAGCGTTTGGAAAGTTTTATGGTTCTCTTGGTAACAAAGCTTGCATATTAATCCAGTTTTGCTTAATTAGACACTTATAAACATGCATTAATAATGGACAAGCCACAAATTAATGGCAATAGGTATATAAGGGTAAAATACCTTGAATGGCCCCAATCCTGGAATCAAATCCATACAATTGGACCCTACTCGGGCACAGGGGTCCACTTGCATGGATCAACTGTCAGGAGCAGGGCCCAAAGGATTCACTTGATTTTGTATTTTCTTTCCCTGCACTGTATTCTCATTGGCAAGATTCTCTAATGACTGCAAAGGAAATATTTTCTACATCTTAAACCATTCAGAACACCATCAGGCCATTTATTTTATTTAGCATATCAGGCTAACTTCAGCCCTCTTGGGCCTCCTGGACAGGACGCGCGACTCAGAAAGTCACCGCCTCTCCCTGAGTCTCCTCTTCCTTTTAGCTCACTTCCCCCTTCAGGCCTGGTCAGCTCTGCTTGGCATGACTCTGCCCACTCACTTGTAGGGAAAGGGTGGCTCCACCCACTCACTTATGGGGCACAGAGCCTCTATGGTCTCTCCCCACTCCTGGAGTTGTGCCATGTTGGGGGTGTTCCTTACACCCCATTCTTCCCTTGAGCATCTGTGTTAGGATAAGGGACAATCTCTCCCATAGTAAATCGAGGCCTAAGTAGTGATACTACAAAAAAATCCATGGGTGAAATGAACTCCTATACACAAGGCCCGTCCATCATTTATGTCCTACTTTGAGGGCTTAAGTAGAACATAAACGCTGCACAGGTTACATGCCGGCCCTCTGCACAGGGATGAATTTCACCCCAAGTGAAGACAACATTTAAAATAACCCTAATCATTAAAGCCAATACACACACACACACACACACACACAGTTATTTTTAAAAATCTATTAAAATAAAAAACAACCTAACAGCAAAACCAGCCTGTTTTGACAAGCTGATTATTCCACCTTTGGAAAACAAGATGACACCTATTGTCCAAACAGAGATCTAGATAAATGCGAACGAACCACAATGCTGCTGACCAACCCAAACAAAAGATGTGTGCAAAGGAAGAGAAACAGAGTCACAGTATGAGCACTTTGCAAATGAGGGGCAAAACTTCCTGGACTTCAATGTGGCCAGGATTTCGCCCCTCTCAGGATGAAATTCACAGCTGTGCAAAGGGCCAGCATGAACCCTACTTGGGGGGGAGACAGCAGGACTGAAGTGGAAGACAGGCCTTACTGGGCATCTGCCTCGGTATCAAATTCACCCATAGGTGAATTTCCGTAGCGCTGGATTCTGCCATCCTTGCCATCCTCACTCAAGCTGCACTATTTCAGGAGCAAGTTACTGCTCAGCGTGAACTAGGGGGTCAGAATCTTGCTGTCGTGTGTGTGCAATAGCTAAAGGTTGAGTTACCATTATAACATATCGGTTTAAATAAAACCGAGATGCTTGGGACCTGATTCTCGTTTACACTGCTCTGGCAGGGGTAAAGGGGAAGTTGTGTAAATGAGGATCAGGCCTGTTATCTTACAGTGGAATAATATATATTTTGGTTACATTACCTAAAAATATGTATAGAATTTCCATTAAAACCTTGTAAACGTCTGTCTTTATACTCCAGCAAACGTAGCTTATGTAAGGATCTGCGTACCGGCTCTGGGACTTGGGAAATCAGAGCTCATTTCCAAGCGGGGTCACAGACTTCCTGAGTGACCCTGGGCGAATTACTTAATCTCCCTTACTTCCTACCTGTGGAATGGGAATACTACTACTTCCTGGTCCCAGAGGGGCATTGTAAGGATAAAGCAATTAAAATGTGTTAGCCTCTCATGTACTACAGCAACAAGGACCTTATAAGTAGCCAGACGCACCTAGACAGATGAAGCAAAATTAAGGCTAGTCTGTTTGGCAGATACACTGTACATATTTCTGAAATCTAAATATTCCTTAGCTGAGAAAGGGCGGTATAAATAGCGTGTCTCTCTGCATTAAACTTACCAAGGTAGTTATCATCTTCTGGTTTCCCTGAGTAACTGTGCTGCCGCACATCGATATTTGTAGCACCAGCGGGTATGTGCACCACGGTGTTATAGCCTAGACGATGGAGCAAAAGGTCAAGACTATTCCTCAGCCATCCCATTTACTGTTTTTTTTATGGGAGGAGGGAAAAATCTTCAAAAATGTTAAACGATCAGGCATTACACAAACCAAATGTTTCATTTGAGGGTAGCATACATAGTTACAGAACAGAATATACCACAGCTAGAGGGATTTTGCAGTTTACATGAGTGGTTTTCTTGACTGTATGTGGTTAATGCTTTTATAGGCTTGCATTTTTCTCTGTAAAGTTTTTTGGTGACGGAGTCTTACCATAATGCACTGTATTAAATGTGCCCGCGACAGTTTTGCATGAAGAATTATCACCGCCACAAATGCCACATTTGTCTCTTCTTGCCTTGGAATTCAGCACATGATCACAGCCAGCTTGCTTTAAGAGAAAAAGTTAAAAACTAGACTGAACAAATATTAAATAGGACAGAACTTACAAATCTCCTAATTAAATGATATTAATCATCTGTGTACTAAGACCACCGCCAAACTAATTTTTTTCCCCCTTTTCCACATGTTTAGTTAATTTACATTGTAACCACCTTACACTGAAGCTGTTTCTAAGCAGAGGGTCTCCAAAAAGCAAGGACTCGTTATAATCAAATGTGGAATTTGCACACTGTAACATTACGACAATTTGGGATCTCTTTCCATGACAGACAGTTTATTGTATCCTACTTCATTACTATTAACAGTGGGTTCCAGTGCATGCTAGTGCCCCTCACTCCCAAACAAGGCTTAACATCAAGGGATTGTGTATTTGTGCCTGCGATTGTACCGCTGGGAGAAGAAGAAAAAGACGGCAATGTTATCCAGTTTAGAGATTGCCGTGCGTACAAGGGAACTCAGTTTGGGAAGTCACTCTGGAATAGGCTGTTCTCAGATAGAGGAGAATAGCATTAAAATAATTGTGAAGGGGGAAAATAAATTCCGCAGGGTCAGACTTTCAAAAGAGCACAGGGCTAGATTTTTCATGTGCTCCCCACCCGAAATTGGGCTCAGACTTCAAGAGTGCTCAGCACCCAGAAACCGCAACACTTCCGGACAGATTTTCAAAGAGCGCCGTGCTGAGCTCTTTTGAAAAACTGGTCACTTCTTAAGGTGCCAAAAGAGTTGCTGAGGTCTCTGGAAAATCCAGGCCCAGTTGTGCGCAATAAGCTCTCTGAAAATTCCAGTCACAGGGCACATGACCATGACAGCAGGACTTCTTTGATTTGCCTCGGGAAGAATCCACACCAGCACCAGTGAAGCCCAGAATGTGGAAGTGGGATCGAGAACGGATCTTTCCAATAGAAACAAGAAAACAACCTAGTTAAACAGCAGAAGGAAATATTTACCCGACAAAGTCCTTGCACACAGATGTCATTTGTGTCTGGGCCACAAGGGGTGCCATCCACAACTCGGTCCCTGAGCTGATAGTAGGCTGTGTTTCCTGCTACCCTACAGAACAACTTGCACCGATCTTTCATCAAAACTGGAAAAGCGAAAGGTCACGTTATTTTAATTCTATTCCCTTATGCAGCCATTTCAAGGAGGCTGACGTTAATTTCCTGACATACTCACTTCCACTGTATTTAGGAACCCAACGCACATTAGGAGGTAGACCGTTAATGTTAAAATGCTTCCCATCAAAGTCAGCGCACTGCTCATCTCGGAAGTCTTTCTTTAGTTTAGAGCATGGTTCAGTGTTGCAGGATTTAAACTTCATTCGACGACCCACGCAATATTTCCCACCATTCTTGGGCCTGGAAAAAAAAAATCACTTTAGTTCTAAGATGCAATGATCAACCACAAGCCTAAGATGCAGTGTATCAACAGAGCCTCTTTTTGAGTTCTCTCTCTCTCTCTCCCTAATATATTAAGTTTTGGTACTTTTCATCCTTTGAGCCTCTCAACCTCGCTCTCCCATCTCATGAAAGACACTCTTCCAAATGAGACTGGGGGCTATGAAACCCATCAAGCTCATTCCTGCAGCAGCCAGGAAAGTGGTTAGAATGCTACCCATTTTCCTTTCCCAGGGACTGTGTATGCTGCCTCAATTGCACATGAGCATGTATGTTACTCTTCCTGGGTTTGAGCCCCAGGCCGGGTACCAGGTGTGGTGTTCTTATTATGATGTGGAGAGCTTGTATTTAACAGTTACTTTATTCTTTTATTCAGAGATTCCATAACACAGCAACCAGAGCCTGCAGCCACCCACAAGCCTTCCCCAGCCTTCCAAAAGGAAAGATGACTTTGGTCTCTGCTGCCACCCTCCACCTCATTACACAACGACGGCTGCTCTGCACGCACGGGGTAAAGGAAGAAGCTTAAACTCCTTTGGATCGCTCCCATGCTTGCTCATGATGGGCCTGATTCAAAGCCTACTGATGCAAACAGGAGTTTCTCCACTGACTTTAGTGAGCCTTGGATCAAGTGCTATGTTACCAGTGACCGGTCCACAATCACATTCCTCTAACTAGTTCAAGACATTTATTATTTACGACACTTCTCTTCTGTCACTGGTGATGTAGAGCCTATATTTTGTTCTTGCATTTCTTTAAGAAAGATCTCAAAGTGACAGCTAACTACTGCAAGCAGTAAGTGGAAGGGGTTAAGAAATAAGAACAAAGACAAGGGAAAATAAAGATGGGGCCGAGGGGAGAAGGAGTGAGGTAGAGTGAGCTGCACCCTACAGCTCATCACAAAGCCCTGATAATTTGCCACTGCTCAACCGACTAGTGGGATACCTGAAAGGCAGATAGATCCAGATCCACAATAGGACACAGCTCAAAGTGGGCTGGAATGCAGGCCTGAATATGGAGCTGCAAAGGGGAAACCTCAAACAAGTTCGGAACTACTTTGGACTGAAAATCCAGTGAAACGATGCTCTCTTGAGAGATTTCCATTCACCTACTTCCGGTTACAAATGAAAGCTGGGAATTGCAGAGGTGCAAAAAAAATAAAAAATCAATAGGCAAGGGAGTCAGGGCGGGATGCTTAACAATCCTCAGAGATCCAAAAAAACAACTAAGCAAAGTCCAGGGTCAGTTTGTTTCTGTACAGCAGTTGGGACGGCGCTTGGCAGAAGACTGCATGGATGGCAGCTCAGGGGGTCAGGAGAGATTGTACTTGGGCAGCTAGCCCGAGCCACCACGCATGCAGTCACGGCCATACTGCTATTTTTAGCATGCTACCGCAAGCAGACTAGCTAATGAATCCAGTTTTTGTATATCTTTAAGGGAATTGCCTCATTGGCATGGCAGACTCCATCCTCTTCTGAGGAACACAGATTATGATGGGGAGAGTGGGCAGAGAGAAAGATTCCCCAGAGGAATAAATTCCCCCTCTGCTGTAGTAATTTTAAATTTTATGTTGTGAGAATCTACAAATAAAGATGGGACAATCCCTAGAAAGATGTACCCGGACCTCATCACCGTAAGAGCTTTATAACCATTGATGGTCTAGAGCACCTTGCTGTGACAATTATTGTTTATTGTTTATATTACTGTAGAGCCTAGGAGCCCTTGTTGATTCTGATAGCGAGGAACTAAAACACCACCACCACCATTTTCCTTGCACAGCCAAGTAACAGCTTCTTCACATGGGTGAAAGTCTAGGCTCCTCTTGTCAATTTCACTTTCCGCAATTGAAATTGACAAGAGCCTTCCAGGTCGGCAGCTGTCATTTTGACTTTCCTGATGGGGAAAAAAATCATTTTTTCCCCGCAAAACTGAAATTTTCCCCACAGAAAGGGCACTTACCACCAGGAAATCATTCCGGCAAACCGCTTTTGACCAGCTCTACTCACAACCTGCCACCCCAAACCCACCCGTCTCTTCCACATGAGCCAAAGGAGACCTGCCAGTAGCTGTCAGCAGTAATGAGAGAATGAGCGATCCCGCTGTGACATTAGAGGTACTGATCAGAAAGCATTTTCAGGACAGGAACTCATTTTCAGACCTAGGAAGTACCCTTTGTGATGAAATGTATGGTGCTTATTGTCAGCTCAAAGGATAATTGTTCCAGAAACTCTGGTAAAATTCCATCTGGCCACTTTTAAGGATTGAGCATGGGAAAGGATGCAGCGTGCCTTCCAGACCATGACATCGTCCAGTTTAAAAAAAGAATCGTTACAACTGCCACCCTTCATCATCGGCAGGAGAACGGCTGGCCAGGACAGAGCATGTTTTTAGCACTCCCTCCCCGAAGGGAAAAAGGGTCAGTGGGACAACTGTACAGTGCCCTCTGGAAGCTGGCCCCCAGAGCAATCTTCCTGCTTGTCCACTCCTAGAACTGGCCCTGATCACCTGCTTGTTAAATTTTCAAGCAAGCACCTTCATGTTTTCTTTTATGCTGCCCCCTCACATCTCTATAGATATCTGCAGTGTTCTTCCTCAAATCCCGCTTAAAACTCTTTTGCTGTGATGCCTACAGAAAACTTGACAATGGATAGGACATAAGAACAGCCATACTGGGTCAGACCAAAGGTCCAGCTAGCCCAGTATCCTGTCTGCTGACAGTGGCCAATGCCAGGTGCCCCAGAGGGAATGAACAGAACAGGTAATCATCCAGTGATCCATCCCCTGTCGCCCATTCCCAGCTTCCGGCAAACAGAGGCTAAGGACACCGTCCCTGCCCATCCTGGGTAATAGCCAGTAGACCTATACTCCAGGAACTTATCCAGTTCTTTTTTGAACCCTGTTATGGTCTTGGCCTTCACAACATCCTCTGGCAAAGAGTTCCACAGGTTGACTGTGCGTTGTGTGAAGAAATACTTCCTTTTATTTGTTTTAAACCTGTTGCTGATTAATTTCATTTGAAGACCTCTAGTTCTTGTGTTATGAGGAGTAAATAACACTTCCTTATTTACTTTCTCCACACCAGTGATTTTACAGATCTCCATCATAACCCTCCCCGACAGTCATCTCTTTTCCAAGCTGAAAAGTCCCTTAATTAATCTCTCTTCACACAGAAGCTGTTCCATACTCCTGATAATTTTTTTGCCCTTTTCTGTGCCTTTTCCAACTCCAGTATATCTTTTTTGAGATGGGGCGACCAGATCTGCACACAGTATTCAAGATGTGGGCATACCAGGGACTTATATAAAGGCAATATGATATTTTCTGACTTATTATCTATCCTGTTCCTAATGAGAACCAACATTCTGTTGGCTTTTTTGACTGCTGCTGCACATTGAGTGGATGTTTTCAGAGAACTATTCACAATGACTCCAAGATCTCTGTATTGAGTGGTAACAGCTAATATAGACCCCATCATTTTATATGTATAGTTGGGATTATGTTTTCCAACATGCATTACTTTGCATTTGCAAACACTGAATTTCATCTGCCATTTTGTTGCCCAGTCACCCAGTTTTGAGAGATCCTTTTGTAGCTCTTTGCAGTCTGCTTTGAGTAGTCTTGAGTAGTTTTGTATCATCTGCAAATTTTGCCACCTCACTGTTTACCCCTTTTTCCAGATCATTTATGAATATGTAGAACGACACTGGTCCCAATACAGATCCCTGGGGGACACCACTATTTACCTCTCTCCATTCTGTAAACTGCTCATTTATTCCTACCTTTTGTTTCCTATCTTTTAACCAGTTACCAATCCAGTTTTAACCAATTACAATCTTTTAACCAGAACAATGCTGACCGGTATTTCGTGTCATCTCCTTGTGCTCCCAGTCTGTCCATTCTACCCACTGGTTGTCACTTGTCTTACATTTAAAATTGTCGGCTCTTTGGAGCAGGGACCATCTTGCTCTGTGTTTGCACAGTGCCTAGCACAATGGGGTCCTGTGGGATGAGTGGGACTCCTAGGCACCAGGATGATACAAATAAACAACAACAAAATAACATGACCTTGGAAAGAGCCCTTGGCAGACTAAGCTTTTGTGGGGCCCTGGGCCAGAGCAAGTGGGGGCCCCTCCACACGCCTTCCACCTGCAGTCCCCGCTCTGCCTCCTCCCGCACTCCTACCGGGGAGCAAGGTTGGAGCGCGGGGACTTCCCCACTCCCTGACAGGAGCGCCGGGTGGGTGGAGCTGGGCCAAGGGAGGAGTGCCACGGGTGAAGCGCGTGAACGCGGGGGTGCCCAGTTTTTGGGGCCCTTAAGCACGGGTCCCGTTGGCCCAGTGTCTAATCCACCAGCAATTTGTTCTAGCCACCATCTACAGCCAATTTAAAATTAAAGCTCCAAAAGGTGAAACATTAGATTTAAGAGTAGAACTGGTAGATCACACATTCAAAGGTGGGTTTATTTGTTTGATAACACAATCAAATGTAATTGCAGCTCTCCTTTATTTTGTGGTGTTACTGAAGCAAAGATATGACACTTTAAATTAAATCTGGGAGGAGCCAATTTAGGTGACTCCTGAAAAATAGTATCCATAAGCCAAAAGTTGTACAGAACTGTACATGCGCACACAGGGGCCGAGTAAACTTTCCTCATAACTTTTGGGCATGGAAAATATCAATCACGAGTCTCCATTAACCCAACTCTTTGCATTTAATACACACTTTTTAGATCAGCCCATAAGAGGGCAAGAACATTCCAAATAGATAAATAGTGGATGGGGCTGAAATGTTCTATCCTGTAGAAGGCAGTGTTACACAATCTCAGGGGGAGATCCGTAAAAATATAAATGGGAGATTGACTGTGGGCTGGAGTTTGGTGCCTAACTTCCATTTCTGCCTCAAAAAAACCTCCCCCTAAAACGACAGTAGCATCTGCTTCCCATTCAGTATGCCTCTGAACAAAACAAATTGCAAGGGAAACTTTCCAAATTCAAATACATTCTGAGATTTCCCTAATGAGCCATAATACAAGAAAGTGAAACAAAAATAAATTGTGCAAATGTCAGACGATCTTCAATGACTAGCATGACAACATGCAGCCTACCACCAAAAATACATCTTCCCACATTTATAGCAATAATATTTAGCTCATATATAGCGTTTTCCTTCTGTAGATCTCAAAATACTTCATTGGTGGAGGCAGCCCCAGTAATATCTATTATTCAGATAGGGAAACTGAGGCATGTAAAGGCAAATGCACTCTCTTAACAGGTCACTGGCAAAGCAGAAATGGAAACCAGGTGGCCTGATTCCAAATCCTGTGCCTCCCAGTCAACACTGCCTCACTACTACTGATTACTCACTTGCACGCTCCCTTTTACGATGAGCCAATACCAGAGCATTATTATTATTTATTTGTATTACTGGAGTGCCTAGGAGCCCGAGGCAAGGACCAGGACTCTACTGTCCTTGATGCTGTACACACACAAAAGAACAAAGACGGTGCCCGCCCCAATCTAAGGATTAGAGGAGAGACAACACACACATGGCTATAGACAGGCTGACAGGGAAATATAAGGCAACAATGAGACAACATTGATCAGCAGGACAAGCAGTGGTCTCAGCACTCCAGCAGCCTAATGATTCCAGGAGAAAAATAGGAGCTCTGCAGATTGGGCTCACCCACTGACTCACTCTCCAGCGAAAAGACTCACACGCATCAGATACGCCATTCCCTACCCTTGGTCACTGGAGAAGAGATTATGGGTCATTCTACCCAGCTCTACCTACCATTGTTAACACATGTATGGCGTATTTGTAGATAGATCGGGCAGGCAGACATTTCATCTCAGCCAACGACCACAAAAGAAATACAATGCATTGGTAGCTAAAAAGGCACCACTTTGCCTGTCAGTGATTGCCTCTCCTCAATGAAATGAAGGTGGCTGTACTGTAGATTGCTTAATTCTTCTCTAGACAGAGAAAACGAGATTCTGGCTTTCAGCACAGTTCTCTGCAAAGGGTGACGCATAAGCTCTACTCACGCCAAGAGCAGTCTTATGACTCTGCGGCCTTGGCTACTTGGCCATTTATTTAAACCCGTGAAAAACGCAGTGCGGACGCTCTCAGTTCAGGTTAAAGTCGGCTTATTTTGGTTTGGCTTAACCCTGTTCGTAATCACCTGAAGCTCAGTCGACAGTACTTCACTTTACGTCAATGTGATATAGTGTTCACCCAGCCTTTTGCACTGGGATAAGTAAATCAATTTAAAATCAGCCCTTTAGCTAAAGCAGTACACAAAGACCAGCCCGGAAACACATTTCTGTGGAAGTATCCTCTCTGCCCTGTTTCCAAGGAGTTGTCATCTACGGCTGGCTACGAGCACCAGTGACACTTTCTCACTTCCCACTCCCACGCTGGTTCAGCTAATTGGCCAGAGAGTGGTGGGCAGAACCTAGCCCTCAATGTAGGCAGCTAGACAGGGCCATATTGATCCTCTTACAGCATAATTCTTTGGAAAGAGAAATAGGAAGTGCTCAGAACTGGGACAGATCCTCTACTTATGCATCCGATGAAGTGAGCTGTAGCTCACGAAAGCTTATGCTCAAATAAATTGGTTAGTCTCTAAGGTGCCACAAGTCCTCCTTTTCTTTTTGCGAATACAGACTAACACGGCTGTCACTCTGAAACTTGTACTTATGTAATTGACATCAATGGAGTTACCACAATTTAGACTCATATAGAATTGGACACATTGATCTTAAACCAGGAAATAAAAGCAGAGCTCTAGTTCTTGTAAACAAGTACCCGCCATGCACAAGAGGCATTTGGGCATCTGAGTAATCCAACATGCTACAGCAAACTCCAACACAAACCCAGGCAACATGACTTGACACCACTGAATGTCATCTGGGAACATGAATTTGAACTACAACAGGTCAACATTTTCTGAATTACAAATTTTTGATGTCATTCTTAGTCAAAATTATTATTTTAATTTAAAAAAAACTGTCAGGAATTTCAGCTTGGACAGTCATGGTTTTACAAGCATACCAAATATAAACCTTTTTGTGCTGATCCCAGTAGCATATCAAATTTGCTTCCAACCTTCAATCAGTAAAACTTGAGGTTGCAGGAGAACATAGATCAGAATAATAGTTTAATTATTAGCGCAGAGAGTTTTCATTCTTAGGTGAACATTACAGATCTTCTGAAACCAAAAATAACCCATGTTAGGTTTCACAGGATTCTTATGACACAAGAATTAGTTTCAGTTTGAAAATATTTTCCATTTACATTGCAAAGGCAGTACTACAATTTCATGATGGCCTTAAATTATGCAAACCTCTACCCGTGTATGTTTTAAAGAGAGAAATACATTGCGACTATGACACTTTAAAGCATAATGCTCCCATTATAAACAGATATCATGAACAGAAGATGTGTTTTTTCATATTAAGGTAGTAAACAAGAATACGTAGGATTCTTGTCATATGTAATACTAACCACTCCAACACTCCCCCCCGCCCCCATACAATTAGACCTTTAAGCAATTACATTTTTTAGACATGATATTTGAGATTAGAGATAATATACTGCATACAAGAACCTACCATAAAGCAAAGAATGCTAAAACTTGCCATGATCTGTCAGCTTCGTAACTTTGCTATTAAATTTCCCTTCTGCTAGTATTGGAGGCTTAAACACACTTACAATGATTTTTTTTTTTCAAACTAGCCCCAAATCACTCTGATAATTTTTGAGACACACTTGAAAAACTTTAACAGAGCCTGGTAAAACTGAGATGGCTGACCCTGACCAGGAAATCAGTTTCATATAAAATATTTTCAGACATGGATTTTCACCAATAACATGTGACATTTTTAATGCCATGAAGAAATACTGGCGCATTAGCCATTCTCAACCAGCACGGTGGAATACTTTTTTATGGACAGCCATCAACAAGTGGCAGATGATGGAAAATGAAGTAATTCATGCATACAAACCTCCTCATTCTATGCGTAACCCTACCATTTCTGAAGCATCTGTACTAGCAGGTAACTTCTGTTGTGGACTGTTTCTCCAGTCTAGCAATATTCCCTTCCCAACTCTGCTCCACACACCCACCCACACCCAGCTAAATCCCTGCTAGAGATTCAAAGATCCTTCCATTTCAGTACGTAGCCTAACAAATCACACTAGGAGACAGACCTGGGTTCTCCTCCGTGCTCCCACACTGACTTGTTTTGACTATATAATACACCCTATGTAAATGCTAAGCTTTATTATTTTTCACACTTACCTCTCAAGGCATCAGCGTGATTACGTTCTGCTTCAGGAGAGCTGGACACAACCCCACTGTCCCGAGTTATTATACGAAGTGCACTTATGCATGTGCAACACCTTTGTGGGCACAAGTGACATAATTTACATGTGCAACACTTGACGGGGCATACACAAAAGGGGTTCTGAGCGTGCAAATTCTATGATATGCATCAAGGTCATTGCATTTGCAAACGGGCACACAAAAAGAGGCAATATACAGAAACACCCACAATGTTTTCCACTAACGGGACTGATCTTTTTAGCGTTGCATGTTTCAAGCTAAATGTTGCCAGCATGCCATCTTCCTGACCAAATATTTCACTGTAGGGCTAGACTTCCATTTTACATGCATCAAAACCTGACCCACGAGGGCCGGGTCTTCCCGATGGGTATGAACCCGGTCTCCACCTGCATGCAGTTGAATGCACAAAACTCTGTGCACCCAATCACTTGTGCAGGCAAATGATGGGGTTTGTGCGGGGGTGTGGAGTGGAGCTTTTGTACTCAAGTGAGACTACACAGAAATTTGGAAAGAGATGGCATGCACGCCAACAGAGGCCACCTTTTGAAAACCCGATCTGACCACCCCTTTCCCAAAAAAAGACTGAACACATTTCAACAGGGAAAGCTCAGAAGTGTTTGAATCTGTAGCTCTATTACGAGCTAACTGTACTGCCAGCAGCTCAGCAGTTAGGCGGCTCGGCACATTTATTTGTAGATACGCTTACATGTCAAACTCAGCCAGTTTTCAACACACGTAGCTACTCCTGTGACATACCAGAAATGCAGATCTGACTAAAGCCACAGACAGGGATGATGCTGAGATCCAAACAGCCTTTCCTGCAAATGGGGCTCCCTGTGCTGATGTCCTAAGAGCTATGCTTCCTTCTGCTGTTACTGCAACTGTGCCTTTCTTTGACACACTGCCAGCAATGCAGATACTGTCTGTGATACGCTGCAGCAGTTGGCTTTAGCTTTACCATCCAGCTTGGATTTCCCAGGTGAAGGGTCTGGTCTGGTCAGCTAATACATTCCTCTGAGTGCATGTCAAAACACAGTCTGCTTGCCTGTCGTAGGCTTACAGCTTCCTACTGTTCTACAAAGTGCTCAGCCATGTAGGTGTCAGAACATATTACAGACAGAGGCAGTAGCAGGCCTCCAACTAAGAGTTAGTGGGCTTTTTCCATTTTAAATGTTGGATTTGAGAGGCTCTTCACACAGTCAGTATAACAGACCATTTCACTGGCATTCAAGGCGCCAACCTGCATGCTCATATAAAAAAAAAAAAATCTGTTTACAAATGTGAAGTCTTTTTTTAATATACAAGGGCAAATAAAAAGTCATTTGGATCTGACTTCAGAAACTTGGGTTGTTTGTTATTGTTTTTATAGGGTGTCAGAACACAGTCAGAACATTTAGGAATAAAACTGCTTTTCAGCTAGACTAGTGCCAGTTGATACTTTAGAAAAGAACATTTTGAAAAGGGGGGAAGAATGTGAGTTTTAAAATGAGGGTGAGAGGCTATGCAGAGGTTTTCTTTCTTTCTTTCTTTCTTTCTCTAACCTTATTCACTTGTCTCACTCACTTGCACATCACAAACATCTCATGAGGAGAATGTAGGTCCTTGCAGCCCACATCCAACATGATATCAAATTTAAATGGCAAAACAAAGTCACCGTAAAACCTATGTGGGCCAGCCTAAGACAAAAAAAAAAACCTCGGTGGAGACTTCATGGTGGGTTCGAGGGGAGGACAATGCCAGTTTTAATGCTCTCGAAAGAAATCCAGGAAAATAAGTACAACTGACTGCACTATGGGTGGTGTTTTTAAAAGTGCGTTAGATTGTTAAGCACCCAGCTCCCACTGGTTTTCAATGGGCGCTGTCGCCTAACTCAGTGGTTCTCAAAGCCAGTCCGCCGCTTGTTCAGGGAAAGCCCCTGGCGCGCCGGACGGGTTTGTTTACCTGCCGTGTTCAGAGGTTCAGCCGATCGCGGCTCCCACTGACCACAGTTCGCCGCTCCAGACCAATGGGGGCTGTGGGAAGGGCAGCCAGCACGTCCCTTGGCCTGCGCCACTTCCCACAGCCCCCATTGGCCTGGAGCGGCGAACCGCGGCCAGAGGGAGCCGCGATCAGCCGAACTTGCGGACGCGGCAGGTAAACAAACCGGTCCGGCGTGCCAGGGGCTTTCCCTGAACAAGTGGCAGACTGGCTTTGAGAACCACTGGCCTAACTCACTTTGGTACTTTTGAAAATGCCAGCCTACAACTATGTTTGCAAATACACACAATTTAACTTCTGAATTGCAGAAGGAGGTAGTGTTGAAGAGGCTAGGCTTTGAGGTCCAGGAGACTTCTTACCAGAGAATCTATCCATCCAGCTGCCTAGTGCTCCATCCCACCAGGAATGTCGTTCATCAGAAAGGTCTGAGTGTTTGGCTGGATGGCTGCTTTGAGCATCCTTTGCACACATAGAATTATATTTTATCTGTGAAGAGCCACCCAGTTTCTGCATTGCTCAGTTGTTGCAAAACTGGCGGAGGCCGTCAGGAGTGAGGACGCTCTGATGTTTGTGTTTCTGGCGTTGTGCTCAGCATTATTTTAACGAGCTTGTCGACGTCCAATTCCCTTGCCCTCAGCCTTTCCTTTACTGTGACATTTGCTCACGCAAACGGAGCAATCTCCAGGTATCACTCTAATGCCAGTGTCCCTGGTCTAAACCTCCCTTCCTCAATTAACACTCATCTACCACAGACTTCAAAGAGCTGATGCAAAACCTGACACGGACCCACTGCTAATGCCAATTTCCTTGGTAATAACCTTTCTGATGCTACCGGCAAGAAAGTAGAATGATTTCTGCCATGAAGTGCTCACTCGACTCTTACTTTGCCTTTTCAAATTCCTGTTTTCAGCAAACTCAGCAGAACACATTCTCCTGCCCACCCCAAAATCAGAGCCCCAGATGATCCCTTCCTCTCCTCAACACTCACAATGACTGAGTGCAGGCAGTAAGGCAGAAATCAGCCCAGTCACTGCGTTAAACGGATTGTTTTCAAACCAGCTGCTAACATTCTACAGGTCAGGTATTGATCCTATTGAAGTCAATGGCAAAATTCACTGTGATTTCAAAGGGCACATGAATTTGCTTGACACGTTTATGATAAACATCTTTAAATGCTTTTATTTAAAAAAAAACAGGGTCCAGATTTCCACAGAGCTTGTCTAATCTGTCCCAGCTCACATGTAAAAGCATAAAAGGGCTTAATGAAGTGTTTGTGGAAGGAACTGGATTCATACAGTAGCGCTAGGTGGACATTTGGTTGGTATCTTAAAACTCTGAGTCATCAGGAGCAGAGTCAGGCCAATGCTTTCGAGCAGCCCATCACCTGTCTTAAAATATTTAGATCTGGGTGGCCCAGTCAATATTTTGGTCAGTTTGGGCCCCCAATCCAGCGTCAGTGTCACCGCTCGAGCGGTCAAACCAGTAGGTTTTTCAGTGCTATTGTACTCACTCAGGCCTGTTGCATTCTCGAACTGCAGTTTTTATGCCACCACCGCAGGTTCTTGAACAGCTTCCAAAGGGACTCCACGATCCCCACGCTCCATCTGTTACCGGCGCCTCTCGCTCCTTGGGGACACATACACCATACTTGCAGTGCTGTAAGCAAGAGAGAGCATCACAGAACGACTCTTTTCCATGACAGAATATTGACATTTTAGAAGTTAGCAATCCAATTTCCCCCTCGGTCTTCAGCCCATGTTCATTTGCCTGCCTTTTCTCAACAGCTACATTCACAAGGAGAGGAGCATTTTGCAAAAGAAGCCTTCACTTACTGTTCATCACACCGGCTCAAAAACTTGGGAAAACATTTTTAAATGCTAGAGTGCTTAAAATCCCTGGTGTCTGAACCTGCCCTCATTGAAATCAAGGATGAAACTCACAAGTCCCAACTCAGGAAACCACTACATGCTTAGCTGTAACCTTAGACACATGCTTACAGGCTTTTCTGACTTCAGTAACAATAAGAGCAGGTCACATGGCATTATACTGCTCTGCATGAGATTAAGGTGAAGCAGCAGGTTCAAAACTTTTGCATCCTTAAAAGGTGAAGACCAGACAGATTGCAGAGGCCAGAAGAGTGATTTATCGAGAAACGGATAACAGCTACCCCAGCCGCAAAATACCCCCTGTTTACTGATCCTGAACTGTAAAGCAAAAAGTGGCGGCTTTTGAAAAAAAGCTACTTAGCCTGTAGCCAGAAAATCAGATAAGAGCCACAATGTGTCAGTAAAAAGAGACAGAAGAGCAGGAATATAAAGAAAGAAAAGTTCCCTGAACTTTAGAAACTGACAGAATAAAGGGAAGGGAAAACATAAGAAAAGTAGGGCAATAAAAATGGTAAATAAAAACAAGTGGGGTTTCTCCACCCCCAGAACACTTTTTCCACATCACGTTACTTCCCCAGGCCTGATTTCCATGCAGAAGTTTTGTTGGCATAGCTACATCAGGTCCGAGTGTGAAAAACAAAATTACTCCCCCCAACCCACGCAGCTGTGCCAGCAAAAGCCCTAGAGCAGAGGCAGTTATACTGGCAAAAAAAGGTCTTTTGTGGGAGCGCATATTTTGCCCAGGGAACTGGTATAAGCACATCTTTTGCCGCTGTAAGCCGTGCCTCCATTAGGAGGGTTGGCTGGTAGAGCTATAGAGGCATGGCAAACTCTCTCTAGTGTGGACAAGGCCTGAGAATCATAGGGTCAAATCCCCTGAATTCTATGGTGAAACTTCAAGGGGGCCAGCCAGGATTTCACCCCTAGTGAATTTTGTGTTCCCATAGCCCCTAGAAGCCCTGCTCGGGGACCAGGACCCTTTTGTGCTTTTTAACATGGAGGGTAATTAACCACTGACATAACTCGCCCAGGGAAGCGATCAATTCCTCTCACAATTGGTGCTGTTCACTGGAGACTGGATGTCTTTCCAAAAGACACGCTCTGTCTATCCCACCACAAGTTATTGGGCTCAATAAATGCTCCCCCACAGAAACTACTGGATCAAATTCTACAGCCCGTGCTATGCGGGGTGGGGGGTGGGGGGAGGGGGAGAGACACAGTGACCCTAATGATCCCTTCTGGACTTAAAATCTATAAACGTGGCTATTTGCTATATCCTATTTTCACATTAAAACCAATACTCAAGAGCCTACAGGGTGGGGGATGGGAAAGGAAACCACGGCTAAGGCTACCAGTTTGTCTGCAATGCATCCTGTTGCCTTGGAGTACTGAAGGGGTTTTTGAATAACAGATGCATATCACCTAGGTTCCAACACGTAAGAAGAGTGTGATGAAATGGGGCCCTGATCCTGAAAACCCTTATGTATGTAACCAAGTAGTCCCAGGCCTTGTCTACACTACGAGGGGAGATCGATCTAAGATATGCAACTTCAGCTACGTGAACAATGCAGCTGAAGTTGATGTACTTAGATCTACTTACCGCGGGCTCCACACTACGCGATGTCGACTGGAGACGCTCCCTTGCACGTCTTGTTCAGGTGGAGTATACGAGTCAACGGGAGAGCGACCGGTGGTCAATTTAGCAGGTCTTCAATAGACCCATTAAATTGACCGCCGATGCATCGATCACCGCTTGTCAAACCCCTGGTAAGTGTAGACAAGCCCCCAGTTACTTGTGTAAAACAATTCACATTCATAAGTGTTTGAAGGATTGCAAGCTAATAGCCTGATCGATGCATTTCTTAATCGGGAGTGCTTAAAGTATTTGAAAAGATGAAGTGAGCTGTAGCTCACGAAAGCTTACGCTCAAATAAATTGGTTAGTCTCTAAGGTGCCACAAGTCCTCCTGTTCTTTTTGCAAATACAGACTAACACGGCTGCTACTCTGAACCCTGTAAAGTATTTGAATGTTTAAAAAAAAATTTCCACTTTATTGGCAGTAGTGTTAAATGTGATTCTGGTTCAGCAGTCAGTCCCTATTCATGGGAAATCAATGGGATTCCAGCAGGTGCTTACTTGCTTTGGGGCCAAAAATAAATCAAACACCCTCCATCAACTTCGTTTGAGATCCATGGATTTTTCAGCGCCACTGCAACGCGTACAGCTATTCCTCCAACATCGCGACAGCTTCTTGAAACTCAAGGATTTTGCACAAAATTCTTCTCAGAAAGTGACAGTCCCTATTTCTGGGCATTTATAAAGGGATCAGCAAGAGGTTTCATCCTAACAAGATGGCTCCTGTTTTCCATGAATGCTTGTGTGTAAAACACTCTGCATATCTCAGACAGCAAGGAATGGTGGGTGGCACCTTCAAAATCACTACGATGCAATTTTTGTTGCCCTTTAAAAATCGCTGATTAGTTTTATATCACATTTCAGGCACAATCTGAGCACTTTACTGAAGCTAAAACCGATTGAAATCACTGTTGTTTGTTTGCTGTTTACGCAGTGCCTAGCACAATCCATGACTAAGGCTGTTAGGTAATAATTATGCAGGAATAAAGACTGTAGGTGTATAACAAAAATGATCATACCTGGATTGAGCGTTTAATGACAGAAAAATGAATAGTTTACAAAAATATTTTGCAAACAGTAACTCATGAATCTTCATAAACAGCCCCATAAGGTAGCGAAAGCAATGTGACCACTCCCTTTTCTCAGACTGTTGTGACCGTTTAATCCAACCTCCTGGCTAACGCTGGCCAGCAAATTCACCTAGAACATCCCACCTCAATCCAGTTAGCTTGTGGATGAGGAAAGCGAGGCACAGAAAGCTCTTTGCACAAGCCCACAGAGCTGGTTACAGAGCCCGGGAATTCTCGCCTCCCTGTTCTGTGCTCTGGCCATCTGCGAAATCCAATGTTAAACCTAAAGAAAATGTAGGGCCCAGTTCAACTCCCATTAAAAATCAGTGGTGGTTGGATTGGGCCTTTAAACCGGGGAGTCGTAAGCCTATCATAAAACAGACCTTGCAATGAAAATGCTGCCACGCCCGTAACTAAAGTAGCACTGCTCAAATATTTAGACAAATCACAAACCATTCATCAAATGAATGCTGTGTCAACAAACATTGCTAGATTGCTGCTGAGGCTGGACTGGCACGAAAAGAAACCGAAATGGAATGGTCTCCATGGTAATGGGAGTCAGAATTTGCTGATGTACCCCGGTTTCTCTGGCACACTGGCCTCTGTTCGTTTCATATTTAATTTGTGACTGATCACTACGGCCACAGAGAATCCGTGGGGAGTTTCAACAATTTCTGCAGAATTATCCAGTCAAGACTCCATGGAAAAGCTCTGTGCAATCTCGAGAAAAAATCTGAAAAGAGGTTTCCCCTCTCACTGCCCCTGGCTAGTTTTTACTCATTCTGAACGACACCGTGTCAGAACCAAAAAAACAAAAAAACCCACCCCAATGGGGAAGTATCATTGAAATAGAGAGAGCAAACTTCATCCTCTCAACTCCTCCATCCTCCCTGCAATCAGTTTCCCTCCTCTGACGGAACAGGAATGCCAGCAGGAGTTCTCTCTGCTACAGAATATCAGAGGCAAGCATACTTAGGCTCCTACACCTTGAGTTTAAACAGGAGAGATTCATGCTTTTAAAGCAGAAGAGTTCCTGGGTTCAAATCCTGCTGATCGCGCTGCGTCAGGTTACACTGGCAGCCAGGAAAACAAACTATTAAGGTCTCGTTCCAATGGCCAGCAGGTGTCTGCAGGCTCAGGGTCCCCACTGTACCGCCCAGGCATGTCAATCTACTTCCGTCCATGGGAGGACAATAAATAGGAGTCGGATGAATCACAGTATGATCTTCTCTCTCACCTGCACATACACATCCCACACCATGCGCTGCAAAACCGCATGACCAAATCTTTCTCCGTTAGCAAGAACATTGCACACACACACTGGCTTGCTGTGAGGGATAAGGAGTGGAACTGGAGAAATATGCATCCGATGAAGTGAGCTGTAGCTCACGAAAGCTTATGCTCAAATAAATTGGTTAGTCTCTAAGGTGCCACAAGTACTCCTTTTCTTTTTGGAGAAATATAGTCAAGTTTCAGGAGGGAGCTAGTTTAGTATGGCACCAGGGGCTCAGAAACGCAAGTCAGGGCCAGCTGCTACCACACTAGGCCTATATAAACACTGGCCCCTCAGCACATTTAACAGAGATCTCTTTCCTACAGCTCTGCCTGCCTGCCACTTGCTAATGAAGCAAGTTGGTCCTAGGTGTGTTTGGCTAGCTGCTTACTATTTGGGATGGGGTCTATTTGCTGGATTCGTTTGAAGGTGAGCTTGTCCTCTAGTCTACAGCATGCCCTGGGTTTGCCTTCCTGTGCAGGCTTGGTTACCAAGGGCCATATTATTTAATAAGAGCCTGCCGCAGTACAGCCTGTTTTATTAAAAAGTCCTACGACGTCTGTTTCTCCATTGTCGGCCCAACCCTGCCGTCTGATTTCATACATCGCCGCCACTGAAGTTTCCAGGGTTTAAGCACTGTGGGATGGGGTCCAATCTTGGGTTGTTTTCAGAGGCACAAAGGGTCAGCAGCTGTCATCAAAGTAAAGAGACACGTGGCATCAAGATGGCAGCACTGTCCCAGAGGAGAGACTTCCTGCAGAAATGTTGACTTCGGCCGTGAAATATCCTGCCACACACAGGCTTGGCACCAATGACCCAGTGAAGCAGACTGAATAACTTATGAATGTAGGCAACTAAGAGCTTGACATGACTTACAAGCTTCCCATCTGATGGCTAAGGACACAGAACTCTGCCAGGAAATTACACTATTGATTATGTTCAGAATTTCAGGATTTGTGGTCATAAATAGCACATCATTAAGGAAAGAAAGAGAAAGATGTTCCACTTTAATAAACAGCAAGATTAAATTAAGGAAATAGAGTTGTGTTTTTGGAAACATACTGTGAATATTCAAGTTGTGTAACTTTCATGTCTTTTTTTGTTTGTTTTACATCGATGTTTAAATATTATTTTTGTGTTTTGGAAACACATGAATTAAAACAGAAAAACATACAGTGTCTGCCAGAGCTTTCTTTCCTAGGGGCCTATTTCCATGCCTTATGGAATGAGTGGAAGTGCTGTTGTTAATCCACTAATTAATGTCTAGACCAACTTCGAAATAATTTACGCAGACATAATTTCACAAAGGGAGGTCGTGATGGTGGAGGGAGGCATTATAACAGAGTCTACTTTCCTTTGTCTCTCCAAGAGACTCCTAGATAATTCACCCAATCTATGCATCAGGTGACTTGCTACTGACTAGATAGGCAGGGGCCAGACAAGTGTTCCAAGACTTCACGCATGCATAGCCTATATGACTATCTACTGCCCTAAACAAGAAACCAAAAATCATGATTATGCCTCTACTGGTTGCAAAAAAAAGCAACCACAGCTGTAATTCTATGCTTTTTGCAATTTTTGAAATAGACTCTAAAACCGCAAGAGATATGGATCTAAGTTTATAAGCCTCTTTTTTTGCATTGGGAACACAATCGCTTATTTTAAAATCGGTGAAGCAGCAATGCTGTGAAACAAAAGTAAATGATCATCACAAGTATTCACCTAGCAAAGGCCAAAAACTGAGGTTGGATTATTACTTGATTTAATTTGGTGTCAACTTCAGTGCTCTCATATTCAAAATATGTATAAGTTAATACTCCTCTGTTACATACAGAGCTTTGATTTAGGAATAAGATTTAAGGTGGGGGATAAGATATCCGAGTTGTTTTATCTCTGTTTGGACAGGCAAGCTCTTTGGTTTCCAAAGATATTTCCCTTAAAAAAATGGCACTTTATTTTCTCTGCCAACCCATATATAACAGACTTTAAACAAGGCGACTTGAGGCCAAGCATTACTGAACATACAAGGCTGCTGGCCACATCATAGCTTAGTACAAAAATAGCTACTCATTCCAAAGAAATTAACTCCAGATTTTGTACATCAGTGTTTTGCAAGATGCAGCAAAATACGGGGGAGGATTTTTATGCTGATCCAAACTTTGGAAGGGTAAATCAGACCAAAATTCAGAGATGCTCCCTCCTCCCCCTTTTCTATAAGGCCCTTTGGCCCAGATCCACAAAGTGACTAAGGCATTGTGATGCTCAGAGTCATGACACCTAATTTTTAGGTGCTTAGAAAAATCACAGGAACAACAATGCGACCCACATAGCCAGACTCCCTATTCAATGAATGGGGAGAGACAGGTGCCTTAGACTGTGATCTGCAAAAAGCCAGCATGCTAGGTAAGGACCCACCAATGGGAGATGCTGAGGAGAGGGGTGTATCCCAAACTCCACTGCCTTATGGGGATAGGCCCCCAAGTCTGGTCTGGGCCTATCAATGCTAGTGATCCACAGCCGGGAACCCCTCTCCTGGACACTTAGCCGCCAGAGTCATTCCTTGCAAGAATGAGTTAGGTGCCTCGCTGTACACAAAGCAGAGGCGGTGATGCCCACTGATTACAGCACTCACCTAGGATGCGGAAAACCTAGGTTCAATTCCCCTCTCAGGCAGAGGAGGAGAAAGGATTTGAATAGGGGTCTCCCAGGAGAGTGCTATGGGATAGTCAGATGGGGGGAGGGACTCCCTCAGTCTCTCCTGTTCAAGCTGTTCCACTGTGGCTAAATAGTGAAAGAGTCACTGGGAGGGAGGGAGAGGCAGACAGGCAGAATATGCCCAGTAGGGATTTGCTGGCTTCAGAACAGAGGGTCCCCCCCAATGCATGGCCAGACTTATGGACAATTGCCGTTAGACGTTTTTCAGACACCAGAGGCCTCGGCATCTGCCTCCGCCTCCGTGAGGAAGAACGGGCATTTGTTGTGTACGGGAGTTGTGAATGCAGTGGTTTTATGCTACTGTGGCAGAGCGGCTGTTTGGCCTGTCTTCGGGCCTGCAACATCACACCCGAAAGGCTGATTCCCACAATTTGCGCAGCTATTCAGTAGCTGGCTAGGGCGGAGGAAAACAAAAAAGAATTGTGATTGGAGGAACGGGGGACGGCATGGGCCGGGGGGGACACTGGCCTGACTTCATTTTCAGGCACATATTTTGGGCTGAGGAGGTTTGGATGGTCTCTTTTTGCATCTGTGATTCATTAGGAATGTGACTATAATTTCTGGATTTTGTTTTGAATTTTTTAATCCCAATAAACACAAAGAAACAGGAGGATTCTAAAGCCACGGGGTTTGGGCACCCAGCTGGAAAGCAGTAAGCTGGACCCACAGTTCAGTCTCCAGTGTTTATATACAGTGCCACAACTTGATGAGAGAGCCCCACATCAGACTATCCCATAGCTCAGTGGTTAGAGCATGCTCCCGAGAGCTGGGAGACCCCTGTTCAAATCTTTTCTTCCCCTCTGCCTGAGGGGGGCATTGAACCCAGGTCTCTCACAACCCAGGTAAGTGCTCTAACCACAAGGCTAAAAAAATATCAGATGAAGCACTATCACCATCGATTCTGAATGGGACCCACCTCGATTTTGAATGGGACCCAATCCAGTAGGTTAACTCTGAGCAGGGAGCCCTACTGGATTGGGCCCCATGGGTGAGCTAGGTAGTCCTCTGCCTACTGCATCCTGCTTTGTGGATTGCGCTGGGACTTGGGCGGAAAATAGGCATCCATCCAGGCGCCTGGAGAGAAGCAGCCGCGTGCATGACCAGAGGCAGAAACCTCAGGGCCCAGGGAAGTTCTACCCTGAAAACTTGGGTGCAAGTAAGTCGAGGCCCCTACAGGAGTGGACGGCAGCTGAGCGCGAGTTTTGTGGATCACAGCGGGGCCTAAAAGTGGGATTTAGGCCCAGATCTACAAAGGTACTTAGATGCCTTTCTCCCTGCTCACCTTGTGTGTGACTGGGCTACTTCCAGATTCTGCATTATGGGACTTGTGATTTCTCACGATTTTTACCAGGACTGACCATGAAAATAGTTACTATTGGGATTAGTGCTCCCCCTCCCCCGCGACTTTGAGCAGTCCCACTGAAGTCCATGGGAGATATTAACTTTAATTTTCCTGTCATTAATTCTTACCCTGTCTGAGTGCAATACAGCTTCTTTTTTTACTACAGTGCAACACAGACACACCCAGTAGCACATCTTATACGCACACAGAGTAGTAAGGCATTATCTATTAGGCTTGTATTGTGAACAATAACGAATGAAGTCGCTGAAATGCAACTCACTGGGGTAGGAACTACACACAGTAGTTTTTTCAAGATCAAGCCCGGATGTCTTTTAAAGGGTGAAATTCACCCTTATGCAGTGGGCTACCACAAGGTCCACACACCACTGAAGTTCCACTTCCGTCATCAGAATCGGGTTCAAATTGATCGCCATGACGCACAGGCCTTAGGTCGACTCTCTGAACAAGGGGGAACCCTCATGGAAAAGTGATTAAAATCGGTTAGAGCGGTAGACTGAGCACAGTCTCACAGCTCCAAAGAGCAGTATAAAAATGGGAATTTCAAGGATATTCCCATGACACCGTCCCCTGCGTGGATGCATGAGAAGACGTACAATTTCTGTGCCTGTGCTCTTCCATCAGAAAGAAAAGTACAATGATACATTATGCCCATTGCCTTGAATCATCCCTTAGCAAAACATGTTGACTAGAAAGGTTTCAGAAATGCAGAAAATTTAATAATCTATTTCTTTTATGAAAGTATATGGGTCAAATATGGCCTACATACATTTGAATTAAAATGCATTTAAAAGAATGTATGTATCAGACCAGGAATCAGCAAGCTTTGACACACGGCCCATCAGGGAAATCCACTGGCGGGCAGGGATGATTTGTTTACCTGCAGCATCTGCAGGATCGGCCGATCGCAGCTTGCCATTCCAGGCCATTGTGGGCTGCAGGAAGTGGTGGCCTGCACATCCCTCGGCCCACGCCACTTCCCGCAGCCCCCATTGGCCTCGAACCGTGGCCAGTGGGAGCTACAATGGCCAAACCTGTGGAAGCAGCAGGTAAACAAACCAGCCCGGCCCACCAGCGGATTTCCCTGATGGGCCGCATGCCAAAGGTTGCTGATCCCTGTATTAGACAGTATTAGAGACAGCAAGTCTTCCAAGGCAATGACAACTATAACTAGGGTGACCAGATAGCAACTGCGAAAAAACGGGACAGGGGGTGGGGGGTAATATAAGAAAAAGTCCCAAAAAACAGAACTGTCCCTTTAAAAACGGGACATCTAGTCACCCTAACTATAACCATTAATTGTTACCCACAGTGTTACAAACGTGAATTTTTAAGACGCAAGTCCTTGAAAACCATCAAGCATACAGCTGCTCGGGAAATGTTTTTTGTTCTTACAAAAAATTCTGATAAAAGCTAAAAAGTCTTGGTTGAAATTTTTCTTCAAAATGGTTGGGTTCTCCTGGAAAAACTAAAATCCCATAAGTTACCCCCATCCCAGGTTTTGGCACATGAACACTGAAAAATGTAGACCACAAACTGAAACATTTTGTTGAAATCAGACATTACCCACAGACATTTCCATTTCTGGTGAAAAAATTGTTAAAGAAAGTTTCAAATGAAACATTTTGACCAGCTTTGTATTCTACTCTGAAGTTGTCCAAGCAAGGAGCCAATTTTAAACATACTAATTACCAACTGCATATATTAAACTTCCAATGAATAGGACAGGAAAACGTCTCAGAGTTTGCTCAAGTAATTCCATAAAGTACAATTAGCTTTTCGAAAAGCAGAATGCATTTCATAAAACACAATAATGGCAAACAGGAGATTTTAACCACATTATATAAGGAACAATTTCGAGGCATTTGCAGCTGACACGTTACTACATTAATTCCAAGTTAGAGAGACACTATCGTTTTGACATCATACACCACCAGCACTGACAAGGAACAGAAAACATTACCTCCTACATCAGAAGCCAGCACGATTACGCTGTGCCTCCATCAAAGCTATATAGAATTAGCCTGGGGTGAATTTCAGTTGTAAATTGCACTCCATACAACTGAACTTCAGGGGGGAAAAAGACTTTTAATTGATATATACACTATGAGCCTTTTAACACCATTTTTGTCTACAAGGGGATGAAACATCAGGTATTACAGACCTTTCCGGGTTCACACTCTGTCCCATCAGCCCAAGGTGTGTGTTGAGTACGACATCCTTTGTGAGCTCCATCAACGTTAATGCACCAGAGTCGTCGGCACTGCATCTGCTTCATTTATTTAAATGATCATAGTATTAAGTAATGCCCGGCTCAAGTGTGACGCACACGGCTGACCACATGACATTTCACACTAGAACTGCCATCATTTACACAATGAATGTGTGCAATATAAAACAGGGCTGGGAGGGGAAGTACTGAATAGCTCAGGGTGCCTTTCAGCGCAAAGATAAATCAGTCCTGAACTTGGATGAGTGGAGCCCACCTGAAATCAAGTTACCAGCAGAGCTGATCGGAAAATTTCTGTCAACAGGTGATTTTAACAAAACATGGGCCGCGCGTGTGCGTATTGGAACCAAAATCATGACCACGATCATGAAAAATCCCCCCGTCTCCTGCTACCAGTTCCAGTCGAACCTAAGTTAGTGGTGATCATAAGCTGTTCCCCTCTGATAGCATTTCAGTCGGCTGTGCGAAACGGAACACAAAAATAGCCACTGGAATTGGCGCTAACTGGTACCCGGGTGGGGAGTCTCAGCAAACAGCAGTGGACAATGTTTTTGCCTTTTAAAGGTAGAACAGGAGCAAGGCATGCTGCAGGGCAGAGTGAGGACTATTGTGATATGCTTCTGTTCGGTCGACAGAGGGCTTCTCTCTCCGGGGCAGTCATATGTTAAATAGCCCCTCTGAGGCTGGTCCACAGAGGTCAGCTGTACGTTATAGCTCCCAGGTAATCATCTGGGGCCTGGATTTTCCAAAGGGACTAGTTATTTTGGGGTGTCTCCATGGCTAGGTGCCCAACTTGATATACCTTGGAAGTGATGAGCACCCACCCTCTGAAAATCAAGCCTCATTCAAATGTCTCAAGTGGGACCCCTCCAGACTGAGGCTTTCAAAATCGCTAGTCACTCCTGAAGATCCTGGGTCCTTCAGCGAAAGTGGTAGAGATTTGTGTTTCACAGGCCCTGGAGTCAAACCCTGCCGATGGCCTAGGGTAGCGGTTGTTATGGCAACGCCTTTTGCCACTGACAAAAATTAACAACCTGGATACCAAAATATATTGTAAGGGGACTAACCCAGCAAAGCTTTATTCCTCTTGCATGTTGCAAGCAAAACAAAGAAGTGGAAGAGCACTTACCATGTATGGGCAGACTTGAGAGCCTGGTCCAAAAATTAATTCGCATTGTTTATTAACATCATAAATTACTCCTGGGAGTTGTTGAGGCAAAGTGTAAGTCCTTGATACAGGCTCGTCTAGTAAACACTCCCCATAACCAGTGCTTCAATAAAACAGAACAACAACAGGGTTAAATAGGGATTTGTCGGGCCAGAGCCCGTTTCTTTTTAATGTATGCATCAATGCAGTATCTGTGTGCCACACAAAGGTTAACAAATTAGTCCCCAAAGACTCCTGCACTGTAGCAAAATATGACTGTCACCCATTTTACACACGGGGCTGCTCAGGGGCATACCCTCCTTACATGACTCCTTATAAACAGACCTGTGAAAAGAACCCAGATTGCCTTCCTCCCAGCCTGGGCCTTAACCCACAAGACCATGCTTTCTCCCTTGTTATTGTGTTGTCATGTTTAACATACACTACTTCATCTGCTGAGAAATACAGCACAATGCTTTGGGTACCAAGAGTGAGTGCAAACTGAGAGGAAATATTGAATAGTCCCGCTACACAAACAGCGTAAGAGCCCACTTGAGGGATACAAGCTCTCAGATCTGACTATACAGAACATTGGGCCTTCACCTGCTCCCATCAAAAACAATGGGAGAAGAGGGCAGGCCTAGGACACGTTCATACAAAACTTTTCATTGTACTTCAGAAGAACTCTGCTCTTTCGACTGATATCATGGGCACGGATCCTGGGCCACGGTAGGGCAACCTTGTGCCATTCCGACAGGTTGACGCTGCCTTAGTAAGCTATCAGAAAGCTCCTTTTGCATAGGGGGATCCCAAAGAGGTGCAGTGCCACTGTATCAGCTGATATACTAACCCCGTCCCAGCTGCCCACATAGGGAGTATGGCCAGAGGAAAGGATGCATGGCCAAGCTCCCCTTTCCCCCTTCACCCTGGTCATTCTCTGATGCCAGAATGAGCAGTCAGTGTAAGCCAGAGCAACCTGACGGCCTCTCTAATTTATTCCAGGGTCCAGGTTGGCTCCAGGTCAGCTCCAAGGCCTGCAGAGGTGGATTTCATGGACTTTAGCAACTGCCTTCCTAGCTGTACCAAGTGCTCCTAAGACACAACTCAGTATCTGGGTCACAAAGCTTAGGAAACTCACTGCTCAGGTTAGCGGAGATGACGAGTTCCTTAAAAGTGATTTCCATGGGGGCCAAGACTTAGCCTTCCCCATAGAGAAGCAATTCCTTGCCAGTTAATCATGAGACCGAACTGGCAGGGACTGAATCTCAGAAGTTGTATTTCTACACTATGTAAACGACACACACACACACACACACACACACACACACACACACACACACACCCCCCCCACTTCAACTCCTTTCCAAATGATGCACCCTTCGTTTTCAGTGTAACAAATGAGGGAGGCTGTCTGTATAACACTACCACCACATATATAATGTCTTACTCTAGAAACTCAGTAATGTATTTCCTACTACATTTTGACCACATCCAGGGGTTGGTGTAGAAGTTGAGCGTTGGCGCCATGACATGTTGTTGATTTTTCCCTCCATCTTCTTTGCACTTATTATTGTCATCATGTGGCATGTTAAATCTACAAAAAGCAAAACAAGTCTAATGAAGCGCACATTAAAGACCAAGTATCTCGTGCTACAGCAGAAATAGGGTGTATAATAGCCAGAGTACACAAAACCTTTCAACATCAGAACTCTAAGTGGCAACGTGTGTACTCGAGGTATTCTGAAGCCAGACACTTTGGGTAAATTTCAGATGCAGTTTTCTGTCTTGCTACCTGTAGCTGTGATCCTGCAGGCATTCTGGACCTCACAGGATTGGGCCCAATGTTATGCCAGTGACAAATTTTCCCCAGCCAATCTAAACAGTCAAAGACTTTGGCTGGGAATTTGAAAGTCGATAAGAATCTGGCACCTAACTCTCTTCGGCTCCTTTGTAAATCCCAGCTTTCCACAAGCGGTGGTGAAGTTATGAAATATGGCATCGTTTTGGACTTACAAAAGTTTGAAACTGAGGCACTGTCTGTACTGGGAATGGCTATTGGCGGCCAGTCACCAGCAGGGCTGCACCAGTGAAAACCCCTAGTGCAGAGAGATCCAGCTAACACAAATTGCAATCTGCATCCGTGCAGAATACCCCAGTTCCAAGCAGAGTAAACAGCACTGATGCAAATTGCGTTTTACAGCAGTGTTGCGTGTCTACTCTAGGGGTCTGCAAGCCACGGATGGCTGAAGTCCCTAGTATAGTTTAGCCCTGAGGATTCAATAGCCTAGTAGCGGAAAGTTTCTAATGAAACTGAACTGTGGTTTTAGACATCTAGGGCCAAGTTTGTCACTGATGTCGTTGCCTACGTGGAATCACACCAGGGACAAACTTATATTTTAGCTGGTAGGTTTACAGAATGCCATCAAGAATCAATATCAGCATAAACCCATGTGAGATTTGCAGCACACACTCGATTGAAGAATGCTGCAAAAATGTAACAGAGACAGAACATCTTAAGCTGCTTTGCTATTTGAAGTGGAAGAGGGGAAATGACTTGATGTGATCCAAATGTGAAGGCTGACGAGTTTCTATTTCCATTAAGATTTCGTCCAGTGAGCCAACTCTTCCCCCGCCTCCCACACAGAGGCACTCCGTTTCAGGACCACCTCCTTTGGATGAAGTTCGTGAAGTAAGCTGCTGCAAGTTAGGGGTGGGGAAGGCCAAACCTTGGGGATTTCCATCAGGATATCAAATTAAAAAAATACAACTGCCCTTAAATATACACTGCCCAAATGAAAAACGCTTTAAGCCTGGTTTATTAGAACTCACTAATCCCACCTCTGAAGCCTCTATTCTAAAACACAGTATGTTATTTTAATTGGTGATGTAGCCATCGGATAGATGACACAACCAGCACTTGCAAGACAAAGCACTTCTTTCTCGTCCCTACCTTCAACGATCAACTGGGGGCTCAGCTGGATGTGGGGGCATTGGGAATCCTAGCTTCATAGCTGGTCATGCTCATCCACATGAGCACTGCCTTGGTGGAAGCTGTCTCAGTCGAATGCCAAACACACTAAGCTAAATTCCTGCTCTGGCGTAACTACTCCATTAACTGCAGTAAAGTCACCCACCAGGGTAGGGTAGACAGGCTGAGCAACATGCAGTGGCAGGAGCCCTGAGGCTAGGTGGCAGAAGGGGAGAGGTTTGCCCATGTTTACTCTTAGCTCTTCCACCACACACCCTCGCAGCCTCGTGACGAGCGTGAGTGCGTGCGAGGTGAGCGGAGCATGCACTACGACATAAAATGTGCCAGCTCCAGAGGCCATCGAGACCTTGGATCTGCTTAGAGACACCCTACTACTGACTCCCACCCTTGGCATTTAGAGGTGAGCTAGGCCTGAGAGGGGATATGTGTTCATTTGATTTGGGCAGGGGGATGAGAAGGGCAGCATTCTTTTCTCCCCTACTCAATTGCCGCCCACAGCTGGGGGCTTTCTTGGACACACCATCCCACCCATTCTGTGCTCCCCCTGGGCTGGGCCTTCCCTTTGCCACTCCATGCCGCTACCACTGGGTGCTATGGAGCATCTTCAGCCGCCTTCCAGATGCTGCCAGCTGTTTCACCTCCTTGTCCTTGCATCTCCTACCTACTCATTTCTTAGGCTCAGCTATGCATCAGTTCCACTTAGCATACATCTTTGGCTATTTAAATGTAAACTTATCTACATAAAAACATACACATGGCCAAGTTCATGTGCGATCGTAAAAGCAGTACTTAGTCCGTTATCTTCGCTAATTGAGCAGCTTCTGTATGGATCACAAACAGTGCCCAGTTCAGCCAGACCTAGAAAGGCAAGGGCAGAACAAAACGGTGTATTATAAAAAAAGAAACATTGCTCAGAGTTAAGCACATATTAACATTGTGACCTCAAAGGAGTAAAACAAAAAAAAAAAATAGATTAAGCTTACCTAATGTATCACATTTGTCGTGAGCTCTACAAATATCCTGTCTGAAAGCAGAACAGACTTGACGCTTTTAATTTTCATGTACACGCAAGTTACAGTACAAATGCAAAAATAAAAAAAAAAAATTCAAAAGCAATTCTTGGTTCTCCAGCTGACATTCTCAAGCTGGCTTTGTCACACGAGCTGTCAGTGAACTGAACAAAGAGGTCTGATTCAATTGCCTATTTAAGTCAAATAGAGTTTAACCAATTTCCTTCAATGGCATTAGGATCAGGTCCTGGATACTACAACCATTCTAAGTTGCATTTAATAGAGGGATAAATATTTACCATACTGCTTTCCATCACTACCCTAGTTCCACAGTTACAATCCAAACACTTATTGCCTTTACTGCGCTTCCCCAAATCAATGATTTCTGACGATCACATGCATTATAAATTAATCGCTTCCAACTGTGATACTCAAATGGCTACATTATTAATGAGAAAACTGAATATACCTGGTAACAAGTACAGCGGTATCATGTTTGGGTAGATTGTTTTCTTCAGGGTGGTTCTGGGAATGCTGCCATTGGCAAAAGTTTTTTAATGTTGTCTGGGCATTATAAGATATTGAAGGACCATCCTAGCCATAAAAAAATATATATACAAAAATGTGTATTTTAGTTATTTATCTCAGTGCTCACTCCCTGTGGCAAATGCAAAGAGGAAAAAATACTTTCATTACCTGTTCATTATGTATCACGACTAATTTCACAATAACAATATTAATTAAATTTCCAATACTTGGGTCTTTATAGATAGAGGCTACCTGCATCAAAGAGAAACATTCAGAGTTAATGCTGGCTTCAAACAAAGAATTAAAGCAACACAAATTTGTCTTCTGTTCTCTGACCGAGGGGAGCGTGGCAGCTCTTCACTCTCTCACTAGGTTTTGTTGTAGAATTTTAGCTAATGATCTGATCATGATCATCATCTCAGCGCAAAACCTTGAGAGATTTAGCAACACCTTGAGCATTGTTTTAAAATGAAAAGGAAAACCTTGTGTGCCAGAATCCCAAAACTTTCTTCTGGACCCATTCTTCAGTTCTGCACACATATATCATCACCCAATTACAGGGCCACATTCTGTCCTCAGATACACATCTGCAACTATCGCTAGCTAAGATTTTCAAAAGCGACTAGTGATTTCAAATGCTTCAATTTCTGGGATGCCCAACTCAAGATGACTTAAACGTTAAGTGCCTGCCCTCTGAAAATCCAGCCCTTCTAAATAAGTCTCAAATTGGACACCCAAAATCACTAGTCACACTTGATGATCTTGGCCATTCTCTTCCTGTAAATAATACTTTATGAAGTTTGTACATTTTGGGGGGAGACCGGGAGGGTGTGCAGAGATTTTCACCAGATAACCTTTGTACATTTTTTGCTAAGCCTTACACTTAAGTGTGTTTTTATCTATATTATACTCTACTTTTCCATGGATAACATTGGGGGGGGGGGAGGTTGATGGGAGGTAATGAGAATAGAATTTGACCCACAGAAATCAGAGATGGAAAAATCCAAATGGATCTAGTGGCTGCTGAGGGCTGGTCTAGGAATGTTTCCCATCTGATATTTACTAGCGCTTTCAAATAAATGGGAGTCTGTATCCAAAATAACTGCAGCTTTTGGCATAGTCATCGAGAGACTCATATCACCCTTCTCAAGGGACCTTTCTAACAACATTCTATTTTCTATATCGCTGTCTGTAAGTCTTTGGGGGAACTTAAATTGATGATTTATTTTTTTGAAAGCTCATCTCTGGAAAGCACAGCATAAATTACCCAAGGGAATATCAAATGCATTTCCATGCTGTTCAATGTCCCATGCACCAAAGAAGAGAGTCACTGAACATTAAGCAGCAAGAGGAAACCTGTTGCTATGCTGAAAAAAAGCCTTTGTTCTGAGAAACAAGGGCACTAAGTAAAGACTGACCCTAAACATGCTCTTACTATCAGTCTCCTCTACTGACAGATAGTGGTAGTGTCTTTTGAGCCCCAGGATCTGGACTCTGAGTTCAGAGGTGCATCTGATTTAGGGAACGTGGAGGTCTGTAATCCAGAATCTGCAACCCACAGCATCAGCTCACACGGCTCTCTGCTTCAGTGCTGAGGGTAGAGACTGGCGCTTGGCAGGAACAGAAAGCTCATCGCTGGTCAGTAAGCTCAGCACAAACATCCAGTGGCATTTGGAACCATTGAGCCTGTGTAACCCACACACCTTCTGGGTGTGGTGTTCTGCCCCACCTAGTGGCACCGAGACCACTTAGAGAGAGAGATTAATGAGTTTGCTCTGCAGCCTTAGCTAACAGCCAGTTGGCTTTTAGCTCATGTGATAGAGGCTCATGCACTAAACTCCAGGCCCCAGGTTCGATCCCGCCCACCGATGACCGGGGTCTGTCAGCATTACGCTTGCCCTTGAATGGGGTGAGAAAGCTGAGGAAGATGCCAGCAAAACCACCCTACCGCTGCACACAAGGCAAGACTTGCCACTGGGACTCCTACCACCATAATGGAAAGTCAACTGATACTACCACTCTTCATGAGCTCTAAGCAGCAAAGAAAATTGGGTAACAACTCAACCTCTAAATCCCAGCATGTGGAAAGGGGGAGGGGATCCACACTCCTCACTGTGTATGCTGGGAAGCCGCATGCGGCAACAGTCCCATTCAGCTTGTACGTCACACGGGCCTGAGTGGGAAGGAGACTAGATCCCAAGGACAGTAGCACCAGCCTGTGGTAACCCCACTGCTGGAGACTTGGGGAACTGAAGGAGTGAGCCCCAGGAATAGTTAATTTATACGGTGGAGCCGGGGATGGAAGAACCCCTCCAACGGGACTGGAAGAGTCTCTTGTGGGTTCCGACATTTTCGAGATAAGACTGAAGTTTTGTCCATCTGAGCCACATTCCATCTTTACCTAATCCTGACTTTAGTACAGTACTTGATGTACACAAGCTAGGAGTATCGCACCATCTTGGGATGGGGCGAGTAAAATCCAAGGGGGAAAGTCTTCCCCTAATTTGATACTTACTATTGACATTAATGTTAAGATATAGTGTTGCAGATTAACTCCATGGTAGGCAACCATTCTACTGTCTGCCACCACCATGACTTCCACAAATCGAGGGTAGGAGAGGAATCGCTTCGTTCTTCGGTGTGTCTTGTCATCACTTGTGTTCTCAGTCTTGTTGTTATATGTAGAAAATTGATTTCCTGCTATGCTATGTTTTAATGCTGCCACGTCCGATAACAGACTACTTTCTTGCCATTGTCTTCTCCGGTTTTTCCTCTTGCTCTTTTTGTGACTATTTTCATGCCCTGTGGTTTAAAAAAAAATGGATTCCTGATTGAATACATTCAAAACCACATGTTTTTCATGTTAGGAACACACTTCAGTTCATACAACAGCGAGTAGCCTGTCTCCTACACTCATTCAGATTTGTTCTAAGTAGCTATGCAAAACAAGGACTGCATGGAAAGCCACAGTTTAGCAAAGCCCTTAACCATGTTCTTAACTTTAAAGACATGAGTAGTCCTATTGAAGTCAATGACGCTAAAAGTCAGATGTGTTTAAATGCATTGCTGGACCAGGACCAGAGTAATCCTGTATGTAGGAAGAATTCAAAAATCAGCAAATTTTGTTCTATTTGTATCCAGGAATTTTAACTGTTCTGTCTGCGTATAGATTCCAAGTGTGTCCAATGTGGCTATTAACCCACATAAGCGATTAAGGGCTAAATCCTGCCTCTCTCACTCAGGCACAATTGAAGGATGGAATAAGGACTGCCAGATTTGGGCCCCAATGAGTGAAGCAATTACATATGATTCATTTCTGCCTGTAACAATAGCATGGCTGTGCTTCAAATATTTTTTCCCCCTCTTATTATTCTGTGCCACCAAAATGGTAAAGGTCATCTAATAACACAGCTGCCACTGACTAAAGAATAGAACACAGGAAGTTTCACATATACTGCTTTTGATATTCAATTAGGCAAAACATAAAAAGGACCTGGAAAGTATGTTAAAAGCTGATACGAAGATGACAGACTGAGGCGGGTGCATGGGCAAAAAACACATATGGAACATGTACAATTAAGATTCACCATCTGATTAGTACGTAATTATAGCATTATTTGAGCGTAAGAGCAAAATCACTGGTATTTGATGCCACTTAAGTTTTAATCAGCTCATCAGAGGAAGTAGCTAATTGAATGTGATTCATCCAAGAGAAACAGCTCAGACCTGCTAAGTAACGTAAAGCCAAATCAGCACTGTTCATCTAACGGCCTACAGACCTCCTAGTCTTTGTAGCTTTCCTTTAATTTCATCATGCTGGTGAAAAATATCCAATTTCCTTATCTGACCCACTGAGAAGGGTACAGGAAGCAGAATATTAGGGAACAAAGGAACGCTCAGAGTGCAAACAAGATTTCAACGATAGGGAACTTCTTGGCTATTTGACATGTGCAGTTTCCTTTTCGGATGTTTTAGTAATAATTTCCAAAGCACTGATTTTAAAATGTTAATAAATAGCAGCAGCCAGCTGAGTGTATGGCCCAATGACTGTTCAACTGAGAACTGTTAATTTGCCTCCTCCATGTCAAAATACGACATTCTAAAATTAAATGCTACCGTACAGCAAACAACACATAACTCACATGAACTCCAACCGCGTTTCCTTATGTTTGGTGTGGACTACCTTACGACAGCTAACAATCCGCACATAACAGCTATTTGAGTAAGAAGCCTGAAAAAACCCATGGCATTCATATATAACTGGGTTACTCTACTTATCCTGCACTAAGCAGTGCTGTTAAACTGGGCATGATTCTGCTCTCATGCTAAAATAACTTCACAGGCAGCACTGGCACACCCCTGATTTACACCAGTCTAAATCAGTGCAGAAGCGGGGGAGATGGATCAGCGTTCATGTCGCACTGCCCGTCAGTACTTGGCCCGGGCCAGGGAAGCGAATGATCCAACTAGCACACCAAATGCGGTGATGAATCCTGGTCACATGCCACCCTCATCTGCTAAGAATGGCCAACTGTACCTATACGTAATCCCCTTTTCTTTTCTAGGTTTCAGCCAAAAACCTTACAGCTGTAATTGCAGCCGCTGTTTCTACTTGCTGTGAGTCAATATGGAAACATTCCCAGCCTAGGGGGCAGTATACAGGCTTGACTGCCTGCAAACGAATAATTGCTATTTGAGCATCCTAGAGAGAGTGCAGGAAGCTGTTAACCGTGCTCTCCAGCTGTTCTGAAGCCAGTTTGGAAGCTTGCATTAAGGACAGACATTCCTGCAGGTACACACATACCCCTTAGTTAGGAGTTGGAAGCTCTTGACTAATCAGCAGTGAATTTTCTTGCCAGGGTTACAAAACTGGCAGCCAAGTTGAGCAGCAGTTGGATCAGGGGTGGGCAAACTACAGCCCATGGGCCAGATCTGGCCCGCCAGCCGTTTTAAGCAGGCCCTCGAGTTCCCTCTGCGGAGCAGGGTCTGGGGCTTGCCCTGCTCCAGTGCTCCAGCTGAGGAGCTGAGTCAGGGGTCGCTTCACATGGCTCCCGGAAGCAGTGGCTTGGCCCCCCTCCGACTCCTACATGTACAGGCAGCCAGGGCGCTCCCCTCTGCACATGGTCCCCGCCCCAAGCACCCCCCACCTCCCATTGGCCAGAAACCATGGCCAATGGGAGCTGCAGGGGCGGTGCCTGTGGACTGAGCAGCGTGCAGAGCTGCCTGGCCGCGCAGGAGCCGGAGAAGGGACATGCCGCTGCTTCTTGGAGCTGCTTGAGGTAAACACCTCCCAGAGCTGCACCCCTGAGCCTCACCCCGTGCCCCAACCCCCTGCCCCAGCCATGATCCCCCTCCTGCCTTCCGAACCCCTCGGTCCCAGCCCGAAGCACCCTCCTACACCCCAAACTTCTCATCCCCAGCCGGAGCCCTCACCCCCCCACCCTGCACCCTACCCCACACCGCAGCCCCCTCCTGCAACCTGAACTCCTCCTTTCTGGCCCTACCCCAGAGCTCGCACCCCCGACCAGAGCCTGCACCGCCTCCCACACCCCAACCCCGATTTTGTGAGCATTCATGGCCCGCCGTACAATTTCTATTCCCAGATGTGGCCCTCGGGCCAAAAAGTTTGCCCAGCCCTGCAGGGAGAAGACAGCACTGACAGGTGTAACCCAGACTGCATGTGTGGGTTGATTCACAATATGGTTTCCTGTGATTTTACAGATTAGCTGGACCTTATTGGTCTGCAGCATTTCTGTGTTAAGGTTCTGCAAAGTCCCTAGATCCAAGAAGGAGAAGAAGCGACAGGGGATGGATCACTTGATGATTTCATGTTCTGTTCATTCCCTCTGGGGCACCTGGCACTGGCGGAAGACAGGATACCGGACTAGATGGACCCTTGGTCTGACCTGGTAGGGCCATTTTTATGTTCTTGTGTTAAGTAATTTTTTTAATATAACAATGAGTTACAGTTAAGGGGATAGGGAAGTTTGGTACTTGCTGCCTTATTCTTGTTATTAGAAGATGCAAGCTTAGAAGTAAGTGAGTAGGGCAGTTGTATTCGTGAGACTATATAGAGGGCAGGGGAGGGTTGGAAGAGTTCATTTTTAGAATTTGGATGGAAAGTATCAATACTGATTTTAAAGCTTTTTTATCTGTATCAATTTAAATGTTCACAATTGTGCAAAATTATGGGTTGTAAGGATTTGTTTTATTTTTATCTATTTTAAGCATTCACAGTTGCAGGAGCTTACGGGGCAAGAGGGTCAGACAATTATTTAATGATAGAGGAGGTTGAGATTCAAAAAGTTCGAGCTTTATATCTGTTCAAACACAAATTGTCAAATATACACAGTAAATAGCCTTAAAATCAATCTCTCATACTTTCTCAAGCAGCATTTTTATTACTTTACCGATCTGTAAATTTCTATCATCAATGGGAACATTTTGTCACTGATGTGTGTGTGTTTGGTGAAATCGTTGTTTACTGACATTTACGGCTGATCCTTCCATGTCTCTCTCTATAGGCGCACCAGAAAAGCACCAGTCAGTCATATTTACACACTGCGTATTCCAATCTCGTTACTGAGGACTTGTCTTCACACACACTGCTTCAGCTGCACAGCTCTGGAGCTTAGTGAAGATGTTACTATGCCAACAAGAGAGTTTCTCCCGTCAGCATCGCTAATCCACCTACCCAAGAGGCGTTAGCTATGTTGATTGGAGAAGTCCTTCCATCGACATAGTGCTGTCTGCATTGGGGGGTTCATAGAATCCTAGACTTTAAGGTCAGAAGGGACCATTATGATCGTCTAATCTGACCTCCTGCACAATGCAGGCCACAGAATCTCACTCACCCGCTCCTGTAACAAACCCCTGACCTATGTCTGAGCTATTGAAGTCCTCAAATCGTGGCTTAAAGACTTCAAGGAGCAGAGAATCCTCCAGCAAGTGACCCGTGTCCCATGCTACAGAGAAAGGTGAAAAACCTCCAGGGCTTCTGCCAATCTGCCCTGGAGGAAAATTCCTTCCCAACCCCAAATATGGCGATCAGCTAAACCCTGAGCATGTGGGCAAGACTCACCAGCCAGACACCAAGGAAAGAATTCTCTGTCGTAACTCCGATCCCACCCCATCTAACATCCCATCAAAGGCCATTGGGCATATTTACCGCTTATAGTCAAAGATCAATTAATTGCCAAAATTAGGCTATCCCATCATACCATCCCCTCCATAAATTTATCAAGTTTAGTCCTGAAGCCAGATATGTCTTTTGCCCCACTGCTCCCCTTGGAAGGCTGCTCCAGAACTTCACTCCTCTGATGGTTAGAAACCTTTGTCTAATTTCAAGTCTAAACTTCCTGATGGCCAGTTTATATCCATTTGTTCTTGTGTCCACATTGGTACAGAGCTTAAATAATTCCTCTCCCTTTCCGGTATTTATCCCTCTGATATATTTATAGAGAGCAACCATATCTCCCCTCAGCCTTCTTTTGGTTAGGCTAAACAAGCCAAGCTCTATGAGTCTCCTTTCACAAGACAGGTTTTCCATTCCTCGGATCATCCTAGTAGCCCTTCTCTGTACCTGTTCCAGTTTGAATTCATCCTTCTTAAACATGGGAGACCAGAACTGCACACAGTATTCCAGATGAGGTCTCACCATTGCCCTGTATAACGGTACTAACACCTCCTTATCTCTGCTGGAAATACCTGGCCTGATGCATTCCAAGACTGCATTAGCTTTTTTCATGGCCATATCACATTGGCGGCTCATAATTATTATGAGCTAATAATTCCTCATGTGGAACTGTATCAAATGCCTTATTGAAATCAAGGTAAATTAGATACACTGCGTTTCCTTTGTCTAAAAAAATCTGTTACCTTTTCAAAGAAGGAGATCAGGTTGGTTTGGCACGATCTACCTTTTGTAAAACCATGTTATATTTTGTCCCAATTACTACTGACCTCAATGTCCCTAACTACTTTCTCCTTCAAAAATTTTTCCAAGACCTTACATACTAGAGATGTCAAACTAACAGGCCTGTAGTTACCCGGCTCACTTTTTTTTCCTTTGTTAAAAACAGGAACTATGTTAGCAATTCTCCAGTCATACGGTACAACCCCTGAGTTTACAGATTCATTAAAAATTCTTGCTAATGAGCTTGCAATTTCATGTGCCAATTCCTTTAATATTCTTGGATGAAGATTATCTGGGCCCCCAGTTTAGTCCCATTAAGCTGTTCGAGTTTGGCTTCTACCTCAGATGTGGTAATATCTACCTCCATATCCTCATTCCCATTTGTCATCCTACCATTATCCCTAAGCTCCTCATTAAAGACTGAGGCAAAGTATTTGTTTAGATATTGGGCCATGCCTAGATTATCCTTAACCTCCACTCCATCCTCAGTGTTTAGCAGTCCCACTTCTTTCTTCGTTTTCTTCTTATTTATATGGCTATAGAACCTTTTACTATTGGTTTTAATTCCCTTTGCAAGGTCCAACTCTACATGGCTTTTGGCCTTTCTCACTTTATCCCTACATGTTCTGACCTTGCACTTTTCACTATTAAATTTCATCCTATTACTATTACTCCAATTTACAAGGTAGCTTTCCTTGCTGATCCCTCCCATCTTCCACTCCTTGTCGGCTTTCTGCTTTTTCTTAATCAGAAGGTCGGTGTAACTACCCCTTACTCAAAGGTCAGTGAACTACCCCTGAGCAACATAATTATACTGACCTATGTTTATAGTATAGACCTGGCCCAACAAACTAAGCACAGTCTGGCAAGACAGTAACTGATTTAAAACCACTCATGTACTTTGACAACAATGAGCTGTTATCTTAACCCAGCTAGAAATGGGACACTTTGTAAAAAAAAAAAAAAAAAAAAGAAACACTAACTGCAATATACTGCTCTCAAGCCACGCATGAAACTCCCAACAGCAATTGTGCATGCAGATTGAGAATGCCATATGGGCCTAAAGCTGTTGATATCTAACTTGTCACCATTAAGATGGCCACCAAAGGATAGAAATGTTGCATACCTCTTGAATAGATCTACATACTGCAGGCTAATTAAGCAGAAGTGAAAAACTCAGACATCACCCAGAACACCAGAACACCATAAATTAACAAAAAGAAAATGAGTACTTGTGGCACCTTAGAGACTAACCAATTTATTTGAGCATAAGCTTTCGTGAGCTGCAGCTCACTTCATCGGATGCATTCCGATGAAGTGAGCTGCGGCTCACGAAAGCTTATGCTCAAATAAGTTGGTTAGTCTCTAAGGTGCCACAAGTACTCATTTTCTTTTTGCGAATACAGACTAACACGGCTGCTACTCTGAAACCTGTCATAAATTAACAGTGTGGGTACAATAAAGGATATTACCTTACCTATCTTGTCTCTCTAATACCCTGGAACCAACTCTGTAAAATGTAACTTAACAATGGCAAGCTTATTCTGATAACATGGAGAGCAATGAAAAACTCTTACATTTTGAGCTATAGGAAGAGTGTGATGTTTTGCATTTGTCTACCACAGTTGATATATCAACAGAGAACAGGAAGCAAAATATTTGTTTGGCAATCTCTCAATTCCTTGCAATAACTGGAAAGCACTTACCTACACATGACAGTAATTAGATGGGTTTAAGGAACAAGACATTGGCTTATTCACAATAAAATCCAAGTCCCAATGATGTGATGGATTTTCAAGTGCCTGGCATTTAAAGCCAAGCCACCACTAGATTAATAATTCAAGAATGAACGAAGCTATCCTTTGTACAGCTTCAACAGTTGATATTCATTTAAACGTGGTCAAAGAACTAGTCTAACAATTTCCTAACATTGGCTCTTTAAACCATGTCTGTTTCCGATATAAATCTCCCCACTGTATTTTCCACTGAATGCATCCGATGAAGTGAGCTGTACCTCACGAAAGCTTATGCTCAAATAAATTTGTTCGTCCCTAAGGTGCCACAAGTCCTCCTTTTCTGTTTTTAATGATTGCTTTAGTTTAGCAACCACCCAGTACAGCACTTGATGGATCTAAACTCTAACAATTAATTTTCACTTGCAACAGGAAGGAAGAAATGAAGCCAACAGAAGGATATAAAGACCCAATCCTGTAAATTTCATTCACACAAGCAAACGACATGGGCCTTGTACATTGTGCAGTTATTTACAGTGGTGCAGATTGGAAGTAAAATGCTACCATCCTGGTCTGGTAGCATTTTAGATTTACTCTGCACTCAGTTTGGCCAAAGGATGATTCAAAGACCAGTGAAATTAAGTCAATGGGACTCTTTCCATTGAACTTAATGGACTTTGGAGCAGTCCCAAAGGCAATGGAGAATCAGGCCCTATAGGAGTACTGTGACTGATTGCATTAGTGAGGATGACAGGAGTAGACCCTGGGATTGCTTTTGAAGTAGTAACTATTGTTATGCTAAAATCAAAAATTAAAAGAGTGATCACTTGTCCCTAATGGCTCTAATCCTTTCCACTTCCACATTAACTTGCCCTTGGGACTAGAAAGCATTTTGCACAATTAAATAAGGCATGTGACAATGAAAGCAATTCCAGTTCAAGTTCATGAAAGCTGGGGCGGGAAGGGGGAAGGGAAGCAGCTTCTTAGCTAACAGTATTAAAATTCCCTCCCAGGTTTAAAAAAAAAAAGTACTTTTAAACTAACTTATTATCAAATGCAATTTGAATACATAAACCAGGTGTTTTAGTACTTAAGACTTGCTATTTGGTAGTTAGTCTATAAAGTCTCTATAACTGCTCTGACCCAGCAAAGCAGGTGCTAAAGCTAAAGTTAGGAAGTTAATTATTGCACACTTTCATAAAGCTGAGCAAAATTTAACTGAGTTCCCTCAAGGCGGTTAAACACCTTGTGACCTGACTCCCTGGAACTGAAGTTGTCAGGGAGAGCTACAGTCAATTCACCCTTGCAGAATGGCTTTGTATATGTGGTTTGGTTTCAACATACAGGGCTGATCATGCTACCCACACTCACATGAAGTCCCAGTGAAATCACTGGAAACACACCTAGGAGTACAGGCTATAGAATCCAACCCTGTTGTTCGAACTCTCAATAGGAGTTCTAAATCCAATTGCTACCAGTGACAATTATGCAACAAAAGGAGAATAGACCCTTACAGTGAACTTCAAAACAACACAGCAGTGTTTTAAACAGCCCTTTGATCCTCCTTTTATTTACCTCCCTTTAAAACCATCTAATTATTTCAGAGAGTCTTTTCACTGAAGTTCATGAAAGGTACTAATGAGAACACAAGGAAAACAAAACTCCTCTCTCTGCCCAGTACACAGGTACAGTACACAGGTGGGGAGCAGTAGCACAAGCTTTGCAATATTGCAAATGTGTCTCAACCCTGACCTCATGGGGCCACTGCTTGGAGTGAGAGGAACAGTTCAGATTCCATGCCAGCAGAGTCCTTTGCCTCTCTGAGGCTGCTAACAGGGGGTGAATTTTTGATTGCAGTTTCTGTGATGTGGATACCAGAATTAGAGGGAGACCCGGACTTTCATTTCACAAACACAAGCATCGGCCACTGCCATCTTAGGAGGCATCTAAACCAGCCACCTATAGATGGAAGAGGCTATACTCCATTACTAACCCCCTGATCCATCCATCCATCCACCCCAGATTTCAAGAAACATGCACACTTTTTTTACTGTAATTTTTGAAGATTTCCTTTTGGATCTCCCACAGCCCACTGAGAAATCACATGCATGGTGACAGGATAGTAGCTCTATTTACAGTCGCAGTCTAGAAAATACGGTGTTTTCTGTATTTGGATTAAGCAAACTAAAAAATCCTACCTTATTCAAATGATGGGCATTCACTGAACTGTCACAGAAGACAAACTCAGATCTTTCCCTTTTAATAACATCAAGGCAAGTTCTCTGTTACACCGCAGTGTAAATCTGGAGTTACTGTAGTCAATGGATTTATTCCAGATTTACACCAATGTAACCAAGAGCAGAATTTAGTTTTGGTGATGGAAGTTTGTTACGGTGCTAGGATGACAGCCGGAGATGGAGGAGTGAAATGAGGGGGGAGGTGAGGGGCTTGCTTGGTAGCATATTCTGACAATCAAGCCTAAAGGCAGAATTAATGTTAACTCCACAGGATGTTAACTCCACTTCCATGACTATGGACCCAGAGAATTGTAAATTGCTACAGTAGGATATAGAAAACAGCATTTATAGACTGGGGGGTGGGAGTGAAGAACAAAAATGAAACGGGAAATGAATAATCAACCCAAATAAGAATCCAATGAAAAATAACATATTCTACGTTCGTTCATACATACGAGACAAAAATGACAATTGTCTGATTACTACTTGCACGGCAAACCAAAGAAAGTTCAAATACAAGTCAATCTGAGCTTGCTTAGCAGTGTATAGAGCTAAATTAGATCTAAAGTCTTTAACGGCAAAAGGATTCACTAAAAATGTACAGATTTAACTTATAGCGTATGCGCAGACAGAAGCGTCATACAGCAAAACCCTATAATACAGCACACCATTCACAGGCATGTTAAAGCCGGGCGGAGGACGGAAATCCCATTTCACAAAGGATTTGGAGATTTCAGCATTTGTCTTTATTCCGATTAGGAACAAAACCAGAAACTTTCTAAATTCTCCACAAAAGCAAAAATTCTGAAAAAAAAAAAAACTTTGTTTCGATTTCACCTCTTTTATAACACGCGCAAGGATTTTGAAACAAAAAGTCGTTTCAGACTGAAATATCGAACTGTGCCATTTATTGAGACGTCTGGGTACAGGACTAAGACCTCACGGCCCAAGTTCATCTCCTTGTTAATGGGCGTGGCTAATTTTGCCCCACTCGGATCTTTTCAGTCTCTGCACCTGGGTATTTTGCTGGGTGGCAAGACCAAGCAGTGCAATATTCTGACCATCAGAAACATCCAACCCAAAAGCATCCGCCTCTGGGGACAGTTGCCCTGCTGGTCCTGAATCCTGGGTTTGCTTCTTGAAACATATCAAGCATGTTAACAGCTCAAAGCACAACAACATTTAATACCGCTCCTGCAAACGTTACACCTTCCCGTCTACGACGCTTGATTCCCTTACTATGAATTCTTACGCACTCAAGCGGATTGCTGCAGGCAGTGGGCTAACTGCCAGCTAAACGGGAGGTGTGGGGGGCATATAGACCTTCACAATTACCACAAGTCCCCCCCACCCCTTCCACCCCAGACAGGGCAAATTTGCTGACATCCCTCTCCCCAACAAAAAGGGTCTACACCACATCCCTCCCCTCTATCGTTCCCCTTTCCAAATGTCTTGTATCTTCTCTCAAGCCCCTCCCCAAGGCTCCCGAAAGCCCACATCCCTTCCAAAGACCCTTGTGCCTATATCCCCATCAGCTCCCCTCCTCTCCAAGCTGTGCCCCCCTGCTCTCCTCACCAGACCCCCAGGTCTGAGTCACCTCCCCCACTCTCTCCTACTGGAACCTCGTTCATGGGAGGGGGAGGGGGACTGGGCTCAGTCTTTCCTGGGGAGCCGGCTCAGGCCCCTCGCCTGGGCCGGCTCAGCTCTCAGAGCCAGTGGGCAGGCAAAGGAGGGAGCTCAGCCCAGCTGGCTCCTGAAAGCAGCCTGGTGCCCGCCCAGCCGGGGGACAGAGCAGTGCCCAGTGGGGCCAGCTGCCTCCTCCCAGCCCAACCCGGCCCACCAGCAGAGACGCAATTGCTGAGCGGCACTCTGATGCAGCCTCAGGCTGTTCCCTCAGCTGCTTCCCTCCCCTCCAGAAATTGTCTCCGCCTGCCCAGTAAAAGTAAGCTGCGCAGGTGCCATTCTACTATTCCACGACCCCCCCTTCGTTCCCCCTCACTTGGGCCTGCTATTAACCAACTGGTTCCTTTGCATTTCCACTGGGAGCGTGAGGAAGGGCCCATCCTCCCCGAATTTCTCCTCTTCCTGATGCCTCTGCCCTGATACAGGCACCTTTTCCTGCCGGGTTGAAGTTCTACCGGGCTGCCCGTCCGGGTCTTGCTCTGCTGAGCTGTCGTTCCAATCTCGAGCCACAAGGAGGCAGCGGTGGGTGGGCTGAGCAGAGAAGCAGCCATGTGCCTGCTCAGGGACACAGAGGGCTGCTTGCAGCATAGCGGGGCTCCAGCAATCTAGGCTCCCAGGGGCCCAGCGTCTGTCTGAGTGCGGGGCAGCAGGAGGTTGCAATCAGCAGGCAGCAGGGGAATGGAGAGCGTCTGGGATTATAGGGGCACTCCTGCCAAAACTCATGAGTCCGGCCCTACACAGTCATGGGGTTGGCTTAAAAATAATAAAGGTTGGAGTCTTTTTATAGACCTCCCAACAGTCCCGAGTTTCTCGAGACTGTCCCTCTTTTACTCCCATGTGGCCCTTGTCACAGTTGAAGCTGGGAACGTTTCCGGCATTCAGGCTACCTGGGCGGGGGCATTGTGAAAAGGGGGCAGGTTGCGCCAGACCCCCATTTGAGAGGGCTCCCAAACCCAGTGGTATTGCAACCTGGTGCATGGGGTCACGGCACCACTCAGGTTTGGTTCAGCTGCCCCTCTTTTTCTGCCTGTGGAGAGGCAGCTGGGCCAAATTTGAATGACACTGCGCCCTGCTTTAGCCACTAGAACCATTGGGAGGTATGTTTTTATTTGCCTTCTGGGTTCACGTCAGGCTTTTCTTCACAGCCACAAGGGCCAGAAGCTTACTTCTGTAAGAAAGGAAAGCTGAGATTGCCACCTAGTCACAGGACTCCAGGAGCTGGGGCTTTAAAACACACAGCCAATATTGTGAGACTCACAACAATACTGCAAGCTAGAAACACAGAAGCAGAGATGGGAATGATTCCTCAGGGATGAGTGGGGTTGAGAGGGATGATTAAGGTTGGGATGAGGAAAGATCCTGTGGGAAGAGACATAATCCTGAGATATGGAGCAGGGATAGGGGATCCCAGGAAAGGGGAGATTTGGACTCTAACAAGTCACATATAATCTCATTACCCTGAATCAGGTGTCCATTTAAAGATCTTTCATTGGCATACAAGACTAATTTTCTCTTTCACACACACCTTTTGTGTGTATCGGGTGGCTAGCCGCAGCCTGAGGCACATCCTAAAGTTGAACACACCCCATCACAAAAATCTTACAATCAAATATTGTGACCCCAGTTTCCCATCGCACAAACACCGGTTTACAGTCTCTCCTGCACAAAGGAAACGGAAGATCCTCTACCCTCTCCTATGACAAGGCCCCCACCTAGTCATCCCTCAGTCTGAGCCCCTCACCTATGGGACCCCAGCCTCCCTATATGCTTGTGAAGAAATATGGGCTTTGCAGCAGGCCCATAAACTTTAGAAATCCAGGCTCCAGCAGACTCAGGAGGGGCAGTCACAGGCCCATGGGAATGGCCTGACTGTAGCTACTGCTGCCCATATCAAAGGAGCGCCACCAGTAATCTCAGGGAGAGAGATTACAACAGAATGGATGATGGGAATGGAGGGTGCTCGGCACATTACAGGTGCTCGGCATCATCTAGGATCAGGTCCAAAATTAACCCAGGCTTAATTGTAACAGCAATCTGGTAGTGGAGGCCAGAGTACAAATGGCCCCAGGAGGCTACGTGACTCTCCAGTGTTATGTTCAGCAGGACAGACCGTTAAAAGCTACTTTGAAAGTGTAATGTATTACAAATTACTCATTAATGTATCTGAGAATCGGTGACACGTTACTGATTATTTCAGTGTCATGTGTGTCAGCTGCACGGCGAGACATATTTTGCACCATGACTCTTGTGGCATCATCAAAAAAGGACACATTTTTCAAGGAAAAAAAAGAATCCACATAATATTAGGTCTACACAGTAATAGGTTACTTCTATGGACTACGGTATAGAACCACTTATGGTGTAAACTGATTGAACCCAATAGAGCTATGCGATATCAATGTGATAACCGTACATTCAACAGCCTTCACCTTTGGGAACTGCAGGCATTCATCGGGCCAGAAGTCTGGGAAGCGTCAGTGTCCTATGAGATAATGACGACACTCGGCATGACTGCAGCAAAAGCTGCCTCTCTATTGAAGAGATGAGCAAATAACTCACAGCTACTTTGCATTTCACCTTTTTCAAATGAGAAGTTCTCAGATGCTAGAGCTAGCGAATGTCTTCGGAACGTTTTTTTTTTGTTCGTTCTTTGGTGCTCTGGGAGTTAGCTATCCAAGTCGAGTGGTGACGTTTCTGTTTGCTGAATCACTGTAGCTAAACAGCCAAGCAGGAATTTAGAAGGTTAAGTTGAAATACGCGGGTCAGAATTTGGGACTTCGCATTTGTGACACTTTTGCGTTCGCTTTCAGGAGGTGCTAGAACATTCTACGCTCGAGAGCGGCTCCTAAGGAGCGCTGGTGCAAGTAAAGCTTGGGGACTTGTAGGGTGGTGGAAACTGAGCAGAAAAGGTTGCAACATAACAGTATTTCCTCTCCTCCTCTTATCAGTCCGGGTCTGCAGGGGGCTCTGCTGTAGCAAGTTCTGCCTGTTCTCCCACAGCCCAGAGCTCCTCTGTCCTGCACTAACCTGAGAACTGCTCTCATTTCTTACCACCATAATACGAATAGCAGGATGGCCTTTTCCTGGCTCTCTTTCAAGATGGGGAGGACTCTGATCATCTTATCAGTGTCGCACCAATGAGGTGAATGCCGCTGTTTCATCAGAGAGTTTTGCCCTGGTGGATGCTTCTGCTTTAACAAATGTCATTACAGGGCTAGCCCTCAACATGACTTGCGACTGCCATCCAAAACCCAGTGCAGCTATTTCCCAATCCCAAGGCAAATGAATGGGAGGGGCCTATTATCCTAGCAATGAAAGTGGGGTCAGCAGCCAGTGCTCACATTTGATCCTTGTTCCTACAAATGAGAAAAAGCTTCTTATCTATTTCAGCCACAGCCTGAGTCTGTTATGCCAAACTGAAGGAAAAACGAGGTGTAGCTGGGAGAGTCTGCGCTAAAGTTTTTTTGGGGGGTTTTTAAATGTGAAGCTGGAAAGAAAACAGAAAAAGCATAATGAAAGGTCAGGTGGTAAGAGGACAGATATCAGAACACAATTGGGATGTGAAGGAGGAAAGAACAGAAACAGCTAGTTCAAAATATAACTTTTGCAAGGGGTTTGTAGTAAAAGCTGTAAGAAATGGACAAATCGGGATTAAATAATAAGCAAGAACAATATGGAGAAAACAAAATACAGCAGACAGGTAGAATTATAACAGAAAGCTCCAGACAAGCCGTAAAGCATGAATGGATAATACTAGCAAAAGATCAGAAATAAATTAACCAAAACTGACCAAAAACACACCTCAGAAGAGATATAAGAAGGAGAAGGAAAGAAAGGTAAGCAGCAAAAAACAGACAAAGATGAAAAGAAAACACCGGAGAGAAATAAGGAACCCTACAGCACAGAAGGGGTTGGCTTCCTATCCCTCACTTTCTGAAAGCAACAAATCATATGGGTGGTTTGAGCATTGGCCTGCTAAACCCAGGGTTGTGAGCTCAATCCTTGAGGGGGCCATTTAGGGATCTGGGGCAAAAAATTGGGGATTGGTCAGGGGGTTGGACTAGATGACCTCCTGAGGTCCCTTCCAACCCTGATATTCTATGAAATTAAAAATTTCAATAGAGGCAGTAGGCTGGAAGGGGAAAGCCACAGATATAAGCACAACTAATTAGTTTGTGTGATGTGTACAAGCATACAAGTGTATTTGGAAAAAAATCAATATGTTAGAAGTCACGTTCATCCAACCCCCTCTGGGAATGGAATGAGAGATGAACCAAAGTGGTTTATTTAGATACTGACCGTGAAGTAATACCCATAGCTGGACTAAATCAAGACTGGATGTTTTTCTAAACAATATGCTCTAGTACAATCAGAAGTTGTGGACTTGATGCAGAAATTATGGGTAAGGTTTCCCGGCCTGTGTCATGGACTAGATAATCGTAGTGTGCTCCCCTCTGACCACGAAATCGATGAGTCTACAGAACTTCTTTGCCTTAGGACCGGCGAGTGTACACTGGTGAGCATACAGTCATCATCAAGTCCGTTGAGCAATCTCTCAAGTGATTATAATACTGATTCTCATTCCTTTCGACAGCAGCGGCAGACCCTCCCTCCACTGAACTCAGGAAGCTCAGCTCTCCGCCTTCAGTGGGCAGTCTCCCTTCTGAATTAAAATGACCTTTTTTTAAACTCTCAATCTCCACCTCACTAATCGGGACCTAGGGGAGAGTTCTGTGGGAACGCTCTGCTGGCATGAAGCAGGGAGAGCGAGCAGGGCTATCACGGGCAGCATGTCTAAGCAGCGCCCCCTAGTGGTATTTCAAATCCACCCTGGCCAGTCTTCATTTTTTAAATGCTGTTCAAGCAAGTCTAGCTAGTTAGTTATTGTGCCAGAGCCTGGGGGGGTATAAATCAGTGGAGGAATCACCTCAGCAGGTCACCCCATGTTCAAGAAAGATGAATTTAAACTGGAACAGGCACAGCGAAGAGCCTGTAGAATGATCAGGGGAACGGCGGGCCTAATCTTAGGAGAGGAAAGTGGAAGAACTTGGCTTGTTTAGCAAAATAAAATAAAATAAATAAATATCAGAGAGGATAGGATTGCTCTCTATAAATACATGGGGGTGGGGGGAGGGAAGAGGGTAAATACCAGGGAGGGTGAAGGGCTACTTAAGCTAAAGGACAGCTTGGCACAAGAAAAAATGGATATAAGTGGGCCATGAATAAATTCAGGGTGGAAATCAGAAGAAGGTTTCTAACCATCAGAGGAGCGAGGTTCTGGACCAGCCTCCCAATAGGAGTTTTGGGGGCAACCAACTTTATTAATTTTAACAGAGAGCTGGACAAAAATATATGAGTGCGACTGTAAGACAGGGTTGCTTAGGAGGATGGTAGGAGGCAGCCCTGGGGCTCACTTGCAGTTTATGTCTTATGCTCTGAAAGCTCGTGCTTCAGGGTTTCAGCCAGTCACCTGCAGGGGTCAGGAAGGGATGTTTTCCCCTAGTGTACGGGTTTTTAGCTCCTTCCTCTGAAGCATCAGGAATGGACACAGAGGGAGATGACACATGGGGTGGGATGGGCTCTGAGCTGGCACCAAGCATTCTCTCTCTCAGGGGCTTGGCTGGTTGGTCCTTGCTCAGACGCTCAAGAGTCTAATTGATCAACAAATGTGGGTCAGGAAGGCATTTTCCCCCAGGTCAACTTGGCAGTGACTTTGGGGGTTTTTCACCTTCCCCTGCAGCATGTTGGTGCAGGTCACTCGCTGGGATTATCTGGGTAGATCTCATTTAACCATTTCCCTGATATTGTGGGTGCGTTGGACACTGGTGCCTCCTATTCTCTGGCACAGAAAAGTCTAGTCTCCTGAAAGCTGTGATACTTCAGTCTCATTCTGGCTTTGGGGTTTAGCGTGCATGTGCTGGGAGGTGTTGCTGGCCTGTGATATACAGGAGGTCAGACTAGATCACCTTAAACTCTGGGACTCTATTGTGATGGCCGAAGGAAGGGAAGGGTTAGTGAGGGTACAAAGTCCTCCTCTTAACTCCCAAACTACTCTGGCAGGAAGCAAGACACAGAGAGAAGGATATGGGACAGGCCAACGGTGAAAGAACAAGGAGAAGCTGCTATTAACAGCATCATAACCCAGGACCTCAGCATAACTACAACAGCAAAGCCTTGGCAATAGTTTATTATAACACACACCATTAGTCCAGTAACCTGTATGGCAGAAAAGCTGTGTCGTGGTCACGAGAGCCTATACTGCATTTATCTAAAAAGCATAAAACGCAGCTACTGTATAAGAAACTGCTAATTAAAATGTAGCAGAACCAAAAGACAAATATGCCTGCGTTCCCTAGCCGACCTGATCAAGTGAAAACTAATAAGAGTAATGATAAATGCTTCATGGAGATCGCTGGAAATGAAAGCCCCTACTTTATCCATCAATCATACCTCAGGGGGAAAAACTTTTCGCAGACGCTGACGGATGTCTACAACTACTTCATTATGCTAAGAACACTCTTGGAGCTGGGCTAAGCCAGGGATGGAGGCGGCTCCGGGAGCATACGGCAGGGGCCGTGCAGACATTCTGGGTACAGTGCCCTCAGCTTGCCTGTCGTGCGGAAATTGTTTCTGGGCACAAGAGCCTCTAAGAGAGAGATTTAACAAAGCCACAGTCCTGCAAAGGAGTCTGCCCACGCAACGCTCATTGTAGGTTTGGGGTCTACGTCTTTCCTGGCGTTGAATTTCCGCTTTGGGCGGATTTCCGGTTCCCCATTAACTTGCATCACAAATGGACTTTTCACATGTTGGCTGCAGCCACAGTATAAATTTAATGTCATCTACAGATCTCAGGTACAATGCAACTGAGCTCATAAATCTAATGAGATCATTTCCTTTTCCCCCGGCTTATGTGAACACGGCAGTTTGCCCAAAGGTGGCTCCAAACTGACTCCTAAAGATAAACTTGAGAAATGTTGCTGGGCTTCACATTTTCCCTGAAGCCATCTGAGCTACTCTCTTGCCTCTAGAGGTGATGGCGGTGGAAGAATATGGGGGAGCCAGTGGAGGGAAGTGCATACACCCTGTACTTTCACTGCTATTTCAATGTCCAGAGTTAACAACACAGCACCTGTCACCAGCACAAGAGTCACTTAAAAACTGTTGAACCAGAAATGGGGGACGGGCAGAAACATGCTGCCGATTTTGGGTCCTTTGAACCTTATTATTTGGACAGAGCTTTAACTTATTGGGCTTCTCTTTTTCCAGACTGTGTGGAGCAATAAAGAACAAGCAGCAAAGGAAAAGGGGAAGCACAGCAGATTAGCAGAGGACAGAAAAAGACCTGGATAATTAAGCAGAATAATACAGCAGGTCGATTTCTTGAGAAAGCTAGTGTAGCACGAACACCTGGTCTGAAACTATTAGATGCGTGAGAAGGTTGAACTATTTATGATCACTGCACAAAGGGAAAGACACTAAATTGTTTTCAGGGCCTTTCCATCTACCTTTGATTCAATGGGTTCCGTGATCTGCTGGTCCGTTCCTCCAAGGGTTACTGGTGAATTGTGCCAGATTCCATGTTTCTTTCCAACTGTTCTGAGTCTCCTGCATCTGATCTCAAAGAAGGGAGCAGAAACAGCTGGAAGAGAGAAACCAGAGTGGCATAGTCCAGCAGCAACCCTTGGAAGAACAAACAATAAAAGCCTTGTGAGATGTACCATTATCCCCCCCAACGTGTGTGTACCACCATGCTTCCATTACCATGAAATCTATCTTGGTCTTTGATCAGTGCCTTGGGACATCTCCTTGAATCACTGTGTCACATACCAGCTCTAACTATATCGACTTACATTTGAATGGCAAAACCACTGCCTACATCCTCCCTCCCTCAATGAGCCACAAGTGTAAAACACAGTGTAAATTCTGTAGAGCACTAATACAATACAAACGCATCACAAAACAGTCCAAAGCAGATTTCCACTGAGTACACGCTAACACATACAAGCGGCCAGATTCTGCGGCTCTTACTCACATCAAATCATACCTTTACTCCGTGAGTAACCCCACCTACTTGAAGAGTAACTATACCACTCAGCCTGAGTATGGTTGGCAGATTCATGCCCACAGTGTTTAGGTTGCAATACACCACACAAGAGGCATCTGTAGATTTAGTACGCCAAGGAATGGCTCCCGAACATGGGGAGAAAACAGGAGACCCAAGAAGAAATTAATTAGTGAGAACATTAAGTAACCTCTGCCAAGGAAGAGGAATGGTTGGGAGAAGAGACTAGTCATTGCATTTTAGACCAATTCAGGTAAGGAGAGATGGGGCCTAGAAAGACCATGATGGAAGGAATTTTTGCTAGCAAGATGACGCAAGTTGAAAGCACAAATGAGTTTCAGCTGAAGTGCAGGAAAAATTGTGTATTTTGGAGCTTATGCTTAGGAGGGAGGAAAAGTATGGTGGTACAGACACAGAAGCCGTTTAAGGCACAAGAGCTCCGAGATGACTACTTTACCTCACAGTAGGCATGACTGGGATCGACGGTGGCGATGGAAGTGGTAGAATTTGGCCTTAGGTTGACCTTCTGAAGTTAGAAGTCAAAGACAAGATGTACCTCACCTGAACAATAGCAGCAAATGATCCCCAAAGCAAAGAGCACCACACCTAGATATTCACAATAGCCCCTTCGCTGCACGTCCACAATTACTTCTAGCCCAAACAGTGCCAATGTCCTCTCCCATATCACGGTAAATGGTTTATAATTCAGCAATGCAGAATCATGGAAGTGACTGTATGGGGAGTAGTCAAACGAATACCTGAAGTATCACAAGTGTGCCTTTCCCTTGGTGAGTCTTTTTGAGGTGCAGTGTGTCTGTAGACCACATGTGGCTTATTGTGCTCTTCTTCATACTCTTGTCCATCAGGCGACAGCAGCGGCTCTACAAAATAGTCCCCATCGTGAGACCTGAATGTGCCTAGCTGAGAGTGAAGAGAGAGACAGGTGGTCAGCTTCCAGTGGGAGTATGCTAGAGACTAGGCCTACATAATTACTGTATAAAACGGACATGGTAACATGCAGAAGTTTCTAGGGCATTTACACTTTCTAACCATGTTCAGATTGGCAAGCAACTCCTACACCTGCGGTGGCTGAAAGCTATGGGCCCAATTCTGCTACACTGAGTAGCACTTTACTCTGTACACTTTATTCCCATTAGAACCTGGGAGATTATTCGTGGTGTAAGTTACTACCCACCAGGAGTAGAATTCAGCCCTGCGTGAAGAGAGGACACATATTAGATCCAGTTCTTCCCTGAGAGATGTTTGCAAAATTACTCCTGATCTCAATGGGAGATGCTGGAGTGCATCTTCGGGCAGAGGTGGGCCCTATTATGTTCTGCCCTCTCTGTTTCTCATACATAAAATATGCCAAGAACAACTCTGAGCAGAGACAAGCTGAGCGTGGCATCCAGTAGCTTGAAGGAACTCACCTGGTGAAGATACTGCCCATGAGAGGATATCAAAGCTTCTAGCCCACATGACTGTGGAGCAGGCCATGGGGAATGCCACTCCCAGGCAAAAGTACACCATCGGACAGAAAGGTAGAACCGTAGAACCATAAGGCTAGACGGGACCACAAGGGTCAGCTAGTCTGACCTCCTGCCAAGAGGCAGGTACTACAAGCGAACTGAGCACAGTCCCAGTTCTGAGCATCAGCTGCCGGCCACGCAAGACACACGCACCCTGGCCTTCCGCAAAGCGCATCCACCTGCCTCTCCGGGGTCAGCCGGTCCGGGACCAAAAGGGGGCAGGCAGCAGCTGCACCCCATTCTCCCTGGGGAACCCCTTTAACCGGGACGGCTGTTGGTGGAGGCTGCCCAGGAGATGGAAGGTATCAGCACAGTGCCCAAGCGCTCTGGACTAACTCCCGCCCTGGCCGGTCTCCCACAGGTCACCCCCCGCCCCCCAGCAAGGACGGATCAGGATCATCCTTGGACAGGGCTCCCTACTCATGGCTAAGCTCCCCCCCAGGCAAGCTGAGGGCACCCAGAATGCCTGCACGGCCCCTGCCCTATGCGCCCGGAGCCGCCTCCATCCCTGGCTTAGCCCAGCTCCCAGGGAATGAGCCCCAGCTCAGGGGAAAGCAGCCAGACAAGCCCTCCTCCCTTGCAAGCTTCCTGCACAGCTGTTTGGGTTGGCTCCTTCCCCCAGGCTGGAGCCGGGAGGATGGAGAAGGCGCCTTGCCATCTCCTGCGGCCTCCTTAAATCCCCAGCAGACCTGGCTTGGGGCTGGCCAAGTGCCTTGCACCTCCTTAAGGTCGTCCCCGGGACGGGAGGGAGAGCGCGTGAGGCGGCCCGCTTGGCTGGTGGGGTTTAGGGGAATTGAATTCTCCCCCCCCCCCCATCTCAATCTGGGGAGCGGCTCACAGGTGTGCCCGGGGGGGGGGGGTGCAAACACCCCCAGGCCCCGTCCTGCAGGCAGGGCACTAACTGCTGCTGCTGGGCTTCCTTGCAGCTCCCGCCCCGGCTCCTTCGCCTCCGCCCACCAAACTCCGCACGGCAACAAGCAGGGGACGCTGCCGGGAGCGCACAGCCCCCGGGAAAGTGCAGGGGCGCGGGGGGGGGCTGCAATGGGACTCCCCGGCAGCCGCGGGCAGCGCAGCTCGGCCGCCCCGGTGAGTATTCCGGATCCCGGCTGCCTGCTCCGGAGGGTTGGGGTTTCTCTTCTTTCCCACTGAATTTGGGGGGGGGGGGCAGAGCTTGGCGGACTGGCCCCCTCCCGCACTGGGTGGCAGTTTTGCCAGGACCGGGGACTGAAGGAGTCAGGTGTAGAAAGCAGTGGAAGTTTGCAGACGCCCCCCCCCCCCCCCACAGCACCTGCAAGCTTTGCCGGGGTTTTGGGGGGTGCCGCAGCAGGGATCCAGCGCCCCCAGCCCTTCCCTCCACGTCGGGGCAGACGCGGCTGAATTGCCCCTGGCGGCGAGCCCCCCAGCTCTACTCCTCGCGGGCAGAGCGGGCGGCCAGCTCGCCCGTCGGGTGACCGGGCTAGAGAGGCCTGGTCTGCGTGCAGCGTTGCGGGGGTTTCACTCGAGGTGTGATTGCGGGGGGGCCAGACCGGGGGCCTTCCCCCCCCCCCAGACCCCGGGTGGCTTGCTCCACCTTAAATGCTGCTGGCGTCCGGTCAGGAGGCACCGGCTCGTGTTGTGAGCAGCCCCCGGGGTGACCCCACCTCCTTGCTTCCGCTCCTGGCCACCGGCGTGTGAAAAAGTCCCTGCCCCCGGTGACCTTCACAGAAAACAGGGCAGCCCCTCCCCGAAGCCCCAGGAGAGGCTCCGGGTTCGCACCCCGCTGTCACTCGGGGGCCTTCAGTGACTGCCATGGCTCCTTTGCAACCGGAGACCCAGCCCCTGGCCAGATCGCCCCGGCTTAGAAAGCAGCGGGGAGCGGGGCACCTTACAATCAGTGAGCTCCTGGACATCCCCCCCCCCAAAAAAAACTTTCCCTATGGAGCGGAGTTTTACTCCTCTTTAAGCCAGAGAAGCTGTGTGGCAACAGGAGGCAAACCATGGCAAGTTTTTAAAGGCGCAGAGGACTCCGCATCAAGGTGTTTCGTGTAAACACAAACACCTGGGAGATAAGGATTTAAGAGGCCAAGCTCGGACCTGGAAAATCCCCAGACGCAGCGAGGAAGGAAGGTGGAGGGGAAGTCACTCACCATCCCTGAACACAGGCTGATGACTGCAGTGTGCTGGGGCTGGGTATTCACATGTCCTCTATAAAAACAGTGCTTAACGTCGCTGGCCTCCTGGGTGTAAAACTTGGTCTGGTTAACCCCCGGTTCTCCGAGGAGGCTGACCGTGAAAAGTGGCGCAATAAATCCAGAATGGGCCGTGAGGTTGAGTAGAAACTGCTCCCCAAAGGCGGAAAGCCTGTAGTGTGCCGAGGAGGAGAAGGCGTCGGTGGCCCAAGGGTCAGAGTTAATACTTCGTCTCTTTCTTTTGAAGTGTACGTGCGTGGGAAAGGGGGCTCCGAATTCGTTCACACGGGTGGGAGTGACGATCTCGAACTCGCGTAGTTTCTCCAACAGTTGAGCTGCAAAGAGTAACACAGACACATGCCCTGTAAAGACTCGCTCTCTGTCAGGTCAGGCAGGGCATGGCTTTTTCACACACACTTATCCTGGATGAAAGCAGCAAGGCCTGACTTTCGGGGGGGGGGGGGGGTATAGGTAGCCATACTTACAAAACCAATCAATGCACCACTAGGTTGCCTGCAACAGGCATTGATGGTGAAGTATTTGCATGGCAGGAGCACCTAGAGACTTTAATCCTAGCCCAGGACCCCCACGGAGGTAGGTGCTGTACAAACACACACCAAAAAACAGGACAGTCCCTGCCTCCAGCAGCATCAGAAAGAATCCTCTTCTGTAAACCCACCAGGGACTGCCAGTGCCAGTTGCCCAAACCCTGCACCCTTCCTCCGCTTAAAATGGGCTTCTAACCTCAGGCTATTAGGAGCTTCAGAAAGGCTTCAAGAAAAAGAACAAGACCATGTCCAGCTGCTTCGGCACCTCCCCCCGTCCTGTGCACCGTGTTTTCACAGCCTGAGAAAGGCACACAACTTTGTAAAGTTCTTGTAACTGATGACAAGCAAAGAGAAAATCAATGAAAGCGATACTGCAGGGTTGTAGACACCCCCCCCCCCCCCACGTTAAAATGAGATCTAAGAAACAGCCCAAAGAACTGGAAACTTCCCCTGAATGAGCTCGGGGCGCCCAAAGCATCTTTCTTACCTTGTCTTGGATGCAGCTTCTGCTTCCTCGCTGCCGTGCTGGCTCCTTTGAAGGGGTCCTGCAGAAAGAGTGTTCCTAATCCCAGCGCCCACAGCACTAGCTGCATGGTGGTGCCTTAGCAGAGAGCAGCCTTCCCCCTCCCCCCCCCTTTTAATTCCACCCCCCACCCCCGCCCCGGCTCCTTCTCGGAGGAAGAAAAACTTCCGAGCGCTCCCCCCCCCCTCCCCCCAACTTCGCTTTATTAAAAGTGGGAACCGCTCGCATCCGATTTGTTCACCCTGGGCTCTGCTGTGACCACAACGGCCAGCGGAGAGAAGATCAGCAGCAGCAGGAGGAGGAGGAATAATCGCGCACGGGGGATCGGACACACCAGCATAGTGCAGCGAGAGGGGCTCGGGAAGGAACAGGGAAGAGCCTGCTGCACTTTTGGTGGGCTGCTTTTTCCTCTCTCCCCCCCTTCTAGCCGGTGCCCTCGGAGTTCTTGGGAACCAGCTCAGGAGACCGGAGGGGGGCGGTCTCCGGCAAAGCAAATGCCCAGAGCCCGCCTCTGTGAAAGGAGGGCTCCTCCCTGCTTTCTTCCCATGTCACTTTCTTCCCTTCCAAGGAAGCTTTAGATTCTGGTGTCCCAGGAGAAAAGACCCCTGTCCGATTCAGTACCTAGGCCAGGACTCCTTGCCCTGGGAGGAGGGAGAGAGATTTACAATGAACTCAACGCTGCAGCAAGAATCACACTGTGAACTAAACTCTACCACTGTACTTTGTTCCCTGTTGTGCACTGCCCCCCCCCCCCTTCTCAACTTAAAGCTGATCAGGAGAATCTAATGATTCCTTGAATCTTATTTGTTCTTCTACACCGAGTTACTTTAGATTTCTGAAAAATATTTGCAGCTCTGATAGGCTTGTATCAGTTCATCCCTCCATGGATTAATAGTTCACCTGAAAAAGAAACCCTGTATTAACTGCATTCGAAGGAGAGAGAATAAGCGCCTCTCCCTTTAAAAGAAATAAAAACAGCAAAATGAAAGTGTCAACGACCAGTCCTTGTAAACAAACTCAGTGCTTTACCTTTGTTTATTGAAAGTACAAGAATGTTAAAAATTCAATTAACTTACCACTTTTGATGCTGTTTGTTTTCTTGTGCATTTCTCAGAGTTAGGATCATTGAAATCAGTGATGTGCCCCAGGTTTGTGTATAGTCCATTTAATTTCCAGCAGTGCCAAATATTACAGTGACTCTTTTTTAAATTCAAAATATTTCCATTGTTCTTAAAAATCTATACCCTTATATAAAAATCTAGTTTAAATTGAGCTCCAAATTTAAATTGAGGTGGTCCCTTTAATTTTTTCCCCTGTTTTCAAGAAGGGGAAAGATACTGTCAGATTTAAAGGCTCCTAATCAAATGAAAGGCAAGTTACTTATGATCTCTCTAGCACTTTTAAACTACTTTACTCTCTGTGAACTTGGAGCAAAAGTCACCAGACTTTACATCATGAATGTGAAGACCAACAAATTGTCCCTTGCAAGGATATGCATGCTGTGTCTCTAAATCTGTCACCCAGTCCAGCTGGGGCTGGGAAATGTTCTAGGCAGGTCTACAGTGAAGAATGGCTTTAAGGATAATGACAAGTTTCAGAGTAGCAGCCGTGTTAGTCTGTAGTCGCAAAAAGAAAAGGAGGACTTGTGGTACCTTAGAGACTAACCAATTTATTTGAGCATAAGCTTTCGTGAGCTACAGCTCACTTCATCGGATGCATTCAGTGGAAAAAAAAAAATCCACTAAATGCATCCGAAGAAGTGAGCTGTAGTCTCTAAGGTGCCACTTGTACTCCTTTTCTTTTTAGGGATAATGTTGTTGTTCTAATAAAATTCCTTGTTCAGTGTTAGAAGACAGCGATTCTTTCTGCAGTTCGTTTCATTGTTGATGGCATAGCAGGCGAGCAGAATGCAGACCTTTGTCAGAACAGCGGCACGGGAGTGTTTCTTCATGAATTGAATTGCCTCAGTCTTGCATCCTTGCCTCATTTGCTCCTCTTTCTGTAAATTGCCTATACAACATGCATCTGGATGTACCCACAGTTAATTGATTGTGCATGTACAAACAAGTTAAAATAAACCCTCAGAATAGGAAAGAGATCAGACCATTCTGAAATAACTTCAAGTTGCTGAGCCCACTTGGCATTCCATGCAAACCCACGGTTTGTGCATGTTCTCGCCTGGCTTTTAGCAAAAGTGGGTCACTGCAAGGGGGCGGAGTCCCCACACTGGACCACGCACTTGTGGAGGCCTGAAAAGTCACCCCGCCTAGGGCTGGGCTATGACCAAAAGGGAATCCGAAAACATCGCTACCTGGAGTCCCTGCCTGAGGCTTCCCTGTCCGCTCAATCAGTGAGTCAGCAAAACCTGCTTAACCCTTTCACAGCTAACCCAGTGGGGTGTGCCAGGCAAACACGGCCAGCCTGTTACAGTCACCATGTGAGTTTCCTGAATTACCCCTGTGATTGCAGGAAACCGCCATGCCGGTGAGTGACAATACATTTTCTTGGTATTGTGTCAGGCTGAGAGAAATACTCTTGGCCAGCAGCTTGGGACGAAGGGAAGTGCTACCTGGGCAGGTAACAAAGGGTATATCTTCACTGGATATTGCCCTTGGCTCTACCACCTGCCCTGATAGGGTGACCAGATGTCCCGATTTCATAGAGACAGTCCTGATTTTTGGGGCTTTGTCTTATATATGCTCCTATTATCCCCCACCCCCTGTCCTGATTTTTCACACTTGCTGTCTGGTCACCCTAGGCCCTGAGTTTATTGGTGCTTTCATCCCAAGTTAGCTGGCCCAGTTGGGGCTACAGGCTGAAACCTGGGTGTTGCTTTCACTTGGGCTAGAAACCTGCCCATGTTGCCGTGAGGATGTAGGCTGATAGCCCAGTTGGAGTGAGAGAGACAAGGTGGGCGAGGTAATCACTCTCACTGGACCAGCTGCTGTTGGTGAAATAGAAGAGGTGCTTGGTGTAGCTCGAAAGGGGAGAGACCATAGCAGTGCCCTGCTGAGTACGGTTCTGTTAGTGCTTTAATCAGAGACTGCGTCTGTAGCCAGAATTATTTGTATTACAGCTGTGGATCAAGACCCCTTGGGGCTAGGTGCTATAAAACACTGTTTCTCAATCTTTTTGATACCAGAGACCGGCTTGCTGTCTTCCTAAACTCTGTCAGGGAGATCTCAGGGACTGGCGTCAGTCCCTGGACCGGTTGTTGAGTAACACTGCTATACAACACACAGTAAGAGAGAGTCCCTAGCTCAGAGTTTACAGTCCACATAAACAAGACACAGGGGTGCATGTGGGAAACTGGGGCATGGAGGCCCCCTAGGGTTTGTCTATACAGAAATCAGTGCACGGCAAGCCAGCATGTGAATCTCCAGGGCACTAACTGGCTGTGTGGACCCTGCTACCATGCACTAAACTTTCCGTATTACTGTCAATAGTACGTCAAACCCTACTGCAGAACTAGCAGGGTCCTCTCGGCCAGTTAGAGCATGACAAACTAGCGGCTGTAGATTCACACTGTAGCTTGCTGTGTGATAAGTCGCCATGCAGACAAGCCCTTCATGATTTGGCCCAAGTCATGCCATCCATGGCAGAGAGCTGGGAATAGAACCCACATTTCCTAAGTCCCAGTCCAGATTATTTAACAACACAACCATCCATCCTCTCAGTCTTAACCTATAGGAGGGACAGAAGCAGAGATGGTAGGATCTAGGCTTTGGAAATTAAGAGGAAAAGGTGAAGTCATATTGTCAGGGTTCCTTCCCCACTCTGAACTCTAGGGTACAGATGTGGGGACCTGCATGAAAGACCCCCTAAGCTTATTCTTACCACCTTAGGTTAAAAACTTCCCCAAGGTACAAACTTTGCCTTGTCCTTGAACGGTATGCTGCCACCACCAAGTGTTTTAAACAAAGAACAGGGAAAGAGACCACTTGGAGACGTCTTTCCCCAAAATATCCCCCCAAGCCCTACACCCCCTTTCCTGGGGAAGGCTTGATAAGTATCCTCACCAATTGGTACAGGTGAACACAGACCCAAACGCTTGGATCTTAAGAACAATGAAAAATTAATCAGGTTCTTAAAAGAAGAATTTTAATTAAAGAAAAGGTAAAAGAATCACCTCTGTAAAAGCAGGATGGTAAATACCTTACAGGGTAATTAGATTCAAAACATAGAGAATCCCTCTAGGCAAAACCTTAAGTTACAAAAAGACACAAAAACAGGAATATACATTCCCTCCAGCACAATCTATTTTACCAGCCATTAAACAAACAAACAAAAAAATCTAACACATTTTCTAGCTAGATTACTTACTAACTTTACAGGAGTTGTAAGGCTGCATTCCTGATCTGTTTCCGGCAAAAGCATCACACAGACAGACAGAACCCTTTGTCTCCCCACCCCAGATTTGAAAGTATCTTGTCCCCTCATTGGTCATTTTGGGTCAGGTGCCAGCAAGGTTACCTTAGATTCTTAACCCTTTACAGGTGAAAGGGTTTTGCCTCTGGCCAGGAGGGATTTTATAGCACTGTATACAGAAAGGTGGTTACCCTTCCCTTTATATTTATGACACATATATAAACAGATCCATAGACTTTTCAGGCCAGAAGGGACCATCATGATCATCAACTCTGACCTCCTGCACATTGCAGGCCAAAGAACCTCAGCCAACCACTCCTGAAACAGATATTAATAAGCCCCCACTTCCTGCAGAACCTGAGCAAGAGACAGGAAAACTGGAAAGAGGAATAAATAAGGGACCTGAAAAAAGGAGCTAAAAATCAATATTGTATCATACATTACTAAAGCAAATTATTTGCTCCCTTGGAGAATTTTATAATCCTTTATTTTATACTTTCAATGTTAGAAATTGTAGGATACAATTTCAAAGGGACAAAATTTTAACACACATTCTAGCAACAGTATTAAAAATCAGAGTCTTGCATTACTGCTGTTCTAATCCATTCCAGTCCCCTTCCTGTTCAAGGCAAGAAATGCCTCCCATGATGATAAATTATTTTGAATTAAATTTCAATGTTATTTGAAAAAGCGAAATAATTTAACACTAAAGTTCAAACAATACATGTTAATCATCCCATGATGATCTGTGTTCTGTGCTTAAGCCCTTATACAATCAGATGCAGAATGGTATTAAAGTTCATCTCTCATTCTGGGAGATGTGGTATTTGCCTATTTGAAATGTATTTTTATTGGCATTTTGGATAATGTACAAATAAGTCGTATATGGTTCATCATTCTGAATAGTTACTGCTGGGGACTGGGAAATACAGCAGGAAAATCTTAGTATAAGTGAATAGATACACAACATCTGAAGGAACTAAGCCATCAATACAAACTCAGCAAAACACTTTCCTATCAGGGAGGATCTGTTACTACTTACAGCGTGCAAAGTCTCGACACCCGAAGAAATAACTAAAGGCCCAAACCTACACAAGCAAAAATCCTGTCAAAGTGACAGTGGGAATTTGCCTACATAAAGATGGCCCAAAAAAATCAAACTGTAATTGCTTGATTTAGGGAGCGAAAGACACTTAATCACAACACACAGACAGTACAGTATCTCAAGGAACAAAGGTAGGTTTAAGTACAATACTCTCGGGGATACCAAACTTGCCTCTAGCTTTATAACTCTATTTTCACTATCTTTCCTGGGTCTTATCTTTCTATGTTGGGGTGACTGTGATCCTAAGTCACTTTAATCTCTCTGTTCTTTGCTGTCCTGCTTGTCTGTATCAGCATTGTCTTCTTTTATCAGCCTCAACAGTTTGCTTGCCCAAACTCTTATCCCACAAGGTAAAATGTTTTCCTTTGATGGTAGATCCTTGGTGCCACAAGATAACCAATGGCAGCAGCCAGGTTTTTCCCTTCCTCTCGGGGCCAGATCTGAATCCAGGAATGGAAGGCTCTCATTCCCCTTAACCAGCTTACTTGTTTCATAGCAAATCTTAAATTCTCTCTATCACATCTGTCCTCCAAAGTCTTAGCAAAGATATTGCCCCTGTGCTCCCTTTTCTCTGAATTCAGTAACTTCTCCATGCAAAAATGGTTATCCCTCCAAAGAGTATTTTCAGTCATTGTGCCAGAGCCTTTATTTAAAATCCTACAGCATTTGAGCCTTTCCAACCTGGCCAGGAAGCTGAACACCTGCAGGTTCTTGGCATGCACTTAATTTTCAAGCTTCTCTTCATTTCTCTGCCAAGCAAAAGCTTTTGATGGTGCACTGGTTAAAGGATTTCAATTTGTGGTCTAACTCCTCTGCAGGAGCCATTCCAGCCTCTGCTTTCTCCATTCAATTCACTGTTCTCCAAACTTTCGCTCACATAATGGGCTAACTTGTGCCCGGTGTAGTGCGCTGCCATGCTGGCTCAAGAAGGGTTATCAATCTAGGCACTTAGATGGCTCAAATCACTGTAGTTTCTGAGCAGCTCAGTCATTAATGGATTTTATCCTCAATACCTGCCTGAGGCTGGGAAGTATTAAACTCATTTTACAGATGGGGAAGCGAGACACAGAAAGGTTAAGTGACTTGCCCAAGGTCACACAGGAAGGCTGTAGCTGAGCTGGAAATCAAACCCATGTCTCCTGAACACTAGTCCAGAGCTTTAGTCTCTGTCCAGACCATTCTTCTTAGCAGCAAGAATTGTGCCTCTGGTAGCAGAAGCACACACCCCGAGCAAAGACGGATGATGCAACCTGCACAATGAGATAGCTGCATGGGCTGATGGAAGAGGGTGATAGGTTGGTTCTGTCCTTCTCCTAGTAGGGGCTATTTTACACCACCACCACCACCCCGGGGGACATGGAGGGAGCAGTCCCTGCTTTTCCTGGAACATGAGGGATCAGAAAGGAAGTTCCTCCGACACCCTCCCACTTGCAGACAATCAGGAACAATCTGTGCCACCGTGTTTAATGCCTCCAGGTTTTCCCTCAGCAGAAGCTTGTTTATCTCATGGAGCCTAAAGGATCGCTTGATACTAATAAGCTGGGGGTGAGAGTGGGAGAGGCAGGATCAACCGTTATAAGCTTGTTGCAGAAATTGGGTGAGGTTCTCCGGCCTGAATTCTGCTGGAGGTCAGGTGAGATGATCCTAATGGTCTCTTCAGGCCCTTAATATCATTAATTTTGCAGGTCCAGTGCTGGCCCATCCCTCACTTTTGAAGGTTAGCTTTGAGGTACATTTTCAGTATTTTAATTATTTTGCTTATGCCTCCTTTAGTTGTGTTCGCAGAAAGTTTGTACTTAGTTTGACATAGCTGCTGTATCTTGCCATTACATTACAGAGCTCAGGAGTGGAAAGCACATACAGACTCTATTTTAATGCAGCCATGAAATGGGACAGAATTAAGGTTGCCGTGGGACACTTAATGCTGCATTTACTGACTCTTGGGAATTAAAACCTCAAACTAAACATTGCATTAATTTATAGTGTGTATTTAACATGCTGTAAATTGAGCAGAATCTGAACACATTTCTATCGATTTTTGATATTATGCACTGATCTGCATTCCAGGTGCCTTTGCAAAAAATACCGTCAAATTAAGAGTAAATATAGCAGATGTTCCTTATTTCCACACCAGAAGGCAACTTATGCATGCTGAAACTGCCCCAGTATAGAGTGTTTCCACCCCAGAGCAGTCGTTTTCAACATGTAGTCTGCAGATCCCGGGAGGGGGGTGGTCCACAGACTATGTCTAAGATTTCCAACAGGGTCTGAACCTCCATTTGAAATTTTTTAGGGGTCCGGAAATGGAAAAAAGGTTGAAAACCACTGCCCTAGAGCCATGTGCTTTTACAGTATTACTTAACTGATGTTCAAATAAACTAATTCTCACAACAGTCCTGTGAGGCAGATATTACATGTATTATCGTCGCCTTACAGATGGGGAAATTAAGTCAGTCAATTAACTTGCCCAAGGCCATGCAATAGAATGGTGCCATAACCCAGTCCTGTGATCATTCTACTCGAATACAGCGCCCCACATTCACATCCATATGCAGCTTTGAACATACAAAGCAATGTCAGTGGCAAGTATGATGAAACCATTACATTTTTATTTGAGTGACATTTTCAGGCTTTTCCTGAATACTAGGCCTTCCCCAATGATTATAAAATGGAAACAGCTAGTCGGGTTTTGTTTTGTTTTTAAATCAAAACCAAGATACAGCACGCATGCAAAAAACTCTTCTTCCACAAACTAGCCTCTTTGTATGCCATACATGACTTGAAGAAGGGGGTCACATTTTACTCAATTGCATTAAAATCTTCCTTCAGGAAATCTTCTGCCATGTTGTACTACATACAGAGTGTTAATAAATCTGCACTGATTATAAAACGATCAGAAAACAACTAATGGCTAAATAAGGGTAAATGCTTTAGGCTCAATCCGGTTTCCCTGGAAAATCAGTGGCAGTGGGATCGGGCCCTTCGCATGCCTTCCTGTTGATATTTTATGGCGCCATAGGAGTTTTATTAATATTCCCCTAGACAAGCGAATAGAACCCGGGTAATGAAATCCAACGTGGTCAGTGGCTTGAAAGAACCATCTCTCTCAGGATGGTTGCATCCTCTAGAGTTCATCACAATCAAGCCACATGTTTAAAGAGGCAGGCCAAGTAGCTAAGGACCACAAATGGACTTTGAGGGGGAAATTCGAACACAAGCTCCACCATGTCTAAGACCTACCGGAACTGCATAACTACCATGGCCTGAATGCATCTGTATCAAAGCCAGTTTCTGGCACATGGCAACCTTGCAGAAGCACGTGGCACGCCCCGCCTGGAGCATCTTCTTGGTGGCCAAAGCAGTGGCAGTAAAGTACATTTCCTCTGTAAGGCCCTGGTTCAGGAAAACATTTATGCACGCGCTTAAGTCCCACCCGGTTCAGCAAAGCACTGTAAGCTTTCATCCCGTTGGCTTCAGTGGGACTTAAGCATTTATGTAAGTGTTTTGCCTAAGAGGTACGCTTGCTTGAAGCAGGGTTTAAGCTAGGAAGAAGAGGTGAGAGTAGCTGGAACTTCCTGGGAATTGGAGCCTTCTGGTGGGACAGTGAAACTGAGTGAGCTGGTACCACCTCAGTGGTTCACACACTTCCTCTGACAGCAGCACCGACCAGCAATAATTCTCCTAAGATTTGCTTCTCAAACTAAGTATGAGGAACTACAGCTAGACACCTCCCTCATCCCCAGTAGCAACGGGCCAGTGTTCCTCAGACGGCGGGATGCAATTGGCAGGTGAGTGATGAGGGCAGGACTGTCTCAGTTAAGAAAAACAAAACCAGGAAAATTGCACAGGTGAAATGGAAGTTTTGTCTCTCCCTCTCCAGCTGCTTCTGTTCCCTCCTTCTTCTCATGTCTCATATGCGCACACTGCTCCTGGGAAAGCAGCCGGGGCACTGAAGCTTGAACCAGCACCTCCCTGTGGAGCAGAGAGGGGTGGAGATAGAAATGGACCACACGCCCCATCCTAAACCAGCCATAACTTCTGGCTGCAGCCCTCCTGCAAAGCCTGCGGGACTGAGATCAGCAAGGAACCCCAACTGGCATTTTGGGGTCTGGGTTGAAAGTGGTGGAGAAGCACTAACACAGACTCACTTCACTAGCCCACAGTCTCAGGTGGAGTTTGCTGAGACATGTCAGTCTGTCTGTCTGAGTGAGTAGCCCAGAGAACCAGGGTCAAATATTGAAAGCATAATCTTTCTTTTAGAGCAATAAAGTTACCAAATACTTGGCCATGAAAATAGGGTACCAGATGGCTTTGGAAGAATATTTAACAGAAGACCGTTCGGTTGCCATGATTAAAAGGACCTAGGGAGTTTATATTTAGAATGGTCTATTTCTTCTGAGGCAAAAATTTATCAGTATCGTCAGTTCTGATTAACCTAAAAATGAGAGCTAGCAAGTAAACACACACCTTCAGGTGGTTTTCTAAAAATAAATGGCCAAAGAGGAATTTTTCCTTCCCTTCTCCTAAGAGAGAATGGCTAGCATGATATTCCTCCTACAGTTTTATAATTACATACTGATACATGAAGACTAACATGACCGTTTGCTGCAGGATTCTGTTCAGGAAGCAGTTTGTTCCACAGATGAATTATTCATTGCATCAAGTAATACAGTAAAAGCTGTTTTATCCGGCACTTCACCAGCCGGAAAGCTCTATAATCCGGCATTTCTGATCTTCATTGAAATACCGGTTTATAGTCCGGTTGGCGCAGGGCCGGCAGGGGGCTGGGGTATGGGAGGTGGTGCAGGGTATGAGATTGGGGCGCGAGAGGGGGTGTGGGCTCTGGGAGGGAGTTTGGACGCAGGCGGGGGCTCGGGGCAATAAAGAGCTGCTTATAATCACTTTAATCCAGGAACTGGGACTTTACTTAAAAACAAACAAACAAAAAACAACACCTCAACATCCTGAGATTCATGACAAAGTCCCAAGAGTTGGCCACGGTGAAGTGAAGGCAAAGGAAGCAATGATCTTTGCTTTTGAAAAATTAAAAACAGAATAATCCAGAAGATGCCGGAGTGAAGACACCATAACTCTTGTAAATTACTCTGAAGTTAATGACAGGTTTCAGAGTAACAGCCGTGTTAGTCTGTATTCGCAAAAAGAAAAGGAGTACTTGTGGCACCTTAGAGACTAACCAATTTATTTGAGCATTTATTTATTTGAGTCCACAGTATGCATCCGATGAAGTGAGCTGTAGCTCACGAAAGCTTATGCTCAAATAAATTGGTTAGTCTCTAAGGTGCCACAAGTCCTCCTTTTCTTTTTTCTGAAGTTAATAGATCAGTTGACTTACTGGACAAGGCTGATATAGTGTTGTTATTAATTATTTTAGTGCAGTATCACTGGGAACCCCAGTTGTGGGCCAGGACCATCATGCTAGATGCTGTACAAACCCAGGAAAAAGTCTCTGCCCCAAACAGCTATCATGTAGCACTATTCTATATTCCCTGCGGAACGGCTATGCTGTCATCTGATGAAGGGTTACTGAGAACTAACCAGATGGTCATGCGTTGCACTTATCAAGGCACGGAGAGCTTGTATTTAATTACTACATTATTTCTACCTAAGACATTTCATAACACAGCAATGAGGGCCTGCTGTAAGAAGCAGCTCCCAGCCCACGGTCCCCTCTGCAATCCAAACTCCCAACTGGAGAAGGCTGACCTTGGTCCATGTAGCCACATCCCCCAACCATGCACAACTCTGGCAGCTGCTTCACCCAGGTTGAAGAGTTGTGGCCAGCTACTGGGATCAGCTCACCTCTGCGTTAGGAGGTTACCTCAGAACATGCTCGGTGTTTGTACAATGCCTAGCACAGTGGGGTACAGGTCCAGGGCTCCTAGGCACAACTGCAATGCGAGTATCTTCATAAAGAAGCAGAGATTAAATAGCCAACAGCTCAATGCTGAACGGAGTTCAGCAAGAGAAAAGGTGACATTGGGATCGCTCTCTAATAAGGATCCTGGTCATCTTTTTTTTATTTAAATACCTTATTCCATTTTGTGAATTATTCTGATCACCTATAAGGCCATAAGAATATAATTTTAAACAACCCGCTACCATACCTGCAGTTTAGAACAGCAGTGTCCAACCCGTGGCCCTCAAGGGCAACTGTGTTACAAACGTTTGCATGTGATGACCGAAAAATGGGCTCCGGGAGCAGGATTAAAAAAAAGGGGAAGTGTTTGAATCAGCCTCATTGCTACAGGGGTCACTGCTTCCCCACCTGCCTCCCCCTGCAGCCGGGCCCTCCAAACAACTGCTCTCCCTTCTCTGTTCCAGCAGCTCACCTGCAGGCCACCTGGTGCATCACCGAGGACAGCAAGGGAGAGGAGCTCTGGCTCTTTCCTCCCTTGCTTCCCTGCCAGGCTATGGGAGCTCCAGGGAGACCGACACTGGAACTCGACTGGCTCTGCCTGAGCTTAGAGAAATAGTTAAGGTATTGATTGCAACCCCTTGACCTTTTAAAAGACGTTTGGCCCTCGGGCTGGACTCTGCTGCGTGAGAGCATTAGCCATTGTTTATTCTGGATTATTCACCCTTTCTAAACATCGCCGTGCCATTAAAAAAAGCTGAGGCGTTATCATTTGCAACACAGTGGGCGGTATCAAGCTATTAAGGGAAGCATTGAATGATCTACTAGGATTTTTTTCAGGGAGAAAGGGTTGCCTATTAGCTCCTCTTTATGGTGCACAGGGAGCTCCAAGAGGCAGAGTGGACTGTCCAGCCGGAAGTTACACCAAGGCGTAGATGATTCCTGTATTTGCACAAGTCTTCCCCGTTGCGATCCCAGATATGTGCTATTGACAGCTGGTGTTAGAAGGACCATTTGACAAATCAAAAGCCATGCTCCGGATTGAGTCGTAGTGATCGTCTGTCTCCAGATCACTGTTCATGGAGCAGAATTATCAGGTTGATTGTCTTGTAGCAGATGATACCCGGTGAGAGCCCGGGTTGCATACAGCTATCACTACAGCAAAGGCTGTGAAGGACAGAGCTTCTGGAATTTTTGTCACTGACACCATCCTCACTTCATTCTCCGACACCTTGTTTCCTGTACCTTCTATCCAGATGTTCCTTTAGAAAAACTAGCCTCCCTGCCCAGGAGCTCAAGGGCCGGGCTGGAGGGTCCCGTGGGCTGGATGTGGCCCCCAGGCCGTATTTTGCCCACCTCTGGTCTAGGGGGACCTACGCTGTCGCTTTCATAGATCAGACTAAACATTTCCTTCTGCTTCTATTAAAAACCATGTAAAGTACATGGCTCTCTCTTTGATCCAATTGTACTTCTGCTTATTTTACAGCCTGCTAAAAACATGTAGTTTGCAGCCAGTACACCTGATCTGACAAAAATGATCTTCAGAGAGGGGGAAAAACATGGATATAAAAAACAGAAGGCATATCACAATCCTGTCATTAGTTATCCATCATCATTTGTTGCACAAATACTTTAAAAGTACCTAATTTTCCTTTTCAGCCGTAAGGTAGAAATGCTTTTTGACTAGTTACATGATAACATGAAATACTAAATTTTCATCTGAGGCGAGTGTCTTTAATCAGCCTCACTTTACAGTGTAAAGAGTCTTCAGGACCACGCGGGTCGGGCTACCACTGCCATTTATTAACGCAGGGGCCTCTCGCTATGCTAAGTGCAATGAAGCTGGTGGTCCCAGGTCCCGTGCTTGTGGACAGCAGCGACAAAACAGCCACACACAATTCAGCAAGCTTATTTGGCAGCTGCTGTTTAGGGATGGAGACTGGAGTCTACTTCAGTTATATGAAAAAAAAAGGGAGGTTCCCTTTGGTTTATGGCTGAGGTCAGTGGAAGGCCAGTGGGAGGAAGTTTGTATTGCAGCAATTTGTACCTTATCTTGTTTATAGATGTAAACAGAAGGTTTAAATTTCCGTTACTGAAGCCGTCCACACAGACAAAGCGTTCAGTGTAGAGGGAAGCAGAGAAAGATGGGTAGCAAATGTATATTCTTAAGCATCTGTTGAGAAGTAGAGTAAAAAGGTGTCATTTTTTTTTGCAGTACGTTCGGACTCCATTGTAGTGAATCAAAAAGTAATCTCTCCTTAGCCTGCTATGCTCAGTCTGAGATCTCAGTAGTTCTCCAGGCATGGAAACTCGTAGCTCTCTATGGGCTTGATTCAAAGCCCACTGAGTCCTTCTGTTGCTTTTCAGTGATCTTTGGATCAGGCCTTAATTCCCACACTGGCTAACAGCCTGTGGCACTTAATGTCACCACACGAGCTCTTCGCACACTTTCAGCCCTGGCACATGCACGTTCTGCAGAAGCGTTGTCAATGTCTTTGAGTACATCAATCCCCTGCCAAGCCAATTCTGCATGCCCAAACTGTGCATAGGGGCCTCTCAGGAAGAGAATTTGGCCCACTGACTCAGCACAGCAACTATTTTATCTTTCCCACAATACAGCCATGAACCAGATTGTTCCGGACTCCCATAGATCTGTAATATGCTGAGCTCTTTTGGAGAATCTGACCACTTCTTTTGGCGCCTGATGAGTTCTTGAAATTCTGGCTGGAATGGCGGCTGGAATTCTTTGGAAAATCTGACTGTTGGAGTTGACCAGTTCATATAACTGGATAACTGAATAAAATGTCAGCTTCAGAGACCAGTCGAAAGAGAATCTACAGCTTGTTTTGAAAGGGAACAAGAGCAAGAAATGCATGCGGTGTTTAAGACCTAGCAATACCAAAAATGGTGCTGGAATGGGTTCTCCCACATCCTGTAGTTCACAAAAAGAAAAGGAGGACTTGTGGCACCTTAGAAACTAACCAATTTGTTTGAGCATAAGCTTTCATGAGCTACAGCTCACTGCATAGGATCCGTGTAGCTCACGAAAGCTTATGCGCAAATAAATTGGTTAGTCTCTAAGGTGCCACAAGTCCTCCTGTTCTTTTTGCGGATACAGACTAACACGGCTGCTACTCTGAATCCTTTAGTTCAGCAGCCTTGATGCATGGAAGATGTTCTCAAAGGCTTTGCCTTCCTTGGGAAGGTGTAAGGAATGGTTCGAAGCCATCTAATTCACATGCGCACTGTACAGTCTGAAATACATCCCTGACTCATTCTTGCTGACATGGGACCCAACTGACATGCCTCCTAATGCTCCTGAAAAGGTGGGTGCTTACTCTTTTCCACCACTTCCCACATTTGTGCCAATTGGACCTCTCTCTTGTTTCTTTATTGCAGAATTCTAGTAGAACCAAGGAGGAGGTATTTTGGAATTATGAGCTTATTAAAAAAAAACAACCCTCCAAAAATACCCTACAGTTTTAGCAGCCCATACAGGCAAAAGTACCAGAGAAATTCACTTATTTATTCCTTCTTCCACAATACTGATATAATTCAGTCCTGGAGACAAAACATCAAGGGCATAGATTAACAATGACTTCAGTCTAAAATTGGTTTAAGGAAGTAAAGCTAACAAAATAATCACTAGTGATCACTTGTTTAAAACGTGATATTTAAGCATACTTTTAATCCATCTAAATAGATGAAATATGAAAGCAAATTAATCCTTTCAGGATGTTAGGAGTGTGTTTATGGTTAGGCTCTATAATAAGCACATTGGTAGAAAGTTTATTTTTAAAATCCCAGTGCTTTAAAATAATATATTGCTTTTCTCAAAATTAAAAAGCGCACTACAAAATAGTTGTATTCAGACATTGTTATGGGTACTTTTCTTGAGCACACAGCTGCCCTTTAATGTTTGCATCTTTTATAATCATCGGATTATAACTAGTGAGACTGAACGACACTACTCACCACTTTTAGAAATTGAGCAGTCACACAACACTTTGAGTAACAATGGGGAAAAAACATGGTAAATTGCGGTTTGTTTGTTATGGGGTTCCAGATGTGTTGTCAACATAGAAATGATCCCCAGTTCACAAGTAACTCATTTTGGCAACTCTCCTTGATACATCATTTCAAGTGCACTACATCAAACCCATCCTATGCATAGTCAAATAAGTTAGCAGAAGTCGATACAAACAGCAGAAGACCTGATGGATTTGAGGGACCTGTACTTAGCATCGTTTGACTATCACAACACACCTCACAATATTTTATTGGGCTCACCAGTTTGGAGAATTACGGGCAGAACAATAATAATCTAACTGTGAATCTCTAATAAGATTGTTGCGTCTAAGGCAATTGTCCCCCAAGTGGTCATGAGAGCTAAATGGAAGGAAGGTAAATGCACAAAAACTAGGAGAGAGATGCTATAGCAAGAATGCCATATGGTTACTGCCTTGGCAAGTTGCAAGGATAAAGTTAGATTTCAAGCAGAGCGTGGATGGTAGTTTGCCAACGTAACAGCTATGGTGTATGAGCAATGGGCTTAAATTGCAGCAAGGGCGGTTTAGGTTGGACATTAGGAAAAACTTCCTAATGTTCAGGGTGGTTAAGCACTAGAATAAATTGCCTAGGGAGGTTGTGGAATCTCCATCACTGGAGACTTTTAAGAGCAGGTTAGATAGACACATGTCAGGGATGGTCTGGAAGATAATACTTAGGCTTGCCATGAGTGCAGGGGACTGGACTAGATGACCTCTCGAGGTCATCTATGATTCTATGACATAACCATCCCTGAGGGGCAGTACCACACAAGGAACTAAAGGCATCTAACCAAATCCAAGGACACTGGTGCTCCATTTCTTGAGGGCACCCAGAATGCTTTTAGTGCAGACAAAAGTAACACACACTGATAATTAAACACACCAGGATCAGCAAAAATATGCCCCAGCTCTGCAACTGAACAGGTCTTCACAGAAGGAACTGAAATGAAGGGTAAGTGGCCATGTGATCAGAAAGGCATTGGCAACTAAGATTTATTTGCATCCGATGAAGTGAGCTGTAGCTCACGAAAGCTTATGCTCCAATAAATTGGTTAGTCTCTAAGGTGCCACAAGTACTCCTTTTCTTTTTGCGAATACAGACTAACACGGCTGCTACTCTGAAACCTATCATTAAGAAACTTAAGACCACCTTGGTCCTCAAGTATAGTTCAACTGGACCAGAGAATCAGTGCCTTGATCTTTAAAATCCTTGCGGTCTGAAACCGGTCTTAATACTGACATCCTCTGTTAAGTGCTTTGAGATCTATTGATGAAAAGCGACAGACAAGAGCTAGTATTCGTATTATCATTACCGAGTGGTGTTAGTGATAGAAGTGGAAACATTCTTCTTCATGACACTATTTTAAATCAACGTTTCCAGCCCAGGTCTGTGCATTCAGGAGTTTCAGACAGTACTAATCAATACAAATCAGTTTTTGGGTTTGACCGTTTAAGTTCTGCTCATCCTGACTTAAACCCACACTTTCCCGGTTGTCTGTTTCAAACCTTTCAGAAATTCTCTGCTTGATGGATTTGACCAGCCCTCCTATGCAAACTCCAGGAAGAAGTTTTGACACTAAGAACCATGCATGTGTACATGAAGGATTATCTCCTTTTGCCTAAAGGCTTTTGGAAGGTGTTTATCTGTGGCTCATTTGCCCCATGCAGAGACAGAATGACATCACACTCAAAGACTGCTTAAATTGGTCTACTCATGTTTCTCTGTGTGATTAAAGACTGCAGAATCCCATTAAGAGGGTTTAAAATGTTTATTAATATGATTTTTAAACTATTCCCCCGCCCCCCGCATGGCTGTAGATACTAATTACCTATATTTGATTGCACTCTTGGCCAAAAGAAGGCTATTGAAACATTAATTCAAAGGCAGGAGAGGGAATATTTTCTAGAATTTAAAAAAAATGTCCAAAACATTTTAAGTTTTGATGAAGTCAAACCATTCTGATATCTGAATATCTATTAATCAGAAAAAAACCCTTCACTGACTAGGTTGTTACTTTCTGTAATGGATTTACTAGAGGAAAAATGGAGCCATGTATTATTTGGATGTAGACTGTAGGGAGCATAATCATGAGATCAGCTCAAAAACCAATCAGGGCGGTCCTTGGCAGGCGTAGGGACAAAGTGTGTGGTTTGCATTGTTTAACAGGCCACAGTACTGCACGAATCCCAAATGATGTGCACAGACAGTGATCTTTTAAAAGGACACAGGAAATTAGGGCTGTTGTCAAGTTAATAAAAATGAGAGGAGAAGAGGATTGAGAGGCAGGCCAGAGAGAGGGCTCAGTTTCCTGCCCCAGTTGCAATTTATTAGGGGGACCCAATTGGCATCATGCGTAGCTTGTGAACATCTATTCATTTGCAGGAGTTCTATTTTAATTGGTTGGTCATTGCAGGGTTAGCTCCCTCCCCTTCCTTAGTTCAAAACTGGGGGGAGTCAAGCTGACTTGTACTTTCAGCTCTTAGAGAAGCCTTGAGAACTGGAAGAGAGAAGCAGTCCAAACGCAAACACTGGCTACAGTAGACCTATCTATAAATAGTTTAGAAGAACAGCATGAACCGTAGGAGCAGGGGGTTTTCTTTTTTTTTTCCCCCTCTAAGTTTTGCTGCCTCTGTGTGCATGGTGTTTAGGTTTGCTTTGTTACACACCAGCAGGCCTTGTGTTATAAAAGAGTAAAATCCAAATACAAGATTCAGCGAAGAACTCGCATCTGCTGAGGTTCTGTTGCAATCACCGGTTAAGCTCTTTGCTGAATTGGGGCCATTCTGTGTCTGAACTCACCAGCTGCAATTGCCATTTTAGAAGCCAGTCCTACAAAGATTCACGACTAATCCTCTCTCACACTTGTAGTCCCATGATGTCACCAGAGCCAGACAGGGCCATGGAAGGGGAATCAAGGATGCAGCATCGCCAACTCCAAGTGTTCATGAATTAGCCCCCCAGAAACCAAGACAGTGCCATTAAAATCATGGGATTTACAAAATAATGTTGGATTCTTTTCATTTGCCTTTGGGATTTTGAGTCATTAGGGTTCATAGATTCAAGCTTTTCACAATTATGAGGACCAAAAACTTCTCTAACAAAATGCACGCTGAGATTCTCGTATGACCTGGCTGGAAGAAACCATAAAATCACTGATAAAGTTTGCAGATGACACAAATTGGGAAAGTGGTAAAGAATGAAGATGATGGGTCACCGATTCAGAGCAATCTGGATTGCTTCATTAACTGGGCGCAAGCAAACAATAGGCTTTTTAACACGGTGAAATGTAATTGCATACATTTAGGCATAAAGAATGTAGGCCATACTTACTGGATGGGGGCCTAGCCTGAGGAGCAATGACTCTGAAAAAGATTTTGGGATTGCAGTGGATAACCAGCTGAACATGATCTCCCAGTGTGACTCTGTGGCCAAAAAAGTTAATGCAATCCTGGGAAGCACAAATAGGGAAATCTTGAGTAGGAGTAGAGAGGTTATTTTACCTCTGTATATGGCACTGTTGCAACCAGTGCTGTTGTCCACAATTCAAGAAGGATTTTTGATACATTGGAGAGGGTTCAGAGAGGAGCCATGACCATGATTAAAAGGTTAAAAAAGCATTCCTTACAGGGATAGACTTAAGGAAATTAATTGATTTAGCTTCAAGAGCTAGTTAAGGGGCAACTTGATTACAGTCGATAAGTACCTACCTGGGGAACAAATATTTAATAATGGGCTCTTCAATCTAGCAAAGAAGGGTAGCGCCTGATTAAGGCTGCGATTCTGTCACTGAGGTCACGGAAGTCACAGACTCTGTGACTTTCCGCAACCTCCATGACTTTTGCACTGCAGTGGCTGGTGCGGCTGACCCCAGGGCCGCCAGAGCAGCTGGTCCTGGGGCCAGCCACACCAGGAGCTGCTAGAGTGGCCCCGGGGCAAGCCGCACCGGACACTGGTCAGGTGGTCCTGGGGCGGGTGGCCCCAGGGAGCGCCTGAATGGTGGTCCCAGGGGCAGCCCCAGGGAGCACCTGAGCAGCCGTTCAGGGAGCTGCCCCGGGGCCAGCTGTAGCGGCTGATGCTCGGGTGGCTGGCACAGGGAAAGCACCCAAGCCATGGTCCTGGAGTGGCTGGCCCCAGGAAGAGCCTGAGCAGCGGTTCCCAGGGCCTTGGAGGAGGGGTGACGGGGGGCAGTCAGCCACCATGGTCAGTGCAGGGGCTAGCCATTAGCCCCTGGGTCCCCACAGCAGCAGTGTCCTGGGGCCCCCCAGAGCAGCAGCGCCTGGGGCCCCAGGAGCTGCTAAGTTTTAGTCAGGGGTATTTATATAGTAAAAGTCATGGACAGGTCACAGGCCATGAATTTTTGTTTATTGCCCATGACCTGTCCATGACTTTTACTAAAAATCCCCATGACTAAATCTTTGCCTTACGCGTGATCCAATGGCTGCAAGTTGAAGCTAGACAAATTCGGACTGGAAACATGGGATATATTTTTAACAGGGAGATTAATTAATCATTGGAACAATTCACTAAGGGTTGTGGTAGATTGTCCATGTTTGACTATTTTAAATCAAGATTGAATGTTTTTCTAAAAGATCTGCTCTAGGAATTATTTGGGGGATTTCTATGGTCTGTGTTATACAGGAGGGCAGAGTAGATGATCTAAGGTCCCATCTGGCCTTAGAATCCATGAATCATACAGTCACATGACTCCAAGAGCTGGGGCTTTAAGAAAAACTGGAAATATAATGGAACTTGCAAAAAAATTATGACAATGGGGAACACTGGGGCTGGTGTTCTAGCTAGCAGGTTCTATATGACATAGGGAGCTATATAGCTACATAGGGCTAAGGTTGTCCCTGTGCCTTTCCCCCAATCCCAAGTTAACACTATTGTCTTGTTTTTAGATGCCTTTTAAAGAATGAATTAACTTCTTTTAAAAAATCTAGGTTAAAGTGCAACACTAACATTAAAGACAGGTTTCAGAGTAACAGCCGTGTTAGTCTGTATTCGTAAAAAGAAAAGGAGTACTTGTGGCACCTTAGAGACTAACCAGTTTATTTGAGCATGAGCTTTCGTGAGCTACAGCTCACTTCATCGGATGCATAGCTTCATCCGATGAAGTGAGCTGTAGCTCACGAAAGCTCATGCTCAAATAAACTGGTTAGTCTCTAAGGTGCCACAAGTACTCCTTTTCTTTTTACTAACATTAAAAATAATACACGGTAGAGAGAGACTCATCAAATGAAAAGGGTTTAGATTCTCACAGTAATGTTAACTTTCACACTGCACATCCTTCAAACCTCCTTTAAACACTCTAATGTGCGATCAAAAAATATACCCAACTGAGTAAATTCATTTTCTTAAGAGAACCTTAGCCTTTCTCATTTCCTGACTTTTGTCTTTCAGTTGATAACCTTAACATTGCATCGACATTGGATTGAGGGTTTGTGTTGTTTTAAGAGAGGCATCACAAGGAAAACTAGCCATGGCCTTTCTTCAACCTGTACCTCCTCCCCTGCCCCCCAAATAAAATCTGGCAACACTAGATTTTTTCGCCATCATGTGATATTTGAATTACATTTCTCCTATGAGGAAATCCGTGGTCAGCTCTAGAATATTGCCAGAGCTGGTAGAAATTTTTCAGATTTTGATTGGTCTATTAGCTTTTTCTTCAAAAATTTGAATTTCAGCAAAGAAATTGGACGTTTTACTCAAATATTGTAGAGCTAGTTGAAATTTTTCAAAATTCAAAAAAGTCAGGAAACATTTTCAAAAATTTTCATTTTTTACTGGTTTTTCAAACAGTTCTGTTATTTATGCCTTAAATTCATCCCTGTTCTACTGCTAATCAGCCCGCCCACCCTACCCCCATTCCACATACACACCATATCTTATTTAGATTCCTGTTGCATTTCAGATCATAGAATCATAGAAGATTAGGGTTAGAAGAGACATCAGGAGATCATTTAGTCCAAACCCCTGCTCAAAGCAGGACCAACACCAACTAAATCATCCCAGCCAGGGCTTTGTCAAGCTGGGCCTTAAAAAACTCTAAAGATGGAGATTCCACGACCTCCCTAGGTAACGCATTCCACTGTTTCACCACCCTCCTAGTGAAATAGTGTTTCCTAATATCCAACCTAGACCTCCCCCACTGCAACTGGAGAGCATTGCTCCTTGTTCTGTCATCTGCCACCACTGAGAACAGCTGAACTCCATCCTCTTTGGAACCCTCCTTCAGGTAGTTGAAGGCTGCTGTCAAATCCCCCCTCACTCTTCTCTTCTGCAGACTAAATAACCCCAGTTCCCTCAGCCTCTCCTCGTAAGTCATGTGCCCCCACCCGATCATTTTTGTTGCCCTCCGCTGCACTTTCTCCAATTTGTCCACATCCCTTCTGTAGTGCGGGGCCCAAAACTGGACACAGTACTCCAGATGTGGCCTCACCAGTGCTGAATAGAGGGGAATAATCATTTCCCTCGATCTGCTGGCAATGCTCCTCCTAATGCAGCCCAAAATGCCATTGGCCTTCTTGGCAACAAGGGCACACTGCTGACTCGTATCCAGCTTCTCATCCACTGTAATCCCCAGGTCCTTTTCTGCAGAACTGCAACTTTGCCAGTCGGTCCCCAGCCGGTACGGTGCCCCTGCGGTTCTTCCGTCCATTCTGTGTGGCATCAGAGGAGAGCACACCTGAGTTCTGGCTTGGTTTCACATACTACCAGTCCCATTCTACATTAGCTGAACATCCGCCTGAGTTTCCCTCAGATCAACAAACCTCACAGGCTCTTCTCACCCTCACCCTAATCGCTCCACATGTGCCATAGGGTTATTTGAGAGTGTCTGGCAATAAAGGTAACCTGCAAAGAAAGAAAAAAAACGGTGCTCGTGTTTTTTGGCACATCAAGACAGAGAATTCACCTTTTTTTTTTCTCCCCCTTTTGCAGGTCACTTTTAAGAAGGGGTGAGTTTTACCTCGTCTGTCATTCTGGGCTGCCTTTATCTTTTTTCTCAGGCTAATGATACTGTGACCCTGCTGTCTCATCGGCTTGGTACCGTGGAAGTTGTATTTATAGTCCAGTCACTATAGTCCTATTTGTACGCCAGTCCAGCGGGGGCAACTGGAGAACTCCGATCCCCTGGCACAAATGGCTAGTAAGAGACAGTCCCTCTCCTTAAGAGACTGACAAGACCGATAAAGGGTGGGAGGGGAAACAGGCCCAGAGAGGGGAAGTGATTGTGCCAAAGTCGCACAGCAGCTCAGTGGGGGAGTCAGGACTGGAACCCAAAACTCCTGACTCCCAGTCCATGCTGACTCTCAAGCGCGTGAATCACGATAGGAGGAGGTTAACTCCATCCCCAAATCACTCTCCTTCCTGCTGGAGATAGTACTTCCGGCCCTCTTCACTGGCCAGTGAATGAGAACCTGGGAATGAAGTGCGGGTTATCCCTATGGAAATGGACCGTCAGAGCCCCTCAGAGCAGTGGTATCTTGAATACTCATTACCAGGATGTCCCACATTCACTCCATAGTTGTAAAAAAGAATAAAAAATGTCTGGGGCCAACCCTGCCAACGCCAGGGAATACAAGCTGGGTCACTCAGTCCGGGGCTGGAGAATTCAGTTGTCACGAATCTAAATCAGATTCTTCATCAAGGCTACTACCTAGAGAAAGAGAGAGACTTTCTCCTCCTCACTCTAGCTCTCTAAAATGGCCTGTGCTGTCTATTGTCAAAATACAGCGTCTCCCTCAATCCTGGCATGGATTAAAGTATCGTGGAGTGGGTGGCTGCTACACTACAGAGGTAAACTGAGTCCCAGCAGGTGCACAGAGACTGCCTTGCATCGCTCTCACCAGTCAGTGAGGCGGCAGACCAGCACTGGGTGGCTCTAGAGGGGAAGTCCAGCAGTGTTATGGGGAGGGGTCTTTACCCCTCCCAACAGCCCTAAAAAGACAACCGTGGTTTATTCTGGCACCGTGTCACTTGTTTGCTTTTCACAGCTGGGGCCTGATTGTGCCGAGTGCTCTGCATCTTCTGGAAAACATGCTCAATCACTAGGCATGTCCGTGGCATCAGAGGGCCCTGGCACAGCTCCTTGGAGGACCAGGCCTGCAGGGAGCAATGTCTCGGGTGCGTCAAAATGCTCTGGAGACTGTTTTCTGCACGGCAGCCTATTGAAAATAATATCCAAATACAGTGAAATTGGCAAACCAATCAGAGTACAGGGATTAGCATAAAGAAAGCTAGTTCACGGCTATTGTCTGCTGATATGGAAATAACCCACGAGCTGCCCCTTGAAGTTCTCCATAAAACCTCCCATGCAATATAGGGAAAGCTGCTGATCAAGGATTAGGGGGATATTTTCAGGACAGCTCGCTCTGCACCCTCAGCCATGAGGCAGAAATCTGAGCAGTAGCGATTAGATAATATAGTGCAACATTAATAGTAACAGAAGCAGCCTAGTCCAGAAGACAGGAACTTCTGTGCCCCTTCCTAAAGGGAAACTTCCCTTTTCAGTGAGAGAAGAGAAGCAAGGAAGCATTCAAACAGTGGGAGGGCACAGAAACAGAAGAGAGAACAGAAGCAAACAGGAGGCTGGATGATGACAGAACAGACAAGAGAGTAAGGGAAAATCAAACGTTTCTGTGTTTCATGGTACAGCTAGCACAGAACCCAGAGATAGGAAGCATCTGTGAAGTCATCCAGCCCATGCCCTTCCAGTGTGGGATTATTGCCTTGAATGTATCCTGGAGTGTTTTGTCAATCTAATGGCAAATGACTCAGGTGATGGACCTTCCAGCACTCCCCTGGACAGGATACACCCCAGCCTCGTAATCTCACCGCTAGGAAATATTTGCCAATGTTCAGCCTCCATTTTAACTTTGCTCAGATTGGTTTGATTTTTCCCTGTCATATCTCCTCCAACTGCTGCAGGCTAGACATGTGTCTCTTCCAAAAACCCTCTCCACTCCAAAACCCCCTTTGCACCTGGGGCTGCTGCCGAGGCAGTGCAGAAGCTCCCTGAAGCAGGGTTATTCCCTATGGGGGCCCAGCACAGGGTGCTCTACTCACTGCTGGAACACCTCCTTGTGGCCACAGCTGGAGTTTAGCTCTGCCAGCCTGACACTCCTTCCTGCAGGTGCTCACTCCATCTCTCTCTGAGGACTTGACTGTTCCCTCTTTGTGGCTTGACCCTCCGGCCAGGTCACTGTAGTTTTCCCCTTCCAGGGTGGCATGTACCGAAGTCTCTCTAGATCAACTGTTCTGGACAGCCTTTTAATTCACTTCCCCTCAATGTTGCTACTTCCCCAATGGCTGGTAAGGGAACCTGGACCTGTCTTCTTCTCCAGTATCCAGCCCAGGGACCCTACAACCAGCAGCCAGTGTCGACAGTGTCCCACCTCTTGCTGCTGTTTCCCTGGACTGCTTCCTACATTTCCTGTCAGGCTCCTTCTCCATCCTCCTCTGGGTATTCCCTAGCCTCAGAGAGAGTGACTGCCAACCTCCTTCCTGCAGCCCCTTTCTGCCCCCAACTACCTGGCTTTTAGAAGCTCTGCCTGTTTCTGTCCAGGTAAGTGTCATCCTTTAATTAGTCCTCATTGCTCCCTGGCTCCTTCTCCAGGTGCAGCTTAGGTTAATTGGCCCACCTAGCCACCTTAACAGCTTCAGGGGCTGATGTGGGGTAAACTCCCCATCACAGGGCCCATGTATCTGCCCTGTGACCCCCTTATGATCTCAAAGGGGCTTCAGGACAGTGATGAATAAGGCTCCTGGTTGCTGGAATCTGGATTCACTTCACATATGAGCAAACATCAAAGCCGCCATCTTGGTTGACACATTGAGCACTAAGAAAAGGAGTACTTGTGGCACCTTATGCTCAAATAAATTGGTTAGTCTCTAAGGTGCCACAAGTACTCCTTTTCTTTTTGCGAATACAGACTAACACGGCTGTTACTCTGAAACCTGACATTGAGCACTGGTTCTACAATGAGCGGCTACAGCTTGCTAACAGGGGTTCCAACAGAGTCATAACCTCTGTGGATCGGGCACAGTGTGTGTGTGTTTGTGAATCTGTAACATACACTGACTAATGGATTATCACTAAAAAGAGATATTGGGATCAATCCAAAGGCCATTGAAGTCAATGGAAAGGCTCCTATTGACTTCACTTGGCTTTGAATCAGTCCCACCAGAGATAGCAGCTGCAGAGGTAAATGGTTTCTTCAGTGAAGTGAATGGTAATGTGTCGGTTAGGATGAATACTTCACTGCAAAAAATATAAATTGTTTATTAATAAAGGTTTTAAAGATCAGTTCCTGTTTTTAGCAAAAAAAAAAAAATTCATCTCGCAAAGTAGATAGTCACAGCTGAGTTCCTGGAAAGATAAACAAGTAAATACACTCACATTTGGTGTTTAAAAATATTAATTTGCAAATGAGAAGGTTCTGGGAGAATCTATCACTTCCATTTCAAATGTTTTCCTACTGGTTGGTGCTTTCAGGAATAATCCTGCTTTGGCAGGGGAGGTAGACCAGGTATTTTAACAGGCCTCTCTTTTCTTACTTTTTGATTCCTGGTACAGAGCAGTCTGAAAGTTTCCTCAATAAATAATTCTGCCCATGGCTAAGATGTTACCATTTGTTACCAGATCCACAACTGAAGAAGGATGGTCTGGTGGTTCGGGCCTGAGCTTGGTACTTAGAAAAAAAAATCATATTCCCTGCTGTGCTGCAGACTCTCTGTGTAGCATTAGGTAAGTCAGCTAGGCAAAGATTTTCAAAGGTATTTTGGTGCCTGAAGATACAGATAGGCACCTAGTGGGATTTTTAAAATGTCTAGGTGCTTCACTCCCACTCGAGACAATTGGAGTTCATTAGGCACTTAGGTGTTTGCGAAAATCCCACTAGGCGCCTTGCTATGTCTTTAAGCACCTAAATAACTGAAAATCTGGCCTTCAGCCTCCGTGCGTCTATTTCTCCATCTGTGAGATGGGGATAGTAGTAACTCCATTCCTCACAGGGGTGAGGGCAAGATAAATATATTCAAGATTGTGAAGTGCTCAGATACCACAGTAATATGGGTAAAATAAATACCAAAACCACAACGGTACTCATTGATTTGATCTTTTGTATGATCTGTGGTCACATGAAATATTTTCCAACAGATCCATACTAATGGAGAATCATCATAACCACTGTCCTCATGTTATTAGGCGTCACCACAAATGGTAGATCCCTGCAGCCCACTGGATTACTGTTTCCAATGGGAAGCTTCTTCGGAACTTGGGTCCCCGTCTTGCAAATGACTAACTTTGCACAAGTGAGTAGTATCATTGGGAGGGTGGGATTGCTTGCACAGATGCGATTAAGCACGTGCATGAGTAGGATCAGGTCCTTGTAATCCATATCCCAAAGGCTATTAAACCAACGCTCCAAATAAGTTAATGTGCAAAGTTAGACCAGAGAGTTTCAAAAAGCTGAAAGGGTAGCTAAGTATTAACACTTTTAGACATGCGTTCACTAACAAAGGTCTAGTGCTCTCTTAGAGCTAGAAAACAGACTCACGTCTCTGGTCCCACCATCTAACCAGCCTGGCATCTGTTAGAGACACGTGGTCTTAGCAATTGTCATCAGAAGACAATTCTGGGCCCAGACCTGATGTAGAAAACATGCTCCGTTTTTGGGTTCTAGGATGACAACAACATTGCGCTATGCCCGAAATATCTTGTAAGCATATGTTTTGTTTGTATACCAACCTGTACCCCATATCTGAAATACACTTGCATAGCATTGTATTTGGCAAGAGAATACTTGCTAGAATTTCTTCTCTTGCACCAATTTTCTTTTGTATTTAAAGTGATTATTATGAGCAGAAAGTTCTGAAGGTTGTCTATTGGGTAATGAAATAAAGAAGATTTTCATACCTCTTGTAAGAGGCAACCCACCATTCTCCAGATTTACATTGAGATGAAGGAAAAGACAGTGTAAGCATCTGTGGAAGCCTCAAGTTGTTCAACATCTTAGTCTTGTCATCAGCAACCAGATGAAGACGTAGAGGAAGATATTTGAACTGAAGAAGCATGTTTCCACAATGTTCTTTTGGGAAATACTTATTTTTAGCACATCAATAATGAAAATAGTACAAAATTGGAAATATATAAACAGAGGCTGAAAATAAACCAGAAGTGCATAAATAATCACAAGGAAAAGAAAGACACACATTGAAATCTCTGTTCCTGTTAACATAAAAGTTTGCAAAATATTGTGATGTCTTGAAGTTAAGACTACACAGGGGGCCTGCCTCACAGGGACTTGGGTCCCTGGTGGTGTGAATGGCAGGGGACAGTGGCAGAAGCCCTGTTCTGCTGATGAGCCTAAGAGCTGGTGGGTGCAGCCTAGAAAGTGGGCAAGGCTAACAGGGGCTTGTGGTTCGGGAGATTCAACGTGTTCCCTTAGTAGCCTCCATGGATGGGACTCTATGTAATCACAGCCAGAACCTAAAACTGCTCTCATCTGTCAGAGTCTCAGGGGGGCACAGGGGGAACCTATGCCCTGAAAGGAGAAGAAACCCAAACAGAGTTACTTTTAGGCCAAGTAGGTTGAGTTTTACCGGCAATTGAGTGTTTTTTCCTACGCAAGTTTTGCGTTTGTGGAAGGGCCCTAACATTCATTGTGGCTGAAGAAGTGAACTGAAGCGGTCTCTCTCTCTGCCCGGACGTGCCTCTTTTAGTTTGTATTTTAAACTGTTGGGCGTAATTATTGAAAGTCAAATAGTACGTAAGCCCCTAAGTCACTAAAGTACTTCTGAGAATTTTACCAAGTGGTTTGACCAAGTACATACTTCAAGTGAATGGAAAAGCCACCAGCATAACTTGGGGATTTGGCATTAATTCAATATTGGTGACTGCAAAGAAAATGCCTCTTCCCTTTAAGACAACGCAGCTAATATTTTGAATCTAATTCAGGCTTTGGTTGATGCTGTCTTTATACTTTTATTGGTACCTAAGACATCAGACTTTGCAGAAAGATGCTGCTACCAATGAGTCCTTTCCTATCCAGTCAAAAAATACTGTTTTTAAATGATCCACTGTTTTTACTCTGTGGGATTCCCCGTCACAAGATCCTGTGGAGGCTAAAAGAGAAGTAGGTTTCATGGGGGGAAAATTAGGAGCGTGACAGCATCCTCCAGAGACATTTTAGGTAAGATAAAAAAAAAAAAAAAAGCATGTCAGAGATACAAATCCTCAAGTTTAATAAACCAATCCACTAATAGATAGGGGGTTAGAAAGACTCTTCCCCTCTGGAGAGATTATTCCTAATTGTCCATTCAGGATTTCGTGTACTTTCCTCTGAAGCTTAAGGTACCAACCAAGGTCAGAAATGAAATACCAGGCTAGGTTATGATCCAGTATGGCAATTGTTTTGTTCCTGTTTATAGCCTGGGTTAAGGTGACCACAAAGCAAATGTGAAAAATCGGGATGGAGGTGTGGGGGGTAATAGGAGCCTATATAAGAAAAAGACCCAAAAACCGGGACTGTCCCTATAAAATCAGGACATCTGGTCACCCTAGCCTGGGTTAAGAGAGAACATTAAATACAAAAGAAAAATTTAAATAAGTAGCAACCCCACTTAACTCTTATTTCCCAGACACAAGCCCACCAACGTTAGCATAGAAAAGAGACTGTAGGAGAACGAAAGCCACAGAATCATAAAGTTGAATGAAGAACACAGCAAGAAATCCAGACACTGGCCCTTTCCTTTTCAAGCTATGTCTTGCTGGATGTCTTTGCTGGCAATTAACATGGCATCTGCTGCGCCGAAAGCAGTGGTCAAAGCTAGGAGAGGGCCTGGTGATGAAGCTGGTGGCTTGGTGATCACTGACATCAGTAGAGGATATATCAATTTGTTAAATACACCAAAACAAAATTGCTGGTTTTTTTTTTTTTTTTAAAGTTACACGTAAAAGTGAGGCTAGATGAAAGCTGACATTTCCTGGACTGACAGCAGATATAATAACTGATCCAAAAATACTGCAGTGAGGAAGTCACTGCCAGGTTTCTGTTTGGGTGGAGAATGAATGAATGAATGAATGAATGAATGCAGTAGTTACATGAAAGGAGATGTCGCATTACACTACTATACAGCATTCCAAAGGATTGTAAATTTGACTGCCTTCGTCAAGTGAGGAAAGCGGAAACATCCACCGTGGTTGCCTTTCCGAAGAAGAGAGGCTGACTTGGCAAAGCTGAGAAAAGTGGTTTGGCTTCTTCCAGGCTGATCAGCTTCAGCAACCTCATGCAGGCTGTCAAGTCTTGTGCTATCATATAGCAAGGCCTTGAGACAGCGGAGAGCAGCACAACCAAGGATATAGAGAGAAGTCTGTGTCTCTGTGAGTGGCTGGGACGCAGGCAGACATGCCTACTGGTTGGAGCAGGAATCAAGAGCCCGGAGTCAGAGACCAGATACCAGAGCCAAAGTCAGGAATCAGAACCGAGGGTCAGCACTCCATTACCTGGAGTGAGGCAAGGTAGGGGCAAGGCTGAGTCCAAGGCTGGAGCAAAGCTGGGAACAAGCCATGGGTGACCTGCTGCTGTTGGGCTTAAGAGCTGGCCTGCTGACTCTGCCAACCAATTAGGCGGTGTAGCCAACCAGGTGGCTGACGACAGGTCAGCTGTGCTTCTTAGGTTGCCCAGAGACTGGCTCCGCTGCAAGCCCTGCTTCCAGACTGGCTCTGCCCAGTCTGCACGTCTGTACAGTCCAAGCAGCAGTTGGTTTCCCCACCCAGCTAGCAAGGAACCAGCCCCGCCTATTCTTTCAGAACATGAACCCCCCAGAAAGCCCGCCCAACCCATTCCTCCACTCCTGGGCCTGCAGCCACATCATATTCACCATTGGATAGCTAGAAGGAAAGAGTTTCTCTTCATGCCTCCCAGGGAATTCAGGGGATAGCATATGGCCTCTCTTCAGAGGGTTACCAAATAGGACTGCTCCGCTTTCCAGTCCACAGAGAGGTATCCTGACCTTCCAACAAGGCAGCAGCATCCACGACATAGTCTCTCTCTCTCTCACTGCCCGTGGTTGAATAACCAAATAGGGGCATGTATTGTTTCATAGTCCTTTGTGCACATCTGACACAGAAGGTGCCACCCAGCTCCAGGAAATCCATATATTCCATGCATCCAGACTTTGAACCCCTTACTCATGCCAGTTAGCACTTATGTGCCTGAGGAGTCCCCTGCACTCAAATTGGTCACCTACGTAAGCAAGAGAATTTCAATCTGACCCATCGTAGCTACTGCTTTTACTCAACGCCCTTGAACTAATGCTGGATTTTTTTAATCAAATTGCAGCCACCTTACTGATCGGGGCTGGGAGGAGATTTTAAAATAATCTATATTCTTAGACTAGACTACGGTATTGTGAAGTTTGTCAAATACAAGTTATTCAAACAAATATTATTCAGCCAGCTGTAGCCTCTCCACACTGTTTTACGGTTGCGAAACTTGGGCACTGTGCCACTCAATCTGGGCAAAGCTGGAGGGTTTCCACACAAAATGCCAGTGACGTATATTGGGCATAAAGTGGAATGACTTTGTTTGTAATGCAGATGTTTATGGTCACTCCGGTCTATAGACTACGGGGGCCATTGACCACAGATGGTGTCTTACGCTTTTCGAACATGTCGCGAGGATGCCACAAGACGTTCCGGTGAACGCCATTCTCCGGGCGTCTGGTAACATCTGTGAAAAAATAACACCAATCACAGGGTGGAGGCGGCCCAAAGGCAGCCCCCCTATTACATGGGTTCATCAAGTCTGTTCTGATGTTGGACAAGCCCTTGTGGCTGCAAAGGAATGGACCAAATAGCAAACAATTGCGATGGCCAACTGTCCAGCTAAGCATTGAAGAAGAACGTAAGAACGGCCCTACTGGGTCAGACCAAAAGAAATCTGATAAGATTCAACAAGGACAAGTGCAGAGTCCTGCACTTAGGACAGAAGAATCCCATGCACTGCTACAGACTAGGGACCGAATGGCTAGGCAGCAGTTCTGCAGGGGCTACAGTGGATGAGAAGCTGCATATGAGTCAACAGTGTGCCCTTGTTCCAAAAAGGCTAACAGCATTTGGGGCTGTATATTTAGGAGCATTGCCAGCAGATCAAGGGACGTGATCATTCCCCTCTATTCGGCATTGGTGAGGCCTCATCTGGAGTACTGTGTCCAGTTTTGGGCCCCACACTACAAGAAAGATGTGGAAAAATTGGAAAGAGTCCAGCAGAGGGCAACAAAAATGGTTGGGGGCTGGAGTACATGACTTATGAGGAGAGGCTGAGGGAACTGGGATTGTTTAGTCTGAGGAAGAGAAGAATGAGGGGGGATTTGACAGCTGCTTTCAACTACCTGAAAGGGGGTTCCAAGAGGATGGATCTAGACTGTTCTCAGTGGTACCAGATGACAGAATGAGAAGTAATGGTCTCAAGTTGCAGTGGGGGAGGTTTTAGGTTGGATATTAGGAAAAACTTTTTCACTAGGAAGGTGGCAAAGCACTGGAATGGGTTACCTAGGGAGGTGGTGGAATCTCCTTCCTTAGAGGTTTTTAAGGTAAGGCTTGACAAAGCCCTGGCTGGGATGATTTAGTTGGGGATTGGTCCTGCTTTGAGCAGGGGGTTGGACTAGATGACCTCCTGAGGTCCCTTCCAACCCTGATATTCTATGATTCTATGACCAAAGGTCCATCTAGCCCAGTATCCTGTCTTCCAACAGTGGCTAGTGCCAGGTGCCCCAGAGGGAATGAACAGAACAGGTAATCATCAAGTGATCCATCCCCTGTCTCTCATTCCCAGCATCCAGCAAACAGAGGCTACAGACACCAGAATAAGAAGCTTTTGGTTAAAGAGAAGTTGGTATTTTGACCTCCTACTTTTGGACAGTTTCTAGGGTTAAAAACAATTAGTTAGAAATGAGGTGAGAATAGCACCAGGAAGTCACTGCATTCTGTGGTTCATCTCATTGGCTGAAGTTAAAGGAAAGACTGAATGATTTCACTGGGCTTTACACTGACCCCTATGGCCTACATTTTCAGATGTGACTCGTGATTTTGGAGGCCCAACTGGAAACACTTTCAAAAAGTCCTGATTTTCAGAGGGCGGGTACTCGGCACTTTCTGAAAATCAGGGCCCTGTCAGGTGTTTCAAATTGGGCAACCAAAAACACAAGTCACTTTTGAAAATGTAGCCCATTGGACAGGCCAATTGTGGTTGGATAGGGCCAGATTTCCAAGACAGCTTACTTCCCAGCAGCTTGCACTGAAAATAGGAGGGGTGCTAAATCTCATGCCTCAAAGCTTAAGCCAATCACTATTCGAGATCAGGATGAAAACTAATCTACTGCAGGGTTCTTACACTTTCCTCTGAAACATCTGGTACAGACCAATGAGAGATTGGATACTAGACGAATGGACCCAGGAGCTGATCTGATATGGCAATATTTATGTAATAATGGGAGCTGCTGAGTACTGAAGGTCCGATCTATATAGACCAACTTCCATCAGCTTCAATGGAAGCTTTGTTTACGGGAGGAACACGGCATCACCGCCAGTTCCGGACAAGGTGCTTAATGCTGGTGTTTGTTAATATCCACCTCCTGCGAGGCATGGACAGACACTCCTTTTTCCTGATTCCTCCTCCTCCCCCTTCTGTGCCAGGATGGGTGCAATGTATGTGTTTACTTTTTTGTCACCCTGTGTAATAGTCTGGTTCCACTTTATTTTTGTGCAGCAGTCTCCGGCCGCCAGACAAAGCGCTTTAGCAACACAAGTGCTTATTGTTAATTTAGCAGCAGTCAATTTTGTCAGCCGTTGATTCTATCCCACAGCAGTGCCCTGCAATCCTGGGTTGTTTTAGTTTGAACGGGACTAATCATGCAACCTTTGATTCTGGTTTTGACCCACAGCAGTCACCAACGCACGCCCCAAGTGGCTGGGTTTAACTTCAGATTTACCACAGGCTAGGTCCAGTTTTGCCTTTATGGCCCTGAGCCTGCAAACAGACTTGCCGCCTCCATGACTGATCTTCTCAAACTGGGACATGAGCAGCTTTGAGTTTGCCAGAAGACTCCAAACCACACACGTTTCACATGATTTGGGCTTGCATTGAGGAAGTCTCTCATGTCCACATTATAGAACACTGACATTTATACTCACAAGTCCGGAAAGCTGTATAAAGCCTAACTAACTTGCACTGAGTTCTTATTCTCACAGCTTTTTTCTCTATTGTATCAATCTGTACTTCACCAAATAATCAGTACCAAAAATACTTATATATTTTAAGTGACACAAAACATTTCACGTGTCAAACTAGAAGTTACCCAGAAAGCTTCATATGGACCATCTGTATTTGCCACTCCATTAGATACTTCCCTGAGTTCTGGGTCACAAATTCTATTCGTTTTCCAAAGCTGGCTCAAATATCATTTGGATTTAATCCTGCTGGCTTGGATCCTGCATATTTGGCAGGGTAGGACTTCCTGGCTTTGCAGATGACATTTAGCAGCAGCAAGCAGAGAGCATTTAAGAGGAATAAAACTTTTTTTAAGCAGTCTTTGGACACTGGGATGATTTTCAAAAGCCGTGGCAAATACACTCAATACATCATTTGTTCTGTGTTACTCTAAAATATGTACATTCCCTGGGAAATATAAGTAAATCAGACTAAAGCAAACAAATGTAAGATGACAAAATTAAGATTGGAAAATGGTTATTTATGAGATAAATAAGTACTTAGACTGAATAGTAAACATCTCCCGTTTGACTGTAAAAATCTCTGTTTTATGTAAGCACAATTTTATCTAGTTGCTCTGGGCAATTGATTTCAAGTACATTTTTTTTTTAATTAAAACAAAATTGGTCAGGCCTTGGTCCTATCATGTGGTTCCAATCCTACAATGACCTAAATGGGGCTTTGTATGGATATAGAGATCTGCCATAAGAATCAATACTTTGGATCCTGGTGGGAAACAGACCAGCTTATCTGCCACTCCTAAAGATGCTGTTTGGTGTGTGTGCAACTGTGCATATACTTTTTCCTATAAACTCGGCTTCTTCTTACAAAATGCTGACCTTCTTAGCCCACCTGTCTCATAGGAATTCCATCATAGACACTCCATAGCCCTTTACTTAACACAAAGTGGACATTTTGAGCTAGCGCTCAATTTTCTACTGCGCTCATCTCTTGACTTGGGGGGCATGGGGTGAGAATTCTCAGCGCAGACATGTGGATCGGTGCTCTGACTATTGACTTTTAGCTTCAATACCATCCCACATCATTAAATGGTTTTTTTTCCTCCTCCTTTCATTTGGGGCTTAGACAGCGTCTTGACCTTTTCCGTTACTAAAATCCCTTGTCACCACTGCAAACGTACATCCAAAAGCAAAACCCAATCACACCAATAGGGATACAGACAGAGCCTACCCTGTACTGAACAGAAGCTCAGAGAGCAGACCAGAGCTCAGGTAGTTGACAGTTCATTCTCCAAACAGCCACTTACCTTTGTGATGCCCACAATTTCCACCTACTCTGTTGAGAACAGAGAAATAACGATCTCCATTTTGTTTTTAAATGTGTCTTGTCTTGCTTCCAGCACTATGAGGAGAGTCAAAGAAGAACGTGGAAACCCCAATAAGTCGAGAGAAGGAAGAAAATCTCAGTAAGGTCAGAGTTTAGAGTGGGTGAACACCTAAAAGCTTGGCTACTTATCTGAACCGCATACGTGTCCAAGCCTCACCAGACCTTCAAAATCTCCCTCCCAGACAATGGGCCTCAAGACAGACCGGCCTCCGACACTCCACTATTACCTTTACATGATGGTATCATCTAAGGCGGATAATGTGGCCTCCTTCCACAGCAAGTGCTCCCAGCAAGCAGGTGTAATGCCCCCCTCACATTATTCCAGGATGACCTTTTTGAGTGGGTGGGGTATGTAGGTGGGAAGGGACAGCAGGTAGATGTGCCTCCCAGAGAGGCCCTTCTTGCTGCTGCTGAGTGGTCAGGCTCTGTGGGCAGAGACAAGCCCCATACAACATTCTGAGCAGCTGCAAGTAGAAACCCAGGCTCAGATCCCAGGAAAGACATAGTACTTTTCTTCCAGTTGGCTCAGCGAGAAACACATATCCAATCCTCTGGATACGGCAGCTGACTTTCTTGAGCGCCCAGTATAGGTTCGGCCAATCAGAAGTACATCATGTGACCAACTGTGTACTCAGTCATGGATCAATATTTTGACAGAGGGCCTAGAACCACTACTGCAGAATCTTTGCAGGATGATAGCATCGGCCCTGGGCCTATCGCCATGCTGAGAGAGGCGGGGAGATCCAGGTTCCATTCGCAGCTTTGAAATCTTTCACTGATTAAAAAAAATGATACAAAAAGCAGAAGCTCCAGCCATCAAAAACAGGCCCATTGGCCCATGATCCTGCCAATACCTATGTGAAAATGTTACACGCAAGCAATCCAGTGGAACCAGTCAGATGCAGAAGTGTCGCAACAACGGGGTCCTTGGTGCCGCTCATTTTGCACCAGTTTCTCCCACAGCTCTGCTTTAGCTGGAAAGCTTACCAGTCAGTTCCCACAAGGTTTCCAGACCGGAGAATTTGGGGGATACGTCTCAGATAACGGAGTCGCTAAACTTTGACCATTGTTACTTTTTGCAGGGATACACACTGGTTTGTGTCCTCTGGGATGAGGGATTTTATCAGGAGGAAGTGTTCCCTTTACAAGAATCCTGCAATTGATATGACTGAGGGATCTTTGCACTCTGTAGTGTCAACTGTCTTCAAGTTAAAGTTCCCCAAATCCACAATGGCCCAGTAGATTCCAAACCTGTAACAGCCCCTTCGATGATCTGTGATAATAATCCATGAAGCAATGGCCACTGCATTGATACAATAGACAGGATTGCTGTTCTCTCTTGTGTCAGCGACCCGTGTATTACAGGGTTGTGTCTCACATGGTTCCATGGAGATCTTTCCCTTTCAATAAAAAGTGATATAAGTCAAGGGTTAAAATGTTAAGGGTCAGCTCTAAAACCACACACACAAACAGCCACACACAAAACCCCAGGACATTCTTACATTAGGGACTACACTCAATTCTTTCAATTTATTGTACCCAGTTATCCTGGTACCTGTGGTTCTAGGCCCTCTTTCAAAATATTGTGGTAACTCGAGTTGATTTGAAATATTTCTTTTTTTCAGCCGCAAAAGAGACTTTTTAAAAACATCAAGTCTAAACATTTCTGCAGAAGATGTCCATGAAAAGTGTACATTTTTCTTTTTCATGTTTTTCCACAGAAAATATTTAGTATTTTCCAACCAGCTAGAACCGAGTGGAATCTGATCTAGTTGGTAACTAACTAAGGGTGGGCTCTCTATAGAGCAGTGTGGAGCCACTTTTGGTCATAAGGTTCTGGTGAATGCTGTATGTAAAGCAAGACACATCTGGAAAGGACGTTACTGTGCCGGATGTGTTGATTCATTGAGGTCCGAATGACAGGTTTCAGAGTCGCAGCCATGTGAGTCTGTATTCGCAAAAAGAAAAGGAGTACTTGTGGCACCTTAGAGACTAACCAACTTATTTGAGCATAAGCTTTCGTGAGCTACAGCATCCGATGAAGTGGTTAGTCTCTAAGGTGCCACAAGTACTCCTTTTCTTTTTGAGGTCCGAATGTCACTCCTAAAAGTACTCTTCCTATGATCAGCAAGCAAGAATTATGGCTTTGGTTATTTAGCTGACTGTGAGCAACTAAAGTAGAGCAGAGCTCAGATTAGAAAGATCAAGGAAGGGTAGTCTACTGGTTAAAGCAAGGGCCTGGAATTAAGATGGCTGGGTTCTATTCAGCTCTTTGCCCTGTACTTCCTGTCAGACCTTTGGCAAGTCTCCAGGCCTTTGTTTCTCCATCTGTAACATAGAAAAGTTCATTAATTTCGGTAAAAGTCTTTGAGATCTTTGGTTGACAATAATAGAAATGCAACATATTAGTACAGTGCAATGGATTGAGCAACACACAAAACGGACCATCCCTGTAGGTAAGAGAGATACTGGATTCAAATCCCTGAAATAGTTGTTCCTAATAGGGCAAATTCAGGACTTTCCATTTATTTCCTTTGGAGGTAAAGTCAGACTTCTGACATTTTTCTAAACAGAGAGGATTTGGGACCCCAATTCCTAACCTTCTTGGAGTACCCACAAAAAAAAAATAAAAATCCAGAAAACACACCAACAATGTGTTAGCCTTTCAGTAGCTGGCTCAGTCACACTTTATAAATGTACCTTTAATACTGTTTATGAAGGGTGAGTAAGTGTTTATTAGGTGGTTAATCAATTGTTAGAAAGTCCAACAGGTTACTTACTATGGTTTATAACCATCTATAACACTTTCTACTGATTTGTTTCGAACCATCTCTAGCATTTCTCATGTCTGTAATGTGCTTATCTCATATAGTAACCCTCTGTCAACTCTTTCTAAATATATCCTTCATATGAAGTATGGCTGCTGGCTGCAACACTTGCTACACAACCAAAAGTAAACAGGGAGAGGGAGTTAGGTCACGTAAGAAAAATTGTCACAACCTATCGTTTATATTACGTATTCAGCACCATTCCAACATGCTCATCGGCTTTTCTAATAAGAAGCCAGGCTTTTTTAATACGGCAGTGCTAATTCATCTGTGCAAATGTCCTCTGTAGTTGGGATTTTCTATGTAGAAGGACGTGAGCTGTCAGTCACTGGTACGGAAGGAAATGGGATGGGTAAGAAGGAACAGATGGTCTCTGTGGCATTTTCACTAGGGAGTACAACCCCTATGGCATATTGTAAACCGGACTGTAATGCTCACACTTTTGTTTTAGTTTTTAAAGCCAAAAGTGTTGAACTTGTGGCCACACAAACCTCAGCACATTTATGCGACTGCACATGGTAACCGGGTTGTTAGAGATAGGAAAGGCCTATCAGGTTATCTAGCCATTGCCCCACCAAAGCAGGGCTGTCTAGGTAACACCTTTAACAGTGTTTTGTCTGCTCTGGTTTGAAGTGGAATGAGCGATAGAATTTTCATGGTCAGCACAGACTGAAACGTGAAGGGCTCTGCTACGCAACTGTCTGCTTATCTTCATTGCCTCACTTCGTAAATTTCAGTGAACAAGGGGCTTACCTTTCTCTTGCAGCTTAGGAGCCAGAGAAGAGAAGAGAATACCATGGAGGTGGTAGGACTCACACCCAGGAATCATAGGAGTGGGTTGATTCCCAAGATGGGGCGTTTCCCAGAGGAAAGGCCCTTGCTGACTGTCTCTGGGTTTTCCCATGCTCAGTCCCTCCAGGCCAGTTTTGTGAATTGCCCCTAATATCAGATTCCGCTAAATTCTCCCAAAGGAAGACTTGTTAGCTGTGCTTCAAGAGCTTCATCTCACCATTCATTCTTTTGGTGTCAGCATGAAGATGACTGCAGATGAATAGCAGCGGTGTCCACGCAGTGCAGTAACCCTCGGAGAGAGAAGGGATAAAACACGGATAATGGAACAGCGGGATTGCGATCAGAGCAGGGAATGGTACCTGGCCATGCATTTTTATGGTTTGCGTAGCCATTATAAACACAAACGTCAGGCCAAAGCAAAGGAGATTCAGCGCTGCCGCAATCACACATGATGCATTTCTGCAGCACAAACCTGCAATGCCACAAATAATCGGATTCACTTTAAACGGCTGCTTGTTTTACAACTGGCAGTGTCTTCCCTCTTATTTCACCCTGGTGGGGATTTTCATGACTTGCTTTATTGTCCTTTAAAATACGATAACACAAGGCTCTGAATAGCCTGTGTATCTTGGGCTGAAAAGCACATGTATGAAACCGGATGTACGGCAATAAACTGGGGAAAAGAAATCTGACCCATTTGCCCCATGGAAAGCCACTAAAACTCCGTCATCAGCTCATTTCCCTTCTCCAGCAGGTGTAAGAACAAAAGACTTATTGTCATTAGCCAGCACATAGAATAAATAAAAAGAACATGGTCTGGCTAGCTGATCTGTGTGTGATAGAGACTATTGTTTCCTCTCCTGCCATTGCTTGGGTCTTGTGTGACGAGATTCATCTGATCGTGTCACAAAGTCAGCATTGTCTTCTGAATCCATCTCAACGTTTAAATTGATCTCTCAGTATTTTTCTTGGTTGTCACACTGAGTGCAATGGTTACCTTGTTATGCTATTTATACAGAGCAGGCCATTTTTCCATACAGGAAATATCATGTGTCAAGCATCTGAAAGTCCAAAGAAGCATATATGAAGGCTGCTCTTTACTCTGATGAATGATGGGAAACTTTTGTAGAATGGTGGGAACTTTATATCATTATTAAGATCTTAACACTCAGTGTGAGGAATTCAAACACCTTATTCCCATATTCTCCCAAGAAATCTATGGCAGACAGGCCCGGATTAACTAGTGCGCACTGACACAGGGCCTCCTACCAAGCTTGAGGCCCAACCAGGTTTGACCCATCATGATGGAAGGGTGGCTGGGCCAAATTTGAGTGGCATGGGAAGTGGCACACTGAGGTTTTACCCCATCTACATACTGTGGTGAGGGCCAATGGCCGGAGCTGGGCCAGGAGCCACTGGGCAGTGAGTGTGGGGCAGATTCACTTTCCAACCCCACCCCTCCTCAGGGCCCTCAGTCCCACTCAGGGGCAGGATCTGACTCCATAAGTCCCAATTGTCTTGGGTTTTGTGGCACTGTTCCATGTTCACCACAAAAAAGTCCTGGCCCAGTTGAAGTGGCTCCTGTCATTTGGGTCTGGGCTCCCTGCATTGGGCATTGTAACCTGGGCCATGGTGCAAGGGGTCACACCACCATGCAGGGCACCCTCGTTATGACAGGAGCTGGGGCCAAAATTGAATGAGTCCAGCACCTCTAGGCTTGGCAGTTCATAGCCCCTGCACCTCTGAGCTTGAGCACCTCTTTCATTATAAATTAAGCACAGGGGGTGAGGGGGTGGGCTTCTTCTGTAACTCCCCCTCCACTGAAATCCCCCTTCTGGGGTCAAGATCCCACGGGACTCCCACCCCAGGGGAGATGGGGGCTCCCCAATTTCCATAGTGAACTGGGCCCCAAAATTTTCTAATCCAGTCCTGGCAGCAAGGCCAGGAACTGAACTCATGTCACCTGACTCCCACTCCACAGCCAGGACCACCTTTCCTCCTGAAGAGCTGTGGAAATCAAGGTTATCAATTCAGCATTTACAAAGACATCCCGTGCACTCATTCGCTCCAGACACATGGCCTCATTTCTCTTCCCTGTGCTCCCAGCCTGTCCATAGCTTCTTACCAGGACCACAGCGCTGATAGAAGCAATAAAACGACAAGATTCTGATATTGCACTGGCTTTCCCCTACCATCTAAGCTACTGCCAGTATCCTCATTGGGGCTGTTAAAACCACAGAGGGAATAGAATCAGGATCATGTATTTTCATCTGCCTACCCATGGCTTATTTCTGCCTTAATCTAGGCTCTCTACAGTCTCTTCAATTACTACAGCGCGGGGTACCTGACAGATGCGGATAATAATACATGAACAATTCTGTGGTTCTCTTTCTTGCCAGGGCAGTTTAATAAACACTCTCAGGGCAGCTAGTCTGCCTCCCCCCAGTTATGCTAAATGAGCACTTTTCGGAAGTATCACCTTCCCTCAAGGCATGAACTTCGGAGTGCACCCACAACAAAAGGCAGAGTTTTCCGAGGTGCTGAGTCAGGGGACTGGTGACAGTACCAATCGGAGTAAGGATTTTAAAGGAAAAAAAGACCAAGATAGGGAGATGAGACCTCCCCACAAAATGTGTAGAGGCGGGAATCCAGATCAGAGAGAAGGTTGCCTTGCAAATAATCTGCATGTAAGAAGGATTAATATTGCCCCATAGTAGACAGGCTCCTTTAACATTTTCCATCCCCAAAATGGCACATTTCTTATAAGAATAGCTTAAAATCTTCCGATGAATCTTGGAAACTGGGACCCCAGAAAGGAGACATGGCCTGGCCATTGGTGTCAAGAGCTACCTGGCTTAGGGTGACCAGACAGCAAATGTGAAAAATCAGGACAGGGCATGGGGAGGTAATAGGAGCCTACATAAGAAAAAGACCCAAAAATCGGGACTGTCCCTATAAAATTGGGACATCTGCTCACCCTAACCTGGATTAAGGATCATTTGCTTTACTCCTCATCCCTCCCTTGCTGTCCTATAGTAGCTTCCTTGATAAGAAAGCCCAACTGTTAAACAGTCTCTCTTCTTTCTGTGCCAGCACCAGTCCTCAATGGCTCCCGTAGCAAGAGGAGACCTAAAATACTGTGCCAAGCTCTTCCTTAATCCCTCACACATGATTTAGTCAACACCAGTGGGGGAGAAGGAGCATAGAGGTCCCCCCCCCCGCCTTCTTAGGTCGGAGAAAAGAGGTAAAATTCAATAACGCTGCTGTGCTGGAATACAATGGGAGCTCCTGCAAAGTGCTGGGAGTTTCAAATGCAGAGCTCAGAAGTCGGGGTGGGGGGTTCTGAATGGCATGCCACGGTCGTGCTCTCATGCTACGCATGCCCTCACCCCAAATCTTTTTCTTTTTGAAAGTCAGCACTGTTAGGTTTTAAAAGACACCAACTAGAAGAGTTCACGTGTCCTCCTGCTGTTGCCGTAGCTTTAAAAAAGATCTTAACTCCACCGCCACTGGAGAAAGCACCGTTAGAAAGCTCCTTCTCCGTGAATCCCAGGCAATATCCTGTGTTTGGCAACGCTGAATATGCTTGTTTTATAAGTGGGTACAGAAGACTTTAATTCCTTTAAAATGAATCTAAGCAAATATATTCAGGGGGAACAAGACTGACCCATTAAGTCTCTCTCAGTCCTAGAATGCTGGGCTGGAAGGGACCTCAGGAAGTCAGCTAGTCCACCCCCCACACACGGAGGCAGGACCAAGTATACCTAGAATGTGTGTGTTTCCAGAAATCATTCTGAATAATCGCAGGTCCAGAATCTGCTCATGTTGCGTAACGCCGCACTCCACTGACTTCACCGGGTGGAGGAGCTACTCAGGCTGAGTACAGGTAATGGAATCTAGGCCTAAACAAGAGTGAGCAAGTGGGAGACTCAGGGGCTTGGAAGCGAGATATGGGAGGTACCATCTCCAGATGGCTGTTCCTAAATGAGGTCCAAGTGTGTCACCTTCAAGGCCTGGTCTGTACCTGAAACTGAGGTTGACCCAGCTATGTCACTCGGGGGCATGAAAAATTCACACCCTGGAGAGACGTAGTTAAGCTGGTCTAAGCCCTAATATAGACACCCCTAGGTTGATGGAAGAATTCTTCAGTCAACCTCGCTACCACTTCTCGAGGGGGTGGGATTTACGACAGCAACACAAAAACCCCTTCTGTCGCTCTAGCGAGTGTCTGAAGCACTGCCGCTATAGTGCTTGTAGCATAGCCATTTCCCAAGAGACATCAGCCTAAACCGTCCTCGCCTATGTAGCAAGGCTGCACTGTTCCTACTGTGGAGAGTTTCCCCTTCCTGAGGGAGTCTCCACATGGTATAGCTCCCAGGCTGCTCCAAGCTGGACCTCAGGGCCACTGTAGCATCTTGCAGCCCCAGGACTGAGTGGGTGTAATGACAGCTTAACGCCACCTTTGTCCTCCCTTTCTCAGCTGCACCAGGAATTTACTACATGTTTGTGTAGTGAGTAGCAGCAAATGGTGTCCCGATCTCAGCAAGGACCTCTCAGTACTGTGGATAATAAATTAGATGGGGCGGGGGAGTGGGCACCAGCCCTAAAGGCCATAGTCACACATGCTAAATAAGAGAACAAGCTTTCCTCAGCCACTCCCCTCTCCAGGCTGTATTTCAGATCTCTCTCACCACAGACCTAGATCACCTCATTCCTCAGAAGGACAGATGGAAAAGGAAAATGAACATGCAGAAGTCAGCAGTGCTTCCAAACCTTGGCTTTCCTACAGAAGGGACAAGCATGGAGCTTGTCATACTCACGTAGACTAGAGCAATCCCCTGAAAATACTGGGCCAGGCACACAGATCCCCAAGGGGTTTGTTTAAAAAAATGAATGGAAGGAGCCAAATGGAGACTACGGAGTAAAACGGACGCTACATTCTTCAGTGCTAATTCTGGGCTGGGGAGGTGGTCAGGCCGCCTGACCACAGAGTATAACTCAATAAGGGGAGGATGGCAAGGCACTAAGAAAGAGAAAGAGGAAGCACTGTGCCTGGTAACATACAATGCGGTCCAAGCCCACACAGCGGACTCAATATGCCAGTGAATTAGTAACAGTTTCCTGTTACAGCAAATAGCCCTGTATATAATAGGGAACCAAAGACAACTGGTCCTGGCTTGCAGTGATTGGAAGCTGTTGCCAATACAGCTGCATTACAATCAGCCTCAGGACATTAAAGATAAATCTTAATTTTGGTCACAAAGTCCAGGGCATTCATTTTAACCATTTTGGTTTTGCTACTGGTCAGCTTGTTCCTCCTGATGATCTAACTGTAAGGTAAATAATTTAAAATGCTGGGTGTTTAACTTCCTTCCAAAAGCAAAACACAGGATGGCTAGTGTGGCCTCTCTCAAAGAAAGAATTTTACAAGCACAGATTAGAGACCAGTTTTACAGGGGCCTTTCTTGTGCTCGGATGGTTGGCTGCTGCAAGAAAAGGTCTTTTATTGCAATCACAGCAGAAATGTAAACATTTGAAATAAAGCTAAACAAGAGTTTAGTTGTTGAGGAAAGGGACAGTCATCTGTCAGCATTTGGCAAACAAACCATTCTTAAGAGTGGTTTTCTGCAACTCTGACCTTTAGGTCCAGCAAGCAGATCGAATATTTTAGCCTCAATCCTTTTTTAACCCAATGCACGCAGCTTCTTACAGTACCTCCTGCTGGCTGGAATACAGAGCATGATTGACAGTTGCCTCAGGAAGCCTTGTGTAATTTGTTCGTCAGCTGGATGTAGGAAAAAGAAACCGAAGTGCCAAATCCTGATCCCACTGGAGTTTATACTGGGGGAGATTTTCCAAGGCAAAGGGTTATTAGTTACCCAATTCTCATTGGAAAAAAAAATCTATACAAGTTGGATGCCTAACTCCTAGTCATGCCTTTGAAAAATCTACCCTTATGGCTTCAATGGCCCTATATGTGAAATCCTAGAGTTATAGGGCCAGTTTTATACCAAGATGTGTGCTGACAGGTCCCAGAGACTCCAGTGGAGTTGTGTGTGGAACTTAGCCCATGCAAACACTGGCTCATAGAGAGGGCCATAAGGGCAGGTTTGCCCAAGTTTTAAACATTTGCAGGGGTGCTTCTCTTCTACCAAATTCTTCTCTTACCTCAATGTGTGTTTGCAATGTGCTTAGTTGACTGTGAGAGTGGCTTGCAGACCCAATCGCATTATGCATGTGGTTCGGATTCAACCAATAGCTAGTCTCACATCTGTACTAATCTCAACCGTGTTTTGATATTTCAAACATTCATACACCTGAACTTTTCCTATTGCTTTCTGTGTTTATGTTCTTAGAAGCAAGAACATGCCCCTCGTATCTGAGCACAGGCGTTTGACTGATGTGTTTGCTCTTAGCAATCTGTGACTGACACACGCACATACACACACAAATCCGACAATTTTCTTCTCTTTTTGAATCATGCCAGGTTTACATGCAGAAAGGGGGGGGGGAGTAGCCAGCTGACTAGAAAACCATTCCAAAATTAATATTGAAAATATATTTGCATGTGTCAGTTAAACTTTAAATCGTTCAGCACTGGAAGCCTGCCTAACTGAGGTAGTGCATTCGCTTTGGCAGACTGCGTGAGTTAAATTTTGCAATATCATTCCTCTGCTTTGCAATTTTGTTAATCAAAAGAGAGGGTTCCTGGTCTTATCAAAAGCTATTACTTAAAAAAAAAGTTAAAAGTACTGTGATTCTTCTGTGAAAGTACATCAAGGTTGCAAAGTCAAGCACTCAAATGTAAGGATATGCCTGAATCAAGGTTGCCTGTGTAACCTTAATTTGGCCCCCTTCTTCATATGCATTATGATACAGTCTTCGGTTACATAAGAATATATTAAAATTGGAGCTAGGGGACAGTCAGCTATTAAGATTCTACTTCTCCTGCAACTTGACATTGAGAGGAAGGATTGTACAATGGTTAGGGAGCTAGCCAGAGACTTGGGTTCAATTCCTTGCTTTATCACAGACTTCTTATGTGACCTTTGACAAGTCACTTAGCCTCTGTGTGCTTCAGTTTTCCCATCTGTAAAATGGGGATAAGAACACTGTCCTGCCTCATAGGGATTTTGTGAAGCTAAATACATTACAGAGTGTGAGGAACTCAAATACTGTAGTGATGGGGGCCAGATAATTCCCCTAGTTAGACTGAGGACAAGACTGGGCCCAATATGTCCTGCCGCCCAGAGGCATGTGACGACTAGGATGATGTACAGTCATAATATTGCCTTTTCCACAGCGCATGTATCCAAAGACAGCCTATAGCTGGGGTTTGGGATTCAGTCAGCTACTATCATTTTACAAAGATGTGTAGACCATTCTGTAGTCACTGCATAGGAATCACAACGAGCAGTATGTTCTAGCTTGCCCACCATTTTAATGAAAAACGTCCCCCCCAGACATTTACCTTAGGTTGAATCATTCCAGAACCAGAATTTCATAACTTGGGAGATTATTAGTTCCTCCCTCTCATTCCAGTTTTTCAAATACCATCAAGCAAATCTGACAGAGGAACAACAACCACCGAACGTTCTGACGCAGCACAAAGTGTTCTGGAAAACGACTTTTCTAGCTGTGATTTGGAATCCTCACTCCCTGGCATAGAAGGGAGGGAAAAGGAAGAGAGAGAGAGAGAAAGAACAGCCTACATTAGGGGTAAGATTATGTCATGCTGGGCTGGGGAGGGACTGCGGCAGTTCCTGGAGGTGTTATGCCTTTGAAAGGCATAATGATTTCACTAGGTACTGGGGGTGATCGAAAGCTGCTTTGGAATAGTGAAGCTTGTGCCCCTCCCTCCCCTAGTACACCTCTACTGGGGTCTCTTGGCCATAGGCCCATGCCACCAAGTGACCCTCTCGCTTGGGCTGCGATCATTATTACAGTAGCTCCGAGCAGGGTCAGGGCCCCACTGTGGAAAACATGAAGGAGGAGACAATCTCCTCCCCAACAGACTTCATAGTCTGCTCCTCTCCATGTGCTCCCCAAGGCCGTATAGTCACATCATAGCTGTCCCCTGAGCAGGTATCCTTGACAGATGGTTTCCAAGTGAGATCTCTCCATTCTAATGCACTCTAGCCATAATTTGGGCTTCAAAAATAGTTCTCAAAACCATAATTCGCTGTCTTTAAGCTGTATGGCGTTTTGGTGCCAGCCTGTTTCAGTTCTTGTATATCCATTGCAAACGCTGTCATCCACTCCCGCATGCCCTGTCAGTACTGACCTTGGCATGCAATAACCAGTCTTGCCTTCATCTTAAGGCAAGGACTCCTTGAACTTTGTGATCTATGATAACAGCTCCCTCTGTCGGCTCCTCTCAAGAGACAGACAGGGTTACGATCTTGGTCAGCGTGTGCCTTCTAAGGAAAGCCAGTCAGTCATGGAGAACTTACAAATACTCATATTTAGGTCTACTAGGACAAAGTTAAAACCATGCAACATGAAGCCTAGTGAAAATACAGAGTAGGGTTCTTTCTGGCCTGGGCCAAATTTGTAAAGAAAAATTGTTACAAAAAAATATAAAGAGAACCTTTTCTGCCTTCATAGAAATCAGCGTGGTGTCATGACACAAAGCATTTGTCTTATTCCTAGGACAGTGTCCGTCTCACCCCTGTCGAATCTTAAACTCAGTTTTAGAAAGTTTTTGATCAATGGAGGGGAAATTGTCTTGAGTGAACCAATTATCTATTTTTCCAACCCACGGCACTCTGAAGTAGCATTAAGTCCTGTCATTCCTAGACTTTGACCCATTGTGTGTTACCCAAGTTATATTTGCCATTATGAGACACCTTCCGATCATTTGCCATAATCAGATCCATTGTACATATCTTTATGAACACAGAGTTCCTTTGAACTTCAAAAGAGTTTTAGTTCTTTGATTACAACTTTATCAGCAGCACATAATCAGGTTACAGACAGACCCACTCAGAATTTAGTCTTACCCCTTTTTGACTGCAGACAATTGCAGGTACGTAGCCAGCAAATGGCCTTTGTGTTGTATCCAAGTTATTTATCAAGATAAACTGTCTCTACTTTTTCAGGAGACAGTCTTCCCTGTCAGGTGTGAAGGGTTAGCCTCTTGAGATATCAAAAGTCATCACAGCTAATAAAGTAGCTGCATCCCAGACTTTCCTGGAAGATGGACTTTCAACAACTACTCCACATACCACTTTGATCCTGATAACTGTACATTAAACATCAAGTCTCCTCAGATGGGCGTTTGACCCCGAGTCCATGCAGCCTTTCGGAAGCATAGGCTCACGCAGCGGTCCAGCAGAACTAGTCTCATACAATTTAAGATCAGGGACCATGAGTTTTTACATATTTTAAAGTATAAGAATATGTTCTTATTTGATTTCCACTGTCTGTTGCACTGAAGACCAAAAGAGTTAAAGTTTAGGGATGGAACTGGGAACCTCAACACAGTCCTGGCCGGGACAGGTGAGTCTCATATGTGGAAAAAATCAGAAAGGGGCACTGCATGAATGATGGACTGTGGAGGGAACTGACTGCCTTGCTACACTATTAATTAGTAGCTTTGTTTCACCAGCTGGTCAGAAAATATTGACGGGGCATTCCCAGAAAGCAGACACAGCGCACAGCTGCTACACAAAAATAAAGGGGGAAGTAATTGCCCGTGTATCTCACTTTTATATCCAGGTGCTCCCATCACTGTTAGTGCTATGAAATCCATCTAAACAAAATGGAGCTTGTCTGGCCTTTCCTTCACCACAGGACATTGCAGCCCGGACATGGCTACTCTCCCCTCATGACCCCTTCTAACTCCCACTCTGGTTAGCTCCAACCTTCCAGCCCAGTTCGCCGTTCCCCATCTCCTACCTTGCCACTGTTGTCCCTGACGCCTTCTCAGCAGATGTGGAAGAGCCTCTCATCTCCTCTCGCCAGCTAGAAGCAGGGGAGAGAGCAGAGAGGCTCTAGGAAGCCTTACTTGTGTGACATGCCAGCGCCCAATCCTCCAGAAAACTGATCATTCGGCAGCAACCTAAAAAGGTACAGAAAGGCTAAGGCACGGGAATGTATGAAATGAATGCTTCTGGAAATTCTAGCCATTTGCTGAGGTCTTTTGGAAATACAGGCTTAAGTATCACAAACTGTAATATATAATTGAATTGGGGGGGAAACCCCTTGTTTTCTGTCTGAACCTCATACAGATGCAGCTCTTTAGTTTGCTACAGATTTCAGCACAGAAAGGTGGTGGTCTTCTTGCCAAATTTAGGCTTAGTGTGCTTCCAAGTACACAGGTCTCGGAGGGTGCTGATTCCATATTAGTACTGCAGGAGAGCATGAACCCAGGGTTTAGATACTTGGCGTTAAACGTCACTACAAATGGTTGTTTTATCAGTTGCAGCTGATGAAGAACAATGCTTTTTGTTGTTGTTGTTGTTCAAAGCCTTTCGATACAAAAAATTGCACATTTTCGAGAAGCTGGACTGGGCAGGGCAGAGCCGGCAAACTAGGCGATATGCTCAGGTTGGTGAGATGGACGTTCAATGGCTCATTTGAACAGATATCCATGGTGATGTTAATACGACAGCTCAGCTATCAAGAGAGAATATGTTAGTCGCGCTGCGTGAGTATCAGACTTTTAAATTCACTGGTGATTCTGGGAAAACATCACTTCAGGCCCAATGAAACCTTTCATAAACGTTGACTATTTTTAAAGGTTTTTGTTTTTAAAAAATTAAAGAATTTTCAAGATGAAAAGTCATTTCAAACACACACAAAAAAATCTAAAGGTTTTGCCTTTTCACTCCCTCCCCCAAAACACCAACGTGAACTTGCAAAACATTTTGGTGTCACCAAATCCTCATTTTTCACTGGAAAAGGCTCTGTCTGAAAAATTTTGCCCAGCGCGGTGCGTTAACCTCAGCGTGCGACTATGAAGCCGGGGATGGCCTTTTCTATGGGCGGGGAAGCCGGACATGGAACATGTTAATGTGAATCAGCTGCTTTCATCAAATTCCCGATTGGTTTGCTCACATCTGCAGATCAGCTCTGCATTGGTCCTGCTCTGTGGAGCTGGCTGGCCAGTGGTGGCTCTCTCTCAGGGCTACTGTTTCATTTCACCTTGCACAACACATCAGGGCTGAAATGAAAATTGACTGCTGCTCTTTTCAGTCCCCTCCCTTTCACGTTGCCTGCTCTGTATCTAGGTGAGAGGCATTCAGAGGCCATCTAGACCAGAAGTTCTCAAACTGTGGGTCGTGACCCCAAAGTGGGTCACGACTCCATTTTAATGGGGTCACCAGGGATGGCTTAGACTTGCTAGGGTCCGGGGCCGAAGCCCAAGGACTTCAGGCCTGGGCAGCAGGTTTCAGATTACAGGCCCCTCACCCAGGGCTGAAACCCCTTGGGATTCAGCTTTGGCCCCCCTACCCAGGGCGGCGGAGCTCAGGCAGGCTCAGGCTTCAGTCCCCCCTCCTGGGGTCATGTAATAATTTTGTCAGAAGGGGGCTGTGGTGCAATGAAGTTTGAGAACCCCTGATCTAGCCTGATATTACTACAATACGGGGTGACAACAAATGGGATGGTTTCTCACATGGCCCATGACTCTAGGATACTATTGTTTCCAGTTATGTCTGCTCCTCCCCACTACTAGCTTCAGCTGCTTCCCTAGCTCTTTTTCCAGGACCTTTTACCATCTGAGCATGGATTTCCCCTTTAAATGGGTTTTTCAGTGCTTGAATCCCAGGTGTTTTTCTTCCTTCAGCTGGCGCCTGGGCGGTGGATGATGCAATAGGATAGGCTCTCGGTTGAAAGGCAATGGGATCACAGGGTTTTGTTATTAGGCTTGTCATCCATAGCTGTTCTTAGAGACGGCAACTATAGGAAGATAAATCTGGAGGTTAAATTGTCTCCATTTTTTTTCCTAAGTGCACACTTTGTCTTCTTGTTGTCTTGTCATTCAGTCGTCAACGATACACCGAAACCCCAAGCGTCTACTTCTTGCTGATAGCAGACTAGCTGATACTTAAATGACATGAATTGCAGTGACAGAGTTGGGGAGAGCAGAAGAAGTTCTCTAAGTTATAGGGAAAGCTTATGTAATCAGCGCAGTGAATGGAGAATGTATGAAATGAATATAAAATTCCTTCCCAGTGCAAAAGAGAAAATAAAATTAGTGATGTGCACTGCATGCCACAGACACTCATGGCCATGTTTTCTGAAGGCGGAGGACTAGTAAAGGCATTTACACAGGTATGTACTCACATTTGTTCATGAAAAATGTATGTAATATCAAACTGGAAACACGTATTTTCTATCTGTATGGGCACATATTTCTCCCCCAACACATACAGGCAAACAAAGCTCTAAATAACGAAATAATCACAGACTAAATAAGCCCAGTTCCCTCAGCCTTTCCTCATAAGTCATGTGCCCCAGCCCCCTAATCATTTTTGTTGCCCTCCGCTGGACTCTCTCCAATTTGTCCACATCCCTTCTGTAGTGGGGGGGCCAACACTGGATGCAATACTCCAGGTGTGGCCTCACCAGTGCTGAATAGAGGAGAATAAGCACTTCCCATGATCTGCTGGCCATGCTCCTACTAACGCAGTCCAATATGCCGTTGGCCTTCTTGGCAACAAGGGCACACTGTTGACTCATATCCAGCTTCTCATCCACTGTAATCCCCAGGTCCTTTTCTGCAGAACTGCCGCTTAGCCAGTTGGTCCCCAGCCTGTAGCAGTGCATGGGATTCTTCCATCCTGAGTGCAGGACTCATTGTCCTTGTTGAACCTCATCAGATTTCTTTTGGCCCAATCCTCCAATTTGTCTAGATCACTCTGGACCCTATCCCTACCCTCCAGAGTACCTACCTCTCCGCCCAGTTTAGTGTCATTCGTGAACTTGCTGAGGGTGCAATCCATCCTATCATCCAGATCATTAATGAAGATGTTGAACAAAACCAGCCCCAGGACCGACCCCTGGGGCACTCCACTGGATACCGGCTGTCAACTAGACATTGAGCTGTTGATCACTACCCATTGAGCGTGATGACCTAGCCAGATTTCTATCCACCTTATAGTCCATCCATCCAATCCGTACTTCTTTAACTTGCTGGCAAGAATACTGTGGGAGACCATATCAAAAGCTTTGCTAAAGTCAAGGTGTATCACATCCACCGCTTTCCCCATATCCACAGAGCGAGTTATCTCACCATAGAAGGCAATCAGGTTGGTCAGGCATGACTTGCCCTTGGTAACAAAAACAACAAGGAGTCCGGTGGCACCCTAAAGACTAACAGATTTATTTGAGCATAAGCTTTCATGGGTAAAAACCCCAAGTGGGTAGTGGGGTTTTTACCCATGAAAGCTTATGCTCAAATAAATCTGTTAGTCTTTAGGGTGCCACCGGACTCCTTGTTGTTTTTGTGGATACAGACTAACACGGCTACCCCCTGATACTTGCTCTTGGTAAATCTATGTTGACTGTTCCTGATCACCTTCCTCTCTTCCAGGTGCTTCAAAATGGATTCCTTGAGAACCTGCTCCATGATTTTTCCAGGGACTGAGGTGAGTCAACAACAAATCATGCCAAACCAACCTAATTTTCTTCTTTGACAGGGTTACTGGCTAGTGGGTGGGTGGAAGCTGTAGATGTCCTGTATCTTGATTTTAGTAAGGCTTTTGACACAGTCCCACATGGTATTCTTAAACAACCTGGTGAAATCTAGTCTAGGTGAAATTACTATAAAGGGGGCACATAAATGGTTGAAAGACTGCACTAAAAGATTAGTTATCAATGATTCACTGTCAAATTGGGAGGACATCTCTAGTGGGGTCCCACTGGGGTCAGTCCTGAGTCTGGTCCCATTCAATATTTTCATTAGTGACTTGGATGATGGAGTGGAGATTATGCTTATAAAACTTGTGGATAACACCCCACTGGGAAGTGTCACAAGCACTTTGGAGGACAGGATTCAAATTCAAAATGACCTTGATACATTGGAGAATTGGTCTGAAATCAACAAGATTAAACTCAATAAAGACAAGTACAAAGTACTTCACTTAGGAAGGAAAAAAATCAAATGTAGAAATACAAAATGGGGAACAACTGGCTAGGAGGTAGGACTGCTGAAAAGGACCTAGGGTTATAGTGGTTCACACATTGAATATGAGCCAACAATGTGATGCAGTTGCTAAAAAGACTGATGTCATTCTGGGGTGTATTAACAGGGGTGTCGTATGTAAGACACAGGAGGCAATTGTCCTGCTCTTCTCAGCACTGGAGAGGCCTCAACTGGATACGGTGTCCAATTCTGGGTGTCACTTTAAGAAAAATGTGGACAAATTGAAGAGAGTCCAAGGGAAAGCAACAAAAAAGATTTAGAAGACCTGAGCTATGAGGAAAAGTTTAAAAAAACTGGTCAGGTTTAGTCTTGGGTAAAGAAGACTGAGGGGGGACCTGATAATAGTCTTCAAATAGGTTAAGGGCTGTTATAAAGAGGATGGTGATCCGTTGTTCCCCCTGACCAAAGAAGGTGGAACAAGAAGTAATGGGCTTAATCTGCAGCAAGCGAGATTTAGAAAGTTTTTCCTAATATCTAACTTAACTGTAAAGGTTAGTTAAGCACAGGAATAGTCTTCTAAGGGAGGTTATAGAATCCCTGTCATTGGAGGATTTTAAACATAAGATAAAAATAATCTGTTAGGATCTCCAACCTTTTTACGCACAATATCACTTTTTGAATTTAAGATCAACGCAGGATCTACCCTACCCCTTCCCTGAGGCCCCACTCCTTCCCATAGGCCCTGCCCTGCTCACTCCATTCCCCCGTCCCTCCGCCACTTGCTCTCCCCCACCCTCACTCACTTTCACCGGGCTGAGGCAAGGGGTTGGGGTGTGGGAGTGGGTGAGGTGTATGGGCTCTGGGACGGAGTTTGGTGCAGGAGGGGGATCTGGGCTGGTGCAGGAGATTGGGGTGCAGGAGGGGGTGCGAGGTGCAGGCTCGGCTGGGAGACGCCTACGACAGGTGGCTCCTGGTCGGTGTCGCAGTGGAGCTCGGGCAGGCTGCCTGCCTGCCCTGGTCCCACACTGCTCCGGGAAGCGGCTGGCTGCTGGCACATCTCTGCAGCCCCTGGGAGGGGGAGGGGGCAGAGGGTTTCCCTGCACTGCCCGTGCCTGCAAGCGCCGCAAATGCCGCCCCCGCAGCTCCCTTTGGCTGGCTCCTCACTTGCTAATTTGAAAACATTTTTGCATCTTCCTGGGCCCGAACCAAATCTCATTGAAGACTCTCACTGACTCTAGTATCATTAGTGAAGTTCCACTATAATAACCTCACAAATCTTGGGAGACAGGCCAGTTCTTGCCTACAGACAGCCCCCCAACCTGAAGCAAATACTCACCAGCAACCACATACCACACAACAGAACCACTAACCCAGGAACCTATCCTTGCAACAAAGCCTGTTGCCAACTGTGCCCACATATCTATTCAGGTGACACCATCATAGGGCCTAATCACATCAGCCACACTATCAGAGGCTCGTTCACCTGCACATCTACCAATGTGATATATGCCATCATGTGCCAGCAATGCCCCTCTGCCATGTACATTGGTCAAACTGGACAGTCTCTACGTAAAAGAATAAATGGACACAAATCAGATGTCAAGAATTATAACATTCATAAACCAGTCAGAGAACACTTCAATCTCTCTGGTCACGCGATTACAGACATGAAAGTTGCGATATTACAACAAAAAAACTTCAAAACCAGACTCCAGCGAGAGACTGTTGAATTGGAATTCATTTGCAAATTGGATACAATTAACTTAGGCTTGAATAGAGAGAAAACCTGGATTTGTGCTGGAAATGGCCCAACTTGATTATCATACACATTGTAAGGAGAGTGATCACTTTAGATAAGCTATTACCAGCAGGAGAGTGGGGTAGAGGGAGAGAAAACCTTTTGTAGTGGTAAACACCCATTTTTTCATGCTTTGTGTGTATAAAAAGATCTTCTATACTTTCCACAGTATGCATCCGATGAAGTGAGCTGTAGCTCACGAAAGCTTATGCTCAAATAAATTGGTTAGTCTCTAAGGTGCCACAAGTACTCCTTTTCTTTTTATAATAACCTGCGTGTCTTTTGAAGAACACAGCTATAGTGAAGACAATAGGTATTTTGCCACTGACTGCAATAAGTCCAGGATTTCACCCCTAGCATTAAAAAGCTCTGCTTTGAGAGTTGACTATGATTCCATAACAGCCACTCTATACTCTGGAGAAAATTATTTATTATCGCATAATAAAGCCTGATGACTGCACTGACTTTTTTTTTAAATGGTCAATATTATTAAATATATATGTGTGTGTGTATGTATCCAGCATTTTTTGGATGTTTTGACCAACCATGATTACAAATTCATTTCCAAGCTTAAAAAACTTCCCTCTTTCCATAGTATCAACACTCACCAACAGAGTAATAAAGATCTGTATACACAAAGTGAGTTGATAACCAATTTCTCTTCCGTATCATGGCACACATCCAATAATTGCTTAAATTGCTAACTCTGTAAATTGGGATTTTTATGCAAAAGCTCTGTGGCTATAAAGTTGGGTTTTGCTCACAGTTCTGGACACAACACCACTGGAGCTGAATTCCAAAAGAACCCAAGAAGCATAAATTAAGGAAATATTATACAGAATGCCAAGGTCATTTTAGTAATAAGTTTCTCTCCAGGCTAGATTGTAGGAGAAAGGTAATCCCACAGGGAGGAGTGAACACATGTACCAAGTAAATTCCTGATGCTGCATGGAAGCGCTTGGCTGTGGTACAACTATGTCTAATAGCCCAAAGTAAAGCAGTTAGTGGGGAAACATTGCTCCTAATCAAACTAAGCACTCTGCTTAAGAGTTGAAATTAACATTTTTTCCTTAATAGATATCCATGTAAATTCATTTGTCAGATGGGTAACTGAAAATTAAATTTAGGCTAACATAAATCCAAAAAAGCAAATAATGTTTCATATAACTGCAAGTAAAAACAAAATACATTTAAAGATATATTGCCTCTTTTTTTTGCCAGTGGGCAACGTCTCTGAGAAGAAATTTCCACCAGAATTCACTTAGAATCGCAGCAGGGGCTTTGACTTGGAGTCTGCTTGTTTTCAAACTGTAGACAACAACTGAACATGGGAATTATGGAAGGACCATATTTTCCTGCCATTCCCAATCTCACTGCATTTTTTAATTGCTGAATGAAGTTCATGGTAGCATCAATCTCTTGGTTTAGGATTAACAATCAGTTCAGAAGAGTTTAACCTGCTTTGCTCTGAGCTCTCAGCTAAGAGACTGGTCATTAACTGCTGTTAAAGAATTACTAAGTGGTTTCCAGGGTTTATACCAGCAGCCATTAGAAATGTTATAAGCACAAACAATGGTCAGTTAATTGACCGTTCCAACTCAAGCCGATATAAAAAGGATACAGAATTTAGTGAAAAGTTCTATAAAATGACCAACCATAAATGTTACAATGTGTTTGTACAGCAACGAGCACAATGAGGCCCAACCTGAGCGAGTCCTTCAGGTGCTACCCCAATACACATTTTAAAATGTTACTCCTCATAATAAGTCAGTCATTATTATAATCTTTCACAAGTCTGAGACCTTGCGAACAAACAACAATATTTATAATCTTGGGGAAAAACTACCGCAAGTGCTGATTTGCATTTATATAAGATTCATATTTAAAACGCCTTTCCAAAAAATTTGAGAATTATTTAAAAGTGCCTAAAGTAAATTATCTGCTCTTCACGTTATCAGTCAAAGGGAAATGTTTCTGGAAGTGCCATCAAACAGCTGTTTTATATCTTAATTAAGGGATTGAGTTGTTATTGGTACTTTCAGAAAAATATATTTTACTGATAACGGCAATGTAAATATTTATGACATAGTTATACAACTGAAGAGAAATATTTCAGAAATATCTTAATCAGTTGTTACTCTACCTGCTAGCAGCATAACTAATTTAATTAAGCATTTTGGGTATTAAGTAGAAATCAACATGCCAAAATCAATAAAGAAACAGTCTACGTAGTTAATATCTTATCCAAAAAGAGTGAGTTAACACTATTCCCCCGACCCCACCAAAATAGTTTTTTATTACAAATGTGTTGAAACAGAAATAGTCTGCAGTATTCACCCAGCTTTATAGTGTTTTCCTGTGAATACTTATTCTAGCTTTTAAATGAGTCCATTTTTCAACTGTGTAGTTTTCTGAATATATTACATACAAATGTTCCTGCTATTAATTTCACAGAAGCACCGTCTTTTAAGTGAACATGGGAGAATACTAATGAAAGGCAAGGTTTACATGTATAAAATTTGAGTAGAGCACTTGAAATTCTAAGCCCTGTTCCCACAAACACTTATCCATATATTTAATTCTGCTCATGTCAGAAGTCCCATTGTAGTAAGTGACACTAGACACGAGTAAAGTTACATATTTTCAGGATTAGGGCTCTAATTTTAAGACTTATGTTTATCCAGGCCCCAGTTCAGAAAAGCATTACAGCGTGTGCTTAAATCCAGTCCTATTTGGGGAAGCACTTAAGCAGGTACTTAAAATTAAGCATGTTTTTAAGTCCCATTGTAGTCAAAGTTAAGCTTGATTGTTTTCCTGAAGAGGCATGGTGGGGCCCCAGTCAGAACAAAAACATAACATGTGACCAACTGAAAACAGTCTGTTCACATTTTGAAAAATACTCACAACAACCTGATCACGCACAAATTTTCTTACTAAAATTATTCTGCAAATCAAGAATGTGTTTGAAGATGTGGTAAATTGATCATATTCTTCAGATTAAAAAAAAGAGTGAAATTCAACCCAGCTCTGGTGACATGAAAATGACAGTCCTCTCACCATGGGTGAAATGAGACCAGAAAAATATACATTTTTAAAAGATTTTTTCTTTAAAATACAGATTTGGTTGAGGGAGGGAGAGATTATTAAAGCAATGTTGATTTACCCTCTTACCCACGGAAAAATATTTTCCTCCAAATCTTCTCATGTTGAGAATAGTTTTGTCCCCACATTCCATGTGCTTTCTCTCTTCAGCGGTTCTTCCCTTTCAGAGAAATAAATCTATGAAAAGATAAGAGAAAATGAAACAGAATTAATTGTATTTGAGAGAGAAAAATCTATTTCTCACTATTTCATGTTCTAGTTAACTGCATAAAGGCTGAAGTCAATCTGTTCAATAAGACTATGGGATGCATTAATCCTAGAAGAGATCTTACCTCAGGAGATGAATCTGGCCCAGTATTTGCAGTAGAAAGTCATTTAAATAGCCACACTCCAATAAAACTTTTCCAATTACATTATTCATTAAATATCTGTATCTATGTAATCCACATGATTAACTGTGCATGTGTAATCTACAAGATTAAGTGCCCCAGTGGATTAATTGTCATTGGAAAAGCAATCTATACTCCTCAGACACACATTTGTATTAATCTTTTATGCTCACAAAGGAAAGACAAAATATTCTCTCATAAAGACCTTACAAGCGTGGACTATGAAAAATAATTCAGAAATTTTCCCCACCCATAATACTGGGGGCTTTGTCCTGATCTCCTTACAAAGGCAAAATTCCCATTGGCTCCAATGACATCAATCAGAATTATGGCTGAGTCAGGAGTTGAATAGGGCATTGGGCTCAATTCTGTGGATAGTTCTCTGAAAATATTTGCTCACTGTGCAGCAGGAGTCAAGAAAGCTAATAGAATGTTAGGAACCATTAGAAAAGGGATGGTTAATACGACAGAAAATATCATAATGCCTCTACATAAATCCCTGGTACGCCCACACCTTGAATCCTGCGTGCAGTTCTGGTCATCTCATCTCAAAAAGGACATATTAGAATTTGAAAAAGTACAGAGAAAGGCAACAAATATGATTAGGGGTATGGAACAACTTCCATACGAGAAGAGATTAAAGAGACTGGGACTTTTCAATTTAGAAAAGAGATGGTGGTGGGCATGGGAGGGAATATGACAGAGGTCTATGAAATCGTGAATCGGGTGGAGAAAGTGAATAAGGAGGTGTTATTTACCCGTTCACATAATACAAGTACGAGGGGCACCCAATGAAATTAATAGGCAGCAGATTTAAAACAAATATAAGGAAGTCCTCCTTCACACAATGCACAGTCAACCTGTGGAACTCATTGCCAGGGGATGTTGTGAAGGCCAAAGACATAACTGGGTTCAAAGAAGAATTAGATAAATGCCCAGAGGATAGATCCATCAGAGGCTATTGGCCAAGATGGTCAGGCATGCAACCCCATGCTCTATGCATCCCTAAGCTTCTAACTGCCAGAAGCTGGGACTGGATGACAGAGGATGAATGACTCGATATCTCTCTGTTCTGTTCATTACCTCTGAAGCATCTGGCACCAGCCACTGTCAGAAGACAAGACTGGGTCTATGGACCATTGGGTCTGATCCAGTATGGCCATTCTGATATTCCTAGGAGATGTACACTGGCCAATTTTTGTGCCAGAGTAAGCCACTTGCCAGGCACCTGCAAATTCATAGACTTTGGCTGTGTCCTTAAAATGCAAGTTAAGTATGGAGTAGACTGCTGGA